>NC_134538.1:126236984-127587666 GCF_050624435.1 Tenrec ecaudatus
GATGAAACATACAACTTTCCTCTAGTTCCTAAATGCTTCCTCGCCCCACCCCATCCCCGGCCACTATCGTGATCCCAATTCTACCTTACAAATCTGGCTAGACCAGAGGATGTACACTGGTACAGATAGGAACTGGAAACACAGGGAATCCAGGACGGATGATCCCTTCAGGACTAGTGGTAAGAGTACCAATACCGAGAGGGTGGAGGGAGTGTGGGGTGGAAAGGGAGAACCAATTAAGAGGATCTACATATAACCTCTTCCGTGGTGGACAGACAATAGAAAAATGGGTGAAGGGAGACATCAGGCAGTGCAAGATATGTCAAAATAATAATTTATCAATTATCAAGGGTTCATGAGGGAGGGAAAGTGGGGAGGGAGGGAAAAATGAGCTGATTACAGGAGCTTAAGTGGAGAGCAAATGTTTTGAGAATGATGAGGGCAATGAATGCACAAATGTGCTTTACACAATTGATGTATGTATGGATTGTGATAAGAGTTATATGAGGCCCTAATAAAATGATTTTAAAAAAAACAACAAGGTTAGATCAAAACTACTTTTATGAAAAAATTCACCGTGACCAGAGAGAACCTTCCCAGGCACACCACTGGATGCACTACCTCAGAGTGAGTTGTTTGATGCTTGCCCAGCTGGAAAAATACATATAGAGGCAAGGTGTCTTGAAGCTGATGAATAACTCTTAGTTGTCTATCATTTTTCACATCACTAGAAGCAATTGCCCCATATAGACACCCGGCTTGACAAAATGAATCCCTTTGGGTTCTGAAATTAAAAAAAAAATAACAATGTAAGCTGAAATATATTTTGATCATGTCTTTACTGACAGGGGTACCCACATTTCAGTGTGGCAAATTTGACCCACCAGCTACGGGCAGATTAGATATAAGTAGAGGTTGTTATTGCTAGCGACTCACTACTTGGTGGATATTGCAGGAAAAGCCTCAGGGGGAAAAATACTGTCATGCAGGAAAAGGAATCAGACATTCTAGAGAAGCAACCAAATCGGTGTGAGGGTGTGTGGGTAAAATGGAGACTCCAGACCTACCTGTAAGATAACTGGACAGCCCCTTTTGGAAGTGATAATAAATCCAGGGTGCAGTGCAGCACTGATGAATCACATAGCTCTCCGCTAGTGCTTCAATATTCATCCCCTTACTTGTTTTACCTCATTAATCATGTTAGAGATGCATAGGTTCATTTGTATACTTAAGATCTTTCCATATATGAAAGTCAAGATGACAACCCTTCAGAAACAGTAACAGGAGTAATGGTTCCCTGAGAGTATGAGAAGAGGGTGTGTGTGAGGGGGAAATAGAGGGCTGATAGATAGCACTGATGAGTGTATAACCCCACCTGATGGGATCGAACAACAGAATTGTATGAAAATGGATATATTGAATGTGTGCGATATGGCAAAAATAGGGGAGGTGTTCCTGGGGCAGGGTGGGTGGGAGGGGATAAAGGGGGGCTGATATCAAGGAATTCAAAAAGAAAGAAAATGAAATGGATTGTGGCAGCAATTGTACAATACTGCTTGAGATATTGATGGAACTATGAAATGTTATGGTATCTGTAAGAACTCCCAATAATAAGTATTTAAAAAATACTGTTGTGTATACAATTTACTAGTCATTAAAACAAATTCTGATCACCATAAGAGAAGATCACACTCTTTGTCATTAGGCATTGCCACAAGCACTTTGCAAGAAGGAGCCTTTCTAAAGTGAATGCAACCCTGTTCTAAGACCTGAATCTAACTAATCAAGTCCTTCTTAAAGGGGCAATGTTAGTCCCCCTCCAAAAGCATTTTGTGGCTGAGCCTGCCAATCCTTGTGTCCATTCATTTAAGTAAAGTGGGCCCCATTAAATCTTCCCAGCTAACTATTTTAAAACTACTGATTCAGAAAATATGAGTATGCTTCCCAATTAGGTAAGATTACTCCTAGCATCCTTCGTGCTAATAAATAAGTTTGCTGGTGCTGATGATGAGCCCAGTGGGTTATATACTGGGTTATCTAACTCCAACATCAACCATTTCAACCCACCTGCCGCTCTGCAGGAGAAAGAAGACCGCCTCAGAGAGCAGTTCGACTCTGTCCTGCAGGATTTCTGTAAGCGGGAAGCAACTGGATGGCAGGGTGTGCTTTGGTCTGTATGGTGCAGATTGTCAGTATTTAAAACAGTACCCACAATGCCCTAAGAATGTGAGTTCCTTGTGGTGGTGGTGGTTTGTTGTCATGGAGTCCATTCTGACTCACGGTGACCCGTGTGTGCAGAGGTGAACTCCATCTGGGATTTTCAGACTGTGAGCTTTCAGAGCACATTGCCACCCCTCCCTCCTGAGGAGCTTCTGGGTGGGCTAGAAACACCCGCTTTGGGTTAGCAGTATTTACCCTTTAGCTCAACCATGGACTCCTATTCCTAGTGAAGAGACTTTAAGGACCCCAAGCTACAGGCATACTGAACCTCCTGAATCCAGGAACAGAAAGTTGTAAGACCAAAGAAGTGAGAAAGGGGTGCCAGAGAAAGAAGAGCCTCAGCAGGAAACAGAGTGGTGGGTGTCCCACAGAGTACCTAAAGCAGCTAAAGGCTCAGCAGGAAACAGTGGTGGGCTTCCCACAGAGCAACGAAAGCAAGCAGAAAGCTCACTCATGAAGTGATCCAAGACACTTAATGGGGGACTAAGGTTTGCTGACCCTCAAATCTAGAGCTGAACACCTGTGGATTGAGGCTAATGGCAGCGTGGCATGCCCTTTGGGCATTTATTGGTAGTGCTAAAAGCACTCTGTAACATTGTCCAGCCAGGACAGAGGCCAAGGGGCCATGTGGCTAAGAAGCCAAGGACCAGAGAGAAGGGTGTCTGCAGCAATGACTAGGAAGAGGCTATCCTGACTAGAAGAACTATGTCCTGATGATTTCTAAACTTCAGTTGTAACCTGTTAACTTCCCTAACAAACCCCATCATTGTGAGTTTGTTCTGTCAGCTCTGTGTGGCCATTGTATTGAATTACTGAACCTAGCTGAGAATTAGAGAGTGCTATTGGGAGGGAGGGTCGGTGGCCAGATTGGGAAGGAAGCTTGGAGAGTGGAGTCATTTCTGACATCTGCCTCATAGCAACTGACCTGGGCAGATGTGGATGGACGAATCCTGCTTCTCACTTGTGAAGGTGGAGGAAGTCAGACCAGATTGTCATCCCACGTCCTTTTAAAATTAACTCACCCTGCCAGAAATGTGGACACTTGGTTAAAGCACCTCAAAAATGTTCATTTAAACTCCCTAGGATTTGTACATCGCATCAGGTAAATCTGCTGCACGAGACCTCTATAAAGTGTTGGAAGGCAAGAATATTACTTTGAGGACTGCCATAAACTGGACCTGTGCTATGGTATTTTGAATCACATCATATGCATGTGACAATTAGACACTGAATAAGTAAGAGTGGAGAAAAAATTGACGCATTGAATTGTGGTGCCGGCAAAGAATATTGAAAGTACCATGGGCTGCCAAAAGGACAAGCCAGTCTGCCTTGGAAGAAGTACGTCCAGTGTGCTCCTTAGAGGCAAGAATGTCAAGATTGCATCTCATTTCCTATTTAAATAGTACTGGAAGTCCTAGCTAACAACATACAACAAAGGAAAGATATTAAAGGTATTCAGCTGGGAAAGGAAGAGGCGAAATTATCATTATTTGCAGACAATATGATTCTATATATCAAAGATCCCTTAAACTCCACAAGCGGAGTGTTAGAAGCAATAGAGGAATATGGCAGAGTGGCAGGATACAAAATCAACAACAGCGTCTATTGGACTGCTCTACACATCAGACAAGATCACAGAAGAGACGATTAAAAAGGTAGTGTCCTTTACAATAGCCAAGCACAAATGGAAATACCTAGGGATATACCTGACTAAAAAAATGAAAGATTTGTATGAGGAAAATTATAAAACACTATTTCAAGAAATCAAGGGTGACCTCAACAAATGAAAGAATATCCCATGCTCGTGGCTTGGCAGACTCGATATAGTAAAGATGTCAGTTCTGCTCAAGGCATGATATAAATTCAATGCTATCCCAATATGAATACCACCATCATTCTTCAAAGAATTGGAAAAACAGATTACCAACTTCATATGGAGAGGGAAGAAGCCCAGAATTAGCAGAGATCTCCTCAAGAAGAAGGACAAAGTGGGAGGGCTTGCTCTACCTGATTTCAGCACGTACTATAAGGCCACAGTAGTCCAAACAGTGTGGTACTGGCATAATGACAGATAGTCAGACCAATGGAAAAGAGCTGGAGACTCAGAAATAAAAACATCAGCATACAGGCAACTGATCTTTGATAAGGGCCCAAAAATATTAAATGAGAAGCAGATACCATCTTCAATAAATGGTGCTGGAATAAATGGATACCTACCTGCAGAAAAATGAAGCAAGACCCCTACCTCACTCCATGCACAAGAATAAACTCAAGGTGGATCACAGACCTTGAGATAAAACCCCAAACAATTAGGGCCATTAATGAGGGAATTGGGACAAACCTGAGAAACTTGGCACAGGGAATATATAGGCTATCAGAAATAGGGAAGGATACAAATACAGAGGAGTGACAAATAGACAAGTGGGATATACTGATGATAAGACACCTGTGTATATCGAAAGAATTCACCAAGAGAGTTAGAGTCCACCGAATGGGAAAACATCTTTAGCAATGACACATCAGACAAGGGCTTATTACTAAAATCTACAATACTTTGAAAGCTTACAATAAGAGAAAAACTAATTGCCCACTGAGGAGGTGGGCAAAGGACCTGAACAGAAGTTTCACAGAGTCTGAAATCCGAATGGCCAATAAACATATGAGAAAATGTTCCTGATCATTAGCCATAAGAGAAATGCAAATCAAAACAACTATGAGATACCACCTAACACCCTCAAAGATATCCCAATCCAAAAAATTAGAAAGCAACAAATGTTGGAGGGGCTGTGGTGAGACAGGAACTCTCATCCACTGCTGGCGGACTTGTAGGTATGTACAGCCACTATGGAAATCGATTTGGCGATTTCTAAAACAGATGGAAATTGAGTTACCAACAACCCAGCAATCCCCCTATTGGGCATATACTCAGAAGAAGCAAGAAACAAACCATGGCCAGACATCTGTGCTCCAGTGTTCATTGCGGCACAGTTCACAATCACAAGGAGTTGGAAACTACCCAAATTTCCATCAACAGATGAATGGATTAAAAAACTGTGGTACATGTGCCCGCCATGAGCTAACCACGCCAAAGCCAGCCCCTGGGGGCATGCAGCAGAGTGGCAGGGGAAGCAGAGCAATGAAGTCCCCAGGGATAGAGGAGGTGCCAGGGCATGGCACCCCATCAGACTTGACTGAAAAGCACCTGTGAAGGAAAACAAACAGACCCTGAACTATTCATATGTTTATGTGTGTGTTGTTGTTGTTGTTGTTGTAGCTATTGTTTTACTTTCTGTTGGTGCTTCGTGTTACTCGATCTTGTGATGGTACATAGCATGTCTACCTGGAAGGGATAGGTGGAATAAGCAGGCCAGAAGAGAGAACAGCAGGATGACAGGTCTGGGGGGAAATGAGGGTAGGGGTGGCAGGGGGAAAAGAAGAGGATGTTAACAAGCCCAGGGACAAGGGAATAATAAGTGATCCAAAATCAGTCTCAAGGAGGGTGTGGGAGGTCTGGCAGGGCTGGATCAAGGGCAATGTAACCGAGAGGAATTCTTAAAACCCTAATGAAGGCAGAACATGATAGTGGGACAAGAGGATGGTACAAAGAAACAGAGGAAAGAACTAGAAGGCAAAGGGTAGTCATAGAGATTTAAACACAGACATACAAAGATGTAAATATATTTATATACGAGGGGGGAATAGATCTATGTACATCTATTTATAGTTTTAGTATTAAGGAAACAAACGGACAGTGGGCCCCTTGCTCAAGTATTCCCTCAACACAAGAACACTTTGTTCTAACAATTCAGCAGTCTGAGATGCTCATCTGCCTGGCACGGTCGCTGATGACAATGGGTGCACAGGCAAATGGGGTGAAGAAAGCTGATAGTGCCCAGCTACCAAAAGACATAGCACCTGAAGTCTTAAAGACCTGAAGATAAGCAAGCAGACATCTAGTTGAGAGACAACAAAACCCACGTGAAAGAAGTCCACCAGCCTGTCCTGACTAGATCACTGAGGACAAGTGGGTGCAAACAAAGCTGATGGTGCCCGGCTATCAAATGATATAGCATCAGGGGTCTTAAGGTTTGAAGACAATCATGTGGCCATCTAACTAAGAAACAACAAAGCACACAAGGAAGAAGTACACCAGCCTACCCCAACGCGAACGCTGAAGACAAAGTGGGTGCAAGGGAAAGTGCAGTGAAGAAAGCAAAATATATAGAATCTGGGGTCCCATAAGTTGGAAGATAAACAAGAGGCCATCTAACTGAAAAATAACAAAGCCCGCATGGAAAATGCACACCAGCCTATGAGATGACAAGGCATCGAAGGGATCAGGTATCAGGCATCAAAGACAACAACAACAAAATCATAACATTGTGAATAAGGGGGAGTGCAGAGTGGGTATCCAGGGCCCATCTGGGGTAAATTAGACATCCCCTTGCAGAAGGGTTGTGGGGAGGTGACGAACCAGTCAGAGTGTAGTGAAGCAACGATGAAACATACAATTTTCCTCTGGTTCTTGAATGCTTCCTCACCCCACTATCATGATCCTAAATCTAACTGGCTGGACCAGGAGATGTTCACTGACATGGATAGGAACTGGAAATACGGGGAATCCAGGACAGATGAGCCCCTCAGGAACAGTGATGAGAATGGTGATATTGGGAAGGTGGAGGGAGGGTGAGGGAGAAGCAGGAAACAGATGACAAGGTCTACATGTAACCTCCTCCCTGAAGGACGGACAGCGGAGAACTGGGTGAGGAAGACACCAGATGGTGTAAGATATGATAAAATAATAATTATTTATAAATTATCAAGGGTTCAGGGGGAGGAGGGAGTGGGGAGGGAGGAGAAAATGAGTAGCTGATGCCAGGGGCTCAGGTGGAGAGTGGGTGTTTTGAGAATGATGATGGCAACATATGTACGAATGTGCTGGACACAAATGATGTATGTACGGATTGTAAAAAGAGTTGTATGAGTCCCTAATAAAATGATTTTTTAATGTAAAAAACAAACTGGTACATACATACAATGGAGTACTATGCTTTGCTAAAGAGCAGTGATGAACACATGAAGCAGATCGCCGCATGGGAAGAATTGGAGGAAATTATACTAAATGAAGTAAGCCAAGCACAAAAGGACAAGCATAACATGAGTCCACTGAGGTAAGTTTACATATATATAAAGAAAGAACAGAAAGGTAAACGCAAAAGCGACACAGGGAAAAAACTATTGTATACAAACACTCCAGGGGTGAGGTCCAGGTAGTATGGTCCAGATAAACCAACTCCAGGGGTACATATGATAGCCACCTAAAAAGGGGGTGGAGGGAGGAAAGAGGAAAGAAAAAAAATGTGTGATGGGGGAATAGGGCACTGACTCACCCAAGGGGAGGGTATTGTTTGTGTCTCCACAGGGAAAGAGGGACCAGATATAAAGCCAGTGCCAGACGAATGCAGTGTGCCAGCAAGGAGTGGGGAGCCAGTGGAGGGGCCTGAGGGCTAGGCCCTCATACCAGCTATGTGGACAACTGCCCCTCCCCCCAGAAGAATTTACTTGAGAGGACGGCACTGAAGCTGCAGCTAGGGGAGAGGGGCATGTTAGATCAGAGCAAATGGGAGAAAATGAAGGGGGAGGAAGAGAATGGAACACATCCTGGCCCATCAGGCCTGGAGAACGATATCCCTTCTCCGAACAGCCAATGGACAGAGTGGACAATATGGCTGATCCCACTATGAGACACGCCGTCCCTTGATGACCCAGGGCCCTAAGGGGGACAACACTGGAGACTCAGTGTCGGGACTGGTCCAGACTGACCCTGTGACACCAAGGCAAACCACTAAAAGCGTGCGGCAGAGCAACCGTGGGGGCAGAGGAGGGAGCCCCTGAGGGAGTACAAAGGACAGACTCTGGGGCCAAAGCATGGTACCCCATTGGACCTGACTGAAGGACACGCCTAGAGATAAAAAAATCAGACCTTGATTTATTTACAGGTTTTTCTTTCTTTTAAAAATTTTTAAATTAATTTATTCTTCTATGGGTAATTGGTTTCCTTTTTTGTTGTCATCGCTGTGTTCTCACTCATCACCTATCTTGCTAAGACTTGAATTTTGGTGCATATTATTATCTCTACAGATCTATCTAGATAAGATAGACTGGATGAACAGTCTGGAGGAGAAAACAACAGGACCAATGGTTCCGGGGGGACACGGGAGAGGGGAAGGCAGGGGTAAGGAGGTTGTGCTGACCAACCCAGGGAAAGAGGAGCAACAAGTGATACAAAATCAGTGGCAAGGAGGGTGTGAGAGGCCTGGTAGGGATTCAGCAAGGGCAAGGTAACCAAGAGAAATTACCGAAACCCAAATGAAGACTGGGCATGATAGTGGGACAAGAGGAAAGTAAAAGGAAATAGAGGAAAGAACTAAGTGACAAAGGTATTTATAGAGGTCTAAAGACTGGAATGTACATATGTAAATATATATAAGAGTGTGGGGAAACAGATCTACATACATATATTTATAGGTTTAGTATTAAGGCAGCAGATGGACATTGGGCCTCCACTCAAGCACTTACTCAATGCAAGAACACGTTGCTCTATTAAACTGGCATTCCAGGATGCACACCTTCCCGACACGCTTGCTGAAGAAAAATGTGTGCATAGGCAAATGTGGTGAAGAAAGCTGACGGTGCCTGGCTAGCAAAAGACATAGCGTCCGGGGGTCTTAAAGGCTTAAAGATAAACAAGGGGCCATCCAGCTGAGAAGCATCAAAGCCCACATGGAAGAAACACACCAGCCCGTCTGACCACGAGGTATAGAAGGGACCAGTTATCAGACATCAAAGAACTAAAAATAATATCAGTGGGTGCCCACCTTCCTGATACGATCACGGAAGACAAGCATGTGCATAAGCAAAGGTGGTGAAGAAAGCTAATGGTGCCCATCTATCAAAAGATATAGCGTCTGGGGTCTTAAAGGTTTGAAGATAAACAAGTGGCCATCTAGTTCAGAAGCAACAAAGTCTACATGGAAGAAACACGCCAGCCTGTGTGACCATGAGCTGTCGAAGGAATCAGGTATCAAGCATCAAAGAACAAAAAATCATGTCATTGTAAATGTGGGTGAGTGCAGAGTGGAGACTCAAAGCCCATCAGTAGGCAACCGGACACCCCCTTACTGAAGGGTTGTGGGGAAAAGATGAGCCAGTCAGGGTGCAGGGTACCAATGATGAAACATATAACTTTCCTCTAGTTCTTAAATGCTTCCCCTCTTCCCCGCACACTATCATGATCCCAATTCTACCTTACAAATCTGGCTAGACCAGAGGATGTACATTGATACAGATAGCAACTGCAAACACAAGGAATCCAGGACAGATGACTCCTTCAGGACCAGTGGTGAGAGTGGCGAAGCCTGGAGGGTGGAGGGAATGTGGGGTAGAAAGGGGAAACTGAATATAAGAATCTACGTATAGCCTCCTCCCTGGGGGATGGACAGCAGAGAAGAGGGTGGGGGGAGACATCGGAGAGTGTAACATATGACAAAATAATAATAATTTATGAATGATGAAGGGTTCATGAGGTAGGGGGGAGTGGGGAAGAAGGGGGAAAATGAGCAGCTGATATTAAGGGCTAAAGTAGAAGGCAAATGTTTTGAGACTGATGATGGCAACAAATGTACATATGTGCTTGACACAATGGATGGATGTATGGATTATGATAAGAGTTGTGCAAGCCCCAATAAAATGATTAAAAATGTATATATTTCATCTCACATACTATGGAAGTTTTGCCAGGAGAACTCAGTCCCTGGGGAAGGACATCGTGCTTGGTTAAGGAGAGGGGCAGAGAAAGAGGGGAAGACCCTCAGTGAGATGGATGGACACAGCAGCTGTTACAATGGGCTCATGCACAGGAACAATTGTGAGGATGGCGCAGGACTGGGCAGCATTTCATTCTGCGGTGCACAGGCCGTGGCTTGGAACCAACTGGACAGCACCTAACAACAACAAGGATTTATGCTATTCACTCCCCCTCCTCCCTTTTGTTGCTCTTTGTAGAATTTTTCGAATCTCATTTCCTCCCTGGGTTCTGTGTTTCCATTTTTCCTTCTTCCCCAACCCTCTGAATTCTGCCCTTGAGTAAACGCTGCCCTTTTAATTGTAAGTGGTTGCTTATTCTAACTCAGCTCTGAGTTCAGTCCCAGATCTAAGGGGTGCCTGAGAGCATAGTCTTGGGCAGGGGTCCTCAAACTTTTTAAACAGGGGGGCAGTCACTGTCCCTCAGACCCGTTGGAGGGCCGGACTATAGTTTAAAAAAACAAATTATGAACAAATTCCTATGCATAACTGCACATATCTTATTTTTAAGTAACAACCAAAATGGGACAAAAACACCTGGTGGGTCAGATAAATGTCCTCGGTGGGCCGCATGTGGCCCGTGGTTTGAAGATGCCTGGTCTTCGAGGTTCTACCAATTTCTATCCAACTAATAAGCCAGGTTTCTTTTATGATTTTTGAGTTCTGTTCCTCATTTTTCTTCCACTCTCCCCAGGGCCTTCTAATTGTGAGCCTTTGAGGAGCAGTAGGTAGTAGTTCTAGTCTCAGAATTGTGGAGACTGATGTTTGTGTAGTCTCTTAGTCTACTGGGCACATTGTTTTTTCCATATGTCTTTCAATTCTCCTCCTTCATTTGCCCTCCAGATGGGGAGAGACTAGTATTTGCATCTTAGATGGCTGCACGGGAGCTTGTATAACCCCAGGCACTACTCACCAAAGCAGAATGTACAACATTGGTTTTGTAGCCTATATTATATCAATTGACCTTGGGGTCCCCTGAAACTAAGGTCCGGATCCCCAGGCCCAGCAACTTGCTCCCTTAGGTGTTTGGTTATGTCTAAGAACTCTTAATAACTTTATCCCCATATGCTCCTCCAAATTCATGAATACATTTGTAGGGAAGGTAAGTACACATAGACTGACTGACATTAACTTACCCCTTATATGTGACATACTGAAGTCATTACATGCTTAAATGAGTTTTTCAAGTTCTTCTTTGTCTATTTTTTTGCCTTCATGTTAAAACGAAAACAAGAACCTCCTAGCATGGACTATATTCCAGTTATCTTTTGCGATGTAACAAACCATCCTGAAATTTAATGGAGAACAGAGTTTTTGTCGGGTGGTGAAAACTTTGGAAAACAATAGTGGTGTGGGCCATATGGCATTATATGATCAATGCCACTGGATTTTACAGTTGAAGTGATTTAAAATGGAAACTGCTATGATGTATATTTTACCACAGTTTATAAATGGAGTAAAGCAGAAATGATAGTTTATTTTGGTCACGAGTGCCCATTTGTGCGGGCTCAGAAAAGGCAGTTGTCTCCTGCATGTTCTACTATCTTAGGGCCTCTGCTGGGAAACGGTGGTGGGTGCTTGCAACATATGACTCACTTGTCTGCCATCTGGGCTTGGTTGGCTCACATCTGGGCGCCATAGCACAGTGGAGCTGAAGCTCTGTCTGTGATCTCGCCTGGTATTGGGATTCCGACAGCATGGTGGCAATGCTCCCAGAGGGAGCACTCCAAGAGCAGGTGCTCCCAGAGAACCAGATGGAAGTTCATGGCCTCCTCGGGCTAGGTTTTGAAACCACACAGCCTTGTTTCCACAGTGTTCTCTTGGTCACAGGCCATCCCAAATTCAAGGAGAGAGGAATCAGATCCTACCCCAAGAAGAGCAGCAGTCGGTCGGTCCCCTTGCCGGAAACAAGTAGAATGATAGTTGTTGCCCATTTCTATGGCAACACACAATCTACCACAAGCCCCTGAGCCCCCGTTCCTTCACAAACTCATGTTTAACTTAGATATGGAGCCATCACTAAGCTAATAATGATAGTGTAACAGACTACAGTCGATCAGGGGTCAGCAAATTGCAGTCCACCTGCTGTTTTTATAATAGTGTATTAGAGCACAGCCGTACCCATCTGTTCGTGGGGCTGTTTTCACATTCCCACAGCAGAGTGGAACAGTTATGATGGAGACTGTATGGCTCACAAAGAACAAAATGATCACTTTCTGACTCTTCACAGAAACCGTTGGTTAACTAACCTCATCCACCGTGGGTCCCTAAGGAGACAACCCCTCCCAATGGGGTAGGAAGAGTGTGTACCCAAAAGCCCATGTCATGTCCCTTTTGTTAGCAGGAAGCAGCCAGAGGGTCATCACCCTGTACCCACAAAGCCTTGGGTCCATGCTCCTTCAGTGGGGAAATGTTAGGTAGCTGGCTTAGGGACCGGGGTTGTGCCTCCCATTGGCTGCAGAGGCCCAAAGGGAGGAGGTTGGAAAGAAACCAGACAACCACTGAACACCTGTGAAGACCCCAAACTGAGCATGCTCATACTCAAGCCCCCTAGCCAGGTGAGATGTACACCTGGATGCCCAAACTAGGCCCAGGCTCATGACATCACACAGGCGGGCCTAACTCAGCCAATGAGGCCAACCAATCCCATCAACCACTCCTCCTCAGCCAGAGGTTTGAAATATCCTGGCTGTGGAAAGGCCTTGCTCTCTCTTACCCTGTTCCTGGTCAGAGTCAGGTGTAGGGGGAGGGTCTCTCTCTCCCCCACGGAGATGCACATGTGCCTGCTCCGGGCCTACTTGGGGTCCACAACCTCGGGGCCTACTTGGGGCCCACAACCTCGGGGCCCACATGCTCTTACCTCTAGACTCTAGAATTCTTGGGCTTCTGGCCTCCTGGGATTCCCCATCACCTCCCAGTTCCCCACGTGTGGGTGTTCTTTTACACATAGGTGTTGATGCCCAGCTGTGAATCCCTTTGTGACTGTAAAACCTGAAACCTGTCTTGTCCTTCATAAAAACCCACTTGATCACAGAAAGAAAGAGAGTGGGGGAGGGAAGAAAAAGTCGGTTAACTTCTGCAATAAATTCTAGTACAAAGCATTTGGTCAGTACTATAAAAAGAAAATTAAGTTTTAGGGGGAATTCCAAGGGAGTTGTCACCATAAAAAGGATCAAATGTAGAGTTCATGGTATTCAAAGATGTATTCATCTTTGCCTACAGATGGAAGGTAACGTATACGGCTATGGAGAGAATGGCTAAGGGCCCACCCAGAAGAGGTGTTCCCTTACAGCCACCGAGGCCGTTCTAGCTCATAGGAGCCCTCTGGGGCAGGTAGGACGCCTGTGGGCTTCCAAGACTCCGTCTTTATGCGAGTTGAAAGCCGCCTCTTTCTCCCATGGAGCGGCTGGTGCGCTTGGCCTGCGGATCCTGCAGTTCCCAGGTCAGCATGTCAACCACCAGGGCTCTGAGGAGAGGTGTTGGAGACGGAGAATTACAGGCAAAAGGAACCACACATGTAAAACAGGCCTAAGGAAACGAAGGAGGGCAACGAATTTTGGGAATATTTAGAGAGTTCGTGAGAGGTTAGATGAGAGGAAGAAATACAAAGGCTCATGCATGCAGCCTGAAAGCTAGTAATCAGGAGAGCAGCAGAACAGACAGGACTGAGGCAGAAGTACGAATACAGAAGAAACAGGGCTATTCACAGGGATCATTCCTCCGCTTCCATCGGATTTCTCCCCCATTGTCACTTCAGTATTGATGTCGGCCCTACAGTTTATCTAAAACGGCAACTCCTTCATTCCTCTTTGTCCTCTCAGTCTGCTTTTTCTTCTTTGAACGTACTACTACTGCCTGCCAGGTTCTACATTTATTTGTTCATTGCCAATCTTCTCTGCTGATAGACAACTCGGGAGCTTGATTGCATATACTGTGCCACTGTCATTCGACCCCCAGAATCTAGCAGAAGCCTGACACACGATAGACGTATTTGTTGAGTGAATGACTGAATGGAGACATGCCCACGAGCAGAGTGGACACAGAAAGCACCGAGTGAGGGCTGATGCGAGGTCTCTAGCGTAGTTGACTCCGTGGAAGCTGATCCCACTAACCGAGACAGATGTATGGATTTCAAGGTGCCTGCAAAATCTCTCAGAGGTGCTATTCAGCAGGCAGATGGAACTGTGTATGGAGCATGGAGGAGGAGGAGGAGGAGGTGGAGGAGGCAGGCATGTGCATTTGAGATTGCTCTGGTACAGGTGACAGGTGAAGTCACGAGAGGATGTGAGATTTTTCCAGGAAATGGCATAAAATAGAGAGCGAGCGGGTGGCGATGCCTGGGGAGCGAATGCACCCTTTAAGGCAGCGCTTGTCAACCTTCCTAATGCTGTGACACTGGAATAGCATTCCTCATGTGGTGGTGACCCCCCAACCATAACATTATTTTTGTTGCTACTTCATCACTGTCATTTTGCTACTGTTATGAATCAGACAACTCCTGTGAAAGAGTCGTTCGACCCCCAAAGGGGTTGCAACCCACAAGTTGAGAACTGCTGTTTTACAGGACTGGATTGCATGGACAGTAATTTAAAACCATCAGCCACTCCATGGGAGAAAGATGAGGCTTTCTACATCTGTAAAGAGTTAGAGACTCAGAAAGCCACAGGGGCAGTTCTACCCAGTGCTACAGGGCCAGGATGAGTTGGAATCAACTCTAGGGTAGTAAGGCCCAAAGTAGTCCCTAATATACCGTCTACTAACTCCCCTTCTTTGCCTCACCACCTCACTTCCTGGGATTGGTTACCAGATTAACAACTTGCACACAAATCCTGCCTCATGTTCTATTTTGGGAAGAATTCAAAGTAAAACACTGGTTCTTTTTATGCCAAATTTTGTGCATGCCTACACCTCAGTGTATAGAGTTGCAGATCTTCAAATCAACAAGGTATCTATCAAGTCAATACATACCACGATTTGGTAACAAAGAAAAATGTGTCTTTTGTTTGTAGCTGACCTCATCTTGTTCTTCAGTCTCTATCCTGACACACAGAGTGAAATCTCAATTTCAGCGTTCCGTTGCATACTTACTAGAATGTCGGAAATCCGAGACGCAAAGATGGCAAATGCTGGCAAAGATGTGGAGCAGCAGAAATCTCTCATTGCTGTTCAGTGTAACATGGCATGACCACTCTGAAAGATGGCGCGGCAGCTTCTTCCAAAGAACCTATCATGCGATTCAGTTATTGGACTAGTAAGTAGAATTTGAAAATTTAGGGCCACCCAAAAACATGTACATGGATGTTTATAATGCCTGCACTCATAATTGCCCGAATTTGGAAGCAACCAAGACTGATGAACAATAAAGTGTCTATACAATTTATACAATGGAATATTATTCAAGGAAATGAGCTATGCAAAGAAATGAAAAAGAGAGATGGAGAAAACTTATATGTGTATTGCTCAATGAAAGACACCAACTTGAAAGTGGTAGGGGCTATATGATTACAACCATACGACATTCTAGAAAAAGCAGAACTACAGAGACAGGACAAAAATCAGCAGTGGGTAAGGTTTGGGGGGGGGCAGGGGAAGGTGGCTGAATATGTGAAGCACAGAGCATTTTAAGGGCAGTAAAACTGTCCTGTATGAAACTGTGACGGTGGACACATGATTTTATCCAGTTTTTCAAAATCCATAGAATTAGGAAACAAACTGTGAACTATGAACGTCAGTTAATTAATAATACCTCAATCTTGATTCATCCCTTGAACCAAATGCACCGCATCCATGCAAGATGTTCACAATGGAGAAAGAGTGGTACGGTGGGGGCAGTGTCATGGAAATTCTGTACTTCCTGCAGAATTTTCCTGCACATTTATAATGGCTCTAAAAATGAAATGTGTTATTAAAAGAGCCTTAGTCTGGCAGTTTTAAAATGGCTTCTTTTTACACTGTTCAAAGCTTCTATCAGCGTTCTTTCTCTTCTTGGTCGTAGTCTGGCCGCCTCCTGCCTTCCAGAGAGGGTCTCGGCACAGGGACAAGTGGGGCAGGAGGGCAGGCACACTGCTCTGGTGCTGTCTTCTGGAGGGCTCTCCATGGCCTCTGCTGAGATCGATCGCCCAGCTGCCCACCAGAGTTGCCTGGACTGCTTGTTGAATACAGATCCCCAGGCCCTTCCTCTGGATGTTTTGAGGACACTGAAGTGAAGTCTAGGAATCGTTATTTTTAACCAGCCTCCCAGAGGCTTCTGTTGCAGCCAGACCAAACACTGGCATTTGAAAGCCCATCCTGTTTCCTACCAAGCTTTGAACTTCCTCTTGAGCTATAAAGGAGGAAAGATCTGTAGCCTTTCTTACATTAGGTGTTTGCACATGATTTTCTGTCTCCTATATTCACCATGACAGGAGCCCTCGTGGTGGAGTGGGTTACAAGTTGGGCTGCAGTTCAAATTCACCAGCAAGGTCAGCAGTTCAAATTCACCAGCCCCTCCATGGGAGAAAGATGAGACTTTCTACTCCCATAAAGAATTATAGTCTTAGAAACTCACAGGGCCATTCTACTCTGTCCTAAAGGGCCACTATGAGTTGGAATCAACTTAAGGGCTGTGAGATTGTATTTCATCAATAAATTGGTTTAGTTTTGGATTACTTAAAGTTAATTTCAGCAAAGTGTTTTGTCCCAAAAGCTTTATATTTCAAATCCCACAGTGAGCTAACTTTATAAAAATTATGATGGATCCAAAATATTATGATGGACTATTTTTTTTCACAAAAAAAGTTTGCCTCAAATGTCAAAAAGTACTCAATTATACTATGGTTACAAACAACCCTAAGAGTTCAGCAGGTTAATCCACTAAAACTATATTTGTCCATATAAATGTTCAAAATGGGTCATACGAGGAATTGTGGGGAATCTCAGTCACTTAAGGGCTAGGCCAACAGGTTCCATCTCAGCTTACCCAGTAAGGGAAGTAGGGCTTATTTGTGTTTACTTAATAATCTGAGTTGAACAAGCTCAAATATTTTTCACCACATTGCAAATTCTGCTTCTATGTATGACTAGTATGTGACTGTCTCCCAATCCAGCAGCATCTTCCTACAGAATCAAAGCTCCTTTTCCAACGTATAATCCCTGATAGGGACAGAGTACCCAGTAAGCAAGGTAAGAAGAGTTTCACATGTTCTTTCACCACACAAAACTATGGTAAAAACCCGTGTGAGATTGTTTACTACAGATTAGTAAATAAACATTGGTAAACTTGTGCTTACCTGCTTATTGGATAATCCACTCCTGCTCCCCGGCCTCCACAGCAGAGGGAAGAAAAGATCGTGAATCAGAACAAACTTCACTGATCAAATCAATCATATGATCTCTCCTAACTTCAGAGAAGATGGAGGATGCTGTCAAACCAATTGTCTGAAAGGAGAACTGAAGTATCTTTGACCAGCTCTACTGACAACCATACCTACCATCGTGGTAGTGACATAATCTGGTGTCAACTTGACATTATTGAGAGTGAAGAGGTGCATCAGACTCGACCAGAAAACACTCCTAAAGGTAAGCTAACAGGTCTTGAACTAGTTACAGGCTTTTCTTTTCTTTTGTCACTGATTTCGTTGTTGTTGTTTTGTTTTCTTTTGTTGCTTTGTTTTGCTCTGTCTTGTTTTTTGTGCATATTATTATCTCTGCTGGTCTATCTAGATAAGATAGGCTGGATAAACAATCTAGAGGAGAAAACAATGGGGCTGATGGTTCTGGAGGGGCATGGGATAGGGAGAGGTGGGGGAGGGCGAAAGGAAGTGGGTGTTAACAACCCCAGGAACAAGGGAACAACAAGTGATCCAAAATCAATTGCAAGGAGGGTGTAGGAGGCATGGTGGAGCTTCATCAAGGGCAATGTAACTGAGAGGGATTACTGAAATCCAAATGAAGATTGAACATGATAGTGGGACAAGAGGAAAGTAAAAGAAAGTAGAGGAAAGAACTAGGAGGCAAAGGACATTTCTAGAGGTCTAAATACTGGCATGCATATATTTAAATATACTTATATATGATGATAGGGAAATAGATTTATGCACATATTTTTAAATGTTAAGTATTAAGGTAGCAGACAGACATTAGGTCACTCCTCAAGTACTCCCTCGATGCAAGAGCACTTTGTTCTGATAACCTGGCATTCCATGATGCTCACCTTCCTGACATGATTGCTGAAGACAAAGTGGATGCATAAGCAAATGTGATGAAGGAAGATAATGGTGCCTGGCTATCAAACTATATAACATCTGGGGTCTTAAAAGCTTGAAGATAAACAAGCAGCCATCCAGCTGAGAAGCAAAAAAGCCCACATGAAAGAAGTACACCAGCCTATGTCAATCAGAGGTGTCAATAGGATCAGGTATCAGGCATCAAAGAATCAGACCAAAAAAATCATATCATTGTGAATGAGGAGTAGTGCAGAGTGGAGACTCAAAGCCCATCTGTAGACAACTGAACATCCCCTTACAGAAGAGTCTTAGGGGAGGAGACAAGCAGTATAGCACCAATGAAACATACAACTTTCCTCTAGTTCTTTAATGTTTCCTCCCTTCCACTATCGTGACACCAATTCTACCTTACAAATCTGGCTAGACCAGAGCATGTACACAGGTACAGATAAGAGGATAAGAGCTGGATACACAGGGAATCCAGGACAGATAAACCCCTCAGGACCAATAATGAGAGTAGCAATACCAGGAGGGGAATGGGAAAGTGGGGAAGAAAGGGGAAACCAATGACAATGATCTACATAAAACCCCCTCCCTGAGGGACAGAGAACAGAAAAGAGGGTGAAGGGGACATCGGACAGTGTAAGACATGAAAAATAATAATAATTTATAAATTATCAAGGGTTCATATGGGGAGGGAAGAGAAAATGAGGAAGTGAAACCAAGGGCTCAAGTTGAAAGAAAATGTTTTGAGAATAACAATGACAATAAATATACAAATGTGCTTGACACAATGGATGTATGTATGTATGGATTGTGATACAAGTTGTATAAGCCCACAATAAAATGATTTATCTTTTTAAAGAGGGAAGAGGTGGAGTTTAGCCTGTCAATCAGTTCACAGCTTGATGACCTCATTTGGAGACACAATGGAGATAAATAACTCACTGGAGGCCAGATACACTCACTCCCTGAGAGACATTCCTGTTAAGAAGCCACATGGAGCTATGCTGATACAGCCAGAGTCCTAGAGCTGGAGGAGCCATGTGGAGACCCATACCAGTGCTGAGATGCTTCCATTGCCACTGAATTCACAAGATTTTCCACCCACTGGCCTATGATCTTCCTGCATTCTGCGTCATTGCATGTGTTGCGTGAGTCTGAAGAGGAATTTAGATAGCCCACATAGGACATATGGACTAATATCAGAGTTGTGGACTTGATCTGGACTAGGTTGGGATGTTTTCTTAATATACAATTGCTCTTTGATATAAAGTTCTTTCTTATACACATATGAGTTTCTCTGGATTTGTTTCTCTAGTCAACCCAGACTAACACAACCATGCACTAAACAATGCCATCCCACTATGCCAAGCAGAATGGTCATATTATAGAGCAGTGTCATTGCTGCCACATGCAAGTAAAACTTTCCAGAAGATCGCACAACAATAGCTGCAGCTCTATATTGACAGGGAGCTGTGAGAGATTCAGGCAGGATTCAGAAGAGGGCATGGAACAAGGGAGATAATTGCTGAGGTCTGATGATCTTGGAAGAAAGCAAAGAATACCAGAAAGATGTTTATTTGCGTTTTATTGACTATGCCACGGCATTCAACTGTATGGACCATAACAACCTATGGATAGCTTTGAGAAGAATGGGAATTCCAGAACACTTCACTGTGCTCATATAGAACTTGGACATGATTAAAGAGGCAGTTGTACAACTAGAACAAGGAAATATTGAATGTTTTAAAATCAGGAAAGGTGTGTTCCAGGGTTAATCCCTCTTCAATCTGTATGCTGAGCAATAATCAGAGATGTTTGAATATATGAAGAAGAATGTGGCATCAGGATTGGAGGAAGGCTTATTAACAAGCTGAGATAAGCAGATGACACAACCTTGCTTGCTGAAGTGAAGAAGACTTGAAGCAGCCTTTACTTTGGATAACAACTCAATGTCAGGAAGATCAAAATCCTAACAACTGAACCATCAGGAAACATTATGATAAATGGAGAAAAGACTGAAGTTGCCAAAGATTTCATTTTGCTTGGATCCACAATCAACGCTCTTGGAAGCAGCAGTCAAGAGATCAACTGACACATTGCATTGGGTAACTGTTGTCAAGACTTCTTTAAAGTGTTGAAGAGTAACGATGTTACTTTGAGGACTAAGGTGAGTCTGACACAAACCAGGCTGTTTTCAATCAGCTCCTATGCATGTAAAAGTTAGCACTGAATTAAAAAGAGCGAGGAAAAATCGATGCATTTGAACTATGGTGTTGGCGAAGAATCCTGAAAGTACCATGGACTGCCAAAAGAATAAACAGATCTGTCTTGGAAGAAGTAGGGCCAGAATACTCTTAGGCGGCAAGATGGCAAGACTTTATCTCATGTACTTTGGAGATTTTTTCAGAAGAGGCTGGTCCCTGGAGAAAGACATCATGCTTAGCAAAGTAGAGGGACAGTAAAAGAAAGGAAGACCCATCAAGGAGATGGACTGACAGAGGGACAGTTATGAGAATGGCACAAGACTGGGCAATATTTTGTCTGTTGTACATAGGCTCGTTCTAGGTCGGAACCAACTTGGTGGCACCCAAGGAGAACAGCATCCCTTTATCTGCAACTCATAGGCATGATAATCCAACAAGCTCAGATTATCAGTGCAACAATAAAACACTTAATTCTTTGGGAACCATCATATTTAAGCAAAGCTCTCTTTCTGCTTGAAGTCAACATCCCTAGTACATCTAATTTCTTACACAGAGTGTAAGTTTAAAGGAAAGAGAAGTTGGTAGCCCTGCTGTGGCAGAGATGCCTAGCTGTTCACCAATGACTGATGACTCTCCACTACCCTAGGGTACAGGTGTTGGTTGCCAACAGAGGTTATATTTCTCAGTCCCTCCCCTTGCCATAGTTAGGGTCTCGTGACTAAGTTCCGGTCAATGAATTGTTGATTGAAGTTACATTTTCCACTTGCAGACCCAGCCCACATAGACCTGCGGCTGCACTGTCTTTCTCTTACATCATCTCTCACCGTGTAGCTGACTGTTGGTGCCTGAAGCAACTTTGAAACCAACCTGTTGAAGATGACACGGCCTTTGTAGCCTGGGTCTCCAGCTTGCTGCTGCATGACTCAGTTCTTCCACTCATCCCTCACCGTGCTCCCAGTAGGACTTGATGTGAAAAAGAAATATATATTATTGTGATAATGTTTTAATTGTGATGAATTAGAAAATGAAATTTACACACACACACACAAATATGTGAATTCACAAAGAAATTTTCCGTTGGTCTCAATGATGAAAAAGTCAACTGAGAGTCATCATCAGGCATCTACTGATTTCTCTCTGTTCTTTCAAGTGTTTTCTCATGTTTGTTCACTGCCTGATAAGAATATGATTTCCTGCCAAGTGAAGGGAAGGACTCCATTGTGGTGAGGGGGTTTGGAGAAGGCAGCGGGGAGAGCACTGCTCATTCTGGGTTTGTAAATGTGTTTACTTACCACCACTATTCACTACAAAGACAAGATATAATTACGTCTTCAATGGCTGCCGAAGGCTGGAGGGTTCTATTCTAAGTGTTTGATGAAAATAATCCATAGCCCTTGAACTGAGATGTGAGGAGGTACTTAAATGTCATCATGCTCATTAAGGCCCTATTCATTCTAATATTTATTCTGTGGCAAACATAATGCTATGGGTGTGCTCAGTTTTCTTTCCCTCCTGGGCACACAGATAGACTGTGTTTCCCAGCCTCCCCTGCTCTTAAGTGGGTCACTTACAGGATTTTGGGGCCAGTGGAACATAGGTACAAAGGATATGAGCCAGTCTTAAACCTAGCCTATTAGATCCTGGTGACGGTCTGGGCCACTACGAATCCCCATACCCACCTCTTCCAGTCAGGACTCCAGTGCCCTTTCTCTGAGGCTGGAGAGGTGGGACATTCTCCTGGAACCAGCTCCCAGGGGAGAGAGAGCAGGACCTCATGTTCTCAAAGGAGCAGGTCCTGAATGAATACTTGAAAACAGAGCCTCTTTCACCCATCTCCGTCCTAGTGGTGCTGGGGTTTAGGCACTGGACTGCTAATCTCAAGGTTCACAGTTATAACCCACTGGGTGCTGATCCTCAGGAGAAAGATCAAGCTTCCGGCTCCTGTGAAGACTCTGGGTCCAAATCGCTTTGATGGTAATGGGTTTGGGGGCTCTGCGTTCCACCCAACCTGCACTGGCCCACAAGGTGGGTGAAATTCTGAAATTCTGCCACCGCAAGTAGCACCGGGAATAGAACTTTTAGGTGAGCACAATCCTTGACCCTTTGTTGAAGTATAACAGAGAGAGAGATAGAGATAGATAGATAGATAGATAGATAGAGAGAGAGAGAGAGAGAGAGAGAGAGAGAGAGAGAGAGAGAGAGAGAGAGAGAAGTCTATGTGTATGGCTTGATGAATTTTCACAAACCGATCACACCCAGGTAGCCAGCACCCTACCATGCAACAGAACATGGTCAGCAACGCCAAAGTCGTTGGCATCACTAAACAGTACTGTAAGTGAAAGAGAAGGGACGGGCCTTGGGAAGGAGGGAGAAGAAACAAGACGCGAGGGAGGGGAAAATCTGCCCTTCATTGTGACACAGCCCCGCAGGGCATTTCCCTGGGGGAATTCCAGAGAGGGTGGGCAGAACTCTGGAGAGGAGGACTAGGAGCCCCCCTCCTAGGTACAGACAACACTGGTACAGAGATCAGCCACTCCCAACTCAGCCTCCAGCCTTGAGTCTGCCTCATCCTGCAGCCCAGGGCAGGGAGCTTGCACATGGAGCCTATGGGAACCCCAGGGTGGCCCTGTGATGGGGGGGTTGCCAGTGTGGCCCCAGAGGCTCTGCTCTCCATGCTTCATGGGAACAAGAGAAAGATGTGCAGAGCTGTAGCCTCTCAGAGGCTCCTTGAGCCAGGGAAGAGCTTGGGGTCATGTCAGGGCCAGTACGGCTCACTCCCTCTCCCTCATTCCCAACTCCTGTGCCCTTTTCCTGAAACCAGAGGGGTGGAGCCTCCTTATGGCTTCCTTCCAGGGGGATGTGACCTCTGCCAGCTGAGAACCTAGGGCTTTGGGAGGAACAATGTGCCATAGAAAACCAGAGAGATAGCTTCAATTATAATATCACCTCCCGGCCCCTGACCAGGACTTGAAGAAGAGGGGCCATTCAATCCTGGTCTAGCAAGTCTTTTCTCCAAAGCTCTCAGCTCTGCCCATGGACAGGAAAACTTATTGCTATTGCTAGAGTAGATTCCTGTTCATAGATATCTATTGCTAGAGTATATTCCTGTTCATAGATACCTATTGCTAGAGTGGATTCCTGTTCATAGATACCTATTGCTAGAGTGGATTCCTAGTCATAGATACCTATTGCTAGAGTGGATTCCTGTTCATAGATACCTATTGCTAGAGTGGATTCCTAGTCATAGATACCTATTGCTAGAGTGGATTCCTAGTCATAGATACCTATTGCTAGAGTGGATTCCTAGTCATAGATACCTATTGCTAGAGTAGATTCCTGTTCATAGATACCTATTGCTAGAGTAGATTCCTGTTCATGGTAAACCCATGTGCTGCGGACTAGGACTGCTCCAAAGGATTTCCTTGGGAATCTTCACCCCAAAGATGGTCAGCTCCTTCTTACACTGCACTGCTGGGTGGGTTCGAACTGCCAAGCTGTAGATTGCTGAGCACCAACCACTCGCCGCCACCTGGAGACCTAACTCATGAACAGAGGAGCCGCATTTGGTTTGGAAACGTCACTCCCTCAGACAAACCATGTTATCCCTCTCAGGATAACAGGATGTAGAAACAAGCAGGAAGGTGGGCGATTCAATTGATGGAAAGGGAGACAGAAATCCTTGCCCTTAGATAATTCTAAAAGCAGAAGCCCACACGAATGGATCTGAGTATCCATTCTATGGGAGAATTTCTGGCTCTCTAGGACATAGGAGAATGATGAGGCTTTCTACTCTGTAAAGAATGACAGTCTTGGAAACCCACAGGGGCAATTCTGCCCTGACCTATATGGTTATTATGAGGTGGAATCGATTTGATGGCAATGAGGGTTTTTTTGTTGTTTTCAGAGTTTTTTCTTTGTTTGTTTCTTCTTTCTTTCTTTTTGGTTGAGGAAATGGTATAGGCAGTCTCTTATATTTTGATCAATAGTAGTGAGGAAACAAAAAAGGAAACTAATAAATGAACCCCATATAAGTGTTATAAATAAGATGTTTATCAAGCAGTCTGTTTCATTAATGGCCTTGATTGAACTGGGTTCCCTCCTCAGTTCCACATTCTACAGATCATTTCCATCCAAATTGCTGTGTCCTTAAGTCTGAAAAGGAGGCAGATTGCAGACTTTGGGTTTGAGTTTTGGGTTAGGCTAGAAATTCCCTGGAGTATCCCCTAAAATTACAGTTGCTCATTATAACCTTCAAGAGAGTCCAATGGTTTGTACAACAGAGTTCCTCTATACAAAGTGTATCTTGCACACGCATGTGTTGAGGCCCTAGCTTTGTCTGTGCCCAGCCCTGAATTAGGTGCTGGGGATACAGTGAAGCGTGAAGCACACATTTGCCTCAAGGGGCTCAGGGTCTAGTAGGAGAGGCAGCCAACTAAACTACTATGATCCCCTGGGAGAAGCACTCTGATGACTGACACTTACCAACCTTGGGATCTGGTGCAAGCCATCGATTTCTCTGTGCCTAGATTTAATCATCTGCAAACAGGGAGCACAGAGCTGTTGAGAGGGGTAAATGAATTACTGAGTGAAAGCACACAGAACAATGTGGAGTACAATAGGAGAGGTCAGTGGGGACAGTGGTATTACTACGGAGATGGTTTAATATTAAAGAGGAAACCTCGCTCACCGTGTGATTTCCTAACCCAGCAGAGGTTACTCAAGCTGAGTACTGAAGAAGCAGGAGTTGATGAAAAGGGGTCACAGGGGCGGTGAAGGAACAGGCGAAGAATCGGGAAAAGTGAGGGACGGGTGGATCCCAGGGGCAGTATGAAGAGACGGGGGTAAAAAAGAATTCAGTGTGAACGGAAAGCAGTTTCATCTGACTGTGGAGGTTCCTTGGGAAATGAGCCTGAGAATGAGGAAAGGGATCAATTGAAAAGGGTCTCATCTCTCATGCTAAGGAACTTAGCTTGTAAATAGCAACTTAGGAGGAAGATTTTTCTGAAAGTACGCGAGGAAGCTGCTAAACTATATTAGCCAAATGTAACTGAAGGAAATTGAGAAAAGTGCCATCTGTGGTGAATTTCTGAACACAGGAACAGAGGATAAGATAGAATGCCCCTTCGTATCAGGAGCCGGCTGAATACCCGGGGCTCACGTTGATTGTGGCTGGTTTCCTGTCTGTTTGCTTCTGGAAACTTGGAATGCCTCCCCACGACTCACCTGGTGTGATAATCATCTGCCTCCCAAACAGCACTCCGGCTGCGACAGGCTCTCCTGTTGTCCCCTACAACACTCTCGTATTCCTACAGTCAGAGCTCTGGCTCTTTTTTATTTTTTCTTCCTTTTTTTTGTTGGGCTGAGGGGTGGGTGTCTATCCTTTTCAGGTGAACCTGGAACTCAGGGTAAAATCCTGACTAGTTTAAACCATTCCTACAGCTCTATCCTCTTTTCCATTGTTGGCTCAGGTATAGATGGCACTTGACACAATTCTGGCAAGAGGCATGAGGGAACCCAGGGGACATCTGAGCAAGGTCCCTTCTCTCTTAGGAAGAAGCGCACACCATGACCTGCCTCTCCTTCCTCTGCATGTGGCCATTTTGACATGTGTTGAGGGTGGTGGGTCCTCTGGTGTGTCTGTTTTCACAGTGCCTTGCTGGGTATCTGCTTGATACATTTATGTTCCATGGAAAATGGAAGATTGACAGCACCTTCTAGTACGAGAAGTATGGTGGTGGTGACCTCTTTTTACAGATTAAGAACAATATATTAGGTCCAGAGAATATGCAGGAATAAGCCCAGGGTTCAAGAGTGAAAGTGTGTATATAATACTCCAATGTGTCCCCTAAATCTTAACAAAGTTAGACCTGAATATTTTGGACATACCCATGCATCTATGGCCCACTGATTTTCACAAGGCTACTAGGTCCATCCAGCGAGTATAAGCAGAGTCTTATTAATCTATGGCGCTGGGGAAACTGGACTATAAGGACACACAAGAATGGATCAGAGACCTTCACATGAAAACTAAAACCATAAAACTCTTAAAAGAAAGCATGGGGTCACTGCTTTCAGATATAGTTTTCGACAATGGATTCTTTGACACCAAAAGCGCAAACGACAAGAAAAGAACTACATAATGAGACCTCGTAAGATTTAAAACAACAAAAGTTTTGTTCATCAAAGGACTTAATCATCAAAGCAGCACAGACAGCCTTTAGAGTAGGAGCAGAAAGAAAACATTCCGGCGACAACAACCATATTAAGGGGTGTTCACCTTCATTAGCAATAAGGAAAATACAAATTGAAACAACAATGCGATACCACCTCACATTCTATCAAAATTCAATAAACAAAAAATAATAAATGCTGGAGAGGATGTGGAGAGATAGGAACACTTTCACCCTGCTAGTAAGACTGTAGAATTGTGCAACTATGATGGGAAGCAGTATGGCACCTCTTTAAACAAGTGCAAATCCTACTGAATAGATAGACACTCGACAGAAATAAAGAATCAACATGTACAGACATATGCACACCTAGGCTTATTGCAGCAATTACAATAATAGCAAAAACATGGAAGCAACCAAAAGCCTCTATTACAGAGGAATGGATAAACACACTCTGATACATCTGTACAATGGAACACCATTCGTCAATAAAAAACAAGGCTAACTCTCTAAAATGACATGGACAAAGCTAGAGCAGGTTATGTTTAACAAAAGATAAATATTTCATAACACCTTTATTATACAGAACACCCAAGAAAAAGAAATATGGTTTATATATCAAAAGGCAAGACTCTGATGACTTTGAGGAGGCCGGGGATGGGGGTGACAACAGAGAGGGGGTGGCTAGGATATTGTGGAGGGAGGGAGGGAGGATGAGGGAGTACGGGAAGAAAAAGAATCGCATCTATGTAGGGCTTAACAGGAGATTACTGTTGATTTCATTTCTTAAGATGAAGGCATTTCACCAAAGAGAACATTCAAATGGCCAACAAGGCACATGAAAAGATGGTCAATGTTAATAATTTCTCCAAAACCCAAAGCATACTCCCTGCCACTGAGTCGACTCTGACTCATAGCAGCCCTCTAGGACAGGGCAGAACTTCCTCTAGGGTTCTCCAAGGCTGCACCTCTTTATTGGAGTAGAAAGGCTTGTCTTTCTCCTGCAGAGCAGCTGGTGACTGCAAACTCCTGACCTTGCGGTTGGCCACCCTGCACATAACCGCGCCACCAGCAGGCTCCGCATAAATCACTAGAGAGATGCAAATCAAAACCATGACGAGATATTACCTTATCCCCACTAAAATGGCTATGCTTTTAAAATTATTGTAAACAACAGGCATTGACAAGGCTATGGAGACCTTAGGACCTTCTTCCATTATTAGTGGAAATGCAAAATGGTACAGCCACTTTGGAACAGTGTGGTAGATTCTCAAAAAGTTAAACAAAGAACTATGCGGTGATCCAGCCATTCCAACATTCCAGTCCCAGGTATATATCCCAAAGAATTGCAAGTGGGAATGCTAACAGAAGTATATCAATGCACATTACACCACAGCTCACTATAGCCTGAAGTTGGAAACAACTTAATACCCATCCGCAGAGTGAATAAGCAAAATGGGGTGCATGCACACAAAAGATTATTCGGCCATCGAGAAGAACGAGGTTCTGATACATGCCACAACGTGAATGGTGCTCGAGTCGTCTGCTGAGTGAAGTAAGCCAGTCCCAAGAGGACAAATACTGTCTGATCCCACTTATATGAAATAGGCAAATGTACAGAGACGCTAGTTTGCAAGTGGTTAGCAGGGGTGAAAAAGAGGAAGCCAGGAGGAGTCTATTGCTGAGGGACTGAGTTTCTGCTAACGGTGACGGCATTGTTTAGAAGGGAAACAATGTAACAGCCAAATTACACACAAAACATAATGTCACTGAAGTGCACATGCGAAAGTTATTAAATTGGCAAATGCATATATATATATATATATATTCGACACACACACAAATTGTACACAACTTTATAAAGATTGGCATTTGTGTACAATTGTGTGTATGAAGAAGTAAACTCTCAAAGAAGACTCAGAAGCCTCCTTAAGTTCACAGAGGATAAACCACCTAAGACTGAGCTTAAAGACAGCAAAAGATGAAGTTCTGCGCTTTCTCAAACTGGGAAATATTCACATATTTTGATCACCAACCACTCCTTCCAGGAGTCTGAATCACTAGCAAAGCGCGCCCCCCCCATACCCACCCCTGCCCGCTGTGCTTCAGAGGGATTAGGATCCCTGGGGGCTATGATCACATGGGCTTCTGCCTTTGAGGAACTTCAGAGGTGATCATAGTTTGCTTTGCAAACGCCCGTCCCTATTTGCATGTGCCAAGAAACAAAATGCGGTTGGGATGTGCAGTCCAACAGAATGAACGCCACCCTGCTGCTTCCAGGATTCCAGTCCCTCCACAATCTCTCACACATTTGCACTGTCTCTCCTGCCTTCCTTCCCACACTCCCATTTCAGTCCGCCGGCTGTTCACTAGCTCCCAAAGACCTTGAGAGCTTAGGGCTTTCCGCTGGGCCTCCCCGTACATATATTTATTCATCCCACCCAAAGTCACATCCTCCCCCGTAAACTGCTATACTACTTCATGACAGAAGGAGAACACATTTAAACCACTTGGATTGCACATTCTCTCATGTTGTGTGTGTTATTTTGACACCATCGGGCCTTGTCTCTCCAACGATCACACAAATCATCACCCTAAAGGCCCATCGCTGACAGGGGTTTGCCTCAGAGCAACTCCTTCACTCTTGACCTATTGACGGACAGTGATAGTTCCTATTGCCTTCTTGTTCTCTATCTGTTCTGTCCTGTTGTTCCTCAGCTGCTTGGAAGTAACATCGTCAAAGGTCAGACCATAGGATTTAATTTAATTTTTTATATCCAAAACTTATCATTGCCTGCTCTAGGTAAAAGACTGTGCTAGATGCAAGGTAACTGACTCATTGAAGAGAGAGAAGAGAGAGGCCACTGTTAATGAAGAAAGGTGATAGTGAGGTTTTGGGGTCTTTTGCCTAAAACTGTGGGGGATAAAGAGAACCAAATGAGTCAAGCAGATCTGTGCATGGAGGAAGTATTTGCACACAGAGAGAAGTTTGTAATGACTACATCCTTGAAACACTTACTACACAGATTTTCAGGCTAGAATAGGCCTTGGGGGAAAACAGGGTATTTTTAATTTTGAACCACCAAGAAAGACAACGTATTTGCAAATGTGGTCATAGAATAGACGATCTTTGCATGGCTGCCCAAGTGTATCCCTTTATTCCCATTTGGCTACATAAAGCAGTCTTCACTGAGTAGTTCCTGCCGAGTCAAGGGTTTTAGTATTTCCGGAATAATCAGGGTGTGTTGTTGTTTTTGTTGTTGCCAAGTGGGGGCTGCTGTGCCTGAGCTAGGGCAGTAGAGAAACTACTGAATGGTGCTGATCAAGCTCATAGTCTCTCTCTGCACAGCACCCCGATCCCTGCGGTCCTCCCCCGACCACCATACACCTATCCCCACACTCTCTGGGCTCATAGTCTCCTACAAGTTCCTGCAGTGTAGCTTCTTGGTCTTCCTGCAAGGACAAACGGGTCAGCCTAAAGGCTTCTAGGGCTACCAGCCCCCTAGCCATTTAGGGACCACACCTGTATTAGGAGGTTCAGAGAGGCCCTATTTCAGTGTTTCTGTGACTACAGACCTTTACAGAAGCTGGTAGTCTCAGCTTTCACCCTTAGATCAGCTGGTGTGTTTGAAGCACCAGCCTGGCAGGGATTGGTCCAGTGCTTACCTGACAGTCTAATGTTTCAAAAGCCCCTGTTAAGTCTTTGGGAGGCAGGCACTGAATTAAATTCTTTGCTTGGTGATGTCAAGTGTTGTAGTACTATTTGTCAAAGGCTGAGACCCAAGGGGCCTTTGTGAAACAATTTGTTGTCTTGATGGTCTGGGTACCTGAATGGAACCCTCAGGGCTCCTACATTAAGACTGCCAAGGGACCGGGGACAACTCACCTTGTTGTCCCTGGAGCTCTCCTGGTGGTTGAGGGAGCCAAGATGCGAATGTGATCTCTCGTATAGGGATCCCTGGGAAAGAGGCAGGTACTGGTTCCAGGTCTAAGGGTACTTGGGGGTCCTACAAGGAATTGGGTTCACATGGAAGATTTAGGATCGCTTTTCTAGGGAATCCTACTCCCATGGGACTCGGGAACCATCTTCCAGTGACTAGCTGCCTGATTTATGTGATTGGGTTCAACTCTCTAATTTTCTGATACTAATCAATATCTCTCTGTCTTTACTGTAAACAGTGCTCACAATAAGCCTCTACCCCCCATAATCACACACACACAGAGAGAGAGAGAGAGAGAGAGAGAGACTTTTAGTTTGAGCCAGTTATATTTTATGTCCTGAATTCACTGGACAAACAAAACAAAAACAGAAATCGCTCACCAAACTAAGGAAGTGAGTTCCCAGACTTTGAAAATGTTCAGCTTAAAAGCTCAGTTCCCTAGGCCACCAGGGTTCTCTTCTCTTTCCCATCCCTTAGTTACTGTCTCTGAAGAAGGGTTCGTGGGAATAGGGTCACTATCAATCAGGATCAATATGGTGGCAGTGGGCTTGGTTTGGAGGCAAAATTAAGAAAAAGGGCATTGCAGGAGTGGTGGATTTGGTTTGACTCTTTAAAATCTTTCCAGCAGGGAGTCTGTCTGATTAGTGTAGCTGTTGGGTCTTTCTTCAGCTTCAAACTAGCTAAGCAATGGTTATGCATTGGGCTGCTAACTTCAAGGTCAACAGTTCAAACCACCAGCTGCTCTGCAGGAAAAAGATGAGACTTTCTAGCCCCGTTAAGAGTTACAGTCTCAAATATGTGCATAAGCAAATGGGGTGAAGAAAGCTGATGGTGCCTGGCTATCAAAAGATATAGCATCTGAGGTCTTAAAGGCTTGAAGGTAAACAAGCAGCCCTCTAGCTCAGAAGCATCAAAGCCCACGTGGAAGAAGCACACCAGCCTGTGTGACCATGAGGTGTCAAAGGGATCAGGTATCAGGCATCAAAGAACAAAATATCATATCATTGTAAATGAGGGTGAGTGCAGAGTGAAGACCCAAAGCCCATCTGTAGGCAACTGGACACCCCTTTACTGAAGGGTCATGGGAAGGAGACGAGCCAGTCAGGTTGCAGGGTAGCAACGATGAAATATACAACTTTCCTCTACTTCTTAAATGCTTCCTGCCCGTACTATCATGATCCCAAAATCTACCTTACAAATCCGGCTAGCCAGAGGATGTGCGCTGGTACAGATAGGAACTGGAAACACAGGGAATACAGGATGGATGATCCCTTCAGGACCAGTGGTGAGAGTGGTCATACCTGGAGGGTGGAGGGAAGGTGGGGTAGAAAGGGGGAACCGATTACAAGGACTTACATATAACCTCCTCCTTGGGGGATGGACAACAGAAAAGTGGGTGAAGGGAGACATCGGATAGTTAAGATAATTTATAAATTATCAAGGGTTCATGAGGGGGAGGAGGGGGAAGGAAGGGGAAAAATGAGGAGCTGATATTAAGGGCTCAAGTAGAAAGCAAATGTTTTGAGAATGATGCTGGCAACAAGTGTACATAAGTTCTTGACACAATGTATGTATGTATGGATTGTGATAAGAATTGTATGTGCCCCCAATAAGATGATTTAGAGAGAAAAAAAAAAGAGTTACAGTCTCAGAAATCCACAGGGGCAATTCTTCTCTGTCCTATAGGGCTATCATGGGTCAGAATTGACTTAAAGGCAGTGAGTTTTGAGTTTGGAAAGAAAAAAAAAAGTTTTTTTAATGAAGGTGTATTTTGCTTGGAGCTGTACACCATTTTAATTTGTCTCGGTGCCTTACAATCTCCTCCCCCCCAAAATAGTTCAAAGAGTGTTTTAGAATATGGTATTGCTCACGCTCCTGCTTTCTCTGTGCTATGACAGGAAATGCATTTCTGACACTTCTAAAATGAGTAATCACATGTATAATCAACTTGGTTAGAACTTCCTTCCTGGTAACTTCAACACTTCCTTTGCATCTGGATACGAGGGAGACCCAGAAAAGCGGAAGCGTTCACAGGCACACAGGGTAGGTTTGAATTTGTTTTGTTTTCAAAAATTAAACAAATGATCCTTCGGCATGAGCTCAGCCACGACTTTATCAGGTATTACCAGGTATTACTTCCTTTTATTTCTCGCCCGTAGTTGGGTCTGACGCGAAATAGTGCACTTCCTTCTCAGCTAGAATACTGTTATCTGGAACCGTTGCTGATGCTTGAGCCGATAATACCAGGGACGGCTTGGTTTCACTGTCTCTACAGCTGGACGTCCGCACGGCTCCGGAGGTTGTTTTGCAGGTGTGTTGCTCCTTTGTTTTTGTTTGGCAGGAAGGAGGAGGGGTGTGGGCGAGTGCCACCAGGCTTCATATTCTTTCAAGTATATGTTTAGAGATTCTTGTACTTACAGGATTTCTAATGTCTGACAAGGAGACAGCGTCGCAGCCTCAACCATGAAGGCAGACGGTGAGTAGTCAGCCTGTCCTCTTCTGTGTCTAAGATCTGGTAAGACTGGTTGGGGGGTCACTGAGGCAGAAGTTATTTCTGTGCAGTAAAGATGGTGCCTAAATTTGGAAATACGCTATTTTATTACAAATCGGTGTCGGTATGTCTCCTATTTTCTTCTTGGTTAGTCATTCTCTAATGCAGCGGTGAATGTTTTAAGTTGTACCAGACAGTTCCACAAAGCAGCTTGTTTTCCATTCACTCAGTCCACCTTCGTACTATTCTGAGAGGGAAAATAACATCAGTACTGCCTCTTACACCATCAGTGTATTGAAATTAAAAGGGAGCTAAATGAATTATAATGAACTTTTCAAAAGTAAGTGCAAGGCATGATGTGAACATAAGTTTGATGCTCAGGAAGCTTTATCTTTTCATCCAACTCTTCCTTTTGGTCTTCAAAGGTACTTTAAAACGTGCATTAAATTAAAAAACAAACCCAGAAGTCAAAGATAATGTAATTTTGCCACAAACTTTTTGGAAGCGCTCTTGAATATCAAATGCTCTCACTAATTAGCATGAAGCCATTTAACAGAGTAAATGCTGGCTTCTGAAATTTCATATAATTTTGTTTCCAGAGTTGCCTCTTACTTAGAATGAAATGCCTTACAATGTAGTGGTGACACTAACCACAGCTAAATATCACTTAACACCCATGACACTTTCTGTGAAATAGACCTCATTCTCTACAGCAAGAGGCGGATCAAATCAACGGGTATTATGTAAATTTGTATGGAAATTGGAATGACTATAATCATATCTACTGGCAGTTAGTCAAGTGTCTTGCACATAGCATGTAGCTTATCTTTTTACATGTTTTTTTTTAAAACTCACTGCCATAGAAGAGATTCCAACTCTTAACGACCCTATCGGACAGGGTAGAACTTCCCCGTGGGTTTCTGAGACTAAAACTCCTTATGGATATAGAAAGCCTTGTCTTTCTCCCACAGAACGACTGGTGGTTTTGAACTGCGGACCTTGCAGCTAGCTGCCCAGCGGGTTAGCAGCACCCACCCCCAACCAGGGATCCTCGTTATATGTTTCAAGAACACCAGACACGCTTCCAGGGACATTACTACAGCTCTCACATGAAAATACGGTAATGTTAATGATAATACTTAAATGGGTGTCGCAAAAGTAGAACCTGTTTGTTATTGGGAACCGCTGTGGGTACTTCAAATTTAATATCATAGGTTGTATGGGGATTGGGACAGAAAACGTGTATGTGCTTAGACATTATCCAGATGGATCTTATGTGGTGCATAACTGCATTAAAATAAAAATACATAATTCATATTTAAGTTTTAATGTGTTTAGCCTTTCAAAATGTGTTGAGGGTTTTTAACTATAGCCCATCACATTTATTTACTTAAATGGCTTGTGCATGCTAGATGCTTATTAAATATCTGCACAAAGAATATAAGTTAATAAGGATAAATTTGTTTATTCTTGTTAATAGAGATGAAAAAAGAAGTTAACTAATTGGGCAGGTTGCCGGAGTCAGAAAATCTACCTCCCGTCGTCAGCCTCCTCCTTCTCTACAGCAGAGGCAGATCAAATGAGCAGGTATAAAGCGGTACCTTGTGGTTCACATTAGGAGAGTTAAACCTTTGCCTAACTTCTCTGAGATCCTGCCCTGATATAGTAGTGACAGCCAGAATGTTCATATAAGTCTGCAAGTGGTCTTGATGGAAACTTTACCAATCTTGGTATGTCTGAGTTTTCTGAGTGAAAGATTGGGCTTTCCTAATTAGGAAACAAGAGGTGGGCAAAAGGGGAGGGGGGCAAAAGAGAAAGAAGTAGTTGATTCGGGGGTTGCTCCGGGATCCAGACTGTTCGAAAACAAACAACTTGACGCAAGGTGGCTAAGGAGTCTGTATCTCAGGGAGCCCTGTGAAGCCTAAGGGAGGTCTGTGTGGATCTCAGCATCGCACATCGCACGTTGGCCCCTCTCTGTGTGTTTCCGTATGCTTCCGAATCGCAATGACTAGTGGGCTATTATGGCGGGCACTGTGCTAGACACGTGCTTTTACCTCCATCATCTTACCTCATGTGCTTTTCCTGTTCCTAAAGTTTGCAAACCTATACAAACGAAGAGAGAGTTATCAATGGTCCTCATAGCCATCAGCCACGCCCTGGAGAAATTGCTAAACCCATTTGATAGATGAGAAAAAGCCCAGAGATTACTTAACTTGCCCAAGTCACCCGAAAGTAGCGATCAGAAAGAGCAGAGCTGGGAAGTAATGATCTGCACAGCCCTGGCAATCATCCAAGCTCCGGCATGAGGGTTCGGACTGGGCCCGCTCTGCTGCTCGCTTCCTTAGTCCCCTGGCAGGGAGCCTGCCGTTCTCGTTCCACTTCAGCTCTGAGTGTGCATCCTTGGCCAGGGCTGGAAGGCTCCGAAGCTCTGGTCTGGTTCCTTGGGATCCATGTACACAGGGGGGACCTTCTATGAGGTTGACTTCTTGCCATTTCGTAGCAAGGTGCCTTTCTGGTGACACGCCTTCGGTTTCTCCTTGCTCTCAGGTCACACGGGGCATGGATCTGGCGAGCTATGAACCACCAGTGGTTCTGAGAGCAGACAACTGCCGCAGGCGCCGGAGGATGAAGCCCCGCAGTAGCGCGGCCAGCTTGTCCCCCATGGAACTGATCCCCATCGAGTTCGTGCTGCCCACGAGCCAGCGCAACAGCAAGAGCCCGGAGACGGTGCTGCTGCACGTGGCCGGCCACGGCAACGTGGAGCAGATGAAGGCGCAAGTGTGGCTGCGCGCGCTGGAGATGAGCGTGGCCGCAGACTTCTACCACCGGCTCAGGCCCGACCACTTCCTCCTGCTCTACCAGAAAAAGGGACAGTGGTACGAGATCTACGACAGGTACCAGGTGGTGCAGACCCTGGACTGCCTGCGCTACTGGAAGATGCTGCACAAGAGCCCCGGCCAGATCCACGTGGTGCAGCGGCAGGCCCCCTCCCAGGAGACCTTGGCCTTCCAGCAGCAGCTCACGGCGCTGATTGGCTACGATGTCACTGACGTCAGCAACGTGCATGACGACGAGCTGGAGTTCACGCGCCGCCGCCTGGTCACCCCACGCCTGGCCGAGGTGGCCTGCCGCGATCCCAAGCTCTATGCCATGCACCCCTGGGTGACAACCAAGCCCCTCCCGGAGTACCTGTTGAGGAAGATTGCCAACAACTGCATCTTCATCGTCATCCACCGCGGCACGACCAGCCAGACCATCAAGGTGTCCGCCGACGACACCCCTGGCACCATCCTCCAGAGCTTCTTCACCAAGATGGCCAAGAAGAAGTCCCTGATGGGCATCCCCGAAGGCCAAAGCGAGCAGGACTTCGTGCTGCGTGTGTGTGGCCGGGACGAATACCTGGTGGGTGAGACGCCCATCAAAAACTTCCAGTGGGTGAGGCATTGCCTCAAGAACAACGAAGAGATTCACTTGGTGCTCGATACCCCCCCAGACCCAGCTCTGGACGAGGTGAGGAAGGAAGAGTGGCCCTTGGTGGATGACTGCACCGGAGTCACCGGCTACCACGAGCAGCTGACCATCCACGGGAAGGACCACGAGAGCGTGTTCACCGTGTCCCTGTGGGACTGTGACCGCAAGTTCCGGGTGAAGATCCGGGGCATCGACATCCCTGTCGTGCCGCGGAACATGGACCTCACTGTGTTTGTGGAGGCCAACATTCAGCATGGGCAGCAAGTCCTTTGCCAAAGGAGAACCAGCGCCAAGCCCTTCACAGAGGAGGTGCTGTGGAACGCGTGGCTGGAGTTCGCTATCAAAATCAAAGACTTGCCCAAAGGGGCGCTGCTGAACCTCCAGATCTACTGCGGCAAAGCCCCGGCCTCATCTGGCAAGGCCTCTGCGGAGACTCCCGGTGCCGAGTCCAAGGGCAAAACTCAGCTTCTCTACTATGTGAACCTGCTGCTGATAGACCACCGGTTCCTCCTGCGGCGCGGGGAGTACGTGCTGCACATGTGGCAGCTATCCGGGAAGGGCGAAGACCAAGGGAGTTTCAATGCTGACAAGCTCACCTCCGCCACCAACCCAGACAAGGAGAACTCAATGTCCATCTCCATCCTTCTGGACAATTACTGTCACCCGATAGCCTTGCCTAAGCATCGCCCCACCCCTGATCCCGAAGGGGACCGGGTTCGAGCTGAAATGCCCAACCAGCTTCGCAAGCAACTAGAGGCCATCATCGCCACAGACCCCCTGAACCCGCTCACTGCAGAGGACAAGGAGCTGCTCTGGCATTTTAGATATGAAAGCCTTAAGCACCCCAAAGCGTACCCTAAGCTATTTAGCTCTGTCAAGTGGGGACAACAAGAAATCGTGGCCAAGACATACCAGTTGTTAGCCCGAAGGGAAGTCTGGGATCAAAGTGCTTTGGATGTGGGGTTAACAATGCAACTCCTGGACTGCAACTTTTCAGATGAAAATGTCCGGGCCATTGCGGTTCAGAAACTGGAGAGCCTGGACGATGACGACGTGCTGCATTACCTTTTGCAGCTGGTGCAGGTAGGGGGTGCCTGTGTTATCAGGCGGTCCCGTGCCCCATGGGAATGCCCTCAGACATGCCAAGTGCACGTGCTATCAAATGGCCTTTGTCCAGAGCTTCTTGGCCAGTCACAGTAGAGCTGGTGAAGCTACTTCAACAAGCAATGACCTCTTCCATTTACTTGGGAGTAGTTCATTCTTGGTTTTTGTTCCCACCGTCAGGGAGCATTTTCCTGACAAGCCTGACGAAGACGTTATTTCTTCACTTTTTAGGAGAACTGGCCCATCGGGAATACTTTGTTCTTGTGTATTGTATTAATAGTGTTGTTCTTAGAGGCTGTCCTAAGTCCATTTGACGCACAGCAAGCCCGGATGGCAGAGCAGAACTTCGCCAGGTTGTGATCACTAGGCCGTGCTCTTTACAGGAGCAGACCCCCCAGTCTTTGCTCCTCCAGAGAGACTGGGTGGGTTCCAGTCGCCAGTCTTGTGGTTAGTAGCCAAGCGCTGGACCGCGACTTCACCAGGGCTTCTTCTATTAGAAATCGATGTCACCGATTGAGCACTTCCTTGTGCTAGGGTTCCAAATGATTAGCATCCTTTTAACTCTCCCAAGAACAATGGCGGCAGTCAAATGAGCATTTGCATTTTGTTATAAAGAAACGGAGGCACCCGTAGGCTAGCGTCACGAATTCACAGGAAGATGATGAGGATCTAAACCCAGGAGGGCTTGTTTCACTGCTGTCCCATGTCCTGTCTGGATCCAGTATGAGGATCTTCTGGGCTAGAGGGAAAAGGTTTCCTCTGTATTGATCACCAGACTCATCTCTCATATCTGGCTGGAACCTTGAAAGCCCCTGTCTGACCTGGTAGGGCTCTATGATTCTCCCGCTGTCTTACTGTTCCCTGAGGTCTAGAATGACTAAGTGGTATGCTTAAGGTTTCACGGGGAAGTTAAAAAAAAAAAAAAAAGGAACCATTTACTTGCGCACTATGGCAGTTCTCAAATTGTGCTGCTTCGCATGGAAGAGGAAGTAAAGGGATTGGAATAGAAATGTTATTTTTGAGCACAGACGGGCTCATTCATGAATACAACAGTATGTGTTGCATGCTTCCCATTTCAGTGGCTGGATATGGTGTGGTGATCAAAACACAGCCAGTCACTGCCTTCGTGTAGATTGTGGCTCTGTGGGGAAGGCTGACATTAACGGATATTTCGTGACAAATTGTGGCCAAGGATTTGGGGAGAAACCAAAGAGATTTTGAGAAAATAATCAGGGGTCTGGGGAACACCCAATTTAGATAGAAGGAACCCAGGCTAGTTGTGAGTAGGTGATGTTTGACCTGAGATCTTCTGAATTAAGCTCGACTTTGTTAGACATTCAACTGTCTGATCAGTATCTATACTGATAGGTAGTCTCTAGAGCAGTGGTCCTCAACTTGTGGGTCTCGACCCCTTTGGGGGTCGAACGACCTTTTCACAGGGGTCGCCTGATTCATAACAATAGCAAAATTACAGTGATGAAGTAGCAACAAAAACAATTTTATGGTTCGGGGGCAGGGGGGAGGGGCGGTCACCACAACATGAGGAACTGTATTAAAGGGTCATGGCATTAGGAAAGTTGAGAACCACTGCTCTAGAGCTTTCTGGTAAGCTTTTAAGATCTTTATTTTAACTCTAAAATTTCATATTCCTGCTAGCCAGATTCTTGAAACATTACACTTCATCTATTAAATATATCCCTGGTCTCTCCCTATGCTGTTAGTTCAGGCACTGGCAGAACTGTCAGAATTTCTTCCATTTTCTACCTCTCCATCACACACAAAAAATGAATATAAAACTAATTTGGTTGAGATCAGGCTACCATGAATGATACTTTGTTGTCACAAATAAATGTTGCAGAGTTAGAATAAATAAGGAGTGTTCTTCTCCATAGTGTTCTTCAAATGAATAACATTACATTTGAATTTGTGGTCATAACTTTGAAGAAGAGTAGTCATTCATCACACTGTTTTCAGTTATGGGTAAATGACTCAATCCAGACTGAAAAGGTCTTCTAGCTGAACTCTGCCCATTGACTTTGTAGAAGTGAAATACCAAGAAGGTCGGAGGAACACCCGTTTGGGTTAGAAACTTAAAGCGTTTCTGAAGTGAATCACCCCAGTAGCTAACTGGCCACATTCTCAGAACCAAAACTTTAGATGAGCTCCAGTGGCCACACCCTGGAAAACCTTTTCCTATTGAAGCGTTGCTTTGGGTGTGTGCTGTAGACCCCAATCTGACTCTCAGCAGCCAGAAGCAGCAGGGTTGAGCTGTCCCAACCTGTGGCTTCTCACCCTGCGAAGGCTTCACCATTGCATTACCAGGGCTCTTTACAATTCATTGTTGATGATTTCCAAACTGGAAAGCCAGAGGAAGCGTGGGAAATCACACCCCGGCAGCCCACAGACTCACAACGTGAAAGGTGTAGTCACTATCACTGAACACCACCTCTAGAAATGGTGGGATTGGTGGGGTTTATGTTGTATATGTTCACCACAATTTGTAAAGAACTAGCAAGGCAACGAGCTGACGCAAAAGTTCTTCCTGCACATGAACTTCAGGCCTACGTTGATCCACACGGGGAGACACACTACCCCCCACGGTGCTATGTTACATACAGAGATTTTGTGTGAAATCAAATCAAATCCTTGACTTTACATAATTATGCCAGTACATTGGTATTTATTTTTAGTATTTAGTAGCTTCCTACCACTTGCTTAAAATAAAGAATGTTGACTGAGGTCCCTGAAGAAACATAACCAACAAAATTTAAGAAAAAGAAACTATCTCTTGATAGTACTGAGGTACTTGTCCGATGTTCTGTGTTTTCTCTAAGTCTGAAATTGTTCTGTATTTTAAATGCAGCAGGTCCAACACATATTTACATTGCTATCATGCAATTGCAAAGTTACAGGAGATTACAAAGGGAGGTACAGAGACTTAACAGTTAAAGATCGCAGGGAACTTTCTTCAGCAGTAGAAAGTGGTTTCTCCTTTTTCTCCATGGAACAGGAGACATTCATATTCTGCTTGGCATTTTTGAATCTGGGCTTTTTGGAAAATCAGTTCTTTGAAGTTATTGAGAGCACATACATGACACCGAGTCAGGAGTTCTGGTCGCTCCTGACCAGCTGCTCCGTTAGCAAGTGGTTCACGCTCACCCTAAATATCCTCAAAAAGAAAAGTTGGGATTTAAATAATTGGTAAGATTATGGTAAGGCTGAGCACCAGTTTTCTCCATTTCCTATTTCCTGACTTACCAGCTTAGAATGCAGTCCTACCAATGCCCGTGTGTTCTTCCTTTAGGCTGTGAAGTTTGAACCATACCATGACAGCGCCCTTGCCAGATTTCTGCTGAAGCATGGTTTAAGAGTAAGTATTTGTGTTTTTGATAATAGCACGACATTTCAAAGAAGAGCAGGAATACACTGCTAGACTGAAAGCATCCGTCATCATAACTCAACCTCCTTGTTCCCACTTCAGAACAAAAGAATCGGCCACTTCTTGTTTTGGTTCTTGAGAAGTGAGATAGCTCAATCCAGGCACTACCAGCAGAGATTCGCTGTGATCCTGGAAGCGTATCTGAGGGGCTGTGGCACTGCCATGCTACAGGACTTTACCCAACAAGTGCAAGTCATCGAGATGTTACAAAAAGTCACCATTGACATTAAGTCACTCTCTGCTGAAAAGTATGATGTCAGTTCCCAAGGTACAGTTCCTGCGTCTCATTGGTTCTCTTTCCACGTGCGTGGGTCTCCAAATGTTGTCCTTGTGATAGGGGACAAGTTGCCACCTGTCCTGTACAAGTTGCAAGACAGATGACAACTTCTTTTTTAAAAAATATTTTATTGGGGGCTCATACAACACTTATCACAATCCATACATCCATCCATTGTGTCAAGCACATTTGTTGCCATCATCATTCTCAAAACATTTGCTTTCTACTTCTAATTGCAACTTCTTAAAGGCTGCCAAAAATACATTAAAAAAAATCTTCTGTCTGCATGGTGTAAGCAAATTTAATGCTCTCCTTTACAAGTTAATAATTTATAATGTACTTATAATAATATAGAATTATATGGGAAATGCAATATTTTGCAAATATAAAGTGCATTTTTTATCTTAAGAAAAAGAACCGACTCACTCTCTCACTCACTCACTCACTCTCTCACTCACTCACTCTCACTCTCACTCACTCACTCACTCTCACTCACTCTCTCACTCACTCACTCTCACTCACTCACTCTCTCACTCACTCACTCTCTGACTCACTCTCTCACTCCCTCCCTCACTCACTCTAACTCACTCACTCTACTCACTCACTCTAACTCACCTCACTCACTCACTGTAACTCAGAGACTCACTCACTCATTCTAACTCAGAGACTCACTCTAACTCAGAGACTCACTCTAACTCACTCACTCACAAAAAAAAGAAAGAAAAAGAACCATTATTCCCAAGAAACAAAAAAATGAACAGATTAGGTAGTTCCAAATCTGTACATTTTCTTCCTTATCTCTGAATATATGCATATAGTTTTCAGATGTTCAGTCTTTAAAAGTCATGAATTATGGAGAAGAGATTCTAAATATTCTACACATCTGCAGGTGTGTGAGAGAAAGAGTACCACCTCTTCTCTGAAGTCGTTTCCAATGTCCTCATCCTGTCCCTACCCTAGGAAAATTTTGGATGACGCAACATTTGTACATTACTACAGTAAATTGTGTCGCATATACAATACATCCTAGGGAGTCATCGGCACATATTTCTCACTTGCTAAAATGCATGAGCCTCAAAGTGAGGAGTTGTTTGATTCACTTGCACATCTTTAGATCTGGCACTAGAGCTCAGAGTGGGCACCGAAAAACTCAGCTCAAATTTTTAATATCTAACTATTGGAGCCTTTCACATTGGCCCTTTTTTCTTTTCTAGTCTATCCATAATGCTCACTCCTAAAAACAATAATGGTCATAATAATCTTACTGACTTTTATTTTTATTGTAAATTTTTTAAAAAGGTGTGGGGGTGGAATGCACTATTCTCTTAGTTCGTAATCCATGGAGCAATTTTTTAAAATTAAAGACATCACCTTTCAAATTTTGATACTATCCGATCTTCATGCAACTTAACTTCCTCTTTTGAAAAGAAATGACGGAACTATTGTCCTGTTCCATCCCAGACTGTTTGCAAGCATCTGTTCCCCAAGTCAGATAGCAATTCGAAGTTTCCCATGTTGGAATGAAAACTACGGCCTTAATTCTTTAGCCTGACCCTCAAAACACCCCTCTCTACCTGCCTGTGTCTGTGTGCAATTTCCCATAACTCCACGGGTGCGCCTCCTGTTGCAGGATGTGTCCATGGTTGTATTGCCCACGGGAAGCCAACTTATCGTGCGCGCCAAGTGATCAGTGAGTTCCCCAAAGAGGAAGGGACCCGCCCTTGTTTCTCCTCCAAGTGTAAAGAAAACTCTTACTAAGTTAGGCCTCAGAAGATGCTAGAATGGTTACGTCTTTAACTCCTATTTCTTTTCTGTGCTTTTTGACAATGACAGTTATTTCACAACTGAAGCAAAAGCTTGAAAACCTGCAGAATTCTCATCTCCCGAAAAGCTTTAGAGTCCCCTATGACCCTGGACTGAAAGCAGGCGCGCTGGTGGTAGGTGTCCGCTTGTTGTTCTTTCTGTTGTGGGGATGGCTGTGCGGGGTGGGGTGGCCCCGTGGTTTAGAAACTCATGTTCATCTGGAAATGTTGACAGGAAGAATCCTAGACGGGCTTCCGTTTATTACTGAAAACCTCGGCCCGAGGTAACATCCTTTCCAATTTGTCTGAAATAAGTTTTATTGTGGTGTCATCTGTACACTTGACCATGTTTCCATTTTAGGTGTCTCTCTTCGTGTGTTTCAAATGTATGCTGTTGTTGTTGTTGCTGCTAGGTTCCATCAAACAGGTTCTGACTCATAGCGACCGATGTACAACAGAAGGAAACTCCAGCCGGTCCCACACCACCCTCACAGTTGTTCCTATGTTTGAGCCCCTTGGTACAGCCACGGTGTCAGTCCACACCATTGAGAACGTCCCTCTGTTTTGTTGACGAAGCATGAAGTCCTGCTCCGGGCCTGGTCTTCTCCTGACAACATGTCCAAAATGTGAGATGGAGTCTCACCACCCTTGCCTCTAAGGAGCGTTCTGGCTGTCCTTTCTAGACAGATGTGTTTGCTTTTTGGCAGTCTGTGGTGTACGTGCTGTATTCTTTGCCAGCACCACAATTAAAATGTACCAATTCTGCCACCGTCTTCCTTATTCAATTTCCAACTTTCAGATGCATAAGGAGTGACTGAAAATACCATGGCTTGGGGGCACATTTAAGATACAAACAATCCTATAATCACTACTACACTCAATATATAGAACATTTTTAATATTAAAAGTTCCTCTGTGTCTCTTTGCAGTATGTTTTTGTCTCCAAGTTTCAATCCTAGCCTCAAGCAATTGATCTGCTTTCTCTCTTATGATTTTGCCTTTTCTAGAATTCCACTAAGTGGAATTATGCTCTATGTAGTTTTGTATTAGGCATCTTCCACTTCGTATAAAAATCACTTTCAAAATTCGTCTAGATTACATGCGTCAGTAGTCTGTTTCTTTCCATGACTGCCTAGCACCTATGCTCTCATCCTAACTTAAACCCACTGACTGCCACCGAGTTGATTCTGACTCATAATAACCCTATAGACCAGGGTTGAACTGTCCCTAAGGGTTTCCAAGATTGTAAATGTTTATGGGAATCGAGAGTCTTGTTTTTCTCCCAAGGAGTACTGGTGGTTTCAAACTGATGACCTGTGGTTAGCAGCCTAACCCATAATTCACTACACCACCAGATGTTCCACTGACTCTGATGATGGAGAGCTCTGCAAAGACTACACACTCCAGAACCCGTCACTGTGCCTCTGAGAGACCTCTCCCTAGATCAAGAGGCAGCCATTTGGACAGAAGAGGGGGATGATACTTCATGGGTCAAAACTGGAAGAAGTGAGTGGCAGGGTTGTGCTCTTTCACCTTCATTATTCAATATGTATGCCCAATAAAGAATTCAAGAGGCTGGGCTAGATGAAGAAGAGTGTAGCATCAGTATTGGAGGAAGATTCATTCATAATTTCAGATATACCAATGACACAACCTTGCCTGTAAAAAGCGGGGACTCTTCTGACGTGTGGCACTTACTAACGAAGGCAAAAGAGTGGAGCTTTCCATGTGGATTACATGTGAACATTAACAAAATGGAAATCTACAATTGTAACAATGTCATGATAAATGGAGAGAAATGGACATTGTCAAGAATTTCATTCTCTTTGTATGAACAGTCGATGTTCATGGCAGCAGAAGTCAAGAAGTCAAATGATACAACGCATTGGGTAAATATGCTGCAAAAGATCTCTTGAAAATATGAAAAAGCAAAGATAACATTTGATGGCAAAGATGCACCTGACCCAAGTCATGGTTTTTCAATCACCTCATATTCATCTGAAAGCTCCCCAGTGGGAAATAAAGACCAAAGGAGATTTGATGTGTTTGAACTGCCGTGCTAGATAAAAATATTGAATATACCATGGACTGCCAACAAATCTGTCTTTAAGAAGGTCAGCCCCAATGCGAGGGTGTGAGACTTTGTCTACCTTACTTTGTCTACCTTACTTTGGATATGCCATTAGGTGGGACTTGTCCCTGGAGAAACACATCATGCTTGGTAAAGTCAACGGTCAGCAAAGAAGAGGGAGATCCTCGATGTCACCGATTGACAGCGTAGCTGCAACAATGGACAGGACCATCAGGACCAGGCAACATCCTTGATGTTGTGTTGAGGTCACTATTAGCCGGAGCAAACTCAACAGCACTTAGCAGCAGCAAGTGCCCCATGTACAGATGTACCACGATTGTCATCTACGTTTCGAGATGTCATAGTATGTCATAGTAGAAGAACTGGGCCAGATGTCAAGTTTTTGAGTGGCTGTGCACACCAGCAAGTGTGCGAGTTCCAAACCATTGAAAATAGTTTTGTAATTAGGGTTTTGTCCTGGTGGTACAAGTATAGAATTGTGGTACACACAAAGTTTTGTGTCTCTATGATGGGTATTCGTTGTGTGCGTCTCTATGATGGATATCCGTTGTATGTCGAGAACTTGTGTCCACTGCCTTGCAGATTGAAAAATGTAAAGTGATGGCCTCCAAGAAAAAGCCCCTCTGGCTTGAGTTTAAATGTGCTGACCCCACAGCCCTATCTAAAGAGACCATTGGAATCATCTTTAAGCATGGGGACGATCTGCGTCAGGACATGCTAATTTTACAGGTATGCCTTTGCTAAGGACCTTTCCCATCAGTTCTCTGGGGTTGGGGGAGCATTCTGTATTACATCTAAAACACTGTCTTCTGATTCTAGCCCCAGTTCCCTTTGCTGTCTGATGAGCAAGTGTCAGAGATTACATAGCAGGGTTTCACTGAGCATGGTCACTCTGTCTATTCCTGAGAAGATAGAGGTCGGTCCAACGTGCCCAAATAGCCAGAGACACTGACCTCACCTACCTCTCTTTTACATCTACCCTTTCAAATTCGGCAATAAAATAGAGACAGGTTACCCTCCCTAGCATCTACTTCACTTATATTGACAGGCATAGCTCCAGTTGCAGGTAAGTCTTGCTTCAGATATAATTATAAACACACAAACTCGGGAATTATTTTGGAGGAAAGAGAAAGAAGATGAGCAGGTAAATGGATTGGAGCAATCATACTATTAAAATAATACGAGTTATGGAAGGTGAGTTGTTAATTACAGAAGGTGAATCATTAATCATTATCATGGCTAGTGATTTTCATACTTCCTAACATTTCTCAGTCAACTTGAGCTAGGCACATCTGTAATTAATAGTCTCCATTTTCTAACTGCTCAACATTGTGAAAACAAAATTTCTGCTGATCATGTTTAATATATTTTAAGTGAACATATGATTAATTTAAAAATAAAGTCCTTATAGATTCAAATGTAGCCTATTTAAAAACTAGGAATTTTTTTCAATTCTCTGTTTCTGTTTCTACCACTTTCTGCTATGGAAACACTAATACCTTTGTTTCTCCACCCGTGCCCCAAACATGGTGCATGCATGGTCTAGATGTATTTAAAACACCTTTCAAGCTTTCTGCAAGTTTAGAGAAATTTAAAAAACACATCTGTAGAACTCTTTGAGTTCTTTAGAGGTGGGCAGCTCAGTCCCACCGCAGAACATAACCTGGCTTCTCTCTGTTAAGCAAAAGTTTTCACCAGCTTTCAAGGTTGTAGAGGCTGCCAGCAGGGCAGCGAAGGGCATGCTCGGCTCACGAAGCCTTTGTTTCCTCCGCTGCAGAAAGAGGAACCAACGTGATAGGGTTCACACATTTAGCAGACCGTAGCTTTCATTAGCAGGGCCGTTGTTGTTGCTTTGGTTGGCACTTACGAGGACAGCATTCAGTAAGGTTTTTTTATAAAGGGATGTTCGAGTACATGGGTGATGACCCAGGGCTAAAGCCTCACCCCAAAAGACATCTACTTAACCCCTTCCCCAAGGTTAAGATCGGGACCAAAAAGAATAGGGTGCCCTAAAGGGGAAGTATCAGAGGGGTGGAATGAGTCGTAGCCAGAACTTATGTAACTTATGTTTACTGATGTAAAATAAACATACAGTTATAGTGGAAATGTTCTTTGTGTTGTGATGCCCAGATTCTACGGATCATGGAGTCCATTTGGGAGACCGAATCTTTGGATCTGTGCCTCCTCCCTTACGGATGCATTTCGACTGGTGACAAAATAGGTGTGTGGCCCTCTGGGGAGATGAAAGATGCAAATGACTGCAGCCAGTCAAACAGGAAGAACGTGTCCCAAGGCTGAGGGGCAGGGCCTCTCCCTGTCCCGGGGAGACAGGAGGCAACGAACGGGCCGAATCCTTGTGAGGATACAAGGAAAAGATTCAGTCCAAACCTGCTGCCTCCTCTTTCCCTGTCCACCTCTGAACTCTAGCTCAGGTTTCTCAGGCACCTTCAATCGCTCTCTCACTGAATCACGTTTTTAAATAGATGGGGAGTTCTGCCAGCTATTTAAATATTTCCAGAATGCTCATTTATCAAAGGTATTGTACCCACAACTCATAGCTGCTTTTTTTAAACATTTTATTAGGGGCTCATACAACTCTTGTCACAATATACATATATCAATTGTACAAAGCACATCTGTACATTCTTTGCCCTAATCATTTTCAAAGCATTTGCTCTCCACTTAAGCCCTTTGCATCAGGTCCTCATTTTGTTCCCTCCCTCCCCGCTCCCCCCTCCCTCATGAGACCTTGATAATTTATAGATTGTTATTTTGTCGTATCTTTCCCTATCCAGAGTCTCCCTTCCCACCCTTCTCTGTCGTCCGTCTCCCAGGGAGCAGGTCACATGTGGATCCTTGCAATTGGTTCCCCCTTTCCAAGCCACTCACCCTCTATTCTCCCAGTATCGTTCCTCACACCCCTGGTCCTGAAGGTATCATCCAGCCTGGATTCCCTGTGCCTCCAGCTCCCATATGCACCAGTGTACAACCTCTGCCCTATCCAGCCCTGCAAGGTAGAATTTGGATCATGGTAGTTGGGGGGAGGAAGCATCCAGGATCTGGGCAAAAGCTGTGTTCTTCATTGGTACTACATCGCAGCCTTTAAGACCCCAGACACTATCTCTCTCTTTTTTTTTTTTAACATTTTATTAGGGGCTCCTACAACTCTTATCACAATCCATACATATACATACATCAATTGTATAAAGCACATCTATACATTCTTTGCCCTAATCATTTTCTTTTCTTTTACATTTTATTAGGGACTCATACAACTCTTACCACAATCCATGCATATACATACATCAATTGTATAAAGCACATCCATACATTCCCTGCCCCAATCATTCTCAAAGCATTTGCTCTCCACTTAAGCCCTTTGCATCAGGTCCTCTTTTGTTTTCTCCTCCCTCCCTGCTCCCCCCTCCCTCATGTGCCCTTGGTAATTTATACATCGTTATTTTGTCATATCTTGTCCTATCCGGAGTCTCCCTTCCCCCCCTTCCCTGCCGTCCCTCTCCCAGGAAGGAGGTCACATGTGGGTCCTTGTAATCAGTTCCCCCTTTCCAACCCACTCACCCTCCACTCTCCCGGCATCGCCCCTCACACCCTTGGTCCTGAAGGTATCATCCACCCTAGCTTCCCTGTGCCTCCAGTACTCATATGTACCAGTGTACAACCTCTGCCCTATCCAGCCCTGCAAGGTAGAATTCGGATCATGGTAGTTGGGGGGAGGAAGCATCCAGGATCTGGGGGAAAGCTGTGTTCTTCATCGGTACTACCTCGCACCCTAATTGACCCATCTCCTCTCCTGAACCCCTCTGGACACTATCTCTTTTGATAGCCGGGCACCATCAGCTTTCTTCGCCACATTTGCTTATGCACCCGTTGTCTTCGGCGACCGTATCATGGAGGTGTGCAGACAATGATATGATTTTTTGTTCTTTGATGCCTGATAACTGATCCCTTCAGGACCATGTGATCACACAGGCTGGTGTGTTCTTCCATGTGGGCTTTGTTGCTTCTGAGCTAGATGGCCGCTTGTTTATCTTCAAGCCTTTAAGACCCCAGACACTATCTCTTTTGATAGCCGGGCACCATCAGCTTTCTTCACCACATTTACTTGTTCGCCTGCTTTGGCTTCAGCAGTTGTGTCAGGAGGGTGAGCATCGTAGAGTGTCAATTTAATTAAAGAAAGTATTCATGCATTGAGGGAATGCTTGAGTAGAGGCCCAAGGTCCTTCCGCCACCTTAATACTAAACCTATAAATATAGACACATGGATCTATTTCCCCATCCATATATATATATATATATATATATATATATATATATATATATATATTTGCATGTACATGTCTTTGTGTATACCTCTATAAATGCCCTTTGACTCCTAGCTCTTTCCTCCATCTCCCATGACTTCCTCCTGCCCCGCTACCATGCTCCGTCCCCACCTGGGTTACAGCTATACCTCTTCTCTATGCAACCTTACCCTTGATCATTCCCTTCCAGGCCTGCCACTCCCCCCCTCACTACCAATTTGGGTCCCATGTTGTTCCCTTGTCCCTGGGTTTGTTAACACCACTTCCTTAGCCCCCCTTCTCCCCCTATCCCAAGTCCCCCCAGAACTGTCGGGCCCGTTGTTTTTCCTCCAGATAGTTCATCCAGCCTGTCTTATTTAGACAGACCTGTGGAGACAATAACATGCACGAAAACAAGACTGAGGGAAAAAAAGCAACAGTATGCAACCAGACAACAAAACAACAACAACAAACCACTGAAAAAGAACAAAACAAAACACACCAAGAAAGAAAAGCTTGTAGTTAGTTCAAGGATCATTTGCTGGCCCTTAGGAGCGTTTTCCAGTCCAGTCTGTTGAGTCACCACGCCCTGGCCCCAAAGTCCACTTTCAGCATTCCCTGGGGACCTTGCCACTCCATTCCCCTGCTGTTTTGCTGCACTCCACCAGTGTCATAGCTGCGTTTATAGACATTTAATGTTTTCATTTCAATCAAGCATATTATATTTATTACATTCAATCATGCATAATATATTTTATTCAAGTGTCTGATTTGAGAAACTGTGCATCCCCCTTTACATTTGACCCCGTCGTGCATGAAAAAGAAAGGGCCCAGATTGCCGAGCGAGGAAGGCTCTATTTGTTATCGTTCAAAGCCAACAGTTTCCTCCTCGTCGAGGTAAGCATCAGGTCCCACACAGCTGCCACATCCCTCTCATTTCCTCCTCCTTCCTCCTAAGAGGACCAGAAGCACTAACCTGGCAAATAGGAAGGTGGTCTGCTCCCCGGGTCGGGCTCCAGGTCGCAGTGCTCCCCCTCCCACCCCCTCACCCCGCACCCCATCTAACTCTGCATCCTCCCGCAGGCATGATCGAAATCGTGAAGGACGCCACGACCATTGCCAAAATCCAGCAGAGCACGGTGGGCAACACGGGCGCCTTCAAAGACGAGGTCCTGAGCCACTGGCTCAGGGAGAGGTGCCCGCTGGAAGAGAAGGTGAGCCGGGCTGGCCCCTCCCAAGGCTCCGTCCACCGGTGGCAGGTGCAGCAATAGAGGCTTCCCGGTTTCCAGGGACCTGCCAGCGTCACCGAGGAGATCTCTAGTGACGAAGGGGTTCCCGGGTGGACTGCTAACGGCAAGGTTGGCAGTTCCAAACTACGCAGTTCCTGGGGGAAAGATGGGGCTTTCTACTCCCGTCACACAGTTCCGAGTTTGGGTGTCAGAAACTCAAGGGGGTAGTTCTTGACTGTGGAGGGTCCTAGCTCTGGTCTCAACCTTCCTAATCTGCGACCCCTTCAGACAGTTCCTCATGTGATGGCGACCCCCAACCATAAAATTATGTTCATTGCTATTTCATCACTGTCATTTTGCTACCGTGATGAATTGGGTGACCCCTGTGAAAGGGTTGTTCAAACCCCAAAGGGGTCGCGACCCACCAGATGAGAACCTCTTGGAGGGTCGCGGGTAGTTGTGAAAGGCAGTAGCTGTACCTTCTGCCGAGATGGCAGGGGCCTCACTCCTGAGCCTGTGGGGCAGGGCTGGTGGTTCGGCCCACATCATTTCTGTGGCAGCTCCGGGCCCTGAGCTTTAGCCTGCCCTCTGATTATCAGGCGTGCTTTGCATAACATTTGGTTGTGTGAAACAGCTCGCCCTCTGAGGGCTCTCTGTCATACAGCAGACACTGTCCTTAGCATGTATGTTAGGAACGCTGGGGGCGCCCTGGGTAAGCAGTTAACCTGAAGGGCAGTAGTCTGAACCCACCAGCGGTCTGCAGGGGAGAAGCTGAGAAGCTGCTCCCATAAAGATCTCCTTTACAAATCCCTGGGGGTCCTGGTGCCGGAGTGATTTTTTGTAAAATAAATCATTTTACTGGGGGTTCTTACAGCTCTTATAACAATCCACACATCAATTGTGGCAAGCACATTTGTACATATGTTGCCATCAACATTTTCAAAACATTTTCATTCTGCTTGAGCCCTTGGTATCTGCTCCTTTTTTTCCCTTGCTCCCCCCCACTCCCACCCTTGTGACCCCTTGATAAGTTATTATTATTTTCAAATTTTACACTGTCCACTATCTCCCTTAGTCTACATTTCTGTTGTTTGCCCCCCCTCGGGGGGGTGGAGTACTATATCAATCATTGTGATTGGTTCCCCTTACTCCCCCTTCTGCTCCCACCTTCCCCCTATCCTCATGGTATCACTATTCCCATTTCTGTTCCTGAGGGGTATATATGTCTTGGATCCCGTGTGCCAAGAGCTCCTATCTGTAACAGTGTACGTGCTCCCTCCAGTCTAGCTGGCTTTGTAATGTAGAACTGGACTCATGTTAGTCGGGGTGGGGTGGGACCAACATGAAAGAACTAGAGGAATGTTGTGTGTTTCACCGGTGCTATACTGCACTCTCGCTGACTCCTCCCTTCCTTGTGGCCCTTCTGTGAGGGGATGGCCAAATGTCTACAGATGGGCTTTGGGTCTCTACTCCGACCTCCTCGTTTGCATCAACACGATTGTTTGTTTTGGGTCTTCTGATGTCTGATACCGGATCCCTTCGACACCTCGACACCTCGTGATCACACAGGCTGGTGTGCTTCTTCCATGCGGGCTTTGTTGCTTCCGTGCTAGATGGCTACTGGTTTAACTTCAAGCCTTTCACACCCCAGATGAGATAGCTTGTCATGGACAGGCACCATCACCTTTCTTCACCATATTTGCACCCATTTTGTCCTCAGTTAACATGTTGGGAACCCAGGGACGAGGGAACAACAAGAGATCTAAAATCAATGGTGAGGAGGGCATAGCATGCCTGGTGGGGTTTGATCAAGCGCAGTGGAGCCGAGAATTACTGAGAGCCAAATGAACATCAAACACAATAGTGGAACAGGAGGAAAGTAAAAGGAAATAGAGGAAAGAACTAGGAGGCAAATAACATTTATAGAGGTCGAAATAGAGGCATGTACATATGTAAATATATTAATATCTAATGATAGGGGTATAGGTCTATGTACATATATGTTAAATATTAGGGTAGCCGATGGACACTGGGTCTCTACTCAAGTTCTCCCTCAGTGCAAGAATACTTTGTTCTAATACCTGGCATTCTGTGATGCCAGAGTGTGTAAGCATTTGGCTGCAGTCAGCAAAGTCAGCAGTTCGAAACCACCAACTGCTCCTTGGGAGAAAGACAGAGCCTCCCACTCCTATAAACTCACAGGGGCAATTCCAGCCTGTCCTCTATGGTCACATGAGTCAGCATTGACCGGATGGCAGTGAGTTTGGTTGGTTTATGGTGCCGTTCTTCTCTGGTCTATCAGGTTACTATAGTTGTATTTGACTCAAGGGCACACACAACAAATGTGTAAATACTCTCCTACCTGGGGAAATGCCACACCCCCTGTAAAGTTATTCATGGTCTGCCACTGCAATATAATCTAACTGGTAAATTATGGATGCAGAAAATGTATGTCAGAGCAGCAGAAGTGTGTCTACTGAATCTCTCCCAAGCTGTGTGCTTAGGCTATTTGGCTGTCACTGAAAATTCTGCTGCACAGGCTTAGCACTTCTAGGTTGTGTGATCAGCACCCTTTGATGGAGGAGATATATTTAGTAGCCTTTATTGGGCTGCTGTCGACCTGGATTTAGGAGCCTTGGTGGCTCAGTGCTTGAGCTGTTACCTGGAAAGTCAGCTGTCCAAAGCCACCAGCCACGTGGAGGGAGAAGGGTGGGACAGTCTGCTTCTCTAAAGATGGACAGCTTTCAAAACGCCATGGGACAAGAAGTTCTCCCCAGCCCCGTAGGAATCACCTCCGCAGTCAGGGGTGTGTACGTGTGTTTGTGAAGCCGGTCATATTTTAAATAGTCACAAGCAAGATATCCCTTCACCGGTCAAGAAGTTAGCTTGTAATGGGTGCTTGCTTCTCTTCGGAGCTAAACCCTCACTAACATTCAGATGCATTGTAATTAGTTCCAGGCCGCTGTGGAGAGATTTGTGTATTCCTGCGCTGGCTACTGTGTGGCAACCTTTGTCCTTGGCATAGGAGACAGGCACAACGACAACATCATGATCACGGAGACAGGTGAGCAGCGGAGTCACCTTGTTTACATTTTAATGGAGTTGCAGGCTGGCGTAGGTATTTAGACTGTAGTGCTGGGAAGGGGTCCAGATAATGTGATTCCCCCCTGGAGAGGCCACTCATCTTGGGAGCCAGGCAAGGGAGATCAGAAAGAACCCTTTAAAGGGAGTGTCAGGAGCGCCAGGACAGGCGTAGGGTTCTCCTGGGGAAGCTAAGTGAGGTGGGAATGGTCAACAGCCAGTGTTGTGGGGAAGCAACAAAAGGGATGGGCAGATATCCTCCTATCCCACCCACCCTCACGGAGTCCCGGTCCACTCTGACAGTGGTCAGTACTGGCACCCCAGAGGGAGATATTTCTCTCGGAGATGTGGGCTAACTTAAGAGTAGAAATCTGGGGGAAGCACCCGATCAAGACAAATCATTGACTCTGTGAGGATCAGAAGAGAGAATGCCTGAGAGACTGAGGCTTCAAGATGACATAGTCGCCGGAGAGTGTGACTATGCGTCTAAGAACGACTCTGAGAATCCCTTACCGTCATTGGCCACCGTCTAAAGGACACCGGAAGGCCATCGAAACACAGTGGGTTCAGAGTGCTTTGTGGGCACTACTTTCACACACCTGCTGTGACGAGAAATACAGAAGCTGGCGAACGGAGCTAAAAATAGCTTCCTCACCCGAGAGAGCTCGCTTTCGGGCAACTTACAAACTATCTGGCCAAGCAAGCACTTACCCCCGAGTACTATGTCAAACCTTTTCTTCTTTTAAGGAAACCTATTTCATATCGACTTTGGGCACATTCTTGGGAATTACAAGAGCTTTCTGGGCATAAATAAAGAGAGAGTGCCGTTTGTGCTAACCCCGGACTTCCTGTTTGTGATGGGAACTGCGGGTAAGAAGACAAGCCCACACTTCCAGAAATTTCAGGTAAGTTGCCTCCCAGTTCCCGGCCACCTTGGAGGCGGGAGAGACTGCAGGCCACACAGTGCGCACCTCTCCCTCCGCCTCACCCTATCCCCTCCCCGTGGCCTACATTCCTTCCCCAGGGGCAAATGCCTCAGCCCAAACAGCGAGGAAAATGAATTCCTAAAACGTGGGACGCGGTGCCTGTTAGTTGTCAGGCTCCAGCCAGCTGCAGAGCAGCCCTGTGTGAGCTCTGCCGTCCAAATGGGCTTCACGGCTGTGGATCTTGGTGTTGAGCTGCCTGCGGAAGTGCCACTGCACGGGTAATGACCATGGACCTTTCAGAGGGGCATCGAGCGATTAACTGTTTGTTCCACGCAGGGACTCCCAGAGAGTGGGTCTGTGATTGAGATCGCAGTCTGTGACACTGGTGCGGAAGGAGAGGGCTTTAAGGAAGAGCTCCTGCGAATGTGTGTGCCTTCAGGGTGCTGGCTAGAAGACCCTGTGTCCCCTACACATTTCTAGGACGTTCATACAGGTGTGAGCTTCTCTTGGCTACAGGCTATAGGCATCAAAGCACATCCACAGGAAATTCTTGCTGCATGCTTTTCTCCTTTTCCTGAAGGATGATCCCGCCCCTCATTGGAGTCTTGTTGGCTTACAGGTTCCCAAGCACTGGGGCCACCCTGCCTACCTGTAAATAAGCCTGGGCACGCACCCACCCACCTCCCTATGGGAGGGTTCCGTTCCTGCTTGCTTTTTCATCCCTTCAAGGTCTCCATCCAATTTTGACTATCAAATACTTCCTAGACCCAAGGAGAAACTTTTTCACACATGCAAATGTAATAGCTATTAATGAGCACAGTCCAGTTTTCATTCATTACTGCCGCAAAGGCACCTGACCCCAACAGCACCGCTCTGGAGTCCATTCCAACTCATAGCAGCGCTCCCCAGAGGACAGGCCAGATGCCCCACAGCCTTTCCAAGGCGCTTTCCATTTGCTTTCCAGAAGTCGCCTGCCCTGGCTATTGCCCACGGGGCAACTGAGGGACTCGAACCACTGAACCCTCCATTGAAAGCCAAGCATTTAACCACTGCACAGGGAGGTTCATTCTGCAAACGCACCTTTACAAACATATGTACATAGGAGCCAAGAGTGATTGCTGCTTGTGCCCTGGGTTCCCTATAAATCACCAGCTCCCTTAGTGCATCTTAAACATGATTTATTTGCAATCTGGATATTTCAGGAACAACCCCCACGCCACCCCTTACCCTCGTTAAACCCCAGAGGCCTTGAGAGATAACCAGGGTCTTGAAGTTCTGTGGAACCAGGAACCAGGGCAGGCTCCTCCTGGCTGAGTCTCAATGTGGTTCTCACAAGACCAACCCCCACCCCCGCCGCCACCCCTGCCCCCAAGTCCCAGGGGTGTCAAAGAGACTGAGATCTCTCTGTGGCCAGATGGTCTTTGGATTTCAGGCTATTTCCAGGGACTTGACACATTTCAGTTCTGTTTCTCTTTAAAATTAAAAATCACATATTTTGACAGCTTCCTGGAAGAGGGGGGAAAAAAGGTTCCATTAAAAGAAAACCCCGGAAGAATTTCATCATTCATAGGGGGAAAACACAAAGTTCTCCCCTGTTACGGGGGTTGGGGGGGGGGTGAGCCACCTGACTGGCTTAGGACAAACAGCATTAATGCTGCGATTTAACGACTCCAATCGAAGCAAGGATGAGCAGGCTCCTCTCTTTCAATATGCACTCGGCCCTTCACTTCCTTTTCACCAGTGATTTTGCCGGGCATGGCTGCCTGTCTTTCCCCTTACTGTCAATATTCCTGTACACTCCTGATGCCAATGCCACACCAGAAAATCCCAACAGGACTTCCGATTTAAATCCCTCTCCCACTTTTTTTTTCTAAGTTCTAGATGGTTCTCTATGAAAACACTTGGTGCACAGAGATGTCTAAGAGAGGCTGTCTCCACTTACACCCCAACCACCCCAAGCAATGAATCTTTAGTAGTGAGCCCAACCCGACCTCTGGTGAGAGAGCATGTGGCCAGACTTGGTTACCTCAGCTTGTGCCTCAGGCCAAATTCTACCTTACAATTCCGGCTAGAGCAGAGCGTGTACCCTGGTACAGATAAAAGGTCCAAACATAAGGCATCCAGGACAGATAAACCTCTCAGGACTAATAATGAGAGTAGAGATACTAGGAGAGGAAGGGGAAGGTAGGGGGGGAGAAAGGAGGAACCGATCACTATGATTGCTGTATAACCACTCACCCCCCAGGGGGACAGACAACAGAAAAGTGGGTGAAAGGAGACAGCAGTCAGTGTAAGATATGGGGGGGGGGAGGAATATATAAATTATCAAGGATTCATGAGGGAGGGAGGATGGGGGGGGGAGTGAGCTACTACTAAAGGCTCAAGCAGAAAGATAATGTTTTGAAAATGATGATGGCAATATATGTACAAATGTTCTTGACATAATGGATGGATGGATTGTGATTAGAGCTGTAAGAGCCCCCAATAAAATGATTACAAAAAAGGCTCCCAGGAAAGCAACAGCCAGCGGTGTGCCCCACCTCCAGCACACCTTCTCAAGTGCTATTGCCTTATGATTTGTAAGGGCTTGTGAACATGAACTACACCGCACGGTGCAGGTTCAGAGGGCTTCTAGAGCAGACAGCGGGGGTTGAATCTGGCTCTGCCACTGAGGAGCTGTGCATTTGGCTCAATTCCCTTAACCTTTTAGAACCTCGGTTTTTCTCATCTGTAAGGTGGGAATTGTACCTCCCTCCTAGGGACTGTTTCAGTGATATCAGTAAACGGCTTGGTCTACTGGCCGGCCCACAGCTCCCACCAAAAAACAACCTCACTGCCCTGGAGGGAATTCCAATTCCTGGTGATTTTATAGGCCAGGAGAGAACTTCCCCTGGGAGTTTCTTCAGAGACTGTTACTCACTGTGGGAGGAGAAAGCCTTGTCTTTCTCTCACTGGTGATTTCAGACTGCTGAGACCACAGCCCAGTGCGTAACCACTGTGCCACCAGCAGACACTCAATAAACAACCAGCCATCACCATGGGGTTCCCAACTCTGAGACCCTTTTTTAGCAGTAACGTCTCATGCAGAACCGCAATATGTGAAACTTGAAAAGGTAACATTATTCTGGCTAAAGAGCTAGTGGGCTTCAAAACTCTACTGGCCCTGCCTCCATTGTCTGCCCCACTCCCCACCCCCCTATGTTCTTTCTCTCCCCACCCACCCCTACCATCACTCACAACAGGAACCAAACGAACACCACGGTGTTGAATTATCTACATGCGAAGTTCATAAAGTTTCCATCTTGACAAAGACAAGCAGCAGGTGTCTGTATCATTTGACTCAGACCTAATGCTAAACCTTCTAGGCAGGAGCTCTGCGAGGGAGGGCAATGTCTAAGTGTTCACTGTTCACGGAGAGGTCAGGGGCTCAAACTCGCCCGCGGTTGTGCAGGAGCTAGATAGAGCAGCCTGCTTCCATCGAGACTGTCAGCCTTGAAAACTGTGTGGCCTGGTGGGCCACGAGGCAGAGGGCTGCATTCACCAGCAACAACCGGTTTTGGGAGCCTTCCAGAAAGATTCTCTGTTCCTTAGTCTTATGTTTCCTTTTTGAGTTGAAGTTCTCCAGGATCGAGACCACGTCTTCCTTCAAACTTTCTAAATACTGTCTCAGAGTCTTGATTAAAGCTGCCATTTTTAGAGAAGCTAGGGAATGGTGTATATATTTACATTTTGAATAAAAGTCGTCCTCATTTCCAGCGAGTTGCTGATTCTGAATTCATAAGGTCAATGAATACATGCAGCGTATTTGAAGAACCTGCTAGAAGAGGTGGAGAAATATTAGCCCCCCTTTTGTTAGAGGGGAGGTGCGCCTTCTCCACAAAGAATGGAAGATTGTCCTGGCCTCGTGGTTGGAAAATGGAGGGAAAGGGAGCTGGAGAAAGAAGATCCCACCTCTCCCCAAGTCCAAGTTGGCTAATGCATCACCTGTTTATACAACAGGGGAGAGAATTCATGCACCAACTGTAATTCAACAAAGACACGGGAAAAGCAAAGCCCACCGTTAGAACTCAAGAGTGCCTGGTAGCCTAGCAGACCAAGAGTGCGGACCTTATCTATTTGGAGGACAATGATATTGATAAGTGAATTCTCATTAGAAAAATCTCTCTATGGAATAGATGAAAAAGAAAACACGTTTCAGCCACTGGTTACTCCCTTGAAACCACTTTATTTTCAATTTCAGTAACTGGTCATAGAGTACGCTGTCAGGTAAGCGTTGAACTGACAACCACAAGATCAGTGGTTCAAACTCACCAGTGGCTCTACAGGAGAAAGAATAAGGCTGTTCCCACAAAGATTTACAGCCTTGGGAAACCCACATAGGATCGCTGTGAGGTAGAATTTAACTCAATGGCAATGGGTTTATCTAAACAAATAGATTTATGCCCCTGACCAATTAATTCAGCATCCTCTTTTATTTTCATATAAGAATGTAATTTCTGGCTTCAGTATAGGTTCTGCATGAGCACAATTAAGTGTTCTGGACTCTCATTCTTCACAATGTGACCCATAATTTTTTATGATCTACATAGCCAAATGTCTTTACATACTCAGTAAAATTAAGTAAACATTTTCTTTTAAAATTTTTATTAATAATTTTGGGGGGGCTCTTACATATATTATAACAATCCATCCATCGTGTCAAACACATTTGTACATATGTTGCCATCATCCTTTTCAAAACATTTTCTTTCTACTGGGACCCATGGTAATCGGATGCTCAGTTTTTCTCCTTCCTCCACCACTTTCCCTCCCTCATGAACCCTCCATAATTTATAAATGATTACTATTTTCATATCTTACACCATCCACAGTCCCCTTGGGGGGTATACATTGATTCTTGCTGTCGGTTCCCCCTTTATTCCCTCCACATTCCCCTACCCTCACGGTATCACTGCTCCCACTACTGTTCCTGAGGGGTTCATCAGTCCTGGATTCCGTGTGTTGAGAGCTCTTATCTGTACCAGTGCACATGCTCCAGTCTCGCCTGATTTGTAAGCTAAAACTGGGATCATGACAGGGGAGGGGGAGCATTACAGAACTAGAGGAATATTGTATGTTTCATCGTTACTATACTGCACCCTGGCTGGCTTGTCCCTTTCTTGTGAACCTTCTGTTATGGGATGTTTAATTGTCTACAGATGGGCTTTGGGTCTCCGCTCTGAGCCCCCTCATTCAAAATCATGTCAGGAAGGCGAACATCACAGAATGCCAGATCATTAAAGCCGTGTTCTTACGTTGAGGACTTGAGTGGAGGCCCAATGTCCATCTGCCACCTTAATACTTAACATATAAATATATGTACATGGACCTATATGTCTATCGTTGTATAAAATATATTTACGTATGAATATATTTATGTATGAATGTACATATATTTATACCCCTATGAATGTCCTTTGCCTTCTAGTTCTTTCCGCTGTTTCCTTAAGTAAACATTTTTCTAGCCCTCTCAGCTTTTAGCCTTGCTCCATCTGACACCAGCAGTGTCATTCTATGTCCTTTCCTGAATCTGGCTTGAGAGTCTGGCAGTTCCCTGTCGACATGGAGCTGCAATCATTTTTGAAGTTGTATTCAGTAAATTTTTGCTTCGCTCTTTGGTTCTCTTTGCAGCATTTATTGTGGCATAGAATTATTTGTGCTCGCCTGCAGTTTGTGGCTCGGAGCATGAGGCCATGTCTGACCCGTGCTGTATTGGACAGGGTTCTCTATAGAGACAAACCAGATTGCTAGTAATTATATAAAAATATATTTATAAAGATAGATTTGTAATTCAAGAAATAAACCGTTAAATAATATATAGATAGATAATACAAGAAATTAACAGTTAAATTATAAAGCAGTGAGACACTAGCAGTCCTTCAAGTTTTGAGAGCTGCCAGTTGCCAGTCCGCTTCTGTAGAGAGAGCTGGGCTACATATACCCAGGCAGCAAACAGCAAGGCAGGTTCCCAACTGTCATCAACTGTCAGTCCCCAGCTCCAGAGATGAACATTCCAATCGTGTGGGCTTAAAGGGACCTCAACTTACAGTGACAAAGTCCACAGGCTAGGCATCCCACAGGTAGTGTACCCCTTTAAACTGAGGCACAGAACAAGCAAGGCGAGGCTCACTGAGCCATTTATCCCTCTGCCCTTCAGTTAATCCTACTTGTGTTTATCGGCCAGGCTGGCACAATAAACTATAGCACGTGCCCTCACCAAAACCCGAGACACCGTCAAGTCTCAGTGGGCATTAGCGGAGGGAAGGGGCGGATACGAACAGGCAACTCTTGCTGCAGAGCTGGAGCCGACGAGATTTGAACTACCATCACCAGGCAGTTAATATGCCTTTCAGGCCAACTGGCCATCCTTCAGAAAAGAAACTAACCCTAAATATGAAACCAAATGGTATTTTCCAATGAGAGAAATCTTTAAATGTCATGGAGTCTCTATGCGCCTTTTTATGGAGAGTTCCTTGCCAAAATAAATATTACATAGTTTTTCCTAATCAGACTAGGAGCTGGTACCAAGTTCAATGGGCATGCACTGTTACCAGCTGTATGTATACGTTCAAGATAAGACCGCCCTCAGGGGAACGAACAGTGTGGGCTCACATGAGCAAGCATTTTACTTTTGTTCTCTGCATCCAATAGGCGTGAAAGTAAAGGGGTGTCCAATCAAACTTAAGAAACAGGGAGCTCAGAGTACCCCCTCCACACACACACACACACACACACACACACTCACACACACACGGCCCCCAACACAGTTAGGCAGAGCAGACCGTGTGGTGAGTGTACTTAAAAGGCACTTGCCCCTAGATGTCACTCTTAAGAAGGATTTCATAGGCGAGCCACTGGCAGCCGAATTCCTTGTATTCTTTTAATTTAGGATGACTCAGGAAGTTTTCCTGCCAGTTCTATCAGGGCCTGCTCCTTGCCAATGCTGGCAGCCCCACCCCCACCCCCACCCCAATGCTGAGCCATACCCGTGCCAGTCTCTAGGCCTTGGGGAGGGAAGGACCTTTACTCTCCTTATACCCCTTATACCCTTGGACCCGGCTTTCCTGAACTGTCCTTCTGCCTCACTTCTTTGACAAGATCCTTGCTCCCTCCTGCCATTGGCACCAGGGGCAGCTTGTTATCTGATCCTCCCCTCAGGCCAGCCAGCCCCCTGGGGCTCTCCCCACTGCTCCTCTTGGCCTCTCTTCCCTCTAGGTTGTCAACATCTGTCTAGAACTTTGCCACGTTGGGCCTGACTTTCCAGCCTCCTGCTCTGTGTCCTGTGTGGTCACCAGGCCCTATCCTACTGGATTCGAAATAGGACACTATTCCACACACACACACATATTAAAGATCTACTCACTGCAGGCACAAAGAAGGCTCAAAGACTACCTGTGGCAAAGCAAGCTGTCTTTGCAGTTAATCCTCTTCCTTAATGTAGCTCGAATCTTACTGGAGACTTGGCTTATGGGGAACCAGCATCTTTTCACCCCGGTTACAGATTATCTACAGAGGGTGCAGCCCTGTGCCAGGTGTCGTGATGCGAATAGGAAGTCCCGTCCTGGCCCCCAGCAGGATAGGTGCACATGCCAGCTATGTGCTAAGGAATTTTTTTTTTCGTGATCCAAGTGAATTTAATGAAAGTTCAAAGAAGCATCAGGTTTTACGCGGCACCCATAGGATTCCTTTGACCATGCGGCCTGGCAGACTGCTCCGGGACATGCAAGGATCTCTCTCCTCCCACGAAGACCACCAGACCACCCAAGCAAGACAAGACTAAGAGCCCAAGAGCCCAAGAGCCCCTCTCCCTTCAGGTCCCTGCCTTTTAAGGGTTCCCGGGGGAGGTGTGGTGAACGACCCCAGGTTGATCCCATTGGCTGAATTGCAGGCACCCGGCCCAGGTGGGCTGCTCCAGGTGTAACGCCCATCCAAGCCCACCTGCGGGAAAATCCAGCTTTTGTCTTTTGCTGGCTCTCCTGGGCATGCGTAATGGACTTCCCAATACCCTAGGCTAAGCTACCTAACATTCCCCACTGAAGAGATATGGACCCAAATCTTTGGGGTACTGGACGACGACATCTCTAGCTGCTTCCTGCTGACAAAAGGGGCGTAGTGGGGGTTTTGGGTCCATATCCTTCCTACTCTGTTAGAAGGGGTTGTCCATTAAGAGCCCATTAAGAGCCGAGGTGGGTTTTTTGGAGGCGGTGGTCCTGGAGCTGGCACACTGGGTTTAGAGGCCTTTGTAACCTGAGAACTGGATAACAAACAAACAACAGGTGAACAGATTGAGACATGGGTAAGATTGTAAGGTGGCAGTGCCCTTGAAGTTAGGTTAGTGTCACAGACTTTGGTCATTGTGAACCCAGGAACAGAGGAAGGGTCTTCACTGGTCTAAGGGCTGTGAGGGGTTTGAGGTAGACTCATCTGTGCAGGCCTCATCTGTCCTGGGGTGGCGATGAAATACCATCCTAAGACCGTCCAGTGGCTCACAGGAGTATCCGTCTGCTAAGGAATATTTTGTGCTAAGAATTCCGCCAAGAGTTTCCAGAGGGAGCAACGAGTCTTGTTTGAGGGGATGATGTGTGTGTGTGGGGTGGTGGGGAGGCGCGAGGGGAGGAAGCGGGATATTATGAGAAGGAAGTTTTTTAATTTTATTTTTAAATCATTTTATTAGGGGCTCATACAACTCAATCCATCTATATATCAATTGTGTAAAGCACATTTGTACACTCATTGCCCTCATCATTCTCAAAACATTTGCTCTCCACTTAAGCCCCTGGCATCAGCTCCTCATTTTCCCACACCCTCCCCCCTCCCTCATGAACCCTTGATAATTTATAAATTATTATTTTGTCATATCTTACACCATCCGATGTGTCTCCCTTCACCCCCCTTTCTGTTGTCCATCCCCCAGGGAGGAGGTAATATGTAGATCCTTGTCATCAGTTCCCCCTTTCCACCCCAGCCTCCCTCCACACTGCCAGTATCTCTACTCACACCACTGGTCCTGAAGGGATCATCTGCCCTTGGTTCCCTATGTTTCCAGTTGCTATCTGTACCAGTGTACATCCTCTGGTCTAGCCAGATTTGTAAGGTAGAATTGGGATCATGATAGTGGATGGGGAGGAAGCATTTAAGATCTAGAGGAAAGTTATTATTTGTTTCATCATTGTTAACCTGCACCCTGACTGGCTCATCTCCTCCCCACAGCCCTTCAGTAAGGGGGTGTCCAGTTGCCTACCGATGGGCTTAAAGTCTCCACTCTGCACTCACCCTCATTTATAATGATGTGGTTTTTTTGTTCTTTGATGCTTGATACCTGATCCCTTCGACAGCTTGTGATCACACAGGCTGGTGTGCTTCTTCCATGTGGGCTTTGTTGCTTCTCAGCTAGATGCTGCTTGTTTACCTTCAAGCCTTTAAGACCCCAGACACTATATCTTTTGATAGCCGGGCACCATCAGCTTTCTGAGAAAGAAGTGTTTTATTTGGGCCTGTGGGCTGAGTTCAATTTCATTTTGCCAGGTAGACGCAGGAAGGGGTAGAAATGTAAGAGCAGAGAGAAGCGCCTGGGCAAAGGACTGAGTGGCATTTAGGAGCAAAAAGCACAGTTGTCCAGTGGATGGAACATAGATAGCTACAGGAGTGTACAGTGGAATGTGGGTCCGAAAAGGAAGTCTGGATCAAAATGGAAACAATTCGTTGGTTGGATTGTGAGGATAGAGAGCAAGGCCAAGAAGTTACCTGTAGCTCAGTTAACCATAAATTACTGTAACTGAGACCTATTGTAAGGACAGTGGAACCTGCAAGAGTGGGAACACAGATCTCTTTGCTTTTCTGGGTCTTGGGGATTTTTGTTGTTGAGGGTTTTTGTTTGTTTGTTTTTGCCTTTAACAGGACATAGTCTTATCATTTTGCAGTCACTTGTTTCTGTGAAAAATATTTGCATTTTCCTTCTCTGAAAGAATTCCTCCTCATACAAGTTCTGACCTGTACAGGTTTGACTGTAGGAGAGGATTCTTTATCAATCACAAGAGTCATGGCATACTAAGCAGATTCAGGGTTTCTTCTTGGGATCTGGACCCCACCGAGCCCACCACTAACTAGCTTGGGCTCAGTCCCCCCAATCTCTAGTCTGAAAATACTTCAGTCTTTCTCCACCTTAACCCTTGGGAGATGCCCTCACGGAAGGTTTCAGCATCCACCCTTTGTTGGAGTCTGAATTTATTACTGTGCTCTCTCCCCCAGATGCAGACTGGGGAGACTACACAGGTGCCTGTCAGGACAAGATGAGGGGAGGCCTTGGGCTGGATGATGAGGGAGTCCACTAGGATACGGGGCGACGCGGTGCCAAGCTGTTAGATCACTGTGACTTTTTAAACACTGCCTGCAAAAACCTTTCAACTGGCTCCATTCTCTCCGTGTTTAGTTTCTCCTAGAGAAGTATTTTGTCTGCTCTAAGGATCTGATCAGACATGGGTCCCCACAGCACATAGTGTACTCCATCAAAGATCCTCTTGCGGGATTTCTCTCTGGCTCAGTTTCTAGAAAGATTGTGCTTCTCCTCAGCATATCTTTGTTTGTTGCTCAGCTCTGAGCACCCGGCTAGAGCAAGTGAATTGATTTTCGCTCTGTCTAGAGAGATATTTGAAGATGGCCTACAATGAGTATAAAGGCTGGATAATGTACTCTTTAAATTAGTCTCTTTCCCAAACCCATCGTGAGTTCTTGCCTTTGTTCTTCCCTTTTGTTTTTCCACCCAACTCTAATTACAGTTATCTTGATTTTTGTATGTGATAAAAAATCCACCTTAAATCCTCCTTGGAACAAAGCTGAAAGGTAAATACACACACACACACACACACACACACACATACCCCTGAATGGAGGCTATTTAGGATGTTTGACTTGAGTGGGACAATTTAATTGTGGCCTATAAGTGCCTAATGAGCTGCTTGCTAAATATTTGAAAAGAGGGCAGGACAGTCTTTTCTCTGGAATATGGGCCTAGCCTAAACCTTATTTTTAAGAAGTCCTTAAGTTAACGGCCGTAATTCAAACTCAGCAAATGCATGGCCAAGTATCAGATACACTGTTCTTCCAAATTTCACCAAAACATGCCCTTCTCTGCATTATTAGTTCTGTTCATCGGTGATCTCCTTTTTGCCAAAGTAACTCTTAAAGAGCAAGCCAAGAAATTGATGGTGTTTTTCTTTTAAGGGCTCTGTCTTGGATTGAAATATTCTTTCCTCTACTATCTCATTACTGTTTAGGAACAGTAAGTGGACAGGAAGATTTCTCTGCAGCAATGAATACACATACATTTTTCTCCTCTTTCTCCCCGCTTAACCCTAGAACCCTTTCCCGGAGTTTGAGTTTTATGATCTTGTGATTGCTTCCTTTTTTGTGTGGAATGTGTTCAATAACACTCTAGAAGTGAATGGTTTTAAGGAAAAGTAAGCCTCCTGCATCTGACATTGATCAGCAAAGCAGCCACAGTGCATCGGTGTGTAAAAATTAGTAGATTATGCACACAAATTTGTTTCCGTTGAGTGAACTGATAGCAGGGCCAGTTAAGAAATCAAGTCAAAGTCTCCACCCTGGAAGGCTAATGTTTCATTTCTTTCATTTCCATGACTTACTAAAAACAAGGCTTTCTTTTGGCCTTAAAGGTTATAATTAACCATTTGAATCAACTGTTGAATTAAGAGCAGATGTGCACTGTAGGCTCAATCAGGGTCACAGCTACAACTGTGAAGGGAACCTGGGGGTGCTGTGGGGTGAGCTTGGGCTTCTACCAACACGGTGAGCCCTGAAACCTGCCCGCTGCTTTAGGAGAGAAAGATGAGACTTTTGGGTTCCCGAAGGAATTGATCATCCTCATACCCAGTTCTGCTCAGTCTCACAGGGTTGCTAAGAGTTAGAATCGATTTGATGGTAGTGGGTTTCTTTGTTTGTTTTCTTTTTCATGTTGTTCCAGCTAATGACACTAACAAGAACACCAAGTTCCTTATCCTCATGCTCATTAGTAAATAGACGAAACCAAGTTCCTGGAAACCTCTCCCCACCCCACCCCCCGTCCTGACCACTTCTCCACACAATAATATAAATCCTGCCGTGGGCAGTTAGGAGGGGAAGGATGAGGACGTTTGGGCAGTGTGCCCACGCCTCTGACATCAGAGAGCACTGTTGCACCAGCAGGTAACTTCTGTGCTTCTGTGTTCTGTTTCCCTGACCTCCAGAAGCCACAACCTCATAGCCCCTCAATCCACGGGCCTTGGGCCAACGTGGCATAGTCTTCTCTCCCAAACCCTACAGGAGAGGGCAGAAGTGGACCTTGTATGAAGTGGGTGGGCAGAGAGCTGCTCAGCTGAGCCAGTGTGTCAGGTCCTTCCATTGGCTCACCCACCTCTATGAGCCAGCATGAAGGTAACCGCCCCTCAGCACTGTTGGAAACAGGTGTATCCTTCCCCCCCCCTCAAAGTCAACCCCCTCCCCAGGTCTTTCCTACCTAGGTAGATTTTGGCTGAATGACCTGGGTAGGAAGCCAGCTTCCTCAACATTGGAGGAGGTTCAGTAATTCCTTTTTAATTTATTATCTTATTTATGTTTAATCGTTTCACCAACATAGAATTCACATAGTGTACATTTCACTAGTTCAATCACATTCCTAAGAGTGGTGCCGCCACCGCCACGGTCAATTCCAGGACATTTCTTCTTCCTGCACGTGGTGTTGTTAGCACTCCATCTCCCACCCGCCTCCCCTGCCATGCCCCCTTGAAACCAGTCATCCAGTGGTCATCGCTATGGGCTTACCTATCCTGGGTTTCATGTGCAGAAAAGCACACAAACCCTAACAAGCAACCCAACAAGGACAGCATGAAACAGAGAGAAGCCCCGTCTTTCTTTCCTTAAGAAAAGTCAACAACTTAGCACGGCACCATGCCTCACAAAGACTCATTTAAAGCTCATCACCTTCATGAGAAACGGGTATTTACTTTCTTTCAGGGATGAGGAAACTGAGGAACAGAGAGGTTGAGTAACTTCTCTGGTGGCACGCAGCTGGTCAAAAATAAAGCCGAGGGCGGAAGCCAAACGGCAAGGCATGGATGGCTCTGCGCGGTCCCCGACCGCTCCATCCTGCCTGCCACGTGAAGAACCGTCCAGTCTGCACTCGGCCTGAGTCTGGGCTGCTGGTCAGAATGTGGACATTGTGTCCGGTGTTGTGTGACTGGCAATTCATTTTGAGGAGGGGATTTCCTTCTCATAGAAAAAAATACTCTTGACCATGAAAACCAGAACTAATGAAATAAGAGGAGAGCCAGCAGAAATGCCTCAACTGGGTGAGCTGGCCTTCAGGAGAGGCAGGGACGCTCCTCCCCTTGCGCTGCAGGGATAGGAGATGAGTATGCTACTGCTCAACAGGTATTCACTGGACGCCCCGGAGGGTGTTACAACCCAGCCGGACAAGCATGGCTGAGCACCCGCGGATGGGGTTATAAGTCACAAATACCTAAGCAGCCCTGGTGCTGTATGTGGTTAGCAATTTGAAGCCGCCAGTCGCACTGAGGGAGAAAGCTGAGGCTTTCTACACCTGTAGAGTGATACTCTTGGAAACCCACTGGGGCCATGTGTACCGTTCCCTAAAGGGCTCTTATGAGTGGGATTAACCTGAAGGCAGTGCGAGTACTAAGCACCTATGGATTAGTGTTATAATAGGAAGTACTTATCGAGCTCCTCTGGATTGGTGTATCATAGCATGATGAATATTTCCTGAGTGCTTATGGACTGGTGTTATTATAAGTATGTCCGGAGCATCTATGGATTGACATCACAGTAACTTAGCTTCACGTTCACTCTCTGTCTTGATTTTGTTTTCCTGTTAAAATGAGTTTGACCACATTATGCACTCACACAGGAAAGGGTTTCTTCGCCTGGAACTGCCAGTGTTTAGAAGGATGGAACATAATTGAAATTCAGAATGTGCCTGTTTCCATGACCTCGTGCTGCCGGAGCAGAAGGAGCTGAAACGAATGGCTTGGGGAAAGAGAAACTGAGTCTTCCGCGGTGCAGGAGGCTCAAGGCTTCCTCTGCGTGTCAGTTCTGAGGGAAGGTCCTTTTCTCTTCACCTTGTGGCTGGTCCCTTAGGATCTCCTTGTGGCCTGGGATCCACCTCTCCCTCCTCTCTGCTTGCCGGATCGGCTCTTTTTATTACCTGTAAGAGATTGACTGAAAACATACCTGACACAAATCCTGCCTTATCATCCTTGCAGAACACTCATTCCCAGATGAGTTTTTAACCACAGACAGAGAGGTAGCATATATTTTGGGGGACACAACTCAATCCCCGACAGTGCCTTAATTAAAAATCAAAAGGCACCCCTGCCTATGCCCTTGTGAAAATTGCGTGTTGGCCAATTAAGGAGGCTGTTGCCTGGGGTGAAGTCTGCACTTAGCCTGTGTCATTACCAAGAAACCAGAGGGACATCAGTGGGTCCTGGGGATGAGCAAAAGAAAATGATTTCCGGGTCTAAGTGGAGTCATTAGGAATGCAAGAGTGCTCATGCACTGGGGCGGCTTCCAGGGCACCAGTCGTGCCTGAGCCTCCGCAGGAAAAGCCTGGGCACACCTTGGAGGCGTCCCCTGCATCAGGGAGTAGACGCAGGGCCAGACTACCCTCTGCTAGCCCAAGGAGAGGGCCACCGAGGAAGGAGCCCACCCTGTGTGCCCATCTCTGTGGTTAGCATTTCATAGTGCCTTACTTCAAAGGTGGCAAAATAGTTCAGGGCCAAGGCTGGAAGAGAAAGCATGAGAACTTAAAACCAATTCATGGCGCTGCTTCTCCCGAAGTCCAGTCCACCTTGGTGGCCAATGCTCTGTGGTGCCCTCACACTGCACAGGCCAGCCCTGACCCAAGCAGGACCCAGATGCAGGCTCCCAGTGAAGGGACTGCCCGGTTCCCACTCCTCCCTGCTCAAGTGTCAGTCCCCGGGCAGTGGCCTAGCTCTTAGCCTCCTGCCCCATTCTTCCAGCTACCTTACCTGGTAGCCCTCTCTCAGCTGAGTGTGTGCCTCACCCGCAGACGTGTACTTAGTCTAGCACACCAAGTGTGAGAACGTCAGCAGGAGCTACTGTGAATCAAGCACTTGCTGCCTGAGGCCCTGGGACAAACCTCTGTGTAAAGACCTCACAGTTACCTAGTAAGGTAGGCACCTTCGCGACCGTGCGCTCTCCTCTCCAGCTACAACCCCCAATTCCTGGTGACCCCTGTGCATCAGAGTAAAACTCGGGATTTCTCAGAGATACCTCTCCAGGATTTTTTTCTCACATACCCCTGGGGATGGGAGAAGGGGGGCCGACACTCAAGCCCCCAGCCTGTTGGTCAGGAGCTGAGAACACCAGCCCTTTGTGCCACCTCAAGATTCACTATGGTGAACATCCCTTTGCACAGATGAGGAAATGGATGATAGGTGATATGCCTGATATCACAAAAGGCCCCTGCATGGCTGACCTGGGCCAACCCCAACCTACTAGCCTCTGAGCTGCCTCATGGACAGTCACCTCTGGCTTTGACTGACTTAAGAACACTCAACCTTGGTGCCAATCACAGTCACCCAAACCTGCAGACAGGAGCCAGAACTGTGGGTCAACCTTGACATTCCCCCCACTCTTTCTCAACAGGGAAGTGGCCATGGGACCAATAGTTATGTATTTACCCCCTAATTTATCGAGTGAGCTACCGATGTCAGCTCACACCTGGTGGAAAAGGAGACATGGTAGTGGGACTGTTTTTAATTCAAGCACAAACATTGGACTTGAATTCTGTTAAAACGGTCACCACTTGCCACCTGCTAGGCGTTCTGCTACACCCTGGAGAGGAATCGAAAAGATCCTGGCCTAGCTCGGCCGGACTGCTCATCAAATGCTTAGGAAGCAGACAGACCACCCTGTATAAGGACCTTGCTCCAAGTCTTGGGGGGGAGGGCATCAGACGTAGTTTTGTGGTTGTTATTTTGAAGCCCTCTCCCTCAAGATTCAAAATTCCAAAGTTGACTCAACAATTTTGAGAATCAGAGAGTGGAAAGTAAATTTGTTTTTTTCTTATAATTGAACAAAGTGTAAAATAGAAATGCACATGAACTAAGTATCAAGTTTCCACCACTTCTTTGGACTTCATTAGCTCTTTGAAAATATTATTTGCTCTTACATAAAACTTATTGATTATAACACAGTATTCAAAAGCTGACTCATTCCTCTTTAGAGACTGCAGAAATTTCCATCCTGTTTCCTGGGGCAGGAAATTGAATGTAAAAGGTAGAATAATAAATGGAACTTGATTAGTATCAATTAGCATTCCTTGAGAGCATATGCGGGGTGTGTACAACTACACTAGAGAGCTCAGAGATTATGAAAACAGTGTGCATTCTCACCACATTTTGGTTTTTGATCTTCAGTTTGAGACAAGGCAGCTACCTCAACTGTCATGGTTTCCTTTCATGGACATGGTATGTAAATTCCAACATAGCCTAGCGATTGATGGCCAGTTTAGTTACTGTAACAACTACCGCCACAGAGTTAATTCCAACTCTAAGATGCAGTAGAACAGCCCGAAGGGCTCCGAGACAGTGGGTCTTTAGGAAGGTAGACTATCACATCCTTCTCCTGCAGAGCGGCCGGTGGGCTTGAACCTCTCCCCTTCCGGTTCTCAGCCAAGCACACCACCGCTGTGCCACCCGGGCTACACTAATGGCATTTCCTTCTCCTCCATGCAGGATGTCTGTGTTCGGGCGTACCTCGCCCTTCGTCATCACACAAACCTACTGATCATCCTCTTCTCCATGATGCTGATGACCGGCATGCCCCAGTTAACAAGCAAAGAAGATATTGAATATATTCGAGATGCTCTGACAGTGGGGAAAAGCGAGGAGGATGCGAAAAAGTATTTTCTGGATCAAATTGAAGTTTGCCGAGACAAAGGCTGGACCGTGCAGTTTAACTGGTTCCTGCATCTTGTTCTTGGCATCAAGCAGGGAGAGAAGCATTCTGCCTGATACCCTGGGCTAGTATTCAAAACACACAAACCCCCTAAAGCGTCGAATTGAGAGACCAGCCATTGAACGTGATTTTTTTTTTTAAACATCATAGGATGTTGTGAGGTCATTTCCTAACAGAACTCCTCACGGAGGGAAGGGGGACAATCATCATTGCAGATTGTCTTCTCAGGGAAAACTCAGCACAAGGCCTATGGAGAGTTTTTTTTTTCCTCTAGATTTGGCTCAGCAATGCTGGAGACTATTGGTTAAGTTAAAGAGACTAATGACTTACTTATTGATCTCGATGTTGTGCTATCTCACCCTGGTTGTGCTTCTGGAAATTCTTTGAAATGGTCAGTGAAATCTATTGTCACAGCGTTTCATTTACTCTCGGTCTTGTATTATCCTTTCTGAAATGCAAGCTCCTCACAAGGGGTGGAGGTGCAGAATGCCAGCGCTGTAACCTGTGTCTCACTCCTTAAATGCTGCCTCCAGCCATCCTGTCAGTGTCGACAGACGCTAAAACAAGGAAGGTCACTTAGTCTCTTCACCGTCTTTTGCCATCAGCCTGTTTCCCAGCATACACCTGAGACAGGCAAACCCAAAATGGAAAATCTGAACCTTTGTGCCCTTCTCTGCCCTGCTGGGCTGCCTCCAGAATTATGAATGTGAAAAACCAGCAGCGGAACCATTCATTTCAGCTCTGCCCTCAGGATTGATTTTCCAGTACGATTCGCATGGCCTTCTCCAGCATGAGAAATAACTAAAAGGACTCGTGTTTTATCGTTTTTACATCCCCTTCCTCTCTTTCTCCCTCCTCCCTTCTTCCACCCTCCCAACCTCCCCCAGGCGGTTACACCGAGTTATGAAATCTTCGTGGACAACTTTACCCTACAACTCAAAAATTTCCTTGAGAAAGAATTCCCCCTTCAGCATTTCTGGAATTTTAGGTGATTGTTGGTAAAGGCATTTAGTAGAGTTTTTTTTTGAAAAGGGATATTATTAACAGAGGCATTCTACAAACTCCAAATTAGCTTCTTCTTCTTGTCCCCCCTCCAAATTAGCTTCGAAAAGCCTTGATTTGCTGACACTCTGGCCTGAGAAGTGTTTTCCTTTTTAGTTTTGCCTTCTTTCATTTTTAATGAAAGACCATTTCGGATATCTGTAAAGTCCTCCAAGTAAGGAAGACCATGGCCTGTCCGATCCATCTCTGGCTTTCAAGGACTTGTAAATCTCAACACATTCTTTGGATTCCCTAAAAATCACCACCATGTCTTCTTTAAAAATTGTTTTGATCTCTTAAATATTTTCCTATTTATGATCAGTGTTGCTTAACCTTAGTGAAAGATCATTAAATTACTTATAAAACATTTGAAAATTACCTATATTTCATACTTTATATAAAAACAACTCCCCATGAAGGATATTGCTAGCTTAAATACATGTTTAATTTTTATAGACGCAAGTTGTTACTGTTTAAGATACCTGTTTGACTTTGGTTAACCCAACCTTTGTTTTTAGTGACTGCAAAAGTCCAGCGTTTCTCAATACTGACTGCAAATTATAAAGACCAGTGGCACCTTTTTAAAATTTACCCTTCTGGAGCCCCATTCTCAGATTTTAATTTTATTTGTTGGGGACATTATTGTCTGGACAATATTTTTTTTCTGATTCCCCCAGCTTATTCTCATAGGCGATCAGGACTCAGCTTAGGCCTAATCCACTATGAAAATATATTTTTATTTGACAACTCATCCTTTTAAAATCATGTGATGCACTCCGCATACAGAAGACAAGATGTCTAAGAATATTCTGAGAGGAGGGTGAATGTTTTCTGGCAATTTAGACTCACGATTCCCTTTTGTAGGAAGCAGGAACAATCATGCTTTCTAGTGCTCATTTTTCTTAGGAAGAATAGGCAAGCTCAGGCCTTGCACTGATTTAACTTCTTATTTGAATTGCCGAAATAATTATGTTAATGAAAATACCATTACCAAGGAATCTGTTTATATTTAGCTTATTGGCCCATGTGTGTATCTATTTGCTCTTCAAATGAACAGGCACTTTCCTTTCCCTGACTGTACCTAGCATATTGGGTTTGATTCTTCCCTATTCAGTTGAAGGCACAGTTTCTAATCTGTAGATTTGCAGAGAAACACAAATCCCCTTTGCATGCTCTCATCCTTCCTCCCCAGTGACTGACATGACAGGTGACTTCTGAGCCTTTGAAAATGTTGTGAACGACGGTTATCCTGGGGATGGTGGGGATGGACGCTAAGAAAGCACCTTTAGCTCTGTACTTCATTGTCACAAAAAAAAAAAAAAACCCCAACAGATCACAAGTCAGATGTTGCAGGACAAAGTGAGTTTTATATATGTTCAGGACCAGCTATATAATTTACCAGACCCAGTCAATGAAAATGCAGGATCCCTCCATCAAAATTATTTTAAAAATTTAGATGGCAACCACCCACCCACTGCCATCAAGTCCATCCCGACTCACAGCAACCTCATAGTACAGGCCAGAACTGCCTCCTTTGGATTTCCAGGGCTTTCAATTTTCACAGAAGCAGACAGCCTCGTCTTCCTCCCACACAGCAGCTGGTGGGTTGGAACAGATGACCTTGGGGTTAGCAGTTCACCGTGTGACAAGATGACAATGGCAGAGGATGAAATCAAACCTCTGTCCTAAGTCCCTGAATGGCTGTGCCCATGAAGACAGCTTGGTGTAGATTTAAACAGTGGCTTTAAGGCTCCATTTTGCAAATGTAGACCACATCTGGATGGTGCAGCTAAAGTGCCCAGATCAAAAGACAGTTTCTGTCCAAATGAAAAGACCTCAGCTAATAGATGGCTTTATATTAGGACTGAAATATTTGCCTCATTGCTTTTGGGCTAGAACCAAAAAAATAAGCCACACTCACTGCCACTGAGTCCATGCCAATTCATAGCAACATTATGGGACAGGGTAGAACTGCCCCTGAGAGTGGAACTCTTTACCGGAGTAGAAAGCCTCCTCTTTCTACTAGAACAGTGGCCATGGGGGGTGGGGGAGAATCAAATAGACCTACTTCTATATGTTCGCAGCTGACTGGCTTCAGTGGGGCTGTAGTGGGAGCATGAGGAGAAGAGGCAGTGTAGATAGAATATACCAACTCCTGGAGAAAACTTGCTTTTAATAAATTAACTTTAGTTAAAATATACTTTTCAAGGAAAGAACTACCAAAACACATCTCAATACGGGAATTCTGCAGCATATTTTTGAGATGCTATCCTGTATTCAATAATCTTTGAAATAAAGCAAACATAATTTTGAAATCAAGTTCACAAAGTAAACTCTGCTCTTTGTTTCACAAACTTGGCTCTGCTTTCCATGGCTGTGTGATGAATTGCCTGTGACATTGTAAAGTGGGAAGACAAGGAAAAGGAGACCATTTGGAACTAAGGGGAAGAGATCCTATTTTCTGTGCAGTCTGAACTAATGATGCGAATCAATAAAGTTGGTTCTAGACTGAGGACTTGTTTTCATATTTTCAAAGGTTCATTTTCAGGGCAGGTCTGTGATCCAGGTGTGCCGAACATCAGTCTTTCGTTCCCTCCACTCATGTACAGAGCAGCTGCTCTACAAACCCCCAGCCCTGGGACTGTGCACAGAGGGTGTCCTCTGGAGAAGTCTCACACCTCGCTGCTCAATCCCGGGCCTCTCTCTGCCTCTGCCCTTCCCAGCCCATGGCTCTGGAAACCAGAGAAGATCATTCCTCAGAGCGATGCAATCCCTTGCTTCGGATCTAATTGCTCAAAGTGGCAGAACACACACTGCAGGCTTTTAAGGCTTAGATGGGGTGCACTCCTTTGGCCTGTGGAGATTTCAGGTGTTTCAGGCTTGAGCTAGTGACAATACTGAGGACGGTGCAGGACAAGGTGGGACTTTTTTGTGTTGTGCATAGGGTCGCTATGAGTCAGAACCAACTCCACATCGGAAACAAAACAATAGGCCCTTAGAGGGATCACGGGGAAAATGCAGAGTAACGTGAGTGGCTGTGGATGAAGGGTGGGATGACCAGCTGTGAGTTTGAGCAAGGACGCTGCAGGAACTGTTTAGAAGAAGGGAGGCAGTAGAGAGAGTGGCTTTGGGATTGGATCATCCCAAAAGCAAATCTTGAATACCATTAAAACAAGTTGCCTAACCTCTCTGAGCCTCCGCTCTCTCTTCTGTTGACTGGGGAAGACAGTGAAACCTAATTTACGGTGTTGCAATGCAGATTAAATGAAGTCGCCAACAGGAAGGGCTTGTTGTTCAGTAAATGACAGCTATCGTTTCCCTGTTCCTTTTCAAGGAAGATGCCTTTTGAAGAATTTCATAAAAATGGAAGCATACAATACGCGGCCTTTTGTACCCGGCTTCCTTCACACAGCATCTTGCTTTGGAGATTTGTCTGTGTGACATTAATAAAATACAAGTGAGGAAGGCTCACTTTCTGTCTGTATTGGCTGCAAGTCCCTCTAGAGCCCCTGGCCAGCGTCTTTCACTTCTGTCTGTGATTGTACACGCACGTGGTTTCTGCTCTAGCTCTGCTCAGAGAGAGAGAGACTCATGATTAATCTCTCTTGGTGCTGTTTATACTAGATACTAGGGGATAAACAGCCGTCCTCTCCAAGGCTTCGTTTCCTGTGGTGTAGGGCTGGTTGTATATAAATAGTCTCCACTCTTGCAGAAGGCCAGGCAGCTAGCAGAATCAGTAGGCTGCACAGCACGGGAGCACCCGAAGGCAGCAGAGAAGCCGAGAAACAGACCTCACGGAATAGCGTGTATTATGGGAGTCAACTGGGGATGCAGATACCAATTTCATAAGTCTAGGATGCTGTTCGTTGATCTAACTGCCCTCGAATTAATTCGGTCTCAGAGCAACCCTACAGGACAGCGCAGAACTGCCCTGTGGGTTTCCGGGACTCTAATCCTTTATGAGAGTAGACAGTCTCATCTTTCTCTCTCAGAGTGGCTGGCAGTTTCAAACTGCTGACCTGGCAGTTAGCAGCCCACCTCGTAACCCACTTCACCACCAGGCTGCTGCTATGATGAGATGCTATAGACTTGAATCCGGCTCATAGTCACCCAATGTGACAGATGCCTCACTGGGTTTTTCCATGGTTGACATCTTTACTAGAGCAGATCATCTGGTCTTTGTTGATACCCACAGAGCCTCTGAGTGGGTAGGAATGGCTGGCCTTTGGGTTCGTAGCTGAGCACCTAATCATTGTGCCACCAGGGCGCCTTAAGGCCAAGCGTGAAGCCTAGCACTTGGCATTCGTATGGCCTCCCAAGGAAGACTGATGCTGCTAGCCTCTGGACCACACTTGGAGCAGCGGGGCTCTAAAAAGACACAGACACACAAAAACAGACAGCCACTGAGGAAAGCCAAACCCCACGAGCGCCAAGATATAGCAGCCTATGCTTGAAAAGCCCACTCAGACACACAGGTTCCCTCATGTCGACAAAGCTATCCATCGTGTCTACTCTCTTCAAATGGGGCCTCAATTTTCCCATCTGGAAGTGGAAATGATCATATGTATTTCCATGGTAGGAGACTTCTAAAACCGTCCCCAAATGATCCCTGCTCCCTGGTACCCGCTTCTTATGTGATCCCTCCCCTTGCGTGCCAACCGGGCCCAGCGATTTGCTTCTAACAACAACAACAAAGTCAGAAGTGATGTGATATCACTTCTAAAATTAGGCAATAAAAGACTTTGATAGCTTTCTTTTGCCTGCTTGCTTTCTCCCACTAGTGTAGTGGGATGAAGCCATCTGCTATGTGATGAGATGCCCTGTGGTGAGGTCTATGTGACAAGGGACTCCGGTAGGTCTCTAACTACCACCCTGTGAGGAAAACTCTTTTCTAACCAAGACATAAGTGCATCCTTTGCAGCTGAGCTTTGAGACAATCAAGGCTATGTGCGCAACCCAGAGCCAGAGCACCCAACCAAAGCTATGCCTGGATTGTCCAGAGAAAAGGCTAATTGTTGTTTCCAAAAAAAGGTAAATGGGTGGAAAGAGGGCAACAATATACCCCCCACAAAACTGAACAGCAATTCAAGGGACAGTTTATGGGAGAAAATGGAAGAAAGAACCTATTTCCAGAGGCGACGTAACTTTCTCAGTAGTCTAGACGAGAGAGCTAGGAGCCCTGGTAGCAGGGTGCTTATCTGCTGGGCTCCAACTCAGAATACCAGCGCCACCGCCTTAGAGTGAATTGTGGGTCAGAGTGAGGGACTCCACGGGGCAGGGGAGAAATGCCCTGGCAGGCTTCTGAGCCTGGTACTCTATGGGAATCAAAAGCCACAGACTGCCAGAGGGCTGAAACTGCTGACCTTGTAATTCTCAACCCAGCCTGTAGTTCGAAACCACAAACTACTCCAGGAAGAAAGACAAGGCTTCCCATAAAGTGAGTCTCAGAAGCCCACAGGGGAAGTTCTTCCCTGTGCTACAGGGTCACTGTGAGTGGGAACTGACCCAATGGCAGTGACTATGTTGGCATGTAGACAAGGGAGAAATTGTATAAACCAGAACACCGTGGACAAACAACACACAATCTCTATGGACAGAGTATTGAGAGGTCAAGTGAGAAGTTTTAAGAAGTAGATTTGGGAATCATCTGTGAAATGAATATGATTTAGGACATTTATAACATGTGGTACACAGTAAATACTTTATAGATTTTATCGTATATATCCATCTTCCAGCCACGTTAATTAAGTTCAGGTGACATTGGTATGTTATCACGGTTCACTTGATATTGGAACAAGCACAGTCTAGGATAAGTTAGGTGAATGCTATAAGTGTGTGTGTGTGTGTGTGTGTGTGTATTTGGGGGGGGGAGAAATAATTTGTTTCCGTTTCCTGTGGGTCCATATTTTTCTTCAATTTGCTGTAAGATAAAACCTTTCATTTCATCACAAGGCTAGCAAACTCCTTAGTCATGCATAGATGGTATAAGCACTTTATTTCACACGTTCTGAACATTACAGAGAAGGAAGTAACCTAGGAAACTAACCCCTCTTCAACAAGAAGGTTCCAGAGGGAGCACGGGGCTGGTGCGAGAACATTATCCCGGAGGTCAGAGGCCCTTGAATCTACTCCAAGGTGAACCAAGTCCGCCTCGCTGGGTGTCATGATTCTCACATGGACAAAGAAGAGAGGGAGCTGCTATTGTGTACGGTTTCTTCCGTAACTCTCATTTTATAATTCCAAATCCAAAGTCCACTTAAACCTGGGGGGGGGGTCTCCCCAAGAAAACCTTCTCTATTTCCCGGTCTCGTCAGCCTCCCTCAGTGTCAGTTCTATAAACAACCCCACGGACTCTCTGCCCGAGCCCACCACACGACCAGCATCCGAGCAGGATGGTCATCTAGTCACTCGGCCACCGGTTCGAAGACCGTAGGAGAGCAAGGTCCGGTCTGTCTCATGGAGTACAATATCGCGCACAGCACCAGCCCCATCAGCAGTGAGTGGGAAGGGCATCAGCCTGCAACCCTGGAACCTTTGGAAAGACACGCGGGAAGAAAGAAGAGGTGCTTCTAGCTAAGTTGGGTGGCCACAGAGGTCTCTTTTGTTGGAGGTAACTGAAAACCACTCTGTCCATTGGCTGTTCAGAGCGGGGATATCGTCCTCCAGGCCTGATGGGCCAGGATGTGCTCCACTCTCTCTTCCTCCCCCTTCATTAGCTCCCATTTGCTCTGATCAGACATGGCCCTCTCCCCTAGTTGCAGCCTCAGTGCTGTCCTCTCAAGTAAATTCTTCTGGGGGGTGGGAAAACCACTCTTAAGAGGAAAGTGGGATTTATTTTTTAAAAACCTCCCATCAGAAAATCCATCTAGGCCTTCCATGAGAAGAAACAAGAACTAGAAGGCCACGAGAATTTTCTGTCTTGATCTAGATATCTTTCTCTGCCCCCCCCCACTCACACCCCCACCACTTCCTTCATTATCTTGCTCTTGCTTAAGGCTCTCTCTCCCTCCCTGCCTCCCAGCTCTCCTCCCTGTCTCTCAGCTCCCTAGGCTTTGATTGTTCACGGTAAAGCACCAGCAGTTCCAAACTGCACTGAAGAGCTGATGCGCTTGGGCCAGCTGTGGCAAGGGCTCCCCACAGGATGGATCCGTTAGGACCGGGGAGACAGAGCCCCAGGGTGGAACCATGCCTGCTCAACCCATCTCGACTGCGCTGCGAACAAGCGCACAGTTAACAGGCCACGTTTCTGCAAGCCCGTGACTAGGGACTAGAGATAGTTCAGCCATGTGTTCTGTCATTTTCTTGCTCAATTCATACCCTTTTCATATAAACGTACATAAAGTCATTCCATTGCCTTCACATTGCTCTGTAGTGTACACTGAATCTAGCTGACAGGAAACAGTAACAACCAAGCATCTCCGTCAGGCATCAGCAGCCATCCCCAAAACAGGAAAGAAGAGCAACCCATCCAAGAGGCCATCAGAATGCATATACTCTCTCCAGTGCATGCAGCCCCAGCGTGAATGCGCCCAGTCATTCCGCCTGGACGAACCCGGTCACGCGGGCTCCTGCATGGACATGGAGGGAAGGAAAACGCTGCGTCTGGCTCTGTGGGTGCGTTCCTTGAACACTTTGTTCCTGCAGCTCCCAACTTCCAACGAGAACCGCGCTCACTCTCACTCCCAGGCACGTTTAGTGCTTAATATATGTATGAAAAAAAGAACAGAAGTTCTAAGGTTTCCCTGGAAACATTTTCTGAAGAGGTTTGCACATGCACCTTCGTAAGAAGCAGGTGCAGCAGCCCGAGGATTCTTCCCTGCCTGCGGACATCCATCGACAAGACAGGTCAAGTCCTCCGCTCCTCGGTTGTAGCTCCAGAGGCAGGGGCTGTAATTATTTTGCCAATGATTATTTGGTATCATGCTTCTCGCTACCATCTGGTTGTGTGAGAAAAACATGCATCCGAGTACTTCTGAGATCTTTGGCGCATTTGCAAGTTGTGGCTGATCAAAGAGGAGTGGAGGGAGTTCTACAGTCTATTTCCAAGTGGGTGGTGAAGATGCCACGGAGCGGGGGTGGGGGAGATCCCTGGCTGGTTACTATACATTATTTGAATCTGAATTCTTTTCTTCTTCTTCCAGAGCTGACTTTATCCAGTCAAGTGAGTATGACCAACAAAGCCCGCTGCACGCATTTTTGTGATGTCTTTGATCGGAGGCAATTTCTCTCCATGAAGCGTTTAAAGAATCAAATGTTCCTAATATGACCTGCCTTGGTTGTGGTCTCAGCAGCCACCAACATCATCTCCACCTTCACTTTTCCTTTCCCTTCAGTTTTGCCGAAAATTACAGCTGCCCACCCTTTATTTGACTTCTTTGTAATAGTTTTATTTGGCATGTAACTCACATGTCATACAACTCAATCGTGCAGTCACATTGAGAGGACTTGGGCAATCATCACCACAGTCCAGTTGAAAGCATTTTCTTCTTCCCTGACTCATCGTTGTTGGCCCCCATCCCCACCTTCCCTGCTGTGCTCCTGGGAAATGCAACCATGTTCACAGTGGAACAAAAACTGGCTGGGAAAAGCGCATGATTATTGGTCTCTGTTTGAGTATTTTTTTCAATAGCTGTGACTTCACAAAGTCCTTGGACTACCCTTGATCTGTCAGATTTACAGCATTTGGGGAGACTAAGACATCATGGATACCTTGATTCCTAAAGTGTTACAGGAAGCATGTGTAGCTTGCTCCCTCCTTGGCTGACAGGGTTACATTGTAGAACTACATCATAACCTACCAGGCTTCTATAAACAAACCTTTCTTCCTCTTCAACATTTCACAATTCTCAATTTCTGCCTCCGCCTATCTCCATAACAACCAAGATTGTTAATCAGAAAGAAATCGCCTTGAATCTGCAGCTCTTGGAGAGGGACATATCTGATTGGAGCACATGAAGGGGGAGGAGGAGAGAGTGGAGCACACGCTGGGTGACCAGGCCTTGAGGACAATGATCCCAATTAGAGCAGCCAGTCCACAGAGAGGACCACATGATCGGGCCCGCTATGAGACATGACGACCCTCACTCACCCATAGGACTACAGGGGACAACACCAGAGACACAGTGTGGGAATTACACCAGATATGATCCCGCCACACCGAGGCAAAACAATAAGGGGGTGCAACAGAACAGCAAGGGAATGGAGTGGCAAGGTTCCCAGGGAGCGCTGAAGGTGAACTTTGGGGCCAGGACATGGTGTCCCAACAGAATGGCCTGGAAAACACTCCTAAAGGCCAACAAACAATCCTTGAACTAACTACAAGCTTTTCTTTCTTGTTGTGTTTTTTTTTTGTCATTGGTTTGTTGTTGTTGTTTTGTTTTTTTTCTCTGTCTTGTTTTTGTGCATGTTATTATCTCTGCAGGTCTGTCTAAATAAGATAGGCTAGATGAACAATCTGGAGGAGAAAACAATGGGACCGACAGTTCCGGGGCCACATGGGAGAGGGGTAGGGTGGGGAGAGAGGTAGTGGTGTTAACAAACCCAGCGACAAGAGAACAACAAGTGATCTAAATCGGTGGTGAGGAGGGTGTAGGAGGCCTGGTAGGGCATCATCCAAAGTAATGTAACCACAAGGAATTGCTGAAACCCTGGTGGGGACTGAGCATGATAGTGGGACAGGAGGAAAGTCAAGGGAAATAGAGGAAAGAGCTGGGAGGCAAATGGCATTTATAGAGGTCTAGATAAAGACATGTACATATGCAAATATATTTATATATGAGGATGGGGAAATAGCTCTATGTGCATATATTTAAAGATTTAGTATTAAGGTAGCAGAAGGATATTGGGCCTCCACTCAAGTACTCCCTCAATGCAAGAATACTTTCTTCTATTAAATTGGCATTCTATTATGCTCACCTTCCCAACACAAACGCTGAAGACATAGCAAGTGAATAAGCAAATGTGGTGAAGAAAGCTGAAGGTGACCAGCTATCAAAAGATATAGCGTCTGGGGTTTTAAAAGCTTGAAGGTAAACAAGTGGCCATCTAGCTCAGAAGTAACAAAGCCCACATGGTGGAAGCACACCAGCCTGCATGATCACGAGGTGCCAAAGGGATCAGTTATCAGGCATCAAAGAACAAAAACTCATATCATTGTGTGCTCACCTCCCTGATATGATCGCTGAAGCCAAATGGGTGCATAAGCAAATGCGGCGAAGAAAGCTGATGGTGCCCGGCTATCAAAAGATATAGAGTCTGGGGTCTTAAAGGCTTGAAGATAAAAAAGCAGCCATCTAGCTGAGTATCGTTCTAAGAAATGAAAGAGACTGTCGTTGGCATGTCTGACTATTTAATATGTATAGATAGTACAACTATAATACTGATTACTCTGGGATAAGCAACTGAAAGAATACCAGTCAGAAGACTTGTCCAAAAAAGTTACTTACCTCAGATGCCTTCACTAACCAGTACTCCAAAGCACTGTTGTCCTCTGCTGTCCACTGGGTCACTGTGATTCGGAGCTGACTGGACAGAACCCAAGATGAACAAAAACAACAAAACACGTCCTCATTTCTACTTGAAGCTATCTCAGTACTCAGGATGCCATATGGCCAAGGTGAAAGTACCCAATCCATTTTCAGAATAATGCCCACTTTCAACATAACTTACACATGCCTATGTATTAGGCAATAGGTGAAATCTTTGGAATACAAAATTAATAATACACAATTCCTTCAGAGATGAGGACAACTGGGTCTCCTGGTTCTCTCTTTTCCTGCTTCACTTTCTGGGAAAATTTAATCTTCCCTAATTAATCTGTATTTAATATTATATAGGAAAATCTCAAATAAACTTGTCTTTCTCAATGTTTCTAATACAGATGAGTTCAAGTTCCTCAAATGTTTATGACTAATGAATAATTCTTATCTACCTTAGTCATCTAGTTCTACTATAACAGAGTAAATGGGGCTATCCCCTTCCACAAAGAGTTACAGTATCAGAGACTCACAGGGACAGTTTCTACCTTGGCTGATAGTCACAATGAATTGGCATCAACCTGATGGCAGTGAGTTTAGGTTTGTTTAGAGTGTTTTTTGTTTGTTTGTTTTCAGTGGGTGGCTTTCACAAATGTAATTTTTTTCCTTTCCTCGCAGCTAAGTAGGATAGATGTAAACACCACCTCTAGGGGAAGGAAGGAAGGCTCTCTGTTGACTTTGCGGAAAGGTCCTTGCTCCTTCAGCTTCTGTTTTCTGGTTCCTTGGAAAGCTCCACGTGTCTTAAAAATGCTCTTCCCCCTCTGCTTCTTTCATGGGTTTGTTAAATCTCTTATTTCTCCAAAGACATGGACTCAAATGACACCATACAATTGCTAAAGTGTGGTGAAGAAACCAGCTGGTGCCTGGATATTAGAAAGAATAGTCTGGGGGTTTAAAGACTTGTTTTCAAACAAGCAGCCATCCAAGTAAGGCATCAATTATGTCCACATAGAAGAAGCACACCAGGCTGTGTGATCCAAGGATTATCCATAATAACATCCAAATCTAAAGGAGGGAATGGAATCAGAGCTTAAATTGCAAATGCCTGGACTGCAGAAGGGTGTGGATGTCAGTGAGAACCCGAAATTCATTTTCAGGGCCCCCACATCGATTAAGCCTCCAGTGAGCACCTTCCAATCATAGCCGAAAGATATGAATAGGCCTGTTATCAGACAGAGAACATTGTAATTCAAATATGGCAGACTAAGTGGGGTAAAACTGCAGTATCTTATCATTTGATCTCCCTTGAGACTCATTTCAAAGCTGTTTCAGATTTGGATGAAGGAGAAATACACAGATTCCTGGTGAATTCCCTCTGAATGAATGACACCACCGTACAAAAAGCACACTGCATTCTAGTGCCAATGGCGTTTTTCACGGGTGTGTTTCTCCCCATGGACCAGGGACGTGAATGGCCTTTCTAACATGCAGAATGCATTGGAAAGTGGATTGTTAGATTAAAATTCAGCAGATGCAGTTAGATTAAAATTTATCATCCTATTATCTGATCTCTATTAAGATCTATTTAAATGTGTTCTAGTTTTTAATTGTTTTGCTTTCCTTTCTCTTGAGGTTTTTAATCTGTTTTTATTTTGTTGTGCTTGTTAGTTTTTTATTTGTTTGTTAATGTTTTGGGGTTTTGGTATATGAAACCAGGATAGGTAAATCTGTAGAGGCAGTAACTGGATTAATGGTTCCTTGGGCATCTGGCAATGGAGGTTGAGGGGAAATGGGGAGCTAATATCGATGAGTACAAGAATGAAGAAAATGTTCTAAAACTGATTGTGGTGGTGATTATACAACTCTCCTTGAAGTGATTGAACTGGTGAATGTATGTATGATATGTGAATTATATGCCAATAAAACTGCCAAAGAAAAAAATATACCCTACACGAATCCTGCTTCATTAACCAAACAAACATCATCCATTCACAAAGGGGATTTTACCACAGGAATAGAGACTACAATTTACAACTTATGAGGGGACTTCAAAAGTTAATGGAAAATTTCCTTCTTATTTTATTTTTCCAAAAGCTTTTTTAAGCCCTTTTGTGTTTTGGGAAACACATTTCAATCCATTATATCCCACCCTTTGACACACACACCCCACAAAAAAACTATGACTATGCTACATTTAAAACATGTCACACATCACAACATCCTTACGTTCTTTAATCAACTCCTAGTTCAAAATTTTAACTTCTGGATTATCCAAATAAAATATACGTGAGACTCTAGGAGCAGTCCATTCTGAGGCAATTGCTTTTCACGTGTGAGATCTAGAACACAAGTCAGTTGCTTTCAAAGTATATTTGTAGAACAGGCACAAGGTAGACCTTCTCATTACATATTGGGGGGGGGGAGGGGAGAAGGGAGAATAGGCACCACGAACATGCGAAACCCCAGCAGAACAAACTATATTCAACCTCTGGTTTACAGATATAGTAATGTGCCACAGAATGTCCAGTTGGCCAACATCTAACCACAGATATTCCCGTAGGTACCACAAGGTTGTAATTCAAACAAACAAACCCATTTCCAAGTTGAGTCTGACTCCTAACAACCTGTACAGGGGTTCTGACACTGTACCTCTTTACTGAAGCAGTCAGCCTCCTCTTTCTCCTAGTGGATTTGAACTCCCAACCTTGAGGCTAGCCACCCAATCCCTAACCTACATCACCACCAGAGCTCCTAAGATTATAAGAGAGCTCAGAAATCCTGTCCGAAAAAACAGGATGTAGTCAATGAAACAGTGTCCCCCACACAACATGTGTGTCCCATGCCCCTTCTTTCCAAAATGACGGTGCTGCCAGGAGTAAAGTGGGACAAAAGCTATAGTACATATGTCTTGATAATCACAATGAATGCTTGTGTTGCTGGCATGTGCAGTATCTTGTACTTTCTATCTAAAAAGTTTTGCTTTGACTCATGGGTAGCAGTGTCCAATACTGTATATCTCACATCTCCTAGGTGTTTCAGCATAATCCCTGTTTAATTACCTGAAGAAAATATTACCACGGGGTGCATTAGGGCTTCCGGAGGCAGGAAAACCAGTGCTAGCAAAAACAGCGGCAACAGGCAAAGGGGAAGTACAGCTTGGAAGTGAAACAAGAGGTTATTAAACAACACGGAGGTAAAGTCGGTGAATGTTACTGATCTTGATTTAGAAATGCCACTCTCAACAATCATGATGATCTTTAAAAAAACAACAAAGTCCCCAAGCTTTTAAAGGATCAGCTCCTCTGAAAGCTACAAAGCTAATGAGATGCAGGAGGAACTTTGATCAGACATGGAGAAATTGCTAATGACATGAAATGAGGGCCAAACGCACATACAAAAACACACCCTGTTCGTCATGTTGGATTTGTTCAAACTTTTTAAAGCAAAAGCAGGACCAGACTATGATACGGTGTTAGCACAACATCCCAATCACATAACATCCTATTTCACGGAACATATTGTGGGTATTAAGCAACCCACAATTCTCTCTTCTCTGAAACCATTTGGACAAGGGCCCCACCCTCCAGATTTGGGGTGCTGGCCACGCACCCTTTGGAAGTAAGATGGAGATCCTTCAACCCTGGCCTTCAAAGCCACATTCCAAGGACACTGCGTCAGCAACTGTGCGCTCTCTGCGTGAGACCGTCCCATTTTCCACCTGAATGGCCACCTCCCCTTGGCCCCAACAAATCCATCCTGCTGCCTCTTAGGCACAGCAGCCTTGGGTGACAGTCTTCTCCCCTTGCCCCACCTTAATGGCAGCCCCACTCTCCTGCACCGAGTTGCTGAAGATCAGACTCTGAAACTCAGGTGGCTGTGGCCTCACTCTTTAACTGAAAGTCCTGCTTCCAGGTTCTTTCCAACTGTTGATGTCTGAGACGCTCAACCAATGGTCCTCTTCTTGTCTTGGGGGAAAACAGCTATAGCTCCTTGGGCTGGCTTCCTTCCTGTAGGATCCAAGAGGCAGTGTCCTTTCATTTTGTTCTCTCTGTATCCCTTTTACCGCAAGATGATGAGCTTTATGTTATGGTAGTTGGTTGGGCCCATCAATCACAGACTTAAATTCTTGAAGATAAAAATGTCACATGAATAATTGCTTTCAGAAAAACCAACACAAGACTGTCCCCTAAAAAAAAAAGAGTTTTAAAAATCTCTCTATTGTCCAACTTTACCAAGCTGTTGGTCTACTCCATCATCCCTAACATCAAATCGCCTCCCCCCACTTAATACTGTCCCTCCCATCTTGTTGTTGTTCTTAAGTGCCATTGGTTCCCATTCATAGCAACTCTGTGTTCAACAGAAAGAATCACCGCCCGGTCCTGTGCCTTCCTCACAATTGTTCGAATGTGTGAGCCCATCAAGGCAGCCATTGTGTCAGTCCATCTTGTCAAAGGTCTTCCTCTCTTTAGATGCCCTGCTACACATTACCAAGCATGGTGTTCTTCTCCAGGGACTAGTCTTTCCTGGCATGTCCAAAGTATGAGCATCTAAGTCTCGCCATGCTTGCCTCAAAGGAACACTCTGGCTAAACTTCTTCAAGACAGATACGTTTGTTCTTCTGGCAGTCCAGGGCATTCTCAATATTCTTCGCCAGCACCATCATTCGAATGGATCCATCCTTCTTAAGGTTCACACGCATGTGAGGCCATTGAAAACACCATGGCTTGAGTCAGGCGTACCTGAATCCTCAAAGCAACATCTTGGTTTTGCAACATTTTTAAGAGGTCTTATGCAGATTTACCCAATGCAGTGCATCATTTGATCTCTTGACTGCTGCTTCCATGTGAGCAATGATTGTGGGTCCAAGCAAGACAAAATCCTTGGCAAGTTCCATCTTGCCTCTGTTGACCATTTTGCTTCCTACTGGTACAGTTGTGAAGATTTTGGTTCTCTTTATATTGAATTATAATCCGTCCTGAAGGCTACAATCCTTGGTCTTCATCAGCAAGTGCTGTAAGTCCGCCTCACTTTCAGCAAACAAGGTGGTTTTATCTGCATATCACAGGTTGTTAATAAGCCTTCCTCTCATCCTGATGCTGCATTCTTCATACATAATCCTGCTTCTCTGCTTATTTGCTCAGCACACAGATTGTATAAACATGGTGGGAATATGCAACTCTGGCCCACACCTTTGCTGATTTCAAACCACACAGTATACTCTTGTTCTGTTGCAAAACTGCCTCTTGATCCACGTACGGATTCTTCGTGAGAACAAAGAAGCGTTCTGGCATTTCCATTCTTATCAAGGTTAGCCATAGTTTGTTATAGTCCACACAGTTGAATCCCTTAACATAGTCAACAAAACACAAGTTAGCATCTTTCTGGTATTCTCTGCTTTCAGCTGAGATCCATCTGACATCAGCAATGATGCTCCTTGATCCAAGTCATCTTATGAATCCAATCGGAACCTTTGGCAGGTCCCTGTCAATGTACTGCTGCAAGCATCTTAGGACGATTTTCAGCAAAATTTTACTTGTGTGTGTTATTTATGATATAGTTCTATAATTTGAGCATCCTATGGGGTACAAATATGAATCTCTTCCAGTCAGTTGGCCAAGTAGCTGCCTCCAAATTTCTTGGCATAGATGAGTGAGTGCTTCCAGGGCTTCATCAGCTGTGGAAACATTTCAATTGTTATTCCATCAATCCCTGGAGCCTTGTTTTTGGCTCAATATCAGCAGCTAAGACCAGTCTAGAGCCTAGCTATGGAACAAACTATTAATTGCTCATATGTAAGTTCAGGTTGAAGTTGAAGAAATTAAAGCAAGTCCACAAGAGCCAAAATGCAACTTTGAGTCTATCCCACCTGAATTCAAGGAACATCTTGCTTTAGTAGTTGATGGAAATTTGAATAATAGCTGTACTGATGGAATTTCCTTGTATCTGGGAAGACGTTACCCGAACACAGACAGGATTGCACTTCAAGATAGATCTTGACATGCCTTTTTGAAGATGAGTGCAATGCTATTCCTCCTGATGTCATTAATAGAATTTTCTGATGAAAAATGGCCAACCACAATCCATTTCAGCTCACTAATGACTAGAATGGTGATTTTTCTGCTTTCCTTTCCAGTTTGAATGACTTCCAATTTTCCTAGATTCACGCTTCGTGTATTTCAAGTTCCCATTAGTCATTGCTGTTTGCAGCTGCTCCTTATCATTTGAGCCTTAGCCCATCAGCAGATGAAGGTCTTGCAGGTTTTCACTGGGCAGGCTTTCCTCCATCCACATCATCAGGGGCTGCTCTATTTCGAGAAGGCAGTTCTTTCGCCATCGTACTTGATTCGTTCTTACCTGTGGGACTCATCTTCTGGCACGATCTCTGACAACGTTCTGCTTGGAGACCAGAGTATATAATGCATCACAAAATGGAGGGCTATAGACAGACACTCCAGGGGCACAGTCTGTGGTGCACTGAGCTGCTATCCACAAGGTCAGTGATTCGAATTCTTTAGCCACTCTGCTAGAAGTTGATAAGGCTGTCTACTTCTGTAAAGATTTAAAGGCTCAGAACCCCAAAGGAGCAGTTCTACTCTGCTCTAGAGGATCACTGTCAGTAAGGAAGCAGCTTTGAAGGCAGTGAGTTTGGTTTTTGGTATAGCGAAAAGGATCATATTGAGTAATTCTCTATACCACAATTGTGTAGACACATACTGGATGAACATTCTAGAACAGATGGCCTTAGTTTGGACCAGAGATATTTTACAGATCTTTAAGCTCTGTTTTCACTTTGCAAAATTAATTTATAAGCTCTTTCTTCTTGAATTTTACTTTGGGTGGCAAAGAGAAACTAGGCATCCCCTTTAAGATCATGCTTAAAAATCTCATCAGCCAGGTATCCAACTACACCACTTACAAGTTCTAGCCTCCACCAAACATTTGAACACAATTCAGACACATGATTTAATAAAAGGCAATACCTTTCCTCCATTGTCCAATCCCATCTTTGTAGTTTTCTTTTAAAACTTCACCATGCCGGAAGCACATTTATTGTTGGTATTTCCAGCAGCATTCTGTTGCTGGCACCATAACTATTCTCTAAAACAACAGAAATATTCTTTTTAGTTCTCACTTCCTTTTGAGCCCTCTCTAGAATTACCTTTGACTTCCAAAATTCTTCCAAGAGTTTCTTTGAGGCGATCTAAGAGTTTACTACACTGACTCACTGCCATCAAGTTCATTCTGGCTCTTAGCAGCCCTTTGGCCAGGATTCCACTTTGGCTAGGGTGGAACTGCCCTTGTGGGTGTCCAAACCTGTAACTCTTTATGGGAGTAGAAAGTCTCATCTTTCTCCACTGGAGTGGTGAATGGTTTCAAACTGCTGATCTTATGGTTAGCAGCCCAATGCATTACAACCACACTCCAGTTTTTGAAGTGTGCGTGTGTGTGTGTGTGTGTGTGTGTGTGTGTGTGTGTGTAGCGACAGAGCGATTTCAAGGAAGTGATGATTTCAGGGAAATAACTAACACAGTGGTGAAAGTTGGCTAGCATCCCAAATCTGTGGGTCAGATGTCAGGCTAGAGGCTTCTCCTCATTCACATCGTTGCAGGGGCTAACAAACCCCAAGTCAGCAGGTCAGGCAGCAAACTGCTAAAACACAGGTCAATGGGAGCTGGTGAATCCCAAAATCTGCCAGTCAGATAGCAAGTGCTGGCTCATGTCCCAGGAACCAGAGGTTAGATGATACAGAGTTGAGTGCATGATCGAGAGCTTTCTCAACATCCATATGTCCTGGATACAGGCCACACCCTCAAAGAAACTCCCTTTTCCGCGGATCATAAGACAGATGAAATTACATAACGGTGAGGATCGTGGCCTGGGCTGGTTGACACAGAGCGTTACCTCCTCCTGGCTCTGCTTCTCCAGGCAGCAGAATGGGGCCAGCAATCCAAAGCAGTACAGGATTGGTGTGCGCGAGAACTGCCATCAGTGCTGGTTCAATAAAGGCTCACCATTCCATTAACCGTGCTCTCCTTTCAGCCTGACCCTTTATTTCTGCCTATCATGGAGAAAATGCATGACTAAAAGAACATTTCTTTTCCCTCAAAATATCCTGAAAGGTCTGAACATTTTTTAATTTATCTTAATAAAATATGTAAGGCATTGATCTATTGGGATATTTTGTGTTTACCAAGTATGTCCATCGACTGACTCAATATAGGAGACTTTTGAATGTCAAATTAATTGAATTAGACCAGGGTGGGGAGACGTGCCCCCAAGAACTTTGGACATGTTGCCAGGAAAGACCAGTCCCTGGAGAAGGACATCATGCTGGGTAAAACAGCGGGGCCATGAGAGAGAGGCAGACCTTCAACAAGAGGGACTGGGACTCTGGCCGCGTGGATGGGCTCCAGGACAGCAAGTGTGAGGGCGGCGCAGGAGCATGCGGTGCTTTGTTCTGCTGCACACGGGCGCGCCGAGTCACAACCAACCCAAGGGCACCTGACAACAACAATCGGCAATCAAACAATTAATATTATTGGAACTACTTGGGGGACCTAAATGTATACAGATAGGAGGCCTGGTGACATTGTGGGTGACACAGTGAACTGCTAACTGCAAAGTCAACAGTTTGCAACCAGCAGCTACTCTCAGGGAGAAAGATGAGGTTTTTCACTCCCATAAACACTCACCGTCTCAGAAAACCACAGGGCCAGTTCACCTCTGACCTAGAGGGTGGCTACTAGTTGGAATCAACTTAATGGCAGTGAGTTTGCGTTTATTATTTGTCATGCATACAGATTTTTTAGAACTATCGCACACATTTTTCTATACCACAAAATATACTGTGGGCACTTGAAAATCTAACATCCAAGAGTTCAGCTACTGGAGGGCATCTGTGAAGGTCTGTGGTAGTACTGACTGAGAGCTTTTTTGTAAGAACACAAATCTGAACCCAAGCTTTTCAGGAAAGGCTGCAACATTTAACTAAAAAAAAAGAAGAAGAAGAATCTTCCTGTCCCAGGTTCATATCCTATCAAGATTCATACAATTCTTTTGGGTGGCCATCATGCTATATGAACTGAATCTTAAAATTGCTTTGTTTTGCATTTTTCTTTCCATAAAAAATGGTTACCAAGAAATACAAAATGCTAGTGCTGGCCTTGGGGAGAAAACAAAGTTAACTTAAATCCACAACTTAATTAAAGGCTGATCTGTAAGATGAACAAATAAATGCATGACCATGTTCAGGATTCCACTATTTAATTTAAAACTGTCAAGAAAACAACTCTCTCTAATACTTTAAAATCTGAATGTTTTGAAAACATTTCTGACTGGAACGCTCTCAAATGTTGACAGATTACCTTATGTAACAATGGATTATTCAAGTAACAAATGAATTCAGACTGGGAATTTCATTTTATTTTTAAATTCACTTGCTTTGCCAGATGCAATTACAAAACATTTTGAGAAACATACATAAATATCTGTACCAAGAGCAAATGCTAGTATGATGTCAGGGTCATTTTGTTATTACATGTTTAATAGTTGTCTATTTTATGATGGTGGAGCTGGAAATTCATTCATTCACTGGGCATCACTGTGTGTCAGTGATTGTGGTTTCTGCAGTGAACAAACACAAAAAACACCCCTGTTCTCAAAACTATCTATTTTAGTGGTAGAGACAAGGAACCCTAGTAACACAGTGGGTTATGTGTTGGGCTGCTAACTTCAAAGTCAACAGTTCAAATCCATCAGCTGCTTCCCAAAAGAAAGACGAGGCTTTCTTCCCCTGTAAAGATTTACAGCCTTGAAAATTCACAGGAAGAATCCTGTTCTTCCTATGGGGTTGCAATAGTTGGAATCGACTCTACTAAGTGGTAGAAACAGACAAAAATACAAGAGATGTAAAGATTGTAAAGAATGTGACTAAAGAAATAAACAAAGCGATGACTTACTAAGTACATCAAAAAAGACAACTGTAGACAGGAGTCGGGATAGACCTGAGAAATTGCATTCGAACCAAAGAAGACACAGAAAAAAAAGGGAAGAGAATCAGGATATCAGTAACTGGTTAGCTAGTTATTAACTCTTGCTAGAGAAAATCATACATAAATGCTGTTGTTGTTGTTATTGTTGTTACATGCATTGATTTGGCTCTGACCCATAGTGACCCCGTGCACAATAAAGCAAAACACTGCCCAGACCTGCGCCATCCTCACAATTGTTCCTGTGCCTGAGCCCACAGATGCAGCCATGATGCCAATCCATTACAATGAGGGCCTTCCTCTTTTTCTCTGCCATTCCACTTTCCCAAACATGAGGTCCTTCTCCAGGGACTGGTCTCTCCTGACAGCATGTCAATCAATATGTAAGACGAAGTCTTGCCATCCTTGCATCTAAGGAGCTCTCCTGCCTTACTTCTTCCAACACAGATTAGTTTGTCCTTTTAGCAGTCCATGGTACTTGTAATTTTCTTCTACCACACCACAATTCAAATGCATAGACAGAAATAGGTGACATGGTTCACCTATTCTGTGACCTCTATGGAAAGAATATGGTATGTTTGGGCACTTTTTTCAATATACATCTGATTTTTAATGAGATATTTCAGTCATTAGGACAAAGAAAATCAACTTTCCTGGCTACAACATGCTATTTTGTTGGCACAATTTATTGAGAACAAATAATTTTTAAAAATAATTTTATTGGGGGCTCTTACAGCTCTTATCACAATCCATCCATCCATCCATGTATCAAGAACCTTTATACATATGTTGCCATCATCATTTTCAAAAAATTTTCTTTCTGCTTGAGCCCTTGGTATCAGTTCATTTTCCCTCTCCCTCACTCTCCCTCATGAACACTTGATAATTTATTTTAAAAATTTCCCATGTTTTACACCAACTGCTGTCTCCCTTCACCTACTTTTCTGTTGTCTGTCCCCCTGGGAGGGAGTTATATGTTGATCATTGTGATCGGTTCCCCCTTTCTCTTAGAGAAAAAGTAAATGAGATATACAAAAATCTATTATTTTCTATATTCTTGGAATGAACTATGCAAAAATGAAGGAAAGAGATTCTGTTTACAATAGCATCAATAAGAATAAAAACACCTTAGGAATAAATTGAACGAAAACAGTACATTCTTTATTCATTATTCTGGGAAGTATAAACATTGCTAAGAGAACATTTGAAAGGCTGAAAGGGGAAGCCATGTCCTATTCATGAATCAAAGACTCGCTATTGTTAAGTGGAAACAGACTTACACTTGATCTACTCACGCACTGCCATCAAGTAAATTTAGACTCAAAGCAACCCTATAGGAGAGGCAGCACAGTCCGTGGATTTCCAAGACTACCTTATGGGAGTTGAAAGCCTCATCTTTCTCCCACGGTTAGCGCATCAACAGGTTAGCAAGCCTCACATTCCATGTAATCCCCGCCTGAATTTCTACTGGCTTCTTTGAAGACATTAATAAACTGATCCTAAAATTCATACGGAAATGCAAAGGACTTATAATGGCCAACGACACACTTGTAGGACTTACTAAGGCTTCCCAATTTCTAAACTTTACTTCTAAACTTACATCTGAAGTATAATCAAGATGACATGGTACTCCCAAAAGACCAGAAATACAGGACCACAGAATACAACCGAAATTCCAGAAACAAACTCTCATATATATGCTCAAAAAATGCCAAGATGATTCCATGGGGAAAGAAAAGCACTTCAGCAAATGTTTCTAGGATAACTGTATCTACATGCTAAAGGATGACAATGAATCCCTATCTCACATCTTATGAAAAAAATTTTTTAACTTTAAATATAAAAGTTGAACCTGTACGACTCTTAAAGGTAAGCAGATATAAGTCTTCACGACTTCAAACTATACAATACTTTCTTAGATATGAGACCGTAATCATGGACAGAAAAAGGAGGGATAAAAAGATAAATCTGACATCATCAAAATTAAAATGTTTTTAACCAAAATTTAAAACATTTGGCCTTCAAAGGACACCATCAAGAAAGTGAAAAGGGGAAAAAAAAGAAAGTGAAAATATAACCCACAGAATGGGAGAGAAAATTGCAAATCATTTATCTAATAATGGGCTTGTACCTAGAATATATAGAGAATTCTTATAACTCAATAATGAAAAGAAAAATGACCTAATGAAAAGTGTGCAAAGGGTTTGAGTACACATCTCTCCCAAAGGAAGATACACACATGGTCAGTAACCACATGTTTGAATAGACATCTCTCCTAAAGGAAGATACACACATGGTCAGTAACCACATGCAGAGATACTTGAAATCATAATCATCAGGGTGATGCAAATCAAACCCATTAAAAAAAAGCCTCTTCTGAACAACTAAGATTGCTGTAACCAAAAAGGCTAATAATAACATGTTGGAAGAATGTACAGAAATTGGAATTCTCATCAACGGTTGATGAGAATGTAATGTGGGACAATGTCTTTGAAAATCAGTGTAATAGATCCTCAAACAATTAAATACAGCTATCACATGACCCAACTATCGCACTTCTACCATATATACCCATGGGAAATAGAAATACATGTTCACACAAAAATGTGTACGCTCATGAATGTTAATAGCAGCATTATTCCTAGTAGAAAACTTAGGGACCATCCAGCTACCCACCAATTGATGAACAGATAAATAAAATGGGACATATTATTATTAACAGTCACAAGAATGAAATACTGATAAGTGCCACAAAATGGATGAACTTTAAAAACAAGATGTAAAAGAAGACTATCACAAAAGACCACATCCTGCATGTCCAAAACAGAGAAATCTATAAAAAGTAGATTACTGATTGATTAGGGCCAGTCAGTTGGAGGAAAGGGGAGTGACTGTCAGTGGGCTTGGGTTTCTTTTGATGGTTATGAGAATGTTCGAAAAGTCATCATGTGATTATTATACAACTCTGAAAATAAATTCAACTTATATTTTAATAAAATTGCTATTATATTTTAATATCTTATATGATGATTTTTAGTATGTGAATTAAACCTCAAAGAAGCGAGTATACATAAACAATACATGTATCATTTTTAAGGTAGATCAGAGACAATAGGAAGCATCCATGCTCCAAAATGAAGTTTATGATCAAAAGAGTTGCTGAGAAATTAGCTTATCCACCCTGCCTTTGGGTATAATCTCTGCAAAATACCATGAGATGAAAATCAGTTTTTATGCCCTCAAGAAAGGAAGAGTCTATCGGGGACTTAAATAAACCCTTCCAGTTCTGAGACCTCTGTTTCAACAGCACCATCCCAAAGACCAAAGTCATGTTAGATTTAAGTTAATATTGATCTTGTTGAAGAGAAAAACTAATATAATTATTACTATGTTTCCTACTTCTAAGGATATTTCTCTTTCAATTCTGGAACTAAAACTCCGGTTCTAATGTATTGTCTGTTTCCTCTAACTCTCTCAGGCTTGATTCTCTAAGTATTTTAATCTAAAACATGAGTGATATTATACAAATGAGATAATTTCCTCCTTGATTTTATTTCTCCCTATTGTTATTTCTAAAATGTGGTATCACCCAACTCTATCAACTTCACATCATACTGTGTGATAAAGGGTCTCATATAGACGAGAAAGCATATAGTGAAATAGCATCAATGTAACAAGTTATAGCATTCATATTGATTACTAAGGTATTATTGCTAAACTCAATCGATCATTCTCTTCTTTCCATGGGTGCTTTGAAGTACCACAATGTGAGGCTAACCACTGCCCTTTGCCCAATACCTAGAGAATTTAGCAACAGCGGGTTTTTGAAAAGCACAGCCTTCTGAAAATCTGAAGCCTGCCACTGGAGGGTGTGTGGCCAGTCTGCAAAGAGGACTTTCCTGGGGGATGGGAGCTCTCTAAGAGGATTATAACCAAGTGTCAGAAAAGCAGAGGATAAAAATGAGTGACAGCTTACCAAAGACAACATCCAAATGGCTAACAAATACGAAGAAATGCTCGTGGTCACTAGCCATCCCAGAAGTGCACATCAAAGTAATGCTTAAATGCCACCTGTATCAGCAATGACAGCCACTGGAACCCTCATACCCAGCTGGTGGGTCTGCGAATATGTATAATCCCTGTGGCACAGTCTTAAACATCGAAGAATACACACTCCCTATGGTCCAGCAGTATCTCTGCGGGGTATGTATGTGAACCCTGGAGGCCTCATCACCCCCACTACCATGACCCCAGTGCTGCTTCCCAATCTAGACTAGATGGGAGCATGTACATAGGTACAGGTAAGAGATAAAATTCACAACACATGGAACCCAGGAACAGGAATAGGAATAGAGATACCAAAAGGGTAGGGGGGAAAAGAGAGGGATGGGAGGGAGGGGGCACCAACCACAATGAATGGCACTTAACCACACACCCCCATCCAGGGGGAAGAACAACAGAAACCAGAGGGGAAGGAGACAGCGGTCAGTGTGAGATTTGAAAATAATTAATAATCTACAACCTACCAAAGGGTCATGAGGGTTGGGAGAGGGAGAGAAAAAAAGAGGAGCTGATCCCAAGGGCTCAATGGAATCTAAATGTCTAGAAAAGAATGATGCAATATATGTAGGAATATGTTGGATACAACTGATGCATGGATGGTAACAAGAGTCGAAAGAGCCCCCGATAAACGATTAAAAAAATAAAAAGTAGAAGCCATAGAACAAACAGACATATACACTCCCATGTTTATCAAAGTAATGTTCACAATAGCAAGAAGTTGGAAACAGCCCAAATGCCCATCAGTGAAAGAATGGATACAGGAACTGGTACGGACTTACAAAGGAAGCCTGCATTGCTGAAGAACAATGATGAAACCATGAAGCACTTCATGGCAAGGATGGACCTGCAGAACAGGATGCTGAGTGAGAGTAGTCAATCACAAAAGGATAAACATAATCTGAGCCTACTGCTACAAGGATGACAACCATGACAGACTTACATACCACAGGGAGCATACTTTGGGCGTTATCAAGGCCGGAAGAGCAAGGGATGGAAGATGAACCCACCCACCGGAGGACTGACAGGCAGTGACTTGGCTGAGAAGGAGGTTGGGGGTCTAAGGAGGGAAGAGACCCTAGGGGTGGGGTTGGTCATAGCACCTTGGCGGGAGACATTGAGGGGTGGTTTAAACTGCTGAATACAGAGGAGATGGCTTGAAATGTAAATCCTAATTCAAATTTTAAAAGATCATTTTAAACGTGAGCATGTGGCTCTTAAACTGAGGTTTCATCAGCTCTTCTCTCTCCCACCTCGCACATGGAAACAGCACCTGACCTTCACATTGGAAGTCACTTGTCTCAAAAGCTCTTATAGGGAGTTCCGGCTGAGATAACCCTCATCTAGTAACCTGAATAATGAAAAGTCACAGTGATATATTATTTAAATGCACTGAGATTGTCCCACTAAGATAGCTTTTCTCCAGATTGGGTTGTGATTAACTTGTGCTTTTTTTGTGTTATTTTTTTTTTTTTGAAATTTCTATGCTGACCAGATCCTAATTTCCTTAACACACTCAAATGTTTGCTTGAAGGTGGATTTTCACCTAGGGACAATGATTAAACGGAACCCATTGCCCTCGAGTCAATTCTGACTCACAGCTGCCCTTGAGATCAGAGTATAACTGACCCCTTGGGGTCTCCAAGAATGCCACATCTCATCCATCCACTCCACCCCGCCCCCATCTTACCCTCCCCCAGGACACCACACCACCGCCACCCGCAGTGCAGCAGCTAGTGGGCTGGCTTTAGCTACCAAACTTTTAGTAGCCAAGCGCTCTCACCGCCATTCAGTCAATTCCGACTGCCATCGGGTCGATTCCAACACATAGCAGGACAGTCACCATCAGCATCATATGCACTGCATCCAGCAGCTGCTTCCCTTCCCCCTTTGCTTCCCAATCTCCCTGAGAAACTCCCTGCCTCAGCGTCGACTCACAGTGAGCCTATTGGACAGGGTGGAATAGCCCCTTATGGGGCTGTTCTCTTTGAGGAAGACTAACTCCTTAAGGAAGTAAAATCTCGTCTTTCTCCTGTTTGCTTCCCAATAGACCTAGGAATATGGAAAATATGCTAATATTAAACAATCATCCAAATATGAGGTCTTCCCTTCACCCCTACATGTCATTCCCTCCTGTTTGCTTTCTGGTAAAAGCAAACAAACAACTTTCAAACCACCGAATGCTTTAGCATTTGAATCTCTTTTCAGTGGGAGCGTTGTCGCCTTTAAAAGAAAGAACAACGAAAAGCCAGAAAGGCAGAGGAAGTTAAAATAAATAAGCCAGAAGAGCTACCTAATTATTTATGCTCTTGAAAGATCCAGGTGTATTTAGATTCCCTGGACAGATGTTTTTTTCCCTTTAAATAGTACATAAGAATGCCATGTGACACTAAGACCTTAAAACCTCCCAATGTATGCCTAAAGATTTGAGGCATTCACAGAGAAATTCAAAACCCCAGCTCCCTTTATCAGCCACAGAATTGATGGAGTGTTCTCTTAGAGCAAACAATGAGGTCTCTCGCTGGCAGAGTTACAGAAAAAGTATTTTCTCTTCCATGATGGAAAAACCTCTTTTAATCCTCTGCATGTGAATGCTGTCTATTTTCAGCACATGTCATATTCATTATGTTTCCTCTATGCTTCTAATGCTTCTACTAATTACTCTAATATTATACTCGTTCCTTATTAAATCTAAAAATTTAGACTTTGGCAGACCAACCAGATAGAGCTCACTGGCATGGTTGACAGCCTAGCTATTTTTTGGTTTTCTTTAAGCATTGCTGATATAGCCCAAAGTCCTGGTCCAATATGAATCCACCTATCTCACTAATGTCTGGGTAATTCTTCCCCAGGCAGTTTTATTAACATTCATTTGTTCGTACTCAGTCCCCAAAGGAAACACAGGGCTCTTCTCCAAGGGCAGCCTTGAAATGAAGCAGGGGCTGCACTGCCTACATCCAGCAGGTAACTCAAAGATGGACCACAGACATCAGGAGCACAGAGGTTACTGAAAGGCCAGTGGTCCTAAGCCACTCCATGAGAAAGAGACATGGCCATCTGTTTCTGCAAAGATCTGCACCCTTGGAAACCTTATGAGGCACTTCGGCTCTGCCTCACAGGGTCTCTGAGTTGGAACTGACTAATGGCAATGGGTTTCAGCCACATGTAGCAGCCCCATGGTGCCCACCCCACCCACCACAGCCCAAGCCTCAGCAGCTATGTTTTGTTGCAAGGGACTGTGCGTGACCTATGGTGTGTGGGGTGTGAGAAGGAAATTTGAACTAAGAAATGATAAGACCAGTTGCTGTTGAGACAAGTGTAACTTGCAGCGCCCCCACGTGTATCAGAGGAGAACTGTACTCCGTCGGGTTTTCATTGGCTGAGTTTTAGGAAGTAAGTTGTCAGGCCATTCGTGCAAATAGCTCTGAACAACCAGGTGAAGTCCAGCTCTCACCTCTCAATCAGCAGCCAGGCATGTTGACCATTAGCACAACCCAGGACTCCAAGAAATAATAAGAATAAAGGAATAAGCACCTCATGCTCTCTAAGTTCCTTGTGTATATAATAAGGTAATTTTTTAAAAACATAGTGGAAATTAAATCAATAATGCAAAAGAACTTAGACTAGGGTCTGATACTTTCAAATGTGTTATCAAGGTTATGATCATCATAATTTGCTCATAGTTTTCTCCTGTGCAAACCTTTCATCAGAATCCATGTGTACTAAAATATGTGCAATAATCTGACCGAAGGGGTTAGCGAGGAATGACAAGTCCTATGCGTCAGAACCGACTTGAAGGCAATGGTGGTGATCTGGGATGGCTAGTCCTGTCAGATATCAAATGAAATATCAGGCCATTTTAAGATGATACAGTCACTAATAATATGTATGTATAGTCATTGTGCAGAATTAAGCAGAAACAAGAAAGAATAAATTGTTCCTAAACTGACCCAAGTGTCTAATTCTAACCCCAATCCAAGAACAAGTAGTTCTTAAAACATGGCACTGCTTGATACTCGCCCTCAACGAAGGTGAGGGTGCTATAGCAAAGGGTGGTGAAGAAAGCAGACGGTGCCAGGCTATCAGTCAGAATAGTGGCTGGGCTCTTAATGGCTTGGATTCAAACAAGCAGCCATCTAAGTAAGGAGTCGACTAAGCCCACACAGAAGCACACCAGCCGCCTGTGTCACCCAAAGATGACACTAACAAAATTCAAATATGAGGAAGAGAAAAGTGTCGGAGCTTAAATTGTGAACACACAATTTGCTGGAGGCTATGGAGGACAGGGAGCATCCAGTCAGACTGAGCCTCTGGCAGATCCTCCATGGACACAGGCAAGGGACTCGAGTAGCTTTGCTATCAGACAGAGAGTATTGTAAGCTTGATTATGGTGGATTGAATCATGGTGTACGATACTTGGTCAGCTGACCACCCTCTTGACCCAGCCTGAATTTACTCTAGGCTCAAATATTTCTCTTTTTTTTCCAAGACAGAAATTTGTTCTCTGGCCTTTTAAATATTGTTGGTGGTCTTTCCTTTCTTACCCTTATTTTTATTATTATCTTTATATTATGGTTATTATTACTTTTTCTTTCTGCTTCATTACGTTTTGATTTTTTATTATTGATATTAAGTTTCCCACTTTATGAAACACAGAAGGAATGGCTGACTAGAAATAACAACCAAAGCAATGGTTTATCAAGAACTGGAGGTGGAGAGGGGAAGGGAAGGGGGAGCAAACCCTGAAAGCAGGAGTGGGGAGGGAGCACCAGAACTCACTGCAATGATGTACATACAGCTTTCTTGTTAAAGTGACTTCACAATGGAAATATATTTTTATATCAAGAAAACTTCTAAAAAAATTTTTTTAAAGAATCCCAATTTGACCCATGGTTACCATGGGTGAGGGAGGAAGAGTTTTTGCTTAGGAACCATCAAATTTATGTTGATAGTCCTGGGATAATTTGAAACATGATATCAATAGTAGGGTTCCTTTGAGGATGTGAAAGCTAGATTTACTCTTCGTGGGAGCATAGACGGATGCAATGGTTTTGAAAGGTAATTGACAATATGCTTTCAAATAATGAGCCATGGTGTCATTGTCACTTACACATGGGCTGCCAACTGCAAGGTCAGCAGTTCAAAACCACCAGCCTTTCCTGGGGAGAAAGATGAGGCTTTCTGCCACTGTACAGAGTTATTGTCTCAGAAGGTCATAGTGCCAGTTCTACCCTGTCCTACAGGGTTGCTCTGAATTGAAATTAGATCTGTGGTAATGAATCTTAATATTCAAATAAACGTGCACATTCTCTTTTACCCAGCTACTCTATTTGTGAAGACTTTGGCAAGAATTCAAGATGTACATATAAAGAAATTCACTGAGAAATTGCATAAGAACAAAACACTAGACATGGTATAAATGTCCATTAATTGGGCATTGGCTCAAATTCCATATACTAGAATATTATAGAGTCATTAATAGAAACACAGTAGATGTATATATTTACATGTACTGACATGGAACAATGTCCAATATATATTTTTGATGCAAAAAAGAAAAGCACAGAAGAGAATTCTATGATGATGTATCCCCCCCCCCCTCCCATGACTATGTATTTTAAAGATGGTTATTTTTGTGCTGTATTGACTACGCAAAGGCATTCATCTGTGTGGACCAAACCAAACTATGATAGCCTTGAACGAATTCCAGGGAACTTCATCGTGCTCATATGGAACCTGTACTTGGATCGAGAAGCAGTTGTGCAAACAGAATAAGGAAATGCTTTATGGCTTAAAATCAAGAAAGGTGTGCATCAGGAGTGTATCCTCTCACCAAATGTATTCAATCTTATGCTGAGTAGATCCAGAGAAGCTGGGTTATATGAAGAAGAATGCAGCATCAGGATTGGAGGAAGGCTTATAAACAACCTGAGATATGCAGATGACAAAACCTTGCTTGTTGAAAGTGAGGAGGGCTTGAGGCACTTAGTGATGAAGATCAAGGACTGTGCCCTCCAGTATGGATTACAGTTCAATGTAAAGAAGACCAATACCCTTACAGCTGATAACGTCATAATCAACTAAGAAAAGACTGAGCGGTCAGGGATTTGCCTTGCTTGAAGGCAGGATGGCTGTGCATGGAAGCAACAGTCAAGAGCTCATGAGATACATTGGCCGGGGCAAGCCTGAGGCATAAGACCGCTTTAGTGTTTAAAACGGAGGGATGCGACTTTGAAGAAAAAAGTATGCCTGACTCAAGCCAGAGTATTTTCAGTCACCTCACATGCTTGTGAAAGTTGGACATTACATAAGGAAGACCAAAGAAAAATCGATGCATTTGAATGATGGTAATGGCAAAGAATCTTCAAAGTACCACGGACTGCCAGAAGAACAAACAAATGTGTCTTAGAATAAGTGCAACCGGAATGCTCCTTAGAGGCAAGGATGGTGAGACTTTGTCTCATATACCTTGGACATGTTTTCAGGAGAAGGACACTGTGCTTAGTAAAGGAGCGAGGCGGTGAAAAAGAGGAAGGCCCTGAACAAGATGGATGGACACAGGGGCTGCAACAATGGTCTCAAACATAAGCCAATTGTGAGGATGGGGCAAGACTGCGCAGTGTTTTGTTCTGTTGTACATAAGTTCATTATGAGGTGGAACCGATGACACCTAACACTGTGCTTTTGTTTACATGCACAATATGACCCCTTTTCTTTTACTATGCATTCTCTATCTTAAAATACAGAAGTGGGGTCATATTATGCATACTAATCCATAATAAACGAATCATCTTCAACTGACATATGTGTGTATTTATTTATATAAATTTGAAGAGTGTCTGTACAATACACCCCAAACCAGTAACTCCTGGAGAGGAGAATAGGAAGGGGCATCAGTTTGGACATGTCTGATGAACCGCTACTCTTCACTCTTCCATTATGCATTTTCTAGGTAACATCGTGGGTTATCTGTTGGACTGCCAATGACAAGGTTGGCGGTTTGAAACTACCAGTTGTTCAGCAGGAGAAAAATTGGGCTTTCTACTTCTATGAAAGTTTAGTCTCATGGACATTGGAACTCTACCCAATTCCTCCCTCATCGCAAGAACACTTTGTTCTAATAACCTGACATTCTGTGATGCTCACCTTCCCAACATGATCGCTGAAGACACATGGGTGCATAAGCAAATGTGGTGAAGAAAGCTGATGGTGCCTGGCTATTAGAAGATATAGCTTCTGGGGTCTTAAAGGCTTGAAGTTAAACAAGTGACCATTTAGCAGGAAGTAACAACGTCACATGGAAGAAGCACACCAGCCTGTGTGATCATGAGCACACCAGCAGGATCAGGTATAAAGCATCAGAAGAGCCAAAACACTCATATCAATGCAAAGGAGGGGGATCATGATGGAGACGCAAAGCCCATCTGTAGACAATTGGATATCCCCTCACAACGAGTCACAGGTAGGGTCGAGTCAGCCAGGGTGCAGTACAGTGCCAACTAAACACACAACATTCCTCTAGATTTTTAATGCTTCCTCCCCACCACTAACATGACCCAGTTCTACCTTACAAATCCTGCTAGACCAGAGCATGTACACTGGTACAGATAAGAGCTGGAAACACATGGAATCCCGGACAGATAACCCCTCAGGAACAATAATGGGAGTAGTGAGACCATGAGGGTAGCAGAAAGGTGGGGGAAAGGGGGGAGGGAAGGGGAACTGATGGCAATGATCAATGTATAACACACACCCCTTAGGGAGGTGAACAACAGAAATGTGGGCGAAAGGAGAAAGTAAATGGTATAAGATGTGAAAATAATAATAATTTACAATTTATCAAGGGGTCATGAGGGTGGGAGGGTAGGGGAAGGAGGGAAAAGAGAGGAGCTGATACCAAGGACTCTAGTAGAATGAAATGTTTTGAAAATGATGATAGAAACATATGTACAAATGTGCTTGACACAATTGATGTATGGATTGCTATGAGTTATTTTTTTTTAATTTCATGTCAGAAACCACAGAGGTGGTTTCTACCTTGTCCTACAGGGCTGCTGTGAGCTGGAAACAATTTATTGGCAATCGTTTGAGCTTATTATTCATTTATGTGTGGGTAGAATATATTTTATAAGGATATTTTACTTTAATAATTTGAATTGTTTTAAAATGATTTTTTAAAATTCCGCTGTGGCTCTACATGACCAAAAATAAAGCACTTAACTCTTTCACACACCAAAGGTATACATGATTTCTCTCTCATCTATCTCTCTTTCAATCCACTTCTACTTGGACAGATCATCTGCACTGCCTGCCCTCCTTCTTTCGCTGCCTGTGCTCTCGGGGCAGGGATATGCCGATTGCCCTTGGAACCATTCCATGCCCCTCCCCCTTTGTTGTGCACCACAAACTCAGCACACTCCCTGCCACCAAGGTGACTACAAAGGAAGACAGAAGGCAGCAGTGAGGAGAAGCCAAGTCACTTGTCCTCCTCCTGGCTTGGGGGGAATCTCCCGAACTCACTGCAGCCCCTCCTTGGCTCCAGCTCCCTGGGGACGTGCTCTTCGTTCACGGACTTAGCCCCAAGGAGGGAAGGCTAGCCATAGTATTTGTAACTTGCACTGGATGATTGAGGGGAGACATCCAAAGAAGGTGTATGGCACTCTAACCTGGGGATTGGTCAGTGTTGCTGAAGATAAATTGAGTTATCTCAGAAGCGGGATCTCGTGACAAACATGAGCAGAGTGCATCCTTTGGCCCCTGAGATTTCTGTGTAGAAAAGCAGAGGCTGACAAATGGGCAGCACAGGCAGTGGCACCAAGAATGAAAGGCAGCGTGGCAGGCTTCGGGTCCTACAGAACTAGCCAAGCTGAGTGGCTTCTGGCAGGAAGCTAACTTGCAGTGTGGCGTGCTTTGTAACCCTTGCCTGAGCAGAGCAGGGGCCCACATCTCCTGTGACAGAGGGGCTGAGAGAAAGTGTTTGTAGACATAGCTAACGGGTCGTGCTAAAAGGGCCAAGTGTGTGAGGGACCGTAAACCAGAGAGAGGCACATCTTCAGGCATGGCTGAGACAAGGCACTATGGTGCCTAACACCAACGCCACGTCTGGCCCCACAATAGGCGCTCATTTGAAAAAGGATAGTGGATAGGATGAAAAGAAGGCTGATGAGTGAATCAAGGACAAACCTTGCTGACCTTGCAGTTAGCAGAGCAATGCGTAACTACGCCGCCACCAGGGGTCTTGCACCTTGGTAGCCTCCTTGGCCTGTTCCCTTTGACATGAACGTCTTTATCTTTGTTAGCAGCAATTTACCTCCTGTCCTTTAACAAAGATAGAGTTTAAGCTTCTTGAAGGTATACTCTCCACTATCAGTTGCTTAAAAAAAAAAATCACTGAATTTCTTGAAGCTGTAGTCTCATAGTCTAAATCTGTTTTTTCATTCCTGCATTACCTTGTCTTCTTAAAAAAAGGAGGATCAAATATGTAAATAAACAAATAATTGTTTAAGTTGGATCTCTGCCTTTATTAATTTGGTCTATTACTAACTTAAGCCTCTCCAGAGCTCAGAGCACCACCCCTCTTCCCCAGGCCATGAGGACCTTTCAGCAGTACATGTGCATATGCCTGGCATACAGTCCATGCTTAATAAATATTTGATAAAGAGAGTGCTATAATTTATAAACTGACTTTTGTTTTTGTAAAAAAAATTGCAAACTATGACAATCTTAAGATTTTGTAAATAATGCATCCTTGTCTCGGTAAATAATTATAATTGCCAGTAAATTCCAAGGTCCTCTGTTATTTTTACTTTATTATTTTTCTTTAATGAGCTCAGTTTTGCTTTTAGGTACCTTTTAACGGTACTTCTCTTTTCATTTTGGTAATAAATAGCTCAACATGCTTTCTCTAATTCAATGAAGGTTATTTGCAAGGGCAATGCAAAGCTTCCAACCCTCTGTGCAAAACCCAGGCATGCTGAAACCCGTGTATTAGCAGAAACTACCCCCAGGGGTCAGAGGTAACAAACTAGTGGTGGCTTCGGGGACTTAGTCATTAACTCGAGAATCATCAACTCTATTTCTCTGGAGAGTAATCTCTTCTTTATGGTGAAAGAATTTGTTTTTTTCCCCTAAAGGAATTTTTATGCCTTTTCACCCAATACACAAGTTGATGCAGATGACAAAATAGAAGATAGTGTCAAAATCATTGTGAGTGAGAGTTACGAACTTTTTGTGCCCTATACAGATATGTTCTCTGACAATTCAGATAACTATTTTAAGTCTTGCTTAATGTCTTAACAAGGAATTCCTGAGTGGAGCAAAAAACGAGGTGTTCAACCACTAACCGAAAGGTTGACAGTTCAAACCTACCCAAAAACATCTCTGAAGAAAGGTCCTGCCATCTGTTTCTTTCTTTTTTTAACAGCTTATTAACACCTCATCCATATGACATACAATTCAATAATTCCATCATATCAAGAAGAATTGTACAATCATCGCCTCATTTTATTCTAGAACATATTCTTCTTCCTTGTACTCATGATTGCTCATGTAACTTTTTTTCTAACTGTGACAAAAATATATGCAACAAAACGTTCTCCAATCCCACAACTTCTACATGTGTCACTCAGTGCTAATATGCTCTCCAGGTTGCACGGCCGTGGCTGATATCCTTTTCCAAATTATGCCACCACCAATAACATGAACTCAATGCCCCCATAAGCAACAAGTCTTCCTCCTTCACCCATGGGAACCATTGGTCAATTTGGATTTATTTTTTAGTAGTTTTCTTGATATAATATTCACATATCATACATTTCCATGGTTAAATCGCTTTTAAAAAGTTGAATCCACATCATCACAGTCAGTGCTAGTGCTCCCAGCCCCCTCCTGAATTCATTGCTTGCTCCCCAAATCTCCTCACTCCCCATCCCTCCTTCCACTAATCAGTTATTGTCTCTATGCACCCATCCCACCCATGCTTTACAACCTGGGAAACTCTGCAAAGACAACAGCCATCTGTTTCTTGGACATTGAATAAGGAAGGTCACGGAAGAATCCATGAGCTTGAACTGTGGTGCTGTGAAAGACTATTGAAAGTCCCACGGACTGCCAAATGAACAAACAGACCTGCCTTGGAAGAAGGCGACCCAGAATGCTCCTTAGCGATAACGATGAGCTGTCCTCTCACATACTTTGGACCTGTGGTCAGGGGAGACTGTCCGTTGGAGGAGAACATCATAGAGGGTAAAGGGCATTTAACAAGAGGAAGGCCCCTGGCAAGATGGATTAATGCAGTGGCTGCAGCGATGGGCTCACAAATAAGGGCACTTGTGAGGATGACACAGGGTCGGGCAGTGTTTGGTTCTGTTGTGCACTGGGTCACTGTGCGTCAGAATCAGCTTGACAGCGCCTACCAACCACAAGCACATCTGTTTCTTCAAGGTAGCAGCTTGGAAATGCTCCGGAGCGCCCCAGTTGGTCTGGGGTTTACTTGCTTTGCAAGAAAACTGTTCTCTGCAGTTTTCCAGTGTAGGGCCAGGCCTTGATTCACACTGAAGGACTCCTTCCTCCTTGTTATAAAATCACTGTGTGCATCTTTTTATTTCAATGCTTTTATCTAAACATCTTTAAATGTTATAGATTATGTAAAATCAAAAACACAACCAGGTTCTTCAGAAAACCATTTCAGAGAAGGACGTCAGCTACAAAGTGTGGTTAATGAGACAATGAGAAGTGCTTAATGCTAAATGTTTATGGCATTGAAATGTCACTTCATACCTGACTCTACACTTCCTGGTGGCTATTTCTATTAGGAGAGTTGCTACTTAAAAAAAAACAAACCAGATTTTTGTGCATTAGGTGAAGGTTGACAGAGTGGATCGTCCGTCTTCCATTCCACAAGTCATGCACATTTGGTTTCAACTCATCTTGCAATCCTTTTAACGTGTCCTCACTTCTTCCACTTTCTGTTTCTTCTTTCTTCCGTTTTTCCCCCCGAACCCTCTGGATTTTGCACTGGGCTAAATGCTGCCCTATAGATCTTAAATTATTGATTATTCTAACACAAAGGTGAGTTCAATTCCTAGCCTGAAGGGTAACTTAAGTGGCCTAGCCTTCCCACCTGTCTCTCTCCTACCAGTAAGCCTGGTGAGAGCTGCCTCTTTAGATTACAGTGTGTGTTAGTCCGAGCAGACTAGAGAAACAAATTCATAGACACTCATATAAGAAAGAGTTTTATGTACAAGAACAATTGAATATTGAGAAAACATCCCAGCCCAGTCCAGATCAAGTCCATAAGTCTGATATTAGCCCATATGTCCAATGCCAATCTATACAGTCCCCTTCAGACTCACGAAACACATGCAATGATGCCGAATGCAGGAAGATCACAGGCCAGTGGATAGAAATTCAGTGGATAGAAAGCATCTCAGTGCTGACAGGGGTCTCCATGTGGCTTCTCCAGCTCTGAGGCTCTATGGTCGTTCCATGCGTCTTGTCAGCTGCAATGTCTCGCCGCAGGGAGTAAGCATGTGTGCCGCCTCCAGCGAGCTATCTATCTCCTTAGCGCCTCCAAAGGAGGTCATCAAGCTGACTGACTGACAGGCTAAACCCCACCCCTTCACTCTTAAGTCTCAAATTGACAGCACACACCTACCACAGCACCTAACAACAATGGATGATGTCAGAGATATGAAAAGTTATTAGTTCTCAGTCAACAAAATGTATTGTAATATGATGAATTTACCTTAAGAGATGTATAATTCTGAAGCTTGCTTAGGGCATGCCTGCAAACAATATCTGCTCATTGCCAGAACACAGATAAAGCAGAGCTTGTGAATCTTTATATCTGAGAAGCAAGCATTTCTTGCACCAACGTGAAGTTCCCTAAGGTATAAAATAGTTTATGAGGTCAGGCAGGGCTCAGATACAACCCAAATCAACGTGGGCTCTGTCTTTGATCTTCTACGCTCTCCCAGAAACAATGGAGTTGATTATGTGAAATTCATATTCATACTCCAAGGCCACAATTTGAAGTCAATTGACTTTTGATGGCATAGACCCTGCGATCCTCCGTCTACTGCTCTGTAAAATGAGATGGGGCATGAGAACAGACTCTGCATATCTGGAAATACCAGGATGTGCCCCCTGGCTCTTCTGTAACATACACAAGCTTGTACATGTCAAAAGGTGGCCCCTGGGGGGTTTGTATTTGTTTTGGTTTTTAACCAGAATTTCTGGTCAAGATAGTTACAAGGGTTCCAAGATCCAATAATCTGTGATGCGGGGGAGGTGGGGGGTTGGGGGGACTGACAACACAACACCTCAAATACATTTCTTGAAGCTGAATTTGTGAAAAGAATTCAAGGCTGAAATTACCAGAGGTCTATTTGTAACAGATGAAGATTCACTATTCATTCACCTCTGACTTTCGGGACTCAGATTCTTACACATGCCAATCTGGTGCCCCAGGAAGGATGGTCAGATGAATGATGCGTCTGATTGCGCACAGTCCAGGAGGCACACACAGTTAGTGGGGTTTCTTGCTTTGTTCTTCTTAGCCTCAGAATGACTTTCTGAGAATTACAGGTTTTGAGGGTGCTCAACAAGGTGGAAGTTACTAAATTCAGAAAATAAGTCTCAGGCATTAGTTGCTTTCCTTGATTGAGTTTCTTGCTTCTTTGAGATCAAATGTATCAGCTCTCAGTATTTGGTATTTCTGTCACAGGACAATAAATAAATAAAGTCACAGGACTTTATGAAGATGAATTTACAAGCATGCAGCTATTTTCTGGTGAAGTGATACTTGTAGGCATCTAATGGTGCCCTGAGCTTTATGATCAGAAAATTGTTACCGCCCCTCCCCCGAAAAGAATTTGTTCCAAAGGACGACATTGACTCTGCAGCTATGGGAGATGGACATATTTGATCAGAGCACACGGGAGCAGATGAAGGGGCAGGAGGAGAGAGTGGAGCACAGCCTGGCCCACCAGGCCGTGATGATGATGTTCCTGAGTAGAGCAGCCAGTCCACAGAGAGAACAACATGGCTGGCCCTACTATGAGACATGATGCCCCTCAGTGACTAAGGGCGATACAGGGGACAGCACCGGAGACACAGTGTGGGAATTGCACCTGACCTGATCCCACCACACCGAGGCAAATCACTGGGGGAGTGCAGCGGAACAGCAAGGAAATGGAGTGGCAAGGTCCCCAGGGAATGCTGAAAGTGGACTTTGGGGCCAGGGCGTGGTGCCCCAACAGACTGGACTGGAAAACGCTCCTAAGGGCCAGCAAACGATCCCTGAACTAACTACAAGCTTTTCTCTTGTGAACTGTTTTGTTCTGTTCTTTTTCAGTGGTTTGTTTTGGTTGTTTTGTTGTCTGGTTGTATACTGTTGCTTTGTTTTCCTCTGTCTAGTTTTCGTGCATGTTAGTGACTCCACAGGTCTGTCTGAATAGGACAGGCTGGATGAACTATCTGGAGGAAAAACAACGGGACCGACAGTTCCGGGGGGACTTGGGGTGGGGGGGTGGGGGGGTAAGGAAGTGGTGTTAACAAACCCAGGGACAAGGGAAAAACATGGGACCCCAAATGGTAGAGAAGGGGGAGTGGCAGGCCTGGTGGGAAATGATCAAGGGTAAGGTTGCTTAGAGAAGAGGTATACTCTAGCCCAGGTGGCGATGAAGCATGGTAGTAGGGCAGGAGGAAGGTCAAGGGAGATGGAGGAAAGAGCTAGGAGTCAAAGGGCATTCATGGAGGTCTAGACAAAGACATGTACATGCAAATATATATAGGAGGATGGGGAAATAGATCTAGGTCAAGTATTAAGGTGGCGGAAGGACCTTGGGCCTCTACTCAAACACTCCCTCAATGCATGAATACCTTCTTTTATTAAATTGGAACTCTATGATGCTCACTCTCCCAACACAACGGCTGGAGCCAAAGTGGGTGAACAAGTAAATGTGGTGAAGAAAGCTGATGGTGCCCGGCTATCAAAAGAGACAGTGACTGGGGTCTTAAAGGCTTGAAGATAAACAAGCGGCCATCTAGCTCAGAAGCAACAAAGTCCACATGGAAGAACACACCAGCCTGTGTGATCGAGTGGTCCCAAAGGGATCAGTTACCAGGCATCAAAGAACAAAAAATCATATCATTGACTGCACACCTCCATGATAGGATCGCTGAAGACAAATGGGTGCATAAGCAAATGTGGTGAAGAAAGCTGATGGTGCCCGGCTATCAAAAGAGATAGTGTCTGGGGTCTTAAAGGCTTGAAGGTGAACAAGCGGCCATCTAGCTCAGAAGCAAATAAGCCCACATGGAAGAAGCACACCGGCCAGTGCGATCACGAGGTGCCCAAGGGACCAGGTATAAGGCATCATGCAAAAAAAAAAAAAGATATAAGTGTGTGTATGTATGTGTATATATGTGTATATGTATATATGTATGTGTATATATGTATATATATATCATATTAAATGAAGGGGGAAGTGCAGAGTGGAGACCCAAGGCCCAAGTGTCGGCCAATGGAGATCCCCTCATAGAGGGGCTTAGGAGAGGAGATGGGTTAATTAGGGTGTGAGGTAGTATCGATGAAGAACACAGCTTTCCTCCAGATCCTGGATGCTTCCTCCCCCCAACTACCATGATCCGAATTCTACCTTGCAGGGCTGGATAGGACAGAGGCTGTACACTGGTACATATGAAGGTTGGAGGTACAGGGAATCCAGGGTGGATGATACCTTCAGGACCAAGGGTGTGAGGGACGATGCTGGGAGAGTGGAGGGTGAGTGGGTTGGAAAGGGGGAACTGATTACAAGGATCCACATGTGACCTCTTCCCTGGGAGAGGGACAGCAGAGAAGGGGGGAAGGGAGACTCCAGATAGGGCAAGATATGACAAAATAACGATGTATAAATTACCAAGGGCATATGAGGGAGGGGGGAATGGGGAGGGGGGGGGGAAAGAGGACCTGATGCAAGGGGCTTAAGTGGAGAGCAAATGCCTTGAGAATGATTGGGGCAGGGAATGTATGGATGTGCTTTATACAATTGATGTATGTATATGTATGGATTGTGGTAAGAGTTGTTTGAGTCCCTAATAAAATGTAAAAGAAGAAAAGAGAAAAAAATGATTAGGGCAAAGACTGTACAGATGTGCTTTATACAATTGATGTATGTATATGTATGAACTGTGAAAAGAATTGTATCAGCCCCAATAAATTGTTTAAAAAAAATTGTTACCGTACAGTTATATATGACAATGCCCTTGGCTGAAGATATTCAGATGGTATTAAAAATAATTATCATACATTTATTTGCTCGTATTTCTGTCTACATCCTTTTAGGGAAGAATAAAAAGATGAGAGAGTTGGGGGAAGGCGAAAGGTTACCAAAGAAGTCCATGGTGAAGCCGTCCTCGCGGCAGCAGGAAGTTTTCAGGCATCTTCCGCTGTGGATATCAGTCGTCCGTCCGAGGAAGACTTGGAAAAGCTGAGGCAGGAGAAGGAGAGGGAACAGATGTGCAATTCCAACAAGAAAGAGCCCCAATGTGAAGGGAACACTGGCTCCTTTTCCAAAAGGAAACACTGGCTCCTTTTCCTTGCCCTTGCAAGAAGAAAAGAGAGTTTTTCAGAAAGGGGGTGGGGTGGGCGGTGGCAATTCCTATGGTTGTGGGTTTGCTGGGGAGAGGGAGATTATGGATTAGAGGTTCCAGGAAAGGCAAGTCACTTGCACTGAGTATCTGTAACACTGAAAGGGACAAGGAGAGGAAGAAGGCTAACAGCCTGAGCTTGGACTAAATAAAGTAAACCCGTCAAACATGATTAAACACACACAATGGATGGAGGAAAAGCAGGAGCTCAGGTGCACACATCCGCCCAAAACCCAGTCTCCCGCCCGAGGACCAAGACATTACAGCTCTCTGAGCATGAGCTGGCCCAGAGGTGCTGGGTGAAGCTGGCCTGGGGGCCGTGGCTCATCTCAGCACTGGGGATGCTGGACCCAAAGCGCTAGACTAGAAAGAGAAGTGGAAACGAAGGGCGAGCAACTACGAAGCTTCCATGAACAGCACGCACGGATTCAACAAGTCTAGTGTCTGGAGGCACTTAGCCTCTGTGAACCCTGCCTTCTCTAAAATGTGGAGTGGATGACACTTGTCCTGCTTGCCTTCCAGGGTGATTGGGGAAATCGAGAGTTACAAGAGAGCTCTTTTGTAAATGGGAAAGAGCCATCGAGTAAGTGCTATTTGATCTCTACCTCTCTGCAGAGACTGGGGGGGGGGGGGATTTCAGAGATGGTGTTGGGGCTCCAGCTGTTTGGGCACAGCTGTGGCCACACTGGTGATGGGGATGACTGCTGAAGCCAGTGGGGTGAGCCCTTCCCTCCTTCCTCTCTCATCTCAGAGCCCAGCCCAGCAAACCCCCTGGCAGCCAGCGCAGTTCCCACCCACTTCCTCCGGCTTCATTTCCTCCCCTCCCTGCTTCCCCATAAGCGCCATTCCTCTTGGAAAGCGAGCCTGCTGCAAGGTCTGGCTCACACTCCACCTGCCCAGACCTCTGAGCGCAACAAGAAGCCACTGCTTCTGCCTGCAGGCTTAGCAGGGAGGAGGGCTGGCGGAAGAGGGGAGGAGCGGGCATTTTTCTGTAATGGCTTAGACAGGCCCTTAGTGAATTTGGGGGAGGGCGGGGGAGACCCTCTTGGAACCATCTTGGAACTTGATAGGCCATCAAGCTGTAACCTGGGGTCTCAGAGGAGGCTGCAGCAATCTCTAGGCATTCCTGCTCTGGCCACCTAGGTTACAGCTCCTTGTCACTTACAATGCCATCCGGCCAACCGTGGGAAGGCTCCCGCCCCACGGAGCTCCTGGTCTGCTTTGGGGCCCCAGAGCACGGGCTTGTGCCCCATGCATAGGCTTCAGCTGGTGTCCCTGCCCGGGACCCCAGATAGGAGCCCAAGACCCTGATGAATTCACCAAAGTGATGAACTCGCTTTGTTTCTTTCCTTTTCCCCTTTGTAGGAAAAGAATAGGGCGGGGGAGGGCTCTGTGTTCTGGTTGGGCAGCCCTGTGGGTAGAAGAGTTACAGCCCCTCACTCCATGTTCATACACCCGATATCACTGGAGTGATGTTGAAGCCCTCAGAAATAGAGCACTGGACGCCATTCAGGGGTATAGAAGGAACATTTTCGTTGCCCTTCTCAATTGCGTTTTGTGAATCCCTTGCGGGTCAGCTGTGCAGATTAGAAATATCCAAACAGGTGACAGGTGACCCTGGAGCGCCAAGCTGATCCTTCTGACTGAGCTCCATCACCCCATGGCCTCTCTACAGTTTCTGCTCCCATCCCCCAGCCTTTGTGACTTCTACCCATCCAAGCACTGAACAGTGGCTGGCCCTGGGGGGCAGGCCCTGTCTGCCCCAGAGTGGTTGCACAAAGCCAAGTGACCCAGTAGGTTGAGCCAAATTGCCTTTTGAAAGAGTAGGTCCCCATGAATGTCTCTGATGACAGTCTCTTGGGTCAGGGATCTCCTATGCTCTTAAGTCTGACCTTTCCCCCAAATGCACAAAAGACTTCCTGTGGCTGGCTGGCTGCTTCATAGGTAAGGCAGCCTACCAAAAGTATCTGTGGTGGAGATGTGATTCTAGCTCACTGCTCCTCAACTTTGTACAAGTCAGAAACACCTGAAGACCTAATAAGAAATACTGAGTACCTGGGCCTCCACCCTAGACCAATTGAATCAGAATTAGTGAGAGAGGGGCAAAGGACTCGGAACATGTAAAGGTTTCCTACGTGATTCTGATGCACAGAATAACTTAGAATTGCCGCTCCAAGTGTTCAAACCGGGTTAGACATAGAGCCAGGTGGAGCACAGTGAAGAGGCACTCCAAATCCAACCACCGGCCTATCTCACCTCGCTTCTTACCTTTACTCTCTCCCTAAACCTCTCTCCATTGGAATTAATGGGACTTAGTGGCATCTCTAAATGTCCTAAGAGAGGAAGCTTCCTGCTGGCTTTGTCAAGGTTCAGCCCCCAAGAAGTAGTTCACCTTTCAGCTCAGATTAGAGTTGTGAAGTCCAAGCTTATTCAAAAGAGGTCCTCTTGTTCTAAAGGGCTGGTCATCAAGGGGTGAGTCAGGCAGAAAGTTTCGGGCACTGGGCAGGACCCATAAGATGACGGAGTTTCTGTGCTGAGATGCAGCATAACGATGACACCAACCACCCTAGAGCCACATACCCACACCTTGTCAGGGAGAAAGCTCTCATGCTCTAAGAGCCAGGTGCTGAATTAAATTGTGGAGAGCTCTTTATGTTGCATGTAAAACACAAGGACCGAGGGCAAGGACTTTTATAAACCGCTTCTTACACCCGCATAAGAATCTGCAGGGTGAAGATTAAGATATCTTCCTCACAGTCTGATTAGCAGGACACAAGGAGACGGCACGCAAAGGACCTTGGGAGCAATAAAAGCAATAGAAAATAGGCCTCAAGCTTAGTGGGTGGGAAGTACTGGTTGATAACTTCCTAACAAATGTTGGTCCTGTGGGAATCCTCTGACCCCTGGTACTAACTAAATACAGGGTGAAAGGCTGTTCAGGGTTCCCTGAGGCTCTTAGGGGACCTGAGGATTATTTTTTGCAAGATCCATCAACTAAGACATAAGTGACAAAGGTGAAATCTAAGCTAAAAGCTGGCTCTGAATTCCCTGCTTTGCGATCACGCAAGACCGCCTTTGCCAAGGTCAATGTTAGGCCATCCTGTCCCTCATGAGCAATGCTTGGCTGTTCTGGGCAGCTGCTCCTCCTAACATCTCACTCAGAGATTTCAGCGTTGCAGACCTGAGATTGAGCAAGAAATGAGAAGGGAAGCAGTGTGAGTCTATGAAGCCAGGGTGCTGCCACAGTTGGAGGAACTGGGAGGCACGGGAAGAGAAGCAGAATGGATCTTTGCAAGATGCTGATGCCTGGCACAGTGTTTCCCCACCCCCACCCCCCCATGAACCTCCAAAGCCTCAGCCCTCACAATGGGAACAGCAGGCAGAGCCTCTGAGGTGACAGCCACCTATGACATGAGCACAATCCGCCTCAGGTTGCTGCTCCCTCTCCTCACCATGGAGACATCGGGACCGAGCCTATCATGCCTCATCCCTGTTCACCTCAGTCACCTTCAGAGGCCCAGAGGCCCTCAGCGCATCTTACTCAAAGCCTCACCCGCCTGCTGGCTGTACTGCTTAGATCACTCACCCCCAGGTTTCTGAACAGCTAAATCTCCTTTCAAATTGTTCCCTTAATTTCGCTCTTCAAATGAGGCCTATGCTGACGACCCTATTTTAAGACACATTCATGCGCACGCGCACACACACAGCTGCACTACCCTGTTTTACCTTTTCCTACAGCATTAACACCTTCTAAAATAGGATGGCATTCCTTGCGCATTACTTTAGTGACTTACTTTCCGTTCCCCTGGTTAGAGCAGAAGCGCCAGCACGTGGGAATGGTAGCTTTGCTTGCTATGAGCCCCTAGCACCCAGGGCCACAGTCAGTGTGCTGTGACGCTCCATGAACATTCAGAGTTCAAGAATGAGTTCATGCCTTTGCGTGGTGTCCTGTATGTCCCTAATCTACCACCACATACACTTACTGCCCTGAGCGCCCCAGCATGCCTGCTCTGAGCAGCGGCACCCCACTCCTACCCTCTCTCAGCCTTTAACCTCTTTCCCTCACTCCCAGCCTGGCTCTCTGGGGTGAGCATCGCCTCATCGGCAGCCCTCTCACCAAGAGGCAGTCTTTTCTCTGCGCACAAAAGCTCCTCTGCCACTTAGAAATGAGAGTTCTGCGTTCTACGAACCCCCCAAAGATGATTTAAAAAGAAGAAGAAATGAGAGTTCTGGATACCAAAGGGTCAATATTTAGAGCAGAGGTGAATCTGACCATGGAGCTTAGTGAGAACCAAGGGTGGCTGGTGTCAAATCCTACCCAGTTGGCAGGCTCTCTAGAGCAAATGTCCCAGCTGCCTGATGAAGGCACTCATGGTGGCCAACCCCAGGTTGCGACCTCATGAACCCCAGGTAGCGACCTCATGAACCCCAGGTAGCAACCTTATGAACCCCCGAAAGCAGCCAGAGAGCTAACTCTATCAATGAGCCGGTATCAGAAGGATGAGACAGCCCTTTCCGTACATGGACACTTGCTAACCTTGCCCTAGAGGCTCCACATGCCTCACCTAGTCTAATTCTCATCATAACCACCTCGAGGGAGCTCTCGCGATTCCCCTTCACAGCTGAGGAAGTCCTGGGGATGTGGCCGAGCGGATTCTGAAGCTGTGGAGCTTAATCACCACAGCTCCCTGCTTCCCTGCGACGTTGGCTTTCATAGCGCAGCCACTTCAGGACTTTTACTTAGCAAGGATCACAACCCCGGACCCCAGGGCTAAACCGGGATCCAGTCACAAAGTTGGCCCTGCAGTTGTTAGCAAGGGAGCTCCCAGTTCACGTAGTTCTTAAAGATTTAGAAAAAGGGTTTTATTAGTAGTATTATCATTAAAGGTAAAGGTCCGTGACAGCCATTGTCTGTGTGCTACTTTCATTTTCATTGCAATGGAAACTGCAATGGTCTTTGAAAAGGCAGAAGCCGTCCTCGGCTGCTGGGTGATGGGGACTCTTCCTGAACTACCAACGTCAAGAAAAGCCAGGTAGTCAAGAGGAGGAGGCCAGGGGGGTGGGGGGTAGGGGGGGACTTTTCCCGTTGCCACTCTTATCTGTGCATCCTTGACTTCTTTCCAAAAATGGGGCTTTCATTCGGATCGGCTCCGTTCTTCTTCGCCGAGAAGCTGGGTTGGGGGAGATAAGCCTCCGTGTCCCCCCCTGCCCCACCCCACCCCACCCCCGTCCCCAGCAGCACGTTGGCGCATGCTCCCTCCGCGAAGTGATTTCGGAACGTGAGTCGTGCAGGGCTGCGGTGGGAGCAACACTGGCAAAGTCTGACTTAGTTGGGTCTGAATTTCAACGTCAATCCCGTGGCTCTGGTCTGCTTCAAATGCCAGCTCTGCGGGAACGTCAGGTAGCTCAAACTTCTCCAAGTCCACCCCTGGGGGCAGGCAGGGTGGGGTTCTGAAACTGTTTCGGAAGCAGAAAATGGTTCAGAGAAGCATCCAGAACAACCTGGAAACCGAGAGAACGCCCGAGTTGAGAGGCCCTGTTTGGGTTCATCTAAAGCTCGAGGAGGCTGGGGACCCTGAAGGGTCAGGATTTCCGTGGTGGCCTCCCAGTTTCTTTAGCACGCAAAAGACCAGAGACACCTTCTTCTCCTAGAGCTGGCTGTGCAGTTCCAGCGCCAGCTCTCCCTGTCTGGGCTCGGAAACCAGCCTGGACCTGCAGGGCACCGGGTTCTGGGATTCTCTCCAGGTCAGAATCTCCGATGTTGGAAACTGCACGAGGGCAGCTCAGAAGCTGCAACTGAACCAAATCACGCTGATCCTAAAACCACTTGGACGCCTGACTATAGCCATATGGCCTGAACACATTCAAAGCAGAGCTTCTCGGAGAAGAAATACCTTTGAGTTTTAACTGCTCTCTTTAAAATCATGAACTTCCCCCTAGGGGACGGGGTCCTCAAATGTCTACAACAGGGCTTGGCACAGTTGTGTCAGACCATCAGCCCTGAGTCACTGGGGAATGCCTGTTAACTATTCCCCTTCCTGGGCTCCAACTCAGACCTGCCAAATCAGAACCTCTGGGATGGGACTTGGGAACCTGCCCTTTGTAAGACATTCTTTAGGGGATTCTGGGGTCATGCTAAGGCTTGGAATTTTTAACATATAAATATACAGAATATAAATTAATATACATCTTAAAATAAAATGAAAGATTTTAATCCTTAAGGATTAAAAAAAAGGCCCAAATCAGACCACAAGCATTTACAGCCAATGTTTTTGTTTTTTGTTTTGTTTTCAAACTCTCTTGCTACGATGTTAACAACAAGGCACCTAGGGAGTTGCAGGTCCATTTGAGAACAAAAGGGCTGTACACAGAACAATGCCATCCATGGCCCTGCTTTGCTTCTAGTGCTGTTTGCTGCTGAACAAAAGGAGCCCAGAGGCTGGTCCCGCAGGTGAACCTGACTGGCACTCTCCGTTGCTATGGAAACAGCAGCCATTGTTACCAGATCCTTACAAGCCTCTGTTTTAGCTTGCTTCCAATTGAAAAGACTCGTTTCTCGGAGCTTGTTCTGAGGGCTTATAAGTGTGCGTTAAAAGAAGTACATAGGAATTTGTACATTCCTGCCGCTCTCGTGTCTTGTCTTAGGCATCTTACTGAAGCATCTCAGCATAATGCAAACAGGAGGAAAATTCTCATCTCCTGGCGTAGATCTACAATCGCTTCTCGCTTGTAGGGGAATAGGAGGGTTTGGGCTGAAATGAGGCATTTGCCGTCCTCCTTTCTCATCTTAATTAGTTGGCCTAGTAATAGTGCACCTGCAACCAGGTTTTAGTTAATTTTAAGATGTGGCTTGTTGAACTTCTGTTGTGTGTAGGAGGGCTTTTGAAAGATGAATATGAGGGAAGCAATGCCCTACTTTGGTTCTAGATGCCCAGATGTTCCTGGGGAGCATGCCGAGCCCCAGGAAGGCCTGTCGCCTGCCTCACGATGCACCGACTGTGGTATGGCTCCTGTGGGTGGCACAGAAGAGCAGCTGGAAGCACATGCGCAGACTCGGGAAGCTGTCCTTCGCAAGGGAACTTTGCAGTGCCGCCAAGTACATTAATTTGATCCAGGGAAGTTTCACATCCACCAATTCCCTAAAACTGGGTGCCCAGATACTGATTTACAATGGGAAGTACTTCTCACAGAACACAAAAACTCATATACAAGGAGCTTCAACACATCCACGGGGAAAGTCCACTATCTTTTCATTCTGTTTTCCCATGAACTTTTGCAAGCTCCCTAAGATTCTACAATAGGCACTTTGGTGGCCCAGTGAGTTAAGCAATTGGGCTGCTACCCGCAAGGCCAGCAGTTCAGAATGACCAGCCATCCTGCAGGAAGAATGATGAGGCTCTCCACTCCCATGAGTCGGAATCAACTTAATGGCAATGCGTTTTTAAAATTAATATTAGATAACACCCCCCACAAAAATACTGTACAAACACCAATTTCTCCTCCACTCGTTTAACTCTAAAAAGAACACAAGCCAAACCCAAGTCCATTTCAACTCACAGTGACCCTATGTAGGTTCTCTGAGACTGTAAATCTCTATGGGAACCCTGTCACTCTCCCCTGTGGAGCAGCTGGTGGGTTTGAACTGTCAACCTCCTGGTTAGCAGCCTAATGCCTAGCCCACAACACCACCAGAGCTCCTTTGGCTGATGACATTGTTGTTATCAGTTGGCCTTGAGTTGGTCTGACCCTGCAATGATCAGTAAAACTGCAGGCAACGCTGCACAGTCCTGCACCATTAACATACTTGTGACTCTGAGCTCACTGTGGCAGCCACTGTGTGGATCCATCTCATTGAGGGTCTTCCTCTTTGTCTCTACCCTCTGGCTTTACCAAGCGCGAGCCTGTTTCCAGGGACTGGTCTCTCTTGCTAGCATGCCCACAGCATGTGAGGTAAAGTCTGGCCATCCCTACTCCTCAAGACTCCTTGTTGCTGTGCTTCCTCCAAACACAGATTCATTTGTTCTTCTGGCAACCACAGAACGTTCCATGTTCTTCTGCAGCCTCCCAATTCCAATGCAACAATTTCCTCCAAGTTTGCTTATTCACATGCATATGGGATGAAGGAAAATACCATTGCTTGAGCAATGGCCTCAAATGATAGCTTTGCTCTTTGACACTTTAAATGGGGTGGGGGCAGCATATTTGTTCAATGTGATACGTTACTGTAGGACCAAGATGCCATTTTGTATATTTGGCATCAGAATAAACAACAACAACAACAAAGAGATCATTAGGAATTGAAAACTAAGATTTCCTTAGAACCTGCCCACTTCCCTAAGCAAAACTGTAGACAAGGGCAGATATAACCAAAGATTGCCTGGAAGAAATCAGAACAAAGAGTTCTTCAGATAAATCCAGTGTTGACTAGCACCAGCCTGGGGTAGCCTCATGACTTCTGCCTGAATAGTACAGTTGGTCTTGCTTTAGGAAACCTTCGATTGTTCTCGATTTTGAATGCTTCCAAGTTGGTGACTGGGCTTGATTTTCCCATTCTTTTCTTAGTTATGTTTAGCATCAGTCAAGTAACTAATTGCCTTGCAGAAGACAGAGCCTCCTCACGTAAATGCATTTACACGTTTCACGTTCTGTGTTCTATTCCCTTCCATGTTGTATTGATTTTATAGCATGTCTCTGGGAAAGCTATCCTAGTTCAATTTCCCAAGAGCAACCTCTCTGCGACTCCCAACAGGCAGATAGCATGCATGACTGTGAAGATCTAGCTTGTAGCTGAGAAGAAAGTAACACATTCACAACCCATCTCTTCTTTAGCCATGGACTGGGATCAGGCTGTGACCTTGCCTTAGCCACCTTCCAGTGCCCTTGAAAAGAGATATCGCCCTCAGTATATTTGCTTGGCTTCACCCCTCGCTATCATTTGGCCTACCAGTTGCCCTTTAGTTGAAGGCTCCTGTCTTAAAGTGAGAGGGCTGGCACCAGCTGAGAAGAGGAAGGAGGATAACACAGAGACTGAGCGAGGGAGTGCGGAGGGAGACATAGGTCCCTTGGCAATGATGCCAGTTAGGTAACTTTTCTCAAACATTTTAGATTTATCATATTGAGTGTCTATGGTATGGATGCACCTCTCTTGGACGTAATTTTTAGCTAAGTTCTAGAAAAGCAGAAGGAAGGGGTGACAAATATTTTATACAGTCCCTCTGGGTCATCTGCCCTCTTTAGGTTACTGGGGGAAAGACGCTTGGGATTAAAGTTCTTCTGAAAGCTCTAGTCTAGCATGAAAAGCAGTCCTATTTGCAAAGAGAGAAACAGTTGAGTGTGAGCAGAGATAGGACTATTCTATCCTTAAGGGGATGCTGGGGAAAGACAGGAAACATATTGGAGGAACCAGGCTTCATTCTCCTCTATCCCATGACCCCTTTTCTAATTTAAACCATGACTCTGCGCTGTGAAGCAGAGCCTGTTGGCTGGGGGCTGGGCAGATGGGGGAGCCTTCCTTAGGCGGTCTCTGCATGGAGCATGTGAGCTCTGGGGTCAGCATTCACCCTGGCGAGCTAGCAGATGTCAGCCTTGCTGTCACTCTTTCTGGGAGTGTTGGTGAGGCTCGGCAGCACTCTATGGGCGTGTGCCCTTCCAGCCTGCATCTCTAGAAAATTGGGGACTCCAACCTCGATGAGGAGACAAAGGAGCCTCCAGATCTCAAGATTCTGTGAAGAAATTCTGGGTCTGCTGAATATTTTTCCCTATCTGTATCGAGAGCTGTGCTGGGCCAGGCTGACCAGGAAGGAAGCAAATCCAGACACCTGCATGGACCTGGTCAGAGCTACTTGTCAGATTCCAGAGTAACTCAGAAGAGAAAAAGATGCGATGCACCTCAGGACTCACCCAAAATTAAAGCCTAGAAATCAAGTAGAGGCAATTCAGACAGGCAAAAGAATGGTTTGCCAATTTTAGGCCCCCAAACACAAAGATGCTGAAGTCATGGACTTTGAAATCTAGAAGTGAGATATACAGTATGATAGGTTCCCTCTGATAGGTGTCTTTAAAAGATTCCACTTGAATAGACATTTTCTGAAGGACAATAAACTTTTATGGTAGAGGCAGGTCTATTCTATCCTAAAGGGTCACGATGAGTCAGAATCAATTGACTAGCAGTGAGTGAGAATGGTAGAAAGGAAAGAGAAAACAAAGAAAAGTGCAGAGACTGAGAAACAGTACAGTGTTTGTAAGTACCAGAGCTTTATTTCCTTATTAAATGAACTATTGGAGTTATTAATTTATTTGCTAATCGAGAAAGGCATACATTTTCCCCCATTGGGATTATGAAAAAGACCAGGCAATTGGCATATACCCTAAAGCAATATTCAAATAAGTATAAGAAGGATTATGTGGAAGAAGCACACCAACTTCAATGATCGAAGGATTGTAAATCATATAACCCAACACTGAAAGAGGGAAGAGGTTCTGATTTGAAAAAGACTGGATGGCAGTGGGAGCCCAGGGTACCTTTGTAAAATATACCTAGAAAATAAGCCTCCGATGACTTCCCTCTCTCCATAATGGAGGAACGGTCAGAAACTGGGTACCAGAGTGCACTGGAGAGATGGTGATAGAAGATCAAAGTGATAAACCTGACTTGAACAGCTAAAACCTTGTCAGTTGATCCCCACTCGGATGCATATTGGGCCTGATCTGGTTTTCAACATTTTCTGTATTTTTTGGTTTGTTCATTTGGGGTTTATCTCAGATGTGTGTGTGTGTGTGTGTGTGTGTGTGTGTATTTGGAGGTGACCCTCTTGAGGTTTTTTTTTCAGTATATGAAACCCAGGATTGATGAACCTATAGAGACAGCAAGTAGAATACGGGTTCCTGGGGGGCCCAGTCAGGAATGAGGGTGTAAAAGGGAGCTGATGTCAAGGAGTTCAAGAAGGAGGAGACTATTTTGAAACTGATTGTGGTAGTGATTGTATAATACTGCTTGATGTGATTGAACTATAGAACAAAATAATATCTGTATTAGCTTCCAATAAAATGTTTTTTTTGGGGGGAAAGGTAAGAAAGATTAAAAAACCCTTCAGAATTTGAGTTCAACACTTGAACATGAGCCATCATAGAAACCCAATATTCAGGTTCATGCTTCTAGAAAGACATATATGAGGGGGTACCAAAATAAGGGAAACCGCTCTGCTGGGCAGAGCTTTCATAGCACTCATTTTGCCTGTTAGGCAAGAATCGAGCAACTCCCTCTGAGTTAGTGCACCCAGTGGCGTTGCCTGGAAGGTTCTCTCTGGTCACAGTGAATTTTTTCATAAACGTAGTTTCGCTTTTTGTGATGGCTGACTTAAGAAAACAGCATGCAGCTGTGAGTTTTTTTTCTGCTCCGGAAAAATGCCCCAGAAACTTTTGTGATGTTGAACACAGCTTACAAAGAGAGTGTTATAGGGAAAACTCAAGGATACAGTGGTTTTCTCATTTCAAAACGGGTGAAATGTCAATTGATGACAAACCTTGTTTCCGAACGGATGAAAATGTTGACAAAATCTGTGCACTTGTGCTAGAAGACCAATGACAAACCGTTGAAGAGATGGGGTGGGGCATTATCTGGACTCTCCTGGAGCTCGGTTCAGTGAATTGTAACAAAAGATTGGGGAATGAGAAGGGACGCTGCGAAATGTGTGCCTCGGGTTCTGACTGACCAGGAAAATGGGCATTGAGTGGAAACATGCCGTGCTTTGAAAGAACAGCTCCAAAGCGACCCAGACTTTTTCCCAAGGTCATTACTGGTGACTAGACATGGTGCTCGCCTTACGACCCTGAAAGCAAACATCAATCAAGCCAGTGAAAGACTGCATTGCCACCTCGTCCCACCCCCCAAAAGCTCAAGTGAAATCAACAATCAGGATGATGCTCAATTGTTTGTTTGTTTGATTTTTGTGTGAGGAGGATCATGCATGCAGAGTTAGTTCAAATTGAAATAGTATTTATTACATATGTAAGTGTGAGCCATGGGAGCTACCTGGCCCTATAAGAACTAGTTAGTAAATGGTAAAGTTTTTAGGATAGATGATATACTCAAGTAAAATCCTTTTCATTCAGAATCTTGGGATAACCCATCGCTTGATAGCCAGTCCCTGACCTGCTCACACTATCAGCCCAGAGCCCTGTCCCCTCCACCCAAGAAAAATCTCAAACTTAAACACTTCTTCCATTATTTCTTGTTAGGCGCTGTCACAGTGGCTCTGTGCCATAGCGATTCTCGGTACAACTTAATAAAGTGCTACGTGGTTCTGTGCCATCCTTACAAGTGTTGGTATGTTTGAGCCCATTATTGTAGCCACTGTTTCCCTCACACTAAGGAATGACTTTTTTCAATGCCCCTCCACTTTAATCTTTTCTCCAGAGATTGGTCTATCCTGATAACATGTCCAAAGACAAATGAGATGTCGTCTGGCCATCTCCTTTCTAAGGAGCATCTTGAAGGTACCTCTTCAAGACAGACTTGTTCACGCTTCTGGTAGCCCGTGTTGTGTTTATCATGCTTCACCAATGAGTTGTTTGTTAGTGTTAATGATATAAAGTACTCTGCTGAGAACCCCAAAAGCTGGCGGGTTGAACTCATAATTTACTCCACAGGAGAAAGTAGTCTGATTCTATAAATATTTACAGCCTTGGAAACCTTAAGGTGGGGTGTGTGTGTGTGTGTGTGTGTGTGTTACTCTGTCCTATCACATCTGTAGGACTTGAGAATAGACCGAACAGAAATGGGTGATGAGGATGCTATAAAGGCTGCTTTGGTGGGGCTGTCAACGAAAGCTCGACTGTGGGAACAGGACGGAGTGTAAATCAATCATCTTGATCATGTGAAATGGAAGTTGAGCAAAGTTGGGATATAGAAGAAGAGTAGAAACCTGAAAAAAAGAATGTGGGTCCCAATAGTTCTTATTAAGCTACGAGTCAATAGATAATGCTGAGAGTTGATGGAACCAAAAAAACAGGAACGTAAGCAAATTTTCTCCACTTGCAAAGGTAAAAATAGAAGAATTGGAAACAACAATATAGACACTCATCACTGGAAAAGGTGGAGAAAGTATCCAGAGCTGTGATGGCAGATATGGTAAGGACTGAAATAAATGCTTTTAAAATGCTACCTCTGGAACGTGGGCAGCAAAGGCAGAACTGAAATGGCCAACGCACTTATGAAGGAATGCTCACCATCACTGGCCATCCTGGAGATGCAAACCAAAGCAACACGACACCACCTCATACCAATAATGACAGAAAAACAAAAACAAATAGAAAATAAATGCTGGCGAGGCTATGGAGAGATTGGAACCCTTGTACATTGCTGGTGGGTCTGTAAATATGTGCAAGCACTGTGGAAAGTGATATGGCGCTACCTCAAACCATTGGAAATAGAAATTCCATACGACGCAGTAATGCCTCTGCTGGACACAAACCCAAAGGAAATACGCATCATATCACGAACAGATCTATACAACCCCATGTTCATTGTGGCAGGGTTCTCAATACCAAACAGTTGGAAACAGCCAAATTACACATCAGGATAAAAATAGATAAAGAAACGTGGGTACGTGGGTACGTACACACAATGCATTGCTAAAAAACAATGATGAAACCAGGAAATATTTCATGGCCTGGATGGACCTGGAGAACATTATGCTGAGTGAAGTTAGTCAATCACAAAAGAAGAGTCATTGCATGAGACTACTACTCTAATGACAAAACCCAGGACAGAGACTTGAATTCCAGAGGGAAGAGTCTTTGGAAGTTGCCAAGAGGAATGGAACTAGAGGGTTGACAGGCACTGGCTTTGGGGAAAGGAAGGATGGAGAAAGAGAAATTATGGGCCGAGGTGGGGTAGAACACTACAGGGAGGGGGGCTGATGAGTGATTTGAGCTGCTGAATATAGAAGAGATTGTGCGAAATGTAAACCCCTCCCCATCTAATTCACAAAATGAACTTGAAGAACATTATGCTGAGTGAAACAGTTAATCACAGTAGACAAATAAGCCCTCGACCGAATGAAGTTTTGTAGGGGAGCAGAAGAGTTAAAAGCAAAAAAAAAAAAGAGTTAAAAGCACAAAGGTAAATACACAACCCTGCAATAATAATAATAACAATAATTTTTGAGTGGATATATAGATATTCAAATTGAATATACATGAAGTGAATGACACTATATCCACTAATAAATTTATACATATAGAAATTCATATAGATAGATATATGTATTTGTGCAGAAAACAAATATCCATGAATATAGTGTTACAAACAGGAGGTGAAGTTATGCAAACCATCAAACCATAATCAAACACCTAGAGGGAATGAGAAACTGGGCCTGGGGGAATTCCGCAAAGACAATGTACTGCACCTTACTTTGATGAAGACTGGGGTCTTAAAAACTAGTGAGTGAGGATCTCAGATACTAGTATTGGTCTTTGCCCCATCTGGAGCAAAGAAGAGTGAAAAAAATCAAAGATGCATGGAAACAATTAGTCAAAAGGATTAATGGACCATGAAAACCATACCCTCCACTCCCGTGAGACCAAAGGAGGAGGTGGTGCCCATTACCACTGCAACTGCTCTGAACGGGACCACAAAGCAAGGTTATGGATAAAGTGGGAGAAAATGTGGACTAAAACTCAAAATCATTAAAAAAAAAAAAAGTCCAGGCTACCTGATAGAGACTGGTGACAATTGCAACACTATGGCCCTTGAACACCCTTGAAGCTTGTAACTGAACTCAGCCCCTGGAGGCTGAGCTCAGCTTTCAGTGAAACAAAGGGCTGGCTATGACATGCACAGTAAGACCAGGAGGCATGCGCTCTTTACAGCCAGCAGCGGTTCAGATTGTCCAAAGGTAAGCTTCAAAAGGAAGAAAGGATAGGTAAAAAGGACAAAAAGAAACACAGGGAGAAGAAGGGGAAGAATGTTGTTACATTGTGGAGATGCAATCAATAACATTTAAAAAACGATGTATGAGTTTTAAACTATAAAACCAATCTGCTCTGTGAGCTTTCACCCTGGGCCCTCAAAAAGAGTCTTATGGAATATGACAGATTAGTGAAGTGATCTAAGTGCCTATAAACTATTTTACTCTTTTCCAGACAGGGGGAAACACACATAAAACTCCACCAAAATAAATGATAAAATGAGAGGATATATGGATCACATTCTATTTAAACATTTGGCCCATGCCCTCCAGTCTAATTCATCTTTGAAAACATCCTGGAGTCAACTAAGTCCACACAGAAGGATTGTGATTGCATATGGGGGGTGTTGTACAATTCTCCGTGATATGATCGAACTATTGAATTATATGCTATGTAAATTACTTGCCAATAAAACTGTTGTGGGAAAAACCCACTCCAGTGCTAGAATCGAAATTGCCAGCCCTAGCAGAATTATTCTGTATGCAGTACTCCCTTCTTAGCCTGTGCTGTGGAGCTGCACACCAGCAATTATAAACCCAATGGCTGCAGGAGCCAGCCAGGTACTGCAGAGGAGGGAGGGCCACTAAGGGGGGCTCGGGCAAACTGAAGAGCTCGTCTGGTCCAGAGATACAATGGCTCTTCTGTTCCAGCTGATGCATACTTCATAGAAACGGGGGCCTGATGCAGCCAGATCCTCTGAATTTTCAAGCAAAGCCAAAAATAAGCATATCCCAATAAATGCAGCAATCAATTTTAATTTCCAAAACAAAAATTCAATCAAATGAAATCTGTGAACTAGAAAAGGTCATGGGCCCCGAGTGAACCCTGTATATAACAGAAGACTCATTTCCCACTGAATCCTAACAACCTTCCATTAGAAGTTAGAGTGCCTCTCTCGCAAGAATGCTCAGTTGTTTCACCCCGTGTGGAATGGGGTAAAACAGAGATTCTAAAACCGTGGTTCCCAAACGTTCCCTCTCTCCTCTGGGTACAGTTGGTCATGTCTGCAGACAATTTTAGTTACCATCACTTGTGAGGTGAGGGGTCAGGGGCGCATCTTTCTGTTAGAGGCTGGGAATCTGATAAATACAGGCATACCTGCATTTTGCAGGTAGTGCCGTTGTTACCAATTGAAGATTTATGGCAACTGAGTCTCCCACAAACCCTGCATCTATTGATACCATTTTCCAACAGTGTGTGCTCACGTCATGTCTCTACATCACATATTGGCCATTCTCTCAATACTACAAACTTTCTGTGGGATACTAGCACTGAGGGAAAGAAGACTGGGGCCTATTCCCTGACTGGTACAGAGGGAATCTTGAAGACTAGTATTCCATGGCAGGAAGACCGCCACTCTGGTAGTTAGACATATAGTCCGAGTGCATTTTCCTGCGCTAATCTATCATTTCCACAGTTTGTGCCCTTAAAGCTTTGATGCCTTAAAGTAAGCAAATGGTTGATTCTATCTCCCTATAGAAGCAGACATTCCTATCGACTCTATTTCTTTCCACCGCCCCTCTCATACCATCCCCCAAATAGCAGTTAGGCCGTAGGGGGACTTAATACCCCGTGCCTGGATTCAAATGTTTGCCATAAGCCTGAATTGTGGGCTATATTAATTTGGTCACTAAATTTGCCCTGACAGCTTTCCATGTATAGAAAATAGCCATGTAGCCACTGTAGCTCTTTTTGAGTTTTGTAAATAAAACAAAAGGGAGAATTGTGGGATTATAAAGAGACTTTTCCCCAGCTTTGTCTCCCCTAAAGACATGCCAAACATTAGAGGCAATTTGCCAGCATCTGGTGAGAGGTCAGATGCTTAGAGACATCCTCCTGAAGGCAGTCAGTTGTCAGACTACTGTCTGGTCCCACCACAAGAGGGGCCCACTTCCTGATGTTGAGGACAATGGGCTACTTCTCCCTAAAGGCTTGTGGCCATTAGTTTGGTCCCAAATGATGAGGTTTACACCCTACTGATAATGGTTTCTATAGTGAGCCAGAGAACAGATCAAACCTGCTCAGTGACATTCAAAGTTAGGCAGTCATCATGAATCTAGGGTCCCCCATCTTGTCACATGTATACCCTTATTCTCTCCTCTTCCAATAGCACATGAACCCCTAGATCACCACCCTCCCATTACTGTATTACCTATAGCACAACCCTTTCCTATATGTCTTCACCTGTAATTAGGGGGCTTGCAAGTCCCCAGAGACTATATAAACCTTGGTTAGCAATCAATCTCTCTCCACATGGACACCAAGTGAGGCTGGGGTGAGCATGCTACCATGAAATGTGTCTGACTCCAGGATTGCAATCTCTCCTCTATCCCTCATGCGCTCTAGGACTTTATTATATATATATATATATAAAGGCTGGCCTTTCCCCCACAACTTTCTCATAATGCTACTGCACACTTAATAGACTAGTGTCAAATAGACACAACTTTTGTATGTAATGAGAAAGCAAAATCGTTGTGTGACTTATTTCATGGTGAATTCACTTAGCTGAGGTGATCTGGAACTGAACCCCCAACTCTCCAAGGTATGCCTGTATGCTACAATGACAGGCCAGGCATTACCAACAATAAGCATCCACCCAAATGTCTGTAGTGTTGGGACAAATACCCTGCTCTAAGGAAATGATGAGCCCTTGCAGTGTGGTCGTCAGGACTGGTCCAGACCATGAGATCAGATGCTCCCTAAGTTGGACCCGAACGCGTGCACTGGAGAAGTTTTCTGAGGTGATGATCATATGTACAAAAATTGGAGAGCCGTGGAATTGAAAGAACCGAATCTAAAGAAGTCACATTTAGCAAACGACTGCTGGATGTTAAGCCAGGATGCATGTTCAACGATTACAGGAAATTTTTACTTTAAAACTGCCAAATGCTGCACAGCCAAAGCAACAGTATCAGCATAATCCGCCCACAATCACTGCCTGTTCCAAAAAGATAGGGGGTCGTTCAGAAGAAAGACTATCGTGACATGCATACTCTCCAAGGACAGAGGGGATGCCTTAGATTGCTGAAGGCAATCTCAAAAGTTGATCAAGAAGAAGAAAAAAAACAGCTATAGAATTTTGTTTTAATTAAGGCAATTTGCATTTTTAAAAATATGAAATAGGACAAATGGTAGATAGTTTTACTACTGCCTTTGGAATACCCCATAGCAGATGGAAACAAGCTTTAACTCTATGAAGCAACCTATAGTTCTGGTCTGCTTGGTTATTTTCCAGAATTACTGCTGGCTCACTCTCTCTACACACTGGACATTCTGTAGAAAGGCCAATAGCTGCTTCCTTTCTCCTTTGTCCGGGGCAGTCACTGCAAGAACGAGCCACTCTTCGGGGTAACAGCGTGCCCCACTCCTTGAGGACTAGGCATGTGCAGTGGATGTAAATGGTAAACTCGGCCAAGAAGTGCCAATGAGTACATATGTAAGGTCTCTCTCTCCGGGCTAAATTCCAACCTCGGTCCTTGGCTCCACATGAGAAAGAATTCACGTTGAAGCCTGGCTCGTGATCCAAGTGAATTTAATGAGAGTTAAAAGAAGCTTCAGGTTTTACGTGGCACCCATAGGATTCCTTTGACCTTGCGGTCTGGCAGAGACTGCTCAGGGTCACGCAAAGATCTCTCTCCCAAGTTTCCCTCTGAAACCAGACGACCAGACAAGCCAAGCCAAGACAAGCCCCTCTCCCTCTCAGTTCCTGCCTTTTCAATGATTCCCGGGGGAGGCGTGGTGAACGACCCCAGGTCGCTCCCATTGGCTGAATTGCAATCACCTGGCCCAGGTGGGCTGCTCCAGGTGTAATGCCCATCAGCGCCCACGGGCGGGAAATCCAGCTTTGTCCTATGCTGGCTCTCCTGGGCATGCGTTAATGGACATCCCATCCCTGATGCTAGCTACCTAACACATATAAAGGGTCCTGAGAATTTCAAGTGAGACCTGGGAGCATACTGGACTACAGGTTGGGCTGCTCACAAGGTCAGTAGTTCAAAACCACCAGCTACTCAGCAGGAGAAAGATGAGACCATCTACTCCTGTGGTGATTTACAGTCTCAGAACCCCAGAAAGATGGCTCTACTCTTTCTTGTAGGCCCTATGAGTCAGAATTGACTGGATGGCAGTGAGTTTGGTTTTCGGAAGCCCGGGATAGTGAGTTTCACTCCTGGTTAAGGACCCCCGGTAGCGCAGTGGGTAAGTGCTCAGCTGCTAATGAAGTGCAAGTGCTTACAACCCTCCAGGTTTCTGCAGGAGAAAGATGGCAGTCGGTTCCTAGATTGACAGCTTAGGAAACCCTAAGGGCCGTTCTCCTTCTGGGGCTGCTCTGAACTGGAATCAGTTCCGCAGCGGTAAGTTAGGTTGGATCAACCAGTGTAAAGGAACCCCTGGGGTGCAATAGTTAAGCACTCAGCTGCTAACTCAAACTTCAGCGGTTCGACTCCAACAGCCGCTCCACAAGAGAAAGATTTGGGAGCCTGCTCCCTAAAGAGTACAGCCTAGGCATCCCTATAGCTTGTTCTACTCTGACCTACAGGCTTGCAATGCATTCGCATTGATTTGATGGTGCACAACAGCACACTGGTGTTTTTCTGGCTTGTGGTGTAAAAGGCATGCCTACAGGCAGAAAAGACCACTGGACTCTAGAAAGTTCTCCATAAGACCAAAGGGACAACAGGAGCCTTTCCAACTTCCAGAAAATGTGCTTTGTTACATTTCTTAGTGAAGTTATGTCTATCACCATCCCTACTACACATTGACGGTCACTGCTGAGGCACAACACTTGTCTAAGATCCTCAGGGAAAAAGCAGGACCAGACTGTGGAATGGTGTTGGGCAGTAATCAATGCATACCTATAGTTGCACCACCTAAGGATGCCAGTAGAGATCAAGAGAGGATGATTCTCTGAAGCAACACTCTTAGGACAAGACATGCCCATCGAGAAAGCTGGCCCAAGTGCTTAGGTCTAAAAGGGTAGACTAAGGGGCCTCACCCTGCCCACTGTAATCAGCCCCAATAACTTCCTTGGCAATTAAAACAGGCCAGCCAGCACCTTGCTGGACACTCACACGTCCATCCAGTCCCTGGTCCTGTGTCTTTCAAGACTCTCTGCCCTTTTGCCTGCAAGACAGACAGTCAGGGCTCATTCCGCTCAGTTCTTCCAAGTAAAGGAGACCGACAGGTAAAATGCTCTGATGTGTAAAACTAACTCACTGCCATTGAGTCGATGTCCACTCATAGTAAACCCTTTAGGCCAAGGTAGAACTGCCTCTGTGAGGAGAGTGTACCTCTTTACAGGAGTAGAAAGCCTTGTCTTTCTCCCACAGGGTGCCTGGTGATTTTGAACCGCGGAACTTGTGGTTATCAACCTAATGTAAGTAAAGTCTATTTTACCTCCTTCCAGAAGGTATTTACATTTTAGAAGATGTTAAGAAAGTGAATATTTAATCCAAAGCCATTGCTTTCTGGAGGTAAATTTTCAAGAACCGTATCTCCAAATGAAGAACATCTCACATCCCTGAAATCGCCTTGGGCAGTCATAAGGTGAACCATGAGAAGAGGAGGCTGACTGGGCCTGAGGAAACATTTTAGGAGGTCTTGTAAAGGGAAGTCCGTTGGTAAGTAAATAATTCATCTTTCAAATCCATCAAGAGATGAAGATGCCCTTTCCGAAACTACTGTCTGAAAACAGGAAACTCAGATAGCACTCGACCCGGACCCTACAATGCAAATGTCTTTATCTTCAAAAATAACAGTGGTAAATTCCCAAAAAGAGTACATGCTGAACTAAAAAAGCAAGCAGTTCTTTTTCCATTGCCTGTGCAGGGAATGAGGGGAAGTAAGGAAGATGGTATCTCACTCGGCTCTTTCTGAATCAGCTTGCTTATCTATGAAACGGAACTTCTCCTATGCAGACATGAATGGTCTCATTAACTTCTGCTAGGAATAGCAAGCTGCTACATAAAGGACTCAGGACTCTGGTGGTATAGTGGTTATATGTTGGGCTGCTAACTGCAAGATCAGCAGTTCGAACTCACCAGTCACTCCTCCAGAGAAAGATGAGGTTCTCTACTCCCACAAAGAGTTAGTCTTAGAATGCCCCAGGGGCAGGTTTATTCTGTCCTCTAGGGTCACTATGAGTCAGGATTGACTTGATGGCAGTGAGTTTGGTTTGATTTGGGGCTACATAAAGGAGAGTTTCTTTGTTATATTAAATATCAAAATATAGGTCTGAGAAATGTAGGGAAGTCCTTCCCAACCACAAAGAGAAGGGCCATCCACAGAAAAGAGTTGTAGCCCAGAGTGAAAACATGCTTGAGCAGTGAGTCTCCTTCCTGCTCTAAGTGGCATTTCCTGCCCATCAGGTTGCAGGGTCCCAGCTGAGACAGGGAAGGTGGTGTGGGCATCCTTTAATAAAACCGAAGGTCATTTCCATAGGCATGGTGGTCAGAGATAGTGGATAAAAGATAAACTTTAATCTTGAGCCAGAGTTCTTTGCCCCATATTAAGGAAGCAGATATCATAAAGGAAGAAGGCTGCAGTGAACAAGGAACTGTGCTAAAAGTAAAGAGAGAGTAGCAGTCAGGTCTCAGCTCTATCCCTAATTTGCCATTCCCTAGAAGGTCAGCTATAACCGGGGATAAACTTGTCGTCTGTTTTATGCACTGCTATGTACTCACCTCACCACTGGCTGTCAGTCAGTTGGACTGTGGCGGCTTGCGTGTTGCTGGAAGCTGTGTCACTGCTATTTCAAACGCCAGCAGGGCCACCCAGGTTTCAGCAGGTGAACAGGTTTCCACAGAGCTTCCAGTCTAAGAACAGGCTACCAAGAAGGAAGGGGCTGTCCATTTCTGAGCAACTAGCCATTGAAAAGCCTTAAGGGCAGCAGTAGAATATTGTCAGACACGAGGCGGGAGGATGAGCTCCTCTGTCAGGGGAGGCCAGCCCCTAACACATCATTACGGGTCTGGTAGGCGCAATTGTACAGCAACAATAAGTAAAGATCATAGTAGAGTTATAGAGAGCATGAGAGATAAAAGAGAAGTATTGAAATAAATGGAGTCAGACACAATTCATGGTAGCATGCTCACTTCAGCCCCGCTTGGTGGTCCATGTGGAGGGAGAGAGAGAGTTTAATGCTAGCCCAGACTTTTTTATATTCTCTGGGGACATGCAAGTCCCCTCATTACAGGTGAGAACCTACGTCACAGGAAGGGGTTGTGCTATAGGTAAAATAGTAATGAGAGGGTGGTCTAGGGAAATATACACAATAGGAAGAGGAGGGATTGGGGGTATACATGTGACAAGATGGGCGGATCCTAGGTACAGGATGGCAGCCTAACCTTGGATGCCACAGATCAGTTTGGCCTGTTCCCTGGCTCAACTGATAGAGACCATTATCAGTGAGGTGTGAACTCCACCTACAGGAACCAAGCTAATGGTAGCAGCCACCACCACCACCCCCCTACCCCTGTGGTGTTGGGAGACAGCAGTCTGGCAGGGACTGCCTTCAGGGAAGATGCCTGTGAGCATCTGACCTCTCCCCACACTCCTCAGGTTGGAAGGCACTCAAAATATGACCAAGGAAAATAGAGTCAACCATAGTGATGTGGATGGAAGAAAGCTCTCGGGACCTTCATCTGAATCCTGAGACATGACTCAAAAGAAGAAGAAACAGCAGTGGGCATTTATTAGTCATTGGAGCTTGGAATGTATGGAGTATGAATGTGGTAAAATTGGTAGTCGTCATAAAAGAGATGGAGCACATAAACATCAATATTCTATGCAGACCACGAATTGAAATGGACGGGTGATGGCCATTTCGAATCAGATAATGCCATGGTTTACTGTGACGGGATGGTTAATTCAAGAGAAATGGTGTCACATGCATAATTAAAAAGGACATTTCAAGATCTGTCTTGAAAGCATAATGCTGTCTGTGATGGGGTAATATGTGCATACAAGAAAATCCAGTCAATAAAACTATTAGTCAAGTTCATGCACCCACTACTAATGATAGTGAAAAAGAAATTCTACAACTGTCTTTGGTCTGAAATTGGTCAAACATGAAATCAACATAAATTGATAATCATTGATAATTTGAAATGCAAATGTTGGAAGCAACAGTAGTTGGAAAACATGGCCTTGGTGATAGAATCAAAGCTGGAGATCACACGGTCGAATTTTGCAAGACCAAAGACTCCTTCAACGATAAATACTGTACCATTTTTGAACAACACAAAAGGCAACTATGAATACGGACCTCTTCAGGTGGAATACACAGAAATCAAGTTGACTACATCCATGGGAAGGGACAATGGAGAAACTCATTATCAGTTCAAACAAGGCCAAGAGCTGCCTGTGGAAAAGAGACCATCTCCAGTCAAGAAATAAAGGGTGCATTGTGTTGGTAACCCTGCTGCACAAGATTTTGTTAGGTAGCTTAGCCTAGGGAATTGGGAAGTCCATTACGCATGCCCAGGAGAGCATGGGCATGGATGGGCGTTACACCTGGAGCAGCCCACCTGGGCCAGGTGATTGCAATTCAGCCAATGGGATCGACCTGGGGTCGTTCACCACACCTCCCCCGGGAACCCTTAAAAGGCAGGGACCTGAAGGGAGAGGGACTCTTGGTCTTTTGGCTTGTCTTGCTTGGGTGGTCTGGTAGTCTTTGTGGGAGGAGAGAGATCCTTGCGTGACCTGGAGCAGTCTCTGCCAGGCCGCATGGTCAAAGGAATCCTATGGGTGCCGCGTAAAACCTAATGCTTCTTTGAACTTTCATTAAATTCACTTGGATCACGAGCCCGGCTTCGGCATGAAATCTTTCTCGCGCGGAGCCAAGGACCGAGGCTGAGATTTAGGCCAGAGAGAGAAACCTAACATAAGTGTTGCTGCGTGACTCGGATGTACAACACCGCGTGCAACTGAGGAGTTCAGGCTGAAGTGCTCCGGCAACGTCTGGGAGATGGATGGCTCCTCGAGGCGACCCATGAAGACATCAGTAACGTATTCCCGTACCTCTCTCCTCCTTTTGGTGTTCGGGATTTTACGTCTGTCTCTCTGTGCTCGCCTTCTTGGGAGTTTGCATGTCTTCCGAAGGCTGGATTGCTGGGAGGGGGCTAGGACTCTGTGTGCTGAAGGCCATTCCCCAAGCCTCTTTGCATCTCAATTGCCCCATGCTGATCTCCCTCTAGGCCGCAAGTGGCGGCCGCCATTTTCCGGGCCACATGAGTCGCAGGGCCATGGCAACATGGCGCCGCCTGGTGTCCGCCATTTTTGCTACGGGTCAGCGGAGCTCATGACCCTGCTAAGATGGCGCCGACTGCTCCAACTGCATTGGGGGGCGGTGCCTGGTTAGCTAGCCACTCCTCCGGTTCCGGGAGCTAGCCCCTGCTCTAGTCCCGGATCCAAATAGTCCCCATTTTCCGTTTTAGCTTCCCTTGGTCTTCCAAACATGCTGCGTTGGTGTTCTACCGGTGTGGGTTTGTTCCTTAATACCTGCTGGTCTTCCGTGGCCCAGGCCTAGGCCCAAGGCATTCGGAAGCCAGGCCCGAGTAACTGCTGTTAACTTCTGCCTTCCAGTGATGCTGCCTCTGGCACTTTCTGGGAATAGCTCTTAATACGGTTCCACCACCAGGATGCTCCAGCCAGAGATCCCGATTCTTTAGAGGTTCCTGAGCTGCCAGACAGACGTCCCCCTTCCCTTCAGAGATTTGGAAGTCTGCTCCTGCCAGCAGGCGTCTCTGAAGGCCGGGGTGCCACGCCATGCAGTGGCCCTCATAGCTGTAATCTGGAAAGCGGTCAGACTAGAATGTCGCGACTGGTCTCTGACTCCTCCCTTGGGCGGGGGCACCTGCCTGAGGCCTCAGATTCACGACACTCAGACGTGGGCGCTGAATCTGCGATTACCCAACCTCGAGGCATCGAGCTCTTGGTAATCCTCGTGTTGTTTCCTTTCCAGATGGGACAGACCAGCTCGACACCGATACCCTTAGAGGTTCCCGAGCTGCCGGATAGATGTCCCCTTCCCTTCAGAGATTTGGAAGTCTGCTCCTGCCAGCAGGCGTCTCTGAAGGCCGGGGTGCCACGCCATGCAGTGGCCCTCATAGCTGTAATCTGGAAAGCAGTCAGACTAGAATGTCGCGTGTTGTTTGCTTTCCAGATGGGACAGACCAGCTCGATACCGATACCCAAGGATTGCCTCCTCGGATGCAACCTGTTCAATTGGGAAAGTGGTGGGAGATGCCATTTATTAGAGCATTCTTCCTTTTAAGGAGAAATAGGGATCGCTGTGCCCAGTGCACCCAGGACCCCCTGAGGGACCCTGGACCAGAGGAAAACTGTTGCTTCAACCCTGAAGCAGCCCAGAGTATTCTACCTGTAGTAGAGGCAGCGGGGGAGCACGGTCCCCAAGCAATTTACAAACCTTTCACCCTAATTGAACTCAAGCAAATTAAAAGTGACTTAGGCAGTTACTCTAACAAACCCAACAGTACATAGGACACTTTCAGCACCTCACCCTAGCCTGTGATTTAACCTGGAAAAATGTCGTGATCATACTAGGACAGACCATGACGGATTTCGAGAACGTGTGCTCAAAGGTGCCAGAAAGTTTGCAGAGGAGTTACATGTGATGAATGAAAAATACCCTGTAGGGGAAACTGCTGTACCCTTCACAGAACCTGCGTGGAGTTACACAAGTGGGCACGGGAACATTTCCTGATGTGCATCACGGGTGGACTAAAGTCAGGCAGGCAAAAGGCCATTAATTATGCCAAGGTGACAGCGATTCACCAGGGACCTACCGAGTCTCCTGTAAGCTTCTTAGAGAGGCTAAAGGAAGCCCTAAAGAATCATACTGCTGTAGATATTGATTCCTATGAGGGGCAAGTCCTGCTCAAGGACAAATTCCTCACCCAGGCTGCACAGGACATTCGCAAGAAAGTCCAAAAACTAGTGCAAAGCCCTGAAGGAGCTAACCTGGAGATGGTTGCTTGTGCCAACACGGCTTTTTACAATAGGGAGCAGGAAAGTGAGGCTCGAGCCCAGGAGGAGAAAAGAAAGGACATTAGGCATGCCCAGATATTGGCTGCACTCAGTAGCCGATGCCCATCGAATGCCTCCCAGGTTACCCAGACTTTTAAACCAGGTACCAAGTGCTACATTTGCCAGTGATGGGGTCATTGGGCTAGGAACTGCCCTGACCGGAACAAGTCTCCTCAGACGCCATACGTCCATTGTGAGCAGACTGGCCACTGGGCTGGCCTCTGTCCTAAGGCCCAAAACCTGGAGGGGAGGCACCCACAGGCCAGCTGGCACCTGACATTGGAGGAGGATTGAAGGCACCTGGTCCAGACGGCTCAGCAGCAAAAGCTTCCTAGTGATACCTGAATGTCCAGCTCCTCTCATAGGCCGAGACCTGCTGTCCAAACTGCACACCTGCAGTCATCGGGCCTCATCCAGGTCCCTCTACAGCTTCCAGTTGTTCCTCACAGTAGAGGAGCCTCAGATTCCCCCACAGGAACTGTGGGAGCAGACGGATACTCCTGTGAGCCACTGGACGGTCTTAGGATGGTATTTCATCGCCACCCCAGGACGGATGAGGGCTGCACAGATGAGTCTACCTCAAACCCCTCACAGCCTTTAGGCCAGTGAATACCTTTCCTCCATTCCTGTGTTCACAATGACCAAAGTCTGTGACACTAACCTAACTTCAAGGGCACTGCCACCTTACAATCTTACCCATGTCTCAGTCTGTTCACCTGTTGTTTGTTTGTTTTCCATTTCTCAGGTTACAAAGGCCTCTAAACCCAGTGCGCCAGCTTCAGAACCACCGCCTCCAGAAAAACCCACCTCGACCTTATCTATCCTGGGCTCTTAATGGACAACCCCTTCTAACAGAGTAGGAAGGGTATGGACCCAAAACTCCACTATGCCCTTTTGTCAGCAGGAAGCAGCTAGAGATGTCGTCGTCCAGTACCCCAAAGATTTGGGTCCATATCTCTTCAGGGGGGAATGTTAGGTAGCTTAGCCTAGGGAATTGGGAAGTCCATTACGCATGCCCAGGAGAGCCAGCAAAAGACAAAAGCTGGATTTTCCCGCCGGTGGGCTTGGATGGGCGTTACACCTGGAGCAGCCCACCTGGGCCGGGTGATTGCAATTCAGCCAATGGGATCGACCTGGGGTCGTTCACCACACCTCCCCCGGGAACCCTTAAAAGGCAGGGACCTGAAGGGAGAGGGACTCTTGGTCTTTTGGCTTGTCTTGCTTGGGTGGCCTGGTAGTCTTTGTGGGAGGAGAGAGATCCTTGCGTGACCTGGAGCAGTCTCTGCCAGGCCGCATGGTCAAAGGAATCCTATGGGTGCCGCGTAAAACCTGATGCTTCTTTGAACTTTCATTAAATTCACTTGGATCACGAGCCCGGCTTCGGCATGAAATCTTTCTTGCGCGGAGCCAAGGACCGAGGCTGAGATTTAGGCCAGAGAGAGAGACCTAACAATTTCTTTAAAGTGTGGAAGAGCAAGGATGTCACTTTGAGAACTACTCACCCAAGCTATTGTATTTTCATCTACCGCATATGAACGAGCAAGGGCAGCACTGGATATGGAAGACTGAAGAAAAATCAATGCAGTTGAATCATGATACTAGAGAAGAACATTGAACTGAATATGGACTGCCAAAAGAACAAACAAATCTTCCGTGAAAGAGGAACAGCCATAGTACGCCTTCAAAAAGAGTCTTATCTCACATACTTTGGACCTGTTATCAGGAGAGATCGATCATCGGTCCCTGGAAAAGGACATTAAGCAAACGGGCAGAGAAAAGGAAGAGTTAACACAGGCTGCAACAATGAACTCACACATTATTACCATGGGGAGGATGGTGCCGTGTTTCATTCTGTTGTATGCAGGGTGGTTATGAGTCAGAACTGACTTGATGACACCTAACAACAACAACAACAACATACCCAGTGCTTAGAACACTGCATGGCATATGTTGGCACTTCATAAATGCCTATCAATTGAATAATGAATCACTATTGTCTTGGATATGTCAAAGAACTCATTGGCACTATTTGCTCATCGATTCTTTCCCGATTGCCTCATTGTTGCAGTTGCTGTTGGCTGTCAAGCTAATTCCGACTCGTAGAAACCCAGGTGACAGTAGAACTGTTCCATGGAATTTTCTTGGGTGTAGTTTTTATGCGAACAGGTTCACTGGCCTTTGACTCTTAGAGCCTCTGGTGAGATCAAGCCTCCAGCCTGCTGGCTGCACATACTCCACCAGGGCTCTCAGCTGCTTCAACAGGAGTGCTCTTTTCAAAGGAGCACAGGCGGAAAGGTGTCCACAGAAGCTGGGAAGTGGGTAGCGATCGCGGAGGAGGGAAGTCGCAAAGGAGAATGCGGACACTGGTTAAAGATGAAGGGTCACAGTAGCCAAGGACTAGCATAGTCAGTGGAAGCAGGTGGAGGGAAGGAAAGCGCGGCGGGAGGACACAGTAGCAGCAGCAGCTGACCGGTGGGAGTCTGTTTAAGCAGAGCCGACAGCGTTTTCTCTGCCTTTGGGGAAGAGGCGCTCTCAGCTCAACAGGGAACCACTAAGGAGAGGGAGAGCAAAGGAATTGGATCGCAAAGGGGAGAACGCAGATTTCACTAGCCAGAGGACCTCCCGGGAAAAGCCCAGAGAGGGAAGAGCAGCTATGAGCACAAAGAAGACTGAGAAACCTTAAACCAAAATCCAGCGCCTAAAATTGGTGATGAATTTATTGTTGGCACTGACGGAGTCTTGGCCTCTCAAAAGGCAGGGTCTTTGGGAGCTCGGAGCAAGTGGTTTATTTGGGAATGGGCAATGAGGGCGGGCAGGGCAGGAGGAGGGAGGCAGGGGGAGAGGGGAAACCATCACAAGGACCCATCACTCAACTGGCCATTGGTTAAGGGCAGCTGGTGCTCATCCAACTGAGACTTTGAGGAGTCGAGGAAAAGCACCTCTGAACTTTCTACGGTCAGGGCACCAAGGGGATCATTTATTCATCAGCTCCCATCCCTCAATCATTAAGTCCTCTACCCTTTGGGGCTGTGCGTGGGTGAGGCCAGAGTGGGCTCCTGCGGGTGTTCCCTGCCTCAGCATCAGTCAAGCCCCAGAAATGGAAGTAAGAGGGTCACAGCACAGGCTCAAGTGCAAATGAACTCAAAGTTCATCATGTCTGCAGAAGACTGGTCCTTCCACCAGTGGCTGAGTCGTCCATTGATCTGACCTGTCTAGCCATAAGTCCTTATATGGTTTTATTCTGGATTTGATACCTATGGCTATCATCCCATTGTAAAGGGAGTTCTCTGCTGGAATAATGGAATTCAATCTTGACTTCGGTAGAGTAGAGTATGTAAACCAAGTCACGTCCTTCGTTTTCTTGAGAGTATGGTCTGCTGAAAGACAAACACCACCCCTCCATCAAAGCCATTGTTCTGCGTGTAAGAGCCATCTCAGACACAGAGAAACCCCAGGACCATTGGAAGAAGACCATATTTTAGGTCTCTGTCTGAAATTACAGGGGCACCAGACTGCCACAGAGCCTGTGGGACAGAGTAAAGGAGCCAAGACCAGAGGCCAAAGCAAGAAAACTATGAGACAGAACAGAGGGTCAGCACTGGCACTATGGAGCTGTATGGCAGAGCAACAAGCAGGTTTCCTGGTCCACAGAGGCAGAGACCAAGGAACCACACGACTGAGAGACTAAGGACCAGACAGAGACTTGGCTGCTGGCTGATGAGAGGTATTGCTGAGGACTGTAAATTACTGTTTACCAGTCCTGACTTGTGGTAACCTACTAGTTTCCCTAATAAGCTCCCATAATTGTGACTATTATTTATGAATAATAAATAGGGCCACTGCAATGAATGCTTGAACCCGACATAGAAGCAGAGTGCTGTGATGGGGAATGGTTGGTGTCAGAAGAGGGAAAGCAGGGTGGAGGGTGAACGCATGTCTCAACTCTGCCTCGTGACAACAGGGAAACCAGAAGAGGTCACATATGCCCCCAATGCAAAATGGTTTTCTACACATCTTCTATGATTATATCGTTAGAATAATGGTTTGCAGATTTTGTTGTGCATTAGAATCTCTGAGGAGCCCTTAAAAATCCTGGTGGCTAGGTGCAATCTAGACAATAAATCAGTTCAACTATCTAAATGAGAAATTCAGGATAGGTGAGTCAATAGAGACAGTAACTGGATTAATGGTCCCTTGGGGGTATGGCAGGAAAGGTTGCGGGGTGGGGATGGGAAGCTAGTCATAATGAATACAAGAGAGAAGACAGTTTTTTAATTGAGTGTGGTAATGATTATACAACTCTTCTTGATATGATTAAATTTTATGATATGTGAATTATGTGCCAGTAAAACTGTCAAAAACAAAAACCCATGAGGCAGAGTTGTACTCTGACATACAAAGGGGTCACCAGGAGCCAGGCTCCACTCAGTAGCAAGTAGCAACTAGTTACGCTGGAGTGATAACCTGGAGGGATTGGGAATAATGGCCAAAAGGTATGAGGGTTACATTTTTTTTGAGGTTATATTTTGTGATGTGAAAACATTTCTAAAATTAAATGTGAATGAATCCACAAGAATACACCAAAATGTGGTGATACCATGGATACACACAGAAGTACTGTGCCATTATCTTCTATTGGGTGAATTGTATAATAAGTGAATTATATCTCAAGAAAGCTGTCACTCTGTATATGTATTTATCTATAGATACATATGTATGCATATAAGTTAAATTACATATACATTTATATTTGAACATTAACATTGATTTAAAAAACAAAACAGACACAACTTTGACTCAACGTGACCCTATAGGATAAAACAGAACTCCTCATCGGGTTTCTAAGCCTGGAAGTGTCTATGGAAGCAGATCCATGTGTGACTGGCAGGTTTGAATCACTGGCTTTTCCACTGCCAGGCCTACACTTAGCCCTTGCACCACTAGGGCTCCATGCAACATTATCTAAAGGGTAGGCCTTACTCATCACGTGATTTTAGGTGCCATAAAGTCCAGATGACACACTGCAGCCAGCCTCGTGCACAACTGAGCAGACACCGCCCAATCTGCACAGGCCTCACAAGCAGAAGCCTTTGTCACTCGCTGTTGCAGTCGCAGTGTCGACCCTCTCGTTGAAAGCCTTCTTCCTTTTCACTGACCCTCTCTTTCTGCCCAACCTAACCTCATGTTCTTGTTCAGGGGCCGGCCTCTCCCGATAACATGTCCAACGTCTGGGAGGCAATGTCTTGCCATTCTCGCTTCTAGGGAGAATTCTGGCTATACTTCCTCCAATTTTTATTTGTTTCACCTTCTCACAGTCCTGGTACTTTCCATGTTCTTCACCAACACCATCTTTCAAAGGCATCAGTTCTTCAGTCTTCCACATTCCTTGTCCAACTTTCACGTGCCTATGAGGCAACAGAAAATCTCATGCTTGAGTTAAATTGCAAAACCCACTGCCACCTAATCAACTCCCAATTAGACCCACTCTCCGGGTCTCCAAGGCTGTCCATCTTGACCGGAGCACTCTCGTCTTTCTCCTGCAGAGTGGCTGGTGGGTTTGAACCACTAACTGTGTGGTTAGCAGGCCAACCCTTACCCAATAGACCCATGAGGCCTTGGGTAAGGTTCACTTTCAGACTCAAAGTAACACTTTTGATCTTTAACATTTTATAGAAAGGTCTTTTGCAGTAGATTTTCCCAATGCATGACACTGATTTCTTAACTTTTGATTCCATGGATACTGATTCTGGGCCCAAATGAAATCCTTGACAGCTTTAATGTTTTCCTTTTTTATCGTGTTGTTTATTTTTACTTTTATTTCTTTTTAAAAGTTCTACTGGCACATAATTCACATAGCATACAACTGAATAGTTCAGTCATATTAAGAAAGCTGTGCAAGCATCAGCACAATCAATTTCAGAACATTTTCTTCTTTCTCAGACTCATTACTGGTAGCTCCCCATTTCCACAAACCTCCCTGACATGCCATTAGGTAATTTTCAATCCACTTACTGGCTCTATAGAGTTACCTGTCCTGCATTTCATAAACACAAAATCGCCCAAAACACCACCAACAAAAATGACCAATCAAAACAGAAAAACCTCAATCAAAAGAAAAGCAGAAAATATTAAAAACTGAAACATCCTTAAACTAGGTCAAAAGGGAGAGCAGGTGACAAGGCATTCCATTTTAACCTAGCTACACCTGCCATGACTGACTTTACAGGGCTCTCGGTCTGGTAGCAAGGCTATCAGAAGGGATCCAACCGAGGCTTAATCCGTGTGGAGACCAGGCAAATGGATTTTGGACTTCCACAGCCATCCATACCCTTCTGCAAACTGGGTGTTCACCATTTAAGCTCTGATACCATTCCCTCCTTCTTCAAATTTGGATTTTATTGTTTACAATCATTGGATCACACAGGCTGGTATGATTCTTCCATGTGAACTTAGTAGCCCCCTCAATTAGATGGCTGCTTATTTGAATACAAGCCTATCCGAAGCTATTCTTTCTGATAGCTGGACCCCATCTGATATCTTCACCACATTTCTCTATAGCAACCATGTCTTCAGTGATCTCCTTATGAAGTTGAGTAACATGATGTTGTTTATTGATTCAGTCATGAGGATTTTTGCTCTATTATCAGGAGCAAGTTTCAGAGCGTGACATCTGCTGTAGTCTCTTCTTTCTTGCCTTCTTAGTGACCTTTTGCTTTTTTCATATGTGACATACTTGATGTCATATCAGAACTAGTCTGGTCTTTGATCATGAGTGTTTGATGCATAAAATCTAATCATGAGATACCGGGAAGATGGCGACGGAGTGACACACACCAGAGGGACTCCGCAGAATCCAGCCCAGGAGAGTTGCTCAGAGTGAAATTCAACGCCACTGGATCGCAGGAGGTGCATCATAAAGATAAGTAGGCACAGATCCACGGGGTTTTGAGGGGCTGGGGGCTTTTGGCTTACCTCAGTGGAAGCCGGCTGGGGCTCGACCCTAGTTCAGTTGCCGGATCTGCCCAAGCCGGGACCATTTGGAGCCTGTAGCAGGGCTTGGTCTCAGCACAGCCACAGTTTTTCCCTATCTGCCTCAGGGCAGGAACAGGACTCTTGCGGCTCCACCGGCAGGGATCGGGGTTCATCTACATTGTTGCTTCTGTTTGTGTCTCTGCTTTATATTCCAACACAGCCTTGGAGGGCTGCGCAGGGGCTTTTTCAAGGCACAGCCTCAGCCGCAGCCGCGCCGCGTGGTCTGAGCAGGGAATAAACCCAAACCCTCACAACTTCATAGGCAGGGATCAAGCTTCAGCTACACGGCGGCGTCTGTTAACATCTCTGCTCTCTGTCCCCCTCTCTGCTCTCTGGGGGCGGCTCAGCAGTTTTCTTGCGACCCTTCTTGGGGCTCAGCTGCGAACTACCGCTGGGGCTTGGGGCAGGGAGTAAGCCCTTGTAGATCCACAGGCAGGGAGTGGGACTCAGCTACATAGTTTCTTTTGCTTCCCTCGCTTCCCTGTACCCCTGCACAGTCTAGTCTCACTTTTTGATTTTTCTCACCCCCCTTGTTCCCGCCCTGCTCTCTCACACTCCATTGCGGACTTACGGGGCACTCCCATTGCCCTAGGGCATTTGCGCCTGGTTCACACCCAGCTAGGTGAGCTCCACCCTGCATAGATAGCCCAAGGCTAGGGTAAGGCCTGCTTGCTCTCCAGGGGATACTCCTCAGACTTCTCACCAGGGAGTTCCTGCCGGTGTACCTGGGGACATAAGGCAGCTCAGCCAACACTTATCAATATTCAAACCAATAGCGGGAACTTCAGCCCAGCCTCTGCAACACTGGTGCAGGCAGTTGATCTGCCATCTGGGGCACTCCCCTAATAGGGAAGCCACAGGAAGATAAAGTGGTAGGTTAATCCCATAGCAAAATCAGCTGTAGGCAGATCAAAGAAGAATTCCTATAAGTCTTCCAGAGAGAGACTAGAAAATGGCACCTGGTCCCTCAAAAACAACTCAACGCAAACAGCCATCACCCCCAATGACCTCAACGAAAAAACAAGAGAAACAAAAGGCAAAGGAAGAAGATGTCCTGAACATAACAACATACATAGAAGAAGCAGACATTGAGATGCCATACAAAGAAGCTCTCAGAATGGTGCTTGGAGCCATGCAGAATATGAGGGAAACACTACAGAAAAAGGATGAAATGATAGAGGATATAAAAGACACATACCAAAGGAAAATACAGGAGCTTGAGGAGCAGGTAACGAAACACAATAGCAGAATCATGTTCCTTGAGAATCGATTGGAGGAATCAGAGAACCGCATCAGTGGCGTGGAGGACAGCCAAGCAGACTTTAATAAACGTGAACAAAAATCTAATAAGAGCATCAGAGAAGCCGAAGAAAACCTAAGAGCTATGTCTGATGCTATGAAGCGGAACAACATTAGAATTATTGGCCTACCGGAGGAAGACACAACAAAGAAGTCATCTGCAACAATAGCGAGAGAATTCTTGGAGGAAAACTTCCCCAGCCTAATGAATGAAAACCAAGCAACCATCCAGGAGGCTGAAAGAACACCAGCACGAAGGGACCCCAAGAAGAAATCACCAAGGCACATAATAGTTAAACTTTCAAACTTTGAGGAAAAGGAGAAAATCATGAGAGCAGCTAGGGAAAAGCAAGCAATCACATATAAAGGTTCCCACATAAGGATATGCTCAGACCTATCAGCAGAAACTATGAAAAAAAGGAGAGAGTGGAGTAACATATTCCAAAAATTGAAAGAAAACAACGCAAATCCAAGAATACTCTACCCAGCCAAATTATCGATCAAGATCGATGGAGAAGTAAAAGTCTTCCCAGACAAGGAAAAACTCAAAAAATACGTTACAACAAACCCAGCATTACAAAAGATCCTCGCCGACTCAGTATGGGCAGAAGAACAACACTCACCAAGCACAAATAAGACACCAGCACATAGAACAACTTCACCCAGAGCACAACAAAGAGAAAACAGACCCCAAGATAGCAATGACTTAAGGATGGAAAGAAGTCAAGAATGACACACACACAAAACACACACTAATGAGAAAGGAAAGTAGGAAAACTCCCAACACAAAAAGTATAAAATGGCATCACAGAGTCCGCACATGGAGATAATAACCCTGAATATCAATGGCCTGAACTCAGGCATTAAAAGACTGAGACTTGCAGAATGGCTTAGAAAACACAACCCATCAATTTGCTGCCTACAGGAGACACACCTCAAGGCTACAGACAAAAATAGGCTGAGAATCAAAGGCTGGAGAAGGACCTACCAAGCAAACAGCAACACAAAAAAAGCAGGGGTTGCAATCCTTATCTCGGATAAAATTGACCTCAAAGTGCAAACCATAAAAAGAGATAAGGAGGGACACTATATAATGCTCAAGGGAATGATAGACAATGAACCACTAAGCATTGTAAACATATATTCCCCGAATGAGAGACCAGCTCAATACGTGAACCAAACACTCCAAAAGATTAAGAAAGAAATCACAGACTCGACAATTATAGTGGGTGACTTCAACACACCACTCACTGAGAAAGATAGATCACAGGGAAAGAAACTCAACAAGGAGACTAGAGAGCTAAACTCCACAATTAGACAATTTGGCCTAATAGATATTTACAGAGCTTTTCATCCAAATACAAAAAAGTTCACATTCTTTTCAAGTCCTCATGGCACATATTCGAAGATAGACCACATGCTGGGGCATAAGGCAAATCTACATAAATTTAAGCACATTGAAATAATACAGACCTCTCTCTCTGACCACTGTGCCATAAGACTGGAAATCAACAAAAGGAAGACAAAGAAAATAAGAGCAAATAATTGGAGGATGAATAACTCTCTACTGCAAAAGGAGTGCATACTGGTGCAGATCCGAGACGAAATCAGGAAATTTCTCGAAACCAACGAAAATGAGCACACGACGTACCAAAACTTATGGGACACAGCAAAGGCAGTCATCAGAGGAAGGTTCATAGCAATACAAGCACACCTGAGAAAGGAAGAGAGACTCATGACGGATACGCTGACACAAAATTTACAAAAACTAGAGCTGAGTCAGCAGGACAACCCTACTAATAGCAAAAGAAAAGAAATTATAAAAATCAGGGCTGAGATTCAGGAGAGGGAAAATAAAAAAACTTTGGAAAAAATTAACATCGCTAAAAGTTGGTTCTTTGAAAAGATAAACAGGATCGATAGACCATTGGCAAACCTAACCAAAGAAAGGAGGGAACAAATCTCAATAGCAAGAATAAGGGATGAAAGAGGGGTCATTACAACAGACCCTAATGAAATCAAAAGGATAGTTACACAATACTATGAAGGATTGTACTCCAATGAATTCAACAATTTGGAAGACATGGACAAATTCCTGGAAAAACAATCCCTCCCTAGACTATCCTCGGTGGACATCAAAAATCTCAACAGACCCATCGCAATAGAAGAAATAGAAAAGGTTATCAAGGGATTACCAACAAAAAAATCCCCTGGACCAGATGGATACACTGGAGAATTCTACCAAGCATTCAGGGAAGAACTAATACCAATCCTACACAAACTTTTCCAGAACATAGAAAAAGATGGCAAACTCCCAAACTCCTTCTATGAAGCTAGTATAACTCTGATACCCAAACCGGGCAAGGATCCCACAAGAATCGAGAACTACAGACCGATATCCCTAATGAACATTGATGCAAAAATCCTTAACAAAATACTAGCCAACAGAATACAAAAGTATATAAAACAAATAATTCACCATGACCAAGTGGGATTCATACCAGGGATGCAGGGATGGTTCAACATACGAAAGACCATTAGTATTATTCGTCACATTGACATGAAAAAGTATAAGAATCACATGATAATATCAATAGACGCAGAAAAAGCATTCGACAACATCCAACACCAATTCCTGTTTAAGACACTAGCGAAGATAGGAATGGAAGGAAAGTTCCTCAAGACAATACAAGCTATATATGAAAAACCAACAGCCAAAGTGGTAGTCAATGGAGAAAAGACTAACACAATCCCACTGAAAAAGGGAACCAGACAAGGATGCCCCTTGTCTCCACTCCTATTTAATATCGTGCTGGAGGTTTTAGCTAACAGCATAAGGCAAAGAAGTGACATCAAAGGTATTCGTCTGGGGAAGGAAGAGGTGAAACTATCGTTATTTGCAGATGATATGATTTTATATATGGAAAATCCCAAAAGTTCCACAAGGGGAGTACTGGAAGCAATAGAGGAGTTTGGCAGAGTGGCAGGATACAAGATCAACAAACAGAAGTCCATCGGACTGTTATACACATCAGATAAGACCACAGAAGAAGAGATCAAAAAGGTGGTACCCTTCACAATAGCCAAACACAAACTGAAATATCTAGGGATACACTTGACTGAAAAAACAAAAGATCTATATAGGGAAAACTATAGAACACTATTACAAGAAACCAAGAGCGACCTCAACAAATGGAAGAATATTCCGTGCTCTTGGATTGGGAGACTTAATATAGTTAAGATGTCAGTTCTGCCAAAGGCACTATATAAGTTTAATGCTATCCCGATACAATTACCATCATCTTTCTTCAAAGAAATGGAAAAACTGATTACCAACTTCATATGGAGAGGGAAGAAGCCCAGAATTAGCAGAGAACTCCTCAAGAAGAAGGACACCGTGGGAGGGCTTGCTTTACCTGACTTTGGCACATACTATACAGCCACAGTTCTCAAAACTGCATGGTATTGGTACAATGACAGATACTCAGACCAATGGAAAAGAACTGAAAACCCAGAAATAAAAGCATCAGCATACACACAGCTGATCTTTGACAAGGGCCCCAAAAATATCAAATGGGAAGCAGATGCCCTCTTTAACAAGTGGTGCTGGAAAAAATGGATATCAACATGCAGAAAAATGAAGCAAGACCCTTATCTCACTCCATGCACAAGAATAAACTCAAGGTGGATCACAGACCTTGAAGTTAAACCCCAAACTATTAGGGCCATCAATGAGGGAATTGGGACCAACTTGAGAACTTTGGCGCAGGGAATACACAGGCTATCAGAAATAGGGAAGGACACAAACACAGAGGAGGCACAAATCGACAAATGGGATATACTGAAGATAAAACACTTGTGTACATCTAAAGAATTCACCAAGAGAGTAATAAGAGAGTCCACAGACTGGGAAAACATCTTTAGCAATGACACATCAGACAAAGGCCTTATTACTAAAATCTACAGTACTCTGCTAGCTTCCAAAAAGAAAAAAACCAATAGCCCAATTGAAAGGTGGGCAAAGGACTTAAACAGAAGTTTCACAGGGGCAGAAATCCGAATGGCCAACAAACATATGAGAAAATGTTCCCGATCTTTAGCCATAAGAGAAATGCAAATTAAAACAACAATGAGGTACCACCTGACACCCTCAAAGGTAGCCCAATTCAAAAAATCAGAAAGCAACAAGTGTTGGAGGGGCTGTGGGGAGACAGGAACTCTCATCCACTGCTGGTGGGACTGTAAGTACGTACAGCCACTATGGAAATCAATCTGGCGATACCTAAAACAGATGGAAATAGAGTTACCATATGACCCAGCAATCCCCCTACTGGGCATATACCCAGAAGAGGCAAGAAACAAACCAAGACCAGACATCTGTGCTCCAATGTTCATTGCGGCACAGTTCACAATTGCAAGGAGTTGGAAGCAACCCAAATTTCCATCAACTGACGATTGGATTAAAAAACTGTGGTATATATATACAATGGAATACTACGCATCACTAAAGAGCAGTGATGAACGTATGAGGCACATAGCGGCATGGGAAGAACTGGAGGAAATCATGCTAAGCGAGGTAAGTCAGGCACAAAAGGACAAGTACAACATGAGTCCGCTGAGGTAAGAATTAAAAAAAAAATTTTTTTTTTAAAAGCAAAAGTGGCACAGGGAAAAAAGCTACTATATACAAACATTTTAGGGGTGAAGACGGGGTAGTATGAAAGAGACCAGACCAAAACCAGGGATGTATGAGGTAGACAATGGTGGAGGAGGTGGGGAAAGGAAAACAAAAGGATAAATACAAGGAAGAAAAGGGTAGTGGGGTCATAGGGCATTAATCCACCCAAGGGGAGGGTATTGTTTATATCTCCACAGGGAAAGTGGGACCAGACTTCAACCCAGTGTCGCAAGGTGTGAACGCAATATCCCGGTGTGGAGGAGGGAACCGGTGGAGAGGTCTGGGAGGCTGGCCCCAGCACCATAAATTAAGTGGATTCCTGCCCCTCCCCGAAAAGAATTTTTTCCAAAGGACGACATTGACTCTGCAGCTCTGGGAGATGGACATATTTGATCAGAGCACACGGGAGCAGATGAAGGGGCAGGAGGAGAGAGTGGAGCACAGCCTGGCCCACCAGGCCGTGATGATGATGTTCCTGAGTAGAGCAGCCAGTCCACAGAGAGAACAACATGGCTGGCCCCACTATGAGACATGATGCCCCTCAGTGACTAAGGGCGATACAGGGGACAGCACCGGAGACACAGTGTGGGAATTGCACCTGACCTGATCCCACCACACCGAGGCAAATCACTGGGGGAGTGCAGCGGAACAGCAAGGGAATGGAGTGGCAAGGTCCCCAGGGAATGCTGAAAGTGGACTTCGGGGCCAGGGCGTGGTGCCCCAACAGACTGGACTGGAAAACGCTCCTAAGGGCCAGCAAACGATCCCTGAACTAACTACAAGCTTTTCTCTTGTGAACTGTTTTATTCTGTTCTTTGTCAGTGGTTTGTTTTTGTTGTTTTGTTGTCTGGTTGTATACTGTTGCTTTGTTTTCCTCTGTCTAGTTTTCGTGCATGTTAGTGACTCCACAGGTCTGTCTGAATAGGACAGGCTGGATGAAGTATCTGGAGGAAAAACAACGGGACCGACAGTTTTGGGGGGACTTGGGGTGGGGGGGTAGGGGGGGGTAAGGAAGTGGTGTTAACAAACCCAGGGACAAGGGAAAAACATGGGACCCCAAATGGTAGAGAAGGGGGAGTGGCAGGCCTGGTGGGAAATGATCAAGTGTAAGGTTGCTTAGAGAAGAGGTATACTCTAGCCCAGGTGGCGATGAAGCATGGTAGTAGGGCAGGAGGAAAGTCAAGGGAGATGGAGGAAAGAGCTAGGAGTCAAAGGGCATTCATGGAGGTCTAGACAAAGACATGTACATGCAAATATATATAGGAGGATGGGGAAATAGATCTATGTGTCTATATTTATAGGTCAAGTATTAAGGTGGTGGAAGGACCTTGGGCCTCTACTCAAACACTCCCTCAATGCATGAATACCTTCTTTTATTAAATTGGAACTCTATGATGCTCACTCTCCAGACACAACGGCTGGAGCCAAAGTGTGTGAACAAGTAAATGTGGTGAAGAAAGCTGATGGTGCCCGGCTATCAAAAGAGATAGTGACTGGGGTCTTAAAGGCTTGAAGATAAACAAGCGGCCATCTAGCTCAGAAGCAACAAAGTCCACATGGAAGAACACACCAGCCTGAGTGAGCGAGTGGTCCCAAAAGGATCAGTTACCAGGCATCAAAGAACAAAAAATCATATCATTGAGTGCACACCTCCATGATAGGATCGCTGAAGACAAATGGGTGCATAAGCAAATGTGGTGAAGAAAGCTGATGGTGCCCGGCTATCAAAAGAGATAGTGTCTGGGGTCTTAAAGGCTTGAAGGTGAACAAGCGGCCATCTAGCTCAGAAGCAAATAAGCCCACATGGAAGAAGCACACTGGCCAGTGCGATCACGAGGTGCCCAAGGGACCAGGTATAAGGCATCATGCAAAAAAAAAAAAAAAGATATAAGTGTGTGTATGTATGTGTATATATGTGTATATGTATATATGTATGTATATATATGTATATATATATCATATTAAATGAAGGGGGAAGTGCAGAGTGGAGACCCAAGGCCCAAGTGTCGACCAATGGAGATCCCCTCATAGAGGGGTTTAGGAAAGGAGATGGGTTAATTAGGGTGTGAGGTAGTATCGATGAAGAACACAGCTTTCCCCCGGATCCTGGATGCTTCCTCCCCCCAACTACCATGATCCGAATTCTACCTTGCAGGGCTGGATAGGACAGAGGCTGTACACTGGTGCATATGAGGGTTGGAGGTACAGGGAATCCAGGGTGGATGATACCTTCAGGACCAAGGGTGTGAGGGACGATGCTGGGAGAGTGGAGGGTGAGTGGGTTGGAAAGGGGGAACTGATTACAGGGATCCACATGTGACCTCTTCCCTGGGAGAGGGACAGCAGAGAAGGGGGGAAGGGAGACTCCGGATAGGGCAAGATATGACAAAACAACGATGTATAAATGACCAAGGGCATATGAGGGAGGGGGGAATGGGGAGGGAGGAGGGGAAAAAAAAGAGGACCTGATGCAAGGGGCTTAAGTGGAGAGCAAATGCCTTGAGAATGATTGGGGCAGGGAATGTATGGATGTGCTTTATACAATTGATGTATGTATGTGTATGGATTGTGGTAAGAGTTGTATGAGTCCCTAATAAAATGTAAAAGAAGAAAAGAGAAAAAAATGATTAGGGCAAAGACTGTACAGATGTGCTTTATACAATTGATGCATGTATATGTATGAACTGTGAAAAGAATTGTATGAGCCCCAATAAATTGTTAAAATTTAAAAAAAAAAAAAAATCTAATCATGAGATGATGGGCTTTGAATTCTGGTAGGTCATTCATTGGCTCTCATGGCCTGTTTTAATTTTCTTCAGCCTCAACTTGAACTTACATATGAGCAACTTGTGGTCTGTTCTGAAATTAGCTCCTGTCCTTATTCTAATTGATGATATTGAGCTTCTCCATCCTCTCTTCCTAAGGATATAGTTCATTTGATGCCTGTGTAACTGATTCCATCCTTTAAGATCTTTGTTGTTTTGTTGTTAAAATATATGTGCAATGAATAAGCCACTGGCCTTGCACACTTCTATAATGTGATCACCCAGGCCATACTTTCCCGCTACCTATCCGTCTTGTTGTCTCCAGCTTCTGCATCCCAAATCACCAGTAATTTTCAATCCATTTTTGCATGCATCTTTGATCAATTTCAGGCTGAAAAAGTTGGTAGAAGTCTCCAATTTCTTCATTATTGGCTTTAGTGAGTGGTAGGTAATTTGAAGAACGGCTGTATTAACTTCCTTGTAGGCATACAGATATTATTCTCTTATATTGTACTTCAAGATATATCTTAAATTTTTTTTATGATGAATGTGACACCATTCCTTTATATATTTCCCAGCAGAGTAAATTATGTCTGATTCTAAATGGTTGGTCCTATTCTATTTCAGTTTACTTTCACTTTGGACAACTTCCAATTCTCCACGATCTGTACTTCATTAATTCCATGCTCCAGTTGTTAATGGATGTTGGGGCTATTCCTTATCATATGTCATGCTGTGTTGGTCTGGGTACACTAGAGAAACAAATCCATGGACACACATATGTGTATACGAAAAAGATTTATATACAAGAGGATTTGAACATTGAGAAAACATGCTAGCCAAATCCACATCAAGTCCATAAGTCTGATATTAGCCCATATGTCTGATACCAATCTATAAAGGCCTCTACAGACTCATGAAACAAATGCAATGATGCTGAATGTAGAAGATCGCAGGCCAGTGGGTAGAGAGTCTTTGGATCCAGTATCATTGGAAACATCTCAGCACTGGCAGGGGTCTCTGCATCTTAGGGTGGGTCCATGTGTCTTGTCAGCTGCTCTGTCTCCCCGGGTGTGAGCAGAGTCTCCCATCTTCAAGGAGGAAATACCAGATTTCCCAGAATTCTCAGGAGAAGATCATGCCCACACAGAAGCCTCATTGGTTATGATCTGATTGACTGACTAGACAACACCCCTTCACTCATAACCCTCTCAAATTGACAATTATGTAACTACCATACATGCCATGTCAGCAAATGATGGTCCTGAGATTTTCCTCCGTCCATATCACAACGGTCTGCTCTAATCAGAGGGGTTAGCTCTTCCCTGGTCATATTTTGAGGACCTTCCAACCTGAGGGGCTCATCTTCTGGCATCAGGCCAGACAGTGCTCAGCTGCTATTTGTAGGCTTTCACTGGCCAATTGTTTTCTCTTGACCTGAAAGCTCCACCAAAACGTGTCCACCATAGGTAACACTATACTACAGGTGTTTGAAATATAAGCATTACAGTAACATGTCAGCTGCCAAATTATGACCAACAGACAGATGAGTAATAGAGATGTTCCTTCATTTCCATCAAGGGTTCTACACTGCCCTTTCCTTACCCGAGGTCCAGTCAGAGTCACGTGCATCTAGTTGATTCCCTGTCCTCTTTTCACTAGTAGTCAGGTGCTGTCAAGTTGATTCTAATGCATGATCATTCCAGGGTGTCACAGCAGAACTGTGCTCCCGAGGATTTCCAGCTGGTTCTTCAGCGGTAGATCATCGACCATTTCTACCAATGCACCTCCAGAGGGGCTCAAGCTTCCAATCCCTGGGTTAGTAGCCAAGGATGTTCATCCCTGATACGACCCTGGAATCCTGCTTCCTTATTTTCTTCCACTCTGTAACCATTTTCTCACTCTTGATCCTTCATGATTTGGAGACTTTTCAATAGTCCTGGACGGTTATTTTGTAAAATGGGTCCAACTGAGGATTTGCCTGATGGTTTCTCATAATTAGGTCGAGTTAATGCACTTGGAGCAAGAATCTCACAGAAGTGGCAGAGTACTCTTCTCTGTGCATCATAGGGATGTACAGTATTGATGTCTTATTGCTAGCAATGTTAAGCTTGACTGCTTGGTTACTTAAGGTGGGGGATGCTAGGTTTCTCCAGTATAAAGTTACAATATATTCCTTTGTAATTAATAGGTATATTATAAGGAGATTCTTTGAGATCATGCAAATGGTTTGTTTCTCATTATTTTGTCTGCTCTCCTTAGCAGGTAGTAGCGGTTCTTACCAGCAAGTTATTACTGCAGTGCCTTCATAATGGTGATTTTCTATTTCTTTCTTTGTACATTTATTAGTTGAAAGTCTCCTCTAAGGAAGAGCTGTATGATTTGTCTTTAAATTACTATGACAATTTAATAGCCCTTGAAAAGAAAGCTGCTTTGAACTCTTGAATAAGTGAGAAATAGAATGGAATGGAATGGAATACTTAGGTGGTTTTCACTTAAGGACTGATAAGAATTTCCTTTCATACAGGGAACAGTGAGACAAAGAGCATCAAGAAACCAGGAGAGTAGGATGTGAAATCAGGAATTGTTTTGGGCATGAAACATAATAAAGGAGTGTTTGCAGTGCTTTCTATATTGAAAAAAAAAAAAGGAAAAGGCTAACAGGGTAGGTTTTTTTTATGAGACACCTCTGTCAAGAAGAAACACATTTGTGTGAGCATCTCAAGATTAAGATCTAAAGAGAAGACACGGGGGAACCAGTTACAAAGCCACAAAACAATAGCAAAGGAAGGAAAAACTGAACTTGGCATGTCTGCCAAAGGAAGGCAGGGCACTTGTGTGAGGTGCTAAAACAAACAAACAAAAAAATGGTGGGGGCGGGACAGTGAAGGAAGGCCTAGGCAGAAATGAGGAAATACGGTTGTGTGTCCCTGTTGGTGAACACAGCAAAGTAAACTAGAAAAACCAGCTAGAGGTGAGAAACCCTTGAACCAGGAAAGAGAGGATCTAGGTCCCATAGGAGTTATGATTCAGACAAGGACCCTTTCACTCAGAAAGCACTCACTGGGAAGGAAGTATTCCAAGAATAAAAAGATCTATAGGGTATATCAGTTATGATTCCTTCCATTAGTATGACAGAAACTCAACTCAAAGTGCCTTAAGCAGAAGGAGACACTTGGCTTCCTTAACAGAGAAGGTCATGGTAAGAGATGGCTGAGTACTGGTAGTCCCCGGAACTCAAAGCCATATGGCTTCTCTCTTTTCTCTTCCTCCCAGCCTGCTACAAAACCCCGCCCAGTATCCTATCTTAGTTCTTCTGTTCTTTGTGTGGTCTTATTGCTTTCCCTCTCAGATGGGCTTCCATGGTCGATGGCTTAAAGTATTCGTGATACCAGCTGAGCATGATGACAGACTATTTTATGCCTGTCATTGCCAAAGACAAACTCTCAATGGTCGAGAAGTAAAACCTAATGTTTAGTCAGGTCTGGGTCAAAGCCCTGCCAGACACAGGAATCTGAGTGAGGTCAGGATTAACAGAGCCACTTAGGATGAAAGAAAGGCAGTCGGCCCAGAGGCCCAGCATAGAGAGGGGTATTATTAGCAGACAAGAAAGGGGAGGCTTTCAAGGAACACTAATGGATGCTCACCACTAAAGGCTCCCTCAAAGAGCCTCTGCAAGTAATCATCACTGTTACTGTAATAATAACGAACATGGATTGAGTGCTTGCTATGCGACAGACACTCTTCTAAACCCTTCACAAATATTAAATCATCTACGCCTCACAACCACCTTGGAGACTGTTGTTCGAGCCATTGTGCAGAGGAGGAAACCAACGTCAACAGGCTCAGCCACGTGTCCAAGGACCCAGAGAAGACCAGCAGCTAGACAAGACTTTTATTCCAGGGGCCTGAAATGCAGAGCCTCTGCTGTAAACCACTGACATGGGATCTTAGAGAATAGATGTGTCAGAAATAAATGAGTGGAAGGGAAAAAAACAAGTTTGAAAGAAGACCAGTTACCCCTACAATTAAGATATGAGTTATCATAGTATACGGGTCACAACCCTTCCAACACTCAAACCTCACAAGGCTAAAAACTGCCTTCAAAAGTCTGAAGGTACACAAGAAGACTTGGTTCCAATAATGTGGCATGGTGGGATGCCCACCTTCCCGACACGATCGCTGAAGACAAACTGGGTACGTAAGCAATTGTGGTGAAGAAAGCTGGTGGGGTCCGGCTATTAAATGATATCATGTCTAGGGTCTTAAAAGTCAAACAAGCAGCCACATGGAAGCCCACGTACAAAGTCCACACAGAAGAAGTACTCCAGCCTGTGTGATCATGGGATGTAGATGGAAACAGGTATCAGAAGTTAAAAAATAAACAGCATCCTCAAGGTGAAGGAGAGAGCCCATTCGTGGACAACTGGACATTCCCACAGAGGCGCCGCACAGAAGAGAAGATACATCCAGGGCATTGCCTGCCCCTGCACCACCCCACAGTTGTTCTTATGTTTGAGCTCACTGTCGCAGGCACTGCGACAATCCCTCGTGTGGAGTCTCTTTCTCTTTTCTGCTGCCCTTCTACTTTACCAAACATGATGCCCTTTTCCAGGGACTGGTCTCTGCTGATAACATATCAAGCTGGTTGCTTAAATGACAGGTACGTCCTTGTCATAAACCTGAGAACATGACGTGTGAGAGTGCCTGTCGCGATGTTTTCAGGCACTTACACTTGTGGAGGTGGGCCCAGGGTAACTGGCTGCTTGACGATGCTTAGCTTCAGAAAATAGGGTCAGAAGAGTCAGACCAGGAGCTTGCCAGCTGGGCCTCAAAGGCAGGGAAGGGTTTTAAGCCAGCTTTAGTCTCTGCACTCTGCCTTTGCCACCCGTGGCTTAGAGCCCTGTTACTCTTTGCCTCTAGTAGCATGTTGCAAGAGAATCTCAGATATACACGTGCCCTCCATGTCTCCATGTTATTTCCACACCTTTGAACTTGGACCCAATTTACCCTTGGGCTTGCCAACTGTCAATTCCCCTTGGTATTTTCTCTATCTCCTCTAGCCTCCAGACCTCTCTGACCTTCTCGTGAAACGCTGCATTTCTTCAAAGACCCGAAGGAATGCTTAGACAGGCATGCTGCGTTCTGCCAACGGGTACAGCTGTGGCTGTGACAATCTACCCCCAAAACCTTTGAACTGCCACTCAGTCCTGCCTTTGACCCTGTGTTATTTCCGAGCGTACATTCAGGGTGAGAAGAAGCATGAGCTTCCCCTTTTCTGATCCCCTTTCTTTACGGGTAAAGCGCTTTCCCATTTAAAGACATTCGGGGGCCTTTCTTATACCCCAGACTCCAGAGCTGGGTTCCTACACTGCTTTGACCTATAGCTCCTCTTCAGGGAGGAAATGGAAAATGACTCAGTACCGCCCTGGCGATTTAAAACTGTTGTACCACAAAATGTATGGATCTGCTCTTGTAGCAGCCCACTGACTTGTTCCAGTGCGCACACACACACACACACACACACACACACGGAGGTGGCACTGTCCACTTTGAGAAACACTGTTCTAGTGTAACTGTAGTCTTTGGAGAAGGGCATCTTTCGTGGTAAAGCAGAAGGTCAAAAAAAGAAGCTCCTTAGTGACAGGAATTGGCACTGTGGCTACAACCATGGCCTCAGGCACGGGATCCGTGGTAAGATGGTGCAGGCACCGCTACAGATAAGAGCCTGCAGCACAGGAACCCAGGACCACCAAGGAGATACCAGCAGGATTAGGGGGGGGGGGTGGAAAGGAGGAATCAATCACAATGCTCAATCTAGAACTTAGAACCCTCTCTCGGGGGGACAAATAATGGAAAAGTGTGTGAGGGGTGAAAGAGGATAATGGAAGATATGAAAATAATAATCTATAACTTATCAAGGGTTTGTGAGGGAGGACGGGCGGGGGAGGGAGCGGGAAGAAATGGGGAGTTGATATCAGGGGCTCAAGTGGGAAGAGAATGCTTTGAAAATGATGATGGCGGCATATGTGCAAATGTGCTCGACACACTTGGATGAATGTATGGATTGTGATTAGAGATGCAAGAGCCCCCAATAAAAGTAAGAAAAAAGGAAAGAGAATTTGGCAGGCACACGCAGTGCTTTGTGCGGTTGTACCTTTGGGCTGCTATGTGGTGGCACCCAACAAGGTCGCTTTGCCAACCGCTACGTAGAAACACCTGCAAAATCCTCACCTGATCTCATTCACTGAAATCTCCACCTTCATGGAAGCTGAAGATTGCTGGTTATCTGTGATCCTCCTGCCCTTCTTCTGTTAGTGACATAACCTCTGGGTTTGAGCGAGTCGCTTAGCTGTGTAGTAGACAGGGCGAGTGGGTTATGTGCTGGCCTGAGAACCTCAGGATCAGTAGCTTCAAACCGCCTTCCGCTCCTCGGAAGAAAGATGGGGTTTTCTACTCCCATAAAGAGACCAGACGTCCCGATTTTGAACAATTTTTCCTGCATCCCGTGGCATTTTTAAAAAGTCCCAATTTTTGGAAAGAATGCACAAGTTCGGGTATGCGGTTTTCGGCTGCCATGTGGGTATTTCGCCAGGATATGAGTTTTATCAATGGTGTCCCATTTTACCAGTGTTAAAATCTGGTCACCTTTACGGGCTGTGTCTCAGGATGACCTTGGCCTGGGCCTTGCTACGTGGGAGTTCCTCTTGGGTAGGCGCCTCCATTTGCACTGAGGCCAACTCTTGGTCTCATGATCTTGTCCTTCAGTCTGACCTTTTGCCTCCTCTCAGTATCTTCTGGGTTCTCTGAGGCTGCCGGTGGCTCCGTGTTGACCTCCAGCCTTCCAGCCCTGGCCTCTGCCTCTCCTTGATAGTGGTGGGTCTCCTTGGCTTCACCCTGGTCCTCATTCTTAGCGAGCCTGGCCTAGCTCCAATCCAGCACCAGGGGGTCCTGCCCAGTACCACCTGATGTTTGTGTGAACCCAGTCACCCTTGGCTGAGTGACCTTCTAAGGATTAGCACCACACTAGCTTGAATTAGGTTTCCTTCCTCCTAATTTCGGTGAACAGATTAAGTTAGAAAAAAATACCCTCACTCATAGCCTCAATTGTTCATTTTGTCTGTGTGATATGACACCTAAGGGGAAATGTTTCATGGAGGTCCCTACTATGTGTCCTCCAACATTTTAAACACGTCTGCATTTCACCAATGCTATCACAGCACTTTGAAGGAGGCCCTAATTTTGTGGGCCCTAATTCCAAGGAGAAAATATTGTATGAGACTGTTGTTTAAAAGGAAAACTTAAGACAAAAGGTTTCCAAACCAAAAGAAGCAGGCCTTGATGGTTACAAGCAGTGGAAGGGAAGGGCGGGGAGGTGGAGCAATGGGCTAGAGGATAGACAGGTGTTCACTAGGACAAAAGCAAAGACGATACTCTGTAAGAGGAAGGGGGGGTGTGGGAAGGAGGAGGTACAGGGCAGAGGGAAGTAAAGGAGATGGGACAAGGCAAGTTATTGGGAAGTTTGATAAAATATTTAAACTTGTGCATAAAAATGAAGATCTAGGTGGTGCCAGAGAAGCGACTGCAGCCTGAGCACTGTGTAGTCAGTGCGCCAGCGGTGCCTTCTCCCGGAGACTCCTTGCACCTCTTCAGCTCCAAGCAAGGGCCAACCTGACTTAAGCCCTCCCGAGATGACCAAGCAGCCAGACGAAGACCTAGAGAAAACTAAGAACAAAGCAGAACCCACTGTAGCCATGCTTCCCAATTAGCTCTCGGCCCTGCAAGCTTTCAGGAAGGCCCTGGTCCTGGCCATGCAGGTGGAAGAGCAGGCCCGCAAAGACACCAGCAGCCAGTAACAGCCCCAGAGATGACGGCAAATACATTTGAACATAATGGAGGTTCCCCACAAACTTTCTGAAGCCCCCTTATCTGTCTGTCTGTCACACAGCTTTTGCCTGCTCAGTTATTTACAGGGTTCAGCCTCCTTGACAGCAAGGACAAGGATCTGTTTGCAAGATCCCATCCCATGACCTATGGAGTTTTCCATCACCCCGACCTCCACCCCACTTTCTGTACACTGACCCCAGTAACCACTACTAAACTTTGATATCTATTAAAAAATGAAGATCTAAAATGAAAACCCCACCTGATTCATAATAGAAAGTTCAAATGAATACAGAAACGAGGGCAATAAATGGAGGCACCTCGGTTGCGTAGCAGTCTTGAGGAGCTGGTCAGCAGTTGAAACCACCAACTGCCCCGAGGGAGAAAGGCGGACTTTCTACTCCCGGAAAAGTTACAGCCTTGGAAACTCGCTTGTCCTGTAAGATAGCCCTGAGTCGGTCTCGACTCAGTGGCAGTGAGTTTGGTTTTCTGAGGACAATAAAAGCATTGCTGGATTTTACCAGGGGAAAAAATATTTTTCTGTTTTGTTCATTTTCTATTTTGTTATCACTGGACTCTCTCCCACACTATACTCTAAAAGCAAATACACTCTGGTTTTTCTTTAGCTCAAAGGTCCCTAACTTAAAAATGGATAAAAGTGAGATACTATAAATTGTATTTTACTTAGGTAAAAATGTGACACCTTGATGATACCTGAAATAGTCATTCTCCATCATTGTTGGTGGAAGAGGAAATTGGTTCAACCGATTTGACAATATCTAAAAATGGAGGCATCTTTTCACCAAGAATTCAACTATGACGCCTTAACTATGACAGATAAACTTACAAAAATTAAAAATGACTTAAATGCTAAGGGACTGGTTAAATACTTATGGGACATCTATGGGACAGCTGTGGAAGGAACCCCATAGCCCCATGTATGCTGACATGGGAATGTCCCTTATTATAAATACATAGTAACTGACACCTCAAGAAGCAAAGGAATCAGATAATCCCTTTTGTGAAAACAACAGCAGTAATGTTTACAGCTATGTGTGTTGTTAATATATGTGAATAGATTGCCTTTTCTGGAAGGATAAATGAGCAAGGGTTAACAATTGCTCCTTTGGGGAAAGAGCTGCTGGTTAAGAAAGAGGGTAAGGGTGAACGCATTTCTTGGGGTTTTTTTTTTTTTTCATTTATACCTTAGTACAATTGGATTTTTTTATGTACTTAATAATATTTTTAAATGTCAGCGGTTATCTAGCCAATGGGATAACAAGTTATTTAAATTTTACTCTTGATCATTTCTCTAAATAAAAGGTAAATTATATGTATGTATAAATTAACTCTTTAGAAAGCACAGCAAAACATGGAATTTCATTTCATGCCTCAGATATCCAGGCAGACAGTACTTTCACGGTTAGTTTAAATCATACAGTATTCCACTGTCTGGGTCTCTACAGTCAAGGAGCAAAGCGAGGGAGCAAAGCAAACAAAACAAAACATGCTTGATGCTCTTATTTTGACAAGAGAGTAAATGCCATTTACTCAGGTTTTCGCCGTGGTGCTCCGAAAGCAGACTCTGTGGAAGCCTTGTGGCTTTGTTATTCTATTTCACCCGTAGCAGCAGATTCATCATTTTCTATAGATTTTGCTTGAGCAGTTTGCTCAGAGATTCTGTTGTTCGGTTGAATCAAACATAACAGCTCTGAATCCCTCGGGCTCCGGGCACTTGAAGATGCTGTCTTGTGATATGATTGCTTCTCTTTCTTCTTCCAGTCCAGGGAGCTCAGCCTTGCTGCAAGTGGAAAGGCCCTGCTTTCCTCCGGTTAGAGAGCCTCCATGTCCATGTCCCAGAGTCCACGACACAGAACAGCAGGTCTTCGCATCACGGGGAAAAGCTCACGGTTCATCTCTATGTATCCAGCCCCAAAGAAGCGCTAAGAAGATGTTTTTCTGTTGCATGGGAGACATGTGGTAACAATCTTTCAGTGCCTGCCTTTCACAGGCATTATCTGTTGATCATCTCAGTGCATGAAGAAGCCTACCCAGCAGCCATCCAAACCACAGCTTTATAGAAATCCACAAATAAGCCATACTGCGGAGCCAATCCATTCTTAAAGACTTGGTTCAAAGATGTTTTGTTTGCACTACATCACTTTAGGAGGAAGAGTCTTTGCTCGCGGGCAGTGGGATCACCTGGGAAAGGTTACCCACAGTGGCTGTACGACGCAGAGAGCAGGATCGAAGGCATTGCCTTGTACGTGGAGAAGTTGTTGAACTGGAGAATGCCTTGCTGTGTATTTTTTTGCCACCATTAAAAAATAATAATTACATGAAAACAATAAAATACACTACTTTGAAAAACAAGAAGAAAAACCCAAAGTCACTTTTAGTTAATAGAATACGAGAATTACAAAAAAGTTCTGCTATAGTACATAACTTTAAAGAGGCTTTTCCCCTAATTGAATTCATACCTAGTATGTCTTAGTAGTAAAATAATAATAATATTTTAAAGCAAAAATATACTTATTTAGAGTTGAGCACTATTCATTGGAAAAACAAATTTCTGGCAAATGTGCACAGTATGTGTGGTTCCCATAGAATTAACTAAAAATAGATCTTTTTCAAAATAACAATAAAAATCCCCTGGGGATGACTAATAAAAGATAGCTGGCACAATTTAAGTTCCATTACATGGGCTAAAGTAAAACTTTAAAAAATGGTGACAGAATAAAATGATGTGTCATCCTCTGTAACTATGGCAGCCATCCGGGGACTGCCCTGGTGACTGGCTTAGCTTAAGAATCCCAGCTACAGAGCACAGGGGAGAAAACAAAGCTTGCTTCTTGGTCTGTGTTTGGGGTTTCAAAGACCAACAGTGGACCAATCAGATGCCACAGATGGTAGGCACAGCGCTGACACATAGACCTATCATACTTTAAATACAACTTGTTAGTTCATTTGTGTCAATGTTGCAATAACTTCACCACATTGATCCAAATCGTTTTACTATCAGATATTAAAAGAAAGATAATATAATTCAGTTAGATGTGCAGTAAGGTTTTTTTGGTTTTTGCAATTATCATGTTGTAACGTCTTGAGGTCATTGTGCACACTACACGAGTGTGCATCCTAGTGTTCCAAACCACTTTAGAGTTGTTTTTCACCCTTTCAATATCAGCAATTGATTCAAAAGCATGGCTAAATGGTTATGGAGAGTTTTAAGCCTTGTGAATAAAATTCACGTAATAAACTTGATAGAAATAAAAAGGTTTACAATATATCTTTTAGAAAATATAGTCATTTTATATATACAAAAGATTCTCATGTGCCTATTTTTGTCCCAAGAGCTATTGAAAAGAAATGGGCTCAATAAGGAAGAGGAAGTAGAAACTACGTGTATACATGCAAGTGGTGGACAGTAGTTTGTCCTTGGGGATGGCTGGGTGGGGCTGTATCCTACTCCCTCGCCCTTTTAAAGGGGGAAGAAAAAAATAAAAATAAAAAATAAAGCTTTGCTGGCTGGAATTAAAGGTTTGGTTACCAATAATTTTGTATCAGAACATCTTAGGAGGCCATGTCACATTGTCACACTGGTGGCAGGGAAACTCTCTCCGTCAAAGAGTTCAGATGGCTAGGATGTCATCATCCTATGTTTCTAGACCGGCACCCTTCTTCTTCTTTTTTTTTTTGCTTTACAAAGAGAACTTTATTCTGTCTTCCTTGAGGTACAGGACAAAGAAATATAGACGTGGCTGTTTAAAAAAAATAAGGTTCTCAACAGGTTGGCTGTAGAAAGTACTGGTCTCTTTTCAACATCTGAGGTGCCTGCATTCCTCGGAGAACTCCGTGTCTGGGCATTCAAGTTTTACTGAGTCAAGAATGTTTCCAGGGCAGGAATCTAATCTTGGCTTCAAAGGAAATGATTGTCTCCTAGGAGCCTGGTGGCATAGTGGTTATGCATTGGGTGAAATCTGCATGGCGGGCAGTTTGAAACCACCAGCAGCTCCATACGAGAAAGACTGGGCTTTCTACTCCCTTAAACAGTCTCAGAAACCCACGTAGGGGGGGCAGGGTGTTGCTAAGAGCAATGGCAGTGAATTTGGGTTTGCTGATGGGAGTCAGCATCCTCTCTGCCTGCTGGCTTCGCTCTCCTTGATGTCTTATAGAGAGACGATGGGAAGCAAGCAGGGGCCGGCATCCTTCTTGATTGACACCGTATCTGCAACAGTGGGCTCAAACATAGGGACGATTAAGAAGACGGGACAGGATTGAGTCATCTTTTGTTATTAGTTATTATTATCATGGTTGCTGTTGCTCTCAGTATAATTTCTTTCCTCTGTCCTGACAGTTGAATACTTCACTCATGGCGCTAACATGTGGGTTAACCGTGTGTCTCCTGCCAGGTGGGGAGAGCCCTGGTGTCCGAGGTCCGATCAGCTTCATCTTCGGTTCCTTCCTTCTAGCCTGGCACTCCCAGAAGGGTGGACTGCTGTGTGGCGAACAGGCCTGGATATGTCAGAGCCTAATAAATCTTATCTGAATTTTTGCATTTGAAATGACCAAAAACAGGCCAATGTTTGTAGAAAGCTAAATTTAGATGATGGCAACCATGTACAAATATGCTTGATCCAATTGATATCTAGGATGTTATAAGACCTGTAAGAGCCTCCAATAAAATGATTTTTTTAATCTACACTTACCTCCCAAAATGTCCCTGTGACATAAAATATTATGACAGGCTTCTATCTGCTTGTTTTGGATGTGCCATCAAGAGGAACCAATCGCTGGAGAAGTGAGGGAGATGCCCAATGACAGAGATTGGTACAAGAGCTTCAATAAGGGACTCAATCATTCTCATGATCAGGGCAACATTTTGTTCTGTTAACCCAGGGGTGGCCGTGAGGAGGAGCTAACCCAGTGGCAACTCACATCATTCACAACAAAAGAACCCTGCAATTGGTCCTTTACAGAAGTTGGTGTGTTAGCCAGACTTAGAGATGAAAGGCTATTTTCTTTCTATTCCTGGTCCACGAAAGGTTATCTTCTATAAGTCCTTCATAACAAGTTTTCTTTTCCTTAAGATTCTGATAGTATGACTCACATCCTTGAGGCTTTGGAAAAACATCCATATTAAATATGTGGAATTCTTAGTGTGGATTCTCTTTTTTTTTTTAACAATTTATTGGGGCTCATACAATTCTTATCACAGTTCATAAATATACATACACCAATTGTATAAAGCACATCTGTACAGTCTTTGCCCTAATCATTTTTTTCTCCTCTTTTCTTTTTTTACATTTTATTAGGGACTCATACAACTCTTATCACCATCCATACATATACATACATCAATTGTATAAAGCACATCCATACATTCCCTGCCCCAATCATTCTCAAGGCATTTGCTCTCCACTTAAGCCCCTTGCATCAGGTCCTCTTTTTTTTTCCCCCTCCCTCCCCATTTCCCCCTCCCTCATGTGCCCTTGGTAATTTATACCTCATTATTTTGTCATATCTTGCCCTATCCGGAGTCTCCCTTCCCCCCTTCTCTGCTGTCCCTCTCCCAGGGAAGAGGTCACATGTGGATCCTTGTAATCAGTTCCCCCTTTCCAACCCACTCATCCTCCACTCTCCCAGCATCGTCCCTCACACCCTTGGTCCTGAAGGTATCATCCACCCTGGATTCCCTGTACCTCCAGCCCTCATATGTACCAGTGTACAGCCTCTGTCCTATCCAGCCCTGCAAGGTAGAATTCGGATCATGGTAGTTGGGGGGAGGAAGCATCCAGGATCTGGGGGAAAGCTGTGTTCTTCATCAGTACTACCTCGCACCCTAATTAACCCATCTCCTCTCCTAAACCCCTCTATGAGGGGATCTCCATTGGCCAACACTAGGGCCTTGGGTCTCCACTCTGCACTTCCCCCTTCATTTAATATGGTATATATATACATATTTACATATACATATACACATATATAATGTGGATTCTCTTTAAAGTAAAAGTGCACGATTTTTATTTTATTTTTTGACTAGAAACATTGAAGAGCAGAAACCAGTCCATTTTCTTTAACACCATTCAACTCTTCTTAATAAATTCTAAGGTGCTGGTAGTTTTCCTTTCCCACTAGTAGATCAAGAGTTTTAAGGGCCAAGCCCACAGGCTGTCTTTCCCTTCCTCCCCTCTTTATCAGGGCAACGGCAGCAGGAGTTAATAAGGCCACAGTTTGGATAGCCCTCCCTATCTCGCTCCCTAATTCTAAACTTGGATGTGGTCACCCTCTTCTTTTCAGAGATAGCTATGGCAACATGATAGACTGTTGTTCTAGGGAGAGTTGTTTAAACCTTAGCATTGTTTTAAGCTCCACTCAAGAAGGATCCTTCTAGCAACAGGGAAGAGCATTGCAATAGTTCAATCGTATTTGAAATTACAATGATGTGTTAGAAGAGTCACTAAAATGTAAGTGATACTTACTGTTTTAGGGTACAAAAGAAACCCCAAAATCAAATAAAATTTAAGTAGAATATTTATTGTCTTAAAAGGGACAAAGACACTGACACAGCATCCAGTGGAGAGAGGCCATTAGCACAGGGCACAATGACATCCAAGGATTCAGTTAGTATGCTGGTTAAGTAAGGTATGAGCGAAGGAAATTCACAAATTCAAGATCAATACATCACAATTATAGGTGGAAGTATAGAAATAGGAACAGGACCATGATTGAGACACATGTATTATGTTAGATAGAAGACCTTACAAGATTGCCCAGGGATTTCTGACCAAGGTCGTCAGGGCCCAACTGATAGGGCATCCATTCTGACTTTGAGGCTCCCAAATCTTTCTCCAGTATGGTGATCCCCATCAAGGACACAGTCCACAAACTCCAAAGAGAAATGGACCTGTCCTGCCTTGGCTAGAAGAGGGTGGATGTAATCCACTTTCCAATGCGCTGTGCCTGCAGGCAAGACTAGCTATGGTTAATGATCAGAAGATATTCAATGGAAGGTAATCTATGTGGCAACACTGCAAGTGGATTTTAAATTTTCACTGTTATGCATAGCCTTGTGCAAATGGAGTGTCCACAATATGAGCTCTAATACACTACTTTTTAAAAAATTTCCGTCTGTTACTAAGTGTTGTAGTGGAGTAAACATGTGAAATGCTCTGGGCTTGTTTGGCACAAAAACATTTCTGTTATTTTGCCCCACTTCATGTGAACTACGTTGCTGTGGCTCATGGGATAGCTGGAGCCTTTTGACCAGTGCTCATGCGGGAGTAACAAGATGTAGTGTGAATACTATGTCAGCTGGTACCCTCATACTCTCTCAGGAAGCGTGGCAGCTCGCGAGGTAGGTACCTCCGTGCTCATCCTCCGAGTCTTGTCTTTCTCTTTCCCGGTCACCCAGCTTAGGCTCCCTTGGTTCTAGGACCTAACCCTCTCTAGAAGCTCCCGAGTGCTTTTTAGTGCTTTCTTCTTCAATCTGCAATTATTCTAATAGACCCCAGGGAAGTGCTTCTAATAGATCCAATAGTTTCGTTGTTTCAGCAAAGAAAATTAGATGCACACAGCCTAAAATGTCTGCACACAGCAAGCTAGGAAAGCTGCCGAGACAAAGAATCAGAATCCCTAATCTTTGAATCAATGAAAACACGATTGTCTTACTTCTTGGTCCCCCAGATGTCTCTGTGTGTGTGTGTGTGTGTGTGTGTGTGCGCGCGTGCGCGCGCACATGCATGTGCCATAGTGGTGAACGTATGGATAAATGCTACTAAATGCACGGGAAAGAGTGCTTAATATTTTCTGGTAAAATTCAGCAAGATAGAATCAATTGTCTTTTCCAAATTTAGGTAACCTTTCTTAAGTGGAGCAGTTGAAGTCTAATTAAACACAAAGAAGTCAACGATTCACTGAAGAAGTAATTTGTTAAGTTTAAAAATTAATTCAGTGCCAAGGCCCTCCTTCCTTTTTTTTTCTGCATCACTCCTTCCCCCACTACTTTTATTGGGGCCTCTTACATCTCTTATCACAATCCATATTCATCCAGTGTGTCAAGCACATTTGCACATATGCCACCATCATTTCCAAAGCATTCTCTTCCCACTTGAGCCCTGATATCAGCTCATTTCTTCTCCCTCCCTCCCTCCCCTGCCCGCCCTCCCTAACCCTTGATAAGTTATGTTATTATTTCCATATGTTATATCGTCTTCCATTGCCCCTCACCTACTTTTCCATTGTTCATCCCCCTGAGAGGGGGTTATAGGTTGATCCTTGTGTTCGATTCCCTCTTTTTTCCCCCACCCTGCCTTAATCCTCCTGGTATCTCTACTTTCATTGTTGTTTCTGGGGGGCTTATCTATCTGGATTCCCTGTGTTGTGGGCTCTTGTGTGTAGCAGTGTGCATGTTCTGGTCTAATCCAATTTGTAAGGTAGAATTGAGGTCATGATAGTGGAGTGAAGGAAGCACCAAAGAACTAGAGGAGAGTTGTGTGTTTCATCTGTGCTATACTGCACCCTGACTGGCTCATTTCTGTGACCCCTCTGTAGGGGGATGTCCAATTGTCTACAGATGAGCATTGGGTCTCCACACCATTCCCCCACCCCCAATTCACATTGGATATGATTTTGTTCTGGGTCTTAGATGCCTAGTACCTGATCCCATTGACACCTCATGATCTCACAAGCTGGTGTGCTTCTTTCATGTGGGCCTTGTTGCTTTTCAGCTAGATGGCTGCTTGTTTATCTTCAAGCCTTTAAGACCCCAGACACTATATCTTTTCATAGCTGGGCACCATCAGCTTTCTTCACCACATTTGCTTATGCACTCATTTTGTCTTCAGCAATCATGTAGGGAAGGTGAGCATCACAGAATGCTGGATTGTTAGAATAAAGTGTTCTTGTGGTGAGGGAGTGCTCGAATCGAGACCCAATTTCATCTGCAACCTTAATTCTTAACATATAAATAGGAGTAGTTATATTCCCCTCTCATTTTATATATATATATTTACATAAATACATGGCTGTATTTAGACCTCTATAAATGTCCTTTGTCTCCTGGTTCTTTCCTCTATTTCCTTTTACTTTCCTCTTGTCGCACCATCATGTTCAGCCTTCATGCGTGTTTAGTAATTCCTCGCTGCGACATGGCCCTTGATTTAGTCCTGCTAAGCAGCTTAGCCCTTCTTTCCATTGATTTTAGTTCACTTGTTGTTCCATTGTCCCTGGGTTGGTTCCGTCCTCTCTCCCACCACCCCTTCTCCCGTATCCCCACTCCCCAACCATTGGTCCTGTTCATCTCTGTGTTTTTTATCCTGCCTATCTTATCTAGATAGACATGCAGATATATTACTAAGGCCCAAATAAAACAAAGGAAATCAAAACCAACAAAACAATAATAACAACAAAAAAAACCCAAAACAAAATAACAATAACACAAAGAAAGCCACTGAGAAAAATGGAAAGGCCCTCAAAAAGCAAATCCTTGGTGGTTTTATTAGACTTGCAAAATCATGAACTCGGCAATCAATTGTGCATGGCCTGATTATAGGGAGATCACAAACAGCTCAGTCCCAGAGAGCAGGTTTCACTCGTGATAAGGGGAGGGGCAGAGGATCAACACCTGTAGGGCCAATGCAATTCAGCTCCAGGAATTCTGTGATGAGGAGTGGGAGGAGGTGCACATCTAGAAAGACTCAACCTGCTCTTTGCCCATTCTGAGAGAAGTAAATTAAAATATAAAACCTCTTTTCTTGCTCGGTGTAGTCTTTCATGCTGCGATTCTTAACAAGAAAGAGGTGAGGCATTTTAAAACAATTCTTATCAATGTGCATAGGGGACTTAAGAGTTTTCAAAGTACTTTCTAATCCCCTTGATGGGTCCTCACCCTGTGCTAGGAGCCATTATCTCCATTTTCCAAATGCAGACACAACTTAATCTCTCTGAAAGGCAGGCTGGAATTACTCTCCAAGACCATAAGATGCCATGATGAGATACAACCCCAAATTTGAGAAGATCCGAGAAACAAAACGGCTGTACCCTATAGCCCACCTTATCCTCCCGGACGTTACCTGCTTCAGCAAAGGTCACTAGTGGGAGGGTATTTGGGGACGGAGGACAATGTACTGGATTTCTGAGAGTGGATTAAAGACACGGAATTCCAGGATAGACCAGCTGGTCTCAACCGCCTCCTCTGCAGGCTGAGTCACTGTGCACTGCTGTGAATGAGAGCCTGTGAAAGATGGTATTCCAACATTGCAAGGCTTATGATCAAAGCCACTGCAAAGCAGGCTGTAGAATCATCACTGACTCTTAGTCTGGGTCCATTGCGGCCTACAGAACCCACGATGAGCTCTATCATGGAAAACTTTATACCTTTCGAAGGTCCAGTGGAAACTAGTTCTACTCCTGACCTAGATGAAGACGAAACACATTCAACATTTTCCCAGTCTGAGTTCAATTTTACAGACCAGAGTAACAAAAACACTAGGTAGGGGGTTTCAGAGAACTACATCAGCATCTTGAGATGCAATGAGAATTCACTCATACTTGTTACTAGCTGCCAACAAGTCAGCCTCATGAGGACCCTCATGCAGGATTAAGGGAAATGCGGCTTGGCCCCACTCCATCCCCATGCTCAGTTGTAGCACAGAACACTGTGATTCACAGGGCATTCACAGCCTGATTTTCAAATGGGGATCACCAGGCTTGATTTCCTAGTCCATCTGAATCTGGAAGCTGTGTTGGAACCTGTTCAGTATCATAGCCATACAGAAGCCTCTACTAACAAATGATTATGCTTGAGGTACGTTGGCTGGGAATCAAATCTGGCTCTCCTGCATTGTTAAGTGCGCCCTAGTCATTTCTGATTCATAGTAACTCGACATACAGCAGAATGAAATGCTACCCAGACCTATGCTAACCTCACAATGGTTGTTACATTTTAGCCCATTGTTGCAGCCACTGTGTCAATTCACCTCCTGGAAAGTTTTCCAATTCTTTGTTAACCCTCCATTTTACAAAGTCCACCGTCTCTCCTGATAATATGTCCAAAGTACTTAAGAGGAAATATCACCAGCCTCGCTTCTAAGGAACATTCTGACTGTACTTCTTTCAAGATAGAGCTATTTGCTCTTTTGGCAGTCCATTATACTTCCAATATTCTTTGCCAGCACCATCATACAAATCCCTCCATTTTTCTCTGGTCTTCCCTATTCAGTGTCCAACTTTTTTTTTTTTTTTTAAGCAAAGGGGAAGAAATTTATTAGAACCCATACAGGAAATCCTAGAGGGGCCCAGGCTACCCTACTGTGTAGCCATGCCCAGCAAAGGGTCACACCATTCACTGTGCTCCAAATGTCCCTGAGGGACTCCCCTTGAGCCGAGCCCCAAAGCCCAGGACTGGCTGGGGATGGAGACTCAATGTCCAACTTTCACATGCGTATGAGGTGGTTGAAAATACTCTGGCTTGGGCCTGGTGCACTTGGGTCTTCAAAGTAACGTCTTTGCTCTTCAAAAATTTAAAGGGGTCTGTGCAACCGATTTGTCCAATGCAATGTGTCCTTTATTTCTTGACTGCTACTCTCCTGCATGGAAGGCAAGAATTTGATCACTTAACCACTAAAGCAAAAAAACAAAATCAAACAACCCATGGCTGCCAAGGCAATTACAATGCACAGCAACCTAGTAGAACGGAGTCATAGGGTGGAAGTGGCCATGGCGTCTCCTAGACTGTGGTCTTTATGGAACCAGAATGCTACCTCTTCGTCCTTTGGAGCAGCTGGTGGATTTGAACCACTGATTTGGGGTTTGTAGCTGAGCACTAACCACTGTACCATCATGGGGCTCCTCTGTCCCTGAATTCACGTTTCCTTGGGAATGGTTTTTTAACAGAAGACACATGAAGCAACTTTCTCTTTATGTAGAAAATTACTGACTTGGCATAGCAGTGGCACGTGAAACCTCCATATCTATTAGGAAGAACCACTCGCTACAGCAGCCATGCTCCGTGGACGACATCATGTGCTCCCGGTGCCACCCAGATGGGGTTCTCCCATTTCCTTTAGAGGTGCTCATTTCGACCTGTCCCCAGAGCACTTTTCATGTTGATGAGGTACTATCATTACCACTCTGTTTTAACAAAAGAAAATTGAGGCATAAGAAGAGACCGGGCATTTGGTTTCTGTTTAGGGCAGCAGTTCTCAAAGGGAAGGCCAGTGATCCTTGTGGGTGGTCAAGGTTTATCAGGGATCCTTCCAGGTCACCCTTCTCCAACTAGAAGCTGTGTACAGTGGGACTTTCTTCCCATATGATTTTTAAAATAATGCATGGCAAGTGTGTCACTGTAGAAGCAGGTATGAGAACCCAGCTGTCTTTTGTAAAGCCAGACAGGAAAGAGTCTGGCAAAAATGTAAAGCGATGTTACTCCTCACTAAATATGTTGTTGCTTGGGAAAATGGTTATTTCCATAAAATATACTATGTATGTTAATATATAATAGTCTGATAATTGTTAGCTGTAGATAAGCTATGGAATACTTAGAGAAATTTTAATACTTAATATGGTAATGATTGGGGTGAAAGAGTGAGCCTGCTGTTAATAAAAATTACTAGACCCACAATACAATTGAAGACTTAGTTTGTTCCAAATGCAAAATGTAACAGCCCCCTCCTCCTCCTCTCTTGTGAAAAATTCCTTTTAAGTTCAATCAGTAGGGATGTGCTAACTCAGGAAGGCAGTATGTATGGTCATTAAGATAAGTAGCCAGGTACAAAGCATCCCCCATTTAGATAAATAAAGAAGTGGTGAGGTGGGTGTCAGGGGAGAGAGGGATGGGGGTGGGGTCTGGTAATCCCTGGAGGTAGGTAAGCATCAATTGTTTCCTGTGATCATTGCCAAAGGGCAGGGGGGGGGGTGCGGGGGGGGGGTGGCTGGTTTGTCACATAGTTTATGGTATTTATCTTGCTTGATTTTCACTGGATTTGGGAAGCAAAACCCCACTGTTTTGCTTCTGTCTCTGCACTTGCAAAACGAACTTAAGTTTCTTGAACCGACCTGGTCACTGACTTTGGCTGAAGCAGTGACCAGCAATTCTGGGCCCTTGATGTCAACAGTAATCGCAATAGCTCTAAATCACACAGCCAATGTTAAAGGTCCTCTGTACATTTTTAAGAGCTATTGATACTGAAAAGTTTGAGATCTGGTAAGTTAAGGAATAAAACTTCATTAATTAGAGAAAATCAAATAACATTATCCAAAGAGCATAAAAGGACTAAATTAAGGATTAACGTGAAGAAATTTGTGTTACAGTTTAAAAAGAAGGAATTCTGAAAGAAAAGGGTATCTTCAATAAGTTTAAGAAGGAAAGCAATGTTTCAGACAAAAGATCTATATGCAAGGACTAGAGAATGTGGGGTGCACACTCAGGGCACAGGCCATCTCTTTTCCTTTTTTTTTTTTTTTAAAAAAAACACATTTTATTGGGGGCTTGTACAACTCTTATCACAATCCATATATCCATCCATTGTGTGCAGAACATTTGCACATTTGTTGCCATCATCATTCTCAAAACATTTGCTTTCTGCTTGAGCCCTTGGTATCGGCTCTTCATTTTCCCCCTCCCTCACCGCTCCCCACTTTCTCATGAACCTTTGATCATTTATAAATTATTATTTTGTCATATCTTACTGTCCAATGTCTCCCTTCACCCACTTTTCTGTTGTCTGTCCCCCAGAGAGGAGGTTATATGTAGATCCTTGTAATCAATTCCCCCTTTCTACCCAACCTTTGCTCTATCCTCCTGGAATCACCACTCTTGCCACTGGTCCTGAGGGGACTATCTGCCCTGGATTCCCTGTGTTCCTATCTGTACCAGTGTGCATCCTCTGGTCTAGCCAGATTTGTAAGGTACAATTGGGATCATGATAGTGGGGGGAGGGAAGCATTGAAGAACTAGAGGAAAGTTGTATGTTTCATTGCTTGCTGACTGGCTCATCTCCTCCCTGCGACCCTTCTGTAAGGGGTTGTCCAGTTGCCCACAGATGGGCTTTGGGTCCCCAATCTGAACTCCCCCTCATTCTCAATGATATGATTTTTCTTTCCCTTGATGCCTGATTACCTGATCCCTTTTGGAGATTTTTATTAGAATTTATTTTTGAAGTGGAATTCAGGTATATTTCTTCTCATTGGGAAGGTTAAAGAAGCAATGAAAATAGAGATGGATAAGAATATTTGTAGAACTAAAATTAAATTGTCAGGTAAATTAACCTCATGTTGGAATATGCCTTACTGGAAGACAATTCAAGATACAGTGAAAATGCCCAATCATTGTAGGCTGGATAAATAAATTACGACATCCTTCTGATCGTATAGTTAGTTAACTTATGTTATGGAAGAATATTTAATAACTTGGAAAGAGGTTCACAAATCAAACAGCAGGTTAGATAAGGACTATAACTCAAAATGGCAACACTGGTTTTCTCTGAATAACCATAATATCATGAGTGGTTTTTCTTCGGTACTTTTCTGCATATTTAAATTTATCCAAGATAATAATAACAAAATATTATTGCCACAAGTTAATTAGTATTCCTGTTTCTCACTGCTGGCCCTAACGCTTGATGCAGGCGGACACACCCCTGCATCCTCCTGGGCGGATCAACAGCCCCTGAAGTCAGTGTCTTCCTTCCTCTCTCACAGCCCAGGAGGAGCACTCCCAGTTGCTTTTGAGTAGAGCAATTCCCGAATATTACTAATTGATTTTATCCTGCGGATTTAGAATTAGATAGTTTGAAGCAGAGTGAGGAATTCTTCCTGAAATAATGAATGCAAATTAATGTGAAAGTAGATCCCCAGGATTTCCTGTAAGAATCTTTTATTACAGTGACAGGAGTTTTTACAAGTACTTATCATAAATAATTCATTACCTCCCGGTGGCATGCCAGATACCAGACATGACTGTTACCATGGGAACATCAATGTTTATATACAGTTTTACTTTTATGCCCCGCAGCAGAAATGAAGCTGGCATTATCTCAATGGTACAGATGGGAAATTTAAGCCCAGGTCCGACAAGAATGGAAGAAGATCTTCTGACACCCTTTCCAGGTGCCTTGGAGGTTAGAGCTGGAAGCCTCTTCAGGCCCCGGACACTGCAAACTTGATTGAGCACTGACCTCTGGCAGCATCTCACAAAGTCAGATAGCCTGGTTACCATGACATCGACAGAAAGAGAAGAGGGTGCAACTCCATGGCTTAGAAGCACCTCAGAGGTGAAGGACAACAAACCCAGTGAGAAAGAGCCCTAGTAATGACCTGTACTTTTTTCAGGGAGGAGGTGCTGGAACGATCAGGAAAGAACAGAACAGTGGGCAAATGGCTTCTATAGAGGTCTAAATACAGGCATGTACACATGCAAATATATTTATATATGACGATGGGGAAATAAATCTATGTGCATATATTCATAGGTTTAGTATTAAGGTAGCAGATGGACATCGGGTCCCTACTCAAGTACTCCCATGCAAGAACACTTTGTTCTATTAAACTGGCATTCCATGATGCTCACCTTCCCAACAGGATCACTGAATACAAAGTGGGTGCATAAGCAAATGTGGTGAAGAAAGCTGATGGTGCCTGGCTATCAAAAGATATAGAGTCTGGGGTCTAAAAGGCTTGAAGATAAACAAGAGGCCATCTAGCCGAGAAGCAACAAAGACAAAGCCCACATGGAAGAGGCACACCAGCTTGTGTGATCACGAGGTATTGATAGGATCAGGTATCGGGCATCAAAGAACAAAAACCCATATCATTGTAAATGAGGGGGAGCATGGAGTGGAAACCCCAAACCCATCTATAGGTAACTGGACATCCCCTTACAGAAGTGTAGTGGCGAGGAGACAAGCCAGTCAGTTTGCAGTGTAGCAACAATGAAACATACAACTTTCCCCTAATTCTTTAATGCTTCTTCTCCCCACCCACCCACCCCCAACTATCATGATCCCAATTCTACCTTACAAAGCCAGCTAGACCAGAGCATATACACTGGTACAGATCAGAGCTGGAAACAAAGGGAAACCAGGACAGATAAACCCCTCAAGACCAATAATGAGAGTAGTGATACCAGGGTAAGGTGGGGGAGAAAAGGAGAACCGATCACAATGATCTACATATAGCCCCCTCCCTGGGGTATGGACAACAGTAAAGTTGGTGAAAGGAGACATCAGTATAAGCCACGAAAAAAAAAATTATCAAGGGTTCATGAGGGAGGGAGGGAAGGAGGATGGGAGACGGAAGGGGGGAAATGAGGAGCTGATACCAAGGGTTCAAGTAGAAAGCAAATGTTTTGAGAATGATGATGGCAACAAATGTACAAATGTACTTGACACAATGGATGGATGGATGGATTGCGCTAAGAGTTGTACGAGCCCCAATAAAATGATTTTAAAACAAATAAAAATAATAGAACAGTGAGTGTGCATGAACATGAGGGAAAAAATGCTAAGAAATGTTTAGACCAATGAAAGGAGGGGATGTTGTTGTTGTTTTAGAAAATGTGGTACACAAAGGAGAAGTACAGAGCCTATTCAGGTTGGAAGACTAAAAAATTTTTAAGTAGGAATTACCAAAAGGCACGAGTAAAGGCAAAGTACTTTTCCTCTTGTGCCCCAGTATCACCTCCAGAGTCCTTGTGGTGCAATGCACTAGCATTCAGCTCCTCACTGAAAGATCATAGGTTTGAACACACTAGCAGCTCCTTTCAGGATTAACCAAAGCCCACTGCTAATGAGTCAATGTCAACACACTGTGGCCTGCCACGGGGTTTCTGAGACTGTAAACTTTTATGGCAATAGATAGTCTGATCGTTCTCCTGCAGTATAGTTGGCAGGTTTGAACTTCTGACTTTGAGGTTAGCAAGCCAACCCTTCTTCCACAGCACCACCAATGGTTGCAGCCTAGGAAACCCTGTGGAGCAGTCCTACTTTGTCAAATGAGGCTACCTATATTTGTTGGAATTGGCTCGAGGGCATGAAACAATAACAACTATCAAAGCTTCTCCTGGAAATCTTCTACTTCTCCATCTTTGGTACAGAAAAAAATATATAGAACCACCCACATGTTTCATGTGAAGGCAATAATCTAGGAAAACAAATGGAGAGTGAATTGACTTACAAAAAGCAATTATTTTCTTTCAGAATTGATATAATAGACTCCTCATTGCTATCTATAGATCCCTCTCACTCTGTATATTGTTTAGCAATAGTAATAAGTAGCACATAATTATGCTTTGCATAAATAAAAAGTGAATAATGAGAAAGACTTAATAATCATACCATCAAACTTTTTGTTCTGGTCTTGAAAGGGTGACAGGTCTCTCTAAACCAGAGGTAGGTAAACTTTGTGGTATAAGTACAGACAGTAATATTTTGGGCTTTGCCAGCTACAAAAGAGTTAATAAAATGCAAAAATCATTCTTAGCTCAGCTGTATGAAAACAGAATTTGCTGTCCTTTGTCCTTAAATTGAATGAGACCTGGTGACTCTGTGGTTAAACACTCTATGAACCAGAAGGTTGGCTGTTTCAATCCACCCAAAAGATATCGTCATCTGATTTCATAAAGTTTATAAGCAGTTCTACTCGGTCCCCAGGAGCAGCTAAGAACTGGATTCAACCATGGAATTGTCGAATTCGTTGTCCAGATCCAAACTTGTGCACCATGGATGAGGACCACAAAGGGCAGGAGGTAGAATGGAGGCGGTATCTACATGCACCCTGCCTCTGTCCACACACTGAGTCCATCTTGTTTGTATTGTATTTCCAGCCTTGAGCAGTATCTGGCATATTGGGGGCTTAAAATATATTGATGTTTATTCAGTTAATGATGACTAGATTCAGCTGGCTGGAGAAAAGGTGCACTTTGTTGAGAGTCTACATGTCCTCTTCTATTCATCCTCATTGGAAAAAATCACAAAAAAGTTGACATTGACACTTTTTCACTATGAATCTTGGTGTTGAGAATCTGCAGTAACAGGTTTTTGTGCTCTCTGGAGTCTTACCAATAACGAAATGACTAAATATTACAACCTAGCACAGATGGCCTACATATAGAAGCATTGAGACTCAAACTAGTATTTAAAGGCTGCTAACCTGCAAACAAGCATGGGAAGAATAGCCCACCTATTTCTTGGTGGAGTGGAAAGAAACTAACACTTTCTGAGCCAACTGGATGTGAATGTGTTTAACACATTATTGAATGTAATCCACATATGTCTTTACAAGCAGAGATTTATTTTCAATGGGTCAAAAACAGAAGCTCAGGGAGGTTGAATAAACTGCTCAAGTTCCAAAAATTAGAAAGTAGTAGAGCTAGAATTCAAATTCCCAAACTTTGGGCTTGTTTCACCTGAGTGGGGGTGGGGGTGGGGGGGACACATCGTACTCTGAGCTCTTTCAACAATTTTCTTTGTGATCTTTCGGATGATCAAGTCAACTCATTCATTAAACACAAATATTAACATAAACAGTGATCTACCCATCACAAAGTTGAAATAATTCACGGATGTTTCAAAATACAGAACACAACACTACGTTGTACGCAAACGCATTCTTGCTTACTGCTTCATGCCCTGATCAGGAGAGCAGGTAGGTACACTAAAATTGAAATCTGTTGGCTATTTAAATTGGTGACACCCGTGAGAAAGGAGCAATGAATATGGGAAGGGAATTCCTGCGTTCTCATGCAAGTGACTGAGAGGAGGAAAATGAAGTGTGAAATGAACTCAATGATGCAAACTTGCGAGGATACTGGCTGCTCTATGTTAGAATCAACTCCAGGACAGCTAACAGCAGTGGGGGAAGAAGCAGGGTCTTGAGAGAAGTTGAGAATCTATGAGAAGTCACAGGAGACCTTTCTCCAGGAAACTTATTTTGAAACGCAGTATGTAAAACAAAAATACAGAGCAGAGCTATTCTTAGCTCTGCCCTCTGGTTTCCATGGTGTCCCCTAAGAAACATCCTTGGAAGCCCTCAGGTCAGCTCGCGGCACGGTTAAAATTCAGTTTCTTTTATCTGCCTACCTCCTCGCAGCACCCAAGCAAGCACAGTGCTGACTTTTAGTGAAGATTAAGTATTCTCTCCTCCTAATAAGTCTGGAAACCTACTCTGCAAAGCATTATCCTGTTAATGGTTATCATCTACAGAGGTTGAAGTGATTGTCGACACAACTTGATTTAGGCTTTACACTATAGGGCCAGGCATATCTCTTTCTCCATTCACTGATGCTGTGATCTCTGTGAAGCAGTAGTTCTCAACCTGTGGGTCGTGACCCCTTTGGGGGCCGAACAACCCTTTCACAAGGGTTGCCCGATTTATAACAGTAGTAAAATGACAGTGATGAAGTAGCAACGAAAATAATGTTATGGTTGGTAGGGTCACCACCACATGAGGAGCTGTATTAAAGGGTCACGGCATTAGGAAAGTTGAGCCACTGCCCTAAAGGCTCTGTTCCCAAGCAGGCTATTTCCTCACGTGGCAGAGGTTGCCATGGCAGCTTCAGGCCTACGTCATACTTAGCACCTGCCAGCTCAGGAGAGAGCAACTTCTACTCCATAGCATGAATCCCTTAAAAGATCTGATGGGCCCGTAGTCAGTCACATGCCCATCCTGATTAATCACTATGGATACTAGATCTAGTATCAAATAGCTCTAGGAGCCTCAGGGAATTATCCTTGTTCATTGAAGCACCCTTGGAACAGGGGTAAGACGAGCTCCACGCGCACCATGGGCGGTAAGAGCAGTACTGGCGATGGACTAAGTCCTGAAGGAGATGGAGCAGGAGGAAGTTTTTAAAGAAGTATAGCTGCTCTCCTGATGGGGGCATGCAGTAGTAAACAAGCCCAAGAAAAGGAAAAAAGAAGACACCAGGAACACAAAAGGAAAGAGGGCAGAGGTGTCCAGTGAGCATTGGAATTATGAGCTGTTTCATAATTTTAGGGTGACATTAAAAAGTAAGAGGTCAGTAACGTGGTGTGGCCATATGCTCTTCCAAACAGAAGGCAAGGAAAGACGTGTTCAGCCCTGAAGGGAAGCTGAGTTGCGAGGATCATTTGTCATCAGGATAAAATGAATAGTGGTCACCAAGTGCCTGCCTAAGGAATTAGTGTGGGAACGCAGATGATAAAGCCACTGGGGACGCCTTCCAGAGACATTTTTGCCATGATTGGGTTGCCAAAGGTGGAAGGGCAATAGAGGGAGCAGACTTAAAGCTTTAGCCATAGAGCAACCCCTTATTTATTTTGGACAAAGAATCCGGACAGAGAGTATTAGAGCTGTTGGCTGGATGTACAAAGCACTAAGCCAACCCAAGGCAAAGACCACTTCCACTAGGACAGCACAGTGGTGAGACTGCTCAAGTTCTAGTATCAAACAGATCTAGGACTAAATACAGACCCCTCCACTCACTAGTGATGTAAACTTGACAAACTACTTCATATCCCTGGACTTGGTCACCTCATCTAGTAAACAGGAGTAATAGCAGTTTCCAGTTCATGGAGCTTTGAGACTCAGCATTAACAGAGACAATACATACAGAAAGTACCCGGTACAGTGCTCAGTATCTACAAATGCTCCATACATGCTGGTGGTCATATTATTCATAAACAAAATGCTTGCAAGATCCCATGAAAATTATGATATAAATGATAGTTTCAAGACTGCATGGCTTCGCAGAGAAGAGTTGAAAACGTCAGGTAACACATGGAAGGAACCAGAGTAAAACCACTTACTTGTTTTTTACTTTTTTACAAGAGGGAGATAAATAATGGCAGTATATTTTTTCTTCAGTCAGTCAAGAACTTTTATTGAGGGCCCTAAGAGTCAGGCAAGGTGCTAAAATACGAAGATGTGGAAGATAAACTCCCTACCATTAAGAGTTCACAGTCTAATCGAGAAAAACAAGAGCGAGAGGAGAAAACACATGGACTCAGAACAGTGATCTGAGAACTGCATAGAGGCTTGCTCAAAGAATAGGATGGAAGCAGAGCAGTGAACAGCCAATTTTGCCTGGCCACATATGACTCCAATGAGCACTGGAATATGAGCTGTTTCAAACTCTATAGGTTGACATTAAAGAATTTAAGAGGTCAGTCAGATGTGATATTAATAGGTTGCATCTAGAAACAAACCAGGAGATGCTAATGATTGTTGAAGCTGGGTAATAGAGGTTCATTTTATTATTTTCCCTACTTTCACTGATCTTTGATACTTTACATCCTAAACCTTGATTTTTAAAATCAGAGTCAGAAAAGAGTGGTAAGGCAAAGAGGTAAGTGGCAGCAGCCAACCCTAGGTCAATGGAGGAAAACTATGCCTTGCATGATATGGATCCTGGAGGAATGAACGGAAGGAGGGTTAGAAGTCTATGAAAGAAAATTTAAGGCAGTGATAGTCAGGGGAAAGGACAGAAAGGCAAAAGAAATGAGAGCACCGAAGAAAAAAATCATGCCCTCAGGAAAAAAAGAGAGGGAGAAAGAAAGGAATGGAAAGGAGAGGAGAGAAAGAAAACATGATTCAAGCAGGTTTGGATGAAAGCACCATAGGGAAGTTGAGTAACAACGGCTAAGAAGGCATAACCACTTGTGTTTTGAGGCCAACAATTTTAAAAATTCAAGGAGATGAGGTGTGAATCCAGGGTCGGAGGAGACCTAATGACACAGTGGGTAAGCACACAGCTGCTGACGAAGACATTGGCAGTTCAAAATCCAGAAGAATGTGACAACCTGCCTTCTTAAAGGAACACTGTGGGGAGGCGATTCTACCCTGGCCAAAGGGATTGCTCTGTCAGGCTTGATGGCAATGAGTTTTTCAGTGGATGGTAAGCACAAGATGGGGGACTTACAGGGGGTGGGAAACCCTTGGCAGCTCCTCCCACAGCTGTTTTCATTTCCATGCAGTGTGCCCCAATTTGGGGGCCTCCCTTTGGACCTTGTCACACATCCATCTCTTGGGAATGGACACAAGTTAGCCAAGCTCACACAGGTACAACCACAGGAAAATGATTTATTGATTTAGAGGAAGACAAAGAAAGAAAGATCAGGATATTTGTATTATCTGATCAACATAATCTCTCATGGTAGACACATTTAAGTGAGAACCAGGTTACAATAGAAGAATTTCTCAAAGAGAATGGACCAAAGAGATAGTAAATGACTGGAAGATCTCAAAGCCCAGTAACTCAAGACCCAGCTGTGCTAGCCCAATGCATTCATCTGTACTCTGGGGCGATTATCTGCCTTATGGAAGACATGCATGCTCATAGGTCAAGACACCATCCTCCTGGGGACTACAAGGCACTCTAACATTCGGTATTTCTGCATATCCCTTCTGCGGGTTCTACTACTTCTATTTACACATTCGTGCTCCAAAGTACACTAATATTAACTGAATTCTAAGTTCCCGAGAAAGAAGGCAATGTAGGTGTTGTCTTTATAACTGACTGCATCAGACAAGAATTACCAAAAAGGAAGGGAAAAGAGGTAAGCGTAGTTATTCAAAATTATGCTCGCATTTTCCCCCTTGCATGTAGACTGAATTTAGTGACTCAGTTCTAACAGAATATGGAGGAAGAGATGGTGTGTCACTTCCAGCATTTGGTCATAAAAAGAATTATGACTTCCTTCTAGCTTTCTCTCTCTGGAACCCTCAGGCCGCCCTGGCCTATTGCCCAGGGTCTTTGGAGAGTACTATTTTAGAAGCCTCAGTCCAGTCTTCAGATGACTGCAGCCTTGAGGGACAATGTGGTTGCAACTCAGAGCCCAACTCTAAGCTTTTCTTTCATTCCTGACCCAAAGAAATGATAAGATAACAAAATGTTATTGTTTCAAACGACTAAATCTGAGGATGGTATGTTGCAATAGTTAATATGGTAAGAAAGAAGAGGGAAGGTGGGTGAGGGATAAGAAAGAGGAAGGCAAAGAGACCCCCAAAAAAAAGGAGAAAAGAAGAAAAAACCTGCTTTTAAAACATTCTTGCACAGCACAGCCAAAAAAAAAAAGTTCAGAAAATTACTAAATAACACAGTAGGCTAATGAGTTGGGAAGGTGCCAAGTCAACATATTTGTAGCACAGAATGTCATGGTTTTGGTAAGAATACAAGAAAAAAATGTTTTACAATATAAGACCTTGGAAAGTGCCACGCTAGCTTCACATCAAGTGTCTATATAAGCCCTATATCCTGTTTATGAAAAGAAAAATAAAGATTTTGTAGGAGAATATGCTTATTCTTTTGATGTGGATCTTTGAAATCAGGAAAATGCCTCCACCATTATTAATTTCTCTCTCCCTCTCTCTCAAACACACACACACACACACACACACACACACACAGGAGGAGGGGCTTTAAAATCTGTGGGAAATTCACGTAAGATGTCATGAAGGTGAGTTCCTTTCTAGGTCTGAAGGGCAAGGAGCATAGTCTGAAGAATAAATTTGGTCTCGTTTATGATTTGGAGACTTTGTTCCACATTTTCCTCCCACTAGACCCAGGATTCACTAATGTGATCCCTTTCAGAACAGGTATGAGCGCTATCCAGGCATTGTCTGGGTCTTCTCGTCTCAGAGGGGTGGATCCTGAGGTAAGGAAGTCCAGTCGTTCATTACACTAAGTGCTTCATTTCCCACCACTCTTTCCTCCATACAAAAAGACACCAACAGTGGCACCTTATAAGCTTGTAATACCCAAGTCACTACTCATCAAATTATGATGGAGAACATGGTCTTTGTGAACTATGTTATGCCAATTGGCCTTTCTGGTCCCTCTAGTCCAGCGGTTCTCAACCTGTGGGTCATGACCCCTTTGGGGGTTAAAAGACCCGTTCACAAGGGTTGCCAGATTCATAACAGTAGCAAAATTACAGTGATGAAGTAGCAACAAAAATAATTTTATGGTTGGGGAGTCACCACAACATGTACTGTATTAAAGGGTTGTGGCATTAGGAAGATTGAGAACCACCGCTCTAGGCTATTGTCCTTAGCCCTCCATGCCCAGTGATACATTCCCTGAAGTTATTTGGTTAAGTCTAAGAATTTTTCAAAACTTTGCCCCCTATACGTTCTGCCACATTCATGGATATATTTGAAGCAATAGTAAGTACAGATATACTTTGTGTGAGAAGGAGTGCTGGTGGCATAACAAGTTACCCATTGGGCTGCTAACCACAAGGCTGGTGGTTCAAAACCATCAACTGCTCCATGAGAGAAAGATGAGGCTTTCTAGTCCCCTAAAGATTTGCAGCCTCAGAAACCCACAGGGCAGTTCTACTTGTCCCATAGGATTACTGAGTTAGTATTGACTTGATGGAAGTGGGGCTTCGTTTTCTGTGTTAGAAAAATTAACCCCTAAGATCAAGTGATATCATTTACCCAAGGATAAAGTTCAGAGGGTAAGAAAGAAGGAGGAAGGAAAAGAAACAGAGGGAGAAGGTAGTACAAGCTACAGTACATTGAAGGGATTGCAGTGGATAAGCTAAGTCAGAATTTGAATATTAAATGTAAATTTATATCTGCTCTGAAACCTTCACTTAATTCACACTAAAAACGTTTGAAAAAATAGAGTGGAATTGTTCCATGAACTTTTCAAAGCTGCTTGTGAATGTATGTATGTACATATATACAATTTCTTTAAAAATATTGCGTTCCCTATTGTGTTAATCTGGTTACATTGGAGAAACAAATCCACAGAAACGTTTATGGATAAGCGAGAGTTTTATATAAAGGGTAAGTGTACATTAAGAAAGCATCCCAACCCAGTGGTGCCCAAGCCCGTAAGTCAAACATTAGCCCATATGTCAGACACCGATCTACAAAGTCAGTGTCTCCTCTATCTCACAAAACATACACTATGATGCCAACTTCAGGAGGAAAACTAAATCAGTGAGCATGTAAGCATCTCAGTGCTAGCAGGGGTCTCCACACGGCTGCTCCAGGACCCAGGGCTGCATTGCATTGTTGGTCCATGTGGCTTCTCCTTGGGGATGCCTTGCAGGAAGTGAGCCTTGTCAGCTGAAGCAGAGAACTGGCTAGACAACTGACCCCGATGCGCCCATCAGAGAGCAAGAGACCTGAGAACTAGAAAGGTGAGGCTTCCCGAGCCATTTAGCTCTCTGCCCTTCAATTGATCCCACCTGTGTTTATTGGCCAGATTGGCACAACAAACGTTACCTATCTCACCTATCATCCTTTTTAATTCTTTCTATAATTGTCTCTAAGACAATAATATGAGTTGGTCCTTCCATCTAGAATTTTCAGGACAGCTACTGTAACAAGATGTGGGAACTTAAAGGCTAAAGGAAGCTCTGCTATTTCAATGTTGAAATGTGTGCTGGGACTAGCTGTCATAGATGAATGTCTTAGTAAAATAGCCAAAGTTATGGTCATTATCCTCTTCAATTAAAGATTTCATCTCAATGAAGATCAGTTCTCTTGCCAACACATAATTTTATGGTTTGGGCCTTCATGAAAGACACACAAGTCCCTTTTGCTCCATATATATGCCCTTCTATGAATCTCTCTTGCTGCGATGCTATCTTATATGTCATACAAGGTGAGAGGACACACTGAAATTTCTGCTGAAAGGTCCCAATTACTGACTCTGATTCTTGGTGGGTACATTGCTCATCTAAAACATGGATAATTTTAAAGGAATGCATAATTCCTTTTCCTTTCAGCTTTCACATGCTCAGCCTGAACAATGGATGAATAGCAAAAGCGAAAAAAAACCTGAAAGTCTTAAGATCATAAAATGTAAGGAAGGAGGAATTTTTGAGCAGTGGTTACTCATTGAGTTGAGGATCACTGCATCAACAGTTGGAAACCACCAGCCGCTCCAGGGGAGAAAGATGAGGCTTTCTATTCCTTCACAAGTTACAGCCTCGGAAGCCCACAGAGGCAATTCTGCCCTGTCCTAGAGGGTTGCTATAGGTTGGAACCCACCAGATGACAAGGAGTTCGGTTTGGGGTTTACTGTGAAAGAGAATAATTTGTTCCCAAACCAGCAAGGGTGTGTGATAAGGCATGAGGTGCTTCAGAAGTGGAGAGTGGCTGAGGAAGATGTCGGTCTTAGGTGATATTGGTGAAAGGCATCAGACGATGGGAAGGGAAGCTGGATGAGGGACTGCGAGGAGGCAGCGAAGAGCCTGGGATTCCATCAGAGAGAAGACAAAATTACTGACATTAAAGAAAAAATGATCAGGTAGATTTATTGAAGGTTCTTGGGGGCACTGACTCAATTGTTACTCAAAACACATTAGGCTATGTAAGTCAGAAAAAGGAGAAAGGAGAGACGTTCATTAGAGAGGTAGGGAGGGAGATAAACTCCAAAAAAAAAAAAAAGCAAACTCAAAGCCCTCATGTTGATTGCAACTTACAGTACAGAGACCATATAGGACAGGGCCTAGAACTGCCCCTGTGGGTTTCTGAGACTATATAGATCCTTATAGGAGCAGAAACCTCTATCTTTCTTCCACAGAGCAGTAGATAGTTGCCAGCTGCTGACCGTATGGTTAACTGGCAAATGCACAACACAGTATGCCACCAGAGGTAGATAGAAGTGATACCAGTAAAAAAGAGTCAGAAGGTGTGTGCATGTCAGGTTGTTGGCTTCCTGCTTCCCCACCCAACCCCCTACCTTACCCCCCTCACCCACTTTAGTCCCAGAGAAGAGGGACATCCACAGTGACTGTAAGTGACACCAGGACTCCAAGGGAGTGATTGCTGTCCATTCAGTCAGCCGTGGAATAGAGAGCCCTTTAAAGTGATGCCAATGTTCAGGGCATGAACTAGGACTCCTGCTCATGCTCTGGGGCTGCACTGTGCATTTCCCTAATGGGAGATTGGGTGCAAGTGGCAGAGGCCAAGGTCTGCAAGCTAGGAAGCATACTAAAGTTCACAAGGGAAAACAGAGGCCCCGCAACAGATTGAATTACCAGTGCATCTGCAAACAATCCTCCTACTGTTAAAATAAGTCTTTGGCAGATATTTTTGCTTTGATTTTGGAGAAAAGGGAAATAATAAAATCCAGGACACTAGTAGTTTTGACTCCTTCATTTAAGGACGCTAACAAAAAAGGACAACTTATTTTTAATTCAAGCTAATTTTTTTCATAATTTCATTGCAAAAGCTGGTGGTAGCAAATAACACAATAACACCTTTGGCCTAAAATTATACTCTAATACGAAGATAACAGACTAGACTTTCCAGAATCATAAAGCCAATAACAGAGTGCCTGAAAAGAGCTTCAGCGATGCCTTGTCTTGGGTGACAATCGTCGATACTCTGAGGTATGAATCTTTTTGAAACAGTGCAGCATATGTGCTGCTGTCTCTGCATGATATATATAAACGCGGGGCAAAAATGTGATTAGAATTCCAGTACATTCTAATAAAGCTTAAAAAGAGAAATAGGCACGAATATTCATGCAACCCTCTGTGCAGTATGCATAACAATAGAAACTGAAAATATATCACACAGGAAAGTGCTAATGGAACATTAATAAGCAAAAAATTCTGTGCCTAATCAGTGAAAGTAGAGGGTTATTTGAGATTAGAATCTATTGTTTAGGGGCAAATGTACCTGTATAATTAAAAAGAGGACAGAATTAGAAAGAGTAACGTCAGTCTGTTTTGGGGGTCAAAGCTTCAGGAGGGAAAATGTATGCTTGCTTTTTAGTAAGAGTTACTGTCTCTGGTGCTGTGAATAAGAGATTCTAGTTTTCCCTTATAATGTCTTGATTTCCAAATATGATACTTGAATACATACTACAAGTAAAATATTATTTTTAAAAATTATGCGAAAGATTTAAGGCCAGACAGGGTATAAATAAGGGAAAGGACACATGTAAGGCATAGTCAACAATCATACATGAGTCTAGATTCAGCATATATGACTATCAAATAATTGAGGCTAGGGATTGGAAAAAATGCAAAAAGGAGAGAAAAGATATAAATTTTCACTAGAATCATAGAAGTTCAATTTTTTAAAAAGGTGAAAGAATGTAGAAAATGGGGATATTAAACAATATGAAAATATGGGACCGAATTGACATCCTAGAGTTTAAATCCACAATGTGTGTATTCACATTGGATAGGCGATGAGGTGTTCATATTGAGACATACATAGACGCATTGAAATCTGGACCTAAAAGAGATTTTAGAGACTATCTAATACCCAGATAGAAGAATTTGAGATCTAGAGAGTTATAGAGACCAGAGGCAGAGAGAGTTTGGGATTTGAACACTGGACTTCAATATTCAGACTACCCCACCATTCTCTGTTCCTTTTGTCTACTTTCATTGTGGATTGTGTGTATGCAAACATCTGAGCTGCTTCAAAAAAAGAGAAGGTATGTCCACTGGGGTTAGGCATGAGATGATAGATGCAGTATTTTAAAGGGATGTGTTCAACTTCTCTAAAACAAAGAGATCAGGTCACTCAGCAGGGAACAATAGATGGATGGATGTAAGTTGATACCACAATGAACGGAGAAAACGGGAGTAAGATAGCAGGATGTCATTGAACTCAAAAGCATGGGATAAGTAGGAGTGAAAGAGATTTTGTATCAAGGTGAAAAGCAGAGAGACTGTGAGAGCCCCATGAAGACAACTGATGGTTAATGAAAACAGTGGCATTTTAGGTGTTTAGGGTTCAGGTTGGAGCCCTACTGGCATAGTGGTTGCCCATTGGCCTTCTAATGAAAAGGTTAGCAGTTCAAAACCACCAGCAACTCCTTGGGAGAAAGACAAAGCTTTCTACTCCCCGCAAAAGTTACAGTCTCAGAAACTCACAGAGGTAGTTCTACCTTGTCTTATAGGGTTACTGAGTCAGAACTGACTTAATGGCATTGAGTAAGTAAGTAAGGGTTCTAGATTTGCAGAAATATGGATAGACTCAGAAAACTTTTAAAATAGAAAACTAAATAGTAATACTTACCTGGCAAGAGAGATACCATGATCACGAAGGTGGTTTTCCCAGGGTGAGACTCACCCATTGCACTCCCGATGTACTGACCCCTGCGATTTTCCCAAATGTGGGAAACTCGACTGCATAATTTGTGGTAGTGGGGGACTGCGTTCACACTCTCCCCTGTAAAAGAAAAAGAAAAAAAGGAAAATAGTAAAGCTCTCTGGATATTATGAATAAACAACAGAGGGTCAATAGACTTTTTCCTGCACAGCAAACTCTTGTTTGAATAAAAATAGATAGGAGAAAATAGATACAACCAGGAGGCATTTTTTAAAAGTCATTTTATTGGGGGCTCATGCAACTCTTATCATAATCCATACGAAACCTGGAGACTTATGTGACAGAACATAGAACTCAGAAAACCCATCAATAAGTTGGATTTTCAGTGAATTATTTAAGGCAAAACACTGCACCAGGGCCTCAGGAAGGAAACTTTTTAAAAAAACATTTTATTAGGGACTCATACAAACCTATCACAATCCATACATACATCAATTGTATAAAGGACATCTGTACATTCTTTGCCCTCAACATTTTCAAAGCATTTGCTCTCCACTTAAGCCCTTTGCATCAAGTCCTCTTTTTCCACCTCCCTCCCCGCTCCCCCTCCCTCAGGAGCCCTTGATAATTTATAAATTATTATTTTGTCATATCTTGCCCTGTCCGGCATCTCCCTTCACCCCTTTTTCTGTTGTCCGTCCCCCAGGGAGGAGGTCACATGTAGATCCTTGTAATTGGTTCCCTTTTTCCAACCCACTCACCCTCTACCCTCCCAGTATCGCCCCTCACACCCCTGGTCCTGAAGGTATCATTCACCCTGGATTCCCTGTGCATCCAGCTCCTATCTGCACCAGTGTACATACTCTGCTCTATCCAGACTTGCAAGGTAGAATTCATATCATGGTAGTTGGGGGGGAGGAAGCATTTAGGAACTGGAGGAAAGCTGTATCCTTCATCGGTGCTACATCGTACTCTGACTGACTCATCTCCTCCCCTAGACCCCTCTGCAAGGGGATCTCCAGTGGCTGACAAATGGGCTTTGAGTCTTCACTCTGCACTTCCCCCTTCATTCACTGTGGTAAGATTTTTTTTTTCTGATGATGCCTTGTACCTGAGGAAGGAAACTTTTTAATGAGAAATAGAATACAAATGAATTAAGAAAAAAGGTGGGGGGTAGGGAGGAGTGGGCTGTTTTTGTTGTCATTAGGTGTCGTGCAGTGGGTTCCAACCATCATGACTCTGTGTACCACATACCAAAACACTGCCCAGCCCTGTGCTACCCTCACATTTGTTCTTATGTTTGAGCCCATTGTTTCCATCTTGTCGAGGATCTTCCTTTTATTCACAGCCCCTCTACTTGACCAAGCATGATGTCTTTCTCCAGAGACTGGTCTCCTCTAATAACATGCCCAAAGTACATGAGATTAAGTCTTACTATCCATGCCTCTAAGGAGCATTCTGACTGTACTTCTTCCAAAACAGATCTGTTTATCCTTCTAACTAATTCAATATACCTCACCAACACCACAGTTCAAACAAATTGAATTTCCTTTGATCTTCCTTATTCAACGTCCAATCTTAACATGTGTATGTGGCAATTGAAATACCATTGCTTGAGTCAAGTGCACCTTGGGCCTCAAAGACTTGAGTCGGGTAACATCCTTGCTTTTCAACACTTTAAAGAGGTCTTGTACAGCAGATGTACCTCATGCAGAATGTCACTTGATCTCCTGGCTACTGCTTCCATGAGCATTGATTATGGATCCAAGCAAGAAGCAATCCTTGGCAGTTCAATCTTTTCTCTGTGTATTGATCCACTTGTGAGGGCTTCTGTCACTTCATTAGATTGTAATCCATGCATCCATGATCTTTATCACCAACTACTTCAAGTGCTCCTCACTTTCAGCAAGCAAGGTTGTGTCATCTGCATATCTCAGGTTGTTAATAAGCCTTCCTCCAATCCTGATGTCACATTCTTCTCCATATAAGCCAGCTTCTCTGATGATTTGCTCAGCAAATAGATCTAATGAGTATAGTGAGAGGAGACAGCCCAGTCACACACCTCTGATGATGAAGGTAATGCCACTCTGCTGGATTTTATCATTCCCAGAAGAGTAAACCATAAGATTTCCTGATTCAAAGTGGCCAATACCTGTCCATTTAAATTCACTAACATCTAGAAATTGACGTTAATGCCTTCCATTTTCTTTTCAATGAATTCTTATTTTCCTAGATTCATGCTTTGCAATTTCCAGGCTCCAACTCTTAATTGATGTTTGCAGGGTTTTCTTCTCATTTTGAGTCATAGCCCATCATCTGTATTCCCATAGGTTTTACCCCATAATCCATACTCCCGTGTGCTTTGCCCAATCATCCATACTCCCATGGACTTTACCCCAATCATCCATACTCCCATGGACTTTACCCCATCATCCATACTCCCATGGACTTTACCCCATCATCCATACTCCCACCGGCTTTACCCCATCATCCATACTCCCACAGGCTTTACCCCATCATCCATACTCCCATGGGCTTTACCCCATCATCAATACTCCCATGGACTTTACCCCATCATCCATACTCCCATGGACTTTACCCCATCATCCATACTCCCACGGGCTTTACCCCATCATCCATACTCCCACAGGCTTTACCCCATCACCCATACTCCCACAGGCTTGACCCCATCACCCATACTCCCACAGGCTTTACCCCATCATCCATACTCCCATATGCTTTACCCCATCTATGTCATTGTGGTCGACTCTGCTTTGAGACAGCAGCTCTTCCTGTCGTACTTTGAGTGTCTTACGACCTGAGGGGCTCCTCCTCTGCCACTGCCTCTGACAGTGTTCTGTTTCTAGTAATTAGCTTTTTAGTAACTGACAATGTTTCAGTGTGATCCATAGGATTTTCAATGGCTAATTTCTCAAAGTGGACAGCCTGCTTTTTGTTCTCGTCTGTTTTTAGTCTTGAGGCTCTGCTGAAACCTGTTCACTTTGGGTGACTCTGCAATAGTTGAAATACCTGAGACTACGCGTTCAGCATCACAGCCACACACACGCCACCATAGTGACAACTGACAGACAAGTGGTAGAAAGGATGAGTTGGGGATATTTAAATTTAAGTTTGTGTTACACTAGCCATTGATATAATGATCTAATTATATATATATAATTTCATCAAAGAAACCCATCAATATACAATTGAAAAGTTTGACTTTTGACAAATATAATAATTGTGAATGCTTCAAATATCCTGTTTTTATAACTTCCAGGGAAAACAATGTTTTCAATGTTGAAAATATTTATGAAGCTTTAGGAGCCTTCAGAGTAAAAATAAAATTTAAACTGCCATTTATTTTTCTCAGGACCAGCACTGACCTGTCTGTCCCACTTCCCACCTGAATCAGAGGTTCTTGCAAGGCTGCAATGAGCCGGCTGGGGTGGGCCAGCCTGGGACCCAGCAAACTAGGAAGAGATTAATTTTAGGGACACGGCCCTATGGAAAATGGCCATGCCTCAGCAACCGCTGTCTGGGGGCTTTGGCTCTAAGCCAAGTATCTGCCTAATGCTATTAGCTGCTCGTGCTGCAGAAGCCTTGTCATTTGCATTTTTGCTTTGTGTAATAGCAAAGGATGGTGCACCTGTGTCCTAGAGCAGCCATCCACAAAGAGGACACATTTGGATCCACCTCTGAATTAGATCTTCCAGTGTATACTCTCTCACACCTCAGAATTATCTATATAACCTCATAATTACATATAATTAGTTTTTCTAATTTTTTAAGCTGCTCTCCACCAAAAATATAAGGGCAGGACCATTTACCTCTCATTCCTAATTTCTTTGTATAATCATGAGTCCTAGCATGGTGCCTTTCATAATAACCTTGACTTTAGGGATGCATTTTCTCTCCCAAAAATCACTGCAGTTATAAATGGAAATGTTTCTTAATCTGTGTCAAACAGGTAAACTTTCCATATATTTTTTAAATCTTAGAAATTGGATGAATTTCAAATAGCTCTCATGACTTGTTTTCATTCATTTGGCTTGGTGCAATGCTCAAAATTAATATTTTTTATTCATTAGGAAATGTTCCAAAAAGAAGAAATGTAATCTAAATATATCCATTGACCCACCAACTAGCATCCTGAACATATTATTCCTATTGGTGAGGAACTCAAGTTTCAACGCCCTCCCCAGTCACCTCCCAGCCTCCCTGGATTATTTCATGCCAAAAAAGGCATGTTCACAGCCACTAAATGGCAGCTTCTATTTAAATACACAGATAAGCTTTGCCAGGCTGTGCTGCTATTAAGAGTGAGCAACTGCTGTAAAGACAGAGCCCTGGTGGAGCTGTACTGTAAGGTAACATCACAGTGAAACTAAGACTTTTGGGGGCTCTCCTTGTTCCTGTCATTTTTCCTCACATTCTGGAGACCTGATGAAGGCCTTTGGGCAAGACTTAAAGGAAATCGCCACCACAACAACAAATCAAGAACTAAGCACACCTGGAGAAGCTATATAACCCCAACCGCATTGGTTGTCCAATTCAAATTGTTCCAAATTCGTGTGTGAACACTGGAAAAGTTGAGAAATGAACAGATTTTTCCCCCCTGGGAAACCAAATAATTGGTTCTGAGCCCCCAAAATTATAGTTATAGATTCATTTTTCTAAGACCTTAATACAAAATTAACAGCTCTAGGTTGTGGAAATACCCCCTAAAACATCTGAACACAATAAATACAGACCATTTAATAGCAAAACACCAAACGGCAAATAAAAATAACTTATTTTTCATTGTGTTTTGTTGTTTAAAAACCCGTGGGTTTACAGAAGGGTACACTAATATGGGCTTCCCTTTAAAATCCCCACTAGCATTTCCACACAACAGTGAGCTATCTTTCTTAGGCTTGCGGCCTGGCAGTACCGTTTCCTCTTTACTAATGAAGGTCCTATGGGGCATGTTTTGCCCCCAAAATCTTGTTTCCTCACAGCTGAACACTTGCTGGGGTACAAAACCGTTGGCCACCACCTGTTCGGCACATTCGGCCAGGGCTGGATGGGCTTCCCTGCCTCGCTGCACTGTGAACGCCTGCTCACTTCTGGGATGTTTCAAACCAGCCAGGCTGGCTTGAACTCTCTAGGAGGCTCAGACACTCACTCCCACACCTTGTTCATGCTTCACGATGGGACTTTCAGCCTTCTCAATATCCTGTCTTCTGTGCACGAGTTGTTCTGATGTATCGATTGAACAGTAACTTTTCAACCGCTTCGAGGGTTTGGCTTCCTGGTTGAGTTGTTAATGATTTCACATTATCTCCTTTGATCATATCCCCCCCGCCAAAAAGGTGGATAATATCGACTGAGCCATGTGACAGTCATCCCCAACATCAGACAAGCGGCGACCTGATTCGAATGTCGCACCGATTTCTTTCTTTAACTCTGGTGGTTCTCACAGTCTTCCTCTTAGCTCTACTGCTGGGACCACTAGCTTTCTCTGGAGCCACGGTTACGAGAGTTTACACAAATAAAGTACAAAAATAAAATAAAGGCACACTTACAAATGTTTTAACGCACACAAACAAGCACTATATGTTGTCTGAGTGACAGAGGTAGCGACTCCTTCGTGTCCTCGGGGCTGCTCAAGTCACATTTCCAGATTGATGACGGAGCAAAGTGACGGACCCTGAGCAGATTTTTTTTGAACTCTGCTTTTCCAGTAGGGGAAAGTTCGAGCATGGGGTTGTTGGATAACCAAAGCATCGCTGTATCTGACATGAACTCGCTTTGATAGACCACAAACAAACGCAACAATTCACTGCCATTGAGTCAATTCTGATGAATCATAACAACCCTAAAGGACGGCAGAACTGCCCTATGAGTTTCTGAGGCTGTAAATCTTCACAGGAGCAGAAAGCCTCATCTTCCTCCTGCTAAGGGTCTGGTGAGTTTACACTGATGTGGTTAACAGCCCGGCACACTTCACCAAAGAGGAGCTTGGTTATGTTGCTCTAGTCCATGAGAAGTCCTGGTGAAGAGCATGCGAAAATCATCACGCAAGAGTGGTTTATCTTTTGTAGAGTGTAGGTGATTTTCCACTTGTGCACGGCATTTTAGTGTAACAGCCTCATGCTATCAGGATCCAAGTTGAACAGCACTTGAAGTAACCAGAGTGCCTGGAAGAAATGATTTCACAAAATTTAACCCTAGGTGTCCTTACTGAATCAGTACAATGTCTTTCATATGTTATCCAATGTTCCCAGTAACATGGTGATGTCTTAGAATAGGATGAGGTTGCTAAGCTGCTCTAAAAATATATCTTTTTAATTAATACTCATTATATATATACACCACTGATTTTTGATCATGCTACTAAATAGCTGGGAAATGTTAGGAATGCCATTTAAAAAAATCTCCATTTTACCTTATTTTCTGCATTTACAAAATGAAAGTGTTGACATCAGGTCCATGGTTTAAAATACTTAGCAACAAAATCCTTAAAAAGTGTGCCAAGTCCTGAAATATTAAATAAAATAGAACACCAATGAACATGGTAATTACCATTACTAACTTCATGGTTCATACTCAAAAACATGCTGCCATCAAGTCAGTGCTGACTCATAGCGAGCCCCTGTGGGTTTCTGAGACTGTCACTGCGATGGGAGCAGAAGGGCCAGTCATTCTCCCTCAGAGCGGCTAGTGGTTTCAAACTGTCCACCATGCTGATTGCAGCCCAATGCATAAGCCACTACACATCACTCCTAGTAATGAATAATTTTGAAACATTAGGCCCCTGTTGTGTTTTTTGCAAGTCATGCTCTGGCTCTTCTTTTTTCTGACATATTCTTTTCCAGAGCAAGACAAATTAAGTCTAGAAAAAAAGGAATTACTATGTGGCTATTGTTAGGGTCCGTTAAATTGGTTCTGACACATAGTGACACAATGCACAACAAAGAGAAACACTACACCATCCTGGGACATCCTGAAAATTGTCCTGTGTCAACCCATTGTTGCAGCCACTGTGCCAATCCATCCCACTGAGGGTCCTCCTTTTTCCTGCTGAATCTGCTCTACCAAGTACAATGCTCTTTTTGCTAGGGACTGGTCTCTCCTGGTAACAAATCCAGAGTACATCAGACACAAATCTCAACCCTCCATGCTGCTAAGAAGCAACCTGATAGTACTTCCTCTTCCTCAAAGATAGTCAGTGGCATTTTCCATATTTCTGTCAATATCATAACTCAAACATATCCATTTTTCAGTGGTCTTTCTTATTCATTGCCAGCTTTCATATGACTTGAGTCAGGAGCACCTTAGTCCTCAAAGTGACATCTTAGCTCTTAATACTTTAAAGAGGTTTTGTGCAGCAGATTGCTTAGTACAATATACATTATTTGGTTTCCTGACTACTGTGTCTATGAGCATTGATTGTGGGGAAAAAATGAGATCCTTAATATCCAATATTATATCCTTTTTTATAATCATATTGTTTACTGATCCAGTTGTGGGAATTTTTGTTTTCTTTATATTGAGGTGTAATCCATACTGAGGGTTGTAATGTTTGATCTTCCTGGTGTTTCCGGTCTTCTTCCCTTTCAGCAAGCAAGGTTCTATAATCTACAAGTCAATAATAAGCCTTCCTTTAATCCCGTTGTCGAATTTTCCTTCATATACTTCAACTTCTTGGATTATCTGTTTGTATAAAGAATAAATGTTATGACAGAATAAAACACTAACAACTTTCTTGATCTTAAACCATGTGATATGCTTTGTTCCCCGGAAACAACTCCAGATTTTAGGTCCTATATACAGGTCCCACATGAGCACAATGAAGTGTGCTGGAATTCCCAGTCTTCACAATGTTATCCATAGTTGATTGTGATCCATGCCATCAAGTGATTTTTGCATAGTCAATAAAACACAAGTAGACATCTTTCTGGTATTCTGTCCTTTCAGCCAAGATCCATTTCATGTGGACAATGATATCCTCCATTCCAAGACCTCTTTTGGGTCTGGCTTGACTTTCTGGCAGCTGCCTGTCAATATTACTCCTGCAATTGTTTTTGAATTTGATTTTGAAATTTTTTCTTTATGCAATAATGCTATTTGATAATCTCTGCATTCTATAGGATCAATTTTCTTTGGAATGAACACAAGTAGGAATCTCTTCCAGTCTATTGGCCAGATAGCTGCATTATAAAATTCTTTGTATAGATGGATAAATGCTTCCAGTACTGCATTAACATGGTGAAACATTTCAATAGGTATCTCATCAATTCCTGGAGACTTATTTTTTGCTAATTCCTTCAGTGCAGTTTGGACTTCTCCCTTCAATAAAATGGGTTACTGATCATATGAAATGGTTAGACGTCAACCAATTCTATTTGCTTCAATGACTGAATTTCTCCTATCTTCTTTGATGCTCCCTGCAGTATTTCTCCAACTGAATCCTTGAGTATTTCAATTTGAGACTTGAATTTTCCTTCAGTTATTCCAGCTTGTGATCTGCTGAATATGTTCTTCCCACTTGATTTTCTAACTCCATGTCTTTACACATTTCATTATCATGTTTCATGTTGTCTTCTCAAGCTGCCCTTTGAAATTTTTCTGTTTAGCTCTTTGACTTAATCATTTCTTCTATTCACTTTATCTACTCTACGTTCAAAAGTACATTTCAGGATTCTCTCTGACATCCACTTTGACCTTTTCTTTCATTTCCATCTTTTTTTTTAGTAGTTTTATTTATTTTTTAACAATTTATTGGGGCTGATACAATTCTTTTCACAGTTCATACATATACATACATCAATTGTATAAAGCACATCTGTACAGTCTTTGCCCTAATCATTTTTTTCTCTTTTCTTCTTTTACATTTTATTAGGGACTCAAACAACTCTTACCACAATCCATACATATACATACATCAATTGTATAAAGCACATCCATACATTCCCTGCCCCAATCATTCTCAAGGCATTTGCTCTCCACTTAAGCCCCTTGCATCAGGTCCTCTTTTTTTTTTCCCTCCCTCCCCTTTCCCCCCTCCCTCATGTGCCCTTGGTAATTTATACCTCGTTATTTTGTCATATCTTGCCCTATTCGGGGTCTCCCTTCCCCCCTTCTCTGCTGTCCCTCTCCCAGGGAAGAGGTCACATGTGGATCCATGTAATCAGTTCCCCCTTTCCAACCCACTCACCCTCCACTCTCCCAGCATCGTCCCTCACACCCTTGGTCCTGAAGGTATCATCCACCCTGGATTCCCTGTACCTCCAACCCTCATATGTACCAGTGTACAGCCTCTGTCCTATCCAGCCCTGCAAGCTAGAATTCAGATCATGGTAGTTGGGGGGAGGAAGCATCCAGGATCTGGGGGAAAGCTGTGTTCTTCATCGATACTACCTCACACCCTAATTAACCCATCTCCTCTCCTAAACCCCTCTATGAGGGGATCTCCATTGGCCGACACTTGGGCCTTGGGTCTCCACTCTGCACTTCCCCCTTTATTTAATATGATATATATACAGTTTTCGTGCATGTTAGTGACTCCACAGGTCTGTCTGAATAGGACAGGCTGGATGAACTATCTGGATGAAAAACAACGGGACCGACAGTTCCGGGGGGACTTGGGGTGGGGGGGTAGGGGGGGTAAGGAAGCGGTGTTAACAAACCCAGGGACAAGGGAAAAACATGGGACCCCAAATGGTAGAGAAGGGGGAGTGGCAGGCCTGGTGGGAAATGATCAAGGGTAAGGTTGCTTAGAGAAGAGGTATACTCTAGCCCAGGTGGCGATGAAGCATGGTAGTAGGGCAGGAGGAAGGTCAAGGGAGATGGAGGAAAGAGCTAGGAGTCAAAGGGCATTCATGGAGGTCTAGACAAAGACATGTACATGCAAATATATATAGGAGGATGGGCAAATAGATCTATATGTCTATATTTATAGGTCAAGTATTAAGGTGGCGGAAGGACCTTGGGCCTCTACTCAAACACTCCCTCAATGCATGAATACCTTCTTTTATTAAATTGGAACTCTATGATGCTCACTCTCCCAACACAACGGCTGGAGCCAAAGTGGGTGAACAAGTAAATGTGGTGAAGAAAGCTGATGGTGCCCGGCTATCAAAAGAGATAGTGACTGGGGTCTTAAAGGCTTGAAGATAAACAAGCGGCCATCTAGCTCAGAAGCAACAAAGTCCACATGGAAGAACACACCAGCCTGTGTGATCGAGTGGTCCCAAAGGGATCAGTTACCAGGCATCAAAGAACAAAAAATCATATCATTGACTGCACACCTCCATGATAGGATCGCTGAAGACAAATGGGTGCATAAGCAAATGTGGTGAAGAAAGCTGATGGTGCCCGGCTATCAAAAGAGATAGTGTCTGGGGTCTTAAAGGCTTGAAGGTGAACAAGCGGCCATCTAGCTCAGAAGCAAATAAGCCCACATGGAAGAAGCACACCGGCCAGTGCGATCACGAGGTGCCCAAGGAACCAGATATAAGGCATCATGCAAAAAAAAAAAGATATAAGTGTGTGTATGTATGTGTATATATGTGTATATGTATATATGTATGTGTATATATATATCATTTCCATCTTTTTAATGACTTTTTTCTTCACGTATGATATTCTTATCCCACAGCTTGTCTGGGGATTACTGTGCAATGTGACAAATCTGTTCTCTCAAAATTCAAGTGGGATATAATCAAGATTGGCTCTTTTGGACTTATCTTTGTTTTCTTCACTTCCACCTAAATCTATATATGAGCAATCGATAGAACTTTGCCACTAAGCCTTGCTTTGCCTGATAATTTTGAGCTTTCCGATGATCTGTTTCCACAAATGTAGGCAATTTGATGCCTGTGTATTCCATCTGGTGAGGGCCAGGTGTCGAGTTGCTGTTTGTGTTGTTGAAAAAAGGTACTTGCGATGGGGAGGTTGTCTTTTTGAAATTTAATCATGATTCTATCACCAAGGCCATATTTCCAATTACTAATCCTTCCTGTTCATTTCCAATTTTTGTAGTCCAATCACCCATAATTATCAATGCATCTTGATTGCAAGTTTGAGCAATTTCTGACCCAAAGCTGGTAGAATTCTTCAACATCTTCATTACTGGTTTTAGTGGTTGATACATCAAGTTCAATAATAATTGTATGAACTTGAATTCCTGTAGATGTATAGATATTGTGCTTCAAGATAGATCTTGAAATGTTCCTCTGGACAATGAATTTGATGCCATTCCACTTAAGTGTGTCGTTCTCAACAGAGTAAACCCTACGATGCCCAGCTCAAAATGGGAAATATAAGTTCATTTCAGCTCATTAATTCCCGTGATATTCATCTCTATTTTCCATTCCATTTGAACGATATTAAAAGGAGGCAGGTCTTCTTCAGTTACATTTCAAGTGTCTTCCAATCTGACAGGCCCATCTTCACACTATAGCAGACGATGTTCCACTGTTAGTCATAAGGTCTCAGGGGCTCCTACTTCAGAACTGGACCACTTCTTACTTCTTAATCTGTGCCTACTCTGGAAGCTCTAATGAAATCTGATCACTACAGGTGACGCTGCTTGCATTTCGAATACCAGTGGCATAGCTTCCAGGAGAAATTAGTATAAAAAGTTATAATGTGAACAAATAGATGCACAAATGCGCATTATTTCTAGCCAGAGGAACAAAGAAGTCTTCATTGAGGAACTTGATCCAGAAGCAGTACCTGGGACGGAGGAGTGTTTTCCAGTGGAGCAAACATAGCAAGTGAAGGTATTGAGAATCACAATATTGAAATACATGTTCAGAGAAAGCGTATTCGAGCTTGGCTGTGGCATAAATGGTATAAAGGCCATTTGAGTTAAAGCTGGAGAATAATACTGGGGTCACATTATAAAAGTCCCTGAAATTCATGATAAAGGTTCTATTTTGATTCATCGGGTAATATAACGTCATAGGAGAATTGGAAGGTTTTAGCCGAAAATGAATCAGAAATGCAGTTGGAAAAGATTTCTTAGATGATAATGTATAACTAGAAATGGGAAGGAACAAGAATGGGCTTTATCAGACAAAAGTCCTAGCAAGAAACAAGGTGGAATCATGCCAAGCAGGGGCATTTTGAATGGCAGAGAGAAGTAATTTATCAGCAAGACACCATACATGTACTTCTATAGTTGACAGGACTTTACATCAGATTGACTTTGGGATGTCAGGGCGAGGCTAGAGTTTAAACCAGAGACTAGGAAATGGAGGTGAAAAACAGAGGTAAAGAGATAGAAAACAGAAGGGAAAGTGCATTTCTGATGGAGCTCGGTTTACGTTTTCTTTCTTATAAGTTTGGTTGTTGGATTCAACGTGCTGACCCAAGAGTCACGCTAAATCTTCCAGCTGGTAAATGAAATTTGGAATTTGGTAGTTAGGTGAGAACACTGAACTGAAAATCGCCATCACTTGAGAGTTACCTGAAGAGGACTGACACCAGGACTTCTCATGGATGAAAAGTTGCCCTAATGCACAATGTGTGGCAGACAAAAAGGTCGATGTGACTCTAACCCCACTCTAAATGGTACTTCTTTCTGAGTGCTATGTAGGCCTGGCTTAAGTGTCTTATTGTACATGCTAGAATTTGTGGAATAAAAGACGAATTCTGCCTTGCAGGATTGGATAGGGCAGAGGTTGCACACTGGTGCATATGAGGGCTGGAGGCACAGGGAATCCAGGGTGGATGATACCTTCAGGACCAAGGGTGTGAGGGGCGATGCTGGGAGAGTGGAGGGAGGGTGGGTTGGAAAGGGGGAACTGATTACAAGGATCCACATGTGACCTCCTCCATGGGAGATGGACGGCAGAGAAGGGGGGAAAGGGAGACTCCGGATAGGGCAAGATATGACAAAATAACGATGTGTAAATTACCAAGGGCACATGAGGGAGAAGGGAGCGGGGAGGGAGGGGGGAAAAAAAAGAGGACCTGATGCAAAGGGCTTAAGTGGAGAGCAAATGCTTTGAGAATGATTGGGGCAGGGAATGTGTGGATGTGCTTTATACAATTGATGTATGTATATGTATGGATTGTGATAAGGGTTGTATGAGCCCCTAATAAAATGTAAAAAAAGAAAAGAAGAGAAAAAAATAAAATGATTAGGGCAAAGAATGTACTGATGTGCTCTATACAATTGATGTATGTATATGTATGGATTGTGATAAGTGTTGTATGAGCCCCTAATAAAATGTTAAAAAAGAAAGACAGGTGGAAAAGGCAAAACTACTGTGTCTCAAAAATTAAAATTAAATGTAGCTCTAACACTCTAAATGTCTCTCCCTACTTTGATACATGTGCAACTTTTTCTGTTGGCAAGAAAAAGACTAAACAGAATTTTCTAGACTACACAGTTCAACAAACAAAGGTTACTATGACCCTGAAGGAGGATAACTGATAAAACTGTTTTTCAAATAAAGTCCATGTTATCTCTAAGAGTACCGAAAGCAAAAAGGAAATACTGTATTCCATAGGGATGTTGGCAAAGAAGAGAATTCTATACCTGGGAATCTTGGTGACAATGGAGGAGCTAAGTTGGAGAGAGAAACAAAAGCAAAAGAGAAAACCAATAATATAGAACAATTTCATAAGCATTCAACTAGTTGGATAACATGTGGGATATTTGGAGACTATCCTGAAGGTTCTTCTCCATATGAAGTGACTATATTTAAGATCTTCTGATTTCTAAAACTCATAGAACTTAAAGATGCAGGCTTGGGATTTCCATGCTAAACAAGATCTCTAGACCTTCATACCTGCTATAGACACGCATTCTCTCTCTCTGCTTCTCTGTCTCTCTCTCTCTCTCAGAATCAAAGTACTATATGTACAAGGGGGCTTCAAAAAAGTTTGTGGGAATTGGATGATAATGGACTCTTTGCACAAACCCTTTGAAGTCTCTTCATATATTATTCTCACTTCCCAGATGCAGCCAATTTAAACTTCTGAAGCCATTTCTCTCGCTATTTAATGAGCTACTTGTAAATAAAACATATTACTATTTTCTGATTCTCCAATTCTCCTCTGTAAAAAGAGAACTTGGTGCTCTTGCTTCATGCTTTCATAACACATACACAAATAAAATACACAGACACACACTCTTCCTGTTCTCTCTTCCTTCCAGGACAGTCACGTCATGCTCTTTGGTTGTTACCAATACACAGTTTTTGTCATTGCTATGACTACTTGCTGAGGGTTGCTGTGGAGTTGGCTCTGATCACATATAAACAGATCAAAATCTTCCCTGGGCTTTTGCCATTTTCATGATTATTGGTGTGCTGAGTCCACTGTTTGAGTTCCTTCCATCTCTGAGCACTATCTTGGACAACATTCTGTTGTGATCCGCAAGATTTTCATTGGCTGTGTTTTGGTAATAGATGGCTGAGTCTCTCTTCCTGGTCTGTCTTTGTCTTGAAGTTCTGCTGAAGCCTGTTCAACATGGGTGAACTGGTAGGTGTTTGAAATACTGATGGCATAGCTTCCAGCATCATGCCCACACATCTGGGTGGTGAGGTGACTACATTAATATTGTCATGGATGAACCACATAGTGTCCTTTGATTTATTTCCTTTCTTGTTCAACCTTCTGTCTTCCTTTCGGTTAATTGCACTATTTTCTTGAATTGTCTGTTGGCCTTGTTTCTGTTAGGTGTGGTCCAGTGGATTCTGATTCAGGCTGACCTTATATACAAGAGAATGAAACACTGCCTCATCCTGCAGGCCAGCACAATTGTTACATAGGAACCAATTGTTGCAGCCACTGTATGAATCCACCTGATTGAGGAGCTTCTTCTTTTTCAATGACCTACTTTACCAAGCATAATGTCCTTTTCCAGAGATTGGCCTATCCTGATAACATGCCCAAAGTATGTGAGACAAAGTTGCACCATCTTTTCTTCTAAAGCATATTCTAGCTCTCTGGCTTATGACTAGTTTGCGGCAAGGTGGCCAAACACACCAAGAAGGTTGGGATCGTGGGCAAATATGGGACCTGTTACAGTGCCTGCCTCAGGAAAATGGTGAAGAAAATTGAAATCAACCAAAAATGCAAAGTGCACTTGCTCCTTCTGCAGCAAAACCAACATGAAGAGACATGCTGTGGGTCTCTGGCACTGTGGTTCCTGCATGAGAACAGTAGCTGGGGGGGCCTGGACCTATAACACCACCTCTGCTGTCCCAGGAAAGTCTGCTCAGAAGACTGAAGGAATTGAAAGACCAGTAGAAACTCCACTATCTGAGACCTCTCTGGCCTGTAATAAATGGGTTAATTAAAAAAAAAAGTATTCTAGATGTACTTTTTCCAAGACTCATATGTTTGTTCTTCTGGAAGTCCGTAGTGCTTTCCATCTTCTTTGCTCCTGTTATAATCAAAATGTATCAAATCATCTGTGGCCTTCCATATTCATTGTTACACTTTCACATGCATATGAGGTACACCTTTCAGCTCAGGTACACCTTAGTCCTCAAAGTGACATCCGAGCTCTTCAACCCCTTTAAAGACCAAATGCTGCTAATTTGCTCAACGCAATCCATCAGTTGATTTCTTGACTGCTGCTTCCATGATTGTAGATCGAAGCAAAATGAAATCTTTGACAACTTCAATCATGTCTCCATTTTTCATTATGTCTATGGCTCGTTTTCAGGAGTTTTATTTTCTTTATATTGAGTTGCAATCCATACAGAAGGCTACATCTTTGATCTTCATCAGCAAGTGCTTCAAATTCTCCTTGCTTTCAGCAGCAAGGTTGTGTCATCTGCATATTTCAACTTGTTTTAATAAGCCTTCTTCAAATCTGGATGCTGTATTCTTCATATAGTCTAGCTTCTTTCACTGTTTGCTCAGCACGTGGATTAAATAAGTATGACGAAAGGATGACTTTTCTTGATTGTGAACCACTATTTCCTAGTTCCCTTTGAACAAGTCTCTGTTGATCCACGCACACATTTTGCATGAGCACAACTAACTGTTCTGGAGCTCTGGTTCTTCACCATGTTATCCGTGGTTTGTTATCATGCATAGTCATTAAAGCACAAGTAGACAGCTTTCTGGTACTCTCTGCTTTCAGCCTAGATCCATCTGACATCAGCAATGATATTCCTCATCCCACATCCTCTCTCTGAATCTATCTTGCACTTTTAGGAGCTCCTTGTCAAGGTATTACTGCAATGGTCCCTAAATAATCATCAGAAAAATACTACATCTAACATTAATAAAGTTGTTTGATAATTTCCTCATTCTATTGGGTCACTTTTCATTGGAATGGACACAAATTTAGATCTCTACCAGGCAATCAGGCAGGTAGCTGCCTTCCAAATATTTTGGCATAGGTGAGTGAAAGCTTCCAGTGTTTCACCAGATTGCTGAAACATTTCAATTGGTTTTTATCCATTCCTGGAGCCTTACTCTTCTCTAATGCCTTCAGTGCAGCTCGGACTTCTTCCTTCTTTAGTTTTTGATCATCTACTGCCTCTGTTGTTTTTAAATCATTTTATTGGGGGGCTCTTACAAATCTTCTAATAATCCATCATTCAATTGTTTTAAGCACACTTGTACTTATGTTGACATCGACATTTCCAAAATATTTTCTTTCTACTTGAGTCCTTGATATCAGCTCCTCCTTTCTCCTCCACCCTCCCACCCTCATGGGAATCCTTGATCAATTATATATTGTTACTGTTATTTCATATCTTACACTGTCCATTGTCTCCCTTCATCCACAATTCTGTTATTCATCCCCCTGTGGGTGGGCTATATATCCAACCTTGTGATGGGTTCCCCCTTTCTCCCCCTCCCCCCACCTACCATCCCCCTACCCGTGTTGTCGCTACTCCCATACTGTTCCTGAGGGGCTTATCTGTCCTGAATTCCATGTGTAGAGAGTTCTTATGGGTACCAATGTGAATACCCTAGTCTATCTGGATTTGTAAGATAGAACTAGGTCATGGTAGTGTGGGAGTAGGAAGCATTCAGGAACTAGAGGAATGTTGTGTGCTTTGTTGGTGCTATATTGCACCCTGGTTGATTCATCCCCTCCTTGTAACCCTTGTGGGGGGGATGTCCAATTGTCTACAGATGAGCTTTGGGTCTCCACTTAACTCCCTCCACCCTTTCAAATGATATAATTGTTTGTTTGGCATCTTTTGATACCTGATACCTGATCCCATCTACACCTCATGATCACACAGACTGCTATGCTTCTTCCATGTGGGCTTTGTTGCTTCCCTGCTAGATGGCTGCTTGTTTAACTTCAAACCTTTAAGACCTGAGACGCTATATCTTTTGATAGTGGGGCACCATCAGCATTCTTCATCACATCCGCTTAAGCACCCATTTTGTCTTCAGCAATTATGTCAGGAAGATGAGTATCAAAGAGTGCCAGGTTCTTAGAACAAAGTGTTCTTGTGTTTAGGGGGGCATTGAGTAGAGGCTCAAAGTCAGTCTGCTATCTTAATACTTTACGTATAAGTATATGTACATCGTCCTCTATCCCTTTCATTATACATTAATATATTTATATATACATGCCTATAGTTATATCTCTATAAATAGCTTTTGCCTTCTACTTCTTTCCTCTATTTCTTTTCACTTTCCTCCTATCCCACTATCAAGCTCACCCTCAATTCGAGTTTCAGTAATTCCTCATGGATACATTGCACTTGATCAAACCCCACCAGGCATTATGTGCCCTCCTCCTCATCAACTTAGATCTCTTGTTGTTCCCTTATCCCTGAGTTTGTTGGCTCCTAGCCCCCATTCTCCAGCTCCTCCTCTCGCATGTGCCCCCCAGGACCACTAGTCCTGTTGTCTTCTCCTCAGGATTGTTTGACCTGCCTATCTTATATAGACAGACATAGGATGAAATAAAAACAAAACAAAACTGATACATAGTTCCAGATCTGTCTGCTGTCTGATGAGGTGCCAAACCCCGCTGAAACAGTTAAACATTGAAGTTCTTTTTGATAGTGAATCTGTGTATTCCCTCCATCTTCTTTTGATGATTCCTGCATTGTTCAAAATTGTGCAATGGAATCCTTCAGTATTTCAACTGGAGGCTTGAATAATTCTTTCAGCTTAAGATTAGCTGAGCATGTTCTTCCCGTTTACCTTTCTAACTCAAGAACTTTGCACATTTAATTACTAATACTCTGCTTTCCACACTAATACTCTAGTTTTCTCCAAACTTCTAATTTATCGATGTCCTAAATTCTCTACCCAGAGTTATAATCTTTCTCAGTGTAATCGAACATATATACACTTTTTTCTCTTTCCTCTGGAACTTCCTTCTGTCTGTCTTTGATTTCTTGCTCCAGTTGGGGCTGCATGATATCTAGACCTGTTGAAAAACTGCACCTTGTGTCTTCCTTTATCATTATCCTGAGAATTCTCCTAGCTTCTCTTCTGCAGACATCTTCCTCCTCTCCATCTTCTTGCTATTTTCCCTTCTGCTTCTTTCCTGTAACTCAGTAATTCAAATTGAGTGCCCACTATGCTCTACACATTTTTCTAGATGTTGGGTAATAAACATAGTGAAGCTTGAGATGTCTATCTACTGGGCATCTCTCTAATGTCTATTATTTGGATATGGAAATCTGACATTCAGAAGAGAGCGCTAGCAGTATGAATGGTATTTCTCATCATTGGAATTGATAAAATCACCCAGGTACTGAGTGGGGATGTGAAGAGGCTCGAGAGTGCTTCAACATTGAAAGGTCAAAAGACGAGACTATGCTGTAATGGAGACTAAAAGCTGTGGCCAGGGAGGCAGTAGAAGAACCAAGAAAAAGTGGTGTCTGGAAGTTAATTGAAGAAAGTGATCCACATGAGCGTCTTCAAAATGGCTACTTATTTTTATTAAGCTGCCAAGGAGAATGTCTCAGCTCCTGGTTCTTCTGATTAAGCCAGGCTCACATTGCATACGGTCCTTTTGATTAACTCAAAGCCGACTGCTTGCAGCACAAAGCCTTTCACTATTGTCATATTCTGTAGGTTAGAAGGAAGTCACAAAGTCCACCCACACACAGGGTATGGAACAATACAAGTCACAGTTTTTAGTTATTAGACCAAACTATAAACTTTTCAGGCTACAAAGTGACTGTTAGTAGATGGGGAGGGAGCCTGCACAACCGACTTTTCTTTTTGCAGAATGGGCAGACCGTGTCATGTTTTCATACTACCCATCTACTTGCATATCTGGCATTTTACTGGCCAAACTGACCTCTCAGAAAAGAACTCACTCAAAAGTAGTCAGTCCTTAGGATGGTGAAAAACACCTGACTTGTCCACGGACTGGGAAAACATCTTTAGCAATGACGCATCAGACAAAAAGCCTTATTACTAAAATCCACAATACTCTGCTAGCTTCCAAAAAGAAAAAAACTAATTGCCCACTGGAGAGGTAGGCAAAGGGCCTGAACAGAAGTTTCACAGGGGCAGAAATCCGAATGGCCAACAAACATATGAGAAAATGTTCCCGATCTTTAGCCATAAGAGAAATGAAAATGAAAACAACAATGAGGAGATGTCAGACAGGGCAAGATATGACAATATAATAATTTATAAATTATCAAGGGCAAATGAGAGAGGGAGGAGTGGGGAGGGAGGGAAAAAAAGAGGACGTGATGCAAAGGGCTTAAGTGGAGAGGAAATGCTTTGAAAATGATGAGGGCAAAGAATGTACAGATGTGCTTTGCACAATTGATGTATGTATGGATTGTGATAAGAGTTGTATGAGTCCCTAATAAAATGTTTTTAAAAAAGAAAACAATAATGAGGTACCACGTAACACCCTCAAAGATAGCCCAAATGAAAAAAATCAGAAAGCAACAAGTGTTGGAGGGGCTCTGGGGAGACAGGAACTCTCATCCATTGCTGGTGGACCTGTAAGTATGTACAGCCACTATGGAAATCAATCTGGTGATATCTAAAACAGATGGCAATCTAGTTACCATACGACCCAGCAATCCCCCTACTCGGCATATACCCAGAAGAGGCGAGAAACAAACCAAGGCCAGATATCTGTGCTCCAATGTTCATTGCGGCACAGTTCATAATTACAAGGAGTTGGACACAGCCTAAATTTCCATCAACTGATGACTGGATTAAAAAGCTGTGGTACATACATACAATGGAGTACTGTGCACCGCTAAAAAGCAGTGATGAATGCATGAAGCACATTGCTGCATTGGAAGAACTGGAGGAAATCATGCTAAGCAAAGTAAGCCAAGCACAAAAGGACAAGTACAATATGATTCCGCTGAGGTAAGCTTTAAAAATAAATGTAAAAGGGCATAGGGAAAAAGCTACTGTATACAAACATTCCTGGGGTGAGGACCAGGTAGTATGGCAGGGGCCAGACCAAATCCAGGGATATATGTGGTAGTCAACTAAAAAGGAGGTGGGGAAAGGAAAACATATATATATATATATATATATATATATATATATATATATATATATATAGAAATGGACAGTGGGGCCACAGGGCACTAACCCACCCAAGGGGAGGGTATTGTTTGTATCTCCACAGGGAAAAATGGACCAGACTTCAACCCGGTTCTCCAAAATGTGAATGAAACGTGCCGGCGTTGAGTATGGAATCATTGGAGAGGTCTGAGGGGCTGGCACCAATCCCAAATACTATGTATACACTTGCCCCTCCCCTCAGAAGAATTTATTTCAAAGGACGGCATTGAATCTGCAGCTCTGGGAGAGGGATATATCTGATTGGAGCACACGGGAGCAGATGAAGGGGGAGGAGGAGAGAGTGGAGCACATCCTGGCCCACCAGGCCTTGCAGACGATGATCCCAAGTAGAGCAGCCAGTCCACAGAGGACCATATGGCCGGCCCCACTATGAGACACGACATCCCTCACTAACCCAGAGCCCTATAGGGGACAACACTGGAGACACAGTGTGGAAATTGCGCCCAATCTGATCCCACCACACTGAGGCAAAACAGTTAGGAGGTGCAACAGAACAGCAAGGGAATGGAGCAGCGAGGTCTTCAGGGAATGCTGAAGGTGGACTTTGGGGCCAAGGCATGGTGCCCCAACAGTCTGGACTGGAAAATACTCCTAAAGGCCAACAAACAGTCCTTGAACAAACTACAATCTTTTCTTTCTTGTGTTGTTGGTTTTTTTTGGTCATTGGTTTGCTGTTGTTGTTTTGCTGTATATTGTTGCTTAGTTTTGCTCTGTCTTGTCTTTGTGCATATTATTATCTCCGCAGGTCTGTCTAAGTAAGATAGGCTGGATGAACAATCTGGAGGAGAAAACAATGTGACTGACAGTTCTTGGGGGGGGGCATGGGAGTCGGGGAGGTGGGGAGAAAGGTAGTAGTGTTAACAAACCCAGGGACAAGGGAACAAACAAGGGAACAACAAGTGATCCAAATCGGTGGTGAGGAGGATGTAGGAGGCCTGGTAGGGCATGATCAAGGGTAATGTAACCAAGAAGAATTATTGAAACCCAAATGAATACTGAGCATGATAGTGGGACAAGAGAAAAGTAAAAGGAAAGAGCTGGGAGGCAAAGGGCATTTATAGAGGTCTAAATAAAGGAATATACATATGTAACTATTTTTTATGAGAATGGGGAAATAGATCTATGTGCATATATTTATAGATTTAGTATAAAGGTAGCAGAAGGACACTGGGCCTCCACTCAAGTATTCCCTCAATACAAGAATACTTTTTTCTATTAAATTGGCATTCTATGATGCTCACCTTCCCGACACAACCGCTGAAGACAAAGCAAGTGAATAAGCAAATGTGGTGAAGAAAGCTGATGGTGATGAGCTATCAAAAGATAAAGCGTCCGGGGTTTTAAAAGCTTGAAGGTAAACATGTGGCCATCTAGTTCAGAAGTAACAAAGCCCACATGGAGAAAGCACACTAGCCTGCGTGATCACAAGGTGCCAAAGGGATCAGTTATCAGGTATCAAAGAACAAAAACTCATATCATTGTGTGCTCACCTCCCTGATATGATCGCTGAAGACAAATGGGTGCATAAGCAAATGTGGCAAAGAAAGCTGATGGTTCCTGGCTATCAAAAGATATAGCATCTGGGGTCTTAAAGGCTTGAAGGTAAACAAGAGGCTATCTAGCTCAGAAGCAACAAAGCCCACATGGAAGAAGCACCCCAGCCTGTGCGATCACGAGGTGTCAAAGGGATCTGGTATCAGGCATCATCAGAACAAAAATTATATCATAGTGAATGATGTGGGGAGTGCAGAGTGGAGACCCAAAGCCCATTTGTAGGCCATTGGGCATCCCCTTTTAGAAGGGTCTCAGGGAGGAGATGAGCCAGTCAGGGAAAGATGTAGCAACTATGAAACCTACAACTTTCCTTTAACTCCTGAATGCTTCCTCCTCCCCCACTATCATGATCCCAATTCTACCTTACAAATCTGGCTAGACCAGAGGATGCACACTAGTATAGATAAGAACTGGAAACACAGGGAATCCAGGGCGGATGATCCCTTCTGGACCAGTGTTGTGAGTGGCGATTCTGCAAGGATAGAGGGAGGGTGGCTTGGAAAGGGGGATCTGATTACAAGGATCTGCATATAACCTCCTCCTTGGGGGACGGACAACAGAAAGTGGGTGAAGAAAGACATTGGACAGGGCAAGATATGACAAAATAATAATTTATAAATTATCAAGGGTTCATGAGGGAGTGGGGGCAGGGATGGAGGGGAAAAATGAGGAGCTGATATCAGGGGCTTAAGTGGAGAGCAAATGTTTTGAGAATGATGAGGACAATGAATGTACAGATGTGCTTTACACAATTGATGTATGTATGGATTGTGTTAAGAGTTGTATGAGCCCCTAATAAAACTATTTTAAAAATCTGACTTTTCTTTCTTGAGAATTTGAATTAGAAACAATAAATGGTAGTCAATGCTATGGCTGCAGTAGACCCTGGATAAATATAGGTCTTGTTTATCCTTTCAATTGCCTCCTCTCTCTCCAGCTTTTGAGTGGGTAGTTGTTGCACTTACAAGACTTGATCATGATACAATCTTAACTATTGATATGAAATGCGGTATTGTTTACTGTCGAGAGTCATTGTTCATGGTAAACTTCAGCCAAACCATTGACTTGCCTGTACTGTACACCTGTTTTGGCAGCTGCAGAAAAACAAGTGAATGTCTCTTTCTAATATGTTTAATTTCCCATGTGTGAAAACAAATTTTGTGGTACTCTTAATTCATTGTTAGCTCTTAGAGTTCTTTTGCAATAGTTTCCAGTCTGACTCTCTGAGAAAGTACAACAAATTGCCTTATAAATCATCAACCAAAGAATCAATATCAGCCTTGTTCTGTTAAAGAATTCAAGGTGAATAGTCTGAATAAAAGACTGTCCTTGCACTGCAAGGTTCAAAAGAACTTATCAACTATCTCATTATCTGACACTTTGCATTTACTACCATAGTAAAAATTTATACTATTTCATCATTGTGTGCATTAGTGATGTATGTCTGGCAGTGATGCATGCTGAGGTGGAAGGCATTAGGACTGCTAGCTGTGATGGTTAAGGGTCCCCGTCAACTTGGCTGGGCCATGACTCTCTCTGCTTTTGCAGTTATCTAGTGACGCAGTGATTTTTCGCTTTGTGATTTGACGTGGTCCTCCACCGTTTTCTATAATGCTGATTTTTTAAAAAAAATAACGGGCTAGGCTTTGGAACTTAAACATGAGAAATGTAGTCTGAAAAATGAAAGCAAAGGAAATCATATAATTCTATCGAGACAAGGTCATGTTAGTAAAATGGTTTGAACCAGAATATAACTCGAGAAGTGAATGCTTGTTTTGTGATCAGTATTAACCTAACAGGAATATCAGAACAAAAACTGACTTTGGATTATGGTTATTGATTTCATAATTAATGCAAATAAAAATTGTAGTCAGAGAGCTGATTCAGTGTATTAAGCGAAACATTTTTTTAAAAATACTATGGAATCTCCAAGGCTGGAAGAGATGATTGTTGTTGTGTGCTATCTATAGGATACACAGCAACCCTAGAGAGCAGAGTAAAATTACCTCACAGAATTTCCTGGGCTTACGTCTTTACAAAAACAGATTGCCAGAGGGTGGCGAAGAAATATTGTGGTGAAGCAGACGGTGCCTGGCTATCATAAAGTATAGTATCTGGGGTCTTAAACACTTGTCTTCGAACAAGCAGCCATCAAAGTGAAGCATCATCTAAGTCCACATGGAAGAAGCACACAAGACTGTGATCCAATGATTATAAATAGTAAAATCCAAATCCGAAGGAAGGAATGATATCAGAGCTTAAATTGTGAACTCCCAAATTTTCAGAAGGCTACGGAGGGCAGTGGGAGTCCCAAATCCATTTTCAGGGTCCCCACATGGATTAAGGCTCTGGTGAATCCCCTCTGACCATAGTTGAGGGAGGTGAATAATCTTATCATACAGAGAATATTATAAACTCGATTATGGCAGATGTAATTACCTAGGTTAAAATGTAATAGTGCCTGGTCTCCCTTTTGATTCATTTTAAATTTCTTTTAGTTTTTAATATTTCCTGCTTTCCCCCCCTTAACTCAAGTCTTTTCTCTGGTTTCTTTTGATATTTTCTTTTTAGAAAAGAAATATTGCTGTTTTTCTCTCTCTTTTTTTGGTATGTTTTTCCAGTATATGAGATTCAAGAGACTTATCTAGAGACAGTAACTGGTATAATGGCTTATTGGAAACACAGAAAGGGAAACTGGAGGGCAATGGGAAGTTAACAATGAATACAAGAAGGATGAAAATGGTCTACTACTGATTATAATGAGGACCATACAACTCTTTTTAATACAAATGACTATGAAAGTGTATGCCATATCAGTGATGTCTCAATGAAACGATTTTAAAATGAAGAAGCAGCAGAGCTTGTGGGGTCGAAGCCCTGGCCTTTTGATTACTAGCTGTGCCCTTAACCAGTGTACCACCAGTGATTTTAAAAAACTACTCATCACATCATTTCTGACCCACATTGACCTTGTATGGGTTTTCCAAGACTGTCAATCTCTATAGGAACAGTTTCATCTCCTCCCACTCCCCAATAGCAACTGGTGGCTTTGAACCATTAACCTCGAAGTTAGCAGCTCATAGCCTCACTCACAATGCCACTGAGGGCTGCAGGAGAGAGCACACAGGTCACATCATTAATTGTTAATTTCATGATTGACTCACGCCCAAGGTCCTAAAAAAATAAAGTCACACCTCCCCGACATTGTAGTTGATGCCAGGAAATATCTACCATTCATCATACCCTAAATCAGCGGTTCTCCACGTTTCTCAGGCCCTCACCCTGTTAGCTCCTCATGTGATGGTGACCCCCAACCGTAACATTATTTTCGCTGCTATTTCAGAACTGTAAATTTGCTATTGCCATGAATCATAATGTAAATATCTGATATGCAGGAGTATTTTCATTGTTACAAATGGAACTTAATTAAAGCATAGGAATTAATTACAAACACAATATATAATTATATATTGTGAAATATTTATTTCTAATTACAAATACTAAATGAAATTTTGTCTTTAAGCATGGTGTAGCATGGGTAACAGTCTTGCCAGGTATGTGGGCAAATCTGCATGTGGGCGGACCCGCTTGGAGATGGATAGAGGTTCCTAAGACCACTGGAAATACGTGTTTTCTGATGGGTTTAGGCGACCCTTTCAGGGGTCATTCAACCACAAAGGGGTTGCGACCCACAGGTTGAGAACCGCTGCCCTAAATCTACAAAAAGGATTAGGTGCAGTTTTGAAATGTAGCTATGCTTTTAAAATACGGTTCGTATAATTGTTTGGAAAAATTGTGCTTTTTGCTTCTATAATTCCTGGGGGGCAGGTGTTAAGCATTAGGCAGAAATGGATAATACTCCCCCAAATTGGTTCTCTTTAACCTTCAAATGGGAGAATGGCAGAACGGCGTACTCCTGTCAAGAGTTACAGTCTCAGAAACCCACGAGAGTACGAAGTCCTTGGTGGGGCAGTGATTATGTGTTGGGTGTTAAGCGACGGTGACCAGATGTCCAGATTTTTAACAATTTTTCCTGCGTCCCGTGGCCTTTTCAAAAATTCCCTATTATCCAGGGTGGATGATACCTTCAGGACCAGGGGTGTGAGGGGCGATACTGGGAGAGTGAAGGGTGAGTGGGTTGGAAAGGGGGAAATGATTACAAGGATCCACATGTGACCTCCTCCCTGGGAGAGGGACGGCAGAGAAGGGGGGAAGGGAGACTCCTGATAGGGCAAGATAGGACAAAATAACGAGGTATAGATTACCAAGGGCACATGAGGGAAGGGGGAGCGGGGAGGGAGGGGACAAAAAAGGAGGACCTGATGCAAAGGGTTTAAGTGGAGAGCAAATGCTTTGAGAATGATTGGGGCAGGGAATGTATGGATGTGCTTTATACAATTGATGTATGTATATGTATGGATTGTGATAAGAGTTGTATGAGCACCTAATAAAATGTTTTTTTTTAAGTCCCTATTTTTGGAAAGAATGCACAACCAGCTAAGGTATACGGTTTTCGGCCGCCATGTGGCTATTTCGCCAGGATGAGTTTTATCAACGGTGTCCCGCTTTACCAGTGTTAAAATCCGGTCACCTTACGCTAAGCACAAGGGCAATACTTCATAAACCACCAGCAGCTCCCCGGGAGAACGCTGAGACTCCACTCGCACCCAGTTAGTGTCTGGGCGCCACGCACGGTTCGCCCGACGGCGGCGGCGCGCGACTTCGAGTGCTTGCGGGGCGCGTGGCTACTCACAATGCAGACTCCGTCCTCAACCTTCCGGGCGCCCGGGGTTTCCGTTACTTGCGTTGCGTAGTAATTTTCCTCCAAAACGCAGAGGGTTGGAAGGAGGTTGGCTGGCTTTGGAATGCTCTGGGGCTGTGTTGGCCAGGACTCCGGCTAGGCGAACTCAGGGCTTGCGCCTTCTGTCACGCGGCTGGTCAGAGAGGTCACACACCCAAGCGGCTGGAGGCGCGGGGAGCTGGCCTCCAAGTCCTGGCCGGCGTGGGAGACGCGAGGCTGGGACGGGAGACACTGCCGCCGCCATGTGGGAAGGATGAGCAGCCTGAGGGAGGAACTGGTGGATGCAGACAGGGGACGCCCGTCTCTTTCCGTTCCCTACTTTCTTCTCCGACGTGAGCGCGAGGGAAGTGGAGCCTCCGTTTGGCCCGGAGGCTTGGATTCAGACGCCCACGCTGAGGCGCCCTTAGTTTGCCTGAAGGCGAACCGCGCCGGCTCCGTGCCTGGAAAGGAAGGCACGGCCAACCCTTGGTCACCCGAGACCGGGGAGGACAGCCAAGGCCTCTCCGAGGCGGAGGCGCAGTGTTCGCGCCAGGCGCGCAGCGGCAGCGCCGCGTGGCTCCCGACGCCCGCCGGACGGCACGTGGGGACCGGGGCGCGAGGACCGGCGCTCTGGCCCGGGAAGCGTGGGAAGCGCCTGTCACGGGGGCCACGAGCGCGCCCTCGCGGCCCCCCTGCGCCGGCCCCCCTCCGAGCCCGGCGGCCTGAGCGGAGCGCGGCGCCCGTCGTCGGCGCGGTTGCCATGGTTTCCCGGGTCACGTGGCCGCCGCGGAGGGCGGGGGCGGGGCGTCCCCGGCGGGGGAGAGCCGAGGCGGCGGCGGGAGCGGGAGGAGCCGGAGATGCTGCCAGCCCTCCCGGGGCCGCGCTCGCTCAGCCGCCGCCGCCGCCGCCTCACGGAGCAGCCGCGCGCCGGGCTAGCCGGGCCGCCGGGCCCCAGAGCGCCGCGCTCGCCGCCCGCAGCGCCGCCAGCGCCCGCAGCGCTCGCCCGGGGGCCGCGCGGCCGAGGCCGGAGCGGGGCGAGGGCGGCGGCCGCCCGCGCGGGGCAGCCCCGGGCACTGGGCGCCCAGGCGCCCGCCGCCCCGCAGGCAGGATGAGCATCGAGATCCCGGCGGGGCTGACGGAGCTGCTGCAGGGCTTCACGGTGGAGGTGCTGCGGCAGCAGCCCGCCGACCTGCTGGAGTTCGCGCTGCAGCACTTCACGCGCCTGCAGCAGGAGAGCGGGCGCCGCGGCAGCGCGCGCTGGGGCCACGAGGGCCGGACCTGGGGGGACGCGGGCGCCGCCGCCGGGGGCGGCACCCCGGTCAAGGGCGTCAATTTCGCCGCGGAGCCCGGGCACGCCGACTCGGAGAACGGCGAGGAGGAGGAGGAGGAGGCCGCGGACGCAGGGGCGTTCAACGGTGAGGCCGGCCCCCCAGGCCCCCACACCCCCATCGCCGTCGGGCGCTCGGCGCGCCCCTCCGGCACCTTGCCTCGCGCCGCGCCCGCGCCCGCTCCCCTCCCTGGCCTACCTTCCCATCCCGCCACCGCCCAGCACCCCTTTCGGGCGCCCACCTTCCGACGGGTGCCCTCCCCGGTCCCCCTCCCGGGGCGGAGAGAGCGCCCAGAGGCCCCTGTCAGCCGCGCCCCCGCTGCCCCTCCGCTCGGTCGCCGGCCGAGGAGGGCAGGTTTGGGTGGGCCCCGCGCCGACCACTCGGGCCTTGGGGAGCCAATGGTGCGCCTGCCCGCTGCTGCTGTGCGGGAAGGAAACGGGCTCCTGTGCGTCCCCGACGTTTGTTAACTGACTGTCCGTCGGGGAGAAAGAGCGAGGCTGTCACCCCGGACGGGCCGTCTCTGGTCCGACCGTAGATTCCTTCAAAGGAGCATGAAATTGGAACCGCTGGAAGAACATTTCTGGTAATAGCTTGCGCATCCTTTGAAACAAAGTCATCCATTATTTTCCAATTGACCAGTCCTGTGCTGTTATTTTTGGACAGACAACAAAGGCTCCACTGAAGCCTGCGGTCCGTAGGGGTCTCTGGAATGAGGACACGCGGTCAGTTGCCTTTTTTACCAAAATCACATATGAAATGATTGAGAGCCCCTTTTTTTTTAAGTGTGTGTGTGAGAGAAACGCTGCAGGAAGTTCCGAACGCTTGTTGGTTGTCTGTAGAATGAAAGCTAGTGAGTAATTGTAAGGACCGTGCCAGAGAACTGAAGCTGAAAAGAATGAATGGGGAAGGAAAAAAATAAATTTTCTCAAATAGCTGCTCCTGGTAACTCCCTCCCCTTCTGCTTACAACCCTCTTCCCCCAACACACACACACACACACACACACACACGATTCACAACCGCCTGTATTTACACAGGACTGGATCCCATCTTTACAGCTTCTGAGATACGATACCACGGAGTGTGAAGGTGGCAGAAAGCAAGCATGCCGGCAGCGTTGCACCAGCTTTTCGTTTATTTGCGCTGCGGGTGATTTGTGTGTCTGCAGTGCATTTCATATCATGAAAACGTTTTAAGGCGTCATTTCATTTCCCTGCACATTGTGCTGGGGGTGGCGGTGTTGCTTTTCTTTGCAGCGTTGCATGTTGAAATGGGCTGTGAAATGAATGTAATTTCAACTTGTCCAAAGCAATTACACAAACCCTGGAAATAAGTACACTGTGAGCATAAAAGGGAAGATTGTTGCTTTTAACATTAATTCTGAACTACCTCGTTTCCCAGGGAGAATGTCATCCTAGTCTTTGCTTTCTTTTTTTTTCTTTTTGCCCAAGATTTTATTAAATGCTTTTCTTTGTAGAAGCAAATGAAGGATAAGAGTCTGTCCTTTAGGTGCATGGGCACAAACTAATGATGGATGGCACAGAAAGGACAGAGGCATCACATACTTCTATTAAGCCTTTGAAACAGACACTCGATTAGGGAGACACACACACACACACACACACACACACGAGCTGGCTTCCCAGGTTAGAGGAATGAAGGACTTGGTAAAGAATCTAGATGTGTTCAAGACACTGTAGTGTTAACATAACTAATAACACTTTGTACAATTTTTTGAAAGTATTCTGAAGGAACAATTCCATTTTATCCCTTAAAAATGATGCTGTTACATGCATAGCAGGCTTTATTTCTTTTTTTGTTAATTCAGAAAAATAAGCTGTTAACTTTTATTTAAACAGCAGGGATCATCATTTCATGCTTCTCCAAGACATCACTGTGTGTTTGTTTTCTCATTCATATATTGGCTCATTGAACTATTCTCCCAGGGAATATAAAACTTCAGCATGCACCCAACATAATTTGGTCATGATCCAATTCACGCGTTTGTGTGTCTTAACTGAATCTTTGGTAACCATATTTCCCTCTACTAGTTGCAGGACTTTCTGATACCTTTTATTCTAATCAACTCTCCCATTAAAAAAGAAAAAGTCAATTGTGTTTGCACCTGAGGTTTCAAAAGCAATGATAAGCTACAAAGGAGCGAACAAACTTTTTGTAAAGGGTCAGATAGTAAGTACTTTGAGCCATATGCGATCTTGATTACAAATGCCTTTGTATTTTAATTTTTACAGCCCTAGAAACATAAAAAAAATCCTTAGCTCTAGGGACGAGGTTGTATAAAACTGATTGCAGACTCAGCCTATACTTTGCCTACCTCTAGTCAGAGGAATAGGAGCCCTTGTGCTTATGCCTGGATGCTGCTAACTCCAAGGTCAGCAGTTCAAAACCACCAGCCGGCTACCACAGGCTGTCTACTCCCTTAAGAGGTTAGGTCTGGGAAATCCATTGGGCCATTTCTGCACACTTCTAGGGTGGTTGTGAGTTGGAATCTGCTTGTTGGCAATGAGTGAGTCTGAAGAATGGGAGTAAGTGCCTGGGGTCGGGGTGGGCAGTAAGAGTGAACATAGAAATTCCAATGCTATCTCCTCAATGTCTATATCCAGAAATGTACTAAACTACTAATATTTTGGATATTCCCTGTCGTGGTAAAGAATAAGGACTAGAAAACAAATGTTTACAGTGGTAAAGCACAGGTCCTGCTAGATCAGAAATCATTACATGTTAGTTTGCCTCTCCACGGAGCTTGATTCAGGGAAAAATCACTGGTGCTCTTTCTTCTCCAGGAACTTTTTTGCACTGGTGGGGATGAGACATGGAATGTTTTCAGCACACCTCCCAGATCATTGCCATGTAGATAGCTCCAGACCTATACTTCAAGAGGGATTGTCTGGAAGTTTAGCATATATTGATGATATTCATTAACAAGGAAAAAACATTTAATTGACATTTGCTGTATGTTCTTAATTATTCTCACTTTTTGAAAAAGCAGAAGGTAGAACTTGCCCGGCCTAACCAGGATTGGGACAGAGGTGAGCCTGACTCCAAGCTCTCTTGTTACCTGCAGGGGCAGAGACTAGAGCCAGCACTGCCCGACTTCCCTTTATATGCTATCCTCTGATAGAGACCCTCATTGTGGTTTGTCAGTAACCCTACGGCCATCGAGTGGATTCTAACTCTTAGTAGCCCTCTAGGACAAAGTAGAACTGCTCCTTAGGGTTTCTAAGACCACTGTATCGTTAACCATATCTGAAAAACTAATTTGTCCAAGGAAGGCCAGTTTGTCTGTCTGTCTCTCAGACACACATGTGTACACAACTAGTCAGTGCCCAGTATGGTTTCTTACCTGCATATGTCTGAAGCCCAAGAGGTGCCACCTAAATGAAACGGCACCCTGGCCTGACACCCAGGCCAGGGTTTTCCTGGTCAATTTTCAGTTGTGCTGTTGTAGTTGCCTTGACTGGCTCAGACCCTCTCTCCCCATTCGCTGTAGGACAAGTGATGCTATTAAGGAGGGATTGGTTTTAAAAAGCAAGTTTTTGACCAAGAAGCTGGTGCCCATCGACTCATAGGGATCAAGCATATGCCTTTGATCTAGGAAGGGGGAACCCAGTAAAGTGGGCACCAACAGTAAAAGAGGAAACTGTTGCCTGGTCCAGAGCTAAGTGGGGTTTTTTTTTGGGGGGGGGGGAATGTCAAGTGAATCGCTACGGATGATGGCACTAGGCTAGGCCAACATCAGGTGAGTGAAAGCAATCTTTAATTTTTTCCTACTTCCCAAGGGCGGTGACTTTATGATTAATTTCCTATTCTCTTCTAATTTTCTCATTTTTTGGTTGTTTAGTTTTACATGCAGATTTCTATCAGCTGAGGTGATAGAAAATGGCTTAAAATGGAACCTTTAGGTGGTTAATAAGGCTTTTGGTGACCCCCTCTAAGAGGACTCTTAATGGCTGGAAAGAGCAGCAATGGAAACCAGTTAGCATCTGATTTGTCGCCTGTCCCCGTCCTAGTATAAGCAAATAAAGTTTGACATGCCACTAACTGAAAAATGAGTGCCCTTGTTGTTTTTGCTAGTGGCAGTTGCATTTCTGACTGCTGGCGACCCCGATTCAGTCCTAGCAGAAGCAGATCACCAGGCCCGTCATCCACAGTGCAGCTGGATGGGTTTGAACCACTAAAGTTTAGGTTAGCAGTTGGTCCGGAGTTTTTAGAAGGGTTTACAGTGGGCTAAAGACTTGGGTCAGTACCAGATTGGTAAGCATCTTCATGAAATCTTGTGTTGCCCAATGCTTCTTTTTCCCCTTAGTATAATTGCTGAAATGATAAACTGAAATAAGTGAGATTTCAAATTACTCTGATAAACTGACAAGTGCTCAGAAACAAATTAATTACAAATGGCAACATACAGAGCAATCGGCCTGGGAGGAAAAGAAACTGCTTAAATATATAGTATGGAAAAAATTTTACAGAGTGGTGGAAGAAAAAGATTTAGAGTTCAAAATGGATACACAAACCTAAAATAGCCCTTTATCATATAAAGCAAAGTTAATTGGATTTAAGTTTACCATGAATAGCTATTACTTAATCCTTTTATAAATCCAAACTCTGGGTCATTGCTGTGGTTATGAGTCAATTCTGACTCATAGTGACCCTATCAGACAAGGCAGAGCAAACTCTGGGTTTCCGAGACTAACTTCACTAAGATAGAACGCCTCGTCTTTCTACAAAGGAGGAGCTGATGGTTTCAAACTGCTGACCTTGCTCCAAGCAGCCCAACTCAACCCATTTTGCCAGCAGGGTTAACCTCCTCATAACTGGACCAATAGGTAACATCACACACGATCAACGGAGAAGAACAAAGTTTGTTAGGGATTTTGCCTTGATTTGGTCAAGATGTTCATGGAAGCAACAGTCAAGAAATTAAACAATGCGTTGTATTGGGTAAATCTGCACAAGGCCTTTTAAAAGTGTTGAAAACAAGGATGTTCCTTTGAAGGCTGAGGTGTGCCTGACCCAAGCCATGGTATTTTTAATTGCCTCATATGCGTGTGAAAGTTGGACTTTGAATAAAGAAGACAGAAGAAGAATCCATGCATTTGAATTGTGCTGGAGAAGAATATTTAAAGTACCATGGACTGTTAAAAGAACAAACAAGTGTGTCGTAGAAGTACAGCCAGGATACTTCTTTGGGACAAGAATGGTGATACTTGGTCTCCTGTACTTAGGACATGTTATCAGGGGAGACCAGTCTCTTGAAAAGGAACCATGCTTGTGTAGGTGCTATGAAAAAGAGGAAGGCTCTCAGCAAGATGGATTGACAGAGTGGTTTTCCTACATTCAGTGTCATTGCATATGTTGCTTGAGTCTGAAGAGAATTTTATAGGTTAGTATCAGACATATAGGTTAATATCGGACATGTGGACTTGATCTGGACTGGGATATTTTCTTAATGTACAACTACTTTGATATAAAGTTCTCTCATACATATATGATTATCTCTGGCTTTGTTTCCCTAGTTAACACAGGCTAACAAAAATACTAAAAAGATTGCTCTCAGACTACTGTCCACATTAACAATGTTTGTTGGCAGCAAGTAATGCTGAGGTGCAAGGTAAGAGTAATGCAAGCAAACTTTGTCAACTTGGCTGGGCAATTATTCTGCATGGTTTGACAGCTATGGACTGATGTCATTTGGCAGGTATAAAACAATATAGTCAGCGCCCATTTTGTGATCTGATGTGGCCATCCTTTATGTTTCCACAACACTGAGTTTTACATAATGACTGGATCTTAAGAACAGTGTTGAGAAGTGAGGGCTGAGTGCAGATTTCTGGGAAGCTAATTAATTGGTTTATGGTTTTTCTGTGGTCTCATTTTAGGTAAGGCACATTAACCATAGCAAACAGTTGAACCTCTGGCTTTTATTTTTCAAGTTATGATGAAACATAATTCTTTTCAAACTGTATCTCAGATGAAGAATATTTTCTATAAACCTCCATAAAATTATTAAAGCACATGAAACGATGGGAGGATGGCAAGGACTCAGCTTCCTTCCTTCTGTCGCTCCTCGGGTCGTTATGAGTTGGAACTGACTTGATGACTTGTCCTCTTAAATTCTACCTTGTGCCAAATTAGCTACTTAGCATTTTAAAACTTAAAAGGAATTTGGAGAATTCAGAAGACATCTTGAAGATCATGTAAAATCTTGGATAATTGAGAGCTGTTGTGAGGAATAAACAAACCACATTGAGGAATAAGCAAACCATCATGAAAACAAATGGTTGAAGGAGAGTTGTGAAGGTATTAAGCAACGGCTCTCAACCTGTGGGTTGCGACCCCTTTGGGGGTCAAAGACCCTCTCACAGGGGTCACCCGATTCATGACAGTAGCAAAATTACAGTTTTGAAGTAGCAACAAAAATAATTTTATGGTTGGGGGTCACCACAACACGAGGAACTGTATTAAAGGGTCTCAGCATTTGGAAGGTTGAGAACCACCGACTGGTCTAAAGCATTGTTTCCCAAAGTGAGACACTACCGCCACCCCCTGACTCAGGTGGCAGTGAGATGCTGAAAGGATCCAGGTAGGCTGCCTAAGCAGATACCTACACTTTATCCTGGATTACCATACTTGTGTATAAGCCAAGTTTTTCAGCACATTTTTAATGCCGTTTTGTGGTAAAATTAGATGCCTCCGTTGATACTCGAGTCAGCATATACTCGAGTATTTACGGTTTGCCCAATAATGCAAAAGTTTGTCATTGCCAGGAGTGCACAGAGTAATTTATTTCTGAAAAGGGGATGGTAAGCCAAGTAAGTTTGGGAACCTATAATCTAAGGGGTTCCTTGAGTAATTGATACTCATGTTGGGCTGCAATCCGTAAGGCCAGCAGTTCACAAACATCAGCCTCTCCTAGGGGGATAGAAAGGAGGCTTTCTACTCCTGTCAAGAGTTATAGTTTCAAAAACCTAAAGGGGCAGTTCTATAGGGCCTCGGTGAGTTGGAATCGATTCAATGGCAGTGAATCTAGTTTTGGTTTAAAGGGAGAGTATTTTGCATGGGAACATTTGAACAGAAATTGAAGCATTGGCTGGTTTCATTTTTCTACTATTAAAAAAGTCAAACTCTATAGTTTAATGTAAGTCAGTTCTGAACATCCATTTGAAGTTGGGCATTAAGTGATGCAGCTGTGGGTGGGATCGGAGTAAATATTTAATGGTTATTTATCGTTGTAAGTCTCATTCCATGGATTCCAGTAAATTTCCAGCTGTCAAGATTTTGTTCCTGAGTTAAAAACAAATGTGTTTCTGTTTCAAGCGAGCAAATACTAACCGAACACCTTCAGGTTTGTCAATTAGGAGCCGTTAAGTGAGTCGTTTTTCAGTGGTGGAGAGAGGGCTGTCTGGGATGGGTGGAATGTTTAGGGTGAGGACATTGAAGTGACTTACCAGAGGGTCTACACTGGAAGTGTTGGGAGTCACATAAAACCAGAGGGAGGGGGCTGAGGCCTGGGGTGGCCTGTTTGGAGAAGGAATGTGTGACATTTGGAAGGTAAGATTCTGTGCTCATTTACTCACTGTGCAAATATTTACTGAGGGACAACGCAGAGCTTTTTTTTTTTTTTTAAGAAAAAGAGAAAAGGTTCTCTTAAATTTACATTTTTCTAGACGTTTAAAGAAACACCCTTTTGCCAGAGAGTGTCACAAAGATAGCATGCATAACCTATTTCATTAATAGATTGGGCAGTGGAAATGCAGAGAAGTCCCAGTGCCTGAATTTAGTAGACCTTGCTTTCATGAAATGATTTGATTCACAGAATGAACATGAATACTTTGGGATTTATGTGACTTTAGAGGTTACAAATGCTTTATCTCATCAAGGTGACAAGGTTTAAAAGACTGGGTGAAAGAAAGGTATTTTTGTATTTGGCTCCACTTTTAAAATTTCCAGTTTTTTTTACTCGATTCATTTTCAGTGCAACTGAGTTGCATGGTAAGGCTTTATGTTGTAATTCATTAAGAAGAGTCCATTGAGAAAGAAATGGGCAGGATTTTTCTGAGTAGGGTGAGTGGCTATTGTGTGTTCTTGGTTTGGTGGGTCTTATCCTTCCAGTCTTATCCAGACTATTTAGTTGTGGTGGGGACACTTGCAAAACCCACCATAAAAATCTTACTTAGGCTGCGGATCATTATCATGCTTTTAGGGGAGCAAGTTTTGCATTTCAGAAATCCAAAATGACTCAGACTGTTCCATTATGTAATTATTTCGTGGAAAGAATCTAAGCTGAAATTTTCAGGTCATAGCTTACATGAAAACAAGGCAATCTAGAAAAAAGCAAGACTATAAACACAGTTGGTGTAACATTTTAAAGATGATTCAACAATAGGCTCTGCCATGTGTAGCAGCTTAATATGTTTGGGAAGTTTTTTCTAAATCATTCTAGTTAGTGCTGGTTTAAAATGTTTCTTTATTTAAAAAAAAGAAAAGATGCAAGATCAAAATATAAACACACATTCCATATAAAAGTGAAGCCAAAAAATATACTGTATGCAGCTATTCCCATGTCTGTTTGGCTAGGGACTAACATTGTTTAATTTACATGAACTGTTCCAAGACAGAATAGTCCATGGGAGTGTATTGAAGGAATTCGTGGGGGAGGAGGTAAGAAAGATTGGTGGGGAGGGGAGACATCTATTTGCTTACATCTATTTTAGTAACATCCCCAAAAGCATCTTTTGAAAAGGTTATGTGGAATTAAAATAAAGCTCAAATGTTTCATTCGTTACCAAAGAAAGGTTTTTTTCATGGTGGACTTTTTATTCAATAATAATGATTGGCATTACTAGTATTAATATGGAAGCCTATGTGGTGTATCAGAACCTCTGCAGATACCTAGGGTCCCAACAACAGGCAGGCAGGAGTGTGGAGGAATACGTCCTTCCCCTGACCTTTCTGCCTTGAACTTGCCTTGTGGTAGATGTTTAAGTACTTTTTTTTTACATTAAACTGAATCTGAAATAATCGTAAATGTGTTTATATTTCTAAAAGTGATCAAAATCTTAGGCATATTCATATTTTAGATATACAGATAATCTTAAATGGGTGTGTTACAAATTTTTATGAGCTAGAAAAGCTTTAACCCATCCTCAGTTCAGTGTGTCAGTTAGACTTCATTATATTCAAACTTTGGGGGGGGCAGGGAGGTTAACTCAACATAATAAAACAAAAACCTGTCATATTTAGATCTGTTTAGAAGACCATCTTGAGGACTTCAGGTGCGCCTGATCTAAGCCAGGGTGTTTTCAGTCACCTCGGGCAAGTGAGGGCTGAACAGTGAATAAGGAAGACAGAAGAGTTGGTGCCTCTTGAGTGGTTGGGCGTTTTCAAAGTAGATTGTCGCTATCACGGACTGCCGGAAGAATGGACAAGTCTGCCACGGAAGAAGTATAGCCAGAATGTTCTTTAGACATGAAGGTGGCGAAACTGTCCCACATACTCTGAACATATTATTAGGAGGCACCAGTTCCAGGAGAAGCACTTTCTGCTCGGCAAGGAGAGGGTCCGTGGAAAAGAGAAGAGAAAGGCCCTCACTGAGATGAACTGGCAGAGGAGCTACTTACTGTGGGCTCAGCCACAGTGACTCTTGTGAGGACTGCACAGGACCAGGTAGTGACTTGCCCTCTTGTACAGAGGGTCGCTGTTGGCACCTAGCAACAATCACGGCATAGTCAAAATCACGAAGCGTTAGTCTATTGATAGTTACCCACTTGACAAAATGTAGAGAAGACATACAGGCTTGCCCTGCCCATAAGGATGTCACAGTCTAATCTAGGACCCATCTGACCTCACCTGAACCTCACCTGAACCTCCAGTTCTCTTTGCCACAGTGTCTGCACACATGACCCCAAGTGTACATGACCTCCATACTACATCTCTACCAGGGCTTTGCTGCAAACCTACCCTGTCTGTTCTGATCACTTTGCCTTCTTCATTCTTCCATTTCCATTCCTGCTGCTCTTCCTCCGTTTATTAGCTGGATCACGTAGCCCTCCGGTTTTCCTCTCGCTCCAACACAGAACATTCTTTAAGCTTCAGGTCAACAAACTCAGATGCCTTTGCTCGGCAGCGAGCTCAGGTACCTCCAAATAATGGAAGGTGTTATCTCTGCCTCCGTTATTTTCCTTTCCAGGGCTAACTTTCCCCACTAAGTTGATAAAATATTCCCTAGTGGTTCCTTCCCCTGCCTCACACTTCTTCAACCTAGTAGTGTACTTGCCTTGGGGGTGAGGGAAACCCAGGTAGCTTTGAGTTGGCCCAAACCGAAGATCAGTGGCATGAAATAGCCGAAACAAGGATCCTTTTCAAAAACATGACTTCATTTTGGCATGGACTGTGTCGGAATCCTAGTTCTCCCATCTATGCCTCTAACTCGTGACCTTGGGCAAATTGCTTTATGGACCTGGTTTTGTTTCCTCGTCTGTGAAATGGTACTGATGAAAGTACATACCTCTTAGGGTTGTTGTAGGATTAAAGCATTACTTGGAAACGTGTTTAAAGATAGACAAAAGCCAGTTTTAGATGCCAAGGAGATGACAGTTTTTGGAAAGTGCAGTTGGACTGGGACTGCAAGAAGCTAGAGATTGCTTGTAAAGCATCATAGAAAATGCTTTTGCACAAGTTCCTAGTGACGAAAGAATGCAAAAGTAAAATCCTTGCATCATGTAGTTCATCGTTTCAAACTGAAAATAACCCATTTTCCATTAAATCTCCAACTATCTGTCAACACCATTTGACTTTCAAGGGCAATAGTCTTGCTTTAAAAAAGGAAGGGGGACACACAGAGAATGCTTTGCTTTGCTTTTACACCATCCCCCTCTGAGAATCAACATTTAACTGGAAGAATCTACATTTCTGTGCACAAAATGTCATATTTATGGTCTTATTTAAGTTTTTAGCAAACCATTTTTAAAACAGGAGAAGAGTAGGTAAGATTGATAGAAAATAGTGACTTTATTCAAATGAAGCAGATGCTTGTAGTAAAAACAGGAAAACGTCTCTGAAATATAAATTGGAAAAATTGCTCACATTAAGTTGATAGTATGTTCTCATTTCCTCATGTCATAATATTTATAAAAGTAACCTCATGATTGGACAAATTTATACTTCTCTCCAAGGTTAAAATTGGTAGTATATGGTTTTAGTCCTAAGACCCATAATTCTGTACTTTCTCAACTACAAATGGCTAACACCTTAATATATATTTAGGGAAAAAAAGGGCAGTCCTTTTATATAGCTATTTTAAAATAATGTTAAAGCAGTAGTAATTTATTTTATTTTTGAAACCATTTTATTGGGAGCTAATGCTGATATCATTTTGTAGCTCAATCTCATCAAGCAGTATTGTACTATTGCTACCACCATCAGTTTCAAATATTCTCTTCCTTCTTGAACTCCTTGATATCAGTTCCCTTTTACCCCCCTACCCCACTGTGCCCCCCCCCAAAGACCCCTTATTCTACTTGATGTTGCTATAGTTTATCAATCCTGGGTTTTATATGCCAAAAAACTGAAAAACATATAACATAAATTCAAGAGTGACATAAATTCAACATATAACATAAATTCACAGAGACAAAGTATATCAGAGATAACCCCAAAATGAAATGAAAAGAAAAACACAAAACCAGATCAGGCCCAATGTGTATAAGAAGGGGGATCAAGTGACAAGGTTTTAACCAGTTAGATGTCCATTTTATTCCCATCCTCCATTATGAATTTAGGGAAATCATATTTACCAGAGGCATATTTCCTGTGTAGATTTCATAAATGTATCGAGCTTCTGTAATCCTTAGCTTTCTGCAAACAGAATCTCACAATTTAGGCTCTGATACTATTCCCTCCTTTGGCTTTGGAATAAGTGATTTACAATCCTTTGTTCATGGATGTTGGTGTGCTTCTTCCATGTGGGCTTAGTTGGCATCTCACTTAGATGACTACTTGTTCAGAAACAAGCCTTTAAGACCCTAGATGCTCTTCTGTCTGATAGCTGGAGATCATCTAATGTCTTCACCACACTTTGCTATAGCACTCATATCTTCTGTGTTCCTGAGGGCGCGTATCGAGCAGGGCCATAATGTAAGAACTAGTTGTTCTTAAATTGGAGCTAGGATTTCATGGAAGCCCAAAATCTGCGATACATTGTTAGCCTACACAGATCCAAGATCACTCTCTCAACAGTATTTTAAAAATTAGTACCAGGGTTAATCAATAATGATATTAACTGAAGATCTTTATGCTCCAGGGAGATGATAGCAAAGAATTGTTACCATGAATTAACAAAGAGGTCTACCAGGGGAGCCAAAGGCAGATAAAAAACATAGATCCAGGATAGCTTTATTTTTGTAAGAAATTTCACACAGGACTTTGTTTCCTTATTTGACTACTGTTGACATATTAATAACAGTTTACCAGTTAAGCAGTATTATGACTCATATTTCGTATGTATTGTTATTAAGTGCCATCTAATTGGTTCTGACTTACAGAGACATATGTATAATAGAAAAAAAAAACTCCCTGGTCCTGCACCATCCTCACATTTCTTACTATGATTGAACTCATTATTGCAGCTACTGGGTTAGCTCCTTCAAGGTCTTCCTTTTCTTTAAACCTCTACCAACCATCATGTCCTTCTGCAAGGACTGGCCCTTTTTAAAAACATGTCAAATGTACAAGAGATGGAGTCTTGTCGTCGTAGCGTCAAAGGAACATTCTGGCTGTACTTCTTCCAAGAAAAACTATTTATGGCAGGCTATAGTATATAGGAGGTGGCTTCAAAAACTTTGTGGAAAATGGAATTAAATGTAATGGAATGTTTCCATGCTTTCCTTAAAGCTCCCTTGTATTCAATTATTTGACAACCTCTTAGGTCCAATGCATCGATTCTTCAGTTTTCCTTGTTCATCGTCTGCTTTTGCACATTGCATCTTGGTTAGGTTGTGAGAATTTTTTGTTAGTTTGTTTATAATGAGGTCTGATCCATATTGGAAACTAGTTCTGACTCTTTAGCAGGTACTCCAGGTGCTCTTCACTTTCGACAAGTAAGGTTGTGCCATCTGCCTATCGCAGGCTGTTCATGAATCTTCTGCCAGTCCTGATGCCATGTTCTTCCTCTATAGTCCAAGTTCGCAGATTGTTTGCCCAGCATATAGATGAGTAAATATGGTAAAAGGATACAATACAAAGGCGTGCATTCACTATTTGACTTTCAAGGGGAATAGTCTTACTTAGAAGGGGGGAGGCAGAGGTAGAGCTTTGCTTTATTTTAATCTGTGCATTATCCTCTTGTTCTGTTTGAACAACTGCCTATTTGACTAAGTCCAGGTTCAGCATGGCCACAATTAAGTGTTCTGTAATTCTTACTGTTTGCAATGCTATCCAAACAGAATAGTCAATAAAACACAGGTTGAAAAATACAACTTTCCCCGAGTTTCTAAATGCTCCCCCCCCCCATTATGATCTGAATTCTACCTTGCAAATCTGGCTAGACCAGAGGATGCATACTGGTACAGATGGGAACTGGAAACACAGGGAATCCAGGGCGGATGATCCCTTCAGGACCAGTGGTGTGAGTGGCGTTACTGGGAGGGTAGAGGGAGAGTGGGTTGGAAAGGGAACCGATTACAAGGATCTACATGCGACCTCCTCCCCGGGGGACGGACAGCAGAAAAGGGGGTGAAGGGAGACGTCAGACAGGGAAAGATATAACAAAATAATGATTTATAAATGATCAAGGGCTCATGAGGGAGTGGGGAGTGGGAAGGGAGGGGAAAATGAGCTGATGCCAGGGCCTTCAATGGAGAGCAAATGTTTTGAGAATGATGAGGGCAATGAATGTATAGATGTGTTTTACACAGTTGATATAAGTATGGATTGTGATAAGAGTTGCATGAACTCCTAATAGAACAATTTTTTTAAAAAAAACAAAAACCCACAGGTAACCTTCTTTCTGGTTTTCCATGCTTGCAGCTATGATCCATCTGTCATCAGCAATGATATCCCTCAGTCCATAACCTCTTGTGTTTGGTTTAAATTTCTGGCAGTTCCCTGCTGATGGTTTGTTGGGACACTTTTTTAATCATCATCTGAAAATGTTTACTTGTGTGGGGTAGTAATAATATTCTTCAATAGTTTCTGCATTCTGTTGGATCATCTTTCTTTGGGATGGGCACAAATATGGATCTCTTCCAGTTGGTTAGCCAGGTAGCTATCTCCAAATTTCTTGATATGGATGATTGATCACTTTTCTAGCATTGCATCTGTTTATTGAAATCACCCAATTGTATCCCATCAATTCTTGAAGTCTTGTTTTCTGCCAGTATCTCATGCAGTTTGAACTTCTTCTGCCAATACCATTGATTCGTGATATGTATCTGCCTGAAATAGTTAAACATTGGTAAGTTCTGATTGGTACAGTGACTGTGTATTCCTTCCATTGAAAAAAAGAATTATGCTTCCTGCCTTGTTCAGTATCCTGCCCAATCCTTTAATATTGTAAATTAAGCCTTGAGTTTTCTTCAGTTTTTATACCGTTGGAAGGGATGAGCATACTCTATCTTTTGGTTGTCTAACGTCAGGTCTTTGCACATTTCATCATAGCCTGTTGTCTTCCTAATGTGCCTTGGGAAATCGACTGTATAGCTCTTTTACTTTATCTTTGTATCCCCCCTCATTTGCTTTAGTTACCCTCAACTCTAAATTCAAGAGCAAGTTTCAGAGTCTCTTCTGCCATCCGTCTTGGTCTTTCTTTCGCTCCTGCCTCTTAATGTCTTTGGTTTCTTTATGTATGGTATCTGATGTCATTCCACAACTCATCTGGTCTTCAGTCACTAGTGTTTAATTCACCATATCTATTTTTGAAATGATCTCTAAATTTAGGTGGAATATACTCAGGGATATACCTTGACTCCCTTGGACTTGTTTTATTTTTCTTTAGCTTCAACTTGAACTTGCATATAAGCAATTGATGGTCTGTTCCACAGTTGGCTTCTGGCTTCTGAGCATGATAGTGGGATAAGAGCAAAGTAAAACAGAGGAAAGAACTAGGAGGCAGAGGGCAATTATAGAGGTCTAAACACAAGCATGTACATATGTAAATATATTTTATAAGACGATGGGGAAATATATGTGCATATATTTGTAAGTTTAGTATTAAGGTGGCGGAAGGACATTTGACCTCCACTCAAGTACCCCCTCCATGCAAGAATACTTTGTTCTATTAAACTGGCATTCCATGATGCTCACCTTCTCAACACAATTGCTGAAGACAAAACGGGTGCATAAGCAGATGTGGTGAAGAAAGCTGACAGTGCCCAACTATCAAAAGATATAGCATCTGGTGTCTTAAAGGCTTGAAGATAAACAAGCAGCCATCTAGCTGAGAAGCAACAAAACCCACATAGAAGAAGCAAACCAGCTTGTGTGATTATGAGGTGTTGATGGGATCAGGTATCAGGCATTAAAAGAACAAAAAATGATACCATTGTGAATGAGGGGGAGTGTGATGTGGAGACCCAAAGCCCATCTATAGGCAACTGGACATCCCCTTACAGAAGGGTCACGGGGAGGAGACGAGACAGTCAGGGTGCAGTATAGCTCTGATGAAACATACAACTTTCCTCTAGTTTTTAAATGCTTCCTCCCACCTCTCCCCACCCCCACCCCAACATAATGATCCCAATTCTACCTTACAAATCTGGCTAGACTAGAAAATGTACACTAGTACAGATAAGAACTGGAAACATAGGGAATGTAGGACAGATAAACCCCGCAGGACCAATAATGAGAGTAGCGATACCAGGAGGGTAAGGAGAAGGTGGGGTAAAAAGGATATACATATAACCTCCTTCCTGGGGGACAGACAGCAGAAAAGTGGATGAAGGGAAACGTTGAACAGTGTAAGACATGACAAAACAATAATTTATAAATTATCAAGGGTTCACGAGGGAGGGGGGAGTAGGGTGGAGGGGAAAAATTAACTGATACCAAGGGCTTAAGTAGAAAGAAAATGTTTTGAGAATGATGATGGCAACAAATGTACAAATATGCTTGACAAATTGGATAGATGTATGGATTGTGCTAAGAGTTGTACAAACCCCCAATAAAATGATTTTTAAAAGAAAAAAAAGTTGGTAAAGAATTTTATTTTTTCACCTTTGGCATTAGTGACTGGCATGTAAATATGAATAATAGTCATATTAATTGGTCTTTGTTGTAGGCATATGGATGTTATATCATTGACAGCACTACTTCAGAATAGAATCTTAAATTTCTTCATTGATCTACAGTTAACATCATACAATTCAGTGGTTCAGTCCTATCAAGAAGGACTGTACAGTCACTATCACAATCAATTTTGTAGTTCCCCCCCCTTTTTTTCCACATTGATGTTGATTCTCTCTCTCCCTTTCTTTTCATGTACCCAAGTAATCATCAATCCCATTATTATCTTCATAGTTCCATCAATCCCAGTTCCCCTATATATACAGCTATGGAAGACTAGGACATACATCAAGCAGGGGTCCATCAACAAGGAAGGGCCATTTTTGGATGTGACACCATTCCTCTTCATTTTGCCATTCCTGATGTAGACCATATGATTGTCTGAGTTGAAATGGCCAGTGTCAGTCCATTTTAGCTCGTGAATGCATAGGATATCGATCTTTATGTATTCCACATTGTTTTGACAACTTCCAATTTTCTTAGATCCACTTTTCTTGTACATTTCATGAACCAGTAATTGGTGGCTACTTGCAGCTGTTTCCTCTCACTGTGACTCATGTTATATCATCAAATAGAGGTCCCAAAACCTTTGCTCCATGCATGCTGTGTTAGACTGGGTTGACTAGAGAAAAAACGAGAGTCCAGAGACACTCATGTGTGCAAGAGAGAGTTTTATATCCAAGAATATTTGTGTATTAAGAGGACATCCTGTCCCAGTCCAGATCAAGTCAAAAATAAGTTCTATATTAGCCCATAAGTACAATATTAGCCCATATGCCCGATACTAGTCTGTAAATAATTCTACAGACTCACACAGCACATGCAATGATGCAGAAAGCAGGAAGATCACAGGTCAGTGGGTGAAAGTCTTGTGGAAGCATCTCAGCGCTGGTGAGGCTCTCTACATGGCTCCTCCAGCTCCAGGGCTCTGGCTGCCATCAGCATAGCTCCATGTGGCTTGTCAACAGAATGTGAAGCAGAAAGAGAGTGTGTCCCACCTCCAGGGAGGAAGACAGGAGTTCCCATAATCCTCAGGAGGAGCCTCAGAATCCTCATGCCTACACAGGCATCATTGGCTATGACCTGATTGATAGGCTAGACTCCACCCTATAACCTATTAACAAGTTGACATGAAATTATGTAACTACCACACGTCGTTAAGCTCAAATCTACTTTGAGGGGATATCTCTTCCAATCGTGTTTTGAGTGCTTTCCTACCCAACTCAAGCGCTTCATCGTCTATCAGTCGCTGTGCTCTGCCTGTCATAAGGTTTTCCGTAGCTAAATTTTCACACTGTCTCTTCCTATTTCCTGGTCTGTTTAGCCTGAAAGCTTTAGAGCAGTGGTTCTCAAGCTTCCTAATGCTGCGACCCTTTCATACAGTTCCTCATGTTGTGGTGACCCCCGCCCCCAACCATAACATGATTTTCATTGCTACCTCAGCATTATCATTTTGCTACCTGTGAAAGGATCGTTCAATCACCAAAGGGGTCGCGACCCACAGGTTGAGAACCATGCTTTAGAGAAACCTGCCCACCATGGGTGAGGCAGCTGGTATTTGAGATACTAGCGGCGTGTCTTCCAGCATTGCAGCAACACACAGTCCACCGTGGTATCCCAAACTGACACACAAGTGGTGGGCTGTTCAGTATACTTCTGTACAAATGAATAATTCATCCACTCATTGATGAATTTTTTAGCCATTTCCAATTTTTTGTTATTACAATCCTATTGTGCATGTATGTGTGTGTCTCCTATGTAAATGTGCTAGAGTTTTTCCAAGTAGAATTTTAAAATTATTGTCTGGACCTCCTTGAAGCATTCTGCCCCGGAAACCTTTTCAGATCGCTCGTAGGGTGAAAAGTGTTATAATACAGCAAATATGTTATTTGCCTAATGTAGTCTTATTCTCTCACAAATACAGAGTGGAGTTTTCCTGAGGCTACATGATGTATGATATAAGAATGGATTGAATGCAGAGGTTGATTTGAGAACCCAGTATTTTCTAGTATGCAAGTTTTTCCCAAATGTAAAACAGTCTTATTTAAAATTTTTCCATCAAAATATGTTATTTATAGTAACATGTAATTACTTTATTGTTATTTATAAGTAAATAATTTTCAGTAAATCATTTTAATGTCTAATACAATAGATATTGATGGGTATAACCCATATAAATATTCTTAAGTATAAAGAGTTTTGAGACCAAAAGTTTGAGGACTGCTGCTCTCTACAATCCATATCTCTGGGTTCAGTTGGAAAACTTCACTCGTGATCAAGACAAAAAGCAGAATGGTCCTTGAGGTGACCCCGACATTGGAATGTCACTGTGCAAAGGGCAGGGCTTGTAGAGCTCCCAAAGCACTTGTACCAGAGTGTGCTCTCATCAACAGTATAAAAGGCTCTGCTTCTCCACATTCAAGACCTTGAAAGATCTTGTGTGGTAAGTTTTTGATGGTTGATTGAATATCACAAGTGGTTTCCATTTATTCAGATTTTTTATAATGCATGAATTTGAGGAATTTCTAAATTTTCTCTTAATGTTCATGTATCTTAGTTTTACAACATTTTTTAAAAATCATTTTATTGGGAGCTCATACAACTCTTACCACAATCCATACATACATCAATTGTGTAAAGCACATCTGTACATTTGTTGCCCTCCTCATTCTTAAAACATTTGCTCTCCACCTAAGCCCCTGGCAGCAGCTCCGCATTTTCCCCTCCCTCCCTACTCCCCCCTCTCTCATGAACTCTTGGTAATTTATAAATTATGATTTTGTCATATCTTACACTGTCCGATGTCTCCCTTCACCCACTTTTCTGTTGTCCGTCCCTCAGAGAGGAGGCTATATGTAGATCCCTGTAATCAGCTCCCAAAGCTGTTACATTTCTAATATATACTACATTTATATCCCCTTTTCTAAGTTCTTGTGGGGGACTCGATTAAACATTAGGCTGCTAACTAAGGTGGCCAGTTCAAGCCGCCATGGCTCTGCAGGAACCAAGGTGAGGCTCTCTGCTTGCATAATGATTCACACTGTTGGAAACCTTCAGTGCGGTTCTGTTCTGCCCTATAAGTTGGAATCCGCTCCAAGGCAGTAGATTTTTCTTAACCATTACTCATCATTTTACTGAATGTTTTAAAAATCTAGTTTTATTGAAACTTTCTGTTTTGTAGTTGACTAATTTTTGCTATCATTATTTTAGCCTTTGGATGTTTATTTTGTTGTTTTTAATCTTAACCATTTTCAAATCGTGAACACATGCATGCACGGCTTTATGAATGGAGGATTCAGTGCTGTGTTCACTGCTTTTGAAGGGCACTTTTCATTATCATTCATTACTACATAGTTTACAGTTTCCATTGTGACTCCCTGTCTCACTAAGGGTTAGTTAGAAGTACACTTTAAAGCTCCCCAAAGTGAAATCCATTTTAAGTAGCTCTTGCTATGAATCAGAATCGACTGGACAGCAGTGAGTTTGTGTGGTTTTGTTTTATTGCTTTGCAATGGAACTTTATGAAACGATGGAAATGTTTTTTTACCTTTGCTGCCCAATTCAGTAACCACTAGCCATAAGTGGCTGGTGAACACTTGAAATGTGGCTTTAGTGATCAAGGGATGGAATGAATGCTTCATTTAAGCTCATTTTAATTAACTTTAATTTAAAATATCCAGATGATAGTGCCTGTCATAATGGACATCCTAGCTTTATGGAAAGGACCATTCCCTAAATGAAAAGAGTTACTGTGACAGTGAAAACCACCCAAACCCGTGCTAATAAGTTAACTTTGTAGCATAACTTAAGTACCCTTTAAAGAAATCCAGACATCATCGTGACTTCCATCAACAGTCATAAGTACTGTCAGTCTATAATAAAAATTACTAGACTTGTATAGAAGTTGGAAAACTTAACCCATAATCAAGGCAAAAAGCAGTCATTAAAATAGTCCTTGAGGTGACCCAGATATTGGAATTAGTAGACTTTAAAATTACTATTTTAAATATGTTCAAGTTTGTTTTATCCCAGAAATGCAAGATCAGTTTAATGTTTGAAAACCAACTCCTACATTATGTACTAAATTAAAAGAATAAAGTCATAAGGCCTCAGTAGCTGTATAAAATGCATTTGATAAAATTCAGCACCCACTTCTGATTAAAAACTTGTAAGACAATGGGCATTGACATGAAGGAACTTACTCAATCTGATAAAAATCACATTTTAAAATTCTGCAGTTTTCACCATATGTAACAGTGAAATACTGACTGCTTTTCCCCTCAGATTGGAAGCAAGACAAGATGTTTGAGCTTACTATATTTATCCACCATTGCCTTCATCTTAACATCCTGCAGCCTAATTAAAGTTCTTAATAGAGTAGTCTTTATGGGTTTCTTATGTCCTTAAAATTAAGTAATTGTGCTACCCACAGGTAATGACAGTTTTAATTCTTCCTTTCCCAAGCTGAATGCCTTTCATTTCTTTGTAATTACTTTGTTACACATCAATTAAAAAAAAAGAAATACGGATTCTCTTGAAATCTTCCTCTCTGTGTGTTAAATTGGGAAGCACCGCAACACTCTGCTGTGATAATCTTGTGAAAAATTTTCAGTATTCTTGTAGACAATTAAATCCAGGTTACATATTCATTATGATGGAATGTAAATGGTATTCCTTTTTGCTACTTGGACTAAAAACCAGAGATTAGTCTAGCTCTACCATTTTTAAGTTTGTTTTATGTTTTCTACCAATATTATAGTTTAAATTATAGCTTTCACAAACTTCACACTTGTACAAAACATCTCTTTCGTGTCTCCAAATAATTTTCAAGTAGCAAGCAACCCTTTTAGTCTGTTAATTTTTCATTAGCATGATTCATTCGGCAGCATTGGTTGACCCTGTAATATACTGGGGAGTGTTTTAGCTACTGTCAATACATCAGTGGAGCAGACATACAAGGCACGGGGCTGTGCTCGTGTGGCTTACAGTCTAGAATGGGAGGAAACAGGCTATAAATAAAACACACTAGATCTTTTTAAGTAGCGCTCATGACTGAAGGGAAGGAAGGTAGAACAATGTTGTTGAGAGGGGCTTGGGAAGTGGACAGAAATCAATCTGACTATTTTAGCTGAAACTATATACATTTTCTGTCCCTTGGAGGTTGATAAAGCCCTCATGAATTAAAAAGAAGAGAATCGTGTTTATTTTAAACAGAAGGAAGTAAAAGTATCATCCCCTGCCGCCGCTCCCCCCCCACCAGCTTAATAATTATATTGTATTGCTTTGGTGTTTTAGTGTGTCCATAATATTTTAAGAGTTTGATTGAGGAATGAAAGAATGCCAATATACATCTTTCAGCGGTCCTTCAAGTTATTAGTAAGCACCATGGAAGAGCAGAAGCACCCTCATTTCATCTTGTTCTGCCCTGGGTCCAGCGTGGCACAGTTGTCTGTAACACAGGAGGGTCCAGCGTGGCACAGTTGTCTGTAACACAGGAGGTTACCAGGAGACTGAATGGACTCAGCAGCAAGGAGTTTGGGTCTTGTCTTACTTACTGTGTTGGGCTCTGAGCATGAAGAGGTGAGGAACCAAGCCGCTTGCCGGGGCCAGTGGCAAAGGGGCAGGCAGGCGTGTGAGGCTGTTGTTATTGCAAGGGATAAAGAGGCTCATTCAGTTGACCTTCAGTAATGGAGGATTTTTCTTATAAGGATATTCCACGATGAAAGAAGACTTGAATCGGCTACACCTCTATGTCTCTGGGGAGCACAGGAGCTAAAACTGAACTAATGGAATATGGTTTGGGAAGGGAAGGCTGCTCGAAACAAGTGTGAAGATTCATGGGACACAAGACTCAGTATTCCACTGCAGTCACTTGGGGAGAAAGTCAAACTAATGTAAACATTTCTGTGTTTTTCTAAGGAGATTCACTAAGATCTTAGGTTATATCTCTTGAAACTGTGCAGGGTTTAATACCGGTATATTCTTAAATCTTTTCTGTTTGTTTCCTTGGAGCGGTAGTAAATTTTCTCTGCTTCTATATTTTCCTAGTCTTCAGTTTTGCATCTGCGTGTGTGTGTGTGTGTGTGTAAACATATCTTTTATTTAGACAGTTAACAGATTCAGAAACTTTATTACTAGAAGTGACTAATAAAGGGATGTTAATTATACAGCTGAGGCAAAGGTCATTGTGTGTATTTTACTTCAGGGTACACGAACACTTTTCTGTGAGACTATCTACCTACTACAAAATATCCAAAGAACAAGAAATTCTAAAGATAGAAACAGAGCTAGTCTGAGAAAATTATCATTTTAAAAACATGGTTGTATGTAAAGTTTTTTAAAGCTTCATTGTGATAATATAGATTATAATAAAAATGTCATCTGATGACCATTACTGAACATTTTTATCAAAGATTTTGTAGGAAGGAATCTTGATCAGAAGGGATAAAAAAGTTGTAGCAGAGTTAAAAATTCTCACACAATCCAGAGTTTATGGAGTTTTTGAGGCTGGAGGACCTGTACACCCAGAACCCAAACTACACCCTAAAGCCATCTGTAAACAAAACAGTTGTTTAGCTTCATTGTCACGGAATGGCTGCCTGGGGTATTATGCTCATTTAAAGAATTATCTGTCCATTGTGAGCACACTGACACAGCAATTAGAAGATTAGATAAGAAGTTTAGGCAGCAGTGAGTTTATGTTAATAGTGGTGAAGTAATTTGGAAAAAGATATCAAGATGGCACAGTGTGTAGAGATAACCAAAGTCAACTGAATTTTACATGTAAAAGTTGTCAAATGGGTGTTTTGTTAGGTACATGTTCACACATACACACACAAATACCTAAAAAGGTTTTCATTTTAACCACTTTCTGTGTGTGTCACTAACAGTTAAATTATTTACATCCCCTGTTTCGCTTTCATTCCTATCTATTTCCAAAAGTTCTTAATCGCTTGAGACAAAATCAATACCCTTTCAGCTTTAACTTCCTCCAGACACCACAGCCCGTAACCACTAATAAACTTGTTTCTATGCCACTGCTTAGTTTAGATATTTCCTATCACCAGATCATACCATACTTGTCCTTTTTTTCCTGACTGGTTTCTCTTTGTATCATATTTTTAAGGTTCATTTATGTCATAGCATGAATCAGGACTGTTTTTTTTTTAAGGCCAGTACTAGCCCACATGAAATACACAGCAATCCCAATTTAAATAGGAGTTTGTAGTTTACATGCACTTTCAAAGATGTTGAGTTGTTTGGTCTGTCTTCATAAAACTGCATGGAAGAAGAGGGTCAAGTCTTACTTTGCACATTTGCTAAGTTAGGAAGTTAAATCACAATTACACGATTCAACCAGTGTTTCAGCCAGGGTCAGTAGTGGACTAGTGGTGGCAGTAGCGGTGGTGCTGGTGGTGGTGATAGTAGTGATGGTGGTGATAGTAGTACACAAAAATTGTCCAAACCAATTCTTAGAAGACCAAGAATATGCTGTGCAAATTGAACAACACACTGTTTAAAGACCATTGGATGATAGAGGAAATAAGTGAAACTTTAAAATTTCTTGAATCAACCAATAATGAAACTAACATATCAAAACCTTTGAGACAAAGTTAAAGCAGGGCTTAGAGGGAAATTGATAACCATAAGTGCACAAATTTAAGAAAAAGAAGAAAGGACCCAAATCAACACCTTTACCCAACATCTCCAACACTTACAAAAACCAGTAAAATAAGCCTACAGCCACCAGAAGAGAAAAGGTCATAAAGATCAAAGCAGAAAGAAAAGAAACAGAAAACAGGCAGAATGTAAAAAGAATTAATAAGACAAGAAGTTAGTTCTTTAAAAGGCAAATCTGAAAAAGGAAAAGGAGAAAACGCAAATCACAAGTGAAATGAAATGGGTGGCACAACCGCTGACGTGAAAAAACATAACTGCTGTGAGGGATGGAAAGGTGAGCATTGGCTCAGGAACATAACTGCTGTGAGGCATGGAAAGGTGAGCATTGCCTCAGGAACATAACTGCTGTGAGGCATGGAAAGGTGAGCATTGGCTCAGGAACATAACTGCTGTGAGGCATGGAAAGGTGAGCATTGGCTCAGGAAGGCTGTAGAAGAATCGATGCGTTTGAATTGTCATGCTGGCGAAGATGAAAGTACCAGGGACTGCCAAAAGAATAAACAGATGTGTCTTGGAAGAAGCCCAGCCAGAGTGCTAGCAGCAAGGATGACAAGACTTTGGACTTGCTTTCAGGGGAGGCCAGGCCCTAGAAAAGGAGGTCATGCTTGGTGGAGTGGCAGCGAAAAAGAGGAAGACGCACAACGAGATGGTCGGACACAGTGGCTCAACCATGGACAGTTGTGAGGCTGCTGCAGGACCAGGTGGTGTTTCCTTCTGTGTTCACAGGGTCCGTATGATCGGAACTGACTAGATGACACCTAACAACAGCATGAAGGACTATTCCGACTAATTTGAAAACCTAGAAGAAATAGACACACTTCTAGAAACACACCTCCTATGGAAACTAACACTGACTACAGTAGAAAACTTGAGTAGACACATAACAAAAGAAGGTATTGATCAGGTCATTTAAAAACTCTTAACCAGGGGGAAGGGTGGATTAAAAAAATGATAATAAATGAAAAAAATAATAAAAACTCTTAACCAAGAAAGCCTAGGCCCAGAGATCTTCACTGGTGAACTCTAGTATATATGAAGAGGAGAACTGACTCAGTTCTATTCAAATTACTCCCAAAGAATAGAAAAAAGTAGAAAACTCCCAAATTCATTTTATGAAATGAGCCTAACTGTGATACCAAAACAAAAATCAGTGTCCTTCATTAACATAAATGCAAAAATTCTCAACAAAATCCTAGCCAATAAAATTCAAAAAACAATAAAAATAACCAAGTGGGATTCATGCCAGGTATGCAAGATGGTTCAACCTCAGAAAAACAATTACCATCTGCACATGCTTGAAACCAGAAGAAGTAGATTATGCCCAACTATACTACCAACTGCTTTAAGAAAGACCCCATTGGAAGGTCCTGGACAGTGAAGGAGAAAAATGTGGAACATAACTCAGATTCATAAAGCAGCCCAGGCTTATTGGTGAGATAGAGACTGATGGGATCACCTAGACTGCAGCTTTAGGAAGCCTTCAGGTCTGGAAGGGAAATGCCCATCTGTGTGAGAATGGTCAACCATGAAAGATCGTAAACTTCAACCCAACCTCACTTCCATCAAGTCTGAATCACAGTGACCATACAGGCCTGGGGACAACTGCCCCCGTGGGTTTCTGAGACTGTACATCCTGATGGAGTAGAAAGCCTTACCTTTCTCCCAAGAAACAGCTAGTATTTTTGAACTGCTGGCCTGTGAGGAATCCTTTACCCAAGGAGAGAGTCCACAGAGTCAGGAAAGGGGGAGGAACGAAAGTGGGAAACAGGAGGAGGAAGTGGGATAAAGGAGGCTACACTGGAGGGCTGCAATGTATGAGTTGAAACAAAATGTACGTGACTTGATCATAAAGCTGATGATCCGCTCTGTAAGCCCTCACCTAATTAATGATAAAAATGTTTTTCTTAAAACTTTTAAAGTAATACCTACTTCCGATAAATCTCCAGGAGTCAAATTACTGAAACAAAAGACACCAACTTTTTATAGCACTTGATGCAAATTTTAAGGAAATTGTTTTCTGGAGCCATTGATTTATACTGTTCTTAATAAGTAGTTTCAGTTCTGGATGCATAGGGGTTTTTGTTGAGTTGTTTGGGAAGGACTAATTTAACAGGTGAAATAATGATTTTAATTTATATTTCTTTGATTGATAATAAATGTAAACATTTCATTGTCGTGTATGTATGATATTTTATTCCGCATTCTTATTTTTCTCCTATTTAAGCTATTATATAATTCACCAGTCTGGAGTTTGGGGAAAATTAGATGAGATCGGACGTGTTCAGGGTGGTTGGGTGGAAGGCAGGTAGGCTGTTGGTGGGAAAATTAGATTTTTCTCTAATCATGTTACTCTTTTTCTCTTAGCTCCGGTGATCAACCGATTCACAAGGCGTGCCTCAGGTAAGCCTGACTGTGCTTCTACTATGGATGTTCCTGGCTCTTGCTGACATTGTAAAGATTTGAGGAGCAGTAGATATGAATATGTGAACAGAATTATCGTAGTACCGTAATAATTCACCTGACAGTCATTTCATCCGAAAATACATCAAGGTGGTATATACTCAAGGACTGAGGAATAACGGGAAACGGCCAAAGCTCCCACTCTGCACTGAGACAGCGGTATCTTTTTGAGTGGCGGTGTTTACCCCAGTTTGTGTGGTCGGCTCTGGGTAAAACGGAGCCTTGTGGCGCTGTGGGTTAGGGCTGGGGCAGCTAATCATTGGTTGGTGGTGCCTACTCACCAGCCACTGTGCATCATGAGAAACTTGCAGACTCAGAAACTCCAGATACAGGGGCACGGTGAGTGTGAGTCAGCTTAATGGCAGTGGGCCGGCTGGGTCTTGGTGACAATGGGTACCATACGTGGTCGGCTTCTAACTGCAGTGTTGGTGCTTCAGACCAGCTAGTGGCTTCACAGAGGAAAGGCCTGACTCCTGTAAAGATTGCCCTTAGGAACCCTGTGGGGCAGTTCTTTTCTGAGGTCACCCGAGTCAAAATTACGACACCATGGGGTGTTACCAGCCCCGGAGCACAGCAGTGAAAGTTGGTAAATTGACTCCCTCACTACTCTTTTACTCATTTACTCGCTCCTCATTCATTCATTCCCTCTCTACTCATTCACTGCTCACTCACTCATTCACACACGCACAAAGAAAATTGGTAAATGACTCCATAGAAATGGGATGGGTGGAAGTTTTCATAAGGGGCAGGAAAAACTCAAAATGCAGATAGAATAACTTTTTTTTACGATAGGGTTGTTTAGAATAGGAGCAAATTGCTGATGACTGAGATTTCTACCATTTCAAATTTACCACGGTTTCTCAGTGCATGCTTTTAGTGACAGACCAGAAACACTACCACATCTAGATATTCGCACAGGTTAAAGTTGACTGTGGCACACAGTGAAGAGGCTTCTCTCTAACATGGTTTCAGTGAAGTCAGTTTGAGCCAAAAACTAGGTCTGGCGCCCTGGTGAGGAACTGGGTTTCTCATTGGGCTATGAACCACAGGTTGCTGTTGGAAACCCCCAGCCTGTCTGCAGGACCAAGAGGAGGCTTTCTGCTGCCCTCAAGAGTTCCAATCCCAGAAACCCCCAGGGGCCCTTCGGGTCTGCCCTACAGGGTCACTGGGAGTCAGAATTGACTCAACAGCAGTGGGTTTTAGTTTTGGTTTATTGAACTAAACTTGTTTGTGTGTGAGGAAAATTCACTTCTAAGGAGTATACCTTCTCTGTTGAGAGAGAACAAAAGAAGGGTTACTCCATTTGGTGTGAGAAAATAACTTCCTTGTAAATGTGACTGCGGGGGGTGGGGAGGAGTAAATGTGATCAGCATGTTTTTGTTGACATCACAGAAGAAACGTTTCGAATAGACCTTCTTAGTTGTTTGTGTAGTCCAAATAAGTAACTGGTTTTATAAGGTCAGCCTATGCTATATCATATTAAAGTTATTTTACAGTTACATTTTATTTTTATTTCATGAGCAGTTCTCAGTATGATTTTTTAACCTTATCATTTAGTAAGTCAAGTCTATAAAGACAAAGACAGGAATTTGGAAAATGTGATCTCTTGGGAAGGAATCATCTTTATCCTTCTGAGCTTGTAATCGCAAGGTAGGCCTATTTTGAAAGCTAAAAACATGTAGATTGTAATAGCTTTGGGGGGATGGGAGGTTACATTTTCACTAGAGAGGCATCAGGCTGTATCCTAAACTCTCCCAAGCTATCAAACATGATTGTGCGCAGTGGTGGAAATAAGGAGTGAAAACTAAGGGAGGCGCAGCATTGGGACTTTGTGTGGCCTCTAGAGAAACTGCAGAAGCAGAGTGAAGAGACTGAGAGGGAATAATCGCCCTGATAATTTTCTGCCCCAACGTTTTATTTTTTAAAATGTCAAGCTTAGAGAAAATATTAAAAACAGACAAGTACCTGAATCCTTTACCCAGAGTGCACACAGTTCCCATGTTGCTTCTCCTCATCTACCCCCACCTCCCACCCCTCACGTGTGTGCACCCGTGCACACACTTATTTTTTCACAGACCCTTTTAAGAACCTTCCCGTTTTGGAAGATTACTCTCTCTAGCACAAGAATGGAAACATTAATTGCCATAATATTTATTAAAAATGAATTGTCGTAGTAGAAGTAGCAGCTCAACACATTTGATGAGCCTTTTGGGTCGTTGCTCATGTTGCAGAGTGTGGGAATGATCCTCGGGTTTGGGGAACACAGACTTGAATTCAAGCGTCCCACTGGCTGTGTGAATTTGCAGGACAACTATTTGCTTTCTTAGGTTCCTTTTCTTTGAGTTTGGGTCTAAGCAGCTGTGGACAAGTATGCTGCCCAGGTTAAGTTGGATGGTTTTTATGCAGCTCCCAGCAGAATGCCTCATCCTTCTACAGCAGAGCTGCTGGTGGGTCTTAACCGCCCATCCTTTGGGTCCGCAGACAAGCACTTTAACCACGGTGCCAATAGAACTCTAAGGAGTGTCTAGGCTCTCAAAACTGTTAGTGCTCAGCCCCCTTCCACGGAGCAAGATTTAAAACTAAACCTTCATCTGTGTGCCTGAGCCTATTCGCGAAAAAGCATTATAGAGTCCTGCTATTAATCCTTCAGTATGGTTCAGAGTCTCATCTTAGGTTTGTACCTGGTAGGTTTTTGAAAAGTTTATAATAGTTTCCATCTGTGTGAATTTTTTACCCCATTATGTTATTTTGAAAAATGTCACCTTTAGAGAGAAGCGTGACAATACAGCAGTGAATACCTTGCCACCCATCCGTTACCTGGATTCTCCCATTGTTCCTGTTGTGTCCCGTTTGCATGTTCTCTTGCTCACACTTATTTACTTATTACCGAACCTTCCAGAACTCCTCAGTAATTGACACTGTACATCCTAAAAACAAGGGCATTCTTCTGCATAACCATAACCTAACCCTCGAAAAGTTTAACCTTGACCCTGTGCTATTACCTAACATACATTTTAGAATCAAATTTTCCCAACTGCCCTAAAACAGCTTTTTAAATATTTTTGGTAGTGGTTACAGAGGATTTGGGGTCATTTTAGGATCTTGAGTTGCATTTAACTGTCAAGACTCAGTTTTTCTTGCTACCATAAAGTGACTTTCTGAGACTTTTGAAGTCGGATTTTCTAGAATTGTCGCAGTTCTTCCTCATGGGGAACCCATTTCCTGTAAGATCTGTTGGGAAGGCGTGATGCTGGGGCACAGCTTGGCGGCTGTGCAATCTTTGCATTGAACATGCCGTATTGTCTTCAAGGACTGCCTGCCCTGGTAAGTAATAGTGTCTTTCAATAAGAGTGAACATGGAGCACCATGTTGGGAATTTGCTAATGTCTTCTCTAGTGTTGATAATTAGTCACTCTTAAATTTTTAGCCATAACAATAATTAGCCACTATTAAATTTTATAGTACATTTTTAACAGGGCCAAAAAATGTTATTATTCCCCCCCAAAGTAGTATTTAGAATCATTCAGAGATGAAATTAGTTTCTTTAAATTTCACAGGCCTGCCATGTAAAATTATGCTTTAAAAATCTCAGTAAAATCACCCGAAACCGAAAATGATTAGTCCTCAAGAAAAGAGTGAAATAGCGGAAGTTCAGATCTTGTCTTTGAATCTGATTCAGGGAAGATATACTTCCTTTTGTTTAGGAAACATTTTGTAGTCTTAGTAGTCTTTATTTCTACTTTAAAGCTATTTGATAATAAGTGCTTTTTATGCCCAAAATTACTATTTCCCAAAGGTGATTTGCTAATTTGCTGTCATAAAAATATTTGCATATATTTTGCTTTGAAATGAGCTTCATTTTGGATACTATTTTAAGCCTGGTAACCATCCACACAAGGAAGTCCATCATGGGAGAAAGCATTAATTAACTAGCTCATTCAGCAGACATTTACAGAGCCCCCACGGTGTGCAGTGCTGGGGACACCTGAAGAATAGGCCGCGGCCCTCAGAAGTCCACAGGCCGCAGAAAGTGGCTGCGACTCCAAACTCGAACCAAACTCATTGCCATTGAGTAGACCTGCCCTTCTAGGTTTCCGAGGTCGTACATCTTTGTGGGAGCAGAAAGCTTCTCATCTTTGTCCACCGACCTTGCAATTAGGGGCCCAAAGCCTAGCCCTCTACGTCCCCCAGGCGCTATGGTACATAGCATAGTAACCACCAAGTGAAAAGAGATGTACCGAGTACGGCTAAAGGTGGGGTGCCATTTAAAGTGGTCTTTAAAGTTTCTTGCATGGGTTTTAAGAGAGAAGTGAGGGGCTGTGTTTATGTTTTCCCATCACAACAACTAAATCACACCCCGTGTCTTCAAGTCCATTCTGACTCACAGCCACCGCATGCCTTGTGCAGTAGAAGTGCCCCAGAGGGAATAGGGAGCCCTGGTGTCACTGTCGGACTGCCTCTCCTTGGGAGAAAGATGAGACTGCCTTGGAAAGAATTGCAGCCTGGGAAAGCCAATATGGGTGGCTGTGAACTGGATCCCAGTGGACAGCAGTGGGCGTGATTTCTTGGAATCTTTCCAGAAGTAGATCATGAAGCCTTTCTTTCATGGCTACCCACCAACTGTTTGGTTAGTAGCTGAGCACCAACCATTTGTGCCACTTTGCTGTTGCCGTTGTTAGGTGCTGTTGAGGCGGTTCAGACTCACAGTGACAGAATGAAGCACTGCCCGGCCCACGTCGTCCTCACAATCGTTCTTATGTTTGAACCCATCCTTGTAGCCACTATGTCAGTCCATCTCCTTGAGCACCGTCCTCTTTTTTTTTTTGCCCTTCCACTTTACCAAGCACGATACCCTCTGGTCTCTCCCAACATGTCCAAAGTATGTAAGATGCAGTTTCACTATCCTTGCCTCTAGGGAGATTTCTGGTTGTTCTTCTAAGACAGATCTGTTTGTTCTTTTGGCAGTCCATGCTACTTTCAATATTTCTTGTCAACACTCTTGTTCAGATTTGTCAGTTTGTATCCAGTACGCTTGTTGGAAGAAGTCCTTTTTAAAAAGAAAAATAGAGCTTGTCCTGGTGGCACAATGGGTTGAGTGTTGGACTGCTGGCTGCAGACTGGCCCCGTCCATGCCCAGATTCTCCCCGTGAGAGAGAGGAGGCTGTCTGCTTCCATAAAGATCGGCAGCCTCAGAAACCTCAGGGAGCAGTCAGCTCTGCCCTGTAAGGGTGCTGTGAGTTGGAATCAACTCAATGGCAGTGGATCGATCATCATGTACTCCTCTTGCTTCTACCACCAGGCACCTTGGCACAGAGTAAGCAGGGACCTATGGTCATGGGTAGCATAAGGCCAGGAATTATGCCTGCTTTTAACGTAGCATTGCTTCAGAAAGTTAGTCTCTGCCTTACCAGGAGAGGCAGTCTAGATGGGATCCAGCTGGACCTAGGGTAGCATGGATGTGACCTTAACAATTATCTGTGTGAGACCTAAGGTTCAGCTGTAAGGGGACAGGGTAGTTAAACTGATGGAAACAAGATCAGTCTGAATGGAAACAGGAATGTGCATGCACTGTAAATACTGTCACCAATGTCACTGACCAAGTTTTGTAGAAATTGTTGAATGAGAACTTAAACTACTGTGTGAACTTCCACCCAAAACACAATGAAATATTATTTGAAAAAAACTAAAGTGTAATGGTTTAGCACAATAATTTTGTAATCATTTTATTGGGGCTCATACAATTCTTATTACAAGCCATACATACATCCATTGTTTCAAGCACATATGTACATTTGTTGCCATCATCATTCTCAAAACATTTGCCTTCTACTTGAGCCCTTAATATCGTCTGCTCATTTCCCCCTCCCTCCCCCCCTCCATCATGATCCTTTGATAATTAATAAATTGTTATTATTTTGTCATATGTTACACTGTCTGATGTCTCCCTCTGTCCTCTTCTCTGCTGTCCACCCCCCAGGGAGGAGGCTATACGTAGATTTTTGTAATCAGTTTCCCCTTTCTACCCCACATTCCCTCCACCCTCCAGGCATTGCCATTATCACCACTAGTCCTGAAGGAGTCATCTGACCTGGATTCCCTATGTTTCCAGTTGCTATCTGTACCAGTGTACATCCTCTGGTCTAGCCAGATTTGTAAGGTAGAATTGGGATCATGGTAGTGGGGGGAGGAAGCATTTAAGGATTAGAGGAAAGTTATTTTTTTCATCGTTGCTACCCTGCACCCTGACTGGCTCATCTCCTCCCCACAACCCTTCATTAAGGGGGTGTCCAGTTGGCTACCAGTGGGCTTTGAGTCTCCACTCTGCACTCACCCACATTTACAGTGATATGATTTTTTGTTCCTTGATGCTTGATACCTGATCCCTTCGACAGCTGGTGATCACACAGGCTGGTGTGCTTCTTCCATGTGGGCTTTGTTGCTTCTGAGCTACATGGCTGCTTGTTTATCTTCAAGCATTTAAGACCCCAGACACTATATCTTTTGATAGCTGGGCACCATTAGCTTTCTTCACCACCTTTGCTTATGCACACTTTTGTCTTCAGTGATCGTATCAGGAAGGTGGGCATCCACTGATAGGATTTTTAGTTCTTTGATGTCTGATAACTGGTCCCTTCTACACCTCGTGGTCTGATAGGGTGGTGTGCTTCTTCCATGTGGGCTTTGATGCTTCTCAGCTAGATGGCCCCTTGTTTATCATCAAGCCTTTAAGACCCCAGACGCTATATCTTTTGATAGCCGGGCATTCTTCACCACATTTGCTTATGTACACATTTTTCTTTATCTATCGTGTCAGAAAGGTGTGCATCCTGGAATGCCAATTTAATAGAACAACATGTTCTTGCAGTGAGTAAATGTTTGAGTGGATGCCCAATGTCCATCTGCTACCTTAATATTAAACCTATAAATAAATGCACATAGATTTCCCCATACCTTATATAAATATATTTACATATGTACATTCCAGGCTTTAGACCTCTATAAATACCCTTTGTCACCTAGTTCTTTCCTCTATTTCCTTTTACTTTCCTCTTGCCCCACTATCATGCTCAGCCTTCTTTTGGGTTTCAGTAATTACTCTTGGTTACCTTGCCCTTGCTGAATCCCTACCAGGCCTCTCACACCCTCCTTGCCACTGATTTTGGATCACTTGTTGCTCTCCTGTCCCTAGGTTGGTCAGCACCACCTCCTTACCCCCACCACCCCCTCTCCCAAGTACCCCCGGAACCATTGGTCCTGATGTTTTCTCCTCCAGACTATTCATCCAGTCTATCTTATCTAGATAGATCTGTAGAGAAAATAATACGCACCAAAAATCAAGTCAAAGCAAGATGGGCGATGGGTGAGAACACAGCAATGACAACAAAAAAGGAAACTAATTACCCATAGAAGAATAAATTAATTGAAAGAAAAAAATTTTTAAAGAAAGAAACACCTCTAAATAGATCAAGGTCTGATTTTTTATCTCTAGGTGTGTCCTTCAGTCATGTCCAATGGGGTACCATGCTCTGGCCCCAGAGTCTGTCCTTTGTACTCCCTCGGGGGCTCCCTGCTCTGCTCCCATGGTTGCTTTGTTGCCAGCTTTTAGTGGTTTGCCTCGGTGTCACAGGTCAGTCTGGGCAAGTCCCGACACTGAGTCTCCAGTGTTGTCCCCTTAGGGCCCTGGGTCATCAAGGACGGCGTGTCTCATAGTGGGATCAGCCATATTGTCCACTCTGTCTCTTGGCTGTTCAGAGCGGGGATATCATCTTCCAGGCTTGACAGGCCAGGATATGCTCCACTCTCTCTTCCTCCCCCTTCATTTGCTCCCATTCGCTCTGATCAGACATGCCCCTCTCCCCCTTAGCTTCAGCTTCAGTGCTGTCCTCTTAAGTAAATTCTTCCGGAGGGGGAGGGGCAGTTGTCCACATAGCTGGTATGAGGGCCGAGTCCTTAGGCCCCTCCACTGACTTCTCACTCATTGCCGGCACGCTGCATTCGTCTGGCACTGGCTTTAAATCTGGTCCCTCATTCCCTGTGGAGACACAAACAATACCCTTCCTTTGGGTGGGTCAATGCCCTATTTCCCCATCACACATCTTTTTTTTTCTTTCCCCTTTCTTCCCTCCACCCCCTTTTTAGTTGGGTACCATATGTACCCCTGGATTTGATCTGGCCCCTGCCATACTACCTGGACCTCACCCCTGGAGTATTTGTGTACAGTAGCTTTTTCCCTGTGCCCCTTTTTATTTACTTTTCTGTATATATATAAACTTACCTCAGTGGACTAATGTTATACTTGTCGTTTTGTGCTTGGCTTACTTCACTTAGCATAATTTCCTCCAGTTCTCCCCATGCACCATGCAGCAATATGCTTCTTGCATTAACCACTGCTTTTTAGCAATGCATAGTACTCCATTGTATGTATGTGCCACAGTTTTTTAATCCATTTGTTGATAGAAAATTGGGTTGTTTCCAACTCCTTGCAATTGTGATCTGTTCCACAATGAACATTGGAGCACAGATGTCTCCGTGGTTTGTTTCTTGCCTCTTCTGGGTATATGCCCAGTAGAGGGATTGCTGGGTTGTATGGTAACTCAATTTCCATCTGTTTGAGAAATCGCCAAATCAATTTCCATAGTGGCTGTACATACCTACAGGTCCACCAGCAGTGAATGAGAGTTCCTATCGCACCACAGCCCCTGCAACACTTGTTGCTTTCTGGTTTTTGAATTGGGATATCTTTGAGGGTGTCAGGTGGTATCTCATATTTGTTTTGATTTGAATTTCTCTTATGGCTAATAATTGGGAACATTTTCTCATGTTTATTGGCCATGCGGATTTCAGACACTGTAAAACTTCTGTTCAGGTCCTTTGCCCACCTCCTCAGTGGGCAATTAGTTTTTCTCTTATTGTAAGCTTGTGAAGTATTGTAGATTTTCGTAATAAGACCTTTGTCTGATGTGTCATTGCTAAAGATGTTTTCCCAGTCGGTGGACCCTCCTTTTATTACTCTCTTGGTGAATTCTTTCGATGTACACAAGTGTCTTATCGTCAGTATATCCCACTTGTCTATTTGTGACTCCTCTGTATTTGTATCCTTCCCTATTTCTGATAGCCTGTGTATACCCTGTGCCAAGTTTCTCATTAATGGCCCTAATTGTTAGGGGTTTTTTCTCAAGGTCTGTCTGCTTTGAGTTTATTCTTGTACACGGAGTGACATAACGGTCTTACTTCTTTTTTTTGCAGGTAGATAACCATTTTTTCCAGCACCAGTTATTGAAGATGGCATCTGCTTCCCATTTAATATTTTTGGGCCTTTATCAAAGATCAATTGCCTGTATGCTAATGTTTTTTTCTGGGTCTTCAGCTCTTTTCCATTGGTCTGAATATCTGTCATTATGCCAGCACCTCACTGTTTTGACTACTGTGGCCATATAGTACCTGCTATAGTCAGGTAGAGAAAGCCTTCCCACTTTGTCCTTCATCTTGAGGAGTTCTCTGAGAATTCTGGGCTTCTTCCCCCTCCATATGAAGTTGGTAATCTATTTTTCCAATTCTTTTAAGAAGGATGGTGGTATTCATATTAGGATAGCATTGAGCTTATATAGTGCCTTGGGCAAAACTGACATCTTGACTATATTGAGTCTTCCAGTCATTGAGCATGGAATATTCTTCCATTTGTTGAGGTCACTCTTGATTTCTTGAAGTAGTGTTTTATAATTTCCCGTATACAAATCTTTCATTTTTTAGTCAGGTATATCCCTAGGTATTTAAATTTGTGCTTGGCTATTGTAAAGGGTACTACCTTTTTAATTGTCTCTTTTGTCATCTTGTCTGATGTGTAGAGCTGTTCAGTAGATTTCTGTTTGTTGATTTTGTATGTTGCCACTCTACCATATTCCTCTATTGCTTCCAACACTCTGCTTGTGGAGTTTAAGGGATCTTCGTTATATAGAATCGTATCGTCTGTGAATAATGATAATTTCGCCTCTTCCTTCCCCAGCTGAATATCTTTAATAGCTTTCCTTTGTCTTATGTTGTTAGCTAGAACCTCCAGTACGGTGTTAAATAGGAGTGGGAACAGAGGGCATCTTTGTCTGGTCCCCTTTTTCGGTGCAATTTTTTCGTCTTTTCTCCATTAACTACCACATTAGCTGTTGGTTTTTCTTATATGGCTTGTATAATATTGAGGAATTTTCCTTCTATTCCTATCTTCTTGAGTGTCTTAAATAGGAATGCGTGTTGGATGTTGTCGAATGCTTTTTCCGCATCTGTAGATATTATCGTGTGTAAGGTGACCAGATTTTAACATTGGTAAAGTAGGACACCAGCTGGACACCATTGATAAAACTCATGTCCTGCTGAAATAGCCACATGGCTGCCTAAAACCATATAACTTAGCTTGTCGTGCATTCTTTCCAAAAATCGGGAATTTTTTAAAATGCCATGGGACGTGGGAAAATTGCTAAAAATCAGGACTATCCCACCAAAAGCGGGAGGTCTGGTCACCTTAATCATGTGGTTCTTATCATTTTTCCTGCCAATGTGGCAAGTAATGCTGATGGTCTTTTGTATGTTGAACCATCCCTTCATCCTTGGTATTAATCCCACTTGGTCATGGTAATTATTTTTTAATAAATTTTTGCATTCTATTGGCTAGTATTTTTTTAAAGATTTTTACATCAATGTCCATTAGGGATATTGGTCTATAGTTCTCGATTCTTGTGGCATCTTTTCCCGCTTTAGGTATCAAAGTTATACTAGCTTCATAGAAAGAGTTTGGGAAAATTCCGTCTTTTTCTATGTTCTTAAATAGTTTGTATGGGATTGGGGCCAATTCTTCCCTGAATGCTTGTAGAATTCTCCTGTGAAGCCATCTTGCCTGGGGGATTTTTCTGTTGGTAATCCCTTGTTTACCTTGTCTAGTTCTTACATTTCTATGGGTCTGGTGAGGTTCTTTACATCCATCTGGGATAGTCTAAGGAGGGACTGTGTTTCCAAATAGTTGTCCATGTCTTCCAATTTGTTGAATACATTAGAGTATAGACCTTCATAGTACTGTGTAATTATCCTTTTGATTTCATTAGGGTCCGTTGTAATGTCCCCTGTTTCATCCCTCATCCTTGCAAATGTCGTTTGCTCCTTCCTTTCTTTGGTTAGGTTTGCCAGACAGAGGTCTATCAATTCTGTTAATTCTTTCAAAGAACCAACGTTTAGCGGCATTGATTTTTTCCCCCATAGTTTTCTTGTTTTCCCTCTCCTGTATCTCGACTGATTTTTATTATATCTATCCTCTTGCTATTAGTAGGGTTGTTCTGTTGACTCTGCTCTAATTTGTGTAAGTTTTGTGTCAGCATATCATCCATGTGTCTCTTTTCTTTTTTAATGTGTGCATTTATTGCTATCAGCCTTCCTCTGATAAATGCCTTTGCTGTATATAGGTTTTGGTTTGTTGTATTTTCATTCTCATTGGTTTCTAGAGACTTCCTGATTTCATCTCTGATCTAGGTCAATACTTCTTTTGCAATAGGAAATTGCTCATCCAAATTTTTGCCCTTGTTTGCTTCACTGTTCTTCTGTTAATTTCCAGCTTTATGGCACCATGATCGTAGAGATGTCTGTATAACCTCTATGTGCTTGAATTTACTCAAGTTCAACTTGCGTTCCAGCATGTGGTCTATTTTTGAATATGTGCCATGTGGGCTTGAAAATAATGTGAATTTTTTGCATGTGGGAGGAAAGCTCTGAAAATATTTATCAAGTCAAGTCATCCAGTTGTGCTATTTAGTTCTGTAGCCTCCTTGTTGAGTTTCTTTTCCAATGATCTGTTTTTTTCAGAGAGTGGTATATTAGTCACCAACTAGAATTGTTGAGCCTGTGATCTCTTTTTCCATCTTTTGGAGTGTTTGGTTTACGAATTTCGCAGGCTTCTCGTTAGGTGCATATATGTTTATTATGCTCATTGGTTCTTGGTCTATTGTTCCTTTGAGCATTATATAGTGCCCCTCCTGGTTTCTTGTTATGGCCTGTATCTTGCGGTCAATTGGTCAGATATTAAGATCGCTAACTGCTTTTTTGCGTTACCATTTGCTTGGTATATTTTTCTCCAGCATTTCTCAACTTGTTTTTGTCTGCAAGCTTGAGATAAGTCTCCTGGAGGCAGCAGATCGATGGGTTATGTTTCCTGAGCCAGCCTGTTAGCCTCTGCCTTTTAATGCCTGAGTTCAGGCCATTGATATTGAGTGTTATTATATCCATCTATGGACTCTGTGATGTCATCTTGTACATTTTGTGTTGGACATTTTCCTATCTACCTATCTTATCTGCTTGTTTTGTGTGTGTGGTTTATGTTTGCCTTCTCTCCACTATTGAGCTGATGCTATCCTGGGGGCTGTTTCCTCTTTGTCGCCCTATGGGTGGATTTTTTCTATATGATGGTCTCTTATTTGCCCTTGGTGAGTGTTGATCTTCTGCCCATACAGGATCAGCAAGGATCTTTTGTAGGGCTGGGCTTCTTTTTATGTATGCTTTGAAGTTGTCCTTGTCAGGGAAGACTTTTACTTCTCCATCTATCTTAATAGATAATTTGGGTGGGTAAATTATTCTTGGGTTTGCGTTGTTTTCCTTCAATTTTTGGAATATGTTACTCCATTCCCTCCCCTTCTTCATCGTTTCCTCTTATAGATCTGAACATACTCTTATTGGGGTACCTTTTTACGTGACTGCTTGCTTTTCCCTCGCTGCTTTCATGATCTTCTCCTTTTCCTCATAGCTGGATAATTTGACAATTATGTGTCTTGGTGACTTCTTGGGATTCAATCTGGCTGGTGTTCTTTCAGCCTCTTGAATGGTTGCCTGATTTTCATTTATTAAGCTGGGGGAATTTTCCTCTAAGAATTCCCTTGCTATTTTCGTTGTTGACTTTGTTGTGTCTTGTTCCGGTAGTCCAATTATTCTAATATTGTTTCTTTTCATAGCATCAGACATGGCTCTCAAGTTTTCTTCAGCTATTTTGATTGTTTTATTTGACTGTTTTTCCCATTTGCTGAGGTCTGCTTTGTTGTCCTCTAAGTCACTGTTGTGATTATCTGCCACCTCAAGTTTATTGGCAAGGTCGATCAATTTGTCACTGGATTTTGTTATTTCATCCCCTAACTCTTGTATTTCCCTTTGATGTGTTGCCTTTATATCCTCTATCATTTCATCTTTTTTCTGCATTGCTTCCCTCATATACTTCATGACTTCAAGCAGCATTTTGAAATTTTCTTTTTGTGGCAGGTCAATATCTGCTTCTGTGCCCATTGATAGGTTCATGATTTCTTCTGGCATTGTCTTCTGTTTCTTCTGTATTTTCATTGAAGCTGTTAGAACTGGTTGTTGTTTACGTGCTGTTTTAGAGGCTCCTGGAGCCATCTTCCTGAATTGAAGAGTCCTGGGCTCTCTTTTGGGGGATTTGTATGAGTACTTCTATGAAGTACCTGCCGGTAGCTGTACTGAGGGGTCAGGCTATCGCTATATCTTCCTGTGGTTTGACTCTTTTCCTAGCCATCCAGTATTCCATTACTTAGGAAGTGTGTTGGATATTCCTCTCATGTGACACTGATCGAGTTGTTGTTGGCCCACGAGGGTGTCATTTCTCTGGCCAATCTGTAAGTAGGCTTCACAATTCTTGGAGCACCTCAGCTGGCCTGTAGTGTTTTCCTCTGAAACTGTAATGCTGAGAAGGGCGTGTGGGTATACCCTTATTGGTGTAGAGCTCTGTAGTTAGCAGGGGAATTACTGTAGAGAGAGAGAGATCCTTTTGGAGGTTGGGTGGATGTCCCCAGAGTAGCATGGAACCCCATCAGTGGTGGTCAGGCATTTTCCCCAGTCACTTGTAGGACCTCAGGGTTTAGGCTTGAGATGCCCCTCTTTTTGTAGGGGAGAATCCCCTGCTGCTTGATGTGTAAAGAGGACCAGCGTAGATTCCCCTACTGCTTGCCAAGCCAATAAATGCAGGTGGGAGCCTTCAGATTTGCCCTAGGCATAGGGGAGTGGCCTGGAGACCACCAGTGGCTTGTGACAGAAAAGAGAGTGAAATGAGGGGGAAAAGAGAAAGAGGAAGACACAGACTGGAGGAACAATGCCAAGTTACTGACACCCACTCTCATACACACACCTAAAATTCACAGAGTAAATAAAAGTGAAAACAGTAAAAAAAAATTTTTTTAAAGGAAGAAAAGAAAACATCAAAAAAGGAGAACTGAATGCTGAGCCTGTGGTAGGATAGAGAGAAGAACTAGAAGAAGAGGAGAAAAGAAGAAAACATAAAAGAAAACAAAGGAAAAAAGAGAAGTGAAAAGGAAGGAGAAGGAGAAAGAATTTTAAAAATAGATAAAGAAATAGCTGGTGCTGTGCTGTGTGCAGCACTGTCTTAGGGGTCAGGTTCCCACTGGGAGGACAGGGTTGCCCTAGGCAGAGTGTAGGGGGTCTGGGAACCAGCCGTGGCATGTGAAAGGAATGAGAGGGAGAGGAGAGAATCATACAAGCAGAGAGAGAAGCGAAGAGAACAAAGACAGAGGCAAGAAAGAAAAAGAATAAAGAGAAAGGGGGGGAACCCAGCTGTGTTCATTCATATTGACTGTGATAGTAAAGAGGGAGGAGAGATAGAAGGAGGAAATAAAGAATAAAGAGATAGTTGATCTCTCATTGCTTGGATGTGTGCCCAGAGGGGTTAAGACCCTGCCACACAATGCCAGGTTGGTGTGCCCTTTTAATGCAGGGACCCAGTGGTGCTAGACAGAATTGCCCTAGTTGACGAGATCACCTTAGAGTTCCGATGGAGTTTTCCTCAGCAGTGCAGTGCGGTGTAGATGTTTGTCCCAGCTGCCCTGTGTGGTGTCTAGCACTCCCACGGAGGGAGGGCAGGCTGGAGTTCCTCCTGTTATTTGGGTTGATTTTCTCTAAGCGGAGGGTAGTGACCTGGAAGCCAGTAGCGGCATATGATAGGAGAGAGTGGGAGAGAAGAGGAGAAACAGGGAAAAAGAAGCAAGAGAGGGCAAAAAAAATCCCAACACCAACCTGAGCTCATTGAGATTGACTGTGGTGGGAAAGATAGAAGGGCTAGTGAATAGAGAGAGAAGAAATTGAGTATTAGGTAAGGAGATAACTGAGACTTGATCACCTGTCCGTGAGGCTGTAGGAGTTCCTATGCTTTCTCAAAGTAGCAGGGTGGTGTACCCATTTGATGTAGGGCTCCACAGATGCTGTGTGGGATTACTTCAAAGGCAAGATCACACCCGTGGCCAGGCATCAGTTGAGTGCGGGAGTTCGCTGTTGTACCTGCCTTGTGCTGTATGTAGTACTGCAGCAGGTGCGGGGGTTGGGTGCTCCCACAGCCCTGTCTGGGGCCCCAGGACAGGTAGGGCCTCTCCAGCTATGTGTAGAACCACTGAGAGGGAAGCTGGGCTTATTGTCCTATCTAGTCTGCTGGTACCTACTAGATCAGAGGATTTTTATTTTATTTTATTTTATCCCCCTGGCCAGCTAGAATAGAATCAAATTGAATTGTCTCCCAAAGTCTTTGGGCTGTAGCTCAATGCTGTTTGAAGCTGACACTTGCTACAGTGGGTCTTTGTTATGCAAAAAGCCGCCAGTACCTGTAGCTAAGTTCTGGCATTCCTTAGCTAGGTTTCTTCTTAAGCTGAATTGTTAAGGGTCTCTCTCCCCTCCTCCCCCTCCCCATGTGCTCCTTGGAGCTGAGCAACCACACTTGGGTTTGAGTTTTAAACCAATAATATATATTTCTTCCTTTAAAAAATTATTATTATGCTTGTGATGTGCTCTGATTGTCAGGCTGACCCCCAGGGGGGAGATCCAGCTTATCAGGGGGGTTGTTTCCTTCTCGACAAATTGGAACTAAATTCGCTCCCTGGACTCCGACTATCTGCCTATTTTCTCCCACACCGCGATTTACCTGGGGTAAATATCTAATTTTTTCTTCTACTCTAAATTATGGCTACCTGCCACTGCCACTCCCCAGGCTGTGAGCTCAAGGCAGCCAACCACGCGGAGAGTTCCGGGGTGGGGTTCCCCTCATGTCTGGAATTCTGTCCCCTTTAGGGCGTCCGCCTGGAGAAATCCCTGCTCCCTGCAAGGGCGTAGCTGGTGCTCACGGGCTCACCAAACTAGAGCAGTTTAAAGCGTTCTTGATTTGCTCTGTGAGTAGAAATCACACAGAAAAAGGGGGTTCAGGAGAGACCCTAGTACCCTAGTTCTAATTTCAGGACTCCACCTCCCCGTTTCCTTTACCTTACCTCCCAAGTTTCTGGCCTGGCAGCAGGAGCTCCGGCCAGGTGAGTCCTATCAGGTCGCCATTTTTTCCCAGTCCCTCCCACAATCATTTTTAAAAAGGAGTATTTGCCATCTTACTTTTCAGGAATTCAGTATCCCCAGGTGGAAATGAGATAATACAAGAATATTATAGACAATAATCGATTATTATAAGTAATAATAAACTGTAGCGAACACAAAAAGCACTTAGTATACTTAGTATGGTCTCTAGTCTAGTCTCACTTTCTTAGTCTGTTTTCCACCTGTGTCTCTGGGACAGGCAGAGGTTTCCAGGAGTCTGGACTGGATGTGAGGAGCCCTGGTGGCGTAGTGGGTTACGAGTTGGACTATTTAATCACAGGTCAGCAGTTTGAACCTACCAGCCATTCCGAGGGAAGAAGATGAGGCTTTCTATTTCTAAGATTCTTAGCTCCAGAAACCCACAGGGCAGTTCCTCACTGTCCTCTGGCATCAGAATTGACTCGATGACATTGGCTTTGGTTTTGAGTTTGGGACCAGCTGTAGATTGTGGGCTATAGAGCTAGACATGGGAAGCGGTTAGAAAGATGACACCCAGGCAAGGCTGAAAATCCAGAATCAGATAGATGGGACCTTGAAGGCAACAGGATGCAGGTGCAGCCCTGGACAATGGTGGGAGACCTAGAGAGCGCCCGCCCCTGAGATGACAGAGTACTCTTGGCTCTGCATCAAGGCCTTTCCTTGGTGGATTGGAAGTTGTGGAGGCGCTCCAATCTGATTCGGGCGCCCTTTATCTTCCTGTACCCAGATTACTACTCAAATGCACTCTGTGTGATGATTACATGGTTCAGACAAATAATCCCGAGGGAGGAGAGTTGTCATGTGCTTCTCAGGCTCATCCTCAGCTGCTTCTCTCTGCTCCCGTGGCTGTAGTGGTATGAAGGCTGGTTTCCCAAGATGACGTGGTGCTCCTGTTCTTGGATGCCTGTAGATAACAGAGCCCACTGGAATCTAAGGGAAGCCTTGAGTCTCTTGTTGTTAGGAGCAGCAATGCTGATAGGTCACCTCAAGGCCGAGAGTTAGCATAATTCTTGACCTTCATTGCATTTTCCCCAGGGTGCTTTTGAACCCTTGAGATAAGGGAGAAAGGATGGCAGTGGTAAATATATGATTAGTATATTTCGGGGGTAGGGGGAAGTATCCTTCTGTTCCTATAGACACTTTATGCCAGTAGATATGGAGGGACTTGGCAGAAGGTATGGGAAGTACATAGCTCGTTGTGTGTCCTGATTACTGCAGTTCCACTTCAGGAGCTGGGGAGGAAGTGGGAGAGTTAGATGGATTGAAAATAACAGATTTGAGAAGATAGAAGTGGACATTTGAACTTTTCTCAACCATTTTCTAAATATGATCAGAGTTTAGGTCAGTACCTCAGACTCTGTGTAGGGCCACAGCTTTTTGGTTGTTTTCTGTTTTTCTTCTTTCAATCCATTGCAGACTCTACCTTTGTAAAATATAAGCAAATGGCAATATCTATTTGCTATCATAAATCAGTTTCAAAACTCTCACTCTGTACTTACTGTGTACGGCCGTGAGTTAAGAGCCATGACCTTGGTGTGAAGATCTAGATGAGATTCGAGCTTCTCATAAGAAGCTTTTAAAGAGGGAAATGGCAATATTTTTGGAAGAACTTATTTTTCATTTATTAAGGTATTTTTAAAAGTTTTTATTGTGATATAAAAGGTGGAGGTTTACAGAGCAGAGCATCAGTTTTATATTCAACCATTTATACATACTTTGTTCAACTCATCCACTTCAATCCCCTCAGTGGATCATCACTTTATCCCACTTGCACCCAGTGACTCTTATCTCCTCTCTTAAACCTCTTGGGTCCTTGGATAAATGCTGCCATTTTGATCTTATGTGGTTCGTTATCCTAATACTGGGGTGAGTTTAATTCCAGGCCTGAGGATGGCTAAGGTCTTGATGGTCTTCCCAGTCTCTGTACAACCAATAAGTTTGGTCTTATTTCTGATTTTGAAAAGAACTGCCTGTTTAATAAAATAGTTATTTTGTTTTACTTTGGTGTTTTGTAGGGACAGATGACAAAGTAGTGGAGTAGAAAAACGGAGTACATGGGAGCCCCACCCATGGTATTTACACTGGGACATTTGCCTAACCAGTGCCAGTTTTGTGGGTTGTTTTGCACTGGAACAGGCTTGCTTCTCCGGACTTGTTTCCTACCGCACAAATCGTTCTTTCTTGAGGACGCCCTCCCCATGTAGAATAGCACACGTGCTCTCGCTCTGTGCACATACTTGATACTGTAGTTGTTTGTTCACATGCCGCCTTCTCTCTATGACACTGTGAGTTCAAATTAATGTACTGAAGATAAAAAGGGCCTTTCTGGATGTGGTTAAAACAGAAATAGAATGTGAAGTAAAGAAGTGGGAGTGCTAGAAGGATGGGGGGATTGAGCCAGAGACATGCACAGTGGGGTTTAAGATTTCTAAGGTCAGGTGTGCTGGGTAAGGACAGCATGTATGGAGTTATTTTGTAAAATCACTCAGGAGGCAGGTGGCATTTTATTGGGAGTCAGGGAAGCAAAAGAAAATTGAGCAAGGGCTCTCAGACAGGTTGTCAGCTTGAACACTGAAGGTGCCATTGGTGACATCAGTACTGCTGTGGACAGAGAACTGAGCCATACCAGTCGCGAAAGGAAGGGACCTGCCAGGAGTTGGCTGTCCGCAAGGGCATCTGGGTAGTGTGAACCTGTGAGGCACACAGGTATTTGTGCGGGGCTACAAAGTAGTGATCTGTTGCCAATGTGGGAAGCCCTGAGAGTGTCCTCGCTGTCTTTAGGATCCTACTGGACATAGGGAATGGTGCCCTGGTAGGTAGGTGGAGATTTGGGGAAAGAATCAAGTTTCAACTAAGGTGAGGAAATGGAGTCAATGTTTTTTTTTGTAAGGCCTTTGAGGGTGTGGGCAAAGTGTTGGCAAGGAGACTAGTAGTGGACAGGAGGCATCCCCCTGGGCTGGGAGTTTACACATAGTTGTTGAGCAGTTACTATGGCACTTGCCCCTGGGGAGAGGCAGCAGCAAGCACCCCTTGCCCTTGTGAAGCTTGCAGTCTGATGGGAGAGTTACAGGAGCATGGGGATGAATTGGGGGCAACGAGGATGTTCTGGAGGGTCTTGCATTTGGTGGATGACCGAAAAAGACAGAGCAAAGAAGCTGTAGTTGGACTGAGGGTTATAATTGATTCAGTGTCACCTCTGACTTGGCTTTGACTTTTGGTAGCCACACTCACAACAGATGAATTGGTTGGACCCTTGTGATTCACAGGGTTTTTGTTAGTTAAACGTGGATTGCCAGGCCTATCTTCCTATCAGTGTTTGCAAAACCAAACCTTGTTTAAGGGTGTCTCCAATCGTTCCCAACAGAAGCAGTTTAGCCATCTGATATTTACCTAAAGTACAGAAGGCAGCGTCGGGCCAGTCTTTCATTTCTTGATCAGGTAAACCACACGGAAGCCCTATGATGTGTTTCCACCGAATCAGGCAGCCATAGTGTGGGAGCGTATTTCCATTGTTCACGCGCTGTGGGACCTCGGCAAACTTCCTGTGACACTGGGTGGTTGTGGTAGTCATTCATGAAGAGACTGCAAGCCAACCATTCAGCCTTGCTCCTGGCTTATGACTCACTGCCAGCGAGCGAATGCCGACCCAAGGCCAGGGGAGAACTGTCCCTGTGGGTGTCCGAGGTGGGAGCTCTTTCCTGGAGGAGAGAGCCCCACCCTTCTCCCTCAAAGTGGCTAGTCATTTGGAACTGCTGATAGGAGCTCAGGGCATATGCCACTAAGCCACAAGGGCTTCGCACTTGGCACATAATGAGGGTTCAATAAACTTCTATTCGTAGGGCCAACTTAGTAAAATTTAATAAAAGTGCCTCCTATCACTTGTTTGACTGAATTTTAATTGGCCAGAGTACGTGGTTTTCTGTGTGCTTCTCTTAAAACCCTGGGTTTACCTCAAATTAGCATTGATTTAACATTGGAGTCGTATTTGTGCAACAGGTGAGGGATCTCTGGCAACTGTAGCTTCTCTTAGCTTTGTGATAAAGGCTGGGGTGGTGGTGGGTGGCGGGGGAGGCAGCTTTAGCCTCCCCTAAATTAGAAGCTGTGCCTTTGGCTGTTATTTAGAAAATAAACCATTCCATCCATTTTGATTTAACCCGTTATTTTAAACACAGGCTTGTCAATGTAACCTCCTGGTTTAATCAGATACTCCTTGGAGCTGGTTTCTAGAGACAGTCTCTGTGTCTGCTACTAGCCCCTTGTGTCGTCCTGTTTATGATATTTTCTTAAAGCTCCAGTTTAAAAAAAAAAAAGTGTATCAAGGGCTACTCTTTCCTTTATCCGTCATCTCCAACCCACCTTCAGATTCGGATTCGAGTTACGAGAAGCAGAGAGTGTTGATGGTGTTGTTGCTTTACCAGAGAGAGCATAAGAAAACTGCAAACACATGAAACGAGCTGTGTGGCCTCCTGCTGTCAAAGTGGTGGGAAAGAGGACTCTTGAGTGCCGATGATTTTACTGGCAGACCTGTTTCAAGGACTGCGCATGGTGTGATCTTCATTAACGTTCATGAAGGAGGGTGGGACATTGGCGAACCATCAGTCTATTTTTATTGATTAAAAATATAGACATGTTGGACTAGAGGGACAACTGGAAGTTAAATGGAATGCAAAAGTTCTTTTAGTTAAATCACCCTTTCAGAAAGTAATCATGTTTTGGTTATATGCTTTTGATCCTGGATTCAGTGACGCTTTATAGAGCCGATCATCCATTTTACATTCAGTGAAAGAATTCATACACATTTTGGGTGAACACAGCCAGGGCAACCCCCTCAATGTACCTTTCCTTCTTCCCGTGTTTCTGGTTTCAGTTCCTCCTCCCCTCTGAGCTTGGCTGTGGGGTAGACGCAGCCCTTTAACTTTTTTCTGCCACAGAGTGCAAACCTGCAGGATCACTAAAGACCATCGACTCAGGGGGCCCCTCTTTCCAACCTGACCTCTTTCCATCCCGCGGGCCTGGTCTCTTTTCCAGTTCTGCTCCACGTTTTTCTCCCTTCTAGGACAATCTCTCGGAGCAGTTGGTAGTGGCAGCCCCGCACCTCCTGATTCTTTGGGGTTCAGAGTCGTGGAGGCCGGGGTCTGCACAGCTCTTCGGTCTCTGGCACCAGTAGTTGCCTGCGTCTTTTGATTTTCCTCACTCTCCTTTCCTCTGGGCTGGGAGAGACAATGGTTGCACCTCAGGTGGCTGCTCACAAGCTTTTAAAACCCCGATGACTTCTCATCTGTGTCGGATCTGGGGAACTTTGCCTCTGTGCCTCTGTGTTGTGCCCATAGACCTCGGTGCCCCTGGAGACTATGGTCCTGACCACTCAACTCCAGCAGGTCATTCCCTCAATAGGTTTGGTCGTGTCTAAGAAGTATTGATAAGGTTTCCATGTGTAGGGGCCACCACATTCATGGATATAGGTGCTGCAAAGATAAGCATACTCCACACACGTCCTCCCCCCAGTCTCTGTATGCATGGCTATCGTCCCACTGCCCCTTGCACAGCACTTGAATCTGCACGTCTAGCTAGTTATGTATCTACTAGGATGGATGTTCTGGATGCTGAACATATAGAGAATGAGGATGAAATTGATAGGGTGAATGAGTTATCCCCCTGTTAATCAAAATACTTGCAATATAACATGATTCAAGATTTAGTTTGTTAAAAAAAAGTAACAGATCCCTCCCCTGTAGTAAAAAATTCCTTTTAAGTTCAATCAGTGGGGATGTTCTAACTCAGGGAAGCGCCTGGTAAATGGTAAGTGACCAGGCAAAGCATTCCCCATTGAGATAACCAATGGGTCACGAGGTCTCAGGGGATGGTGGTCTGGCAACCACTGGGAAAATACAGATTTCAATAGGAGGCTGGGTAACCCGCTGGAGAATGTAGGTTTCATTTGTTTTCTGTGAAACTTGCTTCTTTGGTCGCATTGTTTGGGTCTGTGAGCATTGGAAAACTTGCTGTATATTTCCTGTAATCATTGTAAACCCTGTTTGGTCACGCAGTTTGACGTCTATAATTTGCTTAACTTTCCCAGAGTCTTGGAAGCAGTTTGGAAGTTGCAAGCCCACTGTTGTCTCCTGCTGTTTTGTACCTGTAGAAATAAACTTAGAGTTTCTCTCATCAGCCTGACCCTCTCTGTCTTTGACTGTAGCAACGACAGGCAACCCCAGATCCATGTTCCTGGCAACTGTCTCTTGGATGGTTTCTGTTGTCAGTGCAGAAGAATCATACTGTATCCCATCCATGACATAGGTTCCAGGACAGAGGTCATCATGAATTTTGGAGGAAGCATATGATTTCCAAGATGCTTTTGATGAATTTATAACCCCTAAAGTTTGCTTGTTTTCTTCCTTATTTTGTCAGTCAGTGTATTTTTTCTGACAAGGGCCATTGTCTCTGCAGTAGTCAGCTCGGAAGCCTGGTCTCTGATGATCGAGTTTGTTCCACTTTCTCTAGTTCTTCTGGCCTCAGGGCTGTGGAGACTGATATTCACATGGTCCATGCATCTATTGGACTGATTCTTTCTATGCGTCTTTAATTTTCCTCCTTGCAGAGAGAGACCAGTAGTTGCTCCTTACATGGCCTTTCACGCGCTTTTAAGAGCCCAGTATCTACTCAAGTATTAGAGCTTAAATTCTAAGCACCCTGGTTTTCAAAAGACTGGGGATGTCAGTAACAGCCCCAAACCCATTAACAGGGTCCCTATATAGATGATGCCTCCATTGAGCTATTTCTGACCACTAACCGAGGCTGTAGACAATCTTGTCCTCAGGGAGAGCGCCTCAGAACATAGATCACCTCCACCCCTCTCCAGCCAACTGAGGGAGGGGCAGTCCTTTAGAGCCTTGCCTGGGGGGTCCTTTACGGAGGTCACCTTACTGGGGATAGTACAGGGAATGTCATAGTCGGGAGTCATGCCCTATCTGTCTTATCCTGTCTGCCTTGGTCAGGAGTCCTGGGGCCAATCTTGGAAGCCCGTCTATCTAACATACATGCCCCAGTCATGGTCCTGTTCCTCCTCCAGTAGTTCTTCCTGTCAATATGATGTACTGATCTGCTACCTATCCTGAATTTGTGACAGTTTCCTTTGTTCCAGGTTTTGTCTAACTAGTGTCCCTATTTGTGTCCTTAGACTCGAGTTTTGATCTCTTGCTAATGGCTTCCCTCATCGGATGATGTATCTGGGGCGTTGTGCTGTCATTGTCTCTTTTAAGACTAAATAAATATTCTCTTTAGATTACATTTGAGAATGTACTCTAAAATACTTACCAGCATAGGATGTAGTAGGTCATTGTCTGGGAGCTGTGTTAAGTGGCTTGACCTTGGTGTTCCCTGAAACTATGGTCCTGAGCCCCCAGGCATGGGGACTTATTTCCCTCAAGGTTCAAAACACATTTTGCAACACAGAATGAGAGCTATGAAATTTGGGCGCATTCAGAATGCAGTGTTGAGTGTTCTGTGCTGTTATAGGTAAACAGGAATTCGCTCACGGGAACTTTAGCTGGAAACAAACACTGACCACAGGAGAGGAATTCATCAGGTAACAGGCGTCTTAGTGCATCTAAGCGGCAACTGTTGCTGCATCCAAACCATGGAGTAGAAAACTGGGTAGGAAATGATCACATTTTGTTTCTGTTCCTTGTTTCCATGCCTTTTAAGATTATATGTATTTCATGACTTTTCGAACTACCCCCAAAAAAGACCTTTCTCATGTGTGGGAAGATGTTACACATTCTAATTATGCCTTTTAAGGACATATGCACCTGAAATAGCATATTATATTGTTTCACAAGACCTATTATTTTATACTGAGAATCTCATGGAGGAATGAAACGCATACAGAACATTTGCAAAATCACTTTCCATTATATTCCTTCTTAAAAGCATTTTCTCCCATCAAACACTGACTTCTTATTTCTCTCCTCCTTCACTCGCTTCAGAAGTACTGAGAACACGAGGAAGGGGTGCTGCATGGGGTGAAGTGCCTTTTCATCGGTGAGAATCTGGACTCTTGGGGCTGGTGCTCCAGACCCTTCGTTTGAAGTAGAAGCTGCACCCCAGGGAGACCCTCTGAGTAAAACCACAGGACCTAGCATTTAGTGAGGCCGTGCTTGAGCGAACTGTTTTGAGTCCTTTACTTGTATTAATTATCTTTGGTCAAAACAGTTCTATACAAGGAGCTGTGGAGACACTGGTTAAAATGCTCTCCTGTTAACTAAAAGGTTGGTCTTCCGAACCCACCGTCCACTCTGAAAGAGAATGATGTGACTGTCTGCTTCCGTAAAGGAACCCAGTGGGACAAGAGGGTCACTAGGAGTCAGAGTTCACTCACTGGCAGTGGGTTTGATGTTATGGTTTATGTCCTGGGTACTGTTAACTGGTCTCATGTCACACCTGCGAAATCCCATGCACAGTGAAGTTAAACACCCTGGCCAGGGTGACACAGCTCCAAAGTGGCAGGCATAGAAGTCACACTCAGGTATTCTGTCCCCAGAGCCTGTGCCATGTTGGATCCTCCATTCTACCAACAAAACTGCCACTACTTTCACTCAGCAACTACTTACTGAGTGCCTTAGAGTGGGCCTAGAACTGGTAGTTGTTGCAGATTTGGGCTGAGACCGTGTTCAGGGACCTGTAATTCTCCTGTTCTCATAAAGCTTACATTCTAGTGGAAACAGGAAATAAATACACAGATTTCATAGTTATTTCTTTGGTGTAGCAGGGAGTGCATTGGAGAGGTGTCAGGTAATAATGTTTATCACTATTTCTTCATTTACCTGGCTTGGTTTATGAACTCTCTTGACTGTCAGTGATATATGGTGTGGTGGGATGCAGATCTTGGTAGATTGTAGTGGAGGGAGACATATATTTTGGCTCCTGAAGATCTGTGTGGGACTTTCAGCGTTCCAACATCCATAGCTGCATGCTATTGTGTAACCCTGAGCCTTGTCTTTGTGTATAAATGGAGCATTCACTCCCTTACCGCCTGAGGTTGTATCAGGACTGAATGAGCGTAGTGCCTAATACAAAAATTGACACAGCGGCTTATGTGCAAATGTGCTTGACACACTTGATGAGTATATAGATTGTGTATAGATTGTGATAAGCGATTTAAGAGCCCTCAATAAAAGTAAGAAAAAAATTGACATACAAGGGACTGGGTAACTTGATTTTGCCACTTGTGTACATTATCCATATTAACCATCTCTACTGTTGCTAGATGTCTTCATGTCAATTCAGACTCCTGGCAACCCTATGTAGAACAAAATGAAACACCCTCGTGGCGAAGTGGGTTATGTATTGGGCTGCCCACTGCAAGGTCAGCAGTTTGATACCACCAGCCAGCCCTGCTATACCTGTAAATATTTACAGGTTCGGAAACCCACAGTTCTACTCTGTTCTAAAGGATCGACTGCCATGAATTGGTATCAATTCAGTAGCAATGACTTTAAATATTTTAATAATCTCAAGTAAAAGATAGGCCTGGTAGCAGGACCGAACTTTATTCCCTGTAAGTGATGTTTGACTTCTTCCTCACTAGAATTCTACATTTTGTTTAAGTCAAAGTTTTGTTTCAGATTATCATGGAAATAAAGGTTGAGGAAAGTTGATGCTTGTGGGTAACTGATGATAATCTTTAAGATAACGTGTTTGGAAAAGAACTGTGGATTAAAAATGTGTCCTGGCAGAATGGATTTGGAAATATTCTTTGCATATATCTTATATTACATGGCGGTGGTCTAATTTAACTGCATAAATTCACTGCTATTGCAACTCTCTGGGGCAGGGCAGAACGACCTCTGAGTTTCCCAGATTAATTTGTTGTGGGAGCAGAAGGCCCATCTTCCTCCTAAGGAATGGCTGGTGATTCCAAGCTGCTGCCCTTGCGGTTGGTTAGCAGACCAGTGAGCAGCCACCAGGGATCTTTTTATGGCATATTTTGTACCATATATTTATATAGATATATATTTTTATTCCTGTATTACTTTAAAAATGGTATTGTTTCTATTTTGCTTTCCCTTACCAATACCCATACCTGTTTCATCAGTAGTCTATGCTTCTGAAATTCCAATAATTCAGTGTATAGAGGTGAGTTTGTGTAGGAACCAAAACAGTTAGTGTCTACACTTCCTATCCAGATATCCTGACCCTTACCCCTGGTCGGTTACTGGATGACGGTTGATTGTCCTTATTTTCTGTTTTCATTGCCATCACTCCAGTCACCCCAGAACAGCCTGCTGTGGTGGTGGGGGGTGACTTCTCCTGCTGAAGTCTTTTTTCTTGTTTTCATGACAGCTGACACACTTCTGTTAGTAATATCATTTGAAACTGTACGGAGGGAGGGCTGGGTTCTCACAGTATCCTAAGGTACAAGAAGGCAGCAGGGCCTGTGGAGCATCGGGAACCTGCACTTCAATTACTGTCCGGACAGGACAGTCGAGTGGCCCAAAGTTAAGTGTTGCCGGTGATGGAACACACCCAGCAGACCTGGTGCTCTGCCTTTGTAAGGAGGACCGCCAGGAAAACCCTTTGGGGAAGTTCTCTTCTATCTCAGGGCTTGCTCAGAGTTGGAGTCAGCTGCACCCAGCTATACCACGGGGCAGCTTCGACCACCACAGCGCCACACTTTACAGCATTTGCTACCAGGAAGAGACACACTAGGTACTCCCTCTCTTTCAGCCAAATAAAATCCCATGAAAGGATTCTAAATGAGCCCAACCACCCGGGGCTGACTTGGAAATTGCCCCCTTCGCGCTGGAAGGGTGAGTCTGCTGAGAGGCAGGGCTCAGAATTATGACCTGTCCAGAGACTAATTTTAGCTGACCCCTTTTGGATCATTAGCGTCACATCTGCTACCTGATTCTTGTCCGTGTAAACTGGCTGCCCCAACCCAGCTCCCGGTCCCTCTTGGTCAGAGGCACCCCGTCTCCATGGAAGGCAGGTTTCTGCAGCCTGAGGGCACCTCCAATTTACGCAGCATATTTACAGATCTGAGACTGCTGACAAGCTCTGCACCGAAGCTCAAGTCACTTGTTTCACCACCTGCCCTGTGTGGCTTCAGGTGACCCACTTGGATGGGTGTCTTTCTGCTGAGAAGCATTACCCTTTAATGATGGAATGATACTTTATATGTAGAACAATGATAAACGACAATACCAGCCAAATGTCACCTTTCTTCAAAAACAATGCCACCACTGTTGGGCTTATCAGCTCATCTAGCTAATAAAGAATAAAGCCCTGAAGGAGAACTGCTACTGCGCATTTATACCACAGGGCTTTCAATGAGATGAAGTGGGAAGCGGTCGGGACAATCCTCTTACAAGACTCTATTTTAAAATCGTATTTTGAAGCTGTTTCTTCAGAGCATCAAGAGCATCCAACCACATGATTTCCTCATCTTATGCAAAATCTGTGCATTTGAAAGTCTGCTTGAATAGCTTTTTGTTTTTTTCCTGTACTTGCTAGGCTTCTTCTAATGTGCAAACCAGTAAAACCAGTTCATATTCTGGATGATGTCTTGCTTGTCAGAGTAGCAGTGTGCACCTGGGGGCTCTGAGTGCGTGGTTTTCTGCAAGTAGAGTGCCAGTTCTGTCCTGAGGCATCTCTGGGTGGTGGAACTGTCATGGTTCTTGACGTGTGTTGTACAATTCTCTAATTGTTTTAGGAATATAATTGTGCCTCCTGTATTTGGTTCAGCTGTTGCTACTGACATTTACTTTCACTGATATTTACTTATTTACCATACTGACTATACTTACAGTTGTATCATTTTATAGCCCTACCAGCAGTGGATGGAAATTGATTCTCCACCACCTCAACAACACGCTGTTGTTTCTGTTGATTTATTTTTATCATTGCCATTCTCATGGGTAAACCAGCCTCTAACAACCACAGGGTCCATAGGTGCAATCGAACGGTGATAATATATAAAGATTACAGTAAAGTCAGAGAGAATAGGAAAGATAGGGGAGAGAGTAAAATAGGGGACTCAGGCACATTTCATGGTAGCATGCTCACCTCCGCCCCTCTTGGTGGTCCACGTGGAGGTGGGAGACGAGAGGAGGAGAAACGGCAAGACATATACACTAGGGGCATGCAAGCCCCCCCCCCCCCGATTATATCATCACAGGAAGGGGTTGTACCATAGGTAACAGATGCAATGGGAGGGGAACAATCAAGGTGTACACGCAGTAGAAAGGAGAGGGACTAGGTGTACACATGTGATGAGATGGGCGGATCCTAGATTCAAGATGGCAGCCTAACCTTGGTCGTCCTTGAATGGGCTTGACCTTGTCTCTGGGTTCTCCTTCAAAGAAACAATCCACTATCCTTATCAGCAGGGAGTGTGCCCCCGCATACAGTAGGACAGGCAATAGTGTCTGATTGCGCTAGATGGCTGATGCCCTCAGGGAAATAACCTCTAAAGCAGCTTGCATTGACTGCCAAGTGTACAGTCATTTATCATGTGATGCAATCTTAGGTTTGGTATATATTTGGGGAACAACCTGGGGGAAAACCGTTCTGTATCCCACCATGTGGGTGAGGTGACATCTCATGTTAGTTTTGGTTTCATGGTGGTGTTGTGGGTTAAGCGTTGGGCCACTTACTCTAAGGTTCAGAGCCCACTAGCTGCTCTGAGGAGGAAAGATGCGTCTGTGTGCTCCTGTAAATGTTTACTGTCTCTGGATCCCTGCATAGGTGTGTTATAAGTCAGAATTGACTCAGTGGCAGTGGGCTCGGTGTTTTTGGTTTAATGGCTAATGATACTGAACATCTTTTTATGTATTTTGTTATTTTTAAGAGTTTTGTTGAGACATAGTTAACACATACAATTCAATAGTTCAGTCATCACTACAATCCACTTTGGAACATTTTCTTCCTTTTTGTACCCATTGCTGTTGACTCCCATCCCCACCCTCTCCACCTTCCCTTCTGTGCCTCCATGGAATTATTAATCTAGCTGCTGTTCCCATTTGACTTTTTTGAAATGCATAAGTGTCTTATTTTAATAAGTCTCAGTCATCTATTTTGCCTCCCACTGTTTATTATATTTGGTACTCTGTGTATACCCTACAGGAGGGCCCTTAAATTGCTCCTGGTTTTCTCACTGATGATCTGTACAGCTCTAGGGGTTTACATTTAGGTCTCTGTCTACCTGGAGTTCTTTGTGCATGGGGTGAGGTATGTTTCATTCTTCTGCAGATGTAGATCCAACTTTTTCAGCACCATTTGTTGAAGAGGGTATCTCTTTCCCAATTAATATTTTTTGGTTCTTTGTTGAAAATCAGTTGCCTGTCGGTGTATACTTTTATTTCTGGGTTTTCCAGCTGATACTACTGACTGCATATCTATCCTTGTAACAACGCCAGGCTGTTTTGGCTACTGTGGCTGAGATCGTGTAATGTCCAAGGCCTTGTACTTTGTTCTTGTTTTTCAGGAGTTCTTTGTTTATCCTGTGTCTCTTCCCTCTCCATATGAAATTAGTAATTAGTTTTTCCATTTCTTTAAAGGATAAAGTTGGGGTTTGGGATTGGCATTACATGTCTTCCTACCCCTAAACACGGGAAATTCTTCCATATGTGTAGGCTTCTTTTGGTTTCTTGTAATAATGTGATATAGTTTTCTTTGTTCATGTCTTTTGTTTCCTTGGTTAGGTTTATTCCTAGGTATTTCATCTTTTGTATGGCTATCGTAAATGGTATATTTTTGATATTATTTTCTTGATTTCTTTTCTGAATCACTTTGTTGGTATTCGGAAATCTAATTGATTTCTGTTTGTTAATCTGGTCATCTTTTAAAAAAATTTTTAAATCACTGTATTGGGGGCTCTTAAAATATTCCATACATCAATTGTATCAAGCATATTTGTACATCATTTTCTAAACATTTACTTTCTATTTGAGCCCTTGGTATCAGCTTCTCTTTTTTCCCTCTCTCCCCACCTCCCACCGTCATGACCTCTTGATAAATGATAAATTTTTATTGTTTCCCTATCTTACACCGACAACTATCTCCCTTCACCCATGTTTCTGTTGCCCATCTCACGGGTCGGGGGCGTGGCAGATTATGCCTCAATCACTGCTATTGATTCCCCCCTCCTCCTCCCCTCTCTCCACCTTCACCCTACCCTCTTTGTATCGCGTCTCCCATTTCTGTACCTGAGGGGTTTATCTGACCTGGATTCCGTGTGTCATGAGCTCTTACCTGTACCAGTGTACTCGCTCCAGTCCAGCCAGAACTGAAAGGCAGGACTAGGGTCATGATAGTGTGTATATGTGTGAGTGTGTGGGGTGGGGTGGGGTGGGGGGTGTGTGAGGAAGCCTCAAAGAATAAGAGGAATATTGTGTGTTTCATTGGTGCTATACTTAGACCCCCATCAGGGATGTCCCATTGTCTGCAGATGGGTTTTGGGTCTTTGCTTTGATCCCCCTTGTTTTCGACAATATGTTTTATTTGTTTTTTGGGGTCTTCTGATGCCTCTTTCCTGATCCTGTTCACACCTCATGATCAGGCAGGCTGGTATGCTTCTTCTGTGTGGGCTTATTGCTTCTCCACTAGATGGCTGCTTGCTTCTTTTAAAACCCCAGAGACTGTATCTTTTGATAGCTGGGTACCACCCACTTACTTCACCACATTTGCTTATGCACCCATTTGTCTTCAGATCGTGCAAGTGAGCAACATGGAATGCCAGGTTGTTAGATCAAAGTGTTCTTGCGTTGAGGGAGGGCTTGAACAGAGGCTCAAGGTCCCAAGGTCCATTCACTTCCTCAATGTATTGCCATATAAATATATTTATATAGACCAATACCTCCATATTTCTGGATTTATATATTTATATAAGTGCACACCTATGCTTATACCTCTATCCATAACTTTGCTTCTGAGATCCTCTGTTTCTTTTTATGCTTATTTGCATCTGAATATCTTTTTTAGTAAATTGTCAGGTCCTTTACCTATTTTTGGTTTGGGTTGGTTGCTAAATTGTAGAAGTTTAATTTATATTTTGAATATTGGACTCTTATCTTGATATGGTTCCCAAGAACCTTCTTCCAATCTGTAGGTTGCCTTTATATTCTACTGATAAAACCGTTTAGTGTATAAAACGATTTAGTTTTTATGAAATCCCATTGGGAATGTTTTAACTTCTTTGTGAATTAATTTCCTTTTAAAGGACTACTATTTGGTCACATTCTAATTTGATTACTTGTAAGTTAAGTAACCATGAAACTTATATTTCCATTTGTGTATGTGAAACCTAGAAATTTATATATATTTCCTTTGGGTCTTTTTCTTTATTTTATATTGCCTATTCAGTTGTTATTGCATAAATAATACCAGGTATACATTTAACACTAGTACATTTCCAAAATAGGCATTTTGGTTTGTCCAAAAGTTTTCTCTGTGTAAACCATTCATTTATAGGGAGGCTAACGTGGCAGACATCTGCATTTACTCAGTGGCAACACCTCAGTGGAAAAGATATTTGGTGACATGCCTGTGGTGTATAAATTCATTATTCTCTTTTGAGATCTAGGAAAAGGTCCAAATAGATGAGGTTGATTTTTAAAGAAGCTAGAGGTTTAAGGGAACAACTTTTGAGGAACTTTGTTAATAAATTCTAATTGGTTTACCAAACCAATTACCAATTATTACAGTTCTAATTGGTAGTAATTCAAATTGCTGATTTGACTTGAAGGATGAGCCATGTTACTTGTTTAGAGAACTTTTGTGATTAAAAGGAAAGTCAAAGTAGGTAATTCAGAGTTATTTATTAATATAAGGAATTTAGTCTTGATTTAAAATTTACATTTACACGACCATGTACAGTTCCCGGCATATCAGCACAAAATCTTTACATCCAAGCAGATGGAGACCCTTTCCTTGGTGTACCCCACCCCCCGCCAACCCCCAGCTAAGCTTTGAATTAACTTCATTGTGATATTTTTATTTGCAAGAGATGTAAATGACTGAGGCCGTGAGTGTGGTGAGTGCGGAGAGAGGGCTCAGGAGCATAAAGGTGGCAAAGAGATCTTGTGCAGAGAGGAATCGCCTCCCGCCTGGTGTGACACTAGAAGTTTTTCTAGTGGAGGGAAAGAAAGACATTTTTGAGAGTTGGACGTTCAGTGCCTGGGATGACTTAGAGTCCTAAGTGAACAAAAGTTTAAAACCGTTTTCTTGAGAACCAGATTTTTATGAGGCACTAATGCAAGCCTCCTTGGTAACTCCAGGGCGAGTGAGATCATCCTAGATTAAGTGGTCTCACCAATACCGGAGCTACCTATCTTGAGCTAAACTCTAATACTCAGATTCTGCTGACTCGAATATAGCTGCTTTGGGAATTAAATATCCACTTAAGTACTATTTTAATGAAGGCTGCCAACATTTTTCAGGTAAGTAAAGGATACACTTTTTGTCCCTGAAATGTAGCCAGTAATAGAGTCGATTATGATACCCATTAATACTTCGATGCAGAAAGCAATAAAATTTTAAGTTATCTAATAAAGAATCAGTTAAGATTTGAAAGGCAGTATTAAGGAAATTACACTGATTTCCTTTGGAGTTTATGAGGCTGACTTATTTTGTTTTTCTTTTTGAAATAGCTGTGAGGTTAATTTCAATCCTCCCTCCATTTTCTTTCTAAGCCTCTGGAAAAGAAGTAGAGATAGAAGGGAATGGGAGGAGAGTCTGGTCTGTTTACAGTAAACCTTGGGTTCAGAAGAGGGAGGTGCCATCGATTGGGTGGTTTCCTTGGTATTTCATCAGGACTGTAGACGAATGTTGTTCTGGTTTTATCTCATGAGAACGGAATAAGATTACATACACTTGTTTCTTTGAAGTTAGAAACGGCCCTGCCACTTGGCTGATTATTCGGTCTCACACAAAACTGTGCTTTTTTCCACTAGCTACTGAGTTTGATAATTTATTGCGTTGGCCACAGAGAAGTCCCAATAGTCGTGGTGAAAGGGTTTAGGATGTTAACAGATTATAATGCAGGTGAGAAATGCTCAGGACACAGATGTTCAGTCAGAATTGTTAATAAATGCTCAAAGGGCAGGCCACTCAACTGTAAGCCTCAACCCAAAGGCATTCAGCTCAAGCAACAGCTCAAACTCTGTAGATCAGCAAAACCAGTTCCAATTAAGCACCTAGAGACAACCCACTCCAGTAAATCTCAACCTCAAAGCACTGAGCTCACCTTGTTGGGTCAGCAAACCTGGTGCCCCAATCAAATGCGCCCCCCCTCCACCCCACCTCTTTCTATCAGTCAGCCTCCTGCCCTGAAGCACTCAGTTCAACTTGCTCTGTGAGGGGGGAAGTGTACCACTCTGCCCCATGCTTTGACTATCTGTTCTGCTGCTGCTTCGCTACTATTCCTCGGATGTCAAAGCTGTCTTCTGAAAACAAATAAACAAGTACTGTATATACTCATGTATAAGCCGAGTTTTTCAGCACACAAAAAATGTTCAGCTTATATATGGGTCAGTGGTACTCCAACGAGGTGTAACATCTCGCTGCCCACCCCCCAGGTAACAGGACGAGTGCCCGTTATCTCGCAGTGATTGCCATTTCTCCGCTGTTCATTCAAAGCCCCGCTGACACTGCAGAGCTTTGAATGTTTGTTTACTCACATCTAACCAATCAGAGCCATCCTATGATGTGGACGGCTCCCATTCGCAGAAGCACCCATAGTGATTCACTTACGCTGGCAGCTGAACTGGTAAGGATGTGTCTGTGGCTGCGCTCAGTCTCTCCCCTCTGGTCTCTGTGTTAATTCACATCCTGCACTCCCCGCCCACACAGACAACCCCCCCCTCCTCCTGACTAACTTAAGTGGGGGCATTACCATGAAAGTTCTTTTTCAAAGTCTTGTTTTTTATCCTATTAGAAATGGATACTCTTGCACTAAAACAAAAACACCGGTCATATGAGGCTGGTTTCAAAACGAAGGTTGTGTCAAGAGCAGAAGAGAGCAATAACAGTATTGCAAGTAGGGAATTCTGGGTTGACGAAAAGCAAGTGAGGGAGAGGCGGAAAATGAAGACTGACTTGGAACAGATTTCAAAAGCTAAAAAAAGCTCGTCGTGGTTTAATGTCTTTTTATGGGGCTCTAGAGAGTGAATTGCATAAATGGGTTATGGAGTGTCATCAAAATGGTTACTGCGAAACACGCATGGGAATCCGCATACGTGCTCTACAAATGGCTAAGGATGACAAATATAAAGCACCAGGCATTGAAAAATTTGCTGCGCCAGCAGGATGGTGTACCCACTTCGTGAATAGGTTTTGCCTACTATGTTTAAGACAAAGAAGAAAGATTTCCCAGAAATTGCCACAAGACCTTGAAGAAAAAATTATGTCATTCCAGTCATTTCTTATAAAACAAAGAAGGATTTATAAGTATGATCTGGCAGATACTGGGAATATGGATGAAACTGCCATGGCTTTTGATTTTCTAAGCAACAGAACTGTGGCAAGTTTAGGAGAAAAAAAAAACATTTTTCTCAAAACCACAGGAAATGAAAAACAAACAAACACTTTACAGGTGTTCTGTCATGTTTGGCTAATGAAACTAAGCTGCGTCCTGTAATTATTTTTAAAAGAAAGACTTTGCCTAAAAAGATCAATTTTCCTCCAAGAATTACTGTGCATGCGCATGTTAAAGACTGGATGGATGAAGACAGAACCAAAAAATGGCTGGAAGAAATTTGAAACCGAAGACCAGGAGCAGCCTTAAAGAAAAAGCCATCGTTACTTGTTTGGGATATGTTCAGAGGCCACCTATTGGATGACATAGAAAAAATTGGCAAAATCTAGTCAAGTTACTTTAGCTGTTATTCCAGGTGGGCTTACATCTGTACTGCAGCCTCTGGATGAATTTTTGAATAAGCCTTTTAAAGACTGTGTGCAAAGGATGTAACATGCATGGATGTCATCTGGTCAAGCCCGACTAACAAAAGGAGGAAATCTCATGAAGTCTGACATAGAGTTAATAGCAAAGTGGGCTTGAGATGCCTGGAAAGACATTCCAGAAGACATGGTGCGACATGCCTTCCAGAAATGTAGTATTAGTAATCCTATGGGTGGCAGTGAAGACTGCGCTTTGTATGAAAGTGACAGCAGTGATGGGGATGACGGCGATCTCAGTGAGGACAGCCTTTATGTTGACCTCACACCAGCTGAAGCTCTGCACTGGGATACGGATGATAATGAGGAATCCAGTTTTGAAGGATTTTAATTCTTTACATTTTAGCTTGGTGGCTGATTGAGCTCAGGGAATAGTACTCTTAAGGTATCATTGTTGATACTTTATTGTTTTTGTTAAACCTATTTTCCACTTACTGTGCTAGTTTACTAATGTTAAATGACTTGTCCTTTTATTTATGTTTTTATTTAAAATAAATATTTAAATACATTACCCCACTAATGTCTCAATTTCTAGTAATTTTATTTTAATTTTTTTTATTGAAACTCACCAATAGCTTCTGCATTTTCTACCCTAGGCTTATACTCGAGTCAGTCAGTTTTTCTGGTTTCCCAGGTAATAATTAGGTACCTCAGCTTATACTCGGGTCAGCTTATATTCGAGTATATATGGTAAATTAAAAGCTGTCTCATAGATCAAGGAAATTCTCTGAGCAGGGACCTTGAAGTCCAGAAGATGTACTCTACTCCTGGCTCTTGCTGGTCGTGAGGTCCTCCCTATTGCCACTTAGAGGGCTCATCTTGTACTCCTGAAATGGCAATTACAATGTATCCTCTTAAGAGTTACTTACAGATGCATCCTAATAGTGTCTTCCCAAACTGCCTACCTAGACCCATGCAGGAAAGGGTCTCTTGGTGGGAATTACAGAGAGGTTGTCAGAGGAGCCACATTAAGCAATTCTCTGCCTCTGCATGATACAATGTGATCTATATTATTATTGAGTATGGCACTTCTAAGCAGAAGCCTTAGAGCCAGAGAGTAATTCACCACTTAGGGACTAGTGACATTCCAAATGGTGGAGGCCCTGTCAGCCTGTGGCCTTTGATGGACCACTTGGAGCAGAGTACCCACTGTCCTTAGATGGACATGCAGTGTCTGTGAGATTTGGGGGATGCTTTGTGACTGTCATAGAAGCCAACCTAACAGGTAGAGGCCGTTTCTCTAGTGGTCTAGTGGATTACAGGTTGGGTTGCCAAGCACAAGGTCAGCAGTTTGAGAGAGAAAGAGCTTCTCTGAGAGAGAAAGAGGAACCTTTCTACTCCCGTAAAGAGTTGCCATCTTGGAAACCCACGGGGAAGTTCTGCCATGTAGGACTGATAGGAGTCAGAATTGACTTGATGGCAGTAAGTTGAGTTAAGAATTGAAGGCTCTAGAAGTTAATGCTCACCAAGCACTGCCACTGTCTGTTTATCAGCCTTCGTGGTTGTTGTTAACATCTGTGGTGTGCTGTTATAGCTAGTAAAGCAAGAAAAAAACAATCTCTTCTCAGTAAACTCCTTCACATTCTTTACCAACTACTTTTTCACTGCTATTGACCCCGTAGGACAGAATAGACAGAATTTCCAGGGGTAAATCTTTATAGAAGCAGGCTGCTTCATCTTTGTCCTGGAGAGCCGCTGGTGGATTCAAACCACTGACCTCTGAATTCGCAGCCCAATGCTTAACACACTACACCACCAGAATGCCTTACACCTACTACTTAGCATATCCTTTTCTGTGCAGCCTTCATGTGTCCTCCAGATGGTGGGTCACTCCTTTCTCTTCTGTGCCCCTTCAGCACTTTGAACATACCTTCATTCTGACTCTAATCTGTTCCATTGTAATTTTGTGTTCCAGTTGGACCTTGCTTTGCTCATCTAGAACACAAATCTTTGGTATATAGTGAATTCTCCTCTAAAGCAATTATGGTCATCTAAAGCATTGAGCAAGCAAGTTGTGCATCATTTATAATGAAGGTTGCTCTCTATAAGGATCCTCTGTAGCATCCATTTACTTTTAGCAGTTTCCCCCAAAGCATCCCATCCTTTTTGCATGAATGTAACTTGCAATTAAAATGTGAACTTCAATATTTTGGACATGTTCCCCAAATGGCTTTTCTTGGTAAATGAAAAGTTTTAGGATCACCATTAATTGGTCAGTGCAGATACAGACTAAATTATTTGGACAGAAATATGTATGAATGGGGGTAGTAAAGTGTCCCTCTGTCTCTCCTCTCAAGTATAACTACTCTCTGATTCTGCCAGTGTGGCTCAATCTAATTCATTATACCCAACTCCTGGGAGTCTTTTTAGATTCCTTTATTTTCCTAATTGCCCCTAATGAAAATTTTTTAACACCATAGTTAGATTCTGTATCTGTTTGTGCAATGTATGTATTTCTGCGCCTTACGCATATTTTTAAAGGGGATTGAAGTTTTTGTTGCCCTCCAAGAACAAGTTTTCTTAACCGAGAAGGTGTGCCTTCAACTAATATTTGTGAAGTTGACTGTTTGCTTCTGCAGGAGGGCATTTCCATTTCAAAAGGCTAATTTTGACCATTTTGAATCAGCATTCTGTTGTCTGATGCACCTGTGCTTTTATACCACTTTTATTTTTAAGATGATTGTTATTTAAATAAGTCTGCTCAGAGTGGGATGGGATTGAATGAGGTAGAATACATTGTTAGGTAATCCTGAATCATTTCTGACTGACAGCAACCCTGTGCACAGTAGAATTCAACACTGCTCACAGTTGTTGCTGTGTTTGAGCTTCCATGCATCTTATTGAGAGTCCTCTTCTCTCCTGGTAGCCTTCCACTTAACCAAGCATGGTGTCTCACCCATGATAAGTCCAAAGTATGTGATGCAGTCTCGCCATCCTCACTTGTGAGGAGCACTCTGGCTACAGCTCTTCTGTTCTTTTCAGAGTCCATGCTGTCTATACTCAGTTTTCTCTGCCAATACAGCAATTCTTCTTCGGGTTTTCTTATTCAGTGCCCAGCTGTGTCATATGTGGGTATAAGGCAGTTGATAATACCATGGCTGGGGCCAGACACTCCTGAGTCCTCAAACTGATGTCATACTTTTTAGCATTTTAAAGAGGGTTTTTTTGCAGCAAATTATCCCAAAACAAAGCATTGTTTGATTCCTTGACCACTGCTTCCATGGGTATTGATTGTTGATCCAAGTAAAACAAAGCCCTTGATACCATCAAACTTTTCATTCTTTATTCTGATGTTGCTTATTAGTCCAATAGCAGGGATTTTGTTTTCTTTACACTAAGGTATAATCCACACACTGAAGGCGGGATTCTTTGATCTTCGAGTGTTTACGTTCAGCAAACAAGGTGTGGCAGCTGCCTGACAGAGGTTGCTAATAAAGAAGCCCTCAATCTGATGACACATTGTTCTTCAGGTCATCTAACTCCACAAGTTATTTGCTCAGCATACAGATTGAGCAAGTATGGTTTCAAAAAGAAGAAAAACATAGTAACCCCTAACACACACCTTTCCTGATTTTAAACCACTCAGGGTCCACTTGGCCTGTGTGCAGGTTCCTCAAGCGCACAATTGTGTGCTCTGGAATTCCCATTCTTCCCAATGATTGCTACGATCCACACGGCCAAAGACTTGGCATAGCCAGTACCTACAGGTCACCAGCTTTCTAGTATTCCCCACTTGACATCAGCAACCGTATCCCTCATTCCTTGCCCTCTTCTGAATCTAACTTAAATTTCCTGTCAGTGTGCTGCTACAGCTGTTTTTTAATTAACAGTGGGATTTTACTTAGATACAGTATTGATGATAGTTTTTGAAGATTTCCACAGCCCATTGGTGACCTTTCCTTAGAATGTGCGCACATATGAATCTCTTCTAGGTGATGGGTCAGGTCGTTATCTTTCAGATTTTGTGGTATGCATCAGTGTTTCCAAGATTGCATCTGTTCGTTGAAAACATCTCTATTGGTTTTGCTTTTCCCCAATGCTTTCAGAGTGCACCATCAACTTTTTTCACCACATTTGCTTATGCACCCATTTTGTCTTCAGGGAAGATTGTTAGAACAAAGTGTTCTTATGTTAAGGGAGTACTTGAGTTGAGGCCCAGTGTCCATCTGCAACCTTAATTTTTAACCTATAGATATGAGTACATAGTTCTATTCTCATTATATATATTTACATATGTACATACCTCTATAAATGTCCTTTGCCTCCTGGTTCTTTCATCTATTTCTTTTTACTTCCCTCTTGTCCCACCATCATGGTCGGCTTTCATTCGGGTTTAGTAATTCCTCGCTGCTACATTGTCCTGATTGGGCCCCACTAAGCATCCTATGACCTTCCTTCCATTGATTTTAGTTCACTTGTAGTTCCCTTGTCCCTTGGTTGGTTCCCCCCACCCCATCCTTTCTCCCACCACCCCTTCTCCCGTATCCCCCCAAAACTATGGGCCCCATTCTTTTCATCTCTGAATTACTTATCCCGCCTATCTTACCTAAATAGACATGCAGATACATTACTAAGTGCATGGGATCTTAAAAGCTTACAAATAGAGGACCTTACAAGGCACAACAGTCAGTTTCTAATAGCCTGCAGCCATGTGGGGACAAGGGAGCATCCAGAGCAGCTGGAGGGTCAGGATTAACAATCCGAGGAGAAAACAGTGGGACCAATGGTTCTGGGGGGGACATGGGAGAGGACAGGGCGGGGAGGGAGAGCGGGGTGCCAACAAACTCAGGGACAAGGGAACAAGAGATCTACAATCAATGATGAGTGAGTAGGGTGAAGAATGCCTGGTGGGTTTTGATCAAGTGCAGTGTATCCAAGAAGAATTACTGAGAGCCAAGTGGAGGGTGAGCATGATAGTGGGACAGGAGGAAGGTGAAAGGAAATAGAGGAAAGAACTTGGAGGCAAAAGCTGTTTATAGAGGTATAGGCATGTATGCATGTAAATAAATTAATTTATAAGGATCGGGTTATAGGTAAATGTACATATATGTATATGTTAAGTATTAAGATAGCAGACAGACTTTGGGGCTCTACTCAAGGCCTTCCTAAACACAAAAACACTTTGTTCTAATAACCTGGCACTCTTTGATACTTATTTGATACTGACTTTTCCTACATGATTGCTGAAGACAAAATGGATTCCAAATGTCCTGGAGCCCTGAAGGTCGGATGAACCACTGAAACCATTGCCCTGACAGGATCTCTCTCTTCCTCCCCACTCCCTGACATAATTTTTAAAATTGAAATCTTTGAAAACAAAATGTCCCCAGAGCCTTCTTTAAACCAAACAATTGTTTAGCCTAGTTATGTCTTCCTTGAGCAGTATGATCTTTCATGTATTAACTATGGGATCGAATGGACAACAGCAACTTGGAAGATAAAAGCAGTGACTTGGAGGGGGCAGGCAGTGGATTTATGTTAGTGGGAGGGTAGCTTGTTCAAGGAGGGTGAGAATGATTGCAGAACCTGAGGAATGTAATCTGCATCACTACATGGATCAAATAGAAACAGTTGAATTGATGTGTCTGTCCTGCTGCATCTATTGTCAACAACAACAACAAAATTAATGAAATAAGAGTACGCTGAAGAAAAAAGGTGTAACCAGTCTTTAGATTTTCAAATAAGGAAGGATTTTTTGTGGTATTTTTATGATGTTTAAACTCACATTGGGGAGTTTTCTTCCCTGATAGATTTCATTATATAACACAAATTCACAATGTTTCAATTCTTTGTCATCATAGTTCAAAAACTTGTTAAACATTTGTGAAAAATAGATAAGGTGATATTAAAAGACTGGTGTAAATCACAGAGAAAATGAAAAAAGAGAAACAAACTTGCATAGGTAAGGGGAAATAGGATTTACACACACACGCGCACACACACACACACACACACACACACCAACAAAACCCACTGCCATCAAGTCAATTACAACTCCCAGAGAATTTATATAGTGTTTTTGAAGCTGTAAATCTTTATGGAACAGATTTATTGACTGGTGGTTTTGAAATATTGACCTTGTGGTTAGCAGTCTAATGCTTACCTGTAAGCAAACTTACAAAAAACACTTGAAAATTGTTCAGATTCAGTAATAATTTAAATTTTGTATTCTTTTTTATTTCCCATTTAATTTGGGTGTTAAAATAGTATCCACATCAAATAGAGGAAAGAACTAAGAGGCACAGGGCATTTATAGAGGTCTAAATACAGGCATGTACATAAGTAAATATATTTTTATATGACGGTGGGGAAATAGCTCTATATGTATATAGTTATAGGTGTAGTATTAAGGTAGCAGATAGACACTGGGACTCTACTCAAGTACTCCCTCAAGAAAAGAACACTTTGTTCTATTAAACTGGAATTCCAAGATGCTCACCTTCCCGACACAATTGCTGAAGACAAGGCGGGTGCATAAGCAAATGTGGCGAAGAAAGCTGATGGCGCCTGGCTATCAAAAGATATAGCGTCTGGGGTCTTAAAGGCTTGAAGATAAACAAGCGTCAACAAAACCCCCATGGAACAAGCACACCTGCCTGGGTGATCATGAGGTGTCGAAGGGATCGGGTACTAGGCATCAAAGAACAAAAATATATATATCAGTGTGAATGATGGGGAGTGCAGAGTGGAGACCCAAAGCCCATCTGTAGGTAACTGGACATCCCCTTACAGAAGGGTCACGGGGAGGAGACGAGCCACTCAGGGTGCAGGGTAGCAACGATGAAACGTACAACTTTACTCTAGTTCTCTAATGCTTCCTCCCCCCATTATCATGATCCCAATTCTAACTTATAAGTCTGGCTAGACCAGAGGATGTACACCGGTATAGATAAGAACTGGAAATACAGGGAATCCAGGACAGATAAACCCCTCAGGACCAGTAAGGAGAGTAGCGATACCAGGAAGGGAAGGAGAAGGTGGGGGAGGAAGGGGGAGCCGATCACAATGATCTACATATAGCCCCCTCCCTGAGGGACGGACAACAAAAAAGTGGGTGAAGGGAGATATTGGACAGTGTAAGACATGAAAATAATAATAATTTATAAGTTATCAAGGGTTCGGGAGGGAGGGAGGGTAAAAAATGAGAAGCTGATACCAAGGGCTCTGGTTGAAAGCAAATGTTTTGAGAATGATGAGGGCAACAAATGTACAAATGTGCTTGACACAATGGATGGATGTATGGATTATAAGAATTGTACAAGCCCCCAATAAAATGATTTTTTTTAAGAAAGAAAAATAGTATTGATGTCTGTAATTGTGCAAGAGGGGACTTATTACTCATTCTTTGTATGCCAGCCCTCCTGGAAAGGAACTTGGTGATGAGTACATCCTCCCAAATAATATTGGAATCATTCCTACAGCATAATCTAAAATGTAGACAGATAGTCATCTTTTAAATTTTTATCACGGTGTTATTTTAATAGGGAAGTTCTAGAATCCAGGTAATGTCAGCATTAAAGGAATGGTTAATTATAACAAATGATAAATGATCTTCCATCCTACAAAACGGTGTTTATAAAATGTTTCTACTGCCATGTGAAATTAGAAAAGTGTGAAATGGATATAAAGCCATTTTTTAAATTCCATATGCAATATGAACTCGGCTCAGAAGATTATAAAGAAATATACAAAATTTTACTGGTATTTGCTCCTGGAAGATTAGCTTATGACTAACTTACGGAATTAACTCATAATTGTTTAATTCATCTCTTTATAGCAGATTTGTGATTTTTTTTCCTTTTTCCAGTAAAAGAACTGGGTAGATTTAGGTGTTATGTGTTTCTATAACTTGTAAAATGAGACAAAGTGTTTTATGCTATGTTTCTCTGAAAAGGACAAAGCAACATACAATGTCAGAGCCTTAAAAATATTTTAGGAGATTATGAATTGCAATCATTATAAATTGTATTATGAAATCACTTGGGGTGGGAAATTGCTTGCCCTGGATGTGGTAAATTAATATTAATTTTCATACTGTGTTACTATTCTTGCTCATTCTTTTAAAATATATATTATAATGCATGCCTTAATGAAAGGGCTTTTGTTTAATGTTCATTTTTGTATTTGTAGTATGTGCAGAAGCCTATAATCCTGATGAAGAAGAAGATGATGCTGAGTCCAGGGTATGTAATTTACTGAGTAAATTAATTTTATGTTGATACTGCTATATGCTATAAGGAGAATTAAAATAGAAAAGATGTAAGCAGCCATGTATAGTTTAATAGGAGACATAATGGAAATACTTTCATGATCATATTTTTGCACATGTGACTGTAACAGACAGTTTATCCAACTGCTCCCTCCTCGTAGGGTATTTTTGTAAGCAGAGCAGCAGCATATGAAGATACATGGGGTGAGGCATGTTGACAAAAACCTGTACCCTCATCCTATTTGTGTAAAAGATGGCATTTCTTTCCCAAGTGTGATCTTTGAAAGCCTTTGTCTACCCGGAGTTCTTGTTTTCTGTCCAAAGAGCATCTGGCCCCTCTGGTAAGGCCTGTGGGAAGTAGTCAGTCTTTGGAGATCAGAAGTGTCTCTTTTGGATAAAAGGAAAGATACGCATAATAGCTCACTGTGATTGTGGGTTTTGGGGTTAGTTTTTTTTTCTTTCAAAATACAATCTGGCGGTGAAAAGTGTTTTTAGTTGTTTTTCTCAGGATGATAACATTTTTTTCTAAGACAGATACTCGCCTAGTAAAGAACAATACTTAGAAAGGCTTTCTGTTTCTAGTGATTTGTAACAACAGAAGCTTAATGAGAGACCACAGAAGTACATGGAATGTGTTGTTACAGAAGTTATTAATTCAGTTTTTAAAAATCTGAGTTTATCAAGAAACTGATTTCTTCGAGGCCCGAATGTTTTTGTTTGAACTTCTTCAATGTCCAGCGAAGTCATTTTCAAGCTATGCTCAGTTCTTTCGTTATTTATTCTGTAAAAAGGAAACTATGCGATTGTGTCTGGAGATGGAAAACAATCATTTACTCTTTATGGAGGAATGTTATGCACTGAACTGTAGCACTGAAGGGTAAGTGCTGGGCTGCTACGCTCAAGGTCAGCAGTTCAAACCCTTTGCTAGCTCCTCAGGACAAAGATGCGCCTGTTTGCTCCTGTAAAGAATTGGAATCTCAGAAACCGGACAGAGGGTTGCTAGTCATGGGATTCCCCCTGATGGCAGTTGGGTATGGCCATCACTTCAGAATTCTAGTGTCCGAGGAGAGCTTCTCATAGACCCAGGTTTGGGTGGCAGGGTGAGGGGGTGGGAGTAGAGGCAGGACAAGAAGGCCAAATTTGGCTCCTGGAGAACCACAAGAGATCCTTCTGGGTGGGTAGACACCCCTGCAACAGCCTTCCAATCGATGAAGGGGTTTCTACAAACATGTGAGAAAACTCTAATCACTTGTAATTCCATTTTTCCATGAACTTTCACACACATACCCCTAATGTATTTTTAAAGGATTTATTTTGTTGCCAAGACTACGGGTAGCAGAACATAGTTCAGGTGAACTGCTTCTACATATACAATTCAGTGGTGTTGATTGTACTCAAGTTACACAGCCTCCTTTTCTTGATTGTTCCTCCTCCACTAGCGCCCCGGAAGTGTCCGAGCAAATCTTGAGCCGCTCTTCTAAGTATTCTTATCAGATTTTTCCTGTAATTACCAACCATGGTAATGGTTATATTAAAGTGCTTTAGGTTCTCAATTAGGTTGAGTATTTTCTCCTTTAAATGCACTATTAATAACAATGTTTTTTTTCTTAGAAACTATAAGGCAAATGCACCATAGCTCTTGGGAATGATAGATACAGATTTCAAAAATGGATCCAAACTGATACTGGAAAATGTGAACCAAATGCATATTTTGATTAAGTAACACTTCATTTCATATTTTGTGGAAACTATATGTAAAAATCCTTAAGTTTCAGACTAGTACAAGTAGGATTTTATTATTTGATAAGAATGGCAAGAAAATTTAAATACCAAAAACTCATTTTGGAAGAATAACAGAATATCATTTGAAATAGTTTGGGTAAGCAAAAAATTAGGATATATATATGTGTGTGTGTGTGTATATGTATATATATCCTAATATATATATGACATGTAGAAGCTGGTAAAGAAAAGCTGATCAATTTTTTAATGGAGCCATTCTTTGTTCCAATACTATATACTTTGGACATGGGAGGTTCAAGCCCACCAGCTGATCAGAGATAGAAAGATGCGGCTATCTGCAAGCGTAAAATTTACAGCTTTGGAAACCTTATATTGGGTCACTTTGAGTAAGAATGAACTTGTTGGCAAGGATTTGAGGGTTTTTGTTTTTGTTTCTTTCATATCTGGCCCTGTACTGGTTTACAGAGATGAGCAAAATGGATATCTTTATTCTCATGGGGTTCTTAGAATCCAGTGCCAGAAGCAGACAAAAAGTAGCTCAAGGGTCCGCTCCCTAGAGGACAGCATTGAAGATACAGTTTGGGGAGAGTGGGTGGTCTGCCTGCCCACATGGGGGCAAACTAAGAATGGAGTACAACAGACCAGCAATGGGCGCAAAGCCAGCAGTCCCTGAGGAATCCCAGTCGCAGACTTCTGACCTAGGGGGCTAGTGCTTGCCACCTCATCTGAACTGGTTGGGGGTACTCACAAGGGAGCCACACTGAAAGTCTAAAGGAGTAGGGGGTGGGGGGCATCACTAGACCACTTCATCCCTGACTATAGGAAGGAAGAGCAATGGGGACTTGTAGGAGACATGCCTCTCGGGCAGGAATGCTAAGGAATAAAAAGGTAAAAGTGTTGTTAGATAAGCGGGTCCCAGAATATGGAACCCTGAAAGGAAAGAGAGGATGAGACTGATAGATTCTAACAGGTCCAGCTGACTATTTAACAGAGAGATGCCCATCTATTCTGGGTCAGGATAACAGGCTTAGAACTATTTGGATATTTTTAGGTTCTCTCTCTCTCTTTCTCTCTCTCTTGTTCAGTGTCTGTCTACATAAGAGAGGCAGGATAAGCAATCCCAAGGAGGCAGTGAAGGGACTGATGTTTTGGGGGTTTTTTTGAGGGGGGGGCAATGGGAGGGGAGGAGGTAGAGGGTGGGGGCAGAGAAGGTGAGCAGTGAGCCAATAACGACAGGGACAGGGAATAGCAAGGGTGCTAAAATTGACGGTGAGGAGGGTGTAGCATTTATGGTCAAATTTGATCATTTGAAATGTATTTGAGAGAAATTACTCCTGAGAGGTGAGCTATGGGTAAACATGATAGTGGGGCAGGAGGAAAGAAGAAGAAAGTAAAAATTATTTATATAAGTATAAATCTAGATATGTCGATATGTAAATACATAAATATATAAAGATGGGTGTATTTGTCTATGTATGTATAGTTATGTAAATACAAGGAGGAATCAGATACTTTGGGCCTCTACTTAAATCTTACATCAGTACAAGAACAGTTTGATCTAATAATGTGGCAGTGTAGGATACTTACCTTCCCAACACTATCTCTGAAGACAAAATGGGTGCATAAGCAAATGTGGTGAAGAAAGCTGATGGTGTCCAGCTATCAAAAGATATAGTGTCTGGGGTCTTACAGACTTGAAGTTAAACAAGAGGCCATCTAGCAGGGAACCAACAAAGACTTCAAGGAAGAAGCACACCAACCTGTGTTATCATGAGGTGTCAATGGAGATAGGTATCAGAAGTTCAAAAACAAGCAATCATTGATGTGAAGGAGCATTGACAAAGTGGACACCCAAAACCCACCTGTAGGATAATTGGACAGTCCCTCACAGAAGTGCGACACCAAGGGGATGACATATCCAGAGGGTGTTTGATGCATGAAAACCAAGATAGGTAACCTTTCAGAAACAGTGATGGCAGTAATGATACCATGAGTGTATGGGAAGGGGGGTGGGGGAAGGGGGAGCTGATAATAATGATGACTGTATAACCCCACTCAAGGGCAACACACAACAGAATTGCAGGTGAATGGATATATTGGATGGTGTGAGATATGACGTGTGTGTGTATGTGTGTTCCTGGGGGGAGGGGAGAGGGAGGGACTAAAAGAGAGCTGGTATCAAAGAGTTCACGGAGAAAGAAATTGTTTTGAAACTGATGGTGGTAGCAATTTTAAAATTATGCTTCATCTGATTAAAGTATGGATTGTTATAATATCTATAAGAGGTCCCAGTAAAAAGATTTTTTTAAAGCAGGTGATGAATAATTACAAAATTGTTGTGAGTCCTTGAGTTGATTTCAACTCATGGTGATTCTGTAGGACAGCGTATAACTGTCCTATACATTTTCCCAAGCTGTAAACTGTACGGGACAGATTGCCAAGAAGAATGGTGAGTTCAAACCAACAACCTTTCATTTATGAGCAGAGTGCTTTGCCCTTATACTAAGGCCACTTAATTACAAAATGTGAAGTACTAAAAGGACAATAAAATAGGGTATAGAGATCACTGACAATATGGATGTTATTAGCAAAGTGTGGTGAGGAAGTAAGATGGTCCCCAGCTATCGTGAAGAATAGCATCTGGTCTTAAAGGTTTGTTTTAAAACAAATGAGGTATCGGCACACCAGCCCATCTTACCCAAGGATTGTAAATAGTAAAGTCCAAGATCAGAGGAGGGAATTGTATTAGAGCTTAAGTTCTGAGCACCCTGTTTGCAGAAGATCTGTGGATGACAGTGAAGGCCCCAAATCCATGTGCAGAGTTCCCACTGGGATTAAGCCTCCATTGAACTCCCTCAGATCACTGACTAGGTTGTGAGTAGCCTTGCCCTCAGACAGAGTGCATTAGAAAAGAGTACTGCAGATGCAGTTAGGCTAAAATTTAACATATTATTTGTTTCCCTTTTGATCCGTTTTTATTTGTTCTGTTATCTCCTACTGTCTCTTGGATTGAAGTTTTCCTATTTTGTTTTGTTGTCATTGCAGGGGGTGGGTTGTGTGATTTTCTTTTTGTGAAATCCAAGGTAGGTAAAATCTTAGGGATTCGCTAGCTTAATCGCTCTTTAGGATTATGACAGGGGAGATTGGGGACTATGGGGAGTTTATAATAATGGGCACAGGAATGAAGGAAATGTTCTAAAATTGATTTCATACAACTCTTTTTAGTATATTTAAGCCATTGAATTGTATGGTTTGTGAACTGTATGCCAATGAAAGGTTAGAAACAAACTCCCAACATTGAGGTATAGATATTTTACATTATATCAATTATATGTACATATATGTAAATTACTTCATTGTATGTATAATCAATAATAAAGTCCAAGATCAGAAAAAAAGCCTCCTTGAGTTGAGACCAGAAGGTTGGTCAAGTGCTTAGGTTTGCCTGAAGGATGGGGAGGAGGGGAGTGGGGGAGTGAGGAGCTCAGGAATTTGAGGATTGAAGAGAGGTGTGGGGGCTGAAAGGTCCAGGTGAGGGGTGGGGATGGAAGTATCACTATGTTGGAATCTATTGAGGGATTTATAGCTGAAATGGGATGTGCTGATTTAAATTTCCAAAAGATTACATTCAACTGTGGGGAAAATGGATTGGACAAATAGGAAATGATCTTGTGTAAATTTCTCTTGCCTAACAAAATAGGTGTATTTCTGTTCAATAAAATGTCTACATTAAATCTTAACTTCTGAATTGGTTTTCTAAAGTGCTACATTGAAAGGCAGCGGGTGTGGTCATTTGGAGCGGAGTCAGCAAACTTCTGTGGGTCTCCTAGTGGCCGCAGGCCCGGCAGTCTCCGTTATCACTGCTTAGCTCTGCCGCTGCAGCTTGAAAGCACAGGTGATCTGTAAGGAAATTTGGATTTCAGATCATTTTCAATCATATAATTTTCCTTTGTAGTCATTAGGTAAAACTATATTTAGCTTGGGAGAAGAACATAAACAGGTAAAAATCCATAGGTGCCAGTGTACTTTACTGGTGGAGGACTGCAACTGTGCACCCAGATGTTTTGTTCTAATGTACATCGGGGTCACTGTGAGTTGAAAGTGACCCCAGGCCACCTAACAACACCCCCCACCCCAGCCTGCGTGGGACGAGCCCCATTAGCAGCACAGAGACTCCTGTCAATGGAGAAGCCATTTTTCCTGAGTCTTGTTGGCACCTGATTGACGGGGACATTTGGTTTGGTGCCCTCGGTAGGTTCCCATTCGCAGTGACCCCTTTTACAACGGACTGAAGCTGCCCGTCCTGTGCCATGCTCGCCATAGTTGCTGCTGCAGCCACTGTGTCGATGCGTCTGGTTAAGGGTCTCCCTCTTCCCCACTTTCCCAAGCACGGTGTTCTTTCCAGGCCATGACCCTCCGGATCACATGTCCACAGTACAAGAAGGGAAGTCTTGTCGTTCTTGCTTTGACGGAGCTTTCTGGTAGTGCTTCTTCCAAAACAAAAATGAGTTAATCCTTCAAAGAGCCTTAAAATAGCACCTAGCACACTGTGCATGCTAAATACATGTCTGCTTAACAAATGAGATTTTCGTCTTAGAGTCCAAGATAAATGTTCATGAAAAATGAAGCGCCTAGTGGGGCTTTCAGTGCAGTGTGGGAATGCTGACCAGGGGTTGGCAGCTCACACACATCCCAGGGAGAATGATGAGGCTCGTCTATTCCCGTAAAATTATGCAAAGCCCCAGAAGCTTAGTGTAGGGTCCCAGTGAGTCAAAGTGACTCGATGGCAGCAGGTTGCTTTTTTGTTTTCTACAACAAAATTTCCACGTGGGCATATTGCTGAAGGCTTAGTTTTCCAGAAACGATTCTCATCCAGAGGTAAGATCACACTGAGGCCAATGTGGAAAACAAAAAGAGCATGAGAAAACCTCTTTAGAAATGAGAGAGGATTTAAGGACTGGTTGCTTTCTGAGACCCGAGTTTCCGCGGGAAGACCCACATCCTGAGGCGTGCATGGTCTCTGCGCAGCTGCAGAATAAAGGCTGGTTCCCGATTCCCACAGGGCGGTTTACAGGTTGTCCTTATGCACTCAGGCTGCTGGCAGCAATTTGGGCGCCTTTCAGGCCAATCACAGACCTTTGTACCACCAGCTTGCTAACCTGGGGTAAAATACTTAGGGGGGCAAGGAGTGGGGAGAAGCCGTTACAAGGGGTGAAGGCACCCCTTGATACAGAGTCTGCTACCATGCCCCGCTTAGTGTCCTGCTATTGATTGCTAGCCTCTTCAGGTGAACCTAGCACTACGAGTCAACGTCTTCCTCATTGTTATTAGAATATTCTGCCTCCTCTAAGAGCCTGCAAAGTGAGTAACTGGTTAATAATGGAGTGGTTTTTGTTTTTGGCATCCTTTTAGATTATTCATCCAAAAACTGATGATCAAAGAAACCGATTGCAAGAGGCTTGCAAAGACATCCTGCTGTTTAAGAACTTGGATCCGGTAAGATAAATCTTCATGGCGGGAATGATTTTTTTCTCAGGGCTGGTGTGAAGGACTGTGAGGGGCTTTGGTACAAGCTAATGAAAGAGTAGTGCCTTGGTACGTGCTTGACTTCTCAACCAAAGGCCGGGGCTTCAACCCCACCCAGTGGCTCTGTGGGAGAACTCCCTGGCAATCAGCTCTGGTGTAAACGACAGCCTAGAAGCCCAACTGGAGCAGCGCTGCGCTGTCACCTGGTGCACCGTCAGTCCAAAACCAACTGGAGAACGCGCTGAAAACAACAACAGACAAGCTAGCCTGTTGCTGTTTAGCAGACACTGGGGTCAGGAAATCAGCAAGAGAGGTGGTCAGACTTTGTGCTGTTCGCTCCCCATGCCCATCCTGAAAGTGCAGAGGGCCATGCGCATGCACATACTGTGGGCCCCATTTCTGGAGAGAAGCGCTGAGGTTGGGGCTGTGTGGAGACCAGGGTCAGCTGTCTGCATGGAGCCAGTCTTCATCCCTCGAGGTTACTTGCTACAAGCATCACCCTTGGACACGGTTTAGTTGAAGAGCACTTGGGTAAGCCTTCTGTTCTTTGTGCAGCCAGCATGTGCTCAGGCCCAAGGTTGGTTTCCTCTCTCGGCAGCTAAGCCATGGGGGGGAGGGGTGGGGAAGGGGGGAAAAAGAGAGAGAGAGAGAATGAATATACAGTCATAATTTAATGTCAACCTTCTTTATCATACATATTTTCAAAGTAACATTTTCCTGGGCAGGGATATTTTGTTCTCTTGAGGATTTTAAAGTTGGTTACAAGTTGTGCTGCTAACTACAATGTTGGTGGTTTGAAACCACTGCCCGCTCCACAGGAGAACAATGAGGCATTCTACTCCTGGAAACAGTCTAGTCTTGGAAACCCTCAGTGGCAGTTCTACTCTGTCTTGTAGGGACACTACACTACAGAATCGACTCAATGGCCATCAGTTTGGATTTGGGTTTAACCTGTGGCTTTAGGTGCATTTTCTGAACCACCCTCTCAGTAAGTGTGATCGGGCTGCTCAGATGTTGTCCTGTGCTCTGCCCTAAATGTTCAGCTTCTTTCCTCACAGGTTATGTGGATTGTACTCCTGTCTAAACAGGGCTTTGGGAAATATGAGGGGGTACCCAAAAAAGCCCAAATTGGGCTGGGTGGAGCAGAGCTTTCATAGTCGCATTTTCCCCTCCGGGCGAGCATTGAGCTACTCCCTCGGAATTAGTGCACCCAGTGGCATTGCCTGGGAAGGTTCTCTCTGGTCACAGTGAATTTTTTTGTAAAAGTTTCACTAAAACCTCATTTTTTGTGTGTGATGGTTGATTTATGAGAACAGTGTGCGGCTGTGAAATTTTGTTTCCTGCTCTGGAAAAATGCTACAGAAACTGTTGTGATGTTGAACACAGATTACAAGGACAGCACTTTGGGAAAAACTCAAGTGTACAAGTGATTTTTTTTGTTTCCAAAAAGCTGATTTGTCATCAAACCTCATTGTGGATATCCGTCAACTTCCCAGACTGACAAAAATGTTGACTTGTAGTGCATTTGGAGTTTGTTCCACCAGATCAGACTGTTAATCAAGCTTTCTATTTAGAGGTTCTGAAAAGATAGCATAACAATGTGTGACCAAAAAAAGACCTGATTTGTGGCAGACAGGAGACTGGTTTTGCCACCATGACAATGCACCTGCTCCCGCAACCATCTCATCTTTTTTGTTTGGCAGAAAACAGCATGCCTCTCTTGCCCCACACACCTTACTCACATGACCTCTTTTGGGGAAACTTCTTTTTGTTTCCACAAATGCAGAGGGACATGAAAGCACAGCAATTTGATGACATAGAAGAGGTGAAGCAAAAACAAGGGAGGGGCTGTCAGCCATCCAAACAGATGTGTTTGAAAACTGTATCCAGGAATGGAATCGCAGATTTGACAAATGTACTAAGTGTAATGAGAGTACTTTGAAGGTGATAAGGTTTTATTGAAAAATGTAAATAAATAGCTTTTAAAATATTCTAGGTTTTTGAGGGTACCCCCCTTGTAGCCCTGCTACCATACTCTGAATGTGTAACCTGAGCTGGCTTTCATAATTCCCCCAACTACCATTTTTGGCTCAAACTCAGCTTTTTAATTGTCAGATTCATGTCCTAGAGAAGGAAGCATTAAATCAAGATCCACTATCCGTATGATGAAGTCTCCTTTAAAAGGGACATTTTTGTAAAGGTAGAGGTACTGCGATGCTTCGTGTCTTCTGCATTGGGTCATGTTTATACTTAGAAATGTAGTTGAAGCCTCCTTTGTTTCTGACATGATTTATGTGTGTATCATCTTCTGCAGGAACTCAGAGAACAGTGTGTGATGTTGATCTTCTCATAGGGCTACACATGACCAGTTCATATGCCCAGCTCTGAGGCCTGCCAGAACCCTTCAGGCCAGAGATTCATTATTCATTTCTCCACCTGTTCTCTTGATGGCAGGAATTCTGTCACTTCCTGGGTAACACATGGCCTTCGGGCCTCTGCACACACTGCTCCTGTTGTTAGTTGGTGTTGACTCTGACTCCCGCCATTCAGTGCTTGGAGTTGGGCAGCTGCTTGGGGTTTTCAGGGCTCTGACTTTCAGAAACAGGTAACTGGGCCTGCCCTCCAAGGCCATACTGAGCGGCTTCAAGCCCCCAAGGTTTAGGCCAGTAGGCGCGTTCCTTTTTCTTTAAAAAAAAAAAAATGCTTTCCAGAATTCCTCTGCTCAGACCAGATTTTCAAGGAAAACAAAAAACTCAGAACTATTGAAGAAGAATGCGCCCAGTGCACCTTTTATATTTATTTAGATGTTGGTAGGTGTTACTGAATTGATTTCAGACCCTGTGCCCAACAGAATAAAATAGCACTTGGTCCTGCACCATCTCCACAACTGTACCTGTTCTTGAACTCATGGTTGCAAGTGTCAGTCCATTTCTTTGAGAACCTTGAGACCCTTCACTCCTTTGCTGCCCCTCTACCAAGCATGATGTCCTTCACCAGGTAGTCGTCCCCTCCTGACATTGTCCAAGGCATGTAAGGTATACATACTTAATAATAAATGATAGACCTGGATATGTGTGTGTTACTTGTAATAAGAAAACGATATGTATTCTACATAATCTACAACCCAAATCTAAAGTTATACCAGCTCGTTGCACAAAGGCCTGCTTCAGTGCCCTGGGTTCGTCCAGAGGCCAGCCCTCTGTACAGGTTTTTCCAGGCTCTCTGCAGTTATCCCTCAGGAGCTCACAAGAATGAGGTTGCTGGGGATTTTTTTTCTGGCGATAGAAGACTCACACATGATGGAAAGATAAAACGGTGAGAAGTGTGTAGTCTTTGAGTGGAAAAATCCTCTTGAGGGTAGTAAATAGTAAAGTCAGTGGCTGAAGGGAGTTTGTGAAATTTTGGTGGGCTTCCAAATAATGCCAGATATAGGCTCACTAGAATAACATTTGTTCTATGAAAATACAGGAGAGCTACAGACTATGTGATTGCTCACCTCTAGTAGCCCCTGCATAGGTACAACTCTGCGTGTGTACCTAATGTGTGGTCATTCTAATAGTGAATTAAAACTCCATCAGTGTTTAACTCGTTTACTCCAGATACACCCAGAAGACAGCTATAAAACTGATTGTCCTTTTGAAAATTTCTTAAGATAATAGTTTCACATGAAAGAATCTTAGAGATCAGCAAAAGGTGCTTCCCAGACTTTAATATGCCTACAAAGAACCCAAGCATCTCGTTAAAATGCGGATTCCTATTCGGGTCTGTTTCTCAGGAGCTTCCCGGGTGGTGTCATCCTTGCTGGTCCGAAACCATCCTTTGAATAACAAGGATGAGAGCCAGAGGTGAAAATGTAGCTGAGTCGTGGGGCTGCTGCCACATTACTCTGTTTATGTACTTTCCTATTTTAGTTCTTCAGCAGGGACTACCCAGTGACAATCTGTTGTCTATGCACAAAGTCATTAACAGGCATGATCTAGTTACTAGTCTATTTTATATTATTGTTGTTGTTGGGGTTTTTTTTGGGGGGGGCAGTAATTTTTTTTCAGGCCACCTTCAAACGGCCACTTTGCCATCTCAACACAACTATTTAAAACACATTGTGGAATTTTGGGTTGCATTTAAATTATTTAAAAATTGCATTAGCATATTCTGGCTTAGGCTTTCTGCCTAAATTAAGTGACTCTTTTTATATATAAACAAAACGTTTACACTGTGTGCCGGTGGCCTTCAATATCTACTTTAAAATCCAGTTCTTGGGGTATAAAAAGGACAGGGGGCGACATCTAAGGGGGCGAGCGAACCGCCAGCATCAAGCTTCCTAAGCCCGATTCCAGCCCTCAGCCTTACAAATTCTCAGGCCGACCCTCCCACCAAACCCTCTCTTTCTCAGCTGGGGTCCATAAGCCATTGCACTGGCTGAAGGCAGCTCACAGACCATACTCACAAATGTGGAGTTTATTTGGAAAGTCTGCAGGTCACAGTTCAGGATCCGAGTGCTGGAGATAAAGCTCTTAGATCAGGGTAGGTTTTTCTCTGCCCTCAGGCCTGCTACTCTCTGGTCCTCAGCCTCTTGATCACATGGCCCATTGGCCCTGCCCTGCTCAGTCAGTGTTGTAAGCTGCAGCCTGCAGTTGCTTGCCCGTAGCGTCAAACCATAGAAACACAAACTCATGACATCAGATAGACTCTGCCCTCCAACAACCTCATAGAACAGGGTAGAACTGCTCCTGTGGGTTTCGGAGACAGGATCTTCATGGGGCAGAAAGCCTCCTTTTTCTCCCTCAGAGCGGCTGCTGCTTTCAAACTGCTGACCTTGTGGCTAGCAGCCCATTGTCGAACCCACTCCATCACCCAAGCCTCCTGCGCCGAGATACTCTATGGCCCAGAAGGCCTGCCTCTCTGCCTCGCGCTCTGGCTGTTGGTTCTGCTGCTGCCCATCCTCTAAGCTCACAGCGTTTGTCTCTGGATCGAGGAGGATGAGTGAGCAGGGAGGTCAAGGTCCAAATGAGGCAGCTCACTCCTGCCTCTTCCTTCTTGGTGATAGTAAGATTCCACTTCCCGCCTACGGGGTGACTCATGTTACACCTAGCAGGATGGTAAAATTGACCGATGTCTGTATGACCCAAGTTTTATGATCACAATAAACCCTGTTAACAGTGACTCAGCCTGAATGAGATAGTCTGGTCACCATTGCTCCGCAGCTTCTCTTCCCAACCCCATCAGGACAAAGTCATTTGGTGGGAGTTAAAGACTACGGCCAGGGAGCCATAGCGGGTAATTCGGTGTACCACACGGCGAACAAAAAGGTGTGGCTGGTTTGTGAGTTAAAACTGAAGTTCAGAAAATTTAGATATTTTCCATTATTGCCCGTTTTATAGGGAAGAAGCAAACATGGTTACATATGTTGTTTCTATAAGTTCTTTGTGACATTTGAAGGCAAAAAAACTCCCATTTGATATCTTCCCTGCTTAACTCAGATTCTTTTAGGAATGATAGCAAACCAACAAACTCAAGGCCATGCTGTTAATGACAATGAAAAGCGACTCACATAGGGTTTCCAAGGCTATAAATCATTATGGGAGCAGATAGCCTCAACTTTCACCTGAGGAGTGACTAGTGGATTTGAACAGGTGACCTTTTGGTTAGCAGTCCAACACTTACCCAACAGTGCCACCGTAGCCCCTAGAAAGGATGTAGGGTATATGCATAAGTAACAATTTACTTTTCTCAAAAAATTTTTTTCACCTGCAATAAGAAACTTATCCCTAAACCTGGCAAATTAGAGGTTTGAAGGTATACTAATATTCTAAACAACTTTCTAATTTGATTATGACATGCCTTTTTCCCCCTTTAACAATAATCCCACGTATTTTAATTGAATCATGTACTGAACTCAGATAGTCGCCTGGCAGCAGCTCCTTTCAACTCCGTTTCTTGACTACCCATGGTGTTCCAAAAGCCTGGGTGTGAGTTTGGGAAGCCAGGAGGACATGGTTCTTGCCTTGGAACGTAGACGAGAAGCAGAGGGTGAACACCTACACAGAGCAGCTCAGGAAAGTGTGCTGAGGTGATAACATGACCAGGGTACACTGTGAGAGAGTGAGGGTCTCTTCACCCCGTCTGGCACTAGCAGTGGAAGACAAATAGCATTCTCTCTCTAGAGCATGGAGTGGAAGAAGCCAGTGGTGGGAGGCCTGAAAGGTAATCCCCTGGTCAGGCTGTAGCAGTGGGTGACTGCTACATGCTAAGCAGAGAAAAAAGACACCCCAGTTGCACAATGGTTAGGCCCCGAGTTGCTAACTGAGAGATTGGTGGTTTGAACCCCCACAGCTGCTCGGCAGGAGAAAGCCCTAGCGATCTTTCTGTAAAGCGTATCAAATCCCATGAGGCGGTTCTACGGTATCATGTGGGGGGTCACCAGGATCCGAGGATGATGGTGCCTGACAAGCTGAGAAGTGTCACGGGTAGATCGTAGCAGTTCCTCTTTGGCGGTGGTGTGGAAGATGCAAGTGGGGAAGAGGGTGAAGGGAAATAGGGTGGAAACCGAGAAATGGCTCAGGTAGGAAATCCTTCATCCAGGAAAAAGAGCTGACCCGCCCTAGGCTTGGCAGAAAGGGGATGGAGACACGAGGATGGTTCTATGAAATCTTGAGCTGTCTGGTGCGCAGAGTTTGGTACTTGGTGATGGGTTGGATTGGGGCGAAAGGGGAGTTCTTTGGGTGACTCCCAGTGTCTGGGCCGGATGACTGTGAAGGTGGCTGGTAGATGTGTTTTGCTATGATGGGAAACTTGAAAGAGGCAAGGGAAACAGTAATTACTAATTAGCAAGAAGAAGGATCTTGGCTCTGTGTCTCCTTTGAATTTTCTGACGTCACGTAGCTCCAGAACGGTGCACCTCCCAGCCCTCTGCACGTGTTCCATGGCGGGCTCTGCATTCAGACTGTGTGAGCACAGCACTGACGGTTCTCCGGCTCTTTGAAGGCATTCTTTCATGAATATTTTAATGCTGGGCTCCGTGGGTGCTTTTCCTTTTTGAAAGATTGCTAATCTGAGGCCAACCAAGATGATGTTCGTGTGCTATCTGATAGGCTTTTCTCCTGGTGCAGAGTGGATTGTTCTTTATCAAGTGAGTCACAGGCCCTCTATTGAGCCCTGCTTCAAATTTGCATTCTGTAGGGGAGTCATGTGGATTTCCTACCGTGGCTGTCAGTCATCACGATCAGCCCCGGCATATTAAATATTTCCTCTGTTCTGTTCTCGCCATTTGTAATTATGGGGAAATTACATTTTGATAGACTAGAACAAGTAGCCTGTCACCAAAAGAAGTTCTAAAAGAAATGGTTGTTTTCTGTGTTATTTTATCAGGGAGTTCTTTGTTCACCCATCCGTATAAGAATTCTCTCGATGGGGTCACATTTCAGAATGCAGCTAATGCTCAGAGAGATCCCAGAATGGACCAGAGCCATGCAGCCTCCTCTTTCCTTCTTCCCATTGGACATGGCAGTCAGGGTTTGTGGTAGCGCCTGTATTCCCCCCTCTAGCCACCCCAAGAGTCGACATATAAATAGTAAGCAGTAGAAAATACTACCAGACCACATAATCCACCTTCAGAATCTTGAACGGTGACCATATGCTGCCTGGCTTGATGAACTCATTTAGATAAAATGGCCCCACAGGGGCTAATTCACACCATCTCAAGCAAGCACCGTTTCTGTGCCACCTTGGCTACAGCACAGCCTGGCTTGCCTTGAACAGGTGCCAGGGCTCATAAGGGACCCAGGGAGGCGCTGTGGGATGACCACATGCAAACTCATTGGCCTTGCTCTTCCAAAAATTGTCTCCCTGGTCCACATGAAGATACAATGTTACAGCCTGTCTTTGAAATGGAGAATTTGGTTCTCAATTCATTCAAAATGTAAAGTCATGTAGGTAAACGGGAGTTCAGAAAGAACAAAAGAAGACGATGTGAGAAGGGAACCTTTCTACCTGTCTCCCAGCAACCCAGTTCCTGAGGAGCCAGGTGCCTTCAGCACACCCGTCTCTCTTCCCGGCCTGATGAGATGAAAATGTATGAGCATCTCTTTGTAAATGGCTGGTGCCAGCAAGCTCTACAAAGTACCCACCCTGTTTTCTCCCTTACCAAAAGTTATAGAGGTTCCACATTCTTCTAAGTGACTTTTAAAATACCAGTGTTAGTTTGTGTAGAAAAGTTCACATTGGTGTCCTGTATGTATTACAATGCGAGCCCATGAAAACACGTTCATATTTTGCTGTCTTCCAATGTGTTCAAATTATATTTATAGGCCCCCGACCCCCACTTTCCAAAAAAAACCAACCCATTACCATCCAAATACATTCTGACTCATGGCATCCTCGTGTGTTTACAGAGGAGAACTGAGCCCCCTCGGGTGTCTTGGCTGTCATCTTTATGGAAGCAGAATCAAGCCTTTCCTTCATTGGTATTGCTGGGTAGATTTAAATCGCCAACCTTCTGGTTAGTAGAGGAGCACACAGCCACTCAGGGACCTGGTTAAAGCCACAGTAATCAAGGCAGCGTGGTATTAGCATATACTTCTAGACCAATGCGGGGCTGGAACTGAGAGCCCAGAAATGGACCCATACACATTTGGCCAGTTGATTTTTGACAAGTGTGCCCGACCACTCAAAAGAAAAGTCTCTTCAACTGATGCCTTTTACTTTTAAAAAATATTGGCAGTCATGTTTTTCATTTTCAGACTATCCATTTTTCCCCTCCTGATTTGTTCGTTTTCTCAAAATCCTTTTGTGTTTGTTTCGTGGATATAATATCTTGAGTCTCTTTGGATGTACAAAGTAGGACTTTTTAAGAGCTCTGGACTGTTCTCTGCAATATCTGCCTCCGCCGTGCGATTTTGCTGTGTATCCTGGTTTGGGAGGCTACTTGAGGGGCAATAGAGACCCTAATTTGGAGCTCTGGGTAACTAGGGCAGATCTGTTAAAGTACTGTTCAGATTGGGTGGACAGGGAACCGGTTGTTGGGCCAGGGAACTCCTAAATGCTAGTGAAGGTCTTGTTGTCCCAGAGCGCTAGTGTTTCCAGTTGTTCTGTTTCTGATTTGTTTAGTTTCTCCAAGATCCTCACTTGGATCTGTCTGGGCAGAGTTGGGGTTGAAAGGTGGGTTGGCCAATATTCTGTGTTCACTTGCAACGGAGGTACTGACTGATCTATGTAGAACTTTAAATCGGCCAGCATGTTTTCAGTTCTATGACTCTTTCCCACCCCACATGAACCAGGTGTTCCCAAATCTTGAGCCTGCTGGTGTTCAGTAAAGCACTTAGACCCTCCACGCTTAAAGTTACTTACATACAGACTGTAGGGAACTCTACCTGCCCTCAGTGCTGCGCCCACAACCTCCCTTTAACTGCCCTTTGTCTTGGCACTCAAGCATAACTGCCCCATCCCATTATGCTCTGCAATTGTGGATTCCTACCTTCATCTCCCTGATGAAATTGTTATGGGGTTGCAGAAGATAGCCACGTCATCTTCTCTTCATCCACGTGAATGGTAATATTTTGTGTCTTTAACTTGAGTTCCATTTGCATCTTTTTTCTCTTTAATATACCTTTATCTTCAATTTATTGATATTAACAACCCTAATGACCAGGGCAGTTCTAGTTGTGCTCATAGAAAGCGATTTCTCCAAGGGCTCCAAGCGTAATGAGTGGCAGTGTAAGTAAGTCTCTTGCCCTGGTTTTTACTGTTGCACCATTTCTCTATATCCCATTTGTCCAATTTGTAGGATTCTGACTTGTTTCTGCATTTGTTTTGAGGAAAGATTTATTTCACCTCTTAGTTTATACTCACTATCTGGAGTTTTATCCTTAAGCCTTTTAATCACACATGAGCAGATTTTATATATATTTTTAAGGATGTAGTTTAGGTAATCATTAAATAATAGTTTGAGGTTTCTGTTACCATAAATATACTTTAGGGTGGGAAAGTGATTGCATTGTGAAGTAAACTTATTAACAGAGAATAATAGAATATTCTGTGCAGTCTATTTATTTTGTTATTTTTCTATTTAGATTTTAGTAGTAAGTAAACTTTTTTTTTTAAGTATTGGATTCAGGATCTGAACTCGGCAATTACTTGGGTAATCTACACCAATCTACTGGTGACTCGTGTGGGGGACTTCTTAAGCATACCATGGGTATCGTTAGAAGATAATTCAAATAGTAGTCATAATCCTTTGTGACATACGCTATGAAGATGGTATTTCATAAGTTGCCTATAATCTTTACTTTGGTGGAGACGTACACAGAGTTGTTGGGGGGCCTCCCTGCAGCCCCCGCCTGGCCCGGCGCCATCCTCACAGTTGCTCTCGTGTCGACCCTGCTGTGCCAACCACTGTATCCGTCATCTTGTTGAGGGCCTTCCTCTGTGGCAGTGCCTGCTTTACCAAGCATGGCCTTTTCCAGGGATTCGTCCCTCCTGCAGCATTTCTGAAGTACACGAGAGGACTGTACTAACGAGCACTCTGGCCCTGCTTCTTCCAAAGCATTTATTTATTTGTCCTTCTGGCAGTCCGTGTACTTTATTTATTTGTGTTTTAAAGAATGGTATTGGGGGCCCTTAAAGATACTATAAGAGCCCCTGAATCAATTATATTCAGAGAATTTGTATATATGTTGCCATCATCATTTTCAAAACATTGTCTTTCTACTTGTATTAGCCTGGGTTGACTAGAGAAATAAATTCATAGACACTCATATGTGTATAAAAAAGAGCTTTATTGAAAAGAGCAATTGTATATTGAGAGAACATCCCAGCCCAGATCAAGACCATAAATCTGATATTAGCCCATATGTCCCATACCAGTCTGTAAATTCCTCTTCAGACTCACACAACACATGCAATGACGCTGAGTGCAGGAACGTCACAGGCCAGTGGGTGGAAAGTCTTGTGGGTCCAGTGGCGGTAGAAGCATCTTAGCACTGACATGGGTTTCCACGTGCATCCTTCAGCTCCAGGGCTTTGGCTGCATCAGGGTAGCTCCATCAGGCTCGTTGTCAATGATGTCTCTCAGGGATTGAGTGTATCTGGCCTCAGTGAGCTATTTATCTCCATGGCCCCTCCAAATGAGGTCATCAAGCTGCAACCTGATTGACAGGCTAGACTCCACCACTTCACAAGTTGACACCAGATTATGTAACTGACACACGACTTGAGCCCTTTGATATCAGCTCTTCTTTTTCCTCTCTCTCCTCCTACCTTCCCACCCTTGGGAACCCTTAATAAATTATATATTATTATTTTTTCATATCTTACACCATCCGCAGTATCCCTTCACCTGTAAATCCATGTACTTTGCATATTGTTTGACAGCACCGTAATTCAAATGCATCCATTCTTATTTGGTCTTCCTTGTTCAGTGTCTAACTTTCACATGCATGTGAAGTGATTGAAAATTTCATGGCTTGGGTCAGGCCCACCTTAGTTCTCAAAGTAGCAGCCTTGCTTTTCATCACTTTAAAGAGGTCTTGTGCAGAGATGTACCCAGTGCAACGTGTCATTTGATCTCTTGACTGCCGCTTACATGAGCATTGACTGTGGATCCAAGCAAACAAAATCTTTGACAACTTCAATCTTTTCTGTTTATCATAAGGTTACCTATTAGCCCCCTTGTGAGGATTTGGGCCATGTTCACATTCAACTGGAATCCATACTGAAGACTAGAATCCTTGATCTTCACCAACAAGTGCTTCAAGTCCTCAGTTTCTGCCAGCAAGATCTATATGCAAGATTGTATCATTTGCATATAGGTTATTAGTAAGCCTTGGTTCAATCCTCATATCTCATCCTTCATATAATCCAGCTTCTCCAATTATTTGCCCAGCAGACAGACTAAGTGTGGTGAGAGGGTACAACCCTGATGCGCACCTTTCTCGATTCTAAACCGTTCTGTAGTCTCTTGTTCTGTTTGCACAACTGCCTCTTGATCTATGCACCAGTGCCACACGAGCACGATTAAGTGTGTGGAATCCCCGTTCTTCTCAAGGCTGTGCTACAGGCCAGTGCCTTGCACGGTCAGTAAAGCACAGGTAACCACCTTTCTTGTATCCTCTGCTTTCAGCTGTGATCCATCTGATGTCAGCAATGACATCCCTTGTTCCATGTCCTCTTCTGAATCTGGTCTGAATTTCTGGCGGCTCCCTATCAACGTACTGCTGCAACCATTGTTGGATGATCTTCAGCAAAAGTTTACTTGCATGTGTTATCAGTGTTTTTCCATTCTGTTGGGCCACCTTTCTTTGGAATGGGTCCCAAAATGAATCTCTTCCAGTGAGTTGACCAGGTAGCTTTCTTCCACATTTCTTGGGATAGATGACTGTGGGCCTGTCATGCTTCATTAGCTGTTGAAACATTTCCATTGGTGTTCTGTCAATTTCTAGAGCCTCGTTTTTGGCTAGTGCCAGTGGGTATCTGGCAGTGCTCTGCTGCTATTCACAAAGTTTTCAGGGGCTAATTCCTCAGGTGGACTTCAGAGGCTAGTTCTTCTTCTTAGTCTGTCCTTAGTCTGGAAGCTCTGCTGAAACCTGTTCACTTTGGGTGACCCTGCTGGCATTAGAAACACAGATGACACAGCTTCCAGCATCACAGCCACAAGCCACTGTAATATGACAAACTGACAGGTATTGGTGGCAAAATGGAGTGGGTGCCTTTAACAGAAAATTGAAATAGTAACTCTCCAATTATCTAGTTACTTCAGTTGTAAAGACTCTATTTTATAAAGGTATGGTAGTTTGGTGGTTAATTGTTTACACTTAAAGAGGTGATAGCCGCACATACTCCAAGATGGACTGTTTATAATAAGTACTTTCAGATTCTGAATATGCAAGTAGATATATCATCATCATTTTGTCTGTGCTAAGGATGCCTGCACTATATACATTGTTTTGCAAGACTCAATGGTAATAGTGATATATCCAGTTCTTTGATTTTATTCACAGAATACAAAAGTAATCATGGTTATTTAAGAAAACATGGATAAACACGCGCATCTTTTTTTTCTTACTTTTTAAAAAAACAATAGGAGCAGATGTCTCAAGTATTAGATGCCATGTTTGAAAAATTGGTCAAAGAAGGGGAGCATGTCATCGATCAAGGTGACGATGGTGACAACTTCTATGTGATTGATAGGTAAGTCGGACATAGCCACATGACTGCAATTTAAAGAACCTTTTGGGTAAACCAGCAATGGTTATGATAGCTAGTGGGAAACTAATAGTGGTTTCTTTACTAGGACCTCTTTACTTTTGTTGCGACTCTAAAGCTGTAGGTCCGTGCAGCGAGGCCACACCAGATCAGGGAGAGCACTGTTTGAAAGGGCACTAATCATCTTCTCTGAGGAGGCCTGCTGCCACAGCAGGCTGCATGCGCGGCTGATCATCACAAGGCCAGCAGCTTGAAACCATTGCTCAGAGGAGAAAGATGAGGCTTTTTACTTCCGTACAGATTTATCGTTTCAGAAACCCATAAGGAGTTGTTCTGAGTCGGACTGGACTCAATGGCAGTGCTTTGGGAGGGCTTTTTGCTTTTGATGATTTTTGCTTAGCTGTCATCTAGGAATCTCAGTGGCATCATAGCGGTTACACGATGGGCCGTGAGTCCCAAGATCAGCAATTTAGAACCCCAGGAGCACTCTACTCCTGAAAGCAGTTTCGGTCTCAGAAACTCAGGGGCAGTTCTACTCGGCCCTCTCGACTTGCTATGAGGCGCTATCGACTGATGGCAGTGGGTTTGTTCATTTATGTTTTTCCACATTGTAAGTCAGAGATGCCTGTGACACTACAGAAGAGGGGTCACAATCTGGGGAAGCATTTGACTCACAGTACAACTCAATCTGCATGATTATGGTTCTTAAAAAACATATTTCCTATAAAAGTCAAACCTATACTTGATTTTTTAAATTCCAGTATCTCAGGAGTGGGTAGAAGATAAAAACAAAGTCTCTTCCTACTGTGTCTGCCACGCAGCAGCTGGTAGACTGAGTAGTTGGAGTGACACAAGACTGTTTGTGCATGATTATATTTGCCTGTAAAAATCTTTATAGAGACGCCGCTGCATTTATACTGAAAGTCTAGCTTCAGAGAAATCACGCTGTGCCTTATTTCCCTCATCATCGGACAATGTGCCATAAACAATAATTAGGTGAGCCTGAAATGTAACCAGGAAGCATTTTGAAGTGAGTCCTTATTTTTTTTCGCTTCTACAGAGAGATGAAGTGTTTTTAGATGGTATCATCAGCTCCTCTCAGTTGGTGAGGAATACAGATGATCTCTCAGATAATATTTGCTTCTCTGGATAGAGTTGCGTTCAACTCGGGCCCTGCTGAAAATTTCACTCCTTCCATCCAGAGGAGCGTGTCCTGGAGCCCTAGTTAGGCCTTGGGTAGCAGTTCGAAACCACCGGCCACTCTGCAGGAGAAGGAAGAGGCTGTCTAGTCCCATCAAGAGTTACATCTTGGAAACCCACAGGGGCAGTCCTACCCTGACTTATCGGGCCACTGTGAACTGAATTTTATCTCCTGAGGCCTTATGTTGACCTTTGATTTGTGAATGGTATCTCTAAATCTTTTTTTTTATCTGGAGTGGAAAACGATTTCCCCTGTTTCCTCCATTCTCTCATCCCTGCCTGGGTGACTTCTAAGCCTCTGTTGCCCACACTCCAGCCAAGGCTGAGGCGTCCTCTGGTGTTGGAAAGAACATAACCCGCTGCCCGGTCACAGGCAGATCCGGACATCGCCAACAGCTTCCACCAGCGAGGCACACCAGCATTTCATTCCACTCCTCATCTGCATTCCATTCGCAGGGCCATGTGAGAACCCCAGGACAGATCAGTGTGCATTGTCTTCTCACATGTATTTGACGATGAAAAACGGGCTGTCATTTGTATGCAGTACAGTGCTTGTTCCTTTTGATCCGAATCACTCATTTCACAGGTGAAAAGTCTAAGGACACAAAAGTGATGTGATGTGCTTAAGGTCAACCCAGTCCTTCTGCCACAGGCCCCAGCGAGCCCCAGTGCAGGCTCCTCCCTCCACAGCACACTGAGCAGGAAAGAACAGGGCAGCACAGCTTTTAGATGTGATTTCAACTGGACTGATAATTCAAAGGGTAACGACTTCGTGTGGGACAGTTTGTCTGCAGTTGAAAATAAAAATTCCATGCAACAAATTCGAGAAAGTAATCATGGCATAGCCATCCCCTCCTGTAGTCTCACTACCCTTTGCTGGTTATGCCATTCATGTTTATGTTATTGCACTGTTGCTCTTCCTTTACCTTCAGAATGTTTTTTCAGCCCCTCTGCCCCTTATTTTGCCAAATCATGTGTTTTGTTTTGGTTTTACATTTTTGCCTTTGCTAAGGTGTCGCCACGGACTTGAGTCCGATAATTACCCCTGTCGTTCATCAGAGGTGCTTCCACGAGCTCTGAGCCCATGTGCACTCTGATAACACAGTGTGTGGAAAGCCAGCTGTCCATGCATGCAGTGCAGTGACATGCAAACGGAGTTTCACCTTCTGAGAAAAAGAGCCCCCATTGACAAGCACAGTCAGGCAGTCTGAACTCCTCCCATGTTTTACTTTGGATCAGGGGTTGGCGTCTTCTGGGGGTTACAAAGGGCAGGCTGCGTGATCTCTGTCAGAGCTCCTCAGCTCTTAGCCTTGAGTCCTAGGCAAGGCGTAAAGACATGAGTGTGACCGCATGGTTTGCTGACCACTGCTTTCGATGATCAAGGCCCCTAGCAGGTGCTCTAGTGACTGACCACATTGTTACATGATTGTATTAAAGTTATTTTCTCCGGATTACCAATGCCACACATGTTCTTTTGAAAACTAGACCCTCTTTAACTTAGTAGGGATTACCCCTCACTGCCCTCTCCCTTAGAGATGGCTGTCCTGTGCATGTGCTATTTGATTGTATTCTTAATGAATGGTCTTACCACTGAATTTATGGTCTTAAATATTTATTGTCTAACCTGATGCTCCCTGGCAGAAGCCTGGCTGGCCATGGCCATGGTCCGGCGTGAGGGGAGGGGGTGTCTTGTGTGGAGCATGCCTGTCTGTCTGAACAGATGGTGTCCCTGGCACATAATGATGCCCTGTTATTACTGCCTGTCAGCCGTGGGGAAAAGGCAGGAAAGAAACTGTTATTGCAGGGGACACTTCTGAGACAATGTGCTGTTGTGATGGAGGGTTAGGCGAATTGCCTTTAATTTCCATGTCCTCCACAGAGGAACGTACAACATTTATGTCAAATGCGACGGCGTCGGAAGATGTGTGGGGAACTACGATAACCGTGGCAGCTTCGGAGAACTGGCCTTGATGTACAACACGCCCAGAGCAGCTACCATCGCGGCCACCTCCCCGGGAGCTCTGTGGGGCTTGGTGAGTGGGATCTTTGTTTCACTTGAATGCTGGTATCGGTAGCAAACCATTAAGGTGGCCACAGTGAGGCTGATAGAGTGTTTTAACCTAACAGGCAGGTTCATTCAGGATAGCTGCTGACGGGGAGTTCTCTGAGTTCATGGGTACCAGGGCTGTGCTGATTAAACCTTCATGAATGTCCCCCACTCCTCTGGTCATATCAGGAGCCTCGGGCCCACTGACCAGAATATTCCTTCCTTCACCCACTCTGTGGACACAGGTGGCCACACAAAGCCGTCACTGTCACTGCTGGTGTCTCGGCACCATGTGGTCCCCTGACCTGTAGCAATGAGAGCTCCCCGGAAGTCATTAGAGATGCATATTCCGGGTCTCACACCCCGGAGATGATGGCTCCTGCAGCGTGTTGGAGGTAGCCTACTGCCCTGGGGGTTCAGGTGCTTGCTCAACATCCCAACCCAAACTCAATGGCATCAGATTGATGTCAACTCATAGAAACCCTATAGGACAGGGTAGAGCGACCCCTGTGAGTTTCCGAGACTGTCACTCAAGACAGAGCAGCTGCAGGTTTCCAACTGCCGACCCCGCAGTGAGCAGCCCAGCACTAAGGATTGCCAGCAGGGCGCTGCTGGTACTCGCGAGAGCTTGAGAAACCACTCTAAATGGAGTGCCGGGCCTGTTTTTATGATCAGTCAGGTGTTTGAATTTACAAGCAGATTTACAGAGGAAAACCGATTTATATTTGCTCTTATGAACCTGGGTGCACATCAGAATTACCTGGCTTTAACAGACACACACACACATACACACTCACGCCTATACCTCACCAAAGACATTTAATCAGAACCTATTGGGGTTGGGCCTACTTGCCATCAAGTCCGTTCCGACCCTCTTTTGAGTATCCGAGGCTGTAAATCTTGGGAGCAGAGAGCCTCTGCTTTCTCCCAGGGAGCGGCTGGTGGCTTTGAACCTTGAAGGTAGGCAGTACATTGCTTACCAGACAACACCACCAGAGCGCCTTACCTGGACAAGACTACTTTAAAAGTAAATTTCCTTGTGGTGCTAGTTCCACCAGACTGAAATGTTGATTTAAAGACCCATTTGGGGAGAGAAAGCGATTCTCTGTGCAGATGGCAGTGGGTGCCAAGGAGCGGTTGGGAGTAGTGCTGATGCGGAAGACTAGTTACTGTCCTGCTTTCCACACTCAGTTCTCTTCCAATCACCCGAGACGATTGTGGAAATGCAGGTTCTGATTCAGTGGGCCAGGGAAGGATCTGAGGGTCTGCATTTCTCCTAAATGCCCAGATGGTGCCCCTGCTGCCTGGACCTCAGGCTGCCCTTCAAATAGCACTGGTTGAGGGGTGAATATTTGGTTGTGGTGGTTTTAAGTGTTAAAAACAGGTCCCCCTACAGCTTTGTCATGCCCTTATTAGATTATGTCTCTCAGAACACTTTGTGGAAGGAAGAAAGGCAGGCCAGTTTAAATATTAAGTTTGTGAACAATCTCATCTCCAAGGACTATTGGGTTACGGATGTTACATGCTGCGCACACTTTGACTCTGAAGTGGAGCCCCTGGATAAAAATCTCTCTTGAGCAGAAGAACAAGAAATATGTTCTATTGCTTTTTATTAGAGCCAGGTGGTTATTGTTTGCTTGTTAGAAACGTGTTGACTCACTGCTGGTTGTAGAAGAACCATGGAATGGTTGCAGGTGACAAAGACCTTATCTGAAGTGTTTTGGCGACTGCCAAGGATTTGAATACCCAGCCAGCAAAATAAAAAACTCCAAACCAGGCTGAATGTGGCACACAGCAAGTGTTTGCAGGTCGTCCAAGCGGGCACTGAACCTGGACTGTGCCTCTTTCCATTACAGAAAGCTTTCTTTACAACTCAGTCATCCCAGTGGGAGTGGTAGGAGCCCTGGTGGCACAGGGGCTGCAATCTGAAGGGTGAGCAGTTCGAAACCACCAACTATTCTGTAGGAGAACGATGGGGCTTTCTACTCCTGTATATAGTTGCAATCTTGGAAACACAGAGCATTTCTTCCCTGTTCCCTGTGAGTCGGCATCTGCTTCTTGGCAGTGAGTTTGGGTTGTAAAGGGATTACTGGCCAAAGTCAGATGGTCACATAGTAAGGATACAAGTTGGCACTTTGGGAACGAATAGCTTTTGGCCCTGGTTGAAACCTTCATGCTGTTAGATGCCGTGGAGTCTGTTCCAACTCACCGTGTCCCTGTGTACAATGGACAAAAATGCTGCCCAGTCCTGCGTCACGCTCACAGCTGAGGCTGGGCTGGAGCCCAGTGTTGTAACCACAAGGCTTGCTGATCTCGCCAAGGGCCTTTCTCTTCTGTCACTGACCCTCCACAGCCTCATACTTTGTACTGTTCCATGTTGTTGTTGTTGTTGTTAGGTGCCACAGAGTCAGCTCCGACCCATAGTGACCCCAGTGCACAACAGAAGGAAACAGTGCCCGGTCCTGAGCCCTCCTCACAATTGTTCCGATGCCCGAGCCTGTGGATTAGCCATGGTGTCCATCCATCTCGCTGAGGGCCTTCCTCTTCTTCACCGCCCCTCCGCTTTACCGGACACGGTGGTCCTTCTCCAGGAACTGGTCTCTCCTGACAACATGTTCAACGTATGTAAGACCAAGCCTTGCCATCCTTGCCTCTAAGAGCACCCTGGTTTCATTTCTTCCCATACAAATCGGCTGGTCATTTTAGCAGTCCATGGCACTTCCAGTCTTCTCCACCACTGCAGTTCACACACATCAGTCCTACGGTCTTCCTTAGCCAGTGTCCAACTTTCGCATGCAGATGATGCAATGGAGAACATCTTAACATTCTGGCTCTTCAGTACTCTACAGAGGTCTTATGCAGCCGCAGATTTACCTAATGCAATACATCTTTTGATCTGTTGACTGCTGCTTCCATGAGCATCGATTTGTGGATACAAGCAAGATAAATTCCCTGACAACTTCAACCTTTTCTCCATTTATCGTGATGTGACCTATTGGTCCAGTTGCGAGGATTATGGTCTTCCATACATTAACTTGTCATCCACGCTGAAGGCTGTGATCCTAGATCTTCATCAGCAAGGGCCTCAAGTCCTCCTCACTTGCAGCAAGAAGAGTGTGTCATCTGCAGATCTCAGGTTGTTAATAAGCCTTCCTCCAATCTTGATGCACATTCTTCTCCATATAACCCAGCTTCTCTGATGATTTGCTCAACATACAGATTGGACAAATATGGTGAGAGGATACAGCCCTGACGCACACCTTTTCTGACTTTAAGCCAGGCAGCGTGCCCTCATTCAGTGTGCACAACTGCCTCTTGATCCATGTACGAGGTCCAGGTAGCACCATGAAGTGTGCTGGAATTCCCATTCTTCCCAAGTTATCCATGGTTTCTTATGATGCACACAGGTGACTCTGTTTATTACGGGAATTCTGAGTTGTGCCCCATCAGCAAGTGAAGGTCCTGAAAGCTTTGCCCCATTCACACTATGAAGGGCTACTTGATGTTGAGGAGCCAGTACTTAGCCAGAGAGGTTTGGGGTGCCTTCCAACCTGAGGGGCTCATCTTCTGGCACTACAGAGACAGTATTTTGCCCCTACTCATCTAGTTTCCAGTGGCAAGTCCCTCAAAGGTGGACAGCTTATTTCTTCTTCCTAGTCAGTTCTTAGTCTGGAAGCTCCACTGAAATCGGTTAACCATGGGTGAGTTGACTGGCCTTTGCATTTGAAATACCAGTGACACAGCAACACCCAAGAAGCCTCAGTTACGTACGAAGGCAGTGTGTTTACTGCTCAGCTCTCAACGGTGGAGCGTTTCCAGAGACTTTGACAATCTGTACATTTCTCCAATGTGTCAAGCACATTTGCACATATGCCACCATCATCATTTTCAAAGCATTCTCTTCCCACTTGAGCCCTTGATATCAGCTCCCCATTTCTTCCCCCTCTCTCCCTCCCCCAACCGCCCTCCCTCACAAATCCTTGATAAATTCTAGATTATTTTTTCCATATCTTACATCGTCCTCCATCGCCCCTTACCCAATTTTCAGTTATTCGTTCCCCTGGGATGGGGTTCTAGTTGATGCTTGTGATAGATACCCCGCCCCCGTACCCTCCCCTAATCCTCCTGGTATCTCTACTCTCATTGTTGGCCCTGAGAGGTTTATCTATCCTGGATTCCCGGTGTTGTGGGCTCTTATCTGTAGCAGTGTGCATGCTCTGGTCTAATCCGATTTGTGAGGTAGAATTCAGGTCATGATAGTGGGGGGGAAGAAGCACCAAAGAACTAGAGGATCGTTGTGTGTTTCATCTGTTCTATACTGCACTCATCATCTCTTCCCTGTGACCACTCTGTGAGGGGATGTCCAATTGTCTACAGATGGGCACTGGGTCTCCACTCCATGCCCCCCCCTTCACCTTGGGTATGTTTTTATTCTGGGTTTTAGATGCCAGATACCTGATCCCATTGACTCCTCATGATCACACAGGCTGGTGTGCTTCTTCCATGTGGGCTTTGTTGCTTCTCAGCTAGATGGCCGCTTGTTTATCTTCAAGTCTATAAGACCCAAGACGCTATATATTTTGATAGCCGGATGCCATCACCTTTCTTCACCACATTTGCTTATGCACTCATTTTGTCTTGAGCAATCGTGTTGGGAAAGTGAACATCACAGAATGCTGGATTGTTAGGAAGTACTGGAGTTGAAGCCCAATGTCCGTCTGCAACCTTAATTCTCGACATATAGATATGAGTACATAGTTTTATTCCCCTCTCATTATATATATGTATATATTTACACATGCACATGCCTGTATTTAGGCCTCTATAAATGTTCTCTACCTCCTGGTTGCTTCTTCTATTTCCTTTTCCTTCCCTCTTGTCCCATCATGTTTGACTTTCATTTGGGTTTAATAATTCCTCACTGCTACACAGCCCTTGATTAAGCCCCACTAGGCATCCTATGACCTTCCTTCCATTGACTTTAGTTCACTTGTTGTTCCCTTGTCCCTGGGTTGGCCCCCACCCCTTCCTTTCTCCCTCCTCCCCTTCTCCTGTATCCCTCCAGAACCATTGGTCCCATTCTTCTCATCTCCACATTATTTATCCCACCTATCTTATCCAGATAGACATGCAGAGACATTAATAAATGAAAAGAACCAGGCAATGCCAAATAAAACAACAAAGGAAGTCAAAACCAACAAAACAATAACAACAACATCAAAAAGCAGGAACAAAAAGAGAGCCACTGACAAAATGGGAAAGCCTATAAATAGTTTAAGGTCTGTTTGTTGGCCATTATGAGTGTTTTCCATTGGAGTCTGATGGGGTGCCACACTCTGTCTCTCCCAAGTCTGGTTTTGGTATTCTCTGGGGGTTTCGTCACTCTGCTCCCCCTGCTGTTCTGAGAGCTTCCTCTCTCTATGGCTGACTAATACTCCATGGTGTCTTTGTGCCACATTTCTGTTATCCACTCATCTGCTGGTGGGCAGTTGAGTTGCTTTAACTGTTGCTACTCCTACCAGTAATTTGTAGTGAACGTTGATTTTACAAGTCTCTGGTAGTGTGGATATTTACCCAGGAGTAGAATTTCCAGGTCACGCAATTATCTGTTCCATTCTGTTTTGGAGGAACCCCCAAAAGGTTGTCTGCACAGTGGCTGTACCATTTTATATACCACCTAGCAATGGGTGGGGGTTCTGATTTCCCTACACCCTTTTCAATACGTACTTTGCTCTTTTCTGATGGTAGCCACCTTACTGTTTGTCACATGGCATCTCATTGTGGCCTTGATTTGCATTTCCCTAATGGCTGGGGACAGCATCTTTTCATGTACTTGTTGGCCGTTCATATATCTTATTTGGAGAAATGTCTACTCAAGATTTCTGCTCATTACAGCTTTCCCCCAGATCCTGGATGCTTCCTCCCCCCAACTACCATGATCCGAATTCTACCTTGCAGGGCTGGATAGGCCAGAGGTTGTACACTGGTACATATGAGGGCTGGAGGCACAGGGAATCCAGGGTGGATGATACCTTCAGGACCAAGGGTGTGAGGGGCGATGCTGGGAGAGTGGAGGCCGAGTGGGTTGGAAAGGGGGAACTGATTACAGGGATCCACATGTGACCTCCTCTCTGGGAGAGGGACGGCAGAGAAGGGGGGGAAGGGAGACTCCGGATAGAGCAAGATATGACAAAATAATGATGTATAAACTACAAAGGGCACATGAGGGAGGGGGGAGCAGAGAGGGAGGGGGAAAAAAAAGAGGACCTGATGCAAAGGGCTTAAGTGGAGAGCAAATGCTTTGAGAATGATTGGGGCGGGGAATGTATGGATGTGCTTTATACAATTGATGTATGTATATGTATGGATTGTGGTAAGAGTTGTATGAGTCCCTAATAAAATGTAAAAAAAGAAAAGGTAAAAAAAGAAAGAAAAGAAAATGATTAGGGCAAAGAATGTACAGATGTGCTTTATACAATTGATGTATGTATATGTATGCACTGTGATAAGAGTTGTATGAGCCCCTAATAAAACGTTAAAAAAATGATATCTGCTCATTTTAGAATTAGATTTTTGTTGTTGTTGATAAATCTGTTTTTAAAGAGCAACTTGCCTAACCACTACTCAGAGAAGGTCAAGTAGAAAAAAATCTTTTTCCTCTTTAAGGTTAACAGATTGGCTGCGAGGCACTTAAGTACAGGTGGAAGATAAGCATCTCCAAGGCTGTCTCAGAGCAGTCTGACTTAGTAAATACTTGGTCACTGTTAACCTTAGGGGATGATCCAGCTTACAGGATTCCACTGATGGTCCCAGGGGCTGATTGGTGAAGGGACTGGAATGGAGGCATTTGAAAGTGGACTTTCTGAATGGCAGTGCCAAGGAAAGGGTGGGCTGCTGACACAGACTTCTTCCAGAGACATATTCATTGTGGTTAATTGCTAAATCACTCCAGTATTTTTGGACTTTCAGTATTCTCTTTTAATAAAATAGTGTTGCAGCTGGTCCCAAACCAGTTTATATGTCAGAATCAGGGATTTTTTTTAATGATATACAGATTTTGAACCCTACAGGCATAGACTTTGAGTCAGTCAAATCTAAGACCTCAGAAACCATTTAAAAAGGAAAAGGAGCAGCAACTACATGCACATACAACACTGCATTTGATTCTGATAGAGAGCCAGGTTTGGAAATTACTTTATCATTTTTGTTAATCTACAAATTTTTCTCTTTCAAGATTATATAGAGTCCAAATTACCATCAATAAACAAATTATAATAAACTCAATTGGGGGACAGGTTGTTTAATTTCCCAGGGACTTATTTCCACACTGGCCCTTTTCCTCATGGTACCAATTCTTTTAAATTTAGCCTTAGGTGGCTTAAAACAAGCAGTCATCTATGTGAGGCTGCAGCTAAATCCACATGAAAGCATACTGGCCGTGTGATCCGAGGATTGTAAACAATAAAATCCAGATCCAAAGGAGGATATGGTATCAGAGCCTACCTTGTGAACACCTGGGTTAAGGAAGGCTGCAGGTGGCAGTGGAGAGCCAAATTCCACTTGCAAGTTCCACACATGGGTTAAGCCGCCAGGTGAATCCCTTCAGATCATAGTGGACGGACAGAGCATTGTAAGTCCATTATGGTAGATGTACTTACTAGTATTTGATCTCCCTTTGCACCCATCTCAAAGTTGTTTCGATTTTGAATATTTTTTTGCTTTCTTTTCAATTGATATTTTTCTTGGTCAGAGTTGACTTTTTTTTTGCCTGCTTTTTATTTAATGTGCTTTGCATGAGTTTCTGAATATGAAATCGAGGATAGGTAAATCTACAGAGACCGCACCTGCATTAGTACCTACCTAGGGGCACAGCAGGGGAGGGTGGGGGGAAGTAAAGAACTAGCAACAATAAGTATGAGAAGACAATATTCTGAAATTGATGGTGGTGATGATTGCATAACTCTTCTTAATATGACTGAATGATTAAATTGTATGATTCGTGAAATATATGCCAATAAAACTTTTTAAAAAAATAGCCTTAAATATCTTGGCATAGTGATTAACTAATATACTCCAATTAACTTTATCTTATTAAAATTGTGTATTTGTTTAACAGTAGGTGCCAAACTAACATACTTTGGGGCTGTTATTTAACAATTAAAATAATGTTTCATAAGAGATATTTCAAAAGAAAATTTGGGGGGAGAGGGGTATCTTGAGCAATCACCCTGAAGAATTTCTCTGTGTATTTGCAGCCTGTAGTAGAAACACACGCTCAAAAAAAGCTCACTGCCATTGAGTTGATGCTGACTGATTGTGACCCTGTAGGACAGGGTAGAATTGCCCTTGTGAGTTTCGGAGACTGTAACTTTTTAGAGGAGTAGAAAACCCCATCATTCCTCCGTGAAGTGGATCATGATTTCAAACTACTGTCCTGGTGATTAGCTGGCCACCAGAGCTCCTTCAAACCAGAAACCAAACCCACTGTGTTAGACCAGGCTGACTAGAGAAACAAATCCAGAGACACTCAAGTGTGTGTAAGAGAGAGCTCTATATCAAACAGCAATTGTACATTAAGAAAACATCCCAGCCCAGGTCAAGTCCATAAGTCCGATATTAGCCCATGTCTGATACTAGTCCAAAAATGCTTCTCCAGACGTGCACAGCAACATGTAATAACGCAGAATGCAGGAAGATCACACGCTGGTGGGTGAAAAGTCTTGTGGATCCATTGGTGGTGGAAACATCACAGGGCTGTCTCTGCAGGTTCTGCGACAAAACTCGCTCAGGTCTCAGTGTAGCTCCACATGGCTTGTCAACAGGAAGACCAAGGTATAGAGGGAGAAAGTTCCCAGAATCCTCATGAGAAGGCCAAGCCCACAAGGAGGCATCATCAGGCTGTAACCTGATTGACAGGCTAGACTCTTCACCCCTTCACTCTTAATACCCTCAAGTTGACACGGGATTATGTAACCACTACACATGGAGTCATAGTGACCCTGTTAGGGTTTCTGACTCTTTATAAGACTAGACAGCTTCTTTATCTTGCAGGGCAACTGGTGGGCTTGAACCCCAACCTGTGGCTATCACCCCAGTGCCTAACCAGTCGCACCAGCCCACCACCTTATAATCATAAATAACAAACAATAGGAACTAGACCCTGCTCATAACGGCCACAGGCCACACAGTCTGGGGGGCTTTGCTATCTTTCAAAGAGCCCTGTGTCTGACATAGTGTGGATGCAACAAGAACCAGGCATAAATCATCTTCAGCATCTCTTATACTCTAAATCATTCATGCTCTAAAACAATTGCTTAGTCGTGCTTCTGTGATATTTTTCCTGCATCAGCATTGAGAACACAGTAAGAAAAGTAGCGCATGTTTATATCTTTGTGTATACCTGAAATAAATAGCAAAATACTCTAAAGCTGTTGTTCTCAATCTGGAGGTCAAACAACTGTTTCACAGGGGTCACCCGATTCATAACAGTAGCAAAATTAGTTATGAAGTAGCACTGAAAGTAATTTTATGGTTGGGGGGTCACCACAACATGAGGAACTGTATGAAAGGGTCATGGCATTGGGAAGGTTGAGAACCACTGCTCTAAAGAGTTCAGTCTGAGATATTCGATCCCACTGTATTTTTCATAAAAATACTGATCATGTCCCAGCACATTAATTTGGCAACCCTTTAGGGCTACCATGCACAGGAGAAACAAAATGCAGTGTGTAGGAGTCAGAGTCGGCTTGAGGCAATTAAGCATTGATTATATGGTTGTTAAATAGTGAGCTACCAATTGAAGGGTACCCACCAGCCACTCTGCACAAAAAAGGAAGTACCTGCTCCTTTAAAGATTTACAGTCTCAAAAGCCTTAAGGAGTTCCCTCTGCTCTGTAGGCAGGGGGTTATTTTTGTTTTGATGTATCTGTGGGTCCCTGATGGGAGGTGTGTTACAGAGCAGGGCAGCTTTTCCTTGTAAGGGTCGCTCCCTAGGAATTGGAATCCACTGGGTTGGGTTTGGCTGTAAGCGTGGTGAAACAGCATCCCCTTGTGGCTACCTAGTTCAATTGCACAGAGATTGCATTTTCTTAACCATTGCATCCTTTCGTTTTTAAAATGTCTTTGCTTCTACAGTGGGTCAGGCACTGGGCTGCTAACTGCTGTTTGGAGCCACCAACCACTGTTGGGGGAAGATGAGGATTTCTGGAACCCCAAGAGAGTTCAGTTTTGCTCATAGGATCGCTGAGTTAGAATTGACTAGATGGCAGAGAGTTTTGAGGGAGATCTTGTATTTTATGCTTGAAGAAGTAAAAATCTGAAATGAGTTGCCTTGAAAGGACAATATATTAATCTTTTATTTCAAAACATTCAATTATTGTTTGTTCCTGATAGTGAATAAAATCAAACTGCATGTTCAAACAGATATGCCCCCCACCCCCATAAAGCTCTTACCTTTTAATTGTCTCTGTATTTTATTTTCTGCTGTAGGACAGGGTAACCTTCAGGAGAATCATTGTAAAAAACAATGCCAAAAAGAGGAAAATGTATGAAAGCTTCATTGAATCGCTGCCGTTCCTTAAATCTTTGGAGGTAAGTCCGCGTGTGTTCATGCTTTCATTTTAAGGGGTTTTTGTTTTGTCAGGAATATTTAGTTCTCCAGAAAATGTCCTTTGAATAAACGTCTATCCATATTTTCATTTGGAAAATTCAGGTGATGCTATTTGTTTTAATAACTCTGCAGTTTTAACTACATGTGTTTTGTTGACAGACACATAGATTCTATCTGGCATATACAGCCAGTTTATACGTGACCTTTATTTTAAAGCGCCCTTGAAGCAATCACATCAATGAAGGCAATCCTCACCTTTCAAGAAATACCTTTTGTAATACCTTTACAGAGAGGTGCCATCTAAGTACTGGAGGCGCTCGCCTTCTCCTCAGACATCCTGGCTGCCGGTTCCCCTTCTCCCTTCCTTTTGGCCTTCCAGTATTCAACCCTTGGTCCGCCTGCCTTTTCCCTCGATGCTTACTCACTTGGTGAGCTTGTCAAACCTATAGCTTTAAATGCTACCTGTATGCCGGGGCCTCCTAAATTGGCATCGCCAAGCAAGGCCTCTCCCCGTGACTCTGAGTCATTTACCCACCTGCCTATTTAACATTACTCTCAGGAGTCTAGGCACCTCAGGTGACCACATCCCCACTCTCCTCTGCCCTTCCTTCCAGTGCTTCAGGCCAGAAACCTTGGAGAAACCCTGACTCATAATCCCTCCCGCCCCCCACCTACATGCAATCTGTTAGCACACTTGTCTCTTCCATCTTCAGAGTAGATCCAGCCTCAGCTTGTCCCCAACATCAGCCACAGGATGAGCCACCCTCCCCACTCGTCTGGCTTCTTGTAGCCACCAGAACAATCCTTTGATAGCCCAAGACCGGCCAGGTCACTCTGCTGTTTACGCCCTGCCTCACAAACCCGACACATCAAGCTTCTGGCCCAACCCCCATCTCCTGAGCACGTTCCCCTGCCCTCTCCTCACTGTGCCACCCCAGTCATGCTGTTCCTCACAGGTGCCAAGCTCATGTCCACTTCCCTCAGGGCCTTTTACTTACTGCCCGGCTGGAGTGCCCTCCCGTGTCCTGCGCCCACCTCACTCAGCCCTTCTTGCCTTCCCAGTGAGAACAGGTGTGATGTTTGTATCTCTCAAGATGGAGACAACACTCTGTCGATCCAACCTGGCTCTCCAGCCTTCATTGTTAAGCTGAACTCTTGACACGTTTTAAATCGTCTGAGCTGTTGAAAGGGATACATCGGTATTGAGGCAAGGCTTCTGAAGCAGCAGATGCCAACATAGTAGTACCACTTCTTCCTAATATCAGCTGCCTGGGTTCTTGGCACATGCCTTGTCGACACTTGGCCACACTGCCCCAAGCAGGCTTGGCAGCTGAACCTCCCTAGCAGTGGTTCTCTGTAAGTATCAATAGATCTGGAGCTAGGGATCCAAAGGCCTTCGGGCACCGCAGGTCAACAGAGAGGGAGAGGGAGCAGAGTGAGCCAGGAGGGGCCTGGGATAACTTGGGAAACTAGCTCCAGCTGAAGGGATGGCTGCCCATCCACCACCCGTGTTGTTCACACGTGGACACGGGCCCAGGCTCACTGCTGAGTCTTCTCTTGAGCAAGGGAAGCTGGAGTTCCACATCTGCTGTATGAAAATTTATTTCTAAAGACCACTAGTTCATCCATATTTCTCTCTCTCTCTCTCTCTCTCTCTCTCTCTCTCTCTCTCTCTCTCTCTCTCTCTCTCTCTCTCTCTCACGCACACACACACACACACACACACGCTGCAGAGCTTATCTGACCTGTGCATGACCAGTTTTCAAGCTCTGCAGTAGTGAAAGGTTATCTCTTAGTCCATGTCTGTTGAACACTGCCTATTTTCGCCACAGGTTTCTGAACGTCTCAAAGTGGTAGATGTCATAGGCACCAAAGTCTACAACGATGGAGAACAAATCATTGCTCAGGTGGGGTATGCTTTATGTAATTCAGTTGGGGATTATGCCCCCAAACGTTATTATACATTCAAATGTGCTCCTGTAATTAGGTATGCGGTGATGAATATTCCTTCTAACAAATAACCTCCTCAGAATGGTTTGAGTTATACCCCCAAAGCTATTTTTATAGTTTTATTTATATAACTAGCTAACCATGGATATTCATGAAGCCATCTAAAGGTTTTGGGTATCGTTTTATATTTGTACGTGACATGAAAGCCACGCATATATACATAGTGAAAGGAGCCCTGGTGGTGTAGTGGTTCCGTGTTGGGCTGCTAACCACAAGGTTGGCAGTTTGAACCCCTCAGCTGCTCCGGGGACAAATTTGAGGCTGTCTGCTCCTGTAAAGACTTCTTATTCTTGGAGACCTGAAGGGTCAGCTCTGCTGCGCTCTACTGAGTCTCTAGGAGTCAGACTCAGCTGGATGGCAGTGGGTTTGGAATGTCACAAAGGAAAACCCCAGGGAAAGAGAGGAAAACCCCAGGGGCGTTCCCTGGGACTCACGGGGAATGCCCCGAAGGACATGTTGGGAGATGTTGTTTTTCTTGGTCAAGAGCTCATCTAGCAGCCGGAAGAAGCCTCCCAAGGCTGCTAGCTGATTTCAGCCCAGAAGGGAGCCTAGGGGACCATAAAGGGCATTGGCTTCTGGGGACTAAAGGGATCAGCATGTTATTTAACCCCTAATGCTTTACTAAATCCCAGTTGGAACCATTAGTACAAGGGGGCTTCAAAAAGTTGGTGAGAAAAATGGAATTAGGAAACCATGGCATTTTTCCACGAGTGCTTTGACCATTCGGTCTCCCAAGAAGCAGGGTTGGCAAGAGTCCAGGGAGAAAGCCTACAGGTGGTCACGCCTCATTTCAGGGGTTTCTTTTTCCAGCTGAGAGCAAGTGATTCCGGTGGGTTTTTAAATAGATTCTGTTGTTTATGTGTCATCTCAACCACCGACTCTCCCTTTGATGTGCGTATACAAGACTCAGGTCTGCCAGGGGAAGGATCACTGTTTCAGAAGGCAAATAAACACATACAGCAAGCCCTCTTGCTTTCCTGCGTACTGCGCGCAGACTAGCGCAGTCAGGGACCAAGGCTTACGCATCACTGCCATCGAGTCTTTCCTGACTCAGGGCCACCCCGTAGCACAGAGTGGACTCCCCCTATGGGTGTCCAGACTGTAACTTGCTATAGGGATAAGTAGCCTTATCTTTCTCCCAGGGAGTGGCTGCTGTGCTTGAACTACTGACCTTGTAGTTAGCTCGCTACACCGCCAGGCTCCTCCTGATCAAGGTTTAGGAGCTAAGAAATAAATGGGTAAATAACGAAGTTTACCAGTTGTCGCCGAGTCAATTCCTGCTCGTGGCAGCGGCTCCTTGGGTGTTGGGGTCGTACTGCACCCCGGGGCCTCTCGTGGCTGTGACCTTGAGACCGCTCATCTGAGGGGCTCTGGGTGGGTTCAGATCTCCACGCTTTGGGTCAGCAGCCAAGCGCTTAACCTTGTGCACGACTCAAGGAGAGCAGAGCAAAATGTACTTTAAAGGGATTTTTTAAGCTTTGTATTTTGAAGTAACCATTCCCAGCAAGTTGCACGGTTAAGACAGAGTCCCCTCACCCAGGGTTCCCCCAGGGTCATGTCTTAATTCTCTTTCCTTCAGGACCAGAACCAGCCAATGGCCATTGGTGTAACCCACAGATCTTACTCAGAGTTTACTAGTGCTACATGCACTTAGAGCATAGAAACAAGGACTTATAAACTTAGAGTTTATTTTTTAAATGATTTTATTGCGGGGGCTCGTACAATTGTTATCACAATCCATACATCCATCCATTGTGCCAAGCACATTTGTACATTTGTTGCCATCATCATTCTCAAAACATTTGTTTTCTACTTGAGCCCTTGATATCAGCTCCTCATTTTCCACCCTCCCTCCCCGCTACCCCCTCATGAACCTTGATAATTTACAAATTATTATTATTTTGCCATGTCTTACACTATCTGATGTCTCCCCTCACCCACTTTTCTGTTGTCCATCCCCCAGGGAGGGGTTTATATGTAGACCCTTGTAATTGGTTCCCCCTTAGGGTTTATTAAACACATTTTTAGACATTGGTTGTCTCAAGCATTTATACACGTAAATTCAGCATTTACTTTTTAAACCATTTTACTGGGGACTCTTACAGCTTCTGTAACATTCCATACATCAATTGTATCAAGCATGTTTGTACATGTTGCCATCGTTAGTTTCAAAAGAGTTTCTTTCTACTTGAGCCTTCATTGTAAACTCCTTTTTTCCCCCTGCCTCACTCCCTCCTGAATCCTTGATCAAGCATTTACTTTTGTGATGTAATCTGAAATGAATGAATTTCTTGAATTACACCAGAGTTTCAAAATATACCTGTTTCTTCAGAATCCGTTGGACAGGTTCAGAAGTCGGTACCTCTGTCATCCTCCATAGTACACAAAGGGACCTCAACAAGTGTGTGGGAAAATAGAAATAAAGGTTGATGGAATTTCCCCTTGGACCTTCAGACGCTCCCCTCCAACCCCATTCATTCAGAAGGCATTGGAAATGAAGACAGAGTTCATTAAAATACAACTTAAAAAAAACCCCATATAGTTAGAAATGGAAGTCCTGTGAGACACTCCCAATAGCTCTCTGAGAGGCCTGGGTGGTGGACTGCAGTAAAAACCGGCAAGGTGTATGCCCACTACTTCCCAATAGGTCTGATGACTCCTACTCCGGGTGAACAGACTGGTTGGTTGTTCTGGATCACCACCAAACGCCTGTGATGAGGACGTGGGCACAGAGTAGCCACCCAGGGAGAATCCCTCCATTTCTGGGGCACAGGATCTGCTGGCCATTTCCTCTTCAGTGGAGAGATGCTGCTGGTACACACAGGCTGAAATGTGGGGGAAATTCCCATCCAGGTGTCTGCCCTGCCCCACTGGTTGGTTGGTCCTTCCTACTTCAGCAGGGCGTGTCTGATCTCGAATCCTTGTGCAGATAGAACCATCGCTGTGGCATTGTCTACTGTGAGCCTCCACATAGGAACTCAGGTAGCTGCGAGGAGGGGGCTTCACTCTTGAAGTGGATAGCTGTCAAGGAATGGGCATCGCTCACCCTCTGCTCTCGTTTTTACTCTCCTAGGGAGATTCGGCTGACTCTTTTTTCATCATAGAATCTGGAGAAGTAAAAATAACGATGAAAAGGAAGGTAGGTGTCCTTAGGTCATAAATCCCCAGAGGTACGGGGAAGCACAGTAGGTGTTCTCTCTTCCGTCATGTCTAGGCCAGGGTTAACGTTCATCTTCCACCCGCGAACCCAACCCTGTGTTTCTTTGCTTTGTCAGAGTAAATCAGAAGTGGAAGAGAACGGGGCAGTGGAAATCGCTCGCTATTCCCGGGGACAGTATTTTGGCGAGCTTGCCCTGGTAACTAACAAACCCCGAGCAGCCTCTGCACATGCCATCGGGACGGTCAAGTGCTTAGGTAAGACTCGCCGCTGCCGGCTTGCTTATGTTGGCACTGCACGTGTGTATTCAGGGTGGTGGTGGGAGCACTTACATGGGTTCACAGGTTTTATGGTCCCCACGACACCTAACAAGGTTCGGAGTCAGTGCATTGTGAGGTTAATTCCCGGAGATTTTCCAGAAAATGTCCACACATACCAGGGGGCTTAAGGAAATTGTACCAAGAGGATGGAGTTTTCCAACAAACTTTTCAGAACTCCCCTTAGGCACCATGGTTTGCATATACACACAACAGCGTCCTATCTTTGTAGTTACAGTGAGACTTCCTCGCGTTATGTGTTGTATCGAATCTTTAAAATAAACAGCATAGAGTGTGGCAGGACAGGTTGGCGTGTGTGGTGGTCCCGCCTCCTCCTAGCCCTGGGACACGAAGGCTCAGGTTTACCCAGGGGGGAGATTTCCTTCGTGGTTCAGCCGTTTCTTAGACCAGTCATGTTGCTCGTGGTTGCTGTTGAGTCGGTTTGAGTCTTCGCGACCCTGTGTAGAACGGAGTGAAACACTGCACGGCCCTGTGCCATCCTTACGGTCACTGTGATGTTTGAGCCCATGGGGACAGCCACTGCGCCGACCCATCTCGTTGAGGGGCTTCCTCGTTTTCATTGAGCCTCTGACTTGATCAAGAATGCTGTCCTCATCCACATGGGATCTGGCCAGAAATGTCTTCGGCTGCAAGCCATCTAGTCAGAGCCTGCAGCAGGGATTTCATACCCAAGGAATAACTGACTTTACCAATGGAAACTGCAGCTCAGAAAGTGGCAATCCAGACGAGGCTTTCTCTCTGAGCGAGAAAATTGATTCTGCAGTAATTAGCCTTTTTCCCTCTTCTTCCCTGCAGTTCATCGCCACTAGAATAAACTTAGTTTCCGTCTTTGTAAGATTTAAGATCCTCAGAATTAACTTCTTAGAGCAGTCAGTTTTTAAAAGGTTTAGAGATGAGTCTAATATTAATCTGGTATTAATACTTGAGTGGAAGACAAGACAATTAGAAACTGACAGGTAATTTCCCTAAGTGTGAGTCAAGGTGATAGGGAACTCCATTAACTTTGTTTCTAGAGTAAATTATATTCACATAAAAGAACAGTTGAGAAATGCCCTGGCTGAAGGGAAAACGCCCAGAGCTCCAGCCCCCGGGGAGGAGCTGCTCCCACCGTTCTGGTCTTCTGCGTTGACATCATCTTCTGCTCTCAGACAATTTCGTAAATGCTTTTTCATTCATTATGGAGCAGGCATTTTCTCAGTCCATGAAGGTTCTACATTGTGTTTGAGACGTGTCCACACGACAAGTGACTGACTTGTGTCCCCCTGCGGGCTGTGCTGCTGGGGCTTTACTCCCATCGCTGTGTACATGCAGAAGGCTTTCCCTTGCACTCTCAGAGCAGTGAGGGTGGGTTGCTCGCTGGTTTGCTCCTACTCGACCGCGGGAGGTGGCCTGTCCATCCTAACCTTGTAACTGCCCGTTTACCTGTGAAAACTTGACAAGGCAAAAAGGAGGTTGTATTTCAATGTTTAGTTTTAGGTTTGAGCGTGTGACCTACGTACGTATTGTGAATTACGTTTTGAAATATGTGGGACCATGCCAACTAAGGGGCACGTGCAGCATGACCTGACTAGGGGGAACAGAAGCATTCTGGAGGCCGTTTTGAAATGACTCGATGACAAAAGAACAAAGCATAGAGAGGGCACCATTTGGTTTTTGCAATGGGGCATGGTGGACCCTGAGAAGGGAAAACCAGAGAGAACACATTTCCCTCTCCTAATTAGCATTAGTTCCTAATACTAAGGTGGAAGCATCAACTAATTTGTTTTTCAAAATTCTAAGGCTCTCTCATGACAGCCCCGTGTAATGTTCTCAGCCCGGGCCAGAGCCTCCCTCGAGCCCGGCACTGCAGCCCTGCAGGGGTGGGGCCCAGAGGGTGGCCTGAGGTGGCCCTAATGGCTTCCTTTGGAAGTAGGGTGGTTTTGTCCTGCACTTTCTAATACCGGCCCCAGAAGGCAGGTGCAGACTAGGTGTCGTGAAAGCCCGCGACCGTCTGCAGGTTTGCAAGGATGTTCTTTGTCTTCCCCGCTGCTCTTTCCTTAGCCATGGATGTGCAGGCTTTCGAAAGGCTGCTGGGACCTTGCATGGAGATTATGAAGAGGAACATCACCACCTACGAAGAGCAGTTAGTGGCCCTGTTCGGAACAAACATGGATATTGTCGAACCCACTGCATGAAGCAACGGATGGAGAAGGGGACCGGTAGTGACAAAGTGCACAGTAGTGGTTAGTCCACGAGAATGCGTTTGTGTAGATGCCAAGCATTTTCTGTGATTCCAGGTTATGGTTTTCGTTTTCACCCTTTCTTACATTTGCAATGTATCAGTAAACAGATTAGTGATTTAATAGTCAATAGGCTTTAACATCACTTTCTAAGTACTTAGATCATAAAAAAATTCAGCGTGCTGACAAATAGGACTTTCTACTCCGTACAGTTGTGATTTGATGGAAAGGTTTTATCCACATGATTGTAACATATTGGAAAGCATCAGTGTTGGAGATGATACTGAAAGGATGCTTTGGTAGGCGATGTAACATGTGCTCATTGAGGCTCACGCAGCATGCTGTGCCCTCCGGGTCAGAGCGAGCTGGAGTGACCCACGCTGCACACCATGGTATCCCGTCCTGTTTTCAACTCATTCTGTCTCTCTCATCAGTACAATTGTAATAAGGTCTGTTTGAAGTGTTTCTGGTGTGCTAAGTTATGTGCTGGCCTTGGCCTCTCGGTGACATGGTAAAGAACATCATATGCAATTTTAAAACCTTTTATACTTTTGCAATAAAGTATTGTTTTGACTTCTTTGGCACACTGTCAGTAGCAGCTTCCCTGACAGGCACTGTCGTCTGACCGGTGGTAGCAGAGAGCTCAGTAAACGTGGATCTTTCCTTCCTTTTTCGCATTATCACTTTCTGTGTTCTCTCTCTTTAATACCCTGAGTTGGACATTCTAGGTCACAAGTAATGTTTAGGGGGGAAATTTTTTTTAAACTATTAAGACCTGTTAAAAGCTAGCTTTTTGTTCTTTCTAGTAAACGCCTAAGATCCCCTAAATAGTTCATAACAGCAACCAAAAAGCCCCTCCTGTACCAAAAAGTGTTTTAGACCCTTCACAATATGCTCTCGGGAACCTCACTCTTGACGTGGCCTGGCAGCACAGCCCTTCACGGTCGCTCTGCCCAGTTCCTCCTTCGCTTGTGCACACTGGAACCTGAGGAAGGCTTTCCCCTCTTTTTTTCTATGAAAACTTCCTCCAAGGCAGCAGAAATAAATGTTTATAAGCAAAGCCATATCCAAAGGTGAAAGAAGTTTCTGCCCGTACCACGTTACTATTAGACTTTGTTATTTGCTTTAATGTAGGCTCACAGTTAAAGTGCAGAATGAATTCAACGTAATAGGATCATTCATGTGCTTATTGTTCTGCTATGTAAGATGATTTTTAATTATACACACTTAAAAGCAATTTAACATGACTGTTAGGCCCACAAGACTTACCAAAGTTTAGAAATACTAATTCTTATCAGTTGTTCGTTTTTAAATGAGAAATTTGTTTTGGGAAACATGATTCAAAAGGAAGATGTACATGGATAAACTTATTCTGTGACTAGTTTGGTCTTAGAGAATGTTTCTAATCATACTTGTACATGAAAATATGGCTAGAATGTATTAATTGGATAATATATAAGAAATTATAAAAAGTACATAAAGGCATAACTTCTGCCACATTTTAGAACATTTTTACTAAACAGATTTGGAAAAGATGGCGTTCTACATATAGATGCTTTGTTTTCTGTTTTACTACAGATTTTAAAAGTCATGTCAGTTAAACAACAACCAAAACAAAAAAGAGAACCCCAAATTCTGGTTCATTGTCATGTATTCTTTATCCATGTTTTTCCAGTAAAATATTTTGTTGCATAAGCTGATGGTTAACTACTCATAGAACAGCAAACGAATGCTTATTTAATAAAGAACTCTGATCAAGGCTGTAAATGCCAGTTACATTATTTTCAGTATTGTTGGTTATATTTAAAATTTCCTTATAATAAAGCACACTTTTATAATAAACCGTGCGAATTGGTTTTTAATATGCTCCCCCACCCCATGCTTATTGTGTTACTATAACTCAGTAATGCATTGCACAATGGGAAAGCACAGAGAGACGTGGCCTCCACACAAGTGATCGTCCCTGGCCCAGTGTGAGGAAGAATGGTTTGGTATGGTAAGTTTGTTCTATTTTAACTCTTAATCATACATGAGTTAAATTATTGTGGCACCCCGCCAATTACACTGGCCATTTAGAAGAAGTGGATAATCTAAGTTGGGAATTTGTGTGGAAAATTATCTGATCAAAACACCTCACAGATTTGGCATCCTTTAACAACTAAGAGGCTCAAGCCAGATTCAGGAGGAGGTTTGGAACAAGGGATATCATTGCTGAGCTCAGATGGTGTGTTCATTTAGGTAGATTAGAGAAACAAATCCATAGACACTCATGTGTATAAGAAAAAGGTTTATATACAAGAGCAATTGAATATTGAGAAAACATCCCAGCCCAGTCCACATCAAGTTCATAAATCTGAGTATTAGCCTGTATGTCCCATACTAATCTTTGAAGTCCTCTTCAGACTCACAAAACAAATGCAATGATGCTGAATGCAAGATGATCACAAGCCAGTGAGTAGTAAGTCTTATGGATCCAGCCAGTGGCGGTAGAAGCATCTCGGCGCTGGCAGGGGTCTCCATGTGGTTCCTCCAGTTCCCAGGGCACAGGGTCTATCAGGGTAGTGCCATGTGTTTTGTCAGTAGAGCATCTCTCAGGGAGTGAGCATTGTCAGTAGACAGTCTCCAAAGGAGTGAGCAAGGAGTCTGTCTCCCGCCTCTAAGGAGGAAATTCCAGAATTCTCAGGAGAAGGCCAGGCCTCATTGGCTATGACCCGATTGACAGAATCCATCCCTTCGCTCTTAATCCTCTAAAGTCCCAAACTGACACCAGATTATGTGACTACCACAGATGGAACTTGGCTGGAATCAGAGAATACCAGAAAGATGTTATTTTCTTATTGACTTTGCTAAGGTATTTGACTGTGTGGACCATAACAAACGATGGATAACCTTGAGGAGAATGGGAATTCCAGAGCACTTAAGTGTGCTCATGCAGAACTTGGACATGGATCGGGCGGCAGTTGTATGAACAGAACAAGGGAATACTGCATGGTTGAAAACCAGCAAAAGCGAGTCACAAGGTTGTATCCTCTCAATCTGTATGCTGAGCAAATCATCTGAGAATCTGGATTATATGAAGAATGTGGCATCAGGATTGGGGGAAGGCTAATTAATAACCGATGATATGCTAATGACACAATCTTGCTGAAAGCAAAGAGGTCATGAAGCACTTACTGATGAAGCCTTCAGCATTAAAACTTAATGTCAAGACGACCCAAATCCTCACAACTTGACCAGTCACAGCACTATCATGGTCAATGGAGACAAGGTTGTTGTCAAGGATTTTGTCATGCTTGAGTCCACAATCAACGCTCACAGAAACAGTACTCAAAAGATCAAAAGACACATTCGATGAGATAAAGCTGCTGCATAAGACCTCTAGAGTATTGAAACGCAAGGATGTTACTTTGAGGACTGAGGTGTACCTGACCCAAGCCATGGCATGTTCCCTTGCCTCCTATGCCTGTGAAAGTGGGGGCTTGAATAAGGAAGACAGAAGAATAGATGCATTCGCATTGTGGTGTTAGAGAATATTGAAAATACCAATGACTGCCAAATGGACACTGATCTGTCTCGGAAGAAGGATGGCCAGCGTGCCCTTAGAGGTAAGAAGGGGGAAACTTCATCTCACATACGTTGGACATGTCTTTCTTGAGAGACCAGTCCCTGGAGGAGGACATCATGTCTGGTCAGGTAGTAGAGGGGCAGCAAAAAGGCAGGCCCTCAAGAAGATGGATTAAAACAGTGGCTGCATCAGTCGGCTCAGGCATTGGGACAACTGGGAGAGTGCTACAGGACCTGGCAGTGTCTCCTGTCACGCACAGGGTCGCTATGGGTCAGAACCGACCCGATGGCACCGAACAACAACCAACCAAGAGTCTGTACTGTTTGGAAACTGTTGTGTCAAGGATGGATTTCCTGATGCATTGCGTGCGGCTAAGGAAAGGCTTAGGAATTCTCAGAATATTCTTTTAACATGGAAGTGCTGTTGCTTATTATAAAGATTAAGCAGTGTTGTTTTCCTGTGTTTCAATATGAACTAGGACTCTGCATAAATTTTAACATGAACTTCTACATTCCCTGTGACACAAGATGAGTGAATGCATTTGAGTTACTACTATAAACTTTGGGGTAGGAAGCCAGGACATGTAGATTTTATTAAAATGTTTTAAGTACTTAGTCCTTTTCCTTTAAAAAGCTACTGATTATATATATGTATATTATATGTATATATTGCCAATTTTCTCAAGAAATGTAACTTGGATTTGGTTACCGTTAGCGTTTTTAGAAGAAATCAATACTGTAGGAGTCTGGATGAGAAGCCCCCATTTTGTTAGCTACCTGAAGAAGAGATTTGAACACCTAAATAAAATGGTTTTGTGGTTGTTTTTACACCTAAATAAAATGCTAACACCTAAGGAGTGTAAGGCATACTGGCTTCTAAAGATAAAAGTTAATTGGAAGTACATTTTGTTAATGTTGAATATCCGTACTCTATACAACAAAAATACTTTTGACAGAAAGGGAGAAATTGGAGTAAGATTTGAGACGACCTTGGCCCTGTTCCAGGGTACTTTTTAAAGCAACAAAACCGGTGGTTGAGCAATTGAAACTATACAGGTGTGCATCTTCACAAGCATTCTTAAAAAACACACCCAAACACACAGGACACCTCAACAATATAGGGGTAATGCATTATGAAAATATAAGCAGTAAAACTCCAACCCAAACTCTGCCATCTAGTCAATTCCGACTCATAGTGAGCCTATAGGACAGGGTACCTGTAGGCTTCTGAGACTAACTTTTGATGGGATTAGAAAGCCTCATCTTTCTCCTTCAGCATGGTTCGTGGTTTCAAACTACTAATCTTGCAGTAAATAGGCCAACAGGTAAGTCTACTAAGCTGCCAGGGCCCGAGTTAATCCCCGGAGGCTTTCTATGACTCTTCAATAGTCAGCACTGACTTGATGGCAGTGAGCTTGCATTTTTGCTTTGGATGTGCCTAACATATGTGTGAACATTTACATCAGTTCAAGTTCCATAACAAGGGAGAAGCAGACTTCACTGCCAAACTTAAAGTGAGTTGAGATCTCTGTGCTCTTTATACAATTCTTAGCCTCCTATTTTCTCCAAATAAGTTAGAGATCCTAATCTATATATAAAAGAAAACCAAATAACATTCCCAGTGGAGATTAAAACTGTTCAAAGAGGAAAACCCTCTTATTTGGCCAACAGATCTGATTCAAGGCTTTTTAGTAGAAATTCGCCTAGAAAACTCTGAAGAAGCATATCACATCTGTATATGGGAAGGTGGGAAAGATTGCCAACTGTGGATGCCACATTAATGAAAATGTTACAAATGAAGGTTATCTTCCCATATTTTGATTTGACTCTGCCCAACTCTTGCTGTTTGCTCTAACACAGAATAACATCACTGCACAATGTATATATGAGATGGTTTATTAGCACCCATCGTGACTGGTTATGATATGTACGTGCCCTATTGTACTCTCAATGCAAGACACAGAACGTTGAAGCCGAGTTAGAAGTGGACTCCGCGTAATGCCCCCTTGCTGGAGCATGCCTGCTGCAACAGAAGACAGAATTGGGACCACACGGCAAACTCCCACAGTAGAGCCAGCCAAGGAGGGACCATAACAAATGAGCAACAGGAACAAAGCTAAGACACAAAGCCCCTGAGGAGCCCCCAAAATAGACTTCAGGCTGGGAGGGGCAATTCCTGGAACCCCCCAGGACTGGTGAGGAGAAAGTCATAAAGGTCAGCAGGCAGACCTGGAATTAAGTGCTTTTTCAGAGATTTTTGCTAGTTTTTTTTTTCTCTTTTTAGTCAATCTTTTGTTTTCTTTATGTTTGTCTCTGTTATTGTTGGATTGCCTACCTATATAAGATAGACATGGGTAGCAAGCCCAAGGAGAAAGCAACAGGACCAACGGTCCTGGAGGAACTTGGGGGAGGAGGAGGCGGGAGAAGGGAGCAGTGAGCATCACCATAGATGGGAACAACTAGGGAATTAAAATCAACAACGAGGAGGACATAGAGATCCTGGATTGTTGGAGCAACAGAAATCTAGCTGAGAGGAAGCACTAACAGGCAGAAGTAGGGTGAGCATGATTGTGGGACAGGAGGAAGGTCAAAGGAAAACAGGAAAGATCTAGGAAGCGTGGGTGAAGGGAGACATCAGACAGTGCAAGATATGACAATTTGTAAATTATCAAGGGTTCATGGGGGGCGGGGAGGGGAGGGAAGGCAAAAAAAGCGGATGTTTTGAGAATGATGGCAATGAATACAAATGTGCTTTGTGATAAGTGTTGTATGAGCCCCTAATAAAACAATTCAAAACAAAAATAATCTAAGAAGCAAAGCTATGGATAGAGATATAAACATAGGTGTTTACATATGTAAATATATTAATTCATAAAAATAGAGATTTGGGCCTATGTACATATATTTATATGGCAAACACTGAGGTAGTTGAAGGATTTGGGGCCTCAATGCAAGAACACTTTGTTCTAACAAGCTAGCCCTCCCAGCATACTCATTGAAGACAAAATGGGTACATAAGCAAATATGGTGAAGAAAGCTGACGGTGTCCAGCTATCAAAAGATATGGCATCTCGGGTCTTTAAAGGATTAATGTTAAACAGGCATCCATCTCGCAGAGAAGAAACCCACATGGAAGAAGCAAAACAGCCTGTGTAGCCAAGATGTGTCAACAGGATCAGGTAACAGGCACCAGAAGATCAAAAACAAAAAAATAACATAGTTGAGAACAAGGGGGGGTCAGAGCAGAGACCCAAAACCCATCTTTAGACAATGGAAAGAGTCACAAGGCAGGGATTAGGCAACCATGGTGCAGTATAGCACCCATGAAACAATATTCCCCTGGTTCCTTGAGGCTTCCTCACTCCCCACTATCATGACTTTGGGCTAGACGGAAGCCTGTACACTGACTGGTACAGATAAGAGCTCACGATGCACAGAATCCAGGTCAGACAAACCCCTCAGGAACACAAGTGGAAGTAGTAATACCAGGAAGGTAGAGGCAAGGAGTGGAGAGGAGGAGGAAGGGGGGAACCATTTGCAATGATCGATGCATAACCACACACACACCCCACCCATGGGACAAATAACAAACCGCAGTTAATGTAAGATATGAAAATAATTTATCGAGAGGGAGAAGGGGCGAACTAATACCAAGGGCTCAAATATAAAGGAAATGTTTAGAAAACAATGATGGTAACATATGTGCAGATATGCTTGATAACACTGATGTATGGATTGTTATGAGCTGTAAGAGCCCCCAATAAAATGATCTTTGGGGAAAAAAGTGGAATCTGACAATGATACCTTAATTTTTTTTTAATACATGAAAACGTTGACAAATTGCAGAAACCTTGAGTGAGTGAGTTTGTGGTCAATCACAAATCTTGAATAGCCTCTACTTGTAATTTTCCACATCTGTCCTAGTAGGAAACCTAGCTAGACCCTGCAGAGGGAACAAGAGCATAAACTATACGCCTGGCACTTACATGGTTTTTTTAGGCCAAAGGCTGGCACTTACAAATGTATTTACTTTTACATAATGACCAAGTTCTTAAATTATGCACATAAGACATTTTTATCAGCCTAGTAATATTTTTATTATTTTCCAGAGAGGTGCCTGCTATAAAGACAACTTTGGCAAATCTTTTTGTCATAAAGTCCCCTCTAAAGCTCACCTTAAAACATTAAATGTATTTTTGATTACTACAATATTGTGAGAATGCTGTGCAACTTGGAGCTCAAGTGCACCCAGGAGACAGGAGCGTTCCTGTAGGTGTGGGATGGGCATTGCGGGAGACAGTGGGAGAATGGAGGAGGCGGCCTGCCCTCACGTAACCCAAACAAAGGCAGAGAGTGGCACTTGACGCACCTGGCTTCCTCCCTACTCCGACTCAGGATTCAAAACGGTGAGTGATGTGACATGGTGATGGAGTTGCCCTTGAGGTGAATCATTCTGCCTATTTCCCTCTAACTTTGCATTCCCTGGTTCAGTGGGCAGAGCTGCTTACTGAGTGCTCATGATGAATCACAAAAAAGATTAACGAGGGAAGCAAATGTTGGCAAGATATTAAGTGTAGCATGTTGTGATAGAAGCTACACATCATTCCTGTCATGTTAAATTCTCTTCCCAGGATGACTTGACTTCTAAAATGAGGTGCTTCTGACTACCAACTAAGAGCGAATGCACAGAGAGAAGGGCCGAGGACACCACGTAGTAATGAGTCAAAAGACGTGGGCATTTGTGGTAAAGAAGTGGTGTGTTCCAGGGAGTCTGCCTACCACTGTCAGTTGGTGGTATTTTGGTGGCTTGCAGGTTGCTGTGATACTGGAAGCTGTGTTACCAGTATTTCAGATACCAGCAGGGTCACCCATAAAGCTTCCAGACCAGACTGGAAAGAAGGATGTGGAGAATCTACTATTTCCTAGAATAGATCATTTGTTATCTAAGCCATTAACACAAATGGTTCATTCCTGGTCACTGGAACCCTGTGGGATCCAGTGCTGGAGACGAGCCCCTAGGTGAAAAGGCTGCAGACATTTATCATCATCACAGTACGGGATGTATTGAGTATGAATCAAGGATAATTGAAGTTCTCAAAAAAAAAAAAAAAGGAAAGCTTTAAGATCCACATTTTACCCTAGGCGCTTGTGAACTGAACCGGACTGGTGTTGGCCGTTGTGAATCAGACAACTGCAATGTCGTTTATGCCGGGAATGTCAAATGATGAGACATGGTGGCACATCTGTCATTAAAAAAGACTTCATCTCGCATACTTGACACATTGTCTGGCAAGATGGGTCCTGGAGAAGGACATCATGCTTGGCATAGGAGGAAGGTCCTCAAGATGGATTGGCACAGCGGCTGCATCCACGGCCCCGGGCCCAGAAACAGTGAGGAGGATGGCACCGAAGCGGGCAGTTTCCTTCGGTTGTGCAGAGGGTCACCAAGGACCAGAGCCCACTGGATGGCGCCTAACAACCCCAGCCACCTTTGACCACTTGAAACGCGATGGATTGATCGATGGTCTCCACACTCAGGCAGCGCAGTGCTCATTAGGACACTAGCTGTGCAAGTGCCCCGTAGCCCTTCCCCGGTAAGGAGCACTTCGGTGTTGGCTGTCTGTAACAAATTAGACACTGGTGTTTGTTGTTGGCAAGTAATTTTACAAACTATTGAAAATTATTTTTTAAGATGAGTGTATCGATAAATTTTGGCACAGAGGTGTGTGTGTGTGTAATTGTGTCTGTACTGAAAGAGTAGGTGTATTTAAAGAAACTGGGTTTATGTCCATTTTAGCCTAGCAACATCTGGAGGACAGATAAAACTTACGTAATTATATTTGTCTTAGTTGAAGAGTAGACTTTACATACATAAAAATTTCCTAGGACCTTTGTTTTGTCCTTTGAGCTTTGTTCTGGCTTACAAGTTGGCCAATCATGGTGCTCTTGTTTGAAATACAACAAAACCCATGAGGCAGAATTCGATGGAATTGTCTTGTTTTTTTCCTGAATCTTTTAAACTTCGCAGACAGGCACCACCTTTGACACGTTGGCTTTCAGGGGTTTTTAACATACTGTAAAGGGCACTGTATAGTCATTTAGTTTCCTGAGGAAGGTGCACAAAAGAACTAATTATGCACATAATAATCCAGGTATTTTAATTCCTTGTTGCTTAAGTATCTGAATTTTACTTACATTCAAAGACTTGGGTAAAAAGGAGATCAGAGATCCAGTATGGGGAAATATTTTCCATGGTATATCCTCACCTACTAGCACAGTTACCAACAAATCTGTTTGTAACCTCATCAACTAGCATAGTAAGCAAGAAATAAAAGGAACTCTTTTCGAATCGATGAAAAAATGTTAAGTGAATGAGGAAATAAAAACGCTCCATTAAGATTTTAGTTTACACAGGTAGAGATAAGAGCTCAGGACACATGGAATCCAGGTCAGATAAACCCCTCAGGAACAGAAATGGAGTAGTGATACCAGGAGGGTAAAGGGAGGTGGGGAGGAAGGGGCAACCAATTGCCATGATTGACACATAACCACACCCACACACCCTAGGAGGACGAACAACAGAAGCCATGGGGGGAGGGAGGCAGTGGTCAGTGTAAGATATGAAAATAATAATTTTTAATTTATTGAGTGGGAAGGAAAAAAGAGGAGCTGACACCAAGGGCTCAAACAGAAGGTAAATGTTTAAATAATGATGGCAACATATGTACAAAAATGCTTGATACAATTGATGTGTGGATTGTTCTAAGAGCTGTAAGTGCCCCCAATAAAATGATCTTTTAAAAAAAAAGTTTAGCTTAAACTTTTAAAATAAAGTTTAGATGAAAATAGATCTCAATTCAGGTGGATGACTCAGGGTATGAGAGATCATTTGGGGGTAGGAGGAGGCTAAGGGACATCTTTCTAGTTTCCTGAGGGGAGGTTAGATATAAAGATTACAACTCATGAAATTACACACTGGGGTATAAGTCTTCAATTTAGGGATACAATTTTTATCAACTATTTTTAAAAAAGGAATAAGCATACCAAAACAAACAACCTCCCAACACATTAGTTACTGATCTGAAAGATGATAAATTCAAATTTTGCCCAATTTTTTCAGGGAAAAAAACATAGGCATGTTTTTACTCCTCCTTTTTCTTAACTTTTATTTAAGAAGGAAATAACATGTTTGATTATCAATTGTGAGTAAAAAAATTAAGTCTGGGATCACGTGGCAATGTATGTAAAGCATGAAAGAAATTAAAAAACTTATCTCAACATAGAAGGATTAATTTGGGCTTTTTGACTTGTTGCATGGCTTAGAGTTCAAATTTACAGAAATGAGTTAAACCACGAGCTGAGGTGTCTAAAGAGCATACCCTCGCCCGTAACACGTTGAGAAACACCTGTTGTAATTCCAGATGATTTGCAGAAGCTTAACTTCGGGGGAAAAGAGGAGCTGTTACCAAGGGCTCAAGTAGAAGGAAAATATTTTGAAAAGGAGGATGGCAACATATGTACAAATATGTTTGATACAGTTAATGTATGGATTGTTATAAGAACCGGAAGGGCCCTAACTTAAATATGGGGGGGGGGACAGAGCTTAACGTCACAGATTTCTTACTAATGTTAGTTCCACATCGAGGTATTTAGTGATGTACAGATATAAAACCTAAAACACAAATTAAATGAAACGCTTAAAGTTCAAAGGAGAAAGAGTGTAACAATGCCTTTGTAACGTGAGTGGGAAAAACATCAATTATGGACGGGGTGCACCCACCCGACGTGAGGGACAACCCTGTTTAGAAAAGCCCAGAGTCGGCACCATTCCTTTCCCGGTGGGTCCGAGCCTGGAATAGTTTAGGGAGGCCCTCCTAGTGGAAACCAAGTGGACAGGCAATTTTCTTCTGGCGCGGGAGAGGTGGCTAATCAACACTCACCAGAGGCGCGCACAGAAAACGACTCGCCAATTACATTGCTTGAGTTACACGGGAATCTGCAGCCAGTCAACTGGTGCGACGGGAGGCGCAGCGCTGAGACTGGCCTCCATTTCAAAACCACTAACAATCGCCCGCCTCACAGCGGCTCGCCCTGCAAACTCGCCAGGCCCGGCACACAGTGGGGGGCGCGACGAAATTGGGGGTGACCGGAACCGAGCCGACACACAGTCCTCGCGTTACTGCCCTGGGGGTAGTGAGACAGGGCGAGGCGGGTAGCAGCGCCCTGGGGCTCCCCGCCGGCGCTCGGCAGCTCTGGGTTGGCTGCGTCAGGCTGGGACCGTGATTTGTGGGTGACCGGCCCCCCGGAGGCCGCACAGCTTCCGCCCATGCAGTCATCTCCTTCCCCTCCACGAAAACAATGCTTTGGCTTCCAGCCAAACCTGGAGCAGCAAGCGACGTAGCTGTTTACGGCCCGGAAAGGGTGCCGCGAAAGGCTTAGGGCCGCTCCGGGTGCCACGAAAGGCCCAAAGGAAGAGCCGAAGCCCAGGCTTTAAAAGACTCCCCTCCTCCGCCCCCTCCTTTTTGTCCCAGACACCAAAACAAACGAGCTGATACACGTGTCCCTATGACTCTTGTTTACTATCAAGGCTCCCCTGCGCGTGCCCCTCTGGGAGCTGTAGTCCAGCCGCCGCCTCCTGCAGGCGGCTTGCCACGCAAAAGACCAGAGACGGGACTACGAACCCATCATCCATTTCGGGGGCCAGATTTGGCTTGAGGCCCCAGAGTCTAGGCAGGAATCCAATCGGCAGCGCTCCCCCGTGTGATTGACACGCCACTTTCTCCACTAAACACAACGCAAAAGTCAACACAAGCCCGCCTCCCGAGACGGGCCACAGGACCAGCCAATGGCAAGGGGTTCTGGTTGAATGGCAGTTCTCTAGATCAATGAGAAAGCGAAGCTGCTGGGCGGAGGCTCAACCCCCGGGGGGTGGAGGGGAGGGGGAAGACGCAGCTTGAAAGACTTGGTAATGGCGACGGGTTTGGTAAGTAGCAAAGTTTCGGTTGAGAAGTAAGAGCGGCGGCGGGAGCAGAGACGCGCGCCCGGGAAGCCGGCGTCGGTCAGATAAGGGGTACGCGAGTCTCTGGGGGTGGTGTCGCGGTCCGGGCTGCCCGCGCTGAGGGTGCCGGCCTCAGCGGCGGGTTTGTTGTCTTTCGGCTCGGGCAGGGGTGGGGGTGGGGGTTGGGATGGGAAGGGAGGGGCCGGAGCCCGAGGGGTTCGGTCGGCCGCGCGAGCTCTGGCCTGCGCTCCCGCGCCTCCCCGAGGGGCTGCCTTCCGACTGGGGGCCACCTAACCGCCCGACAGCTGCCGGCCGCCATCCGCGAGCTCCCCTGGGCTTCGCCGCCGCGGCGGCGCTGGGGGGTCTCGGGGGCGGGGACTGGGAGGAGTTTGGGCCGGAGCTGCGCTTGGGCCGGGTGGGTGGTCGGGCTGGGTGCGGAGCGAAGCCCCGCTGGGGCGGGGGAAGGGGCCTGCGCCGCGCCCGGGCCGCCCCGGAAAGTTTGCCTAGAACTCCTCGCGTGTGGGCGGAGGGCCGGAGGCTGGCCCGGAGTGGGGGGCCGGCCGGGGATGGGCGACCCCCGTGAGGCGCCGTCTCCCCGCGGGCCGAAGGGGGCTCGGGTCGAGCTGGGGAGCTCGCGGAGCCGCTGGGCCCCGGGGCTCATTGTTACGCAGTTCGAATGAATGGGCTCCGGGGCGCCTGCGCGCTGGGGCTGAGCCGAAGGGAAAAACAAGCCCGGAGTCCAGGCTGCGGTCACATGATGGGGGGAGGGGAGGGAGCGCGGTGAATGGCGAAAGAGGTGGGGGGTGGACTTGGCGTGGACCGGGCGGCGCTCTCTGTGGGACCGAGAGCCGAGGCTTGGCAGGCGGTCTCCGTCGCCGCCTTCCGACGGAGGCTGCTGCCCCAGGCCGACGAAAACAAAACAAAAAAGAATCCCGGAGAAGTCGGCCGTCGTCGCGACCCGGGCGCTGCTGCTTCTGCCCGCTGAAGGCTGCGCGCAGCCTTGGGGCTTCGCCGCGAGCCCCAGTCTAGCGCCCGTGCGTCGGGAGTTTCCTGCGAGAATCGCTTTTGGCGCTCGCATTCCGCCCCCCCGGTTTAGAATGACGCGGGCGCCAGTTGGGGAGCTGGCATCCGTGTCATAGGTAATTGTACTGGGAAGAGGTGGAGCACTTCGCATGCATTTCCCTCTGCCGAGTGTAACGGAGCACTCCTACCAGTGCTTTGGAAATTTCACTTACTTTAGAGGATGAAGAAAAAATTAGCATTTTAAATACTTAATGTCCTCTTGTAGATAACCATCTACATCGGAAGTAGCTTCCTTGTACGTTTGGTCTAAGCTTGCTCTTTTTCCTTTTTCGTTGTTGCTGTCGGTTTTGCTTGCAAACTGGAGTGTTACGGTCAGCCGTTCAGTTTCCTCTATTAACTATTCAGTTTTTTGCTAAGTGAGCAATGTTTGACAAAATTTTAAGGAACTTTGCGTTATGTTCAAAAGAACGCTCACACATTTAAGCTGGGCCATTGCTTTGTATGAAGCCATTTAGGCACGTTACCGCGAGTTGACACTAGGTTTTCTTCTCAATTGACAAATTATAGAATGAGAGTTAATATCACTTTTTGGTTTTCCGTCGTGGTGTCATAAACTGAATTACCTTTTCTTGCTTGCCCGAAGACACCTCCCCACCCCCCTCTTTGTTCACTTAAACTCCTACTCACGTACCCTAGTTAGGGTTATTTTTCTAAGGATGCCCCCACAAGCCATGTTGTGGTCTCCCCTATCTTTTCGTGCTCCTAAGCGCGGACATCTCACGCTTGACCCGAGCTGCTGCTCTCTTGGCAGTTGACTCGTCCATGGCTACATTTTAGCTTCCTGGGGCTCCCCTGGCGTGCTAGCCAGAGTTCAAAAACAAACGCACTGCCATCCAGTCCCTTCTGACTCCTGGCGAACCTGTAGGACAGGGTCGAGTTGTCCCTGTGGGTTTGTGCGGCTCACTCTTTATGGGAGTAGCAAGCCTGGTTTTCTCCTGCAGAGCAGCTCTTGCTTTTGAACTGCTGACTTTGTTCTTAGCAGCCCAACCTGGAACCATTGCCCCAGCAGGGAGCCAGCCCGCTGCGCTCTCCACGTGCTCAGCAAAGCCCCGGCCCATGGAGGCGACTTCAGAGTGAATTTGAAGCACCATGTGTCTGTTTAAAATGAAAATACCCCAACTACTTTTGTCATGAATTACAAGAAGCTACTTTATTGTTTATGAGACAGTGCCTGGTACATTAGTGTATTATAGTTTAAGTATGAAAGTGTCTTATTTACTCAGAAGGACAAATCGCAACCAATTACAAATTTTAGAGACTGACAAATACTCGATGAATCACAAAATTCAGAAGAAATAACACAATGGAGTCTTTAGCTTATACGTCCTAGCACATCATTAATATTCATATTGCTTCATGCTTTGGTCAGCACACACTTGGGTGCTTTGTGCTATTAGAAAAATATTTTGAGTTATTTATAAAAGTTATTGACAGTAGCTTTAACAAAGTTCTTACTGATTCACAGATCATTAAAAGTAATGTAAAAATGTTTAAGATTACAGTCAAGTTTAGAAAAGCTAGCAAGGTTTTTATTTTCATATATGAATTCTTAAATGATTTCAGAACATTTCAAGATTTTACATACAATTCATCTTAAATATGATTTGAGGTCAGTATTTTAGTAAAACTTTTGTAAATGTTCTTGTGTTATGAGTTTTCTGTTATCTTCATCAATGTCGACATTTGTATCAAATCACATTGGTGTCTCGCTTAGGCGAACTTATCTATGTAAGGAGGCGTCCTGATGGTGCTGTAGTGAAGTACTCCACTGCTGTGGAGAAAAGTCAGCTGGTCAGCCCCACCAGCTGCTCTGTGGGAGAAAGATGGAGCAGTCTGCTTCTGTAAAGATTTACAGCTTTAGAAACACCCGGGGCAATTCTATGCCCTATATAGATAGCCTTTGCTATGAGCCTGAATAGATAGACTTGAAGGCAGTTGGCTACCTGAAATGTGATTGGGCATCAGATGATGAAATAGAAGAGTGCTTTGGAGCTAAGCAGGGGCGTGAGATTTGCTTATTTTCTTTCAATCTATAATAATGAAAGGTAGGTAGCTACTATGTCCTTTACAAATAGGAAAAGTGGCACAGAGGTGAAATTGTTCTCGGTTGTGCAAGTGCTAAATGATGTGTCATTAGTGGTATATTTTACCAAAAAGTAGTATATTCTACCCACTTTGGGGGGGGGATGTTTTTTCCCTTTGGCACAGGAAAATTAGAGATGTAGAGACATTTCTCTGAAATACTGTGCTTGAAGTAGTTTCTACTGCAAATATTCTTCTAAAAAGTCATTAAGGCAACCTAGCTGCTTTGTTAATAGACGGTTATATTTGGTATAGTTTGTTAAAGAGCCTAGTTTTAGCTTGTAATTGTGTTTTCTATTTTGAATACAGCATGTAAGAAATATGTTCATTGGAAATTGCCTTCTCTTCATGCCTCTAAACAATTTTGAGTGTGTAGTCCAGACATGGTATAGAAGTTCTTCAAAGTTAGGAGAGGGCAAGGATCTACATATAACCCCCTCCCAGGGAGATGGACAACAGAAAAGTGGGTGAAGGGAGACCGGTTATTGTAAGACATGAGAAGATAATTATTTATAAATTATTATAAAGGGTTCATGAAGGAGGGAGAGAAAATGAGGAAGGGAGGGAGGGAAAAATAATGAGCTGATTCCCAGGGCTCAAGTAGAAATGTTTTGAAAATGATGGCAACCTATGTACAAATGTGCTTGACACAATGGATCTATGAACGGTGATACGAGCTGACCAGGGAAGCCTCCAATAAAATGATTAAAAAGAGAGAGCTTATTACCATGGAAATGGGTGAACAGGTAAGGATTTAGTTGCCATTGAGTTGACTCTGAGTGACAGTGGGGAGGCTTTCTGAGACTAAATCTTTACAGGAACCGCCAGCAGCAGCATTTCACAGCGTGATGAATGAGTTTGAACCACCAAATTGGAGATTAGCAGCCCAGTACTTAACCCACAGTGCCACCAGGGATCCTCAGGGAAGAACCAAACAAGAACTCTTGTCATCCAGTCAATTCCAGCTCTATAGGAGAGGGTGGGACTCTGTGTGTGTGTGTGTGTGGGGGGTATCTGAGACTACCTTTTTGTGGTAGCAGTTTAGCTCTCTTAACCTTAACAGTTAGCTGCCAGTGGGTAAACCACACACCACCAGGGTCCACAGGGAATAAGGGGCACTTGATAAAAGGAGTCCAATCTATATTGGTCTGTGTGTTTTTGTCTTTCCCAAGTTTTCCTCTTAAAAAGAAAATATGCCCTGTCGCCCCATTTTCCTTTCGTATGCAAATTAATTGCACAACTGTGTTGAGGTGTAACTAATTAGATGAAGTATGTGGTAATGCTCTGCACATAGTAGGTTCCTATGGGCCTTTTGTAAAACCCTAATTTTCTTTCTCATTCACTGAGACTTAGCTATTTAGTCCTGTCTTCCTCTCCACCCTCTACCTGAGATTTTTTTTGGTATGTGGTTGTATTTATTTAAAGATCATTTTCCAAGATTTTGTTTCTCAAAGTTTGCAGAATAATAGAACTCCCCATTCACTAGAGATTGTGAATTATTGAAGGAGAATTTCTGCTCTTTTGAGAATATCTACTTGGTGTAAATGAAGGGGGTAGGGGTAGTATTTCTGAATAAGAATCCTTCCAACATTGCTTCACTACATCAGAGACCTAGCTTGCTTCCTCCACTGTAATTTGGAAAGGAAAATATGTGAGACTAGAAACTGCATTCACCTGTAAGATATGAAGTTTCATATTACTGAATTCTCACTGCAGCCCTGTGAGGGCCCTTGCCGTGCTACAGGGTGGGCTGCCAGTCACAAGGTCAGCAGTCTGACCCACAAGCCCCTTCCTGGGGAGAGATGGGGCTGTGTTACCCTGTAAAGGCTATAGAAAAGCCACGCAAGGGGCCCCCTATACTCTGCGGCCTCTATGCTGGTGGGTGTCAGAACCTTGTGAGATGCCATGAGGGCAAAGCTGTGATCTGTTGCTTTCTGTCTAGGCTTTCTTGTATACACAGTGGGTTGAAAGTACCACAGCCTCAATCATCTCAAGACCCATGTTTTGATAGCTTTGAGAACACATAGAGCTCAAATGAGCAAATAGTATGGTTATTGGAAGGTAGTTCTGTTTTGAAAGTTATGTTTGTTTTTATCTTCCCTTAATGTTCTGGTGGCAGATAGCTCTAGGACTGAAGAGCCTGCCAGTTTGCGGTAAATTGTGAATGGTGGTCATTGCCTAGGCTGTTAATAGGGAAGTATAGCTAAGGAGACTGAAACCCAGAGAGCCCTGCATAGAGTGGGAGGACAAGACACCTACAACTCTGCTTCCCAGCTCGCTCTGCAGGTGTGGGCATCTGCAGTTCAACCTTGACATTTCCTGTTAGAGGCAAAACATTAATGAAGGTTTTCAACATTGAAATTGCAATTTGGGTTGACCTCTGCAGATCCCATCTGCAGCATAGTATAGCATTTAGAATAGTTAGGGAGGGCTAAATTATGCCCTGTGGGACAGTTCTCTGTTCAATAGAATCACTTAGAATCAGAATGGACTCAATGGTAATGGTTGGTTTTTTTAAGGTGTGTGTGTGTGTGTGTGTGTGTGTATATATATATATATATATTTAAATCATTTTGGGGGCTCGTAGAATTCTTATCACCATCCATACATCCATCCATTGTGTCAAGCACAGTTGTACATTTGTTGCCATTATCATTCTCAAAACATTTGCCTTCCACTTGAGCCCTGAACATCGGCTCCTCTGGGTTTTTTTGGTATTTTAATTCTTAAAATATGGGGAAAATTTAAAATCTGGTATCTAAAGTGTTAGTGTTGTCTGTTTAAGGAACTTGCTTAGAATGTCTAGTCCCTGACTTGTTTTATGAGTTTACTAAAAAAGGAATCTACATGGCCTCTACCACTTGTCTGTACTTTGATGAGAACTCTTGCAAAGGAACCTGGGGGGCAGGTGACTGAGGGGATGGACATTGGGAATGTGAATAGTGTTTTTTTAAGTGCCCACTCCCTTACATAGTTATTAGAGATGTCCCTACATAACACATGTCTTATTTCTGCATCATTTTGTGTAGTGCCAGTGTTCCTGAGCACCTGTTTCACTTCTATTATCTCATTAAATTTTCACAGCAAACTGGGGGTTAGGTGCTTTTCTTATTTTATAAATAAGGCATAACGCTTTTAAAGTTAATTGCCCAGTGCACATAACTAGTAAGTGCCAAGTGTGGGATATGAATTTAGGTGGCTTGACTTCAGTCCTTTTTGTCTACTAAAGACAAAACCGTTTTCCTAAACTAGCATTCACAATTCAACTTTTCCTGCTTAGTGTCCATGACCACCTGACGGCAAGGGTGTCCTCCCTCGTAGTGATAACTAGTTCACACTGTCCTAATCTCCGGAGAGCTTTGCGAGCTCTGGGTTTGCTCAGGGGAGTTTCTCTTCCTCTTTACACGTTGATAGTTAAGCCCCGCTCTGTAGAACTGTCATTTTATTTTTCTATTAAAGTGTACATTTCTTGAGTGTGATAAATTTGGGTATCATTGAGACCAGACATTGCAATTAATAGAGCCACCTGTGCACTGTAGTTATGAAAGAAATGGTTTATTGGTCACAATGAATTGTGATTCAAAGAGCTACCACATTAAAGAAGAAATACATGTGCAGACAGACCTCAGAGAAAGGGCAGATTTGGTTCCGGCCCACCACAGTAAAGCGCCTGGCACAAGAAAGCCTGTCACAAAGAGTTGTTGGTTCCCCAGTGCATACAAGAGTTCGATTTAAAACCCAGAACAAAAATATCAATGTGAATGAGGGGGAGTGCCGAGTGGAGACCCAAAACCCATCTGTAGACAATTGGACTTCCCCTTACAGAAGGGTCACAAAGAGGAGATGAGCCAGTCAGGGTGCAGTGTAGCACTAATGAAACATAAAACTTTTCCTCTAGTTCTTTAATTCTTCCTCCCCCCCCCCCCACTATCATGATCCCATTTCTACCTTACAAATCCCGCTAGACCAGAGGATGTACACTGGTAGAGATCAGAGCTTGAAACACAGAGAATCCAGGACAGATAAACCCCTCAGGACCAATAATGAGAGTAGTGATACCATGAGGGGAAGGGGAAGGTGGCAGGGAGAAAAGGGGAACCTATCACAATGATGTACATAGAACCCCTTCCCTGGGGAATGGACAACAGAAAAGTGGGTGAAAGGAGACATCAGTCAGTGTAAGACATGAAAAAATAGTTAACAGTTTATAAATTATCAAGGGTTCCTGAGGGAGGGAGGGAAAAAAATGAGCAGATAACAAGGGCTCAAATAGAAAATGATTTAAAATGAGGATGGCAACAATGTGCTTGACACAATGTATGTATGTATGGATTGTGATAATAGCTTGTGTGAGCCCCCAATAAAATGATTTTAAAAGAAAGTAGATGTCTAGAAAAGGATGATGGCAATATGTACAAATATGTTTGATACAATTGATTGTTAATAGGAGTTGTAAGAGCCCCAACAAAATGATCTTTTAATTAAAAAATAAAGTTGGATTTACACTATACTCTCTTGAAAATGTACTCTTTCCTACACGACTGTGAAATTGAGCAGTAGCATGCTGAGGACCCGAGTATGGTGGGCTTGACCGGCTGTGCACGGTACAAAGCAAGCACTTGCTGCTAGGGAAACGGTGTCAGTGGACTTGCTGATGAATGCAGGGTTTCCCCAGACATTCAATTGGTAAAAATAAAATAAACCACAATATCAGAATAGGGCAATGAAGCGAAGCACTATTAAATGAGGTGTACTATGATTCTGTAGAAGAAAATACTTAAAAATTCAAATAATCCTTTGAAATATACATGTAATTTAATGCTGACAGCACAATTGTAGGTCAATATCAAGGAGTTGGCCTGGTGTAAAGAGATTCAGATAAAATAATAAAGTAGTGTGCTATCTCTTAGTGATTTATGGCTTACATAAAAATCACAGGAGTTGACATGTCTTCTCTTATTTTGAAGTCAGAGCACCATAACATGGTGTGGGAAGTGAAGACAAACCAAATGCCTAATGCAGTGCAGAAACTCCTGCTGGTCATGGACAAGAGAGCCTCAGGGGTGAGCGACTCGTTGGAGCTGCTGCAGTGTAATGAGAATTTGCCGTCCTCACCTGGATATAACTCTTGCGATGAGCACATGGAGCTTGGTAAGCACGTTTTCAAGTTATTTAGGAATTTTACTCAGGTGCAGATTAATGCTCATTTAGGTTAGCTCTTTCACCTGCCCTGGACCAGGTGGTGCTACGGCTTTTAAAATGTTAGTGAAAACAGCAAGAGGTTGGGCCTTTGGTTATGTATGTGGATTCTTGTTTTAAAATGATTAAGCCAAAACAATTTTTTTAAATGATTAAGCTGCTTTGTTTTGTGCGGGAGAGTCTGGGTTGTTAAAATACCTTTAGGGAAACAATTGTGCTGTGTGGCTTTTCAAAGGACGCTTCATTTGAAATATCCATTGAGCTCCATAAATTATGCTTCGCCACTCTGTGGCTTTTTGGCTGGCGTGATGGGGAAATGACAGTGGCCTCATGTCATTTGAGGGTGGCATTTGTGGTTATCACTGTTACTGAGCCACTGCAGATCTATGTGACATACTGTTTTGAGCAGTTCCAACAGTAGGTGGCATATGGCTGTGGTCGACTTGCCCAGGTATGATTTTTGAATCACACTGCTTTGAGGCCAGTGGTCAGGAGTTAACCACTTAGCTGATGAATAACCCTGGCTACTTGCCCAGCTTTGCAGCTTTTCTTTTGTCCCACATAATTTGTCGTTTTCCTAGTATTTATAGAAACACTGAGGAGTATATGCAATTATCCTCATTTTCTAAATGATGAAATGGAGATCATATTAAAGAGTCATGTTTGAGATTTGGGGATCCTAAAAACCCTGAGATACACCTGTCCAAGTGCTGCCAAGGGTCTCCTCTTGAACAAGGAGTATATTTGAAGCCGGCAGTTCATTCTTAATCTTCACATTTTAAGTTCCAAGAGGAGGGAATCGGGAACTTAAAGCCCATACTTTTCCTGCCTCTCAGTGGTTTCAGATAAGAAGTAATCAATTAAAAAGGAAAAAAAAAATTTTTTTTTTAAAGAAGAAAATAATTCCATGAACTTGAGGGACAGAAAACCTTTTACAATACGTAACAATGCGATGGTCCAAGGAAAGGGAATGGAAGAGCGATAAACCCCTGTGTTTGCATGTGAGTTTAGCTAACCCTTCAGAAGGTCAGGGGTTTGAGTTCACCAGCTGCTCCATGGGAGAAAGATGAGCTGGTTGGCTTCTGAAAAGATTTGCATCTTTGGAAACTACAGAGCAGTTCCCTGCTGTGTGGTCCCTGTGAGCTAGACTTGCCTGGTGGCAGTGGCTTTGTCTATTAACTGCCAACTGGATTTTTTTGGTTGGTTGGTTTTTTAAAACGGTGTTTCAGAACTGTTCATGAAAGAGGGTACCTTCTAGTCCAGTTTTATAAATATAGATTCTGAATTAGAGACTTAAAGGCATTTCTGTTTTAGTAGGATGCTCTGGTTGACTTGCCTGGATCCAGAAGTAAAGTGTACGTGAAAGGGAACGTGGTAGGAAAAACTCGCACGACTAGAAGAGTTTTCTATGTTTACTGAAGCGACCCAGTGGACCTATAATTTGTAGACATGTGTTTCATAAGAGGAATGTTTTTAAGGCTTGCAAAATATCCCTCCCTCTCCTTTATTTTCTGTTGTTTTTTTTACCCCCTTTTAAGAATTCAGTCTTAATATTCATAGCTTTAGTATGTCGATAAGTGATATTTGGTAATGTTTCTTAGGGTTTTTGGTTTTTTTCAAATCTTGAAAAGCTGTGAGTCCGTCTTGAACAATTTTTCAAAAAACAGAGAAAATAACCAATTGATATTACTATATTTCAGAAGTTCCTAGTAAAAAGCAGGTTAGTGTAAATCAGGGTTGAATAAATAGTACCTTAAAAATTCATAATATAATTTGTATTCTTTGGCAAGTTAACCTTATTGCTGTAACCTATATACTGTATATGCTCATGTATAAGTTTTTTCAGTACATTTTATGCAGTTTTGCGGTAAAATTAGGTACCTTGGCTGATATTCGGGTTGGTTTATCCTCAAGTAAATACAGTAATAATTCAGTGTAATTTAAGAACAGCACGCACACACAATGCATTATTCCTTATAGCACATTAAATCTAAAAGTTTCCAGATAGTGTATGGATGACTCCCAGGTGGACTATAAAAATCTCTCGGGGGTGGGGAATGGGGCAAAAGAGGAGAACTCAGAAAACACATACTGAACCCTAATTTTCCAATGTCAACAGTTTATGGTAAATACATGTTTTAGGTAGTAAAGCCTTTACCACATTTATAGCCATTGGCTTACTTTTCCATCAAGCTCTGCACCATGTAATGTAAGAGGAACTTGTTTCATTCCAGAAAAGTTTTCAAATTAAGTTGTTAACTTCTGATTGCCCGTTACAAAATAGTTAAATTTGAGGATTTCTGTCCCAACTGCATTTATACTGACCCAACTGTTGTTACACTATTGCATGCATCACTAATCATTTTCTTTTTGTAATTTTGTCTTTTTATTTGCAGATGACCTTCCTGAACTTCAGGCTGTTCAAAGTGATCCTACCCAATCTGCCATATTCCAGCTAAGTTCAGAAGTTTCGCATCAAGAATATCCAAGACCATCTTGGAATCAGAATACCTCAGACATAACAGAAAATACTTACCGTGAAAATGAGGTGGATTGGTTAACTGAATTAGCAAATATTGCTACCAGTCCACAAAGTCCCCTTATGCAGTGCTCATTTTACAACAGGTAAGAACACTGATTACATTCATATTATAAACTATTTTTAAGAGGTTTTTTCCAGCTTTAAAGGAAATAATGCTGTTAACCACCCAATGAATGGTTTACTTAAAACTGGATGCTAAATCTGCAAAGCTTTTAGATTTCAGCTCCTTTTCATAAAATTTCTCAGTGCTATAATTTCATAATTAGAAATTGGGAAAAGCCAATAAAACTAACAGAGTATAAAAAGTTTGTAAATGTTTTACTGTTAGCGAAACATGAGACCAAGAGGTAGTTTCATTACCTATTTCTGCATTTCTGATAGAATTGAAAAGTGTATTTGTCAAATGAACCATAATTCTCTTTGAGACTGTTAGCAACCCTGGGGGTTTTTTTGGTTGGTTGGTTGGTTTAGGCTGGTTTACTTTCACAACTTATATGCCTTATATTACTCATTTGCTAATATAAAAATTGGCTAGTACTATGATACAGAACTTGTACAACTTGGCTTCAATGGTAAACCACCTCCCCCCCCCCGTCTGATAGACCCAGGCCAGTGTTTAAGAAAATGCGTTGTGCTGTGACATTCTGGAAGCTTCTGAGTGATAACTCCAGAGACCCCTAAGGGAAGTCTAAAAAGGCATAGCTAAATATAATCATGCATAGGAGAGAGTGATGCATGGTTATGCAACGATTTGGGTAGAAACTTATATAGTCAATACCAGGAAATGTAGGAATAACAAAGCCTTGGCAGCACAGTTACATTTGTATAATTTTCTGTGTAGAACACCTCTCAGGCCTGTTTGCTTACAAGCCGTGTGTGCTGCTCTTCTTAGCAGAGTGTCAGTATTGATTAGCGTAAGTTCAGTTTGGTTACCTTCAATTTGATTCCATGTGAAACAGACGGCCATCCAGAAGAAAATTGCCCTTTGCAGTATTAGTTACTTTATAGTCCCAATTTTCAGTATAGTCCTTTTCCTGTTTTATATTTAAGGAGTTTTTAAGGCTTTAAAAAAACAATTTCATCATTGGATATTTCTCTCCCTCATTCTAGTATAGAAAATAGAACACAAAAAACAAACTCACTGCCGTCAGGTTGATTGGAACTGATAGTGGCCCTGTGATAAGCTGTTCATTTTTGACAGTGGTTCCATGAGGATCCTTAATCCACTTCATGGGATGCTACGTAAACTCTTCAGAACTGTGGTTCTCAACCGGTGGGTCGCAACCCCTTTGGGGGTTGGATGACCCTTTTCACAGGGGTCACCCGATTCATAACAGTAGCAAACAGCAAAAATAATTTTATGGTTGGGGGTCACCATGACATGAGGCACTGTGGTGAAGGGTCGTGGTATTAGGAAGGTTGAGAAGCACTGCTCTAGAGTAAGATAAACGTTTAAGTCACGGAGGATGTCTCCTGCAGCCATTTTCTGTGCTTTCCTCCTTCCTAGGAACAAGAGAAGAGTCAAGCTCTGCTAGCTTTTGTCCCTGCTAACTCTGTCAGTGCCTGTTGGCACAACTTCCTGTAGAGGTTACACAATGTAGGCTTTGAATTTCCCTTGTCTGAAGTTGTAACTGTTGCGTGCCCAGGGGTTGAGGACAGGTACAATTTATATTATCCCTGTAGGGGTGGAGGGATGAAGAATTGTTGATACCAGTGATTTAGGTCCATTTAGTGTGTAAATTTTTACAGAACATTTCATCCAACTAAGAACATTGTATTAATTCTGTTTCAAATGAGTAATGAGAAGAACTTATAAAACTTAACTTTCTTTTATTAGGGATGAACTTAAAGAATTTCAAGCAGTTGCCCATTCTATAATACTTATATATCGAAATGTTTAGTAAAAAGGACAAAGGTGAAACATTCAGCATAGAATTTATACTCTAAAATTGATTAGAGAGTATGCCGCAATTGACATGGAAATTTGAGAGGGTTTTAAATTTAAGAAATAAGAAAAATGACATGTATACTTTCACAAACCATTGAAAAATAATTTCTGCAATACATAATGAGAAAAAATCTTCATGAGAATAAAATCGAAATGGAGAGGCTAATAAAACATCCAAGGAAATAAGGGAAGAATCAGAAAAATGTTCCTCCTCCTCCTGTAGCAGATGTTTAGGACAGACTGCATAAAATCCGCCCCTCCCCTCTTTAAGGACCACCTCCTTATTTGGCATCTCAGAACTTGAGACCCACCCCATGCCTGCCTCCCCGCCCACCATGCTGTCTTCCTCTCTGCTGCTTTTCCAAACTCCAGAATCCATGTACATTACAACGTCGTTCTTTATAGACTTACTGTCACCACTCCTGTGAACAGCTGAGGTTTTTGTAAAGATAGGATCTTAATAGTTTCTTGAGTTCCCTGTACTCTGAAAGGCACTTAGCCTGAAAGAAGCTTTTGAGGGGAATGGAGAAAGAGCATAGATATTGAGAAATAACTAGACCTTACATGGTTTATTTTCAACAAACTTATACTAAAAATGGTGTCTAGTGACAGGGAGTTGTAAATAAGCTGCTTCCTGCTGTAGTAAATCCAAGCATTCTCACTTGCATATTTCATTGTACCTGTGAGAAGTAGTTGGTAAATAAAGAATTCATTGTTGCTCATACTGCATTTCCTGTGTGTCAACCCTACAGGACAGAACTGCCTGCTTTGTAGGGTTTGGGGGCTGTACCCTAATTTTACAAACATAACACCCTTCTACATTTGTTTGCCACCTGTTCCATAACTCCCCTGAGGATTATTTTTGTACATGAGCTATGCTAATTTTATACTTAAAGGGCACCATTAAAAAAATGGCATAACAGCACTTACAGAAATTACCTTCAGGGGTAGGGAGGGGGGGTGCAAACAAACACAGCAGGCTAGTATCATTTATGCGAAAGTACAGGAATCCATTAGGGAGCAGAGCGCCGAGTGTCTTCTCCTTCAGAGCGACTGGTGATTCATACCACCAGCTTTTTGGCTAATAGCTCAACGCCTAACTGCTGTGCCCCAGGGACTCTACGTTAGACTCAGCTCTATTCTGTTTGAATTTCTATAAAGGTGGAAGAAGTTGATAGGGATCCAAGCACAAGGACATAATCTTTTATGAATGAAAACCAGCATATTTTTATATGTGTATAAAAAGTAGGTTGCATAAGTAAGTGAAACTATATAGTAATATAAAGGGCACTGTTGGATCTAGGGGGGATTAGTATCTAGAATGTATGAGGAGGGTTAGGTAAGAATTTGGGTTAAGGAACAGCATATTATAGATGAAATGTTGCTGTCTTATGTCATAGTGTCTTATGTCTTATATGTGACTGAAATTTTACATAGGAAGTTTTTAATTTTTAAAGAAACCTAAATATTGTAATTAAAACTGCTGTCTTGTTTCAGATCATCTCCTGTGCACATCATAGCAACTAGTAAAAGTTTACATTCCTATGCACGCCCTCCACCGGTGTCCTCCTCTTCCAAGAGTGCGCCTGCCTTCCCTCATCATCACTGGAAGGAGGAAACCCCAGTCAGACAAGAAAGGGTGAGTGTGCTCAAGAGGTTAAACTTTTACACAGTCTAGTTTGCGGAACGGGTGAGATTGATTAACTTTTCTCCTTTAAGAACGATGGGAATGGCAGTTCTTGTGGTTCTGGATGTGATTCTACATGGAGCTCTCTTGTTGGCTTAAAAACAATCAACAACGACAATAGGCACAGGCGTTGGAAACGTCCCACCCTTCTCTAAGCTTCATTTTTAGAAGGCCTTGTGTTTTCCCCAACATTAAGAACAACAACTTATCCATTAGTTATGTTGGCTTGAGATAAAAACGGACGTTAACAAGACAGATTTGAAAAATCAAGCTAAGAATGTTTGCAATATTTTCCTTACAAGGCAAATAGTGAGTCAGAATCTGGCATCTTCTGCATGTCCTCCCTCTCGGATGATGATGATTTGGGATGGTGCAATTCCTGGCCTTCAACTGCTTGGCACTGCTTTTTAAAAGGTAAAGACTTTCCCTCAGCCCCCTTGTGTAATAGGCTAGTCAGACATATAACGTGTGTCTTCTCACACCCCAGGCACACGGCTGTGCTTTCATCAGGGAAGCAACAGGGACTGGCAGGACGCTGAAGATGTTGCTAGAGCCGAGGGCTGTGATACTGAGGAGGATCTGCAAATGAGCACTCACAAGGTAGATCTGAAATTCTTCCAAATCCTTTGAAAATCTCCCTATAAGAAGAAGTCTGCTATTTACGTCAGGCTCTAATCCCCACGTGTGTTCCTCTTTAAATACCTTGGATTTTAAGCAGAGGTTACGTGACGACCCTTAGTTGCCTAGCCAGATGGGGGAGAGGAATAGTGACTTGGCGCTTACCTTGCTCATTATGCAAAAGCCTGTTTCTTATCAGTTTGCATTTTATATTAAATTAGACTATCCTGGCATTTAAAAAAACAAAAACAAGTAAATAACTGAGCTAAGGGCTTATTTTAGATAGCCTACAAAGGGATGGGTTAATTCTCCTGTGAGTAATTGTGAGTTGATTCTATTGTTAATTTTTAAACACTGGAATTCTCTAAGTCTGGAAACATAAGCAGGAGTGGGCAACAGTAAAGTAAACATTGGACTACTTTCGCTTTGAACATTTTAAATTTCTCCCATCTGCACTGTAGGCAGAAAAAAAACAGCCCGGCAACGTGTGCTTGTTGAGGATTCCTTTTTAATCCTGCCTTTGATCCCTACATTCAGTCTCTTGAGAAAAGTAGCCCTGACTTGGCTGTCTTCAGTTTCTTCCCTCCCTTGTTTAACTTCCGTCACGATAGAAGCCAGCTTCAGCTGCGACCACTCGCATGGATTTCAGAGGTCTCTAGCTGTGTTCCAGTTTCTAGGACCCCAGAGACTTTTGCTTGCTGTGTTTGACTTCTCTGCAAATGTGACACAGGAGTTAGTTCTTGAAATCACCATCCCTCAATTTATGTAGCTCAGCTGTGCCCCCAGTTCTCCTAGAGCAGTGGTTCAACCTTCCTAATGCCAAGACCCTTTCATACAGTTCCTCATGTGGTGGTGACCCCCACCATCACCACCATACCATTATTTTCTTTGCTACTGTTAGGAATCGGGCGACCCCTGTGAAAGGGTTGTTCGGCCCCAAAGGAGTCTCGACCCACAGGCTGAGGACTGCTGTCCTAGATGCTGGGTCTCAGTCTTCTTGACTGGCTTCCTGTCTGCCCACTCTATTAACTGTTCCCCAAGAGCCTGCCCTGCTTCTTCCTTCACCAGCTCATCTGTACGGGTCTTGTCAGTAGAGGGAAGGGGAAAGCAGGCAGTACCTGGGCTCGCTTTCTAGCTCTTCCAGAAAGTGTGTGTGACCGACCTTAATTGCTAACCTCTGGGTGTTACACGATCAGGCGTCCTGATCTGTTCAATGGGACTGAATTAGCTTTCACTAGAGTCGCCCTGAGAATTACATTGTTTCAAGGTGCTGCTGATTCTGATGTATGGAGATCAGCCCCATAGGACTTTCTAGACTGAAATCTTCATGATTGCTGATCACCAGGTTTGCTGTCACCCAGAACCTTTGGTGGGTTCCAACTGACCACTTTCCCTCCAGCAGCTGGGCATTTAGCCAGTATCCCACTCGTTCATTTACAAGTACTCGTCTATAGCCCTGCACATTTCTCTCTGCATGTTGAACATCTCTGTGAAACACGAATTTGTTCTTCACATTCAGCTCAGATGACCTCTTGGCTTGCTTGCTTTTTCCCACTCTGGCTAATTCTTTCCTTCTTATTTAAAAGATACTGTCCTTCTTGATGTCCAGATTTAAAACTATAATTGCCTTTTGTAATTCTCCTTCACCCTTCAGAATAGGTTGGGCAATTTTATTACCATAAAGCTTTTCTACAATTCATCTCTCATTCTTTGTTCAGGCTGTAGTTCAATTATGACTGGGCACTATAGCTAGCTGTTAGCATGTTTGTCTCCTGTGTGATTTGGGATTGTATTCGTGTTTATAATTCTAGAACTTAGCACCTGGCACATACGAGGTGCCAATAAATATTGCTTGAATTTAGGTTTAATCTGATTCCGCACGGCAGCATAAGTTCAGGTTTTACATACTTGTTAGTTCGGGACTACAGTGGTGTTCTTTGTACTTTTAACTTAGTTGACTACCTGAGTTGTGCCTGTTTTATTGTACCCTCATTGTTACTATTTTAAAATTGAGTCATATTCATAAAAACCATTATTTCTGATGCCCAAAATGGCAGTATTCCCCCTTTCTTATTCATCTTTTAAATACTGGTTTGAATGGGAACTGAAAGCCTTCTCTAGCACCTCTCTCTTCTGGAATTGATGCCTTCCGTTAGCAAGCTCCATTAGCGTTAGTTATGCTTCAATTAAAGTGCTTATCCCCAATTGCATGCTACTAAACGATTGTACATGTGTCTTTTCTTCACTCCTGGGTGAAAACCCCTTGAAGATAGGGAAGATCCTGCCTTGCTTGTTTTTACTTTTCTACAAGTCTTGCACGTAATAGGAACTTCATTAATTGTTCAAATGTACATTTTCAATTCATTCCCTCTGTGCATGTGTTTTCAGGGCTATGGTTCTGATGGTCTAAAGTTGTTATCGCACGAAGAAAGTATATCGTTTGGCGAGTCTGTACTGAAGTTGACTTTTGACCCTGGTACAGTAGAAGAAGGGTTACTTACTGTAGAGTGTAAGCTGGACCACCCTTTCTATGTTAAAAACAAAGGTAGGGTCTCAACTGAATTTGTAGTAACATTTTTTAAGAAACGCTTTCTAAGCCCTTGATTATGTTTTATGGCTTTGATGATTTAAAAAAGGGGGGGAAATTTTTCTTCCAAACTAAATACGATTGCCATAAAAATGCTTGTAACAAATATCTAATGCTGCTTAGGTTTCTTAGCAGCAGTCAGGTGCAACTCTGCTTACTGTGTGTATGAGAAAGTTTTCCATCATGTAGCATACTGCATATACAGTAAGCTCTCTGTGACCTTGGTAGTAATTTGGGAAGTAGAATATTCTGGGTAATCACATCTTGGCTTAGAATCACCAAATACGTTATAAATGTAAATCGCTTTTCAGAACCTTACTACAATAACACTAAGTAAAGCTTCATAATTCAGGAATTTATTTCATGGACTCAGTCATCATCACTTTATTCCTTGTAGCTTAAAAGGCCCCTGAGTAGTGCAAACAGTTTGTGTTCAACTGCTGACCTTAAGGTTGGCGGTTTGAACTACCCACTGGAGCTGCCAATGAAAGACCTAAAGACCCGGCAGTCTTCCTCTGGAAAGAGTCCGGCCAAGAAAACCCTGCGGAGCAGCTCTGCTCTCTAACACGTGGGATCTCTGTGAAGTAATTCATTGTTAAGACACAGGAGTGTCTCTTGCTCACTGAATGCTTGGCGTACTTGCTGTCCCCTTCGCTCTGTGTGACAATTGTCTGATTTGACTTTAGGTTGGTCATCCTTTTATCCAAGCCTGACTGTGGTGCAGCATGGCATTCCATGTTGTGAAATCCATGTGGGCGACGTATGTCTACCTCCTGGACACCCCGATGCCATTAATTTTGATGATTCAGGTGTTTTTGATACATTTAAAAGGTAATATTGGATTAACATTCTCCTTCTGTCTCTCCCTTTTCAATTAAGCTTAGTCTTACTTTTCCTAATGATTACGTTAGATATTTAGGTGAGGAGCCTCAGGATGACTAAGTGCAGTGTAAAGTACTTAGGACAGGTTAGCTTTTGAACAATTAAGAATTAGAGTATTACATTGAAGAAAGGAAAAGTGTGTGGGAAAATTCCAGGATCTTTCAGTTCTGTTTTCCCATGAACTTTTGAAGTCCTGTGGTATGCGGGGGGTATCCAAAAACAAACCAGAGAAAAGCTCCGCTGAGCACACATTGCCCCCACTAGGCGAGCACCGAGCACTCAGAATGGTGTTGCCTGAGAGGTTCGCTCTGGTCACTGAATTTTTTTATAAAAGCAGTTTTGCTCAAACCTTGTTTTTGTGATGACCAATTTAACAGAATAGCGTGTGGCTGTGAAATTTTCCTACTTGGGAAAAATGCCACGCAAACTGTCATGATGGTGAACACAGCTTACGAGGACAGTGCTATGGGGAAACCTCAAGTGTACGAGTGGTTTTCTTGTTTCAAAAAGTGAAATGTTGATTGATGACAAACCTCGTTCTGCACATCCGTCAACTTCCTGACTGGATGAAATGTTGACAAAATGTGTGACAAAATGCACGAAGACCGATGGCAGACCATTGAAGAGATGGGGAAGTTATCTGGGCTTTCTTGGAGCTTGGCGCAGTGAATTTTAACACGATTTGGGGATGAGAAGGGTCCTTGTGAAATTGGAACCTCAGGTTCTGACTCACGAGGAAAAAGCATCAAGTGGAAACATGCCGTGCTTTGAAAGAACAGTTCTGGAGTGACCCAGACCTTTTTTCCCAAGGTCAACACTGATGACGAGACAGGGTGCTATTCTTAGGACCCTGAACTTTCATCACTCGAGCCAGTTGGAAGAAGCCATTGTGACCTCGCCCAAAAACTTGTCAAGTAAAATCAGACATCAAGATGATGCTCATTTGTTTTTTGATGTGAGGAGGATAGTGCATTTGGCGTTTGTTCCACCACGTCTGACTGTTCATCAAGCTTTAGAACAGTTCTCAACCTGGGGGTCGTTACCCCCTTGGGAGTTGAACAACCCTTTCACAGGGGTCGTCCAATTCATAACAGTAGCAAAATGACAGTGATGAAGTAGCAACGAAAATAATGTTATGGTTGAGGGAGTTGTCACAGCATGAATAACTGTATGAAAGGGTCGTTGAGAACCACTGAGTTAGAGGTTCTGAAAAGATTGCATAACAGTGTGAGACAAAAACCTGACTTATAGCAGACGGCACTGGTTTTGCCACCATGACAATGCACATGCTCACGTAGCCATCTCAGTGCATCACTTTTTCGCAAAAAACAGCATGCCTCTCTTGCCCCATGCACCTTCCTCACCTTACGTCATTCCATGTGACTTCTTTTTTGTTTCTGAGAATACTGGGGGACATGAAAGGAAAGCAATTTGATGACAGAGAAGAGGTGAAGAAAAAAAACGAGGGAGGTGCTGTCAGCCATCCAAACAGATGAGTTTGAAAAATGTTTCCAAGAATGGAATCGCAGATTTGACAAATGTATTCAGTGTAATGGAGAGTACTTTGAAGGTGATACATTTTGCAAAAAAATTAAATATATAGCTTTGGGGGGGGGAATTCTGGAGGGTTTTTTTTGTACCCCCTCATATGTAACTTAATTTTAAAATATCAAGTCCTTTAAGGAAACACTAGTAAGTAGGGAGGTTTTCATAGAGGTAGTCATAGGAAAAGTGAGTTTATAAAACACTTAAAATTACGTTAGGAAAAATTTCACATGTTAAATGGCCAAGTTTAATGGTTTTAATACTGATTTTTGTAAAAATTCTTTTCTGGCTAGTTGTTAACTAGTTCTAAATCTTTTATTAGCATCACTTGTAGTTAACTGAAACTTAATTTTAACTTTTGTATCTTTATATAGTACTCATTTGTTTTAACTTACAGTATTTAATAAAGGTAACATTGATTCATAATAAACTTAATTTCACTGCCACCAAGTTGATTCTGACTCATAATGACCTTACAGGACAGAACTGACTCTGGGTTTCTGAGACTGTAACCCTATCTTGTACTGTTTTTTAAATCATTTTATTGGGGGCACATACAGCTCTTATCATAATACATACATGCCTCCATTGTATCAAGCACATTTGTAGATTTGTTGCCATCATATTTTCAAAACATTTTCTTTCTACTTGAGCCCTTGGTATCAGCTCCTCATTTCCCCCCATCCCTTCTGCACCTTCCCCTCACGAACCTTTGATCATTTATGAATTATTATTTTTCATGTCTTTCACTGACCAGTGTCTTTTATTTTGTCCACCCCCCAGAGAGGAGGAGGTTATATATGTAGGTCATTGTGATTGGTTCCCCCTTTTTCTCCCGACCTTGACCTTCCCCTTCCCCTCGTGGTAGACATGCACTAGGAAATTTGCAAGTTTGTAGTTGTTTTATGGTAGCAATATCAGTACACGATAACCAGAAAGTGAATACATAAATTGTGAAATATAATGGAATTCTTTTAGGAAATTTTTTTTTTCCTTTTAGGAAAAATTTTAAGGAAAAAATAATTTTCAGAAGATAAGGTTTGATTCTGTTGCTTTATGGAATGACATTCTTTAGAAAAAAATTTTAGAATAATAGATGTACTTATTTATATTATAATCTTTAGATATTACTGCTGATATACAGTATATAGTTAATAGAGTGAGTTTTAAATTGCCTGGCCGGAGCAGGCAGGCAGGGCAGTGGCAGGAAAAAGGAAGCCCATTGTCAAGAGAGGACCCCAGAATACATTCCCAGGTACCACTTAAGCACTTAGGGAAAGATGTACAAGGGAGAAGACAGCTGAACAGATCTGTCTTGACCATCAGGCAACAGGTAATAAATGAATGTTTCCCTAAGCACAGTTAAAGCTTTCTAGATGAGACAACTTCCAGGTGAGAGCATGATCTAAGGAAGCGATTCTGAGGCACTGAGACTTGAAGCCAGTTGTTTGGGCATCAGGCAAGTGTGAAAGGGTCCCTTTGACCTTTGTGAAGGTGTGTCTGTTCAAGTGAAACAGTCATGGGACAGGCACTGCCCACCGTGCGCCAGTCACAGCACAGACACGACTTTATCTTCACTTCGTGAGTAGGGTGTCTTCATTTTACAACGTAGGGAGGGATAAAGCAGAAAGCGGAACATGCCTGAAACATAGCTCATAGATGATAGAGCTTGGCTGCAAGCCTTGATCTAGTAAAGCTTCCAAATTCAGTACTCTATCGCCTAATCTGGGAGATCATCTATCATAATACTTTGAACTTACATAGGGTACCGACTGGGTGCCCACAACAGTCCTAATATGGGCATATTTCAGTAACAATGCAGAAAATATTATCTTCATTTAACAGATAGGTAAATTAAGGCTAGATGGTGTATTAACTGAACCAAGTTCATGTTCCTAGTAAGTGTAAGATTTACACCCCGTTAAAATTTCAGTATTCTCCAGTATTGTATGAAAGTACATTAACTTGTCGGTAGCTTTTTCTTTTAATCTTTAAACTGGGGGTGCTATTGGAAGGAAGATTAAATGAGTTAATAGATGGATGTTAAAAGGCACACTACAGTAAATCAAAGAAAGTGGCAGTGGGCATTCCAAACAGGAGGAGTGGCATGTGCAGAACGGACAAGAGTGAGAAGAGGCACATCCCAGAAAGAGTGCGGATCTCAGAGGTGTGACAGAGGATGAAGCGGTTTGTCTTCTGTTGCATCCTGAATCTTTCAAATTCTAGTCATGGCAGAAATTTAGCATTAAATACTTCAAATTGGTTGAAGTTGGATCTGTAATGGCGATGGACGATTGTTAAGTATGGACCACTAGAGGGCGGTGTTTCCAAAATTTTAGAATCAACGAACCAAAAAATAGTTTGATATTTGAAGTTGTAGTTAAATACCTTCCTGTAGTGGAGAGTGATAATTTTCTAGCATTTTTGTTTATACTGTGAGCGTAAGTTTCCTGGTCTTGCAAACAGCGCGTAGGAGGGCCTTAAGACACGGTGGCAGTTGCAGCTCTACAGGCAGAACTTCTGATAGGATGATAATTAGTGGGGTCGCAGGGTAAATGCCTTTATTTCATTTACTACCGTTAAAACATAAAAGACATTTGGTAATTAATAATTGGTCATTTATCCTCTTAGTGAATGGCATGAAACTTGTTTGTTTAGCCTTCTGCCTGTCTTTTTTATGATTTTTAATCCTCCCACAGAGTCCTGTAACTTGTCTCAGCCTATTTCTCTGTATTTATTCGGCTCTCGGTTTCAGGGGGAGAACTAAGCGGAGTTTGGAATAAAAGCTGAATCAAAGGGCGCAGAATAGGGAAAAGTGTTTTGACACAATTGGAACAATTCTTTTTGACAGGTTTTTCCTTTAGCTTTAATTAAAAGCTAAGGTCTGCCTTAACTAATTTTCACCTAAGGTTTTGAATTCATATGATTACTATTTGCCTTGAGTTAATTGTTGACTCCTCAGTTGATAATTCAAAGTTGGGAAACCTGGAGCATTGGAGGTAGACAGTTGTGAGTTTGAATCGTCACACGTGTGGCTCTTGTAATGCAGCGGTGCGTTGTTAGATTGTTCCCAATATCAAGAAGGGGTAAGGAAACACTCCAAGTAGCCGTGTTAAAGAGAAGATGCAACCTGAGGCGGCGGCGTTCAGTTTATGTTAAAATGGAGCTGTTAGATAATAGAAGTTTCCACCAATGACTTGTTCAAACCCCTCAGTAGCTCATCTCCATGTACCTTTTCTGACGATCTGCCTCTTCCCTATGAACTTTTAAGGGAGTCGTCTGTGTTACAATGCTTGGATGTCGGGTGGCCCTTCAGGGATACTGATGAGGCTGAAATGGCTCTGAATTTTAAGTTCCTGTAGTTGATTTTAACAGTTTTAAAGTGCTCACACCTGCTTGCTGCCTGTGTCTAGTAGTCACTTGCTAGCCTGATAGATGCCCACCTGTCACTGTGCCTCTGCAGGTCAGAGCTCCTATACACCAAGCAGTCCGATGCTTGAAACTGTCAGATTTGAATCTGAGGAGGAGGTGCTTGCTGTGTATAAAGCAGGTGGCTTATAGTAGAGTCCCATGAGGACCTCATCGTCTTTCAGCAAAGGGTTTTGTGTTGTTTGTTTTAATTCCTGTGTAGTCAGTAGATATGTAACCTAGTTAAGTGAGGCATCGTCTGTAAGCAGTTAGCAACAGCCAGGCCAAAGTAATGGAGCTTTGGTAATGATTGGTAGGAGTGACTACATTGTCGTTTCTGGACAAATACTCATGGCTTTTTATTGTTGCATAACTTAACTTTGTTTTTACAAACTGGCTCATCCAAACTGAATTAAAACCCTGTTGATTTGTTTTAATTTTATAGCTATGACTTCACCCCTCTGGACTCTTCGGCAGTGTATGTGCTGAGCAGCATGGCGCGTCAGCGACGCGCATCTTTGTCCCGTGGGGGCCCCGGCGGTCAAGACTTTGCCAGGTCGGGATTCGGCCAGCACTGTGGCTCCCCTCCACCATCGCAGCACTCCGCCAGCTCCCCGTGTGCTAAGGCCGCCAGACCCCACAGCGCAGGGACTGTGAGCGCCACTTCTCCTAACAAGTGCAAAAGACCGATGAATGCCTTCATGCTTTTTGCCAAAAAATACAGAGTTGAATATACTCAGATGTATCCAGGGAAAGATAACAGGTAAGTTCAGTTCTCTGGAACTTTTTGTTGTCTGCATTTACTTTTTAAAGGAACAGTTTTAAAAAGTGGGGAGGAACAGTTGTAGGTAGAATCTTTAGGGCCATGTGCAACAATTGTAGTACCTACCTGGGCAAGTAAGGTAGCAGTCTCTACATAGTTGGTTTTTTTAAAAATAAGAACGGAACCCCAAAAAAAGAAAGTAAAAATAAGAACTGTCCTTAGGCTGTTAGAGCTCACATTTCAGACGAGATCGGGTGCGTTCAGGGTGGCATGGCCGTAGACCAGAACTCACATTTCATAGACAAATTTGTTTATATTTTTATCATCCAAGCATTTTGATCAATTGAAGTTTCTGTAAGCAAACTTAAAGATATTCTTTGGATATGTTTTAGAAATACAGGAGTTTTTTCTGGAGGGATGTTTCGTTTTCCTCTGCTTTCTATAGATATGAACAGAGAAAAGCTAGAAAAGAAGATTGAAGTACTTAATTCTAAGCCTGGCTTACAGATGTAGAAGGGATTTCTGCCTACCTGAATCGGACTTTGAACGTTTCCGTATGCACTATTTGAGATAGCCTGTTAGTGCCCTGCATGGCCAGTGGTGCTTGAGTCAGACCGCAGCGCCACGTGGAGACTGGGCTTGAGTGCAGCCGTCGCAGTCGCACCGCAGTGCCTCTCAGTGGGGGCTGGTGTTGCCGTGATGCTGTCCAGCTCTCCGGGGCGCTGCCCGCTGACCCCGAGCAGGAGGAAAGAGAAGCCTGGTAGTCTACTTCCGGAAACCCACAAAGATCCAGTCCTGTGAGTTGAGTCAAGGCCAGCTCCGTGACAGTCACAACCAACAGCAGTTCCCATGGGTTCACAGCATTGTCATGCAGCCAAGCCAGCCGTTTCACCAGTGTGGATATGTTAGGAAAGCCGCAGCTCTTATGTAACAGAAAATAAAAGGTATCTGAAGTTTTTGGAAGACTGGAAAATTTTGGAAGGTATTCATCGTTTAGGATTAATGCTTTAAAAAAACTGCTAGATCAGCAGTTTATATAAAGGTTTATCCATTGACTAAACTTAGGATTTTTTTTTTTAAGTCCTTGGCTGAAAGACGTTGGGCCCTCCTAGAAATCTGTAATCCACTTGCTTTCTTCCTGCAGGCACCTCCTCTAGCCATGCTCACCCCACCTCTTCTTACTGCATTCACATGCAACCGAGTGTAGTTTTCTGAAGCAATGACTAAATTTCATAAGTTGCATTTAATTAAACCCTCCCCCCAATTAACTATTTCCTTTTCAAATCCTAGTTATGCTGCTGCTTTTCAAGTGCCATTATTTTACATATTTTTCAGCTCATGTTTTTAATGCTGCAGCAGTTTCCTTCGAGATGTAAAGAGATTTTAAGGCACATTTAATTGGGCTGGGCAGAATGTTATTTTCCATGTGGAATGAAGATAATGCACCTTATGTGCATTCTGGAGACTATCCTAAAGGATCTAAGGGTAGCAACGCCATTTGAAAGTAGGAACATCCATTCTTTGGGCAGGGTGGGGAGTAGGGGTGGTATCTTTGCCAGATCTGAAGGATGTACTTATTTACAACTGGACCACACAGGAACTGCGCAGCCCTGGCACTGATGGTGCCAGTGTGTCAGAACACTGAGTAACTTACAGCTTCTGTTCCTCCCACCACTCAAAACCAGCCCAGTTCTCCAGTGGAAACATTCTTTTCTGCCAGTCTCCCTGATAATAAGAATGGTCATTTCACGAGAAAAGCCAAGTGATTGCCCATATAACGTCCCTGTTTTGAATTCAGGTTTGAATGCCTGATAAGCCTAATTCTTTTTTTTTAATCATTTTATTGAGGGCTCATACATCTCTTATCACATTCCATACATACATCCATTGTGTCAAGCACATGTGTACATTTGTTGCCCTCATCATTCTCAAAACATTTGCTTTCTACTTGAGCCCTTGGTATCAGCTCATTTTTTCCCTCGATAAACCTAATTCTTAACCCCAGTTGCATCTGATTTAATGCATACATGTATTTCGAGAACTGTGGCTGCATAGTATGTGCCTAAGTCAGGTAAAGCAAGCCCTCCCACGGTGTCCTTCTTGTGGAGTTCTCTGCTAATTTTGGGTTCTTCCCTCTCCATATGAAGGTGGTAATCAGTTTTTCCATTTCTTTGAAGAAAGTTGATGGTAATTGTATCGGGATAGCATTAAACTTATATATAGTGCTTTTGGCAGAACTGACAACTATATTAAGTCTCCCAATCCAAGAGCATGGAATATTCTTCCATTTGTTGAGGTTGCTCTTGGTTTCTTGTAATAGTGTTCTATAGTTTTCCCTATATAGATCTTTTGTTTTTTCAGTCAAGTGTATCCCTAGATATTTCAGTTTGTGTTTGGCTATTGTGAAGGGTACCACCTTTTTGATCTCTTCTTCTGTGGTCTTATCTGATGTGTATAACAGTCGGATGGACTTCTGTTTGTTGATCTTGTGTCCTGCCACTCTGCCATATTCCTCTATTGCTTCCAGTACTCCCCTTGTGGAACGTTTGGGATTTTCCATATATAAAATCTTATCATCTGCAAATAACGATAGTTTCACCTCTTCCTTCCCCAGACGAATACCTTTGATGTCACTTCTTTGCCTTATGCTGTTAGCTAAAACCTCCAGCACGATATTAAATAGGAGTGGGGACAAGGGGCATCCTTGTCTGGTCCCCTTTTTCAGTGGGATTGTGTTACTCTTTTCTCCATTGACTACCACTTTGGCTGTTGGTTTTTCATAGATAGCTTGTATGCATACATGTGCTTCTCGGTCAGTTTATATTAGAACATTAAGACTGTAATAAATACCTTTACCTTCGTTTCTTTCTGTAGAGTTGATTCTAAGTGAAGACTTTGCTGAGTAGTCACTGCTGAGCCTTTTCAATACCATTAGTATCTTTTCACTCTTGGCTTTGTCACTTTTGTGACTTGAGGCTGTTACCCTAATTTCTAATCCTAACCTCTATTTCTTTATTAGTAAAAACATGGTTTCATGTTTAAAAAAAATTCAGAAATCAAAACTTCTCTAGTGTCTTAATAGATAATGTTCTCAAGGAAATATACTTTTAAAGCATTTTGAGAATAATTTACACTACTAACTCTACCACTACCACCACGTTTTGGGTTTTTTTTAAGTGAGAAATTAGTGGCCTGACAGATTTAGCTGTGGGAGCCATGCTACATTTCCCCTAGTCCTGCCAGACTGGGATGTAGAAGCAGGGCTGGCGGCTGCTGACTCAGGACCGTCCGTCTCCATGGGCCTCTCGGGGGCAGCCGGCCTGTTCTCTGTAGGGGCTGGCTAGCTCCAACCACCAACTTTCCTCATCAGCAGCCGGATGCTGAGTCTTCTGCCACGAAAACACCTGGATTAGAAAAAGTCTCTGAACTTGAGAATCTCAGCAAGAGTGGCTGATTGTGCAAAGAGCACTAACTTCAGTTTGCTTCCTGTGGAAATAGCCCACTTGGCCTTTTCACTCCCCTTTGCCAAGAGCTTGTTGATGCCCCTCAGATTTACTGTAGAGCAGATGCGCTCGTCTGTCTGCCTACACCTCATTAGCCACCGTTAGGTTCCGTGAAGGCCGTGGAGGTTCTTGAGGGCCCTAAGATGAAAGTAGCATAACTGTCCCCTTTAGAATTAAACTAGGACTTTGGGAGACCAAAATGGTGTAGGAGGGTGGATATTTATTACTTTTTGACAAGGAAAAAATATAAACCAGTTACATGGCACCTTTAACCTCGAACTGTGAAAATTAATTTTTGCTTTATTTTAATCATTTTATTGGGGGCTCGTACAGCTCTTACCACAATCCATACTTACGTCCATTGTGTCAAGCACATTTCTACATACTAGTATGTTGCCATCATTATTCTCAAAACATTTTCTTTCTGCTTGAGCCCTTGGTATCAGCTAATTTTCCCCTCGTCCACTCATGAACCCTTGATAATTTTTTTTCATGTCTTACACTGACCGCTGTCTCCCTTCACCCACTTTTCTGTTGTCCGTCCCCCTGGGTGAGGGTTATATGTCATTCGTTGGGGGGATCACTTCCTCCTTTCTCCCCCCAACCTTTCCCTTATATTTTTTCGTTTTTAAAAGAAAGATGGAAGACAGAACTTTTAACTGAACCAACTTAATTGGATAAGAAAACTAGTTAAATACTTATCTTTTTAAATAGTAGCAGGTGCTTCTGTGGTTACCTTTCTCCTAAGAGATGCCCCGTCTCTGTCACTTCCCCATCAGAGGAAGTCACTTAGACATACTGTGCGCACGAGCGCCTGGGGTCTTGGGCCCTGGATGGAGTAAGTGTGACGAGCACGCGGCAGGAGCCTTGTGGAAATGGCTGCCTTCAGCACTGTGTGGCTGTTTGTTTCACAGAGCCATAAGTGTGATCCTTGGGGACAGGTGGAAGAAAATGAAGAACGAGGAGAGGAGGATGTACACATTAGAAGCAAAGGCTTTGGCTGAAGAACAAAAACGTTTGAATCCCGACTGTTGGAAAAGGAAAAGAACCAATTCCGTACGTTGCGCCCCAGTCACGTGAGCTCCCCGGGCCCTGCCCTTGAGCCGTCCTGGCATGTGGGCGTCGTTTTGTGACCTTTCCAAGGGTGTGCTGATGCTCTTTCTCCGCATGTTCCCACTTTAAAACCGAGTGTTTCTACAGCCTCGTGGAAGAGAGGCAGGCCTTTCTTTCCACCATTCAGTGCCACTTGCTTTCACGGCGTGCACAGCTGAAGCCTTGAGGACAATGTTTGGCCTGAATATTGAGGTGGAAAAGTCATTTTGGAACGTGTGTCTAGTTGGGCTGAGAGGCGAACATTATTAACCCCTTAGCACAGGCTTCCTCGTCACTGGTGAGGGGCTACAGAAGGCTCAGCGGTGGGAGGGCCAGGGACCTTCACGGAGCTTGCTTCCACGGGCACAGACTTTCCAGATTCAAAAGGTCAGAAAGGGTGATAAACACGTTTGTACCATAAAGATGCTGTCTTGAGTACATCTGGTTCTTAGAACTTTTCCACTTCTAGACAGATCTGTTTAGGTCCAAGTATAAGAAAGCGTCATGAGATAGAGCAGAATGGGCTCACTTTGACAGATGGTGAAAGCACGGGGGCGAAGTGGGTACTGTGCAGCAGGAGATCCAGCCACCGCTTCTGTTCCTTGTGTTGATGCTGGCTTGTTGGACAACATGCAGCGGTTCTCAACCCGTGGGTCTCGACCCCTTTGGGGGGTCAAACGACCCTTTCACAGGGGTCACCCGATTCCTAACAGCAAAATGACAGTTACAAAGTAGCAACGAAAATGATGTTATGGTTTTGGGGGGGAGGGGGTGTTACCACACCATGAGGAACTGAAAGGGTCGCAGCGTTAGGAAGGTTGAGAACCACTGTTGTACAGGTAGGTCACATGTGTTAAAATTTTTCAAGAATTTATAGAATTGCTCTATAGCCAATTTGCAATGTACAAGAAGGTTTGCGCAGTTGGATTTGGAAGTTGTTTGTTAGGATTGCATGTGGTAGGACTGGGCCTATATCCCCTTTCTGCTCATTCCAGTCTCTTTGTTGCCATGTTCATAAAGTCTGTAGATACCTTAGCCATCAAACAGTAGCAAGCTTTTTTAATCACCATTCAAGAAAGCTGTCTTTTTAATGTGTATGTGTAACCATTGTTACACACACCTCTTAGTTTTCATATGTAGAACTGCTGTTTAATTTGTCAACATTCACAGAGTTTAATTTTATTTCCACAGGGCTCACAGCAACATTAAACCAGGATGCTGATGTCCTTAAGTCTGTATTTGCATAAACATTGACTCTTGATGGAAAGACTGAAGATGATCAAGGTCTCACCATTTGCCCTGAATTCGTGTGACCATAAAATACTGATAGCATTGAATCTTGAAATGATTTAATAATATGAGTCAGGATTTGCTTTCTCCATTAGAGCATTAAGCAAGCTAAAAACTGTCAACATTGTAAACCAAATTGCCTTATTTTTCTTCCAAACTTCATATATGTCTATCAGGTAATATAGGCTTGAAAATTGATATCCTGTGGTGCTAAAGAACAGTAGAAAGAGGAGAATTGTATACATGTTTTATTTTAAATTGTACAAAAGAATTTAAAAATAGGTAACTGCTGTTTATACATTGGCTCCTTACTGCTTATTAACCTGTATTGTACACACGATGGGAAGAAGCAGGCGCTGGGGATTGGCCTTTGCTTTGAGCAGCCACCACACGGCCCAGCCTCTGTGCCCAGCACGGGCGCTCCTGGTCTGGCCAGTGCCAAGAGGCTGCCAGGGAATGTTGCAGGTGGGTGGTGCCTGTGTCCCAGAGCCACCTGCGGCAGTACCACAGGATGCCGAGTCTGTGCACCAGGTGGCAGCACCCATCCATTGTATCCGATGGAGACCTAGCCCCGGTCCAGCTAAGTTAGTTAATAGCCTTGGGATCTAGTCACTGAAATGGTGCTATTAACAGTCGACACCATTGTCTTTTTTAACTTTGTGTCCTATATCTCCTCAGCCACGTATCCTAAATATCTTATTTGTCATCCTATCTTTATGGTGGGGGCAGACTTTGCACTTACTACAGTGCAACACTCGCACTTTACTTTCCTCCAACTGTCTGGATGGGAGCAGACACTGGCCAACAGCTGCTTCTGCTCTGAGCTACAATCATGGCTTTTCATGTGACTTACCAAGTGGTGTTTCTGGTTAGGAATCACAGCTGTCAAGTTGATTTCAGTTCATTACACTTCATAATGTTGCCCCTAAATTTTGCACACTATATTCTTGTATATTATTTCAAATAAAATGGAGAGAAAAAAATGTTTTCGTGGCTTCTGCTGAATGACCTTGACTGAATATCGTGTTTAAGTGGTGAGAACAGGGATTGTTTGTTTTGGGGGGGAGGTAAGGGGTGGGGTGTTAGTGAAACATGTTCTTGGCACTTAAAGGAGTTTCCTGATGGGACTTCAGATTCCAAATAAAAAGGCAAGTGTGGTACAGACATAGGGATCTACACTGTCTATGATTTATAGAAAGTATAGAATCAAAATAGTGCCTATTTATAATTTGACATACTTGTTACAAGGTTACAAACAGCCTGCTGTAATGAGTAACAAGTAGACGCCATGACCATGACCCCCGGAAACAGATAGTCTTGGTCGAGGAGGCCAGAGTGCCTGTTGAGGCTGCTCAGGCCGTCTGGCAGAAAAGTCTGGCAGAAAAGTCCTCGTCATCTGTGCTTCTGAGCAGTCCTCTGGGCTTGGCATCTCGTTGAATCTCGTGTATCTCAACTTGGGAGGATGTAATCAGTGTGACTAAATTGTACTATGTTTACTCTGAACAAAATGGAGAAGCTTCAGCAAGAAAGATGGAAGACCTATACCAGTTTAGCCTCATTTCCTTAACAAAGGGGTCACGGGCATATAAGGTTAGGATTTATAATGAAAATTGGGGGGGTGGGACATAAAATTCAATCCATTATAAAGCCCCAGTCTGCTTTTAGTAAAATGAGACACAAGTTTAACCAAAGCGTTGCTTTATTTAAAGATGCAATGTGACATCTAAACATCTGTGGTTCCCAAACAATACTGAGCCCTTTGGGAGTCCTTGACTCACCTCAAATGGGGGTTTTGTTGATGGGGGCTTTGACTAGGCAGCAGAAGTATTTAAAGCTCCCCCCAGTGATTGTTTTCCAGTCAAATCTAGGGACCCCTGAGCTGTATGCCAACCATATATACTCATGTATAAGCCGAGGTTTTCAGCACATTTTAAGTGCCGTTTTTGTGGTAAAATTAGGTGCTTTGGCTGATATTTGGGTCACCTTATACTCGAGTATACGCGGTATTAATGGAAAAGTAGGTTGGGGGAATGGTGTCTGTAGAGTGAGCTCAGACCCCTTTAAAAATGACAGGGACCCACTGGAGGAAAATCTGTGATGGGAGAGTTTTACTTAGCCTTGTAGGAAAGTCAGCTGGGAGAGATGAGAGGTGGTTTTATAGTGATAAACCTATTTTGACATTTTATTCTCAAACCTATGAGTGCTAGAGGTAAAAGGATCAACGGGAAGTAAGACGACGACATCCTTTTAGAGTGAGAGCATCTTCTAACTCGACCTTGAATGGGCCATCAAGGAACAAATGGAGACTAACAAATAGTCCACATTCTCACTGAAGAGCAGACATAGCTTTCTGAAGCAGATTAACCATTATTGGATAAACTGGTGCAAATTCTTTGCCTTCGCGACTTCTCACTGATTGGACGTAAGCTTCCAGGGCTCCCCTGAAAACCAAAATGAAAGTGTGTCAAGAGTTACAAGAAAGAAATGGTGCCAATAGATCCACATGACAAAAAAGCTCGTTTGTAGAACTGCCGTGCACGAGCCAGTGTGGCTACGGCTCTAGCCTCCGGAACAGAACCCCTTGTTCTGTTGTGCCCAACTGCGACAAGAGGAGCCCTGTGTGGAAGGGGCTGAATGCACCGGCTAAAGGCAAGGTCGGTCCCGACCACCGGCCCGTGGTAGGAGGATGTGGCAGCACTTGCAAAGGTCACGGCCTTGAGGGGCTGTAAGCCGCTCTGCCCAGCATTCCCATGAGCCTGATGGGCGTGGAGGGGAGATTGGTTTGTGTTTACGCTCTCTGTACACTAAGGTGCTGTGCTTCCCTCCCCTCCTCATCGGAGGCTGCTGAGAAGGCCCGCTGCAACTCAGCCCCTTACAAGTGCTCAGGTCCTGGGAGGACGGGCCTGTTTCATCCCCCCCCCCCCAAGGCACACAGACCACCCACAGCTAGGATAGACCACTCGGGGGCCTAGTTTTGGGTAACTGATGTCAGGAGGTAGCAGTCTGAACTGAATAAAGGATGTGGGTCCCAACAGCTGTTCACAATCATGCTGGTCTCACATCAATTAGAGGCCCGCCAGTGGTGAGCAACAGCACGCCCGAAAGGGAATTTCAGAAGCTCAGGTTCAAGTCCCGGGAAAGGTATACACACACCCTGGGAGGGCTGTTCCTGGCCGCCTTCCAGGCAGCTCTGACCTCCAAACGGCACCAAAGAATGGAAGCCTCCGTTCTCCCACGGGGGTGTGGAAAGGCCTGTGACTTCGGCATCCACTGCCTGCGGCTAACGGGGCACCTCGGCGCTCTGCCGAGTGGTGCTTCCGGTTGGCTGAGTGTCGGGCTGGGCTGGGCTGGCCCTCCACCCCCAGCTGCGCCCTTGCCGTCCACTACAGCCCACTGCTCGTCTGCCTACGAGACCCAGCCGGGAGAATGAAGATGGCGTGGGGGCACCTGGCCTCTGGTGGGTGCCCAGAAGGCACTCGAATTCAGCAGAGCTTCCACATAGGAGCCCCGGGACTCTGATTCGCCGCGTGAGCTCAACAAGATGTTTACACTCAGCACCACATTATCACATTCGAGTGTAAGCATCTGCTCACTCGTACGTTTCTCCTCTGAGGCTGTGACTTCACTGGGAGGGTTGGGCTGTTCTGCTCATTTCTGTGGCGCCGACAAATCGCGCATGGTGCGTGAATAGAGACACAGGCAAGTCACCGTATGAAGACAAAGGCAGAAGGGCAGGGGAACTAAAGGGAGAAACGGGACTGTAGGGTCTTAAAAGGTGTGCGCACCTGGAGTTTAGAGCTCTTCAAGAACAGTGTCTGGTGAGCCGCCGTGGTGCATGTTGGAGCTGACTGACCCTCTGGGGCGAATTCTCGATGGGAAGCAAGTACCATTCTTGATAGAATGCTGCTGTACCATTCTGGGCAGGGTTCTCTCCCCCCACTCCCCAAATGTGGTCCCTGGAGACTCAGACTGTGGCGTGCTCTCCTGGGACTACAGCTGCCTGAATGGACCTATGACTCCATCTAAGAAGTGTGTGAGCTTAAATTTCGATAGCACAGCTTCAACGGTGAATGGATTAGCTCCGTGAATGTGGGCAAAATGAACCGTCGACTTTGCACGCAACAGTCGGACATTACATAGATTGCACGGCATGTAGAAGGAAGCTCAAAATGAGTTTAGATTCCTTTTTTCTTTTCAGTATTCATCAAAAACATCAGAATTATGAGGGGGAAAACAGATTTAAGCTCCCTCCCACATAAAATCAGAGCAAGATTTTCTAGCACTTTTATTAAATTATTTCATTTACTTGAGCAAAACAGCAGCTTTCTTGGAAGTCATGCCAAGTATTATGTAAGAGTTAGTCGCAACTCTCTTGGTTTGTAACCAAAATAAGCAAAATGTTTAAGTTATCCTTATTGGGAAAATGGAAAGGAAAAAAATCAGCAAAGAAAAAGCTTGTGGTAACATGGCAACGGTGCTCAATGTGACACGAATTAGTCAAGTGTAGCGGTTTCTGTGAAGATAAAACTGATTTGTGTCAGGCATTACGTACCCAGTGGGTTTAGTATAGGCACTTAGTGCCAGGCATTTTCTGGGCCCCACTTCCTTGGTCTTCCTCTCAGGCACCCCAAAGTCTCAGAAGGTAGATCCTTGGCAACATAGAAGGCACCAGAAGGGGTGAGAAAACTACCTCTGTCTCCAGGGATCGAGTAGTTTGCAGAACAAGAGACCAAGGACTCGCACCAGCACTGTCTGAACACTGCATGGCCATCCGGGCACAGAGGTCTGTGGACGTCCTAAAGGTGTTCTGCTCAGACCATGGGAAAGCAATGGACAAGAGAGCCACCAGAAGATGGCGTGCCACACGCTCCCCTGGGAATACCGAGTGAGTGGGCTTGTGGGCCGATCCCACAAGCCTGCAAAGCTGGAGAACTCTGCACAGCAGACAGTGTATTCACCACCTCCACCCCTACAGGGCTGCACCAGGTACCCTGTCACAGGACACACACATGCAGGGACAGCCATCCTCGACAGCCCAATTGGCCTCAGGAAGCATGACTACTCTTATTTGACAACAGATTTGCACTGGGAAAAAAAAAACCCAAACCATAACCACCTGGTGTCCATAGGAAAACAGAAGAGACTCCATTATCTGCCATGGGCTCAGCAGGCAGGTCCTTGTCCTCACCTTGCCCCACATTATAACCACCTCAACTCGATGCTAGCAGGAACAGAATGAGCATTCAAACACAACAGAATTCAAAAAGAATTTCCCCCCCAAAGCTAAAACAAATGTACTGACATTTAGCTACAGGGCGAAGACATGCATGCCATGACACTTCAGTAGGCAAGACCAAAGTTCATTTTGCAATAACGGAATATTCTCTAGAACAAAGGACTCTTCTAGCCAACAGCCTGAAGTGCAGCACCAGCCCAGGGGGGTGGGGGTGGGGAGTTGTGTCTTTGTGATTTTTTTGTTTAAAATCCAACAAGAAGGGCTCCATTTCCGCCCTGGGGCTGACGGCTCTGCCACCGGCCACGTGTAGAGCGAGGGGAGGCCTTATTTAAAAGGCGTGACAGCATTCCCAAGCAGGATCTTCAGTTGCTAAATATAGGCTTAGCAACAGTGCTGCTGGTGAAATCGCTCAGGAGGCATTTTTAAAGAGAAGCAAAAGAAAACAGATTTGTGATGTACCCACAGCAGGGCAACTTGTGACATGCTCATTCCGACTGAAGACGGCAAAAATGAATCCTGTCCACTCACTGAATTACCAATGACCACATCTATGACCCAAGTATGTTGCAGCTGAGTGAATCTGGGGCTTTGCGGGGGGAATCCATGCAGACATTGCAAATCCCCGAGTCAGCCCCAGGCATGGACTCCCTGGTCCACACCCAAGGCCTTTCGGAAGGCAGGTGTAACCAGAGTCACCTGCACTCAGAGGAGGCTCCTGGGTCAGATTCTTTGGCCAGATGCTCAGAGCTGAGAGAAGGGTGCCAGGTAAAGAGCCAGGAGGAGGAGGGGCTGGGCTGCTCTACTGGGGCAGCTAGGGGTCCGCCTGGCTCTGGGCATCAGAGCAGAGCTCAGCGCCACTCCTGCAGTCTGGTGCAGGGGCACAGACTATCCGACCCCTGGGCTGGGGCCTCCCTGTCAGGGGACCCAACCCTGGCTGCAGGAGACCTGCCTGCGGAAAACCCTGGTTCCCGTCCCATTCAGGCGGCTGTGGGAGAGCTGGTCACGGGGTGGCCCTGGCACCAGACCCTGCAGCGCTTGGGCGATGCTTCTTGTGTGCGCCTCGCCCCACTCTGGTTTGGAGCCCCCACTCACCACCTGCACTCAGGCACAAGTGGGGCTCGTTGAGGGCCCCCAGATTCCAACATTAGGCTCTCCTGGGAGAGCGGGGCATGATTTCCACAGCTACTTCAGTACAACCAAGTGGGCTTAGAGGAGGAGGCGTTAACGGTGATTTAAAAGTCTCTAATCAGGTGACAGTGACATCGCAACGCACGCAGGGGGCAAAGAGCTGAGCTCTCTGGAAGGTTTAGGCACTCTCCTGGTAACACGTGCCAGTGTGGTGCTGCGGGAGCCCCCATGCCGCACTGGGAGCCACAGACAGGGGAGCGGCAACGAGGGGGCAATACTGACGGCCCGTTCGGAGTGGGCAGAGGCCAACGTATAGACCAGCGAATGCGGTCGGGCCCGAGCAGCTGCTCCCGTCCATGCCCAGGCCTGCGCGCCCTGGCAGTCCGGAGAAGCACTCCGGAGACGGCAGCCTGCGTTTGCCTGGCGCCGGGCACGGTGGCAGCATGGCCTCCGTGACTGTGGCCCCGGGAGGCGCACGCACAGGCGGGCTAGGGCCAAGGATCCATCACATCATTTTGCAGCAGGAGCAGGCAAAGAGCCGCGTGCAGTCTCACAAACACGCGCAAAGGCCTGTGTGTGCCCGCGTCCAAGTGTGCCGGTAACATGGGTGCACACACACATGCACATGAAGTGCGTGGGAAAATCCCACCCTCTTTCCATTCCTTTTTCCAGGCAGGTTTTGAAGCCCTCTCGTATGTGCAGAGGCACATGTGTGCATGCAGGTACTTATATTTCGTAAGTCGTGTGATGCAGGAGCGCCCCCAGAGCAGGGCCATGTCTGCTGACTCTGCCCTTCGGTCCCTCGGCAGGTCTGGCACACCACATGGCGAGAGCTCAGTCACACGGTGGAATCCGTTTGTCCCGAAGGGGTTCCGAGAAGGAAAGGGTGGCCATCTCTCTGGAAGGCAGAGGCCAGCGCGGATGGACCATGGCCTACAGGGCAGCGGGGATGGATGCTGTGTGTGTGTGTGCGCACATGGGTGAGCCGCTGCACGGGGGAGCGCGGGCTGTCCTGGACTAATAATGATTGTGTGCAGTCTGGATGCTTCTGTTTACTCACGTCCTGCTCTACCAACGCAGCACCGCACACCGTGAACGAAGCCACTCCGTGAAGCTGACGCACGGAGCCCCCAGTGAGGCTGGCTTTCCGAACCAGAAGTGCACAGCTCTGGCGGCTGGTGGGGAACTAAGAAGCAGGAACAGAGTGTGTGCAGACAAATTCTGCATCCTCATAATGAAGCAGCCTGGGAGACCAGGTTTCTGGGTGGAGGGAGGCCTTCACTCTTGGGAGTTAGAGCTGAGTCCCAATCACATTTTTATAACTGAGATGAATCCGCACAACATCCTCCCATAATGTGCTACCTTAAAGTTCCCTCTTACAAGCACATGCTGAGGGCTCTCTGGCCGGCACCTTTAGCTCTAGGAGCAGACAGGATGCTACTGCTCTCCCTGCTCAGGGGGCAGTCACTCCCCCTGACCTGTCCCCAGCACTCCTCCAATGAACTCAGGGACCTCTGGGGTTAGGGAACAGCCCACTCTGTGGATACCTGGAATCAGGAGGGCTTACACGCCCTGAGAGTGTAGAAACTGCAACTAGAAATACATTAGCTCTCTCTACTCACACCTGGATCCTGATGCCATGGCGGAGGTGAGCACCCCAAAACGTGTGTCTGTCCCTTACCCTCTCCCCATTGCATGACACACCATCCCTTAGGATCCATCTGGCTGTGGAGCTGGATCCCACAAGGGCTGCCCCAGCAAGGCTTGATGGCTCCAGGAGGGCGGGAAGACTCAGCAGTAACAGGACAGAGAAGGCTGTTGTGACCACAGTCCCAAGAACATGCTCTAGCCAGCCCGAACCTGTGTGAAGGAGGAAGTGCAACACGCGCCCGCCCCCGCCCCCTCACTCCACCCGACCCCCAGGCTTCCCGAACAGACAGGCACCCCTGGGCAAAGGGCCTTACCTGATGAGGAAGAGCCTGTCCTTCTCAGACGGATGGTCATCCAGCCACTGGGAGAAGCGTGCGTGGGACCACTCTGCTCTCTGCCACGTGGGGACAGTCAGAGAGAGAGCGCATATGAGAGTTCTTTCGGGAACAGAGGCCCCCAGGGACTGTCCAGACGAAATGATGCAAACACCATCTGAGGGCCGTGTGCAGGGGTCGCAGCCCTCGGTGCCCCGTGAAGGGCACCTATAGAAATGGGGCCTCCATAGAAAACTCCTCAGGAACCGGAATTCCTCGTGCCGTTATCATTTAAAGGGTTGGTTCCGGACTCACGGGTCACTGTTTTGCATGGCTGTGAAAGCCAAGGCCAGCCAGTGGGTGTTTTTCTTTTCTGGTCTCCATCCACCGCCAGACAAGACAGGGCAGGGCGGAGCAGACCCAGACCCCACCAAGCAAGCAGGGCTCAGCATGCACAGGTGAGCAGGTAAAGACAAACGGTGCTGGCTTCCCTGGGTTACCTGGAGAGGGGATTTCAGCTCAGCAGGTGCTCGGGTGAACAGAAACTGTATGACGACGCTGTATGGGATGATGTCGCCCAGCGCAGGGCTGCTGGCCACACGCTCACTTGTCTGGAAGAGCAGCGGCCTGGGAGCAGAAAACGCAGATGTCATTTGCATTTTGAGAGTGAAGGAGGTCATTTCGCCAAAGAATCGGTCTCCTGGAATGACTAGCTAATTCAGAACTGCCCCATTTCTGGCTTTGTTATTTTATTACGGTAATGTATGTATACAAACAACCTGTCCAGGGCAGCTGCTGCGTGGATAATTCGGTAGCAAGGGGTACATGTGTCAGGTTGCCAACCACCCCTGCGATCCTTTCCAGGGGAGTCTAACACCAGGAACAGGCTCCGGGCTCCTTTGGCAGGACATCTCTGCCCACTCCCCTTCTGTCCCTTTTCAATGAACGTTTACCCATGTTGTCACATGTGTCCGGGCTTCATTTCTTTTTATGGTTGAATAATCTTCCTTTGTGTGTATCGGGCTCATTTTGTTCACCCACTCATCTGTTGGTGGGATTTTTTTTTAACATTTTATTAGGGGCTCATACAACTTTTATCACAATCCAGCTATACATCGATTGTGTAAAGCACATTTGTACATTCATTGCCCTCATCATTCTCAAAACATTTGCTTTCTACCTCAGCCCCTGGCATCAGCTCCTCATTTTTCCCCTCCCTCCCCGCTCCCCACTCCCTGATGAATCCTTAATAATTTATAAATTATTATTTTGTCATATTTTGCACTGTACAATGTCTCCCTTCGCCCACTTTCTGTTGCTTACCCCCCAGGAGGTTATATTTAGATCCTTGTAATCAGTTCCCCCTTTCAAACCCACCGTCCTTCTATCCTCTCGATATAGCCACTCTCACCACTGGTCCTGAAGGGATCATATGTCCTGGATTCCCTCTGTTTCCAGTTCCTCTCTGTACCAGTGTACATCCTCTGGTCTAGCCAGACTTGTAAGGAAGAATTGGGATCATGATAGTGGGGAGGGAGGGAGTTGGGGGTGGGAAGGAGTAAGCATTTAGGAACTAGAGGAAAGTTGTATGTTTCATCGTTGCTACATCACACCCTGACTGGCTTGTCTCCTCCCGACGACCCTTCCGTAAGGGGATGTCCAATTGCCTACAGATGGGCTTTGAGTCTCCACTCCGCACTCCCACTCATTCAAAATAGGATTTTTTGTTCTGATGATGCCTGATACCTGATTCCTTTGACACCTAGTGATCACACAGGCTGGTGTGCTTCTTCCATGTGGGCTTTGTTGCTTCTAAGCTAGATGGCTGCTTGTTTACCTTCAAACCTTTAAGACCCCAGACACTATATCTTTTGATAGCCGGGCACCATCAGCTTTATTCACCACATTTGCTTATGCACCCGCTTTGTCTTCAGCGATTGTATCGGGAAGGTGAGCATCATAGAATGCCAGGTTAATAAAACAAAAGATTCTTGCATTGAAGGAGTACTTGAGTGAAGGCCCAATGTCCATCTGCTACCTTAATATTAAACTTATATATATGCACATAGATCTATTTCCCCATCATATATATTTACATATATTTTACATGCCTTTATTTAGACCTCTATAAATGCCCTTTGCCTCCTAGCTCTTTCCTCTCTTTCCTTTGACTCTCCTCTTGTCCCACTATCATGCTCAGAATTCATTTGGGTTTCAGTTAATTCCTCTTGGTTACATTACCCTTGATCACACCCTACCAGGCCTTCTACACACTCATCACCACCGATTTGGATCACTTGTTCCCTTGTCCCAGGGTTTGTTAACACCACTACCTTTCCCCATACTGTTGGTGGGATTTCCACGTTTCCACCTTTTGGCTATTATAAACTACTCCGTATAAAGCCAGATTCAGCCCTGACACGCGCTCTCTCTCTCTCTCTCTCTCTCTCCAGCAGTGAATCTTTTCTCTGCAACTTCTTTGACCCATAGTTCGCAGGTTTATGGGTTTGCCTTGACTTTGATGGCACCCAGTACAATCTGGAAGAGTTCATCTGATTAATAAAAAACCACTCTCTGAAAGAGAGCAATCCCAAAATTGAGCATGTTCATACTGAAAAACAAGACCAGCCTACCAAGCCATACCAAATAATGCATATAAATCTAAAGCGACACTGATGTGTTGTGCTCACAGATAAGTTCAAAGCTATGGTGGACTGAGGCTGGGTGCTGAGTGCTGGGCCAGGTTCCTGGGGATGGAGGTTGGCAAGGCCACGCTGGCTGCTTCGGCCTCTCTAACTCACTGAAGGACAGATGCTCAATGCTGGTCATGCTGCTCACCTTTCTGGAAAAAGTGGAAATTCTCTTCAGTTATCTACCTTTGTCGTTGTTAGCGCAAACAGGTACTAACATAGGTCTTGCATAAATGTGAGGTGGTGTGAGGCAAATCCTCTCATATGGCAGGTGGGTACCTGGTCAAACTTCTAAACCTTTGCTTTGAATTGAATCCTCTGGGGGTGGTAAGGTGGTCGATGTGTCCCTCCCACCCCGCCAGCCGTGGGGGAGGAGTTCCAAGCCACCCGGCGGGGGCCTGGCACCATGGGGAGGGCTAGAAGAGGTCTGTACTGTATGTTGCTCTCTACATGCGTCCTGGATGGTGTGGCCTTTATAAACCAGGCAATGTGTGAGGGGGACAACGGTCGGGGGGACGGGGGTTATGGTGGACAGGCACGGGGATTATCAGGACGTCTGGAACCTTCCTGAGGATGCTCCAGGTGTGCTGGAGTAGACCTGCCTCTAACCATCACGGGGCTTGTAGGCACAATGAAACGGCTATAAAGATTATAGTACAGTCACAGAGAATAGGAGTCAGACAGATTTCATGGTAGCATGCTCACCTCAGCCCTTTAGTGGTCCACGTGGAGGTGGGAGAAGGGAGAGGGAGTCCTTACTGTCATGGGGGCATATATAGGTAGCCATAAGTCATGCATCTTCAGGAGTTACATACATCACCAGGTGGGTGGTAATCACAGTAAAGGCCCTGAGCTCACAGGTGAGGAAACCTAACCCCTGCACTGGGGGAAAGCCATGAGGGGGCTGGGTGCCGCAGTGGGGGCAGATCATCAGGGAATGCCTGCTTCTACAGGGAGACAGAGTCAACCAGGTGCATCACTGATAGGGGAGAATCTGTGGGAACAATGTTTAAAGCAGGATGATGTGCTTGGACTTTCTCTCTAATTTACCAAACTGGTGTCTTTCCTATGGTGGAATCGTAGCTTTCCAGATTCCCTGTTATAAGCTAGGGAATATATAGTCCTGGTCATATTTCCCTCAGTGTGAGTTTCCCACACAGGTGGACCGTGAGCACCGAAACTTGGGAGTGTGGACCAGCAAAACAAGAAGGTTCTCTGGGTAACCTCAAGCCTTTTCGACACGGCTTTTCCAAAGAGCCAGTATGTCCAAAATGCAAAAGCATGACTTTGCTGAGCATTCTGCAAATGCCCATGCCGTCTCTTCCTTCCTCCCAGCTTCAACCACCACTGTGCTTTCAGTGCAAGGCGACAGAGCAGGTTACAGGTTACTCCATCCCATCCACACACACAGACTGTTGGAGACACTGGTGGTGAGACCGTGCTGGGAGGCGGCACTCCCCCTCCTTCCTCCCTGGCTCCCTCTGTTTGGGTCCCTGGCCCTTCTGGCTTCTCATCTTTGATTCTGGGCACATGTTTCCCTTTGGGTCTTATCCAGTCAGTTGTTCTAAGAAGCATATTCTTCATGCCCTGTTCTTTCCTTAACCTGCTACCTGTCTGGGCTTTTCAGCCAGAGGCTGAATATATATCCTCCATTTCCAATCCTTCTGCCTGCTGCCGTGTGCTGAAGTCTCCTGGGCTCGGGCCTTGAAGAACAAGACTTGACAGCACCCGGGGAACTGAAGAGGCTGAATCGAAAGTTAGGATGGCAGCAAGGGGAGCTGACAGACCAGGAAACGAGCACGACCCATACAAACAGCCTTGCACGTGGCTTTCCTTCGCTCCACAGTTCCTGGATGACTGTGGACACAGGCCTGGGCGCAGCAGAAGTGAGCTGTGGCTTCACACTAAGGATCGGGTTTCATGCCAAGAGTCAAGAATGTGCTAAACAGGAAGTCGGTTTTTATGGAATCTGGATTATGGTTACAAAGCCCGTCCTAATATTAGCTCTTCCATAACTAAAATCTCTGGAAATGATTTCTGTACTTTCAACTATTGTAACCACTAATTTTATCCTGTAATTTGTTTTCTTCAGTCATTCAGAAAACAGGTCCGCCGTGCTTGGATCCACAGTGAATTCTCATGAAGGCAGCAGTCGGAAGCTCAAGCACTGGGTCAATCTACTGCACAAGACCTCTGCTGAGGAGCCTGGGCGTTGCTTGGAGGACTGAGGGGCCCTGACCATAGCCATGGTATTTCCATCACCTGACAGGCACGTGAAGGCTGGATATGAATAAGGAAGGCTGGAGGAGCATCGGCGGATTGAAAGCACGGTGCTGGAAAAGAACCGTGCAAAGCACAGGGGCTGCCGAAAGAACAGGCACATCCGCCTGGGAAGAGGCACAGCCAGAGAAGCGAGGATGAGCCTTCGTCTCCCGTACACGCATCGGGAGACCCGGCCCTGGAGAAGAGGCTCCTGCTACGTAAAGCAGAAGGGCAGTGGGAAGGGGAAGATGCTCTGCAAGCAGGGCGGTCACGGTGCTGCAGCTCGGGCGCAAACATGAGAACGACGCTGAGGCTGGCGCAGGACGGCGGCGTGCCTTCCGCTGGCCCCCGATCGCGATGGTCACAGCGGAATCGAGGGCACCTAACCACCGTCACACTAGCAACAGCCTCACCAGCATTCCAGGGGCATATGGAAAGTTTCCCCAGGGCCACACAGAGAGCAGGCTAACACCTGCCTGCAATCGGCGTTCCCGATGCCAGCTCCTGTCAAGGACCATCAGGTGTAGGAATGCTGCTAAGAGAAGTCCCACGTTTGCCTGCAGGCACCCCTGCACGTGCGTGCGTGCGTGCATGTGTGTGTATGGTAACAGGCACCCCTGCACGTGCGTGCGTGTGTGGTAACAGGCATCCCTGCACGTGCGGGCGTGTGTGGTAACAGGCACCTCTGCACGTGCGTGTGCGTGTGTGTGGTAACAGGCACCCCTGCACGTGCATGTGCGTGTGTGTGGTAACAGGCACTCCTGCACGTGCGTGCGTGTGTGTGTGTGGTAACAGGCACCCCTGCATGTGCGTGTGTGTGGTAACAGGCACCCCTGCACGTGCGTGTGTGTGGTAACAGGCACCCCTGCACGTGCGTGTGCGCGCGTGTGTGGTAGGTGAAAGCCTCTCATTTTAACAACCGCACCAGCAAAAAGAGCTGCCACACAGACTCTCGGAATGTGTCAGGCAGGGTTTGGAAAGCTGTATGTGCTACCACAGCTGCTCATCTGGGCAACCCTGAGAGGCGGGGACTATGAGCATCCCCGCAGGTAAACTAACGTGTCCAGACTGTGCACAAGCCAGAAACGATGAGGCAGGATTCAAATGAAGGCAGTCTGGCCCCCGAGTCCGAGCCTCCTCTAGCATAATGACCACAACGAACGCTCATCCCGCTTTTAGGACAGACAGACACACTCATCGTTAGGAGCACAGAGCACCAGCCCTCAGTCCTCCTGTCCGCTCCTCTGGAGAAAGGTGTCTTCCCCCGCAGCACTGGCTTTTTAGGCAGCTCAAAAGCTCTCTTGGGGTCAAAGGAGGCCTTTGGCCACTTACATCCTTGAACCAGAGCACTGGTCTCTCCCAGAGTTCGTCGCCGTGGAGCAGTGAGCGGCTTGTTCTAGGGAGTCTGGGAGCAGATTCTAGGTTTGAATGGGATGAGGCTGCACCCCAGCTCAGTTGCTCACAAGAGGGGTAGGGGAACCTGAAACACTGCCTGGCCCCAAGGCCGCTTGGTGCAGAGCAGCTAGGCTTCCCAAACACCCCCACAAGCAGCTTAGGCCAGCATGTGGGGGGCCAAGCTGCCTGCTTCCTGCTACTGAGAAGACCCTTCTCTCATTTAAGCTGCACAAAGGGAGAGAGTTGGGAAGGAGGGGTCCGTGCTCCGGGTCACAGGCCTGGTGTGCCCAACCCCAAAATGCTGCTGGGATGGGGAGAGGGGTGGGGCTGGGGCATGAATGTCTTTGGCTCTCCGCTTGCCCCCGTGAGGCTGCCCTTCTCCCTCCACAGCCCCTCTTCATCCACGTCATTTAGCCTTGGGCCACGCCCTGAGAGCCGCTGTCCTGAAGAGCAGCCGTGCAGTGCAGTGCTTCTCCACTAAGGAAGGTGACGGAGCATGCTGGCCCACCTCCTGCCCTCTTGGCGGACGAGCTAGAAGCTGAACTTTCCCTGTGGACGTGATCTCGTGCCTCCCTTCTGATGACGAGAGCTTGGTAGCTGATTCTGTTCCTCATTCATCTTTGGTATCTGGAAGTTTAAAGGCCACTTTAAAACTTAGCTTAGGAATTAAGATATTTTGGTTGGAATCGTTGTATTTTCCATGATCTTCCATAGTAGTAAACTGGAAAGGAGACAAGGCAGAAAAGCAGGGCAGATGGAAGGAGGAAGAGGAGGAAGGAGACAGGGCCACTGTGGGGCTGAGACGCCTGCAGAAACCCTGCGGAGGAAAAACTGCCTTCTGGGACGGGCCAAGGAAGGCTCGGTCCCCACCGTCCCGGGAGCCCTCTGAGTCGCCACAGCCATTTTTCTGGCGAGGCCACGCTGTCCCCACTAACAAGACTGCCTGAAGAGCCATGGAAAGCCACGCTGGGTTTGCATCATCACTGCCTGGAAACATCAAGTGCAGACACTTTCTTTCTGGTGCTTGTTCTGAGAGGCAGAAAGAACACAGCTTGAGCCACCCCGCACCCACCATTCCAGGTGGAACTGGAAACACTGCAGTTGAAAAATAAATCTCCATCTGACTTATAATAAACAATAAAATTAATTGAGGTGTTTTAAAGAGAAGCTTTCCCAAATGCTACAACATCATTCTTAGAGAATTAAGTTCCAAATATAGCAGGACCTTCAAGGTTAAACTTTGCAGCCAGACGGCAGTGTTAGTCAAGTATTAGGTCACGTTAGAAAAAGCTGGAGTTCTGGGTGGGGGCTGTTTACATTTAAGTGACTCAGAGTCGTGTGGCTGTCAGGCTTCTCGCTGAGTAAGAAAGTCCTGCTGCTCGGGCGCCCAGTCAACACCAGTGGTGGTGGCCTGAGATGCCCGCTTCCCTTCCGCCCCCCACCTCCAGCAGCCACCCCCATTCCTCACCACCTCTGGGCATGCGTTCTGAGGGCCAGCAGAGGAGTGTGTAGGTCTAGGAGGATGAGAAAACCTACTTCTGTTTGGAGGCAGAGGCATGGGTGGACACCCTCCCTGCACACAGCTTGAGAAGGCTTGTCACCTGCCAGAGGGACTGACTCTAGGGAGGCCACGCTGTTTGTGGCAGGCAGGGCTGTGTGGGTCTCAGGGGAGAATGAAGCAAGAGGCTGGTGGCTGGCTGTTAGGCGGGATGTCAGCTTTCTTGCTTAGAGCCTGGCTTGTCAATACCACCGGGGGAAGGGGGCAGGGGGCGGGTAGACGGGGGAGTGTCTAGCTGAGTGCTCCTGGGCTAGCTCCGGGCAGCATGTCCTCAGGAGAGGGCAGGGAAATGGGGCACTTCAGCAGCAGAGGTCGCCACCACAGTGGGACCTCTGACATAATCCCGTACCGTCCCATTGTTGCTGGCGAGGAAAAAGATGGATTCGAGAAATTCAAAATTGATGTCTGCTAGTACCATAGTACCAACAGAAGCAAACAGTCAGGTTCTACCTCTGAACTACTTCCGAGTTCAGTCCCAATCCGGCAAGTTACATCCCTTACATTATGGGGCCGGGGGGGGGGGGGGGGGGAGGGAGGCTTTGCAGTGGTCCTAGGAGGTAATGAACAGCTTTTCACAATGCTCCGAGATGAAAGGGTGCAAGGTTCACAGGAAACAGTTCGTTTTCCATTGCTGGTACCTTCATTACTGCAGGGACTGTCGAATTGGTACTCCCAAAGGGTTGGGGCTCCATTGCTTCTCCAAACGACCCTGCTTCCCCTTTCCTGAACCAGAGCGTCCTTGAATAACTACCAGGTCTGGCAACAGACCCAGGCCTTGAGTAACTAACGGATTTAAAAATCTTTACTCTGTCAGGGGGTTGTTATCTGCTGGGTCCCTTTTAACATGCTGAATCTCAACAAACCATGTTATAGTTACAGGATTTGATTAATAGTAGGTGACTCCTCCCATCCCACCCCCCCTTATTATTCCTCACTCCCCATGTAAATTATTTCATCTCCATGAGATCAGTTAAAGAGGCTACGTCCTGTTTCCTTCTGGCAGTACCAGCAGGAACAAACAATTTCTCAGCTGGTCAGTTTGGGGCTATGCAGTGACAGGCTCTCCCCAGACCCGTTGCAGCCGGCAACACAAGCCCGACCGGAGTGAAAACATGTGGAAACTTCTGGAATGGCATGGAATGTAGCGGATACAAGTGCAGCTTGGAATTAGACGGCCGTGGGTAAGAACTGCTGCTGATTTGTGCCCCCGGCAAGGAGCTCTCCTGCTTGATCAATCGCCTCCTGAGCCTGGCCTAATCTCACAGGTGTGTTTATGAGGCTGGCATGAGAACTATCAACGCAAAACTTGGCACAGGTTTAACATGTGGTCTGTGATCAAATAATGGTGGCCCAGAAGGACAGAACACGACAATAAACAGAAGCCTTCGCGTCCCCAGGTGCTCCTAGCCCTGCCAGCAGGGAGACAGACCACGAGGAAACAAGACTCCCTTTCCCCCCTCCACCCCCACTCCCCGACCCGAGATGGCAGCCACCTTCTGCATACAGTGCAGGAACCTGAGGCTCGGCAGTGAGAATCCAGAATTAAGCATGAGCTCAGAGGAACAGCTCTGTCAGGGGAGAGATTGATTCACGAGGGGAAAGAAAGACTGACGTCATCTGGCGTGCTAGTGCCCCAGTCCCGAGGAGCGGAAGCTACAAAGGCTCAGACGCTGGTGCTAGTCAAAACGAAAGGTAGTCAGGGAACGGTGGTCCCAGCACTCACTCCAAGGATGACCAGCAGCTGACGCGAAGTCTCGCACTCTGCAGCTGTTGATGGTCTCCACCTGGCCCTGCCCTCCTGGCTAACCATCCATCAAAACGGAGCTCACAGCAGCTCCGGGAGCTTTCCGTAACCCTAGAGGGCCAGGGAGCTTCCAGCCAGGACAAAACTGCCTCAGGGAGAGTTGTGGATGGCTGTCGGCAGGAGGGGGCCCTGTGTCTCTAAGCTGGGAAAGCATCAGGCCCCTCCTCTTCTGCTCTCAGCCGCACCAAGATCTGCACCCAGAAGGCCCAGGGCCAGGGCTGTCAGGCCCTCTTGGGACAGGAGCAGGCTGAGCTGCGGAGAGGCCACACACTCAATCGTGTCAGCAGCGCTCAGAGGTAGGAAACGATGTCTGCTGCCTGAGAAACAGGAATGTTGACCGTAAAATGCAAATGCATACAAGAAGCTTGGTGCTTAATGAAGTAGCCCAGGAAATTACTGTCGGGAAGAAAGTGCCCTGCGGGGGCTGAAGCACAGGCTAAGGGCACGTGGGAAAGAGGAGGGGAATGGGGACAAACACGTGGGGTCTGAGATGCAGGCTCTCTGGCTGGCTCGTCCCTCTCCCCAGGACGGAAAACCTTGCACAGAGCCACTGTCCTCCGGAGAGCTGCTGCCTGGCCTGCCTGCTTCTCTGCATCTCCTCCCACCCTCTCCCTGGATAATGTCCTAGTAGGTTTTATAGTACTTTTTAGCTCCCTTGGTATTTTTAGATGGGGAAAACAATGCACCTGATATCTTAAAATAACTTGTATTCACATTTCTGACTATAGCAGTAATATAATCAAGGCAGAAAATTGGGAAACTTTGAAAATCCCTCAAAGAACAAGCACTAGGGACAATCCTATGATCCAAAGAGAACACTTTGATGTTTGTCCTTCTTGGTTTTTCTCCTTCGTGATACTTAAAAAAAAAAAAAAAAAGGAGTCGAATATTTAGATGTGTTTCTCACAGTGTTAGACATTAGCGAACATCGTCATAGTCCATGGCTGCATATGTTCCTACAGATCCTAAAACTATTTTATTTAGCCATTCCCATTCAGCTCAGCTGGCTTTGGTGTGTCAGACCCGGTGGGCAGCGGCCAGGGTCTCCTTGGACAGGGCACGAGGTGGCGAAGGGAATAAGGCTGTGAGCAGGTTCATCGGGGCAGACCTTTCCACGGCCGCGTGTGAGAAGAGCCAGGCCTCCAACAGTGTGTGCAGGGGCCACGATGGAAGGCTGTGATTAGGTTCTCAGATGGAGTGCTCTCTCTACAGACCCTCCTCCTCCCTAAGGAGGGATTCTTTTTTTAAAAAAAAAACTCATTTTATTGGGAGCTCTTACAGATATTATAACAATCCATAGTTCAATTCGACCAGGCATAATTGTACAATTGCTACCACCATCAGTTTCAAAATATTTTCTTTCTTCTTGAACTGTTGGATATCAGCTCCTCTTGATCGCCTCCCTCCACCTCCCTGTCCCCCAGGAACCCTATTAGGATATTCTGTATTCTTCTTCTTCTTCAGTAGGACCCTCATGCTGGGCCCGAGGCTTTGCCAAAGGTGCTTTTCCCGACAAAGGCAGAGGCACTTACTCACAACTCTCCTCTCAAAAGCTGAGGCCTACCCATTCTTTAGAGACCACGGCTGGATTTGAATTCCAGAATATAAGATGGTTTTGTTCTATTTCTGGACCCATTTAGTCCGAAGCTCTTTGTAAAGTAGTTGCTCGATCCTGGCGAAACAACTGAGAAAATGCAAGGATCATCGCAAGATAGTTCTGCAGATTGGACACACAAATCAGCTGTCGAGTCAATTTTAAGAATTGTGCTCCCTAAGACTTCCAGCAGCTCTGAGGGATGAAGGCTGGGCATTCTCCTGTCAAGACACACACTCAGAAACCCACAGGGGGTTGGTCGCTATGAGTCAGCATTGACTCGATGGCAGTGGTTTGGTTTGGTTTTAATAATCAAATAAAAGATGTCAGAGATTATCATATGAAACAAGAGTCATTTCCATTTCATGAAATGCACACATGGGTGCACCTGGGAGTTTGTGCCTGTGTGTGTGTGTGTGTGTGTGTGTGTGTGGATGAGAATGCATTTGCTAGTTGCAGGTAAGCATGTGCCAGGCTGTGACATGAAATGCCTCGCCCTGTGAGTCATGTCGCAACTTTAAAGCCCACCTAACACTGGCCCCAGGAGGAATTAAGCATTAAAGATATAAGGGAAGGGGAGGCTTAGTAAGAATTTGCTCATCATGAATGTTTCATTTCCTACATAGGTACTGTACTAAGGCTTCAAAAAGGAGTCGTGCTGGAACAACAATTTAAATATTTGTCCACGGCCATTTCAATATATGGTTGGAGGTCAAATCCACTAGTGGCTGCACAGATGAAGACTGGCCACGGCTCTCGGAAAGACCCCGGTCTAGGAACCCCACGAGGACAGCTCTCCTCCGTCCACAGGCCCAGAACATACGAGCAGCTCAGGGTGTCAGCACGCAAACCTTTCCTGTTCTTCCAGATTCTCCTCGTGGGAGATTGGCAGGGTTGGAAGAAAATGCTGATCTTCTATCACTTCAAGCAGAATCGCTCTTATCTGAAACGTACCCTCAGCACTAGCAGCTCTGTAATGTTGTACCACTTGAAAAGCACTTGCATAAAGGCCATCCTGTCTTAGGAAACCACCAGAACAAAAGCAAAAGATACAACCCCAGGACTTTACTGCCTATGATGAGCACGCCAGGAGCGAGACTTAAGACCCGAGGGACTACGGGATTCCCAATCTAATATGAAGAAAACAAGTCCCAAAGTCCAGCTTTCCCCAGGCTTTCCCAACACCAGGTGAGCACTACCGTCCACAGGCTGGTTGATTCCGGTGACCTGGCCAGCATTTTATCATCGAGCTGAGACTGCTTTCCTGGCATTTCACTGGGGTCATTTGTATGGCACCGACAGGCGACCTGTGGCTTGGTGACTGCAGGATGCCATCATCCCTCACTTCATCCATGGTGCTTTAAAAGATGTGAGTGGATTCCATTATTTGTAACCCCACTTTTAAGATTTTCTAGAAGAACCTACCCACCTCTGTACAGATACAGTGGTTTGGGAAAAATATATAACTCAGGCTCTTGTGATGGCAATCCATTTACATCTATATGAATGACATCATGTATATATCTTTACCAATGGCAAACGAACAATGTAAAGCACAGGCTTCCCCTTTCAGTAAATTAAACTCTTAACAAAGTTTTATTTCCATGACATCACATCTGCACTTTCTGTACTATGAAAAGCTTGGATGACACAGGATCGAAGCAATCATTTACAGGAGATGACGCTTCGCGACTGCTCTCCATTCTAGTACTGAGTGTCTGGAAAACTGCTCGCCTAGAAGCTAGTTTATTTTTATAGAAATCTTTCAAAGATGATCATGCTCTTAAGTATTTAGACCTTCTATATGAAGGCTTGCCATCTGGAATGCTGTGATCACAAACTGGTGACGCTGAGACACTGCTCTCTCAGCCCTCATGTGAGTCGCCTGTCGGGATGTACCCATTCTTGATGCAGGCCACAACGTGCACAGCATCTCCCTGCCTCCTGAAATCTGCGGTCAGAGTCTACAGACATGGTGCTATTGACTGTTGCTGACTTCGGAATGGATAAAATCCTATTTAGCTGTGCAATGCTGAAAGGAGTTTTCTGTTAAACTGGTAGATTGTTCTCAAGGAGTGTGAATGAACTCAGTGCTTCTCTTTGAGAACTGATTTCTAGGAAGCTCATTTGTAGCCTTCAGCTGTGCTGGCCATCTTCAACCTGCGGCACTTGAGGCACCTGCGGCACTTACAGCCATTCCTTGCATGTCACCACTGCATCCAAGTGCTCTGTGGTTAGATGCCAGTGAGTCCGCCCCCTCACGCCGACCCACCTGCAGCAGAAGCCCTGCCCGGTCATCCACCACATTCACAGTTGCTGTTTTGCTTAAGCCCATCATTGCAGCCACTGTCAGTCCATCCTGTCAAGGCGCTTCCTCCTTTTCCCCGCCCTGCCAATGACGTGCTCTGCCAGAGACGGGTGCTCTCCTCACAGTATATCCTCAGGACATTGTCTCTAAGGAGCATTCATTCTAGCTGTGCTTCTTCCAAGACAGGTTTATTGGTTGTTTGGCAGTCCCTGGTACTTTCAATAGTCTTAGCCAGCACCGTAATTCAAATCCATGGACTCTTCCTTAGTCTCCTCATTCACTGTCCAGCTTTCACACGCATACGGTACGATGGAGAATACCATGACTTGGGTCAGGTGGACCTTAATCTATTCAAAGCACCATCCTCGCTTTTCAACACTTTAAAGGGGTCCTGCAGATTTACCCACTGCAATATGTTGTTTGATCTCTTGACTGCTGCTTCCACGAGCATTGATAATGGATTTTAGCAAGATGTAATCCTTGATAACTTCCATCTTTTCTTCATTTATCATGATGTCACCGATTGATCCGGTTGTGAGGATTTTTTTTACATTTAGTTGTAATCCAGAATGAGAGCTGCAAACCTTGATCTTCATCCTCAAGATCTTCAAGTCCTCGCTTTCAACAAGCACGCTTGTGCTATCTGGATGTCGCAGGAATTAATGAGCCTTCCTCTGATCCCGGTGCCCCCCCTCTTCACATAGTCACACTTCCCTAAAGATTTGCTCAGCACACACCATGGTCACCAGCGACCTCCCTCATGCACAGCTGTTGCTACATCTGTCTTCTTGGAGCCTTGGGCTGTGGTGAGTTACCCACAGAACCAACCACATTTCGTGGTTCAAACCCACAAGCTAGCTGTTCCTCAGGAGAACAAGAGACTTTCTGCTCCTTTAGAGATTTACACAGCCTCAGAAACCCGAAGGCCAGTCCTAGCCTGGCCCATAGGGTCACTATGAATCGATGACAGTGGGTTTTGTTTTTGTTTTCTGAAAACACCTTGAAGTATAACCTACAACCTTTTCAAAGTAGGTTGGATTGACAATGAATGGATGACATTTTAAGGGAAAAAGTCACTATATTACTATACGATTAGCGAATAGAAAAACTCCCCTATGAAGAGCCTAGTAAAACTGATCTGGTCGATGGTGCACAGTAACGCAAAAGGAGCAGCCACACCAGTGTGTTAGTCAGAGCAGGGGGTTCTACCAGCTTCTGGTCTCAATAAGACCTCGAGACGAGCCCTACGAAACTCTCAACTTCGTGAGTCAATTAGGGTCCAATACTGGCGATTTCTTATCCGTAAATCTGAACAGGAGAACAAGATTCATAGGATATTAACATACATCGAGAAAGGAGAATTATGTCTCACCTGAATGACCTCAGCATTCGGTAGGATTTTCCTAAGTCAGATATCCGTCTGCAGAATGGGCCTACGGCCAACTCCATCTGAAAGAGGAAAAGACATCCTGCAGCTTGGATGGGCAGACTCCTTGGCAAATCAGGGGCACGCCTGCGTGACAGCAATCTGTGGTCCGCAGTAAACTTGGGTTCATCTGGACGGTGAGGTAGTGTTTAAAGCCAATTAAATTTATGAAAAGGTAGAAACTTCGACAACATTTACAGTAATTGATTAATGGAACACAAGATGAGGCAGCGACTTTGTGAAAATAGGGGAAAAGATCGTGGCTGTGTAAGAGGAGAAAGCCTAGACATTTCCCCCCATGACAACTCTGAAACAGTGGGAGACAATTTAGACGGACCGTGCGCCTCAACGCAAAGCCTGCAGGCGGTAACGGAAAAGGAAGGCGGCTTTCCGTAGCAGCCAGTGGCCTCCATGACTGAGACCGCCAAGCCCGCGATTACTAGGTATGCCACCCTGGGCCAGGGACCCGCTGAGCTCTGCTTTTTCACATACAACATGGAAGTAATGCTAAGAGCCGTCACAGAATCTCGCAAATTAAATACGCAAATCCACAGAATGCTCTCTACATGGCATATCCTAAGTGCTAGCTAAGTGACAGCAATTGTTAGGTGCTTAAAAATGTCCCTTTTATGTAAATGCAGTTGCTTTGAGAATATCAAATTATTAGCACTGTTCTTTATTCTCCTCCTCTATATTGAAATCCTACGTCTCATAAAGTGTCGCTTTCGGCTCCCTGTTCTTTATTTACATCATGTGCATGTGAGTAATTTTCCCACGGAGCCCTCAGGTGGTTAACTGCCTCTTCCATCCTGCTAGAATGGCTCGCTACGACACTGACAGAGAGCAGCCCAGAAAATGGCTGAGCACTGCTTCTCTCTGCAGGCACCGCTCTTCCAGACGCACACACCGACTCGGGGATCAAGAGATGAATTAGACTATCGTCCTTACAGGGACTCTGCAATGTGGTGAAGAAGGGGGCTTTCATTAATTCCAACAAGATGTGATCCGTCAACGGACTCATAAGCAAGGCACTTCTCTGCCTGCACAGGCGTGCACACATCGCCTTCTGATCTAGTGATTGCAGGCAAAAGGCCTGCTGTGGCAAGCACATGGGAGACCTGCGCACCGAGGCCGGGGGATGGCGGCGGGCTTCTGACTGCATCAAGGGCCCAGAGTTTATTCTTCTTTATGGCCTAGAGGAAATCCTCACCTGGCTGGGGGCACTCTGAAATTTAGAAGAATAAATAAAGGAAAAAATTAACTAAGGAAGAAGAGTCAAGACTGCTGCCACCACCACAAACAGCAGCGTGCCCAGCCAGGGTCCTGAACGCCATCCCCCAACAGCAAACGGGCGCAGAGCGGGCTTGATTTCCTTCAGAATGTGTTGTTTGCTGCACACCAAGCACTGAGTTCACACATGGTGGCTGTGTATCTTTGGGTAGTTTCAATCCTATTTAATTATCCATGTGATCATTTAAGTTTGTTTTTATCATGAGTTTTTTTTTTGGTCAATTGTTTTTCTTTCAATTGACTTCATTTGAATCAACGGTGAAATCAGACAGGACCGAGGAGCCTTCTGGCACAGTGGTTAAGCTCTTGGTTGCTAATTAAAGGTCAATGGTTCAAACCCTTCTATGGCTCCTTAGGAGGAACATGGCAGTCTGCGTCCATCAAGATTAGAGCCTTGGAAATCCCCCGGGGGCAGTTCTATAGGGTCCCTGTGGATCGGGATTCACTTGATGGCAATGGGTCCTGGCAAGCAGGCCTAATTGTTAAAACCACCCGCTGGCAAGGAAAAAATCACTCTATGAGAGAATATGACCCCAAAGAGCTAAAAATCTATAGTGATAAACAAATCTATAATGATGCAGGAGACAGGTCCATGACAGGACAATTATAAAATGTTAAATGTTTACAATACGTTTTTCATCCCTGCTGGACCTCCCGGGTATTGAAAGTCATCTGCTTCTACCAGAATTCCATTAAACAACAAAGGCTATGTTTTTAAAGGGCAGAAGCATCCCTTTTAGAAGAGGTGACTGCGATTAGCTGTGGATCCCAAATGGCATGTGCCACTGCGTCCCCGGCCCTCCTGTTTGGAAGGCTGGCCATCAGCTGCAGGCTCCGTGAACTAATTACAGAACTGCTCTTTGCTCACCCGAGACAGTTGGTTCACCACAGGGCATCTTTGGATGCTCCTGGGCCACTCCTGCCCTGACATTGTTCAGAAGAAGAGAGGAAACGGGAATTAGGACAAATTAGACTCTCGATTATTTTCTTTTCCAAATTTATATTTTCAGGCATAGAGAGACACAGATATAAATATATGCTCAAAGGGCATCAGAAGATCTATAAATAGACGTTGCCAGGAGGACTACTGAGTAAATAATCTAATGCCAATTTCAACAGCCATCGGGGAAGATAAAAGAACAAGGGGTGAGGGTGTGTGTGGGGGGTGGTGGTGTCTGTGCTTCAGAGGATTGGTTGGACGGGTCCCCAAAGAGATTCTGACTCGAATGGACTCCCGTGGGCTGGACCAGCTGAGCGCTTTCAGCACTGCGGTGTAACCAGTGCAGACATGGAGGCCACGTGGTGGCCACAGTCGGGGAGTAAGGACCAAGACTCCTCAGGAGGGCGGGGCACTGCTGGCCTGGCTGTGAGCTCTCTGGATGGCACCCTGCCATTCCTGCCTCTCCCTTCTGGGCAACCAAGCCAGTGGGGTGCAGTAGGAGTCTGACGACAATCTTTCTGTTTTCCATTGGAAAACCAAACCAACTCCCCCTCCCCCCGAATGCTTCCCATTTTTTGAGTTCCTTCTCTGAAGGAGATTGGTGCCAGGGGAGCAGGCACTTTGACCTCAGGACACCTGTCAGCCCCCATAGGGGATCCGTGTCCCCTTGAGTCCAGTGACCTCCATAGTTTTGTTTAGTTCTAAATACAAATGGACAGAACTCTCCACAGTGAGTCGGTTAAAAGGCTTTCTAGTCCCCGTCTGAGGCCTGACATGAATGTCAGTGTTTTGACTGACCCGAGAAAAACACCACTTCTGACCAAGCAGGATTCTGGAAGCTGAGGCATGACGAGATGGGCAGAAAGCAAGCCAAATGAAATGCAACAACACCCCAGAACCTCGCGATGTAACGGTCAGACAGTGAGGGTGCGATCATGCTATCAGAGCTGGACAGTGTTTGCCAAAGTGACAGGTCACCGGCATGACCCTGATCACGCTGAGCCCTGCTATCTCCAAGATGAGCATTGGGGCAGGCTGGAAGGAGGACACAGTCAACAAAGTGGCCGCTTCCTTCTCCCACACGGGTGCAGCAACCATCCGGCATCGCAGGGCTGCAAAGTCACCTCAAATTCGGTGGGGGTGGGTGGGGGTGGGGGAATGCGGCGTTTCATTTGTGAAGATAAGGAAAAGGGAATTGTTTGAGCCCCAGCAGGTAATATTGATGGATGGGCTCCTGTAATTCAAGGTAAGGGACCTGGGAATAATTCGGTTTATGCGGCCACATGCCTTAAGCAATGAGGACTGCCCAGTCAAATTCTGACTACTGCCCGTTAGGGAGGTGGGCGCGTAAGGACCCTGCCCCAGGCGACTGGCGACTACACATTGTGAGCCGGTGCTGCCTGTGGTAGCAAGGGGGACGGGGGAAGACTTCCCTTCCTTCAAAACCCATAAGGAAACACATCATTACAATTTGAAAAATGAAAACCAGAAACAAAAGCCCTTTTTCCTACAGCATGCTTATTTTTTGCCATCTCCTGCTTGGCGGCCACTCTGATTGGACTTGAAGCACAGCCTCCAGGAAAGTGACTCAAGAGGCAGCTGGAGCAGAATGCAAATAAAGCAGAGGGGGGGATGGGGGGGTAGGAGAAGGGGAGCTAAAGGCAAACAGAAAACCAGGACGGATACACCACATATTTGAGTAGTCCCCAGGTCACCAGCGATCTCTATTCGGTTCCCAACTGCAACTCTAAGTGGAATTTATAGGTGAGCCAGAACAGGTGCCTGCAGTTCTTGTTTAATGTACTTTAGTGCAAGAAAAAGCTTGGAGCATTTCAATCATTTCAAAGCTCCACGTGCAATAGTGGCGGTAACTGGTATAAAAAAATTTGTTGAGGATGCCCCGTCCTATGCATATAACATTACAGGGCCAGTGGGAGGGGTCCCATGCACTTTGGAGTTGTCAGGAGAGACTAACCCCTGGAGAAGGACATCATGCTCGGTTAAGAAGAGGAAGGTCCTCAACAAGATAGGCTGAAGACGCGGTGGCAATTGTGAGAGACAGTGTGTCTCGTTCTGTTGAACACAGAAGAGTCTCTGCAGGTCGGAACAGACTCTACACCACGGAGCAGCACAGGAGTTGTTCCTAAGTCAGGCATTCCCACCCACTGCCATCAAGTCAGTTTTGACGTTAAACCACTGCACAGGACAGAATAGAATAGTCCTTGCGTTTCAGAGACTGGAAATCTTTACAGGAGCAGAGAGCCCCCCACCCCCCAGCTTTCCCTTGGAGGGACTGCTGAGTTGCCACTGCTCCCTGGGGCTCTGTCCCCATTCAAGTGGGGACTGTCCGTGTTTTCTACAAATAAGAGCCAGGTCTTGGAGCATCCCTGTGTTTTCATTTCAATACAGTCTGTTTCTCCAGTACGGACACAGAAACTTCTATTTGCACAGTTAGTTCTCTTTAAGCTGAAGTAACCTCTACCAGCAAAGCACACCACACAGGCGCCTAAAGGGAAAGCTGATAAAAATGCAAAAGATAAAAGGAGCCACCAGGACATTTAATTTCTCTTTCATGCAGAGGCTACCAAAGACAGACTTCCCCAAAGCAGGCTTTCCTGCAGTCTAGTGGCCTCAGGCACTACTGACAATGACTGACTGAAATGCAAAGGGCTTGGCTCCAGAAACAAAATTGTTTGCCTGGTGTCACCTGCTTCTTTTGTAAATAATGCCTTTAGGACAAGCATCAGCTAGTCACTTCCTGCCCCACCACAGGAGGACTGAGTGAAGCAGACACGCCCCCAGATAGACTGGGGATCAATACTGACACTGACGGGTATACTGCTTCATAAGCAGAGAGGATCTAACAAACCATATGAACAACCCATTTGAGTAACTATTGAGACCAGTAAAGCCAACAGCTTTGGAAGAACACATTCACCCTGGTGACATGCTCTGTAAACGAGTATCAGCTCCTTTTCTGAATCTTTGAGTGAGAGGGTACGTTTGGGGCGTTTCTTTGCCTCTGATGCCTTTGAAAGGCTTTTTTGGAGTCTGCCTAAAGGACAAATGAAAACCAAAACCAAAATGCCTTGCTAAAAGCGTTGATTGTGGTTCAGATATTGTGATGTCATCCCTCATTCACATCAGATTGCTTGGAATGACTTCAAGGCTCCCCACAGATGAGAAATGTACTCTATTTAATAGAGGGAGACAAAATCATCAGATGATATATCTACCTGGTCCCGTGAATCGGAATGAGGTAAAGCACGGCCCTGGACTGCTGAGTGGCTACTAGAGGACTTCAGCTGTGTGGGCATCCCTTCTTTCACTTTACAGGACACGAGGGGGGTCCTCCCACTGTTTGAAAGTTTATTTCACTGTCCACACCATTGTCCATCAAGGTCAATCAATTACTCATCACCATTGATCCTGGGGGACTAGTAGAATCCTAAGGAAGTTCCATGTTTGGGAAAATTCGCCAATGGAGCTTTAGTGTGAAACGAGCTACTTCACCTTAACCTTGAAATATCCATGCTGAGTTATGATTGTTCTATTCAGTACAAAGAAAAAACACCTGGTATAAAAGTATCATTAAACTCTCTGCTCCCCCTCCCCCTAGCGCCCTCCAGGTTTCGATGGGCTTCCTTTGCTTCATGTTATAACTAAAAGGCTTAAGAATGCACATGTAGTCTTTTGTGCGGTCAGCAGGATTGAGACTCCCCCCTCTGTAGCTTCGCGCTGCTTACCTGGGTGACATCAGCAGCCAGTCGCATTTTCCCACCTTGACCAAGAGGTCGGATGAGGCTGGCGTTGCGGATGAACAGCTCAATTGCTCTGTGGGCAATCGCTGCCGTGTTGTCAAAGACAAAATCTGAGCATTCAAAGTGTTTAAAGTAGTCATTCATAACTCGGGCAATGAAGCCCTGTAGCTCCTTCATGTACAGGGAACAAGGCACTTCAGTTGGTTCTGAGCCGGAAAACGACCTGCAAGAAGAACCCCAAACAGCAGCTTTCAGTACCAATGCACTCACTCAATGGACTGTCAGATTTATTTTTCCTGCTGCTTTCTAGATTTCAATTGTGCAGAATTTTTAAAAAACATTTTATTAGGGGCTCATACAACTCTTATCACAGTCCATACATATACATACATCAATTGTATAAAGCACATCCGCACATTCCCTGCCCCAATCATTCTCAAAGCATTTGCTCTCCACTTAAGCCCTTTGCATCAGGTCCTCTTTTTTTTCCCCCTCCTCCCCTCTCCCCCCTCCCTTATGTGCCCTTGGTAATTTATACATTGTTATTTTGTCATATCTTGCCCTATCCGGAGCCTCCCTTCCCCCACTTCTCTGCCGTCCATCTCCCAGGGAGGAGGTCACATGTGGATCCTTGTAATCAGTTCCCCCTTTCTAACCCACTCACCCTCCACTCTCCCAGCATTGCCCCTCACACCCTTGGTCCTGAAGGTATCCATCCTAGATTCCTTGTGCCTCCAGCCCTCATATCCACCAGTGTACAACCTCTGCCCTATCCAGCCCTGCAAGGTAGAATTCGGATCATGGTAGTTGGGGGGAGGAAGCATCCAGGATCTGGGGGAAAGCTGTGTTCTTCATCGGTACTACCTCGCACCCTGACTGACCCATATCCTCTCCTAAATCCCTCTATGAGGGGATCTCCAGTGGCCGACACTTGGGCCTTGGGTCTCCACTCTGTGCAGAATTTTTTAAAGACACCATTTGTTTCTACGAGTTAGAATAGACTGGTTGGCAGTGAGGGAGTGAAGAGTTAAAACCAGAAAAGAGTGTTCGATTTTATTCTGAAGACTGCTTGTGCATGCTGGGAGATCACGGAAGAAATCTTGGAACCCATTGCCTGACGATTTAGAGTGGAATGGACAACGACCATCTGTCCGGAAGGATGGAGCACCCTACGCACTGGGTGGCCTCTCAAGGTCTCTCCCGCACTGCAGCTCTAAGTCCACTGATAGGTCTCTGCTCGCACTGGGTCCATCAATGCTCGATGGGGAGGGAGCATTTTACACTTTGCAGTGTTGCCTTCTCCAAACAAAGTCTTGGCAACGAGAACCCAGCTCTTATGCTATGCAATCTCATCAGCCCAGCACCAGCCTTCTGACTGTGGCAGTGCTTATGTAACAATACACATGGTATGCAATTTTTTCCTCCAGATGATGCCGTTTGGAAAGGCTTTAATTTGGATCAACAGCTGATGCTCCATGAAATACTATTTATAATTTATAAATGTTTATAATTGTTCTCTAAAGAATATATTAAAAGAATGTGAAATATTTATAGGAAAGAAGAGTTACACCAAAAATTAGAAATCACCTCATGGTAATTCATCAGATTAGCTCATTGGCTGCATAAACCTGAATCTTTTACAAAGAACTAAGTGTTTTCCTACATTGAGAACGGCAGCGTGAAGGTGGTCGTCCTGGTCCAAGTTTAGAGAAGAGCCCCAGCTCTGACTGCGACGGCTGGAGCAAAAGCACGAGGGGAACCAAATGATGCGCAGGAAGGCACCTGCTGTGTTTGAGGATACTGCTCTGAACTGAGTTGTGCCCCCAAATACGTTCTGTACACCCTCAGCTTGAATCACATTTGAGGATGGGTTGTCTCATGGTTGTGTTAATAAGACTGGATTAGGGTAGGAAGTGTCTTGAGTCAATTATTGTGAGTTATAAAAGAGATGAGCAAGCTAGTTATCAAAAATGGGGGAAGAGATGCCAAGCACCTGGAAGACTATCCCAGAGGAGAAGCTCCGAGAGACGAGGACCTTCCTTCAGAGCTGACACAGAGGGTCAGGCACCCTGAATTCAGAAGGACTTTTAGCCTCCCAAACATGAGAAAATAAATTGTGAAAGCCACTCACTGGAGAACTGTCAGATGCTCAGCAGATGCCCTCCACTTCCAGAAACAGACAGAACGGGGGTTTCCATTCCAGCAGGAGGAGATCTGATATAAGAAAGCATGCCCTCACAAGGGCAAGGCCTTTGACCTAGTTCCCCACCCCAGGACAGAGGGCTGCCTGCAGCCTTCACGTGGGCTTGGTTTTCCCAGGTGCAGACAACAATCGGGCCTAATTTGTCTGGGTTTCTTCGGACCAAAACTGGTGGGATGTCCATCTCTTTACCACCTTATGTGCCATTCAAAGCGCAGTTGCCATCTGAGCATGAGTCTGAAGGGTCATGTTAAGGACTCAGTCTAGTCAGGTTGGAAACAATGTTGTTCAAGGCTAGAAAATTACATGCTGAAATGATTTCCATAAATGTGCCCAAAAAAGTAAAATTCAGGATTTTGGGGGGTATTTTTATTAAATACTTTTATTGGGGGCTCTTACCTCTCTCATCACAATCCATACATTCATTGTGTCAAGCATATTTGTATATATGTTGCCATCATTTTCTTTCTTTCTAACTGAGCCCTTGATTCCAGCTCATTTCCCTCCCCTCCCTCCTCCCTCATGAACCCTTGACACATCAGAGATTATTCTTTCCGTTTCTTACACCGTTCTCTTCGCCCTTCACCCACTTCTCTGCTGTTTGTTCCCCTGGGAGGGGGTTATATTTGATCCTTGTGATTGATTCCCCCAACATCCCCTTAGCCTCCTGGTATCTCGATTCTCATTGCTGGTCCCGAGGGAATTTTATCATCCTCGACTCCCTGTGTTGTAGGCTCTTATCTGTAGCAATGTGCCTTTCTGGTCAAGTCCGATTTGTAAGTTAGAACTGAGGTCATGATAGAGGGGTGGAGCGAGCATTAAAGAACTAGAGAAAAGTTGTACATTTCTTTTTAAAAGTTGTATGTTTCATCGGTGCTATACTGCACCCTGACTGGCTTGTCTTTTCCTTGGGACCCTTCTGTAGGGGGATGTCCAATTATCTACAGATGGGCTTTGGGTCTCCACTCCACGCTCCCCCCACCCTACTCACAAGGGTATGAACATTTATGATTTTTAAAATTTTTGTGTTAGGCAAAAATGTGAACTATGTATTATCAAACACAGTTAGGATTATAAGCTTTCTTTATATAAATTTACTAGAATACATACTAGTAACAGAGAAGGATGAGGCTTTCCACTCCAGTAAAGAGCTCCAGTCTCAGAAACCCAGAGATAGTTCTACTCTGACCCGCAGAGTTACTGACTCGATGGCAGTGAGTGAGAATACAGAGTTACTTAGTGACTTCAGCAACGACTGTGCAGAAGTGTCAGGGACTTTAAGTTACAGCTGCAGGCAGAAGTGGTAGGAAGGAGAATCCATTGCGTAACGGAAAAGTCATGGTCACCTTCAAGTCATTCGTGTGTGTGCGCGTGCGTGTGCATTATTTTTCAGAGATTATCCTCTTTCACTTTAAGGATCTAGGGTCCTCTTACCTTTAAAGACCCTCTCATCCCAAACTGGGATCTGACATGAGTAATTTTATATGAAATGAGTTTCAATCCATGTGCTCCGTCAATCAGACATACATTTAAAGCTTGCTCTAATTTGGAAAGAAACACCCTGCTACTTAAATGCATTTCACATTCCAGGGCACTGTGCTGAGGGCTGCATTTCCCACAGCAGGAGATAGGCTACATCTCCATACTACGAATCACCTTGGCCTAGAAGATTGACTCCTTTCACCTGTACTTGGTATGAAATCTCTGGGCAGTGCCCTGAGCACACTCAGCTGCCATGGAAAGCCCGTTCGTTCAAGTCTCCCTAGAGGCGCCAGTGCACCCCAGGGAGCACAGCACTACGCGGACACATGTGGGGCCGTCAGGAGTCAGAGTCAAAGGCGACTGCTCTTTCAGTTTTAAGATAAAGGGGACTTGGAGTGGCAGGGGTTCTTTATTATTTTTTGAAAATATGGCCCTGGAGAGCTGGTCCTATTATAAAATATAAAGTGTCTGTAGGTCGAATTTTTAAATTTAACTTGTCTGACCCCCCCTCTGGCGAATGCAGTCCTTCTGTCTCTGAGCTCCAGAGCTGGGTCCGATGTCAGGAGAACAGGGAGCAGCCCTGTAGAGCACGAAATCTGCACAAGCCCTCGCGCACGAGCTGCCAGCTTGGGAGTCACAGGACCCTCAGACCTCTCCCTTCTGACTACAAATTTGAGTGCTCCCTAGACCCCCACGGATGCCAGCCCAATGCGAGTCTGGTGTGTATAAGGGGGACCCTGGGGGTCGTCGTTCAAGTGCTTGATGGTTAACCAAAGGTCAGCAGCTCGAATACAGCAGCCACTCTGTGAGGGATGAAGCAGACTGCTTCCAAACTGAACACAGCTTCGGAAGCCCTGTGGCGGAATCTGGCTCTTACAGGGTCACGGACAATCAGCAGTGACTTGATGGCAGTGCGTCCTGGTGTGCATAAATATAATGGTCTGAAAGTGGAGCCTGGAGTCTTGACATGAGTCTCAATCCATGTTGAACTTGAAGGTTGCCTTTTCTAACAGCAATTTCTCTAACCTTTGTGCTGAGGGAGCCATGTGCCCGAGAGGAAACCCTGGTCTCTGTGACCTGAAGATGTCACAGTCTAGACCCAGAGAGTACTGCCTCTGCTGGTCAAACGGAAGCAGGACATGATGACTTCTGTCCCAAAGGGTCTGGAAATACATCAGTACTGATGAAGCTTCTCCACGATGGAGCCCCAAGGAACAGACAGGCTGGCGAAAGCGATTTTAATAGCAGGTTCCCAGAAAACTGTTCATGCCACTGTCCTGTAAGTAACTGAGAAGCACACATACTTGCAATCACGTGCCTCTGACCAATCATGCACCCTCCCTACGTGCTATCCACAGACCCTGCTAAGCCCTTGCTCTCATATCCGGCCTCCAACACCGTCTTTCAGTCATCATGATCTTGTGGCTTTTGTCTGGCTTCACCGGTAGAAGCCTTCATTATTGCTCGCCAGAGTAGCCATCTTCAATCTGATTATGGACATTTTCTCAGTCCAAAGAGTCACTAGACTTTCAACAAATCTCTACATGTTACTTTGGCGGAGTGTTTTCACACCAGCATAGTCAGAATAAGCCCAAGGGTTCAAAGGCCCCCTCCTCTCTGACCTGCTGGCTCCCACTGTTCCCTTGGGTTCCATGATTTACTGGAATGACTTACAGAACTCAGCTAATAGCTACACTTAGGATTAAAGCTTTGTCGCTGCACACAGGATATGAGTGAAGAGACACGCAGGGCAAAGACTAGGTGCCAAAGAATGTGTGACCCACCTAGGCACCAATGTCTTTCACCAACCAAGAAGTCCATGGAGAGTCAGTCTCCAGAACTTTTTATTGGTTTCTCATTACACAGGCACAATGGATTGAACTGACTGAATCTTTGCATGTGGTTGATCTCACTCCAGCCTCCCTCCACTGAAGTTTGGTTGATGCCAGGTGCTAAGTCTTTCTAGCCTGGCCAACCACCACCTCAGTAAGCAGCTCCTCGTTAGCATCACCTGTTAGGTATTTGTGGCTGGACCCTCATTAAAAACACTTAAATCACCGAGGACATTCCAAGGCTGTGGATGCTACTTTTCAGGAACCAAGCACAACAACCAAATTACAAGATTGGAGAAAGTGAGGGCTTTTACAAGCACTGTAAAGGAGCAACGCTCCAGCTTTCTAGACTGCCACGCTTGGAAGCCGAATCTTCATGGAACTACAAACAGTGAGTGTTGGCACACCGCTGGTTTAAGCCCTAGGCTCCCAAATTGGGTGAACATTGGAATCCCCTGGAGGATCTGGTGACCCTAATAGGTTTCTGGGCTCCTTTCCTTAGAACAACGGCTCTCAACCTGTGGGTCGTGACCCCTGGTTGCCCGATTCATAACGGTAGCAAAATGACAGTTATGAAGTAGTAACGAAAATAATTTTATAGTTGGCGGGGTGAGGTGTGTGTGTGTCACCACACATGAGGAACTGCATTAAAGGCTGGAGGCATTAGGAAGGTTTGAGGACCACTGCCTTAGAGATTCGATCCCTTAGGTTGCATGTGGATCCAGGGTTCTGCAGTTTCACCAGATGCTCAGGTAATTCCAATAATCAGCCAAGTTTGGCTTGATTCCAATGATCACTTGTCAATCTAGGGTTAAACTCTTGGTGACCTATCAGTCTAAGAACAAACCTGGCTCATGTGTAGCTAAGCAGGCAAGGCACAACATACCTATCTGGGAACCCACTTCCAAGAGGGAACTGCTAAGGTATTATTTATAGCCAGAGGTAGCTGCTCAGCAATACAATTAATGACTACAGCAAATGACCAATCAAATTTTAAGATCTTTAAAAAAAAACTCACACCAAACTCACTGCCACGGAGTCAATGTCAACTGACAGTGACCCTACAGACAGGGCAGCACTGGCACCTCTTTGCCAGAGTAGAAAGCCCTGGGCTGCTCCCAAGGAGAACTGCTGACGGCACAGTTAGCAGCCCGCTTTGTAAGCGCCACTCCACCAGGGCTCCAACAGTGACCTCTTTTTAGGTCCCCTCTTCAGAGCCATTCATGATGGTAAGTGGAATACTTCAGGGCCCTTTTCAACAAATCTCACTTTCTTCCAAACACTGATCATCAGCAGTTTTATCACCTATTGGGTCCCAAATTTTATTGCATTTTTAATAGAACTTCTGTCCTTCATACCATTATTAAAATTAGAGACCGGCTGTTTGACACTTCAAAGGGTGTTACAGAAATAAATGACAAGAGATCTGAAAAGTACTTATTCGTTTGAACAACATGAATATAAAAAGAAACAGCTAGTTGAGAAATAGTAGCTAGGGATGTATTCGTATTTGAATGTTCACAGCTATTGTGTGTAGTTAAGATAATAAAAATCATTTTAAGCATTTGTAAAAAATACTCCATAGACACTTTTCTAACACATCAAATCCAAATGGTCCTCCTCTATTTGATAAGTTTCAGTAAGCCTAGGGTTAAAAACTTTGATTTCGCAAGACACATAGGAGATAGAAGTGCAGTATCCAGAAGAAACAGAGTAACAGCCAAGTGCTTATGGTTCAGTGTGACACTGCCAGATCAGACTGCCACTGGGTTCTGAGAAAGGACAGTCGGTCCTGGAAGGGTGGGGCAGGAGCCCTCCCTCAGAGCCAGCGCAGGACTGGAGGTGACAGGGGCAAGGTGGTTCCCTACAGAGAAAGCCATGCCAGAAAGCTGGGGACAGCCAGAGGCTGAAGTAGAGGACATTTGGGAGAAGCACGGGGAAGACAGTACAAGTTTCCAAAAGCCTGTAGGCTTTAATGAGGTTATGTTTCCATAAAGGAAGAGACGATGAAAACAAGAGCTGCACATTGCAATCTGCTAATGGCCCTCTGAATGGATACGGCGGGAGAGGTTGGAGGCCAGCCAGGTCACAAGAGGAACAGGCCCCAGGTGACAGGAGGCTGAGCAAGTCAGGGTGGAGGTGGGAATGAAAAACAAAGGCAACAAAGGTTAGTGGAGTTTCTGATGAAAAGCTGTTACCCAGAAAAGTCTTCTTGATGCATGGTGATGATGATGGCCTCTATTGCATCTCCCAAGGAAGTCAGCCAGGGCTGCATGGCGCTTCCCATGAGCGCATGGATGGTCTGCAAAGAAGGACGAGGAGGCAAAATTAAGGAAGGGTAACACACAGGGTTCTGAGAGCTCAGAGGCATTTTGATGAAAAATGTTTGCTTTAGATTAAATTCTGCCTTGAATCGTTTGGCGATTTAAGCAAAGTCCCCTCTTTCTAACTGCTGTGGAACCTGGCACTGAACAATGTCAACGCCCCTCTCGCCTGGTTTTCCTGAAAGGCCTGGTGGACTGTGCCTGAGCAGAGGGAGAGACTTCAGAGGGGAGTGGGGCACGTCGCACCTTTCTCAGGTTCTCCCGAGAGTGAGAGCAGACCACCGTGTGGTCAGTGGATGCTTTGAACCCAGGGGCTCTAGTCAATGTACTGGTGATTCTTGGCGGGCAGAATGGAGAGGCATTTCATGAACTAGGTTTCTATTTGGAATCATGACAATGATTTTTGTCTCCCAAGTGCTGCTGGCAACATTTGGGGATCTTTTTGATGGTGAAGGAGGAGGGAATTTCAGGTGGCACGTGTTAGGTAAAGGGCAGATACTGCTAAACAGCCAATAATGCAAAGGACAGTCCTGAGACAAAGAATGAATCACCTAAAATGTTCACAGTGAGGAGGTTGAAAAACTGTTCTTTAGTGAAATGCAGTCACTGTAAAGGAGTCCTAGTGGCCTCGAGCTGCCAAGTCAGCAGTTTGAAACCACTAGCCACTCTGTGGGAGAAAGATGAGGCTTTCTACGCCTGTAAAAAGGTTACAGTCTTGGCAATTGACCAGGGCAGTTCTATCCTGTCTCCCATGGAGTCGATATGAGTCAGAATAAACTCGATGGAAGTGAGAACCATTGTAAGACTCTAGGGTGCAATGTGTGTTTTTGACATGAAAATATTAACTGGGTCTGAGCAACCATTCAAAATGATCAATTTAAGTACATTATACAGGCTTCAATGATGCTGACACAGAATGCAGAGAACGGCTTCTGCTCATACAAACAACTGATCAAAACCAATGAGAGGGTTCAACGGGGCCTTTATTTGCTCAATTCTTAAATGTCCTGTCTAGTAAAAGTAAGCTTATATGTAAGAGTGGGATTGTGTGTGCATAGTGCAGTTTACCTTCAATGAGCTCAGCGCCGAGGGAGGAGTAGATAAGTTATAATATAGCAGGACATGTCTCCTAACCACATGCTGTGGGATCCTAGGAGGGGCTTCTAATTCACCCAGAGAGGCTCTACACCAAACAGGTGCCATTTGAACTCAGTTTGAAAGGACAGGTAGGTAGGAGCCAGGTGAAGAACAGGTGGCGCTGGGAGCATGTGTGCTAACAGGCACAGGAGCTGGGAAAGGTCATACGTTTGCAAAGCATTCAATACAGAAAGAGTATAAAGTGCCGGCCCCCAGGGAGAAAGAGAGGCAGCAGGAGGTGAACTTTGTGTGAGCTGCTAAGGAATTGGGAATCTATCTTGGGAGCCCTGGGGACCCAGTGATGGGTTTTAAGCAGGGAAAGATGTAGGCAAAAGTCTGACTCTTAAGAAAAAAATCACACTGAAGAGGTAACTGAATCAATAAGCGTGAAAGCGGGATCAATGAGGAGGTTGCCATGATAAAAATGAACAGAGAGGAGAGTCTTTACCAAATCAGAGGTGATAGGCATCGAAATGAGGAGCCAAGTTAGAAATACTTTGAAAAGAGAAAAGCAGGATTTGGTCATTAGATTCCGGGAGAACAGAACAGAAATAGCTAAGGTATACTTGGATTTTAAAAAAACCCACAATTTGGTACTATCATTACCTGAATGTGTAAATCAGAAGAAACTATAGTTTGATTTCAGGTAAAGAAAGGAGAGGGAGAAGATGACAAGTTCAGTTTTGAGCATGTTTCAAAATTGAGTGCCTGTGGGAAATACAGAGGGCTTTCAAGTAGGTCCTCAGGTATGTAAATTTGCATGTCCACAGAAATTTTCGACTACTTTGGTAGCTGCTGGGGCTGTAAGATTGAGACAAAGTCACAAGAGTCAATGGCAAGTCAGAGATGGGTATGGAGAGTTAGAAGGCCAAGTGGTCCCTTAAGGTCAAGCAGAGGGTTTATCATAACAATTACTGATGACCTACTACATGGTAAGTGTTTTACATTATATATATATAATTTAGAGCTCAGCCCTTCCTCAAAGAATTATTCCAATCTCCAAATTATAGATGGGGCAACTACAGTAAATGTCAGCCGGAGGAAGGGAAGGGAAGGGACGGGACGGGACGGGACGGGACGGGACGGGACGGGGAGTTTCAAAGTCACCGGCATGAGAGAAGAGTGAAGGCTTTCTAAGTGTGTCACACTCCTGTGAGTTCTGCGGTGGCTCCACAGGAAAGAGAGGCAGTGGGAGACAAGGGCGTGGCGGAAATCTACAGACAAGAAGATTTCCCACTGTTAATGGGAAAAAGTGAGTGTTTAGCAAAAGACCTCCCAAACGTAACTACCAGGAAAAAAGACAGAGGTGGAACAGATAAAAAGACAACAAAAATGTCCTGGGGATCTCTGAAGAAAGGGTGGTTTCAGAAAGAAACCGGCTATCAAAAGATACAGTGTCTGGGGTCTTAAAGGCTTGAAGGTAAAACAAGTGGCCATCTAGCTCAGAAGCAACAAAGCACACATGATCATGAGGTGTCGAAGGGATCAGGTATCAGGCATCATCAGAACAAAAAAATCTTATCATTGTGAATGAGGGGGAGTGCGGAGAACCAAAATCCATCTGTAGACAATCGGACATCCCCTTACGGAAGGGTGGTGAGGAGGAGACGAGCCAGTCAGGGTGCAGTGTAGTAACGATGAAACATACAACTTTCCTGTAGTTCCGAAATGCTTCCTCCCCACCCCACTATCATGATCCCAATTCTACCTTAGAAATTTGGCTAGACCAATTCTACCTAACAAATTTGGCTAGACCAATTCTACCTTACAAATTTGGCTATACTGGTAGAGATAAGAACTGGAAACACAGGGAATCTAGGGCGGATGATCCCTTCAGGACCAGTAGTAAGTGGCGATTCCGGGAGGGTGGGGTAGAAAGGGGGAACTGATTACAAGGATCTACATGTGACCTCCTCCCTGGGGGACAGACAACAGAAAGGAAGGGCAACAGAAAAGTGGGTGAAGGAAGACGTCGGACAGGGCAAGATATGACAAAACAATAATTTATAAATTATCAAGGGTTCATGAGGGAGATGGGAGTTGGGAGGGAGGGGAAAAATGAGGAACTGATGCCAGGGGCTTAGGTGGAGAGCAAATGTTTTGAGAATGATGAGGGCAATGAATGTACAAATGTGTTTTACACAAGTGATGTCTGTATGGATTATGATAAGGGTTGTATGAGCCCCTAATAAAATGATTTAAAAAAGAACAAGAGGGCTGAAGAAACCTGGAGCAGCAAGCAGATCGGAACGAGGTTTGAGTATCACACGTTGGTAGCTTTGCTCACGTAGTGGCTCCCGTCAGGACAGTCACAGAACTGAGTGCTGCACTTCCGTGAACACAAACAAGAGTCCTGTCTTTCCGTTCAGAGAAACAACACGAATGAGTGAGAGAGTCTCAGAAAGAAGAGAGTCTGAGAAGACCAATGCCTGAATCTGCATTGAAACGCAGTACTACTCTTCAACAGACTCATTTCTGTACATGTGCAGAACAAACTATATGTAACTTGCAATTAAAGCTTAAAGAACTGAGATCTGAAGTATGACCAACTGCAGGTATGACCATCTACAGTTTAACTCTAACCAAGCTAATTGCCTCTCAAGCAAAAACATCACCATTCTTAGGAGCAATATAAAAAATACTGAGTTTACACCAATAGAAGATTCACACTGTGCAGGATATAAGTGAAAATTTTAAATACACAAAGTGCCAGGAAATGTCACTACTTCTCAAAATAAAAGAGATTCAACAGATTCCAAACCATGATGATGATGGTAAATGCAATAAATGCTAGTAAACTAAATCCACCAATCACAATACAGACTTTCAAAGTGGATAAAATCACAAGGCCCAAAACAAACCAACCCCCCCACCTATTAGTAAATATTATTAGCTCTTATAATATCCTCAGCAAAACTCTGTGCCTCGTTGCCACTGAGTCGATTCTGACTCACAGAGACCCAATAGGACTGGGTAGAACTGCCGCTGAGGGGTTCTGCAACTGTAAATTTACAGGAGTGGAAAGCCTCATCTTTCTCTCATGGAGCAGCTAGTGGTTTTGAACTTCAGACCTTGGCAGTTAGCAGCCCAACCTATAACCCACTATGCAACCAGGGCTCCTTAATTAGTGAATAGACCCCCTTCACTTGATCCTGATCAGATGGAAAGTGTTTCGTGTTTTATTATTTTAAGTATGACATTGCCATACGTTTTTCATAGACAACCTTTATCAGGTTGAGCAAGTTCCCTTCCAAGTTTGTTGGGACTTTTTAATTGCAAATGGTGTTGTGTTTTATGGAACAACTTTTTCTGCATCTATTAATATAATCATATAATTTTCTCTTATTCTATAAAAAAGGAGCATTCGTTCATTTATTTTCAAATATCAGACCAGCATTGGTCATTACTTATTACTCTCTTTATGCGTTCCAGGATTTATTTACTTAGCTTTTGTAGTTATTCCATAAAATGGAACACAATTTGTGATTAAAAAGTCCCAGCGGACTAAGAATTGAAGGGAACTGATTCAACCAGTCAAAGGGCATCTGTGAAAAATGAATAGCTATTAACCTCATGCCTAAAATAATAAAATACTGAACACTTCTCACCAGATCAAGAGCAAGCGAAAGAGGGCCGCACACCAAGTATACTCAGCCATGCTAGCAAAACAGCAGGAACAATGATCGGGAAGGAAGGTGCAAAAGCATCTCTATTTGTATAAAGCAAGATGGTTTATAGAGAAAACATTATAGCTTCGGGAAAATATAAAACAGGAAGAGAAGAAAGCATCTTAGGAGATGTCTCCATTTAAAGGATGGGTTGAGGCTGAGCAATTACCAGAGACAACTCAAACGCCCATCTCCTCTGCAGTAGAAAGTAGAGTGTATAATGCCTGTTAGACAGCAACAAGAGATTCAACTATGGTTCATTTTCTCTTTATAAAGCAGGAGAGTGTGTTGTACATTTTAAAAAGATCTCCCCTAAAAACAGTTAAATCTAATGGAGCTTCAGAAATATACAATATTTTCCTTTATAGAACATCAAACCCACACAATAAGGGAGAAATCAAACATTACAAACCATACATGAATTTAGCAGCTCAATCGCTCTTTGTATAAGGAAATTTGAAGGAAAAGGATAAAAATGCCTGGGCTAAGGTGTCGCACACCTTTTGCAGCCAGCACGGTTAGGATGGAATGGCTCCACATGCTGATTCATGAATAAGCATATTAGATAATGTGTCAGAATGGTTAGTGATGAGTCTCATGCTTAAAAAAACAATTTTAGATAAAGTCGCAACACATTGGAAAAGAAAAAAATATCAGAAGTATGCTTAGTATCTTATCAAATGATAAAAGCATACTGATTTTGAGCTATAGTCATAGATGTACTTTAATATTCTATCCCTAATTTAAAATGATTTAATGCCTTCCTTATAATTTTATCAAATTCAAAGTTCTCTCTTCTCTTTTAAGTTACAGGCTTTGGTTTTGTTTTCATTTAATATGCCACGATTTTCCCCCCTAAAGATTCCGTGACAAAGAAAGTCAAAGCTGTTTTCTTCTCGGACAGGCACTGAAATCTTTAACTGGCAGGGCCACTGCAGGAGGGCGGGCCTTGTATTATTTGCTCCTTTGCTGGGACCCCATGCTCAGGGAGAAAACCAATGATGCCCCAGCAAAAGGCAGCACTCCGCTACACAAAGAACGGTCCGCTGAGCAAATCCCAGGGTTGGGCTGGAGCTCCAAATCAGGACAACTTTCCCTGCCCTGGCTCCAACTCCCAACCAAAGTAACAGGAATAATCTTTGCTGTGTGTGAAAACACAGATTCAGAGTGTCTGCCTGTGACAGATTTTGTGTCGACAAGGCCAGGCCAGGGTTCTCGGTGGTTTGGTAGTTATGACCTAATAATCCCCCAGGATGTGATTTAACACAGTGTAATCAGTTCTGGGATGGGATAAACTATGGGCAGCCAATCAACTGAAGGAAGCTTAGGATGAGATGCCAATCATGGTCCTGATCCAATCAGCTGAAAGGATGTTTCTGCAGGGTTATGGACTGCTTCCCATATAAATGGACTGTGTGGGAAAGCTTGTTTGTTTGTTTTTTTCTTCTGGCTCTGGATCCTGCATGTGGGCACATCAACGTCCGCTTCTTGAGACTTGAGCCAACCAGCTGCCATGTGACCTGTCCATCCAGTGGTCAGCTAGCTGAATCCTGACCTCTGATTCACTTGCCTCTGCAGCCATCAGCCTGATGTGTTGACCTTTAAATAATTTTCCTCTGCAGCCTCCACCAGCCTGTGATCTTCCTGCTAATCTTCGGTTCACCAGGCTCCACAGCTACACAAGTCAGGAAAAACCTCCACCTTGACATTTGATCTACCAACCTGGAACCCCCTGGAGGCGGACTTTCCCACTTCTACAATTGTTTGAGCCATTTCCTTGATATAAAATTATCTCTACATATAGATATAGGAAGGCATCATTGCTTTGTATTTCTAGAGAATTTTGCCTAAAACACAAGCTTAGACATAATTAGAGTTAGGGAAATTTCTATTTTTAACTTTTCCTGGTGATTTTGATCATCAGGCAAATTGAAAACTTCATCTTAAAGCACAAACTGGAGTTTTATAAATTATAGGTTGTGACCATTTGTGAATCAAGAAATCATCTAAGTGGGTCATCATCAGAATGTTTTAGAAAGTAATAGATTGGTATAGAAAATATCAGATAAGGTACACAAAATAAGGGTAAGCATTACTTGTTAAATTTGGAGTTAATTATATAAAGGTATATCCCCCACAAGGGCATATTCCCCCAAAAAACCTGATTCCTCCCACCTCCAAACCTATTTATTTAATCTTGTTGTTGTTATAAAATAACCTCATCCATTACACTGAATACATTTGTCAAATCTGTGATTCCACTCTTGGAAACATTTTTCAAACTTATCTATTTGGATGGGTGACAGCACCCCCCTCATTTGTTTGTTTGTTTTTAACCTCTTCTATGTCATCAAATCTCTGTCCTTCCTTGTCTCTCTTCATTCGCGGAAACAAACAGAAGTCACACAAAGCAAGGTCAGATGAGTAAGGTGCATGGGACAGGAGAATGCTGTTTTTTGCCAAAAACTGGCACAGTGAGATGGTTGCGTGAGCAGGTGCATTATCAGGGTGTCAAAACCAGTCCTCCATCTACCACAAATCAGGCCCTCTTATTGCATGCTGTTATGCAATCTTTTCAGAACCTCTAACTAGAAAGCTTCATTACCAGTCTGACCGACTATAACAAACTCCAAAGGCCCCACTCCAAATACAATCAGCCTTCTTGTTTGGAAAGTTGACAGATGTCCAGAACGAGGTTTGTCATCAATCAACATTTCACCTTTTTTGAAATGAGAAAACCACTCATCCACTTGAGTTTCTCCCATAGTGCTGTTCTTGTAAGCTGTGTGCAATATCACACCAGTGTCTGTATCCCGAGCACAGGAAACCAAATTTCACAGCTGCACGCTGTTCTCTTAAATCAGTCATGACAAAAATGGAGTTTGAGCGAAGCTGCTTTTATAAAATAACTCACTGTGACCAAAGAGAGCCTCCCAGGCAATGGCACTGGGTGCACTAACTCAGGGCCAATTGATCACATTTGTACTACAAAAGCTCTGCTCCACCCGGTGCAATTCCGGTTTCTAGGAGTACCCCTCTTATGTAATCAGCTACTAATAGAGGAAAATGTGGAGCAATGAAAAATAAAGACCACAACCACTCCTTGCTTAGACCGTAGGACAAAAGGATCTTTGGGTCTGTCACTCTGTCCTGGTTTTATGACATTTTTACAATCATGAATAAATTTCACAACTACTACTAAAATCATATATTTTACCATGGAAGCTTCATCATATTTCATTGTAACGAGACGGAATCATCCAAGCAGACTTTCGCTGCGCTCTGGGAACAGCAGCAGTCTCCTTCTCTCCACCGCAGGGTATCTCAGTTGAGCTGTTTACCAACTATGCGGACATGTACCGCGTACACTCAAGTATAAGCCGGCTTAAATATCAGCCGAGGCACCTAATTTTACCCCAACAACGGCATTAACAATGTGCTGAAAAACTTGGCTTATCCACGAGTATGAACAGCATAAGCCCTAGGAGATGAGGATAATAACATGTAGCTTCAAGTGTTGACAATGTATTTCAATAGATCACATGTGCCCAGAAAACCCACTCACTGCCATTGAGTCCATTTTGGACTCCCAGCAACTCTCTAGAGGGCGACCAAGGCGGTAAATCAGAAAATACATTAGAGCTGACCCCACTGAGCCACTCGTGGGTTTGAGCTGCAGAGCTTGCAGTGACCAGTCCAATGCTTCCCCAAAGGCACAAACAATGGGTGTTAAATAAAGGACAGCTGTTATTATTGAAAGAATGAATGAATTTGCTTGTTTTCTAAAGAATTTCCTAATATCAATTGCACATAGCTCTGAATCGTCTACCAACACTATTTTTAACATCCAGAATATTAGAAAAAGAGTATATTCATGTTAGTATCTATAAACCATAAGACTATTACATTCCCCCCACCCCCTGATTTCACATTTTAAAAATAAACTCTATAGTTTTTCAACCTTGGCACTACTGACTGGCTGATACATGACAGGATGTTTATCAGCTGCCAGGAGCACCCCTTCCCAGTCATGACAATCAACTGTCTCTAGATACTGCCCAACATCCCCTAGACACGAAGCCACCCTGGGGGATTATCACTGTTTCATGGAATAATACTGGGCGACAGCACCTCAAGATGCTCATAAGCCTGGCGCTTCTGTGTATTCAATTACCAGAAGTAGAACACACTCTGTAGATAGCAATGTAGTCTATTTAAAACATACTTAAAAACCATATAGAACCATAAATACAAATGTACTTCCCTCTCCGTGATAATTATAAACACGCTACTTTTTAGCATAACTGGCAGACTCTTTTTTAAAAAATGACATGTTCCATTCAACCAAGTAAATAAGTAAAATATCTACTTCAATCTATAGAGTCCAAGAATAAATGACATTATTTTACCTTTAAGGCTGACGTGATGGTTTGTTCTGCTGCGGGTGGGAATGAGTTCTGACTGGAAACCACCTAGAATAAGGTTTTAATCCAGTTACAGAGCTGCGTAAGTCATTTATTCTGATAATACTAATTTTGGGTCATAACACACTACGTAGAAATATTATTATTACACAGTAGTAATGACTCATACATGGTTTTAAAGCCCATTGGAATTTATTAATAAAGATAGGTTGGAAAATACAATAGGCGTAGAAAGCAAAAACATCTTCAAATAACTGAAACATTATGAGCACAGAGTTTTCTTTTAGTTACTTTAGTTCATTTTTTAATTATAAAGTTTAACTGGAAAAAGTCAGTAAACTCCACTTGATTTTACTCAAAAGGCCAAGAAGCGATTTTTAAAGTCAGTATAAAGCCTTATTTCTTTTTTTAAAATTCACATGGGACTCCAACCTGACTCTAATTTTCAACAAGCCTTTAAAAACAACTATTGGATATTTCCCTTCTTATAAATCAATTCAAATATTTTAAAATTCTAATAGTACCCTTAAAGATATTAAAATTAAGTGAAATAGAATACAATATTTCATTGTTTATGGTGCTTCAGAATAATAAAGGACATGGAAAATATTTTTTGTAATTCCATTTTTCTGAGGTATGTGTATAAGCGTAATAAAAGACATGGAAAAATTTTAATAGGCATCTAGTTCTGACATGTACCTGCTGATGTATTTTGTTCAATATTTGAAACATACATTTTGGGAATCCCTATATGAATAAAGGACTTGTTAAAAGTTTTAAATAGCAGATGAATAGTTACCTACGATATTCTAAAATACAAGCTAACACAGGTAGCTTGATATATAGGCCACATCTTCAAGACCATCATCTAACCTTCAGCCTTCTTCAGGTCTCTGAATATTTGCCTCCTTATTAAATATTTTGAAAATGATCTATAGGAAGTTATCAACTGCAAGACATTCAAAAGCCAAATGGTGGGTTGAAATGGTTGGTTTTCTAATATTAGGAAAAGCTCTTCTCAGACACGACAGGTGAAAGTAAGGGAAAGTGCAGCTGTTTCTTCTAGTGGAACAGCAACACAAACACACACGACTGTCCTCGCGGGCAGTCGCCAACAGCCCACAGACCTCAGCTCGCAGAGCCACTCTCCTTGACAGGCTGGGGCTTTTCATGTGTCCTTATATTTACTACCATCCATTCAGTGTCCAGCTCAGCTTTCCTAGAAGTGGGAAACTCAGACCTTATATTTACTACCATCCATTCAGTGTCCAGCTAAGCTTTCCTAGAAGTGGGAAACTCAGATGTGTATTTCTCCCATGGCTCTTTATGCCATATCCTTGAGCAGACCTGCTAAAATGTGAGAATCGACTTTATAGTTTATAAAACTCATGCATTTTAAACCAAATTTATAGACGAAGGCACACTAATAATAAAGGCCAGAAAGAAAGATAAAGCTTATTTTAAAGTGATCATGTGTTCAATGCTACATCTGTTTCCAAAAATAAAGCCAATGGGAATCTTGCTTCATGAACGGTCTAAATTTAAAAGAAGAAGGAAGGACCTAAGATTAAAATGGAAAGATCGAGTTTACCTTTGTTACTGAAAGGTGTAGCTCATACAGTGAGTTCACCACTGCCACGTTTCTCCTCTGTCCTTCAGTAAGAGGCCCAATCACCTGACTTGCATCTCCTTGAGTAGAGAGCTGTGAGGATTGAACACGGAAGCTCAGGTTTAATTTTGGCAAGAAGGCTGTCCATTCAATGGGGGCATTGCAGCATTATTTACAATATCTCAAAGGTGGAAACAACACAAATGTTCATTATTGATGAGTGAATAAACACAATGTAGTATAAAGATATGATGTAAATACTATTCAGCCATAAAGGGAAATGAAGTTCCAATATATGTTATGACATGCGTGAACCTTGAAAACATAATAAGTGAAATAAGTCAGACATGAAAGACAAGTATTGCATGATCCTATGTTTTGAGAAAGATCCAAACGAGGCAAGTGTACAGGAACAAACATCTAGTCGTGTGTAGCAGGGGGTGAGGGGCAAAGGGAACACGAAATACTGCTTATGGGCATGGAATTTCTCTTTGAAGCGATGAAAGCATTTGGAGAACACACAGTGGTGATGGTCACATAATACTGCAATTACCGTCACTTAATGCACTTTAAAATGATCAAAATAGCCCCCAATAAAATGATTTTTTTTAAAACTCAAAACCATTCAATATTTTTGGTCTAGCAAAATAAAATAAATAAAATGATCAAAATGGCAAACTTTATGCTATATATACTTTATCACACTACATTTTTTTATCATAATATATTTTATTCACAATATATTTTTAAAAAAGAAATTACTAAAATGATGACACACACACACACACACAAGCCTTTCTTTAACTGGGAAAGACAGTGCCACTCTGGAGATATAAGCAATACCCTACCCTTGGGTGGGTTAGCGCCCTGCTGCCCCCCTTACCCATGTCTTTTTTTTCTCCCTCTTTCTTTCCCCCTCTTATTTAGTGGGCTGCCGTATGTATCCCTAGATTGGGTTTGCCCCCTGCCATAGTTGCTGGACCTCACTCCAGGGATGTATGCATATAGTAGACCAGGCTTCAACCTGATGTGCCAAGACATGAATACAATGTACCAGGGACCCAATAGAGAGGTCTACATGGCTGAACGCAATCCCAACTATGTGGACACCCCCCCCCCCCAGAAGAATGCACTCCAGAGGAAAGCACTGGGGCTACATCTTGGGGAGAGGGGCGGAGGGGGGCGTGTCAGATTAGAGCACATGCGAGAAACATAAAGGGATGGAGAGGGAGGGGAGGACATCCTGGCCCACCAAGCCCCGATGACGATATTCCTGCTCAGAGCAGACAATGCAGAGAGGACCATAGGGCCGGCCCCACCATGGAGCACGACGTCCCTCACTAAACCTTAGTGCTGCAGGGGACAACACTGGAGTCACAGTGCGGGAATAGTGAATAATCTGACCCCATCATGCTGGGGTGAAACATTAAGGACATGCAACAGAGAAGCAAAGGGGAGCAAAGTGATGAAATCTCCAAGGAATACCAAAAATAGACTTTGGAGGCAGAGTGTGGCACCCCATCAGACTCAACTGGAAAGCACTCATAAAGGCCAACAAACAGATCTTGAACCAGTTATAGGCCTTTCCATTTTTGTCAGTGGCTTTCTTTTTGTTATTGTTAATTTTGTTTTTTTGGTTGTTGTTATTGTTTTGTTGATTTTGACTTCCTTTGCTGTTTTATTTGGCTTTGCCTGGGTTTTGTACTTACTAATGTATCTGGATAAGATAGGTGGGATAAATAATGTGGAGATGAAAAGAACGGGACCAGTGGTTCCGGGGATACAGGAGAAGGGGAGGAGGGAGGAAGGAAGGTGGGGTCAAGCAACCCAGGGACAAGGGAACAACAAGTGAACTAAAATCAATGGAAAGAAGGGTATAGGATGCCTAGTGGGGCTTAATTGCAGGCAATGTCGCAGCGAGGAATTACTAAACCTGAATAAAGGCTGAGCATGATGACTGGACAAGAGGAAAGCAAAAGGAAATAGAAGAAAGAACCAGGAGGCAAGGGACATAGATAGAGGTATAAATACAGGCTATACACACACACACACACACACACACACATAACACAAGAAGGGAATAAAACTATGTATTCATATCTATATGTTAAAAATTAAGGTTGAAGATGGACATTGAGCCTCAACTCAAGTACTCCCTCAACATAAGAACACTTTGTTCTAACAATCTGGCATTCTGTGATGCTCACCTTCCTGACACAATTGCTGAAGACAAAATGGGTGTTTAGCAAATGTGGTGAAGAAAGCTGATGTGCTAGGGTATCCAAAGATATAGTATCTGGGGTCTTAATGGCCTGAAGATAAACAATCAGCCATCTAGCTGAGAAGCAACTAAGCCCACATGGAAGAAGCACACCAGCCTGTGTGATCATGAGGTGTTGATGGGTCAGGTATCAGGCATCTAAGACCCAGAACAAAATCATACCCAATGTGAAGGGGGGGCATAGAGTGGAGACCCAAAGCCCATTTGTAGGTAATTGGACATCCCCTCACAGAGGGGTCACAGGGAAGAGATGAGCCAGTCTAGTGCAGTATAGCACCGATGAAACACAAGTTTCCTCTAGTTCTTTGGTGCTTCCTTTATCTCACTATCATGATCTCAGTTCTACCTTACAAATCAAATTAGACCAGAACATGCACACTGCTACAGATAAGAGCCTGCAATACAGTGAATCCATGATAGATAAATCCTTCAGGGCCGACAAGGAGAGTAGAGATACCAGGAGTATTAGGGGAGGGTATGGGGACAAAGGGGGAATCCATCACAAAGATTAATCTATAACCCCCTCCCAGGGGGATGAACAATGGAAAAGTAGGTGAGGGGCGATGGAGGATGATGTAAGATATGAAAATAATAATCTATAATTCATCAAAGGTTTGTGAAGGAGGGCAGGCAGTGGAAGGGGGGGAAGAAATGGGGAGTTGCTATCGGGCTCAAGTGGGAAGAGAATGCTTTGAAAATGAGGATGCCGGCATATGTGCAAATGTGATTGCCACATTGGATGAATGTATGGATTGTGCTAAGAGATGTAAGGGCCCCTAATAAAAGTAAGAGGGGAAAAAAAGATTGTGCTACTCTGACAAAAAAGAATGCTAATTGGAAACATTCAGCTCTAGTTGCAGTTTTGAATTTTCAGCAGTGCTGGGAACCTGGGCAGACATAACACCGTGGCTGTGGAAGCCAAATTAATCTTGCACAGGAAGAATCTGTTAATACTCTACAGCGGAGGGAGCTGACAGATCCCTGGAGCCCCAGTGTCTCTGTGGACTCTCATTGTGGTACATGAGCACTGTGTTCCTATAACCCTTACTGACAACTGCGGGTAGGCTTCTTTCTGTTGAAAAACTCAAAAATGAACGCGGAAAAAAGAAAAAAATGGAAAGAAGAGAAAGAAATCTAAATTTCATGTACATTTGAAAGAAACCATTACTATCATTCCCCAAAGATTCCCTAAGATTATACTGTGCACGGATGATCAGTCTATTAATATTAAAACTAAACTAACACTTCATTTCTCTCTCAATGCATTAGGCTTTAGAAAGAGAACACAGTAAATTTTAATTACTCTAAAATGATTGCAACTGGAATTTGAGAATAAAATCCATATACCGACCATTGTAAAACTGATTAGACTTGTATCGAATCCTCTGTAATATTCAATATGTAAAAATAAATCAACTGTATTCAAAAACAATAGAACACAACACAACCAACTACTTGATTGTAGATGTAGTATAAAGAAAAAAATCAGCCTTTTAGATGAGTTGAAACTAACATTTTCCTTTTGTTATAGGGAACCAAATAAAATGAGAATCATACTTTTTTCTTTTTAAAAGCAGACACCTAAATAATTTTCAAAATTAAATCCAATTCCCACTTTATCATTTTGATTGACTGTGGAAATAAACTAAAAGAGGGAGGTTATTGTTGTTATACTTAGGTGCCACGGAATTCGTTCTGGCGCATCGCGGCCCTGTGAATACCAGAACAAGGAAACTGCCAGCTCGAGCACCAGCCTCGTGATTGTTCTTACGTCCAAGTCCATTGTTATAGCCACGGTGTCAATCCATTTTGTCAAGGACCCACTTCTTCTTCACTAGTCTTCTACTTTACCCAGCATGAAGTCTTTCCCAGGAACTGATCTCTCTGATAACACATCCAGCGCACACGAGACCAAGCTGTGCCACCCTTGCCTGACCACACTTCTACGACACAGTGGTTTGTTCTCTTGGTGGTCCATGGGACTTTCAGCACTCTTCCCCAGCACCATCATTCAAATGCACCCACTATTATTTGGTCTTCCATATTCAATGTCCAACTGTTAAATGCATATGAAGCGATGGAAAATACTATGGTTTGGGTCAGGCCCACCTTAGTCCTTAAAATACATCCTGGCTTTTTCAACACGTTAAAGAGATCTGTGCAGCAGATTTACCCAACGCGATTTTCCTTTGATCCCTGTCTGCTGCGCTGGATCCAAGCCCTGCAAAATCCTTGACATCTTCAATCTGTCCTCCGTTTATCATGATGCTATTTACTAATCGGCCCAGGTTGGGGATTTGGTTTTTTCACATTGAATTGTTGCCTATTCTGAAGGCTGGAATCCTTAATCCTCGTGGGGCTTCAAGTCCTCACTTTCAGCAAGCAAGGTTGTGTTATCTGCATCTAGCAGGTTGTTAATCAACCTTTGAGATTTTGTACTCTCTTAAAAAGGGTTACAGTCTCAGAAACCCACAGGTGCAGTTCGACTCTGTCCTGTAGGGTTGTTATGTGAAAGTCATATGTAAAAGGCCACATATAATATTCCATTGCTAAAAATTGCCTAGAATAGAAAAAAATCTATAGAGAAAATAAGTAGACTGGTGGTTCCCAGTGGCAGGGAGTGTGTGTATGTGTGTGTGCGTGTGTGTATGTGTGTGTGCGTGTGTGTGTGTTTGCAAATGGGAACAGTGTTTCTTGTTTGGGTTACAGTGTCCTAAAATGGATTTTGAAAACTTGAAAAACAACTTACCTGGACACTGTAAATGGATACATTATGTGACATGTTAATTTCTACTATAGATTTCCAGTACAGATTTCATATAAATTTCTACTATAGATTTCCAGTAAAGATATCCAGCTCCAGAAACCTATTGGGTTGCTATGAGTCAGAAGAATTAATTCCAGGACAGTGGGTTTTATACCACATTTACAACTACAGATTTATTATGACCAAGAACAATACAAGTATGGGAAAGTCCGAGAGGCATGCTCTCCTTCCGAGGGCAGATTTTCCCACCGACCAGGAAGCTCTGAGCCCTCTATGTTCAGAGCACTTCTCAACCAGTCCTGCATGACAGGTTAAAATAAATCATGCCTCCTTGAGGGAGTTGATATTTTCTGGTCAGTACAAATTCTTAACAGTGACCTACAAGTCCCCAGACCAAGGCACTCCAATTGCTCCCAGAATGATTTCCCCAAAGCTAAAGATAAAAGTTACTTTGCTTAGGGTAAAACTAGGTCATCTACATCAAGGTCAAACATATAGCCTTTTACGCTCCAAATATTTCAGAATATCAGTTGAGTTCCCTACAAATAAACCAAAACCAAAAGCAAACTCACTGCCATCAAGCCAATGCCAACTTACAGAGACCCTATAAGACAGAGCTAGAACTGCTCCTGTGAGTTTCTGAGACTGTAACTTTGTATGGGAGTAGAACCACCCTGTCTTGCTCCCATGAAGCAGTAGGTGTTTTCAAAACTGCTGATCTTGCACTTAGCAGCCCAATGACTATCCACTATGCTACCAGTACTACCTAAAAATAAGGATACCAACAAACAAACAAAACACACCTGGTCCACCAAGCCTTGAGGACAATATTCCCACTCAGAGCAGCCAGTCGACAGAGAAGACCATAAGGCTGGCCCCACGATAAGACATGACATCCGTCACTGACCCATAGCCTTATAGGGGACAACAATGGAGACATAGTGTGGGAACTGCGCCCGCTCTGATCGCACCATACCAAGGCAAAACACTAAGGGCGTGCAACAGAACGGCAAGGGGAACAGCAACAAAGAACCCAGGGAATATCAAAAGTAGACTGGGGCCAGGGCTTGGCGCCCCATCAGACTCGACCAGAAAACACTCCTAAAGACCAACAAACAGTCCTTGAACTAAAGACAAGATTTTCTTTGTTGTTGTGTTTTGTTTTGTCATTGGCTTGTTGTTGTTTTGTTTTCTTTCATTACTTGGTTGTGTTCTGTCTTGTTTTTGTGCATGTGATTATCTCCGCAGGTCTATCTAAATAAGATAGGCTGGATGAACAATCTGGAGGAGAAAACAACGGGACCAACAGTTCGGAGGGGACATGGGAGAGGGGAAGGTGGGGAGAAAGGTAGTGGTGTTAACACACCCAGGGACAAGGTAACAACAAGTGATCAAAATTGGTGTTGAGGAGGGGGTAGGAGGCCTGATAGGACATGACCACGGGTAAGTGTAACTGAGAGTAATTACTGAAACCCAAATGAAGGCTGAACATGATAGTGGGACAAGAGGAAAGTCAAAGGAAATAGAGGAAAGGGCTAGGAGGCAAAGGGCATATATAGAGGTCTAAATAAAGACATGTATATATGTAAATATATTTATATATGAGGATGTGGAAATAGATCTATGTGCATATATGTATAGGTTTAGCATTAAGGTAGCAGATGGACATTGGGCCTCCACTCAAGTATTCCCTCAATGCACAAATTCTTTGTTCTATTAAACTGGCATTCATTCCTTGATGCTTACCTTCCCGACACGATTGAAGACAAAGCGGGTACATAAGCAAATATGGTAAAGAAAGCTGATGGTGCCCCAGCTATCCAAAGATATAGCATCTGGGGTCTGAAAGGTTTGAAGGTAAACAAGCGGCCATCTAGCTCAGAAGCAACAAAGCCCACATGCATGAAGCCACACCAGCCTGTGCAATCATGAGATGTCGAAGGGTTGAGTTATCAGGCATCATCAGAACCAAACATCATATCATGGTGAATGAGGGGGGGAGTGCAGAGTGAAGACCCAAAACCCCTCTGTAGGCAATTGTACATCCCCTTACGGAAGGGTTGCGGGGAAGAGACGAGTGCAGTGTAACAACAATGAAACATACAACTTTCCTCTAGTTCCTAAATGCTTCCTCCCCACCCACTATCATGATCCCAATTCTACCTTACAAATCTGGATGGACCAGTGGATGGATGGACACTGGTACAGATAGGAACTGGAAACACAGGGAATCCAGGACAGATTATCCCTTCAGGACCAGTAGTGAGAGTAGTGGCACTAGGAGGGTGGAGGGAGGGTGGGCTAGAAAGGGGGAACCTAGTACAAGGATTTACATATAACCTCCTCCCTGAGGGACAGACAACAGAAAAGTGGGTGAAGGGACATGTCAAATAGAGTAACATATGACAAAATAATAATTTATAATCAAGGGTTCATGACGGAGGGGTGAGCAGGAAGGGAGGGGGGAAAATGAGGAGCTGATGCCAAGGGCTTAAGTGGAGAGCAAATGTTTTGAGAATGAGGGCAATTAATGTACAAATGTGCTTTTCACAATTTATATATGTATGGATTGTGATAAGAGTTGTATGAGCCTCTAATAAAATTATTTGAAAAAAAAGACAACAGAGGACATTGGCTCCACATCAAAAGATTCATGCAAATGTATAAATATACATATGCCTACACATATTACATACATATGAATCTTTAATGTTAAAATAAGTATTTATGGTATGTAAAAAAAAAAACCCCAAACAAAACACAATAACAAAAACCAAACCCACAGTCATCTAATTGAGTCTGACTAAAGTGGCCCTTTACGACAGAGCGGAACTGTTCCTTAGGGTTTCCTTGACTGTGAATCTTTATGGGAACATGTATTAGTCTGGGTAGACTAGAGAAACAATTCATAGACACTCATATGTGTGAAAGACCTTTATATACAAGAGCAATTGAATATTGACAAAACTGCACAGCCCAGTTCAGATCAAGTCCATAATCCGATATTAGCCTATATGTCCGATACCTATCTATAAAGTCCTCTTCAGACTCACAAAACACATGCAATGACATCGAATGCAGGAAGATCACAGGCCAGTGGATGGGAAATCTTGTGGATCCCGTGGCAGTATAAGCAGCTCAGTGCTGGCAGGGGTCTCCATGTGGCTTCTCCGGCTCCAAAAGTCTGGCTCCATCAGCTTCTCTCCATGTGTCTTTTCCACATGGATGTCTCACAGGGAGTGTGGAGAGTCTCCCTCATCCCAGAAGGAAATATAGGAGAATCCTCAGGAGAAGGCCATGCCCACACAGAGGCTTCACTGGCTATAACCTGATTGACAGGCTAGACCCCACCTACACTCTTAATCCTCAAATTGACATCAGATTATATAACTACCACAGAGCAGTTGATGGGCTGAACCACTGACTTTGCAGTTACCAGCCCAACACTTACCCCACTGTACTACCAATGGTCCTTTAAGAATAGGCGTAATCTCTTACAAATTCATAGTTACCAGTTTCATAAATTTGTGTTGACACATTTTCCATAGACATTATCTAGAATCAGCCATGTCTCAAACTGGATTTTATATAGGGCATGGGGTAATTATCAAGGTTTGCTGCTTCCCACGTGAATATCGAGTTATGTTGATCTAGTTCTCAACTGGCGTAGTGGATTATGCATGACACTGCTCCCTGCAAGGTCAGCAGTGGGCTCCACCAGCAGTTCTGGGGGGGAAATATGGGGCCTTTTGCTTCCATAGAGATTTACAGCCTCAGAAACCCACAGAGGTGCTTCTACTCTGTGCTGTAGAGTCACTATGAATCAGAATTGACGTAATGGCACTGGGTTTTGTGTTTCTTCAGTTAACACTACACTATTCTGTCTAGTGTGATCTTGACCGTGTGACTACCATTTTGTAGTCACTGCAGTCTACAAGTCAGGCTGTCCAGACCTTATAACTGTTTTTTTCTTTTAAGATTCGTTCAGCTCTCTTAGGTTGTCTGCCTATCCAAATATAAGTTTTAGAAAGAGAAACAATGAAGTCTGCTGGGATTCTGATTGGAATTCTCTTGAGTCTATAAATCATTTTGAGGAGACATGATGTCATAACAACATTGAATCTTCCAGTCCAAGATCTTTCTCTCCTTCTATTTCTCAGCCATGTATTGAGATTTCAGGGTAGAGGTCTAGCATGCTTTTGTTAAATCGATTCCTCAATGTTTTTAATATTTTCATTAAAAATAATTACAAGAATAACAATGAGTACGAGTAAGAAGAAAATGTTCTACAGTTGGTTGTGGTAATGATTGTACACTTCTTGATATGATTGAACTATCAAGTTATATGACTTGTGGATGAAGTGCCAATAAAACCCTTATAAAAAAAGAGAGACGACAACTATCTCCATTCAGATATTTATGGATTTTCTTTTTTTTTCCTAGTCTAATTGCAATAATTAAAACTCCAGAGCAGAAGTAGCAAGGGGGGGGAGGGAGGGGGAGAAAAAAAAGAAGACCTGATGCAAAGGGCTTTAGTGGAGAGCAAATGCTTTGAAAATGATTAGGGCAAAAAATGTACAGATGTGCTTTATACAATTGATGTATGTATATGTATGGATTGTGGTTAAGAGTTGTATGAGCCCCTAATAAAATGTTAAAAAAAATAGAATTAGCAAGGGGACCTACTGCCTCGTTTGTAATCGATGGCACATAGGTCTGCTGGAAATTCTTTACAATCACTTGAGATACTTCCCAAATTTTCTTTAGTTTTGGCGCAGGATGAGTAGTTTCATCAAATTCTTCATTATTTGTGAAGTGAAAAAATTTCATAACAAGGGAAAATCTATATTCTGACATGACGGAGCCAAAAAATGGAGTTGCAAGTAATTTATTGGTGGTCCGATACCATTTCCATAGGGGTTTCCCCACCACTCCCTGAAGTATTATTGGGCCCAGAAATTTCCAAATGTCATCTTTGGTCACTGGTTCCCACTTTCTGCTTCTTGAAAATTTATGAAGCAGAGTAGCGGATTGTTGCTCTTTGTACCGGTTTGTCTCCGTAACAATTTTTTCAATGACCTCATCGGTCAGAAATAATTGTAGGTATGCCAAAGTGTTGTTGTGGTCAACATCTACTTTCATAACAGGTACTCCAGTAAACAGGAATCTTGGGGGGGCTGCCTGATCCGTACAGCAGACAATAGAGCACCAAATGCGCACATCGCTGAGCTCAGGTGCAGAATAGTCACTGTTGTCACTTACCTGATCAGTGTCAGTGTCGGATGATGAATTTCCCCATGAACCGCTAAAGCTCAATTCTGCGAGTAATTCTAAGTTACTGTCGCTGTCATTTATCTGGATTAAAACTCCTTTTATGCTAAAGTGACATGGACAAAAAAATTTCCAGGCAAATCTTTTTCCAAATGACAGTAAAAGGGCAGGCTGGGCACTAGAAACTGATCTAGGGACCAATCTGAAGTGATTTGCTTTGATACAATGTAATCCTCACCGGTTACACGGCATCACTGTTTGTGTGTGTGTGTCTCTTTTAGACGTGCAGTTTTGAATGTCTCGCCCAGTTCAGCCCCCCTGCAGCGACACTGCACTCAGAGAAGGAAGGGAAGGAGTAAGTCAGACTGCTCTATGATCACAGCGGAGGACACCGCTGGAGGGGGAGCAGTTAAGGGACTTCTCTGCAGTGTAATCTGAGTGTGGCTCTGGGTTACCGCCAGGGAGGTTAGGAATATCCACTGAAAATGACTTTGGAGGAATGATAAAGTTGGTGACTCAGAAGAAGGTATAAAAAGAGCAAGAAAATGCATCATGGATTAGTTACAAATTATAGAACAGTATGTGACTTTCCAGGTATTATGGAAAACCCAGTAGTGCTCTCTATTCATCTATTATTCCCATTACTCTTAGGAGAGGTCAAAATTGTCAAAGATTACAGGATAGGTCCTTTGTTTGGTGAATCTACTCATAAATCTAAGGATTTCAATGCAAGCATACAGAATATAAATGAGAGGAGAAAAGTGTTATCATTTCATAGGTTTAGAAAACAGAACAATGTGAAATGAACACTAATCAATCTACAATGCTTCTCTGAATAAAGTAAGTTAGGACATAACTCAAATCAGATGTGTGTGTGATGACATATATACACTCTATGCATCGTCAGCAGCTGTTTATCAGCTTACCTGCCAGCAACGACAACTACGGAGAAACCGCCTAAAGGAGCAATCTAGAGTGTCCTTCCAATGTGGCTTTACTTATCCCCTTCACGGAGATCTCTCATGTCTGTGGCGGATTTGTCCTTTTCTCTATATAATTCTATCCATTTTGATTTGTTACTTTGAGACAGAGTTGTAAGATTTACCATAATTTTTATGTCTTTGTAGTAAATTGTTCCTTTATTCATTGTCCCTTCTAGACCCTAAGAATGGCCTCTGCCCTAATTTGTCTGAGGTTAATATAGATATATCAGCTGTCTTCTTAAAATGTATTTTTAAATTCCTTTACTTTCATCATGTCGATGTCCTGTATCTTAGGGGTGGTCTAACAAGTTGAATGTGGTTGTTGGCTGTTCAAATAGAGAAGCATCACTGGACGTTCACTCAGCTTATATTTATTGTGTATGCAGTGTTCAATTTGCTAGACTTTTTCATCATCGGACTATGGACTTTGCTTATCGTATACGTTTGGAGGGGCCTTCTTTTTTATTTTTTCTGTCTCCCTTTTACGGGACTGATAGCTTTCTTCTTTACTCCATTTCCCACTAATTTTTTTGGAAGTTGCATATTCTATACCCATCCTTTCAGAAATAAAAATTAAACTGTTAAAATTCATACTGAATTAAATGAGAGTAAACTATAGTTTTATAATTCTAGTAAAATAAATTTATAATTCTTAAATCGAATTTATTCTAAAACCATTTGATTTAGAGTGAATACAGATATCATATCATTCCATAGTTCAATGCCATCAAGCAGTATTGGGTAGTTGCTACTACAATCAGTTTCCAAACATGCTTTTCCTTCCTGAACTCCTTGACACCAGCTCCCTTTTACACAACCCACTGTGCCCCCAGAAATCCTTATTCTGCTTGCTGTCCTTACAGAAAAACATATAACAAAAATTCAAGAGGGTCGCCCCAATGACAAAACATATCTAAGATGAATCCCAATATGTAACAAAAAAAACTTAACAACACAGAATTGAAAACCAGATCAGGCCTAACATGCATGGGGTGAGGGTGGGGTAGGGGGAGGCATCAACTGACAAGGTTTTACTTTTAACCATTCAAAGCAGTTTCATCATTTTTGTCTTTTACAGTGATCTCTCCAATGCACTCTGATTGGTAATCAGTTTCTTCCCATCCTTGCGTTATGGACAGAGGGAAATCACCAAAGGCTTACTTCCTGTGTACATCTCAGAAATGTGTCTTGGGCTCCCACTGTCATCCATAGCTTTCTGCAAACCAGATTCTCACCATGCAGCCTCTGATGCTATTCCCTCCTTCTACTTTGGATGATACGATTTACAATCCTTCAGTCACTGATGTGGGTGTGCTTCTTCCATGGGGACTTAGTTGACATCTCACTTACATGACTGCTTGTTTGGAAACAAGCCTTTAAAATCCCAGACACTATTTTTTTTAAAAATCATTTTATTGGGGGCTCATACAACTCTTATCACAATCCACACATACATCCATTGTGTTAAGCACATTTGTACATTTGTTGCCCTCATCATTCTCAAAACATTTGCTTTCCACTTGAGCCCTTGGCATCAGCTCATTTTTTCCCTTCCCTCCCCGCTACCCTCTCCCTCGCAAATCCTGGCTAATTCTCAGATGCTATTTTATCTGACATTTCACTACTTTTTGCTATAGCACCCCTATATCTTCTGTGTTCCCTTCCTGAGCGCGTGTATCGAGCAAGGCCATGATGTAAGAACTAATTGTTCTTAAATTGGAGTTAGGATTTCGTGCAAGCCCAGAACCTATTCCTAGATCTATGAGTGGGAACCCCCAAAACTCGAACTGCTGACCTTTTGGCTAAGAGCTGAATGCTTTTCATCACTGTACAGAGCTGTTACATGCAGTCTTTCCACAGGCAGAGATCTTTCCAAATCAATACATAAAACTCTGTACCAGGACACGTGTTTTCCTCAGTAATTTGTAACCAGGCTCCTAAACAACTTTGCGTATTTCCCGAGGTTACATTTTCTATGGATGCAAGAGGCGGAAGTAGGAACCTCAGTTCCTCAGAGCTCAGCCTACTTGGTCATTATTGTCAGTCTCTGAAGACTCTTCCAGTGATTGTAGTTAGAAAATTTCTTTCTTAACTAAATTAGGTTCTTGCCAAAGATAGCGTTCACATATGTTTCGAATGAACAAAAGTGAAAAATAGAAACCTGGACCCAAGAAAAGCAAGAAATCTTTCATCTACAGACATGCCTCCCTTTACTTTCCCACACTTCCCAAACTTGAGCACATTGTATATAGTTTGGCTAAGTTTGATTGGGAAAAGCTTAATACTGGAGAAGAGATGCCTGTTGATGAACTAAGGAAAGAGGGAAAAGTATTTCCTCATTGCAACCTGATCTGCTGTTTTCTCCAAGATTAATTTAAGTTTTAGACACTTCCCTGTTATCTTCTAAGACATAAAAATCTCCACATTTCCTTGAGTCACAAATTGAATGATTATTGCCTATATAGCTAGCACATATCTATGTACTGCACCCCCATACAGTATTCCAAAATAACTCTAAATGGAATATAAAATCAAATAGAAAAGTCTATGACGCTTCAATGTACGCATAAATGAATTATCACAAGTCAAGATAACTAGGGACAATACTAGGTAAAAATTAAACACTGCTAGCACTCTGAAACGAGCACTGATGGTGGAGTGGGCTCGGTATTGGGCTGCTAATCACAGCAGTTTGAAACCACTAGTGGCTCCAAGGGGGAAAGACGAGGTTGGCTTTCCACTCCCAGAGACTTAAAGTCTTGGAAACCTGCAAGGGTCAGAAGGATTTGGAATCCACTCGATGGCAGTGAGTTTTTGAGTTTGAGCACTCCGAAAACCCTCTCTGTGGACTCAACTCAGCCACATTTCCTCCATTCCTCCTCTAAACTGACTTCTCCAATATAAATAGAATTATTCCACATACAGTATTTAATTAGAATTATATTATTACCATGTATACACATTGTACTCAGTCCTGTTTATAAGATGTAGGAATGTGTGTAAATTAGACTTTTTTTTCAAATAAAATGTCCATATACATAATGTGCATGCACATATCATGGGTAAAAATGACAAAATTACATGAAAAGTTCATGCACACATGCTCATGCATACAGCACGCAGAGCATGATCATGTGTTGAGTAAAAGCTGCCTGAATATGCACCATGGACCTGATATTACAAAGGATAATCAAAGACAAGCAGTAGCTTAGAAGGTGCAAATAGAATGAAGTACAGTTTATGTCCAAAAGGAATTATTTGTGCCTTTTTTCTTCCCTTGCTATCTAGAGGTTTGAGATATGCCTCTTCATCCACATCCCCCGTCCCACCACTATCAACAGTTTTCCAGTTCAGAACAGCATCTAATGCTGGTGGCTCAGGAGCTCTTGTCACTTAGAGGGTGACAGAGCAATTCCTACGTGTGAGTTGGTCCTGATTCCACTCGGCTGATAGCTATAGGAGGAAGTCGTGGGCGGTACTACAGGTTTTCTTTATATCGCCAGTGTATTTGTATGTCTGCGAGGAAGGTGCTCTGGCCACACTGCAGGCTCACCTTGACTGGCCATCTCAGCCTTCCATCTCAGACACAGTCTTTCAAACAGTGTCCTGTGTAAGCTAATGGAAAGGGATTCAATTACATTCCTACATCTTGGAAAAGGGATCAGAGTGGAAGCTCTTTCTACAAATGTGCTTGAGTAGCTGTAGCAGAGCAGCCGGGACAGAACACTCAGGTGTCGTTCAGATGGAACGGGTCATTCAGAGCAAACCTTTAACGTGCACCACTGGAAACGGCCCAGCATATCAACTCTTCTGCTTAGAATTATGGGACCGAACCCAACAGCCAAGTTCTTGCCAAGGCTCTAACCACTATGACTACCCGCCGTTCCCTATGCAGCAGATGTGAAGTATCTTTTCTACTCAGAGAAAGAAGAAATCCACACTCTGAAATTTTTAAGTCTGTATTTTTTAATGAGAGATCAGGAGGAAATAGTAGAAGAACATTGTTTCATGCTTCTAATAATGAAACCTGTGTGTACAATAAAGATTAAAGACGGCAATAAGGAAGGGCTCAACCTCTATCACGCCAGTACCCTATGAAGTCATACAGACAGAGTCCTGTTTAAAGTAATGCTGACATTAGTTAAAATAATTAGTCACGATTACACTGAGTTTCTCTCTTCTTTGGCTTTGAGGCCAGTAGGCCAGTTCCATAAAACCCGAACAAACACGTGCACACTGTTACGATTCAGCTCGAGATTAGGCCTTTGGGAGTGAAAAACAACACTTCGGGGTTCTTTTCCCCCAGCTGTTTTCATGTCCTCCATTTAGCTGTGTGATAGATGGCCAATTCACTTCAAGCTCTCACCCATCTCTGCCTATCTACTCGGTGAAGGCTCAGAGAAAAAGAGGAAGGCTTACATGATGGATTTACACAGTGGTGGCGGCAACAATGAGCTGGAGCCCACGGGGGGACGGGGGGGAGGATGTCGCAGGACCATGCAGTCTTCCATTCTAGTGTACACTGGGTTATTACAAGGTTGCTACGAATCAGAATCACAGTCTGGCACCTAACAATAGCAACAACAACTACTACTACTACTACTACTCCAGGTCCACATCCTTGACCCTAACTTTGCACTGTGGGCAGACTGCTTTGTCCACACAGACTACTAGAGATACTTCCCTCAGCGTTGTCATTCTCATGAGATCATGTCCCGGCTACTGAACTGAGGGATTAGCAATACCCAACACAGAGCAGAGTCTGTGCTTAAGGCCCATTTAGATCAGCAGATCGCCAACAGACAGCCAGGTATTTGGGCAAACTCGGCCACAATCAGCAGCACTAGCTAGCTGGCCCCCACCTGGACCAAAAGACATAAACAGAAATTTTTACTTCATGCCACTAAGGCTAGGCAGCATTCTTGTGGCAAAGAAAATTGATTCAGACTTTCAACAAGGACTAAGTCTCCAACTTTCTTCTGATAATATTTCTAATCAGACTAATCATGAATTGATTTTGTTCTACCTTCAAAATAGCCTCCCAAATCTTAGCTAAGTCTGACAGTCTCATGTACTACTTACCTAGCACCAAAAAACAAAAGCAAAGAATCTACGCTGCCAACAAGTTGATTATGTCAGAGAGACCTCATTTGTTTCAGAGGAGAACTGTATCCCAAAGGGACTCCAGTGGCTGGAGTCTACAGGAGACAGCAGTCTTTTTTCTCGGTTCCTTCATATGCACTAGAACTGCAAAGTTTTCAGTTATTAGTTATTAGTGAAGTACTTAACTCTCTACAACACCCAGGGCCTCCACTGAACCGGAACAAAACCAAACACACAGCCATGAAGTGATGCCGACTCAGCGACGCAACAGGACAGGGTAGAACTGCTCTGTGGGGTCCCAGATGGCCTGTCTTTCTCCCACAGATTGGATGGTGCCTTTGACTCGTGACTGAACTGATCGTAGCCCAACACACAAACTCTATGGAAAAAGGACTACCAGAAAATCAAGCTCTGGAAAGCAAGTCACAAAGCCTGGAGAAGGCTCTCCAAAGGATTAAGAGGATCCGAAACGCAAAGGGATCGGCGTCTTTGTATTGCAGCAGAGTTCATTCGGTCCAAGACACTCCACTGATGCAGCGCAGCTGTTTGTACAATGCACAAAAACCCTTCCATGTGTTTTCATTTTTACCTTTTATTTATTTGTATTGTTTTACCTTTTATTTATTTGTATTTATTTGTATGTTAACAATATAGATTATTGATATATATAACATGTTATTATATAGGGGTATTTATGTAGATGACATTTACATTTCAATTAAATAATCCTTTATTTTCTAAAAATGAGCTCATGCCCATCTATATATCTCCACTTAAATATCACACATGCAAGTTTTACTCAATTATAGGAATGTCAAGTCTCCAAATTACTTATGAAATTTTACAAAGAAAGTGTATATTTACAAAGCTTAAAAAAACACACACAAAGCCTAGTGTCATCTAAAATTGCTGACCTCATCCACAGCTACTGACCTACACTGAAGTTGAAACCTCCTCTTAAATGTCATTCTTATTATTGTTTCAAATGGTTGCCAACCTAATTAAATGCCAATCCACTTTCTCACAGTTCACAACATTTGACATTTACTCTTAGATTCTAGGTACCATTACCAGAAACCATACGTCAATAGTTATTATTGAAAATGCTCTAATAATTCACCTTTTGAAAGTAATACTTACACTTAAATTTGCCTGTAATTATTATGTCACAAAGTGTCTATGAACTTGTAAAGATAACAAAAGGATCCACAAAAATTCCCTCAAGGAATAATATATTCATTTCCTTTAAGTATATAGAGGACAAGGGAAGAATGATTCAAATTTTCGTATCAAGAGTTATAATACTTTCTTCTAAAGACCATATTCCATAACTGTGTATAACTAATAACAAATATAACCCACTGTTATTGAGCTGATTCTGACTCAAAGAGACCCTATAGGACATAGTAGAATATGATGGCTAGTTATAAATTATTGTGACATATATGCCTTGTTTTTTTAGCACAAAATTCTAATTACTAAATTATAAATTCAAAATCATTGCCAAGACACAAAGTGACAGGAAAAAAATAATGAAATAAATCTAAAACCCACGAGCCATCATTTTCACTAACATACATTAATGAGCTGCTATTCACAAGCCATATTCTATATTACATACATAGGAGGGGGCTCCAAAAAGCAGGTGGAAAATGGAATTAAAGATAAGGGATTTCCCCACAACTTCTGAAGCCTCTTTGTGTCAGAGGACGTCAACTCGAGTGCTTAGAACTCAGGTGAGAATTCAATGGCGAACCCCTGTAAGTTCTAAATTAAACTACTAAATCAAATCATCTATCTATTGAGGCCAGCCAGCTTAATAAACAAAGCATTAAGCTAAAAAAGGCAAACTCACTGCTATGGAGTAAATCTGGACTCTTAGCAACCCTTCCCAGAGATTTTCCATGCCGTGAATCTATTCCTATGGAGCACCTTGAAGATATTTTACATGGCAGCCAAGTGCTTAGCTATTGCATCATCATGGCTTTTGCTAAATGTTGTTGTAAGGTAGCATCAAATCGGTTCTGGTTCACAGCGACTCTACAAATAACAGAATGAAACAGTGCCTGGTCCTGTGCCATCCTTTCAGAATTGGTGTTATGTTTGAGCCCATTGATACAGCCACTGTGCCAATATATCATGTTGAGGGACTTCCTTTTTTTGTCACCCCTGTACTTTACCAAACATGATGTCCTTCTCCAGGGACTGATATTTCCTGACAACATGCCCAAAGTACGCAAGACAAAGTCTAGCCATTCTTGCCTGGAAGGACCATTCTAGCTGTCCTAGAGAGTCACTATGAACCAACTCAATGGTAGTACATTTGTTTTCGGGGAATTGGGAATGCCACCTAACCTTTATCAGACTCAATTTTCACAGTTTTTGTCAACAGCTCTATTAGCATATAATCTGCATATCATATAGTGAAATAGTTCAATCAAATCAAGAATAGCTGTATAATCATCATCACAATTATATTTTATATTAATGTTTCCATGTATAACTAATTGTAAAATTAGTGAGATAATACATATATAAATGGCTTGGTACAATCTTTGACTTACTATAAACTAAAACCAAACTTACTGCCTTTGGGTATAAAAATGTTTGTAATTATTGTGGTCCAATCCTACTCTTTAAATATGAATTTTGATTAACTTAAGATTCACACACACACACACACTTAGTCCTTATAGATGTTTGGGATTATATGACATTAATCTTTGGTAACAGAAAAGATTCACAAAACAAAGAAACAAACATATGTAATAACACAAAGTTTCCTATTTGTTTATGTGTCATAAAATTTACTTATTTTATACTCTACTCCACCTTAGAAATTAAATAATGAAGTTAAAAATAAGTTATCTACTCCTATAATTTTCTAAAGCATGTGGAAGAATTTATCTAAACACACAGAGGGAATTTCTATGCCATAAAGATGGGTCACAGAGCATCTCAATCTGAAACTTCTTTGTACAAGCCGTTTTTCTTGATGTTAATTCAACTTACAACAAAGTATACTAAACATGTTCTGGAAGCCAAGAAACTCCTAAATTACGATTTAGGAAAACTGCTTATTTTATAGTTTAGGATTCATCATTTAAGTTGGCCATTTTAAAAGGAGCCTGTCTTTAAAATTCTAGCTTTCTTTGATACTGCTACTTAAACTACTGAATCCCATAATGATCTGGCTTCTGTCACTTCTCAGATTTGAGAGTTGCTTTTTTCATCTATAAAAAAATCTTCAGGTATAGCTTTACTTATACCAAATTGCAAGGGGTTTCTGTTTACAGATGGAACAGCTATTCCACTTTAAAAATGAATTTCACGATCAGATATCAGGCATCATTAGAACAAAAATCTTATCACTGTGAATGAGGGAGAATGTGGAGTGGAGACCCAAAGCTGATCTGTAGGCAACTGGACATTCCCTTACAGAGGGGTGGCGGGGAGGAGACGAGCCATTCAGGATGCAGTGTAGCAACGATGAAACTTACAACTTTCCTCTAGTTCCTAAATGCTTCCTCCCCTCCCACTATCATGATCCCAATTCTTCCTTACAAATCTAGCTAGACCAGAGGATGTACACTGGAAACACAGGAACTGGAAACACAGGGACTCCAGGATGGATGATCCCTTCAGGACCAGTGATGAGAGTGGCGATACCCGGAGGGTGGAGGGAGGGTGGGGTGGAAAGGGGGAACCGATTACAGGGATCTACATATAACCTCCTACCTGGGGGATTGACAACAGAAAAGTGGGTGAAGGGAGAAGTCAGACAGTATAATAATAATAATTTATAAATTATCAAGGGTTAATGAGAGAATGGGGAGTGGGAAGGAAGGGGTACAAATGAGGAGCTGATGCCCAGGGCTTAAGTGGAGAGGAAATGTTTTCAGAATGATGAGGGCAACGAATAAACAAATGCGCTTTACACAATTGATGTATGTATGCATTGTGATAAGAGTTGGATGAGACCCCAATAAAATGATTTTAAAAAATCAATTTCACACCTTTCTTTCACATATCTTGATATTTAGATATTTTTTCTCTAAATGCTTTCAGTGAAACTATTCTGAAAGGATAGGAATATACAAAGAGCAAAGGAACAAACATGTCAAATTAAAAAAATATATAATACTGGCAGAAACAGTTCATTAAAGATATCAACACAAACAGTAAAATGTTATTTAGGGTAGTTTGTCAATAATACATTTTAAGAATAAATATAAAATCATCTTTGTAACCTTATTTAATGCTTATGCTTTCTTTAAATACTAAAACAAGAGTTGAAAAGTAAAGTTACTTTTTGGAAAAAACTTATCAAAAACATACATAATTGTTTTCCTATATCAATGACATTCTGTTGATCTTCTGCACCAGTATGAAACAAAAACACCCATGTCGCTGAGTCCATTCTGACTCGGTGACGCAGCAACACAGAGAGGGTTTCCAACTCTGTTCACCTGTACACAAGCAGGCAACCTCTTGCTCCCACTGAGCGCCTGTGGATTCAAATGGCCAACTTTTCAATTGGAAGCACTTAACCCCTTTGTTACCCAGGCTCCTAATCTAGGTTGGCCTGAGTAAGACAGGGTCACAAAACACAACAATTATGTATGTTGCTATGTTTTAATTTTGTCAAAGTCTTTGCGATCATATTTTAATTGAAGTCACATGTTACCACTACCATATGCCCTCCACTCCCTTGAATAAAAACAAAATATTTTCTATCCCTTTGGTAGTGCTTCCTCATAATGTCACTGTCAGGTGGGGTCATTTCATAAGAAATTTTTTTCCTTGACATTTTCAGTAGTTACACTAAACTGTCAAATCACTACCAACAAATGATGCTGATTCCAGGGGACCCGATAGGACAGGGTGGAACCACATCTGTAGGTTCTGAAATTGTAACTCTTCATGGGAGTAGAAAGCCCTGTCTTTCTCACACAAAACACTGGATAAAATACTGAATTTTAACTAAAGCCATGAACAATTCTTTAAGTAGTGACTATTCTAAAGAAACAAAGTTTGAGAGACAAATTAACCCTTTAATTATGGTTTCTTTGATCCCCATATGATCAGTTTTCAATAAATAGAAAATTTTCAAAATACTTCTATATGATTAGTCAACATAACAAGAATAACTGAATAGATACATGATACCACCATACTAGCAAACAAAATCTGTCCCATCCTTTGGAATTGAAGGCAGGAAAACTCATGAAATAACTATTTGACCAAGGATCACATTTATTCAACTGTATTTAGTTTAATTTGTTACAAATTGAAAATCAAACTTGCTGCCATTTAGTTGATTCTGACTCAAAGGACAGGGTAGAACTGTCCCTGTGGGTTTCCAAGGATGTAACTGTTTACAGGAATAGGATGCCTAATACTTCTCCCACAATTTATTCCTAAGTTATCCTAAAAATTATTCCAGGACCATATGAAACTACTTGAATATAGCCATAGCAAAACTCTTTTATTTGTTGTGGTAATTCAATTGGGAGCAGAGAGGCTAAGGATAAACTGAAAATGCACTTCAATACTCCTATGAAGAGAGTAGAATGTGACAACATAATCTGTTGTCAACTTGAGACTATTAAGAGTGAAGGGGGTGAGTTTAGCCTGTCAATCAGGTCACACCTTGATGACCTCATTTGGAGCTCGCTAGAGGTGGGACACTCACTCCATGCGAGACATTCCTGTTGACAAGCCACATGGAGCTATGCTGATGGCAGTCAGAACCCTGGACCTGGAGAAGCCACGTGGAGACCCACTCCGGCGCTAAGATGTTTCCACTGCCACTGGATCCACATGACTTTCCACCCACTGGCCTGTGATCTTCCTGCACTTGGCATCATTTCATGTGTTTAGTGTGTCTGAAGATGAATTTACAGACTGGTATTTGACATATGGGCTAATATCAGACTTACGGACTTGATCTGGACTGAGCTAGGATGTTTCCTTAATGCACAATTACTCTTCGTATAAAGCTCTTCCCTATACACATATGAGGTCTATGAATTTGTTTCTCTAGTCTACCCAGACTAGCACCCAGAGGTATCCAAATTTTGAAGCACTCTCTAAAATAAATACATCAATGCCAGTTAAGAAGATTTTGAAATTTAATTTTCCTTTGCTTGGAATTCTGTTTATACACACACACACACACACACACACACCTATACATACTAGTTAAATATGTGTGCTTGCTTTTAAAATATTGATGCCTAAAATTAGGGGCATGACTCAGTTTTATATATATATATATATATGCGTGTATGTATAGATAGATAGATAAAACTGCATATCCATATGTCTGTCTATATTTGCATGCAGGCAGCTGTTTCAAATAAACTAATTTTAGGGTTAAGTCTCTATACATGAGTTCCAGGGTTGCAACATTTAGAAAGTGACACATCATTTTTCCATTTCAACTTTACACACTTCACTTCCTCCAGTCATTTTCTTTTGCCTCAAGTCTATTTCACACTAGGCAGCAGTGCATGAATGATACTGGAGTCTCTGGTCACACAGAAGGAACCTTGTAACATGAGAACAACTTCGATCAATCATAGATAACTACATTTGAAAAATATATAATTAGTCCATAAATTGGCACATGTATTTGGGGGGGGGGGGAGGTCAACAGAACCTGCCTGCATTCTGAAAATTTATCAACAGTAGGTCAGAGTGTCATTTTACATAAATATATTATGTCAATAGTTTTTCTGGTTTAAATTCTATCAGATAGCTTCAACTTTCACTAGAGTGGAAATGGCAGTGAGTATTTAGTCAATTCAATTCAATATTTATAGTTAGCCTGGTATTGCATGTACAATAACTTTTAATACATAGCATGAACACTTCCCGATAAGGGAACCACTTACAAGGTGCTCAGACTTGACACCGTATAACTGGACAGTCTTTGCCACGTTTTTGGACACTGCTAACGTGAGGCTAACATCCACAGCAGCTATGTTCAGTTCACTGGAGAAAACAAAAACAGATTTGAATTCTTAGCCATTCATCAACAAAGAAAGGAGCAGTATATATACCCAATAGGCAAGCAGCATGACCGTTCTGTTTATAGATTTCATTCATTGCTTCCAAGAATTGGTAGCATTGTTTCCTTCCCCCTAAATTCAGCATAAGGAAAATGTGCTTTTGAGATGGTCTTGTTAATGACCAGTTTCTCATTAATGAAAGCACACCATGTGTGGGTTAGGCTGTGATTAGGAGAGTAAATTGTGTACAGAATTTTTAAGTAGCACTCTTTCTAATACTGATAAGTGCAATTAGAAGCACTGCATTCCACAGACATCTGCAAGGAAATGACAGCTCTTGAATGAAAATGACGACCTTGGAGGGACATGGGCTAAAAATATAAATTACACATGATACATAAAGATACTTGGGTTCTGTACAAATGTTGCCATTTCATGCTATTATCTAGAGTAGCTTTTAAAATACAATTCAAAATAGAAATGAGCCTGGATTCTTATGGGAGCTATTTCCTTATCATGATTATTTTAAATGCTAGCATTGGCTCAGGAGCCCTGGTAGCGCTATGGTTAAGTGATTGTACCCACCAGCTGCTCCGTGGAGAAAGATGGCGGGCGTCTACTTCTGTAAAGATCTACAGAGTTGGAAACCCTATGGGGCAGTGTTGATCAGACTGCCAGGAAAATATTTAACAAATATTTAACAAATATTACCAAAAGAATTTCTGGAGTTAGAAATTAAATGAAGTGGCAAAGTAAGAAAAGTAAGTGGCAAAGTAAGAAAAGTAATGTTTGTCTCCAACGTAGCAGAATAAATGTTGGCCTGCACCAGGTTCTCTTCTAGGAAAAGGTGAACAAGTTCAAAACAACCCCAGTGCATACTGTGCGTGCACACATGCTCTTTCATGCAGCCCTGCGAGGCGGTTTTATTAATCACCAATTCTAATCTGATCTACTCCTGGGGTAGCATGCCTTTTCAGCACCCTCAAGATTCACAAAAAATAAGGAAAAGAAATCAAGTTGAACGCAGAGTTATTTTCAACATCGTCATACCAATGGGATAACAGAGAAATTAGAATTAAAAAATTAAGAGTCAGATTTTGGCAAGTTAAGGAATTCTGGATAAATTTAGGGTCACGTTGTTAGACAATTTAAATCTCATACAGATGTGGAATGTAGTTGAAGATCGGGTTATAAATATTCTATCTGTGGCTTATTATTTGAACTTCTTGTGCTTCAGGAATATATTTGCCGACTTGTAGTCTAAAAGAATCTAAACAATTATATTCCTTAGTCCTATACTGTTTTCCCTCCACACAATGTTCATCTACCGACTATTATAAGACCTTGTTAGATGTGACAGAAACTGAGGGAGTTTTGACTGAAAATTCACCTGGGCACTGTTAACTGTAAACAACTAAAGACAACAGGAAAATGACATTTTCTGCAAGCATTCAGGTGGTACCTCTGCTAGGATACTTCTGAGTTTCAGGTACTGTTACCTTCACTCAGAAAAGCTGAAAGTGCACGTGTGAGTAGACAAATCAGAATCCGAACCTGTTTTTGCTCTGAAGCATTTCTGGGTTTCAGTTACAAAACATTCACCTCTATGTTTTCATTTCTTGATTCATAAAAGTATTTTCATTTTTGCCTTTTTGCTTGTGTAACATTAGGGATTTATTAGTGTAGAAAAATCAGGATTATTATGTATCTTTGGTAAAATACAGACTAATTATAAGAAACTATTTTTAGACTATTTAAATGGTTTTATTAATTGGAATCTCAAGTACTTACTACATGGGCACTCAGTCACTGGAAAAACTCTTGATTTAATTGCAGAGCTAATTACTTGAATAACTCAGGATGAATTAGAAATGTACGGCTACCATCCTTGATTAAAAATTGTGGCAAGCATCGCATGACATGCCATTAGATATAAAAAGGTCATACTGAAACAAAGGGCATACCTTGCCATCGTTTTAATGATGCCATCCAGCTCATCAGAGGAGGGAGGATTACGACCACTGGGGGGGAAAACCAAGTTGATGGGATCGAAGAGCCGAGATAAGGATTTTGATAGATAAGCGCCTTCATAGGGTTGTAGTGAGTCTTTTAAAGCCTTTTCTGGGCTGTGGGAACAATATTTATTAAAAAAACAAATAAAAACAAAACTCAAATTATATAAAACCAAATTCTATTGAATCAGGATATAAATAACTTTTAAAATGTAACGCTTGAATTATAAGTTTATATTAACAAAAAGAAAATAATTTGTTTTATAATATATAAATATATTTGTAAATAAATTTCATAATGAAGCATATACCTTAATGGCTTTCATTTTTTATTGTGAATTGGGTGAAAGTTTACAGAGCAAATTATTTTTCACTCAACAACATTTTGTTTTATGTCCTTGATTGCAATCTTCACAATGTCATATGGCTTAGTCCATTTCTTCACTGTGTTTCCAGTTTCCACTCCTCTTCCTTTCCTAACCCTTTGGAACTTGATCCTTGGGCAAGTGGCTACCCTTTTGGTCTCAAATGGTTGATTATTCTAAGGTGTTAGTACCTCCTAAATTATTGTTTCTTGACTCTTGTTTGGGTAAAATTTAGCCATAGGTGTAAGTTCATGTTCAGACATCAAGGGTGACGAAGGGCTACAGTCTGGGAATACCAACAGTCTGTCTCTACCAGTAAGCCTGGTCTTGTTTTGAGTTTGAGTTTTGTTTCACATTTCTCTCTTCCTCCACCAGGACCTTCCAGAGTAGCTGGTCATGGTGGTTGGGTACCATCTAGTGCTTCTGGTCTCAGAGAAGCGGAGGCCAATGTTTACATGACTTAAACTAATTAATGTAACCTTTATTCGAAACTACAAAAATACTTCAGTTTAAACATAAGTCCTAGTTTTGAATGTCATGTATGCTAGAGCCTACTATATCAAATCTGCCATTTGAACCTAAAAGAAAAATATAATAAATTCCTATTAATATCATGGATTATGCCTTTGTTTAGTAAGAGGCAAGTCGGCAGAGACCTACTCCATGAAGTCAGCATTTTTCCATTTCAACCCACCGCTGTCATGTACCACAAAGTTCACTGTGAGATATATATCAAAACAACAAACTAACAGGTGTCGAGTCGGTGCTGAAGTATACAGATTTATATTATTAACACTCCCACTGCAAAACTAGCATTAAGTCACCAATAAGAGTAGAGGTTCTAAGAAACACAGATTATGAATATACATAGAGTACACACCCACACCTACACTCATGTATAACTATATCTACGTGTGTGTGAAAGTTCCGTAATCACACAAATACTTATATTAGGATTCTGAAGGTTTGTTTTTTTTAAAAAAGCAATAGTCTTCACAATCTAAATTCAGCGTACTAAACACTTCCCTCTGTACCCATCCTGATGTTCAATAATTTCTATCACTGCTCATTTAGTAGCCAAACTATTGGGTCTTACATGACCGACAACTGCCCTTCATGTCTGTACCGAGAGCCGGCATCACCATGTGCTCCGTGACCTTAGAATTAACTCTGCTCCCTCGACCCTCATCTACACCTCCTCTAGCAGACATTTGCTTTCTTTCGCTCATTTCCTTTGACAACGCAGTCCTGCATCCTACACTTTCACCTGTCTGGAAGCTTCTTCCTTCACTCTTCCTGGTCAGCTGGCAGGAAGCAGAGGTCCGAATGCTCTTGGCTCCTACATCCTAATTCCCAAATACATTTTCACTCAATAAGTATTTCCCTCAACACATTTACTGAGAACACTATGTACCAGGCACTTGGTCAAGTCCTGGGAAGACATACATTTAAAATAGCTTATAGTCTGATGAAGAAATAGATAGGTAAAGTGCCCACTATATTAAGTTTTGTAATAAATGGCATTACAGAGACCATAACAGGAGCATTGATGAATCAGTATCTAAGTCAATGCCATGTATTTAAATAACTTTTCTATTCTTGCCCTTGCCATCTATTGGCCTTAAAAAGTCTCTCCCTGAATTAATAAGTACTAACACTTCTTTTTGGTTCTCCACATCTGCGTTAAGTATCCTTGGTGATTACAATGTCAAGTCTACATTTATACTGACCTTTATTTTGGCTTTACTCTTTATATTCCATATTAGGTTCCCTCTAAGATTTCCACACTTGAAAACAACTTTCTATCTGCCTCAAGTCCCGGCCTCTCCTGCCCGCGCACACAGTCCACGGAGCTCTCCTAGCCGTGCTCGCCAGGGAAGAAATGCAGCTCTGACCTGGATTTTTAAAATTAACTAATTTTAAATTAAATCCAAATTTTAAATTAAAAGCCCTGCCCTCAGAACGTCTACATGCCAGTGAAATAAATGAACAAATAAATTTAAAATATAGTAATTGTTAGTGTTATGAGAAAAACAAAGCAAAGAAGACAAAAATGTTTTTGATGTACATATTTTTCTTCTTCCAATTTAATTAGGATTGAGTAAGGGAAGTCACACAGAAAACCTGAAGAAAGAGGGAGTGAAACACGTGAATTTTCAGGGGAAGAACTTTCTAGCAAAGAACAAGTATAAAGGCCCTGAAGTGAGACCATGCCTGGCAGTATTTCGCGAACAGTGGTAAACAGTTAGTGACAGCGTGGCTTCAGCAAAGCAAGGAGTGAGAGAGAGAACAGAGGAAGTAACGGGAAAAAAGACAGACTTCCTCCCACTGGACTTTGTGTCTCAAGAGAGAGGCAGATTTTACTGTGAAGAGCCTGTTCTTGACCATATTGTGATCAGTCATATGGGACCCTTTCCCCTTTTCGTCAGCCCACCTGTTCTGACCTCTCTGTACCCAGGGTCACCCATTTCAAGGGGCTCTCATTAGCATCCTGATTGGTCTTAAGTCCCCTCCTCTTCAAAGCTCTGAATGTGCAGAGGGGTTAAGTACTGCACTGCTAACCACAAGGTTTGCCTTTCAAACCCACCAGCCACTCGGTGGGGGCAAGCTAAGACTGTCTACTCCCACAAAGATCCATAGTCTTGGAAACCCAAAGGGGCAGTTCTACTCTACTCTACAGTCACTCTGAGCTGGCATTGACTCAATGACAGTGGATTTTGGTTTCAAAGCTTTTACTAAGTGTAAAGTGATTCTATCCAACATTTATGCAAACCCCTTAATTTCCTGAGCACTACAGCTCAAGGCAATAACCCAAGGAGCTGTGGCCACCCTTCACCCTCCGGCCACACTTTCCAGAAGACCCCAGTCATCAGCAGTGAGTTTCTTCACCACGGCACCTCACTCCGGGGTTCCGCCTGTCAGTTCATCTGTCTATGGTGACCACTTTAGTCCAAGAAAGAAATCAGCATTACTCCTTTTTTGATCTCGAAACGTCGGGGGGGGGGGGAATCTCTACTTTCTTCATTCTCATTCTCTTTAATCCAATGACAATAATGTTCTTGAGTATACCAGTCCTCTAACTACTTTCCGTAAGAGATAAATTCGTACCCGTAATCTTCCTCATTCTCCCAACAGCACGTGACATAGTCTCCACCTCCAAATTAAATCAATTCATTCTCTTGGGCTCTATTCTATGAACTTACGTAATGTCTTACCAGTTTTTAGCATAGTGGTTATGTTGGGGTGAGATCCACAAGGTTAGCAGTTCAAAAACACCGGGCGCTCCCAGGGAGAAAGACAGGTCTTTCTATTCCCATAAAGTGTTCCACTCTTGGAAACCCACAGGGGCCATTCCACTCTGACCTACAGGACTGCTATGAGTCTGAACCTACTTGATGTCAGTGATCTTTTTGAATTTCCTTTGTAGGCTGCAAAGGGCCCCGCCCAATCTACAAATATGAGAGTGCCTGCCTTGGGCCAGGGAGTTTTTAATTTTTTTAATAGCTTCATTGGTATATACTTCATATATCATACAACTTAACTGCTCAATCATATTAAGAATATTTGTGCAATCATTACCACAATCAATTTCAGAACATTTTCTTCTCATACTTACTGCTGTTAGTTCCTCATTCCCCCCCCATCCTCCCCTGTCATGCCCTTAGGTGATTATCAGTCCAGTGACTGTCTCTATACATTTGCCTATCTTGGCTTTCATATACAGAAAATCATATAAAACACAAATAGGAAGCAAGTAAACAAAAAGCTAACCACAATGACTGGACAAAACATAGAAAAATCTCCAAAAGAGAGGAGAATATATTAAAAACGGAAACAACTTTTAATTAGGTCAAAAGAGAGATCAAATGATAAAGTACTATATTTTAACCAAACTACTTCTGCCATAAGGAGTCTTGGTAGTGTAGAGTTCAAGAATGGGGCTGCTAACTGCAAGGTCAGGAGTTTGAAACCATCAGCCACTATGTGGGAGAAAGATGGGGTTTTCTATTCCTGTAAAGAGTTACAGTCTCAGAAACTCATGGAGCAAATTCACAGGGGCAGTTCTACCCTGTCCCAAAGGGCCCTATGATTCGACCTTGGATCAGTAGCAGTGAGTTGGTTTTGTTCTTTGTACCCTCTGCCATAATCAACTACACAGTTCGCTGACTAGGGTCAGAGGGAATTCACTGGAGGCGGTCACAGGGTGCGCACATGGATAAGGCTTCCCAGCGTTTCCATATGTCTCTGGTTCTCTTTGGAGACATTGTTCTTATTTTATGGTAGAGAACATTATAAATATCATCCCCTGGACCATAAGGGAATTCTATTAATAGTGTCACTGATTTCGCCAGTGGTATAGGATTTAAAACACTGTTGAGAAAAAAATACATAGGCCGGCTTCAGATTGAAATACATGAATAGTTGACTTGTACAAATGTGTAACTTGATGTGTTTGGACATTATTTACACAAACAATGGGGGCTGATGATAAGCAAAACTTTCCATAACACTATTTACCAAAGCAGAAGCATCCCTCCCAGATCAATATATGTCATAAGAGAGCAACAGGGACATTAAAGAAATATATGGTGGTCTGGGCCACCTTTCATTGTGCACCCTCAAAGCACAATCTCCTCCAATGTGTTGATTAAAAAATATATATATACATAGTGATGACTTCCAAATATGTATTTGTAGTGCCTGACTCATTTCCAATAGACTTTTAAACAATTCTACTTACATCTTAAATATGATCAAAAGGAAAACTTTATTTAATTAATTGCCACCTCTCTGTAAAAACTGATCCAGGTGGTGCAATGGTTAAAGCACTCGACTGCTAAGGAAAACTTAGGCAGGGAAGCGCCTGTCGGGATCTGCGGTCTTGGAAACCCCACAAAGCAGTTCTAATTTGTTCAATAGGCTTGTTGTGAGTGGAATCAATGCAACAGTGGTAGGTTATCGTTGTTTTTCTCTTATCAAGGAAGCAAAAACAGTGGCTGGCCTTACTTCAACAGCCCAGGTGCAACCCTTGATTCCTCTCGGTCACTCTAACCCATCATCGAGTTCTACTGCTTGCTATTCAAAAGAGATCTTGAATCTCTCTGACCCAATTGTCTCCATAGCATGGAGTCGTTCAGGGCAGTGTCACTACCTGTCTGAGCCAGCATAATCGATCCCATGATGCTGGAATCCTAATTGATGCCAATCAATCCCTTTTCCTCTCCTCCACTGTCACCCACCTTAGTTGTTCTCATAGAACCAGGGTGATCATTTAAAAAATTATCAATTTATGTCACTCTTTTATTTAAAAAACAGATGATGTTGGGTGAAGGGAGACAAAAGATGGTCTAAGATACAAAATAACAAATAATAATATGTAATTGATCATGGATTCATGAGGGTGGCAAGGTGGGGAAGGGAAGGATACAAAAAGGAGCTGATACCTAGGACTTAAGTAGATAAAATGCTTTGGAAATGATGATGGCAACATATGTAGAAGTGTGATTAATACAATTGAATGATGGATTGTCATAAGATTGGTAAATTAAAAGGATTAATACTATATATATTTTTAATTGATGATGTCCAACTTCATTAGAATAACTCTAAACCCCTCACCTATGTGGCCTGACAAGATCCCACATTTCCATTGGTCTCTAACCCAGTCTCCTAACTCCCTCTTCCTCATTGATTGTGTTCTAGCTGCACGGGTTTCTTTCTGCTTCTAGAACCTCCCTCCAGTTTCCTATCCCACACCTTCTCTCCTCACCCTGCACACTCAGAACCTTTACATTTGCTATTTTTCGGCCTACAAGATTCACATCCAAGCTCACTGGCATCAAGTCCATCCTGACTCACAGTGGCCCTAAAAGGCAATACCCCCAAATCTCCCACTGTCGACCCATTCACATTATTCAGATCTCAGGTCAAAGGCAACCTCCTTATGGAGGCCTTAAATAATCATTCTTTATATACCACTCTGTTATGACATTCACTTGTATTTTCTTTACAGCAATTGTCACTATCTACTCATGAAGAGTACTGGCCACTTGTGTCCCAGCCTCTACTGTAACTCCTCTCAGGCGCTGCCCCATCCTTTATTCTTTCAATCACATCCTAGCTCCTTTCCTGCCAACACTCTCAACTCTCCACGATCAAAATCACAAACATAAAGCTTTCCCTGGACTCAGTTCACGCAGTCAAGGTTATCATTGTTCGCTGCCTTACATGTCAAATGAGTATTTCAGATGCACTGTACTTGTTTCCTTTATTGGCCTCACATTTTGGCTTTTTAGGGTATGGATCTCTTTCCCACCAATGCCTCTCCTGAATTTAATCTTCCAAGGACAAGAGTGTGGTTCTCTTAGTGGCTTTTTTCACTCTGTTTTCTTTCACTCCAAAGACCGCTGGTCTTATCGAGATGCTAACCACAAAGTCAGCTGTTCGCACCCACCAGTCATTCCATGGGAGAAAGAGCAGCTCTACTCTGCCCTGCAGGGTTGCTAGGGGCCCAAAATGACATGATGGTTGTTAGAATTTTGAGAGACCTCCCCACCTTCACTCAACTGACTGCGTTTTGCAATTACAAAAATGGCATATACTCGCTCTAAATCAAAACAGAGAAATATAAAAAAATAGAGAAATACAAATTATGAGTTCCAGCTTCTTTTGAGAGAGAAACCACTGCTACAATTTATCATGTATCTTTTCAAGCCTTTTTCACACAGGAGTGTGTCTTTAAAAATAAAGTGAAGCTAGAGCTAGAATGATACTATACACACTATTTTCAGATATGTGCTGTTAGAAATGTATCCTTCAATCTTTGTAGACAGACCAAGGTCGTTTCCACCCTCCTGTCTCCTCTGTCTCTTGCTGCTGTGCTTGGCTATCATCCAGGGGATTCCAACTCACACCAGCCCAAGTGACAGGACTAGAGCTGCCCCGGAGGGTTTTGTTGGTTTTAATCTTTACAGAAACAATTTGCAGGCCTTTCTCCTGTAAAGCCATGGGGTGGGGTTGAACTGTCAACCTCTTTGTTCTTATGAAGATTGGCCATTTGTGCCACCTGGTCTCCTTCACTTCCCCATTTGGTTTTACCTGCTCTCCCTAGTTTACCATGAAAGCACAGTCAAGGGAGATAGTCTTATGTCACTTTGTCTTCCCAGCTATTTCCTGTGGATAAGTTATCCAGAGAAAACCTAAATAAGTATTACTGTGGAAACAATTCAACTATAGGTACTTAGGGCGCAATGAAAGAGAAACAACTGTTTACACTGTGGCACACGAATCTGTTCACCATGGCCTCTTATAAGCTAGGCCATAGTAAGCTGCCGTTGCTTCACTTGGTCTCTCCACAATAAAAGAATATTAGTGTTTAAAGATAGAGGTCCAAATCAACTCATTAATCTGGTGCTGAAGTTACAAACACGCAACAGCTAAAACTAACACTGTGCTCCAGTTGTGTAAACAGGCGGGGCTGGATTTATAAAGATGGTACTCTGGTTTCCCATGTGGCTCCTAAACATGACTACCTAACAGCTGTCCCTCGTTATCTGCTGGGGATTGTGCTCGGAACCTCTTAGAGATCCAAATCTGTAGATGTTCTAATCTCTTAAATAAAATGGGGTAGTCCTTGCCTATATGCACTAATATCCTCATATTTTAAATAACTTCTGTATTATACCTAATACAATGTAAATGTTATACATATGACACTTTAGGCTCGGCCTTCCAGGAACTGCTTTGACCAATTTATTGTGGTTTGGTGTTTATTTTGTTGTTGTTGTTGTTTGGTCCGTCTCCCCCCAAACATTTTTAATCTGTGGTAAATTGAACCTATAGATTCAGAATCTGCAGATATGATGGGTCAACTGTACAGTATTTCATTCCTGTTTGACTGGGTCTGCTGGGGTAAACATGACCAGTCAGTTCTGCTGATTTGTTTTGTAGTCATCACCTCTTTACACTGATTCTCTTCCCTACGGCACTTATTGAGATTATATTCCTGCAGAAGGTATAACTCTTCTAGTTCCTAAAAATACAAGCTTCTTTAAAATACATTTATGCCAATGTCCCATCAATAATGTGGGCTATCTGCTGAGAATACAGATAAATCATAATACCATGTAAACGACATTAACCACATATGTTCACCTGCCAGCTTTAGTAACCCTATTTGTTGATATACCGTATAAACTCGAGTACCAGCCGACCCGAATATCAGCCGAGACACCTAATTTTACCACAAAACAGCATTAAAAATGTGCTGAAAAACTAGTTTAACTCTAGCAGAAACAAGATTGCTTAACTTAGGTAACGTTTGATTTCTTCAGTTAAAACTTGCAAAACCTTTTTAAGATATATAAAGAATAATAATTACAAGAATTTAGATGATTAGCACAATCCCACTGTCTAATTTACAGGAAAAACAAACAATAAAAATCCTTAACATGCAATGCACATGAATCCAATGAAACAAACATACTCATATTCTGGCTTTTTTGGTATGAATACATCTTGGGTATCATCTTCCAAGTGCTGTAGGTCAACATATTGGTCTGTAGCTCCACTTGTGCTAAAATTCCCTTGAATATTTTTACTGTACTGTTGAAGGCGCTTCCATAAGTCATTATAAAGTCGCAGTAATTTCGGGTACTCTCCTTCAAATGCTTGCTTCAGAAACATAGAAGCTGTCAAGCAAAAACAATAGCAAGGACTAAGTAAATGATAAAACAATGAAATGGGGTAAACAAATATTTCTTTGAGATGTAGCTAATGTTGTAAATAGCCTGTACTTCAAGGCAAAACTGAAGATTTGTCCCAAGGAGACCTGTTAGGATAATAACAGCAACATTTCTCCAGGACTGTTCACAGCATTTCACACGTGGACTATTTATTTCAGAACTCAATCAACATTAAAAAAAACATAATAAAGGAAACTCCAGAATTGTAAAGATCTCAATTCTGTCTTGATTGGTAAATTGATAGAACACGTAGATATAAACACAATAAAGGTGTAGAAGGCATGAACAACACTAATATCCAGCTAACTAATGGTACATATAGGACATTCATCAATATTCCGTCTCCAAATAGTAGGAGACATGCTCTTTTCAAGTACACTGGAAACATAAATCAAGACACACGTTTGGTGCCATAAGTCAAATCTGGATAAATCTGAAAGGGTTCAAGTCAAATAAAGCAAGATTTGAACTTAGAATTCAACAACAGAAAGACATCTGAAAATTTTCAAAATAGTTGGGAAGACAACAAGAGTTCTAGGGATCTACGGAGGTAAGATCAGCTCCGCATTGAGCTGCTAGCAGCGCCGTCGGCAGTTCCAGTCAACCGCTGCTCCATGGGGACAGTTGGTGCTTTCTGCGCCCATCACGATGGATCGCCTTGGAAATGAAGCAGAATCCCTCAATGGCAGTGGGTTTGTTTGGTTTTGTTTTGGAATAACACATGAGACAAAAAAGAAATCAAAAGAGAAATGAAAACGTTTTTTACACTGAGCGAAAATGAAAACCACCATATCAAAATTTGTGGCACTTCACTACAGGAGTACTTGAGATCATTTTACATATAAATGCATGTATTAGACAGCAAATGATAAAGGTCTGATTCAATACCAATAGAACATAGAAGAACAATACAGAAACAATGGCCAAATAATAGTTCTTTGAGAAGATAAAATCACAACATATATGAGTAAAATAAATAAAACAACACATGAGCCATATGAAGAGTGAGAGAAGTGATCTGACTACACATTCCAAAGGAACAAAGAGATAAAGAAATTGTGAACTTGATGCCATCAAATGTGAACCATCAATGAAACGTATAAGTGCCTTGTGAGACGCAAAGCAGTGTGAAGAAACAGACATGCCAAATAGTCATCTCAGCTACTTAATAAATTACTTTTCCAGTTAAAAATCTTTCCACAAAGGAAAATAGCAGGCTCAAACAACTCCCATAATGAAATGTATTTAGTAATTTAAATAAAAAATGCTATTTCTACATAAACTTTTCCACTAAATTGGAGAGGAGGAAATAATTCCCAACTCATTCTATAAGGTCTATACTACCCCGATACCCAAACCTAAGACATTATAAAATATATATATCAAAATTCTTCATGAATATAGGTGTAAAACTTTTGAACAAAATTTATTTATCAAGTCCAATAAAAAATATATAGATAATACATCATGACTAAGGGAATTTACCTCAGAACTCAAGATTGGTTTTACATTTGAAAAATCAGTGTAATTCATCACATGCACAAACTACAGAGAAAAATTATGTGGCTTTTTAAATAGATGCAGATAATGCCTCTGACAAGATCCAACATCCGTTCCTGACAAAACCTCTCAGCACACTAGGGCTGGCAGAGGACAAACGCAGCCTGATACAGGCTCCTATGAAAGCCTACAGCTAATGTGATACGTGACCATGAAAGACTTAGCGCCTTCCCTCGCAAATCACAGACGAGCACGGAGGTCCACTCTCGCCACGTCTAGTCAACATTGAAGCAGAGGTTCTAGCCAGAGCAATCAGCAAGGAAAGACACTCAGGTCGGAAAGGCAGAGGTTAACACTCCATGTGCAGATGACATGATCGGCAATCATGTCCACAGTTCCTCGATGTCTACTGTCTTATGGCAATATGTTCCATGCTTTCTTTGCTTCTGCCACACTTTTAACTACGTATGTTTGAAGTATGTTTCTCCCATACTTGGCTTGGTCTCACTTCCTTTGTGGAATCAAACTTGGTAGACGGCCAGTGGGCAAAGATGAAGACCCTCAGGAGCTGGATTAACACAGAGACGGCAACCTTGGGCTCCATCATAAGGAGTGGTTGTGAGGGCAGCTACTGCCTAGGCGGCGTTTCATCCCATTGTACAGAGTCGCTGAGCTGGACCAGACGCCACAGCAGTGAGCAACAGCACCTAGGACTAAGGAGGAGAGATTCCTAACAAAATAGTGAGAAGACACACACACACACACACACACACACACACACACACACGAGGTGAGAAAAAAGAAAGACCATGAATTATCACACTAAGTGACCCCAACCCTGGTGAAGCCATTCGGATGGGAAGGAGACGGCCTGGAAAAATCTCAGATTACAAAGAGATACTGTGTTTTCAGTTCAAAGAATTCAACCCAGTAATGTTCAGTTTGACTGTGTCTATCACAAGCTGTAAAGAAAGTAACAAGCTGGAGAACAAATCCTATTATCCTGAAGCTGCAACAGAAAAACAGCGGCAGGAGCCTGTGGGAGCATTGTGAAAATGACCACTTAAAGAGGTGGATATCCTATAGGAGCTAGGTGGAATCTTGATGGGGTCCAGATAAGGACATTTTCCTTGTGAATAAAGTTAAATTCACTGTTTCTTAAACTTCTCATTTATAGCTTCTAAGCAGAGTTACTGAGCATGAACATTTACAATCAGAAGGTTCATGTTCCCTAACTAGGAAAATTTCCTTCTGATATTTTCTGCCAAACTATTTCAAATTTAAGCAACCTGTTAGGTTGTGTGTACTCTAACTCTGCAGATGGCTGCCTTCGCAATACTGCTTAGCCACCCTCTCCAGAGGCACTGCCTGCACTCTAGGGACTGCGTGTGCTATCAAACTGGAAGGTGCTTTGCAAACAATTTGGAGTTTTCCCAAAGGAGGTATTAAAGTAATAATACTATCAAGAGTAACATATTGCTTTGAATGTGAAACATTGAAGGGATGTTTTTGCCTAAAAAAATTATATTCCCTCTCAGTAGCTACTTTGACTACACAAGGCAGACAGAGCCCACAAGATATAAACAACAGCATTCAGGAATTTGGCAAACAGGAAGTTGCTGTTGTTGTAGGTGCGCCAGATGACTGTGATCATCTCATAACCCAAGTGTCGGCAGCTCCAATCGACAGGGCAGAGCAGCAGCCTTGGAGATCTGCTGCTGTAGGGTCCCTGCTACAACGCCTCTACGAGGCATTCTACGCTCAATGCACACGGTCACCAATAGCCAACACCACCCTTAAAACCACACTAGAATAGCTAAAATTTAAATGATGGACAATCTCATGGATTAATGAGGAACGGGATCAACTGGAATTCTTACAGATTGTTGATGGAAATGCAAACTGGATATTTACTTTGGAAAAGAGTTCGGCAGTATTTTTTATACAGTTAAATAAATACATTTATATTCAGCCAATTTCACTCTTACATATGTACCCAAAGAAATAAAGGTGGATGTTGACAAAAACTTTGAATGTGAGTGTAGAAAGAGAGAAACTATTCTGTGGATTACATGTATATAAGCAATTTTTTTCATTTAAGATATACATATTTCATCACCTGTTCAATAAATCTTCATTTTTAACATTACAAAGAATGCTATTGTATATATGTGTGTGTGTATGTATATATATATATATATATATATATATATATATATATATATATATATATATATATATATACACTCAGTTATCGAGTTGATTCCAGTTCATAGCAACCCTATAGGACTGGGTAGAACTGACCCATTAGGTTTACAAAGGCTAACTTTCTATGGGAGTGGAGAGCTTTACTTTTCCCACAGAGTGGCTGGTGGGTTCCAACTGCTGATCTTATGGACAGCAGCGCAATGCGTAGCCCAGGATGCCATCAGAGTTCTTCACGTACTGAAGAGTCTCTGCAGTTTAATATATTTTATTTAGTTATTTAAATAATTTTAGAAGCATTAACCAAATCCTTCCATTGCTTTACACTCTATCACAGGAAACATTCAGACAGAATTATTCCATGTTTGAATTGTGTAGGATTAGTTTCTTATTCTGGGGGCTTTTATTATAAATATTAATCACAAAAAGTTATTAAAAATTGGTCTCTTCCAAAGCACTGGGGGAGTGCAGTGGAACAGCAAGGGAATGGAGTGGCAAGGTCCCCAGGGAGTGCTGAAAGTGGACTTTGGGGCCAGGGCGTGGTGCCCCAACAGACTGGACTGGAAAACGCTCCTAAGGGCCAGCAAACGATCCTTGAACGAACTACAAACCTTTCTTTTGTGAAGTGATTTGTTTTGTACTTTGTCAGTGGTTTGTTTTTGTTGTTTTATTGTCTGGTTGTATACTGTTGCTTTGTTTTCCTCTGTCTTGTTTTCGTGCATGTTAGTGTCTCGACAGGTCTGTCTATTCATAGGACAGGCTGGATGAACTATCTGGAGGAAAAACAATAGGACAGACAGTTCCGGGGGACAGACAGATCTGGGTGGGGGAGGGGGAGGAGGGTAAGGAAGTGGTGTTAATAAACACAGGGAGAAGGGAACAACATGGGACCCAAAATGGTAGTGAGGGGGGAGTGACAGGCCTGATGGGGAACGATCAAGGGTAAGGTTGCGTAGAGAAGAGGTATAGCTGTAGCCCAGGTGGGGACGGAGCATGGTGATGGGGCAGGAGGAAAGTCAAGGGAGAGGGAGGAAGGAGCTGGGAGCCAAGGGGCATTTATGGAGGTCTAGACAAAGACATGTACATGCAAACATATATATGAGGATGGGGAAATAGATCTAATTGTCTACATTTATAGGTTTAACATTAAGGTGGCGGAAGGACCTTGGGCCTCTACTCAAGCACTCCCTCAATGCATGAATACTTTCGTTTATTAAATTGGAACTCTATGATGCTTACTCTCTCGACACAATGGCTGGAGCCAAAGCGGGTGAACAAGTAAATGTGGTAAAGAAAGCTGATGGTGCCCGGCTATCAAAAGAGATAGTGACTGGGGTCTTAAAGGCTTGAAGATAAACAAGCGGCCATCTAGCTCAGAAGCAACAAAGCCCACATGGAAGAACACACCAGCCTGAGTGAGCGAGTGATCCCAAAGGGATCAGTTATCAGGCATCAAAGAACAAAAAATCATCATATCATTGGCTGCACACCTCCATGATAGGATCGCTGAAGACAAATGGGTGCATAAGCAAATGTGGCGAAGAAAGCGGATGGTGCCCGGCTATCAAAAGAGATAGTGTCTGGGGTCTTAAAGGCTTGAAGGTGAACAAGCGGCCATCTAGGTCAGAAGCAAAAAAGCCCACATGGAAGAAGCACACCAGCCAGTGAGATCACGAGGTGCCAAAGGGACCAGGTATAAAGGCATCATGCAAAAAAAAAAAAAAAAGAATATGTATGTGTGTGTGTGTGTGTGTGTGTATACACCACATTGAATGAAGGGCGGAGTGCAGAGTGGAGACCCAAGGCCCAAGTGTCGGCCACTGGAGATCCCCTCATAGAGGGGTTTAGGAGAGGAGATGGGTCAGTCAGGGTGCAAGGTAGTACAGACGAAGAGCACAGCTTTCCCCCAGATCCTGGATGCTTCCTCCCGCCAACTACCATGATCCGAATTCTACCTTGCAGGGCTGGATAGGGCAGATGTTGTACACTGGTACATATGAGGGCTGGAGGCACAGGGAATCCAGGGTGGATGATACCTTCAGGACCAAGGGTGTGAGGGGCGATGCTGGGAGAGTGTAGGGTGAGTGGGTTGGAAAGGGGGAATTGATTACAGGAAGGGAGACTCCGGATAGAGCAAGATATGACAAAATAACGATGTATAAATTACAAAGGGCACATGAGGGAGAGGGGAGAGGGGAGGGAGGGGAAATAAAAAGAGGACCTGATGCAAAGGGCTTAAGTGGAGAGCAAATGCTTTGAGAATGATTGGGGCAGGGAATGTATGGATGTGCTTTATACAATTGATGTATGTATATGTATGGATTGTGATAAGAGTTGTATGAGTCCCTAATAAAATGTAAAAAAAGAAAAGGGGAAAAAAAAGAAAGAAAGAAAAGAAAATGATTAGGGCAAAGAATGTACAGATGTGCTTTATACAATTGATGTATGTATATGTATGGACTGTGATAAGAGTTGTATGAGCCCCTAATAAAACGTTTAAAACAAAACAAAAAAAATTGGTCTCTTCGAACCAAACCAAACCTACTATTGTCGAGCCAATTCCAATTTTGAGCAAGTCTATAAGGCACAGTAGGCCTACCCCACAGGATTGGTAAGGCAGAAATCTTACAATCACAGGCTCCCACATCTTCCTACCATGGAGCGCTGAGTGGGTTTGAGCAGCAGATCTTTGGTTAGCAGCCAAGCATTTTAATTACTCCACCACCAGAGCTCCAAAATTGATTTATTGCTTATAACATCATTATATAGCTAAGAAATTCTAGATTAAACATCTAGAAGAACCGACAGCCACCCTGGAGTTCTAAAATTAACATTTCTTGTAAATCAAAAAAGCAAAACTTCTTGATATCAAATATAAAAGCTTACTTAAAATTATTTTGTAAAATAAATAATATACTTACAATTTGTTGCCATATGAAATTGAGAAGAAAGTGCTCGGGTAACTGAATCCCAAAATGTATATAAAATTTCGGGTTGCCCATCCTATGACCAATGGCAAAAAATGTATTCACTTATTGTAAAGAAAGTATAATGGATAAATAACATTGTAAGTTTATTTTACGACATCCACCTCTCAAACTCTGGGCTGATTAACCAGCCAGCACTGTTTTGTTCTGACTTTGGCACCGAAAGCTCCCCCTGAGAGTTGGAACTGACTGGATGGAACTACACCAATAGCAAAATGGAAACATGCAAATGACTCAAGTAACTTCTGGAACTCAAGTCATCAGTCATCATGCTGACTTGCTGCTTAGTAGCTGGGGGATCCTGAGTGGTTGCTTAACTATTCTGTGCCCCAGTTCCTAGCCTCTAGAAGAAGGATAATAAAGTCTATATGGCAGGATTAGTGGAAGGATTGAATAAGTTAACAAAAGCAAACTTCTGGACCAGTTGACTAACATAATAAGCTCTGATTGAATGTTAACGATATTCCAATTATTACTATTATCATCATTCCTTGAGCTATAGAAGGCAATCTGTGAAAACACAAAGCAGGTTTGGACCAAAAATGACTATAGCGAATAAGAGAATGATCGAGGCCTCGGCAGTTTTAACCCAAACAGAAGGAACTACTCTTCAGGTTAGCACAGTACTCAAATTTAAATATGTATATTTGAAAAATAATCACTAAAAAGAAAACTTGAAAGTACTAGTTCAAATATCATTTGCTAAAAAGAGACAACATTGTCAAAAAGATTTTTATGTCGTGGAGAATATATCCAGCAAAACAAGCACCAATTCAACAGTTTTCTACATCTGTAATTTCATGATATTAATTATATTCTTTGAATTATGAAAGCCTTCTCACCTTTCTTTGCATTCTCCCATTAATATAAACTCATTGTCCACTACCTAATAGCTGTTCTTTCTATTTGCTGTTGTCAATTTGTCCCCCATACAGTTCTTAAAAGAGCATTATGACCAAGGCAGTCATTTTTCACTTGTTTAACTATTGTTTAATTTTATAGGAGCTCTGGTGGTGTACTGATAAGTATTAGGCTGCCAACCACAATGTCAGCAGTTCAAAACTACAAGCTCCTCCATAAGAGAAGACGGAGGCTACCCACTCCTGCAACGACTTCGTCTTAGAAACCCAAAAGGAACTGTTTAGTACCCCCTGTCCTATAGGGTACTAAAAGTCAAACCTACTTAATGGCAGTTTCAGGACGGCTTCAGGGAATATTCTTAGTTTAAGGTTCAAAGAGTACATACAGTAGTTTCAAGAGTTCATCTACTAACCTTCGCTCAGGAAAGGCTAAAGTCCAGGACATTCTGAAATTCTGTTCTACAATCACTCCCTTTTGATCAGGATTCATCAAGGAATCTTTGCTCAAATGTTCAGTAATGGTAGCTGGGTATCAACCAGTTCTTCTGGTCTCGTGGCAAAGGAGGCCATCGTTCATGGCAATTAGCCACACATTTCCCTTCCTCCTCCGATTCCTAACTCTTTCTTCCTCTGCTATTCCAGGGGAACAGAAACAACTGCTGTGCCTTGGACACCTGCTTGCATGCTTACTTTTAACACCTCCACCACTATGTAACACACTAGGAGGTCGATCAGAATCACGGCACACTTTATTAGGTCTAAGAGCTGAGATGTCCCACCAAACCCTAAAACCATGGTCCCAAACTGCCAAATCAGGAAACCAAATCCTATGAGGTGTTTGGTTATACATAACCACCCTCCCAACAGCTTTTTTTTTTTTGAGGGGGGGTGACTGCTGTAAAATTCAGCTTTTTCCAGGTATACAACTTATCGACAGTACTTGAATAGTCGTGTGCACAACCCTACCCCTAATCAATGTAATTTCTCCATCCTCATAAACAAAAACGCCACTCAATAAGCAATGTCACCTTTCTCCCACTCCCTCCCAGGCCTGATATCCACGACTAAACCTTGGTCTTTATATATTTGCCTTTTCTTGCATTTTTTATTGAAGGGACTTCAAAAAGTTCATGGAAAAATTCTATTATTTTTTTCCATTCCATTTTTCCATAACCTTGTCAAAGCCCCTTTGTATAAGGAGCTCTAATGGTGCTGTCAGGTAAGCATTGGGCAACTAATTGCAAGGTTGATGGTTCAAATCCACCAGGGAAAGAATGAGGCTATCTTTTCCTGTAAAGTTTTACAGTCTCAAAAACCCTGTACAAGATTACTGTGAGTCAGAATAAACAGTGTGTTTATCTGGCTTTACGTAAGTGTGGTCATATATTTGTCTTAAAAAAAATCATTTTACTGGGGGCTCTTACAGCTCTTAAAACAATCCATACATCCATCCACTGGGTGACCAAGCACATTTGTACTATGTTGCCATCAACCTTTTCTTTTTTTGGTCAAGCACATTTGTACATTTATTGCTCTCATCATACTCAAAATATTTGCTTTCTACTTGAGCCCTTGGTATCGGCTCTTCATTTTTCCCCTTCCCCCCATGAACCCTTGATAATTTATAAATTATTATTATCTTGTCATGTCTTACACTGTCTGATGTCTCCCTTCACCCTCTTTTCTGTTGTCTGCCCCCAGGGAAGGGGTTATATGTAGACCCTTGTAATAGGTTCCCCCTTTCTATCCCACTTTCGCTCCACCCTCCTGGTATTGCCATTCTCACCACTGGTCCTGAAGGGTTCATCTGTCCTGGGATCCCTGGGTTTCCAGTTCCTATCTGTACCAGTGAACATCCTCGGATTTGTAAGGCAGAATTGGGATCATGAAAGTTGGGCGGAGGGCAGGGGAGGCATTTAAGAGCTAGAGGAAAGTTGCAATGTTTCATCCTTACTACACTGCACCCTGACTGGCTCCTCTTCTCCCTGCGACTCTTCTGAAAGGGGATGTCCAGTTGCCTACAGATGAGCGTTGGGTCCCCACTCCCCCTCATTCACAATGATCTGATTTTTTTGTTCTTTGATGCCTGATACCTAATCCCTTCAGCATCTCGTGATCACACAGGCTGGTGTGCTTCTTCCATGTGGGCTTTGTTGCTCCTGAGCTAGATGGCCACATGTTTACCTTCAAGTCTTTAAGACCCCAGACCCTATATATTTTGATAGCCGGGCACCATCAGCTTTATTCACATTTGCTTGTGCACCCATTTGTCTTTAGGGATCGTGTTGGGAAGGTGAGCATCATAGAATGCCAGTTTAATAGAACAAAGTGTTCTTACATTGAGGGAGTTTTGGAGTGGAGGCCCAATGTCCATCTGCTCCCTTAATAAATATATGCACATAGATCTATTTCCCCATCATCATATATAAATATATGTACATATGTATATGCCTGTATTTAGACTTCTATACGTGTCCTTTGCCTCCCAGTTCTTTCCTCTATTTCCTTTTGTCCCAATATCATGCTCAGCCTTCATTTGGGTTTCAGTAATTCCTCTTGGTTACATTGCCCTTGATCACGCCCTACCAGTCCTCTTACACCATCCTTGCCACTGATTTTGGATCACTCACTGTTCCCTTATCCCTGGGTTTGTTAACACCACTTCCTTTCCCCCACCTCCTCCTCTACCATGTCCCCCAGCCGGTTGTTTTCTCCTCCATATTGACTGACTTGTTCTACTTCCATTTCCATTATTATTTGTCTCTTCGTTCAATAAGCCTTTACTCAAGTGGGTAGTGAGTATTTTGTGTCTTAAAGCATGTTTTCCACCATTTTAAAAAAATAGCATTTTGTGCCTACTTTTCAATGAATTTTTTAAAAGTTGAGTATTGGGTATTGTGATGTTTAGATTTTATTCAACTTGAGGTACTGGTGTGAAGGTCAGGGTCTATCTAACCTCTCAATCAGGACAAAGCCTAATGACGTCCCCTTGGGAGTGTGGCCTTCTTTTGGTAAGAGACACACTGAGGAGAACTGCTTCTTCTCTTCCCCTTCTTCAGTTTCCTGCTGACCCTGGGCGCTGTGGCACCCGGTCATGTAACTGAGGACCTGGGAACGCTCAGCTTCTTGCTTTGCTTTCCTGTTTCATCCACCGGCAGCTGTGCCAGCCTGAAGGGCTCCAGCCAGCATCTGACCCATGGACTTAAGTTGGACTGGGCTGGGCTGCCTTCTTGATATAAAAGTCCTTCTTGACAAAAAGTTCTAATATATATATAAGTGTCCTGGTTTTGTTTCTCTAGGAAAGTCAGCCTAATACAGTTATAAAATTTATTATCTGTTGTACATTCAGCTATATAATCATACAGATTTACTTGCTGGAAACAATGGACTATTATATTAATAGCCAATCCTTGCCACTGAGTCAATTTAGACCTCTTATGCCCACATTTAGGGTTTCCAACTCAATACATCTTTATAGGAGCAGATAGCCTCATCTTTCTCCCACAAGCTCTTAGTGAGTTTGAACCACCACCACTGTGCTTAGCAATATAATGCTTACTCAGCAGTTCTACCAGAGCTCCTTATTATATTAACAGAGTTCACAGTATCTTTACATTGTTGTTATGAATCCTACTTGTTGATGTTGGTATTGCAGATAATTATTTTAATATATTGATTATATTAATGCTATTAAAATGTACACTAAAGAAGAACTTTTTTTTTAGAAGGACTATTTATAAGTCCTCCTTTTTTCCCTTTCTTTTTTCAGATAAACAATCCTGAGAAGAAAACAAGAAGGCTAGTAGTTCTGGGGAGGACATGACAGAGAGAGAGAAAGAGAGAGAGGGAGGGAAGGAGGGAGATGGGGGTGAGGAGGGGGAAATCAACAAACCCAGGGGCAAAGGAAGAAAAAGAGATCTAAAATCGATGACAAGGATGGGGTAGAATGCCTGGTGGGGTTTGATCAAGTGCAATGTAGCTGAGAAGAATTACTGCAAGTCAAATGAAGGTTGAACATGACAGTGAGACAGGAGGGGGAAAAAAGGAAATAGAGGAAAAAACTAGGAGGTAAAAGACATTTATAAAGGTATAAATATAGGCATGTATATATGTAAATATATTGATTGGGATATAGGTCTATGCACATATATTTCTGTGTGAAGTGTCAAGGTAGCAGATGGATGCTGGGCCTTTACTCAAGCCCTCCTTCAATGCAAGAATACCTTATTCTAACAACCTGGCATTCTGTGATGCTCATCATCCTGACAAGATCACTGAAGTAAAAATGGGTACATAAGCAAAGGTGGTGAAAAAAGCTGATGGGGCCTGGTTGTTAAAAGATATAGAGGCTGGAGTCTTAAAGGCTTGAAGTTAAACAAGCAGCCATCTAACAAGGAAGCAGCGAAGCTCACATGGATGAAGCCCACCAGCTTGTGTGATTACAAGGTGTCGGTGGGTTCTGGTATCAGGCATCAGGGCCCCAAACAAGCAATCATTATCGATGCAAACGAGGGGAGTTGGAATGGAAACCCAAAGCCCATCTGCAGACAATTGGACCTCCCCCACAGAAGGGCAACAAGGAAGGGAGGAGTCAGCCAGGGTGCAGTATAGCACCAACTAAACACACATTCCTCTAGTTCTATAATGTTTCCTCCCCGCCACTATCCTGACCCCAGTTTTACATTACAACATAACATGTACACACTGGTACAAATAAGAGCTCTCAAAACGGAATGCAGGAAAGATAAATCCCGCAGGAACAATAATGGGACTAGCAATACCGTGAGGGTAGGACGAAAGTGGGAGGACAAGGGGGGAGAAGGGGGAACAGATCGCAATGATCAACATATAACCCTCACCCCCCACCCTCACCACTGTCCGAGGGGGATGAACAACAGACACGTGGATGAAGGGCGACAGTGCATGGGGTAAGATATGAAAATAATTGATAATTTATCAAGGGGTCATGAGGGTGGGAGTATGGGGGAGGGAGGGTAAAAAGAGAAGCTGATAGCAAGGACTCAATAGAAAGAAAATGTTTTGAAAATGATGACGGCAACATATGTACAAATGTGCTTGATACAATTGATGTATGCATTGTTATAAGAGCTGTAAGAGCCCCCAATAAAATGATTTATTTTAAAAAATTGACCCAACGTTTCTTTTTTGAGTCTAAGTACAAGCAGGCATCCAAATAAATAGACTTCAAACTTTGGAAAAGGGGTGGTTATATATGTTTTGTAAGATTCATTAGTTACTTCTTTTATTTAAACATTTTATTTTAATATCTGCTTTATTTTAATATGCACTTTAAGATAATTATTATAGCCTAAGATTTTTTCCTTTAAGAAAATTCTGAAGGAATTTCACCAGTTAAAAACAAAACAAAACATACACTTAAGAGTCTTAACATTCTGGTCACTTAAATATTTTTTTGCAATTATTCTACTTCCTGAGTTAACTGCATATTCTCTGCTCATAATTTATTTCATTTTGGAGAGTACACGTGTGTGATATTCTTTATTCTATGTACCATTTTTATCTTGTCTGAAATTAAAATAGCCACAGCTGCTTTAATTTGAGGAGAATGTTTGTCTAGCCATTTATTACTATTCTCTCTGTGCTGGTTTTTTTAATGTGACTTACAAATAGCATTTATTTTAAAATATAATTTTTGTCTTTTAGTAAAAAATTACAACCCTAATATGTTTAGCTAATAGGCTAGTCTTGCTTTTATCATCTTATTTTATGCTTTCTTTCCTTTGTTTTCTGCTTTTGTTCTATGGATTATTTTTGTTTGCTTTTATCTTCTCTAAGGTTTTTTGCTGTGGTTCCTGATTTTAATTCTATCATAGTTATGTTTATGTATTTTTTCCCAAAAGTTTTGATCTCATATCTCTCAAAATTGAAAATACATCTTCTGAGACTGCCATGAACAAACATTCATTTATAGTTCTAAATTTCAGGAATTTCTAAATAAATGAGTCAAGATACAGTTGCTAAGGCAAATGAATAAAAAGCATGACGGGCCAGGATGGAGGCTGTCTAGCTACAATCACACATCAGAAGGAGCTGGACAGAAAAAGTCTTGGCTTCTGAGCTCTGTAGAAAGTCCACGTACAGATGACCTCAGCAGTTGGATAAAACTCTCTTGCTTGAGTAAGACCTAGGCTAAAGGAGTCAGTAGAAACTGTTAGCATACGTACGTTTCCCCCATGGACTGCACAAAGGAGATGAAGAAATGAAGGCTGAGGACAGCCAGGGGAACAACATTACTAAAAGGTCAGTGGAAGGAATAATTCAGAATTAATTGAGAAGGGTGGGTGGAGATAGTTAATAAAAAATAAAACTTAGCCCTAAACTAGTAACTGATGAAGTTGGATGATGGGTGCATAGGGATTCACTGTCCTGTACTGTCACATGTTTGAAATGTTATAGATAAAGGGCCTTAAAATGAGGGATGGGTAGAGGCAAAGGAGTCTAGGAATGATTCTGGAGAGCAGTAGCATCCTGGAGGAGGAGAACATTAAGACTGAAGAAGCAGCTAATTAGCTCAGGGGGGCATGTGTGTGCGTGTTGAGTAAAATAGGCCACAAGAGTGGCCTGAGGATTTGGCAGTTGGGTCTCTGAAGTACCCTTTGCAAGAATTGTTTCAGTGGAAGAGAAGCTAGATTTCAGTGGTTTGGGGCAAAAGAGAGAGAAGTGGAAATAGATGGGGGCTTCCTGTGAAGTACTTACAAGCAGATAGAGGACAAAGGGTTTTATTTTGGTTTTAGATGGCAATACCTTGAATGGAAGGAACTGCAAAAGAGGTTGATGTATTCGAGAAAGCAGAGAACACCTTACAAAATGGGAAGGTGTGGAGTCAAAAACGGTCTGGGGGGCAGAGCAGTCGTAGCCAAGCAACCCAGCTCTGAGAGCTGGCATCATGCAGCTGCCAGCAGGCCTGGGGCAAGTAACCTCCTCACAGCCAAGAAGGGCGGAAGGAATGACAGCTCTGCCGAAGGGGCAGTGAAGGAAGAGCCCAAGAGATCAGGGACTGTCAGTGAAACCTCCACCTGCAAAAATGGAGACAATGCCAAAAAGAGCAACAAGAAAGGATAAATCTTCAAGCAAAAAAGTGAAAGCCAAAGAGAAACAGGGAGCCAAGGGAAAGTAGGCTGAAGTGGCTCACCAGGAAACTAAAGAAGGTTCACCTGCCAAAAACAGAAATGGAAACCAAGGAGAGTCTGACCATGGGTGAAACAGAAAAGAGAAGTCAAGTTTGATTAATGTTACTCTACTAGTCTGATCAGTGTGCCCTATTGTCCCTCTTCTTGCACAACCAGAGGACTTCTGCTCTTTCAGATTAGGATGCGATGAGCCTGCTCTTCCCTCTCGCTCTCTAATCTAGGTCTTTGTACCTTGCAGCACACTACTTTACTCAGAGTTGCTCTTTGAAGTTTTCTGTTTAGGTCTTTGACCTAATCATTCCTTCCATTTGCCTTAGCTACTCTGATTCAAGGACAAGTTTGAGAGTCTCTTCTGACACGAACTTTGATGTTTTCTTTCTTTCCTGTCTATTGGATGACTTTTTGTTTCTTCATGAATGTTCTCGATGTCCTACCACCATCATCAGGTCTCTGTCACTGGTGTTTAATGCAGCAAATTTACTCACGAGATTGTCTCGGAATTCAGGTGAGATAGACGTAAGGTCATATTTTGGCTCTTATGGACTTGTTTTAATTTTCTTCAGTTTCCACCTGAACTTACACATGAGCAATTGAAGGCCTGTTCCACAGTCAGTCCCCAGCCTGGTTTGAACTGCTGATACTGAGATTCTCCATCATCACTTCCACAGATGGAGTGATTGATTTCTGTGTAGTCCTCCTGGAGAAGTCTACATAGATAGTCATCACTTGTGTTGTTGAAAACCATTTGCTATGAGCAAGCTGTTAATCTTGCAAAATTCTACCATGCAATCTCCAGCTTCACTTCTTCACCAAGACCATATTTTCCAACTATTGTTCCTGTGTTTCCAAATTTTGCATTTCAACCACCAAGAACGATCAAGGCAGCTTGATTGCATGTTTGATCGATTCTGACTGAAGACATGGATAGAACTTTTCCGTTTCTTCATCACTAGCTTTAGTGGTTAGTGCATACATTTGAATAACAGTTGTACTGACTGTATTTCCTTGAAGATGGGTAGATATAACCCTATCTCAGACGGCATTGTACTTCAAGACAGGCTCTGAAGTGGCCTTTTTGGCAATGAATGCAAGCCATGCCTCTTGGTTGTGTCTTTCCTGGCATAGTTAACCATATGATTTTCTAATTCACAATGGCCAATACCAGTCCATTTCAGCTCATTAAATGCCTAGGATAAGGACCCTTATGCATTCCATTTCATTCTTGATCACTTCCAATTTTCCTAGATTCATACTTCATACATTCCAAGGTCCATTTATTAGATTTTTGCAGCTGTTTCTTCTTTTGATTTGTGCCCCATCAGCAAATGAAGATCCCAAAGGCTTCACTCTCACAGGCTTGACTCCATTCATGTCACCACGGTCAACTCTACTTTTATAAAGTATACTTTGAGTGCCTTCTGAGCTCAGGGGCCCACCCTGGGACACAGCTCTGACAATGCTCTATTTCCATGCACTAGGCCTTCAGTATCTGACAAGGCTTCGATTAACACAAAAGGTTTTCCTGGGCTCCTTCCTCTGAAGTGGACAGTTGAATCTTTCCTCACAGTCAGTTCTTTGTCTGGTGGCTCCACAGAACCCTTAGGGTTCTGTTCCCTTAGAGTGACCCCTATTGGCATTTGAAATACCAGTGACATAGCTTCCAGCATCACAGCAACATACTAGCCATCGCAAACTGACAGATAAGTGGTGGAATTTCTCTGTTCTCATCTTCAAAGCAGTCAATAAATATCAGTTACAAAACAAATAAGCAAATAAATAAATATAGGGATAAGTCTAAGAAATGAAAAGATAAAACTTATCCTACCTTAGATCTGAATTGGCATGAAGGTGAGTTTGTTTGAGCGAGAAAGGGAGGTGGGGGTACTGACAAGTCCTTCAAGTAAGGGCAACTGCCAAAGAGTTTATAAGCCAGAGTATTTAGTGTGAGGAGGTCAGAAGGGAACTAAGTTAAGATTTTTTTTTTAAAGAGAGAGAAGACTGTGTGTTACATAAAAGATTTAGCAAAAAACCTATGCCAGAGAAATCCATGGAGAGAACATATTGTGAATAAAGACGCCTGCAGAACTTGATCAAAGAAACCAGATATACATGAATTTGAAATTAGCTCTTAATCACATTCTGTATTTAAAGCAGAGGGGCCTTGGCAAAGCAAATACAACAGTAAAAGAATCCTCTCTACTGGAAAATAACCTTCAGGGGAAAACTTTACTGTCTGATGACAAAAACCAGAAAAAGAACTTCTGTAGGGGCTTCATGCCAAGCCCCACGGAGCACAGTGAGTGTCGTAGATGGAGCCGTGGGCAGCCCATGCTCCTCCACGAGATGCAACTGCCCTCAACCGTGTGATCTGAGGCCCCTTTGCTCCACACTGGAGCGCCTAGCCCTCGGATGCTAACCAGATAGGGTTAGAGGCATGATACAGTCCACAAGATGAGGCTGGATCTTTATTATCACCTCTTTTGAGATACAAAAGAGATTAAGCAAACTAGCAGGCTACCACTAAGAAAGAAGAGCTGGGAGCAGAATACATCCTTTGGAGTCCCTGAATAGAAAACCTGGAGCTGAGTAAAGATTGATGCCAAGACACGTGGAAATTCCTACATGAAGCTCTCCAACATCACAAATGTTTGGAATATAAGGCCTTCTCTCAGAGTTGACAGACAGATGACAATCCCTTAGAGCTGGTGCTCTAAATTAGGATGTTTTAGCCCTAAACTTTGAGAAAATTAATTTGTTAAAGCCATCACTTGTGGTAATTCTGTTATAGCAAAATGAAAGCAAAAATGGCCCCCCCACCCCCCAATTTTCTGTTGAAAAGCTGCTGAAAGTAAATAGAACCATACTTGTGTTAAAACATGGGGACTTGGGAGGCCTATGTCCTTTAGTTCCGGGCCCAACTCCTGGATGGTGTGAGGCTGATGGGGCTGCAGTACACTGGGCCAGGCCTTCTTCAAGTGGTTCTTCCTTGGGAATGCAGCCTAAAGCATGTAGTAAACCCCATCTAAAGCTAAATACCAGCATCATCAGACAACAAGTCAGCAAGTCCCTTAAGGAAAAGTAGAAAGGAACTTTGAAGAGAAAGTTCAAGAGGGTGAGAAATGGGTTGTTAAGAGGTAAATGAGTAGGGTCCAAGCAGTCTGCCCAGAGTATTCAACCCCCAAATAATAATAATCATAATCATATAAAAAAACATTGGAACTTATAAAGTGGAATTAGTAGTAGAGAATGAAAAGTAGATTTGAGAGTTTTTAAAGGTAGAAACATAAATTTTAGAGATATGCTTACTTGATATTTATCTATAGAGTAGCTGTTCAATATTTTTGTCCTGTTTTTAATTTGGTCTTTCGTTTTCCTAGTTTGTTCGGGAAGTTTTTCCACAGGAATGAAAAAAGTACTGCTACTAAGGTTCTAGCACATTCCTGGAAGGGTGTATTCCAAACAAAACATGTGCTTAAACGTGTCTCTGTGATCAGCTGATGACGCAAAACAAGTTCTCTCACAGTACGTTTGCCTTAGTCTCCCGAGGATGACGTCCATAGAAATGTCCAATGAAAACAGTGGCTTCCATGGACATCTGGTGAGCTAGTTCAATTCAAAGCAGCAAAGTCAACCAGAAGAATATGGCCACTATTTGGAGGGACTTCAAAGGGATAAAAAGCTTCATGGATTTTCTGGAAGAATACAGGATGATCACGGGGTAGTGGTGGTGTTATTATGAAGTTTGTCAAAAAATGAAATCTTCACTAGTGGAAAAGTTTTCCCCATCATGACAATGCACCAAATCTTTATTCAAAGGTAACAAGGGCTGTCCTATAAAAATTCTGTACCATTATATTTTACTTACCCTCATAAATTCTACATAGAAGTCTTTTATGAAGTATGTGATTTGCAAATATTCTCTCACAGTCTACATTTCACCTCTGCATTTTGTTAATGGAGCATTCACAAAGCAGGAATTAGGAATGTTGAGAAAATTAAGATCTCCAATTTTTCCTTTAGTGGGTCAAACTTTTGGTGCTCTATGAGCTATTTGTCTAACACAAGATCACAACGATGTTTCTCCTGTGTTTTTTTTCTGGAAGTTTCACAGTTTTCGGTTTTACATTTAGATCTATTACCCATTTTGAGTCATTTTTTAAAATATAGTACAAGATATAGATTATAGTTGTTGGTTTTTTCATGTTTGGCCATCTAATTGTTCTAACACCACGTGTGGAAAATAACTATCATGGATAATACGGACTGCCTTTGCAACCTTCTCTGAAAACCATGCCTGTCCAAGAGGCAACTTCAAAAAGCTTGTGGTGGAATGGGATTCAAAGATAATGGAATTTTCCCATAAACTTTTGGAAGACCTTCCAAAATGTGGCTACATTTCTGGAATTTACATTTTACTCCATTAATCTATGTATCTATCTTTATACCAATTTCGTAGTCTGGAATATAGAACTTTTGTAATATATCTTGAATTTGTATAATGTTAGCCTTTTGATTTTGTTTTATTTCACAGGAAATGAATGTTGGAGCCTGGAAATTCTTTTCCATAATCTGTTGAGATGATGATTATATGGTTTTTCTTTTCTAGTAGCTTTTCTTTTCCAATTAGCCCTATGTTAAAGCCTCATTACAGACTCATAAGTTTAAATTTCTCTTTCATATTCCCCATGCCCTTGTCTTTATACTACACTCTGAATAATTTCATCAACTCTAGTCGTTTTAAAATAGTCACTTGTTTCTCATTTCTTTTTATTCTACTGTTTCTTTTAAAAATATTTTTTACAAAAGTATTTTAGTCTACATCAAATAATTCTAATATTTGCAGCCAATAGAGTTCTTGAGAAATTTTTTTTGAGAAATTCTTTATGTCTTAAATCTGTTCTGCTTTGCTTTACTGTTTTTCTACTGGTTCTTACTCATAGCTTCTAGTTTACTTATAAAATCATTTTGCTTTGCTTTGTTACTTTGAGCACATATTTGTTTGACCTTAAAATAGGGAGAAATCTAATGGCTAAAACTAGAAATGCTTTCTTCTGGAGAAATCTGCACCTACCTCTCATGGGAGTGAAATATTGTCAGCAACCCAAAACTATGTTCACTGCCTTCACAGATATCAACTGTGATGCAAGGCTCTGAGTTCATGCTGCCATCTTATTTCAGTGCACCTCTAGAGAGCTGGTCCCATCACCGATATGGGCAACTCTGAGTCCGGGGCAACTTCACTTATTACATTCACTTGTAGCTCACAGATCTTCACTCTAGTTTCAACAATCTTATCTGGGTGAATGCTCCTCAGAAATTGTCTTGCTTTTTGTAGATCTGACAGTACAAGAATGAGACTTTTAAAATGATCTAGAATCTCTATGTTCTGTAGTTGGAGGTACTATGTATGTATTGTACTAAGTTGAAAGCCTCTAACTTTTATAAAGAAGAATGTTCACTGACATAATTGATTAAATTATAAATATAACTGGTTTTTTACCATTCAGTAATATGCCACACGTAATGAGCTAGGCATTTTCCTCATAATATTAAGAAGGTTAAATTCTTGAGCCTACTGAATTTGTCTATGCAGTTCTCAATGCTATTATCGAATCCTTTGATATGTCTGAAGGGGCAAAAGAAAACACATTCTTTTTCATAGTTAGAATTCTCATTAGTACTATAGCTGCTCAAAATGCTGAACACATTCCAAATTTAGCTGAATGCATCCTACACACGATTATAAGATTCTGTTCGATGATAAAAGCTGCTGGCTTAGAAAATTAAAGTACCATATCTCAACTCCCACATCAGCTAAGCTGGCTGAATTCCACAGATGAGAACCTACAACCTGTTTCCACTGTATGGATCCTGAACAGTCAATAATTTGCTACACTCACTTTGAAGCAAAGTGTTATATATAGCACTGATCATTATACAGTAATACTAGAACTCTTGCTTGTTTTTAAAAGATACTAAAGTTGAACTTTTATGGTCTAATAATCATTCTAAAGTGCTTTTTAAAAATGAGATGAATTATTTATTATTTGGAAAATACAATATAGAAGACAAAAGAATATTCAACATTGAAGTACTACACATATTTATTATATAATGATAGGCATGAAGGTATCTTTTCAAATTATAGCTTGAACTGAAAATTACTGGCTAATTTTACAAGTTAACCTGGGTACTTATTAATCAGAAGCAGAATTAGTTCTTTCAATTCAGTAATAACAAACATAAAAATCTGAATACACAAATACATTCAAAAGACTCTATACTTAAATGAAAATATTCCCGATATGTTACCTTTGACAAGACTGCTGGTCCAGTTTTATTTTATAGTCAAACCACTTATGTCCTTTTTTGTACTTGTTATATTCTTTGTAACATGATGAATATCAACTACAAAGGCCTTCTGAACTAATAATGCATTAAGAAAACTATTATCATGGTGAATTTTTTCTTCTCTTGAAGGTTCCTGAAATAAGGCTCTGTATAGTAATATGAATAAGTCTATCAACTAGAATCTACTACCTTTGCAAACACGGAGACAGAATTACAAATGTTGACTTTAACACAAATTATTTAAAGTCAACCTGAATATTTAATTTTTGACCAATGAAAGTACATAAATTATTTTAAAATTTTACTATACCTCACAGAACTAATTAAACTTACTTTCACTATGTGTTTAACCGCAAAACTGCCACAGGTTAGACTAAAGTCAAGACTCGATTTAACAATCGTGACATACTTAGAGTAGATCAATGGTATATGTGTTTTTATACAATGTGCTGTCCCAATGCATAGCCATTCTGCCAGTTTCAGAGTAGAATGGTGCTCCCTGGGTTGTCTACTCGCTGTAACCTTTCAGAAATAGACCACTAAGCCTTGTTTTCTACTTCACTTCTGGGTGGATGTAAACCAGCAACCTTTGAGTAAGCAGCTGAGCACTGAACCATTTGAACCACACAGTGACTCCCACATATATAACTTGTGGTTGTGGAGAAATACATTTCCAATTGTTATTTGGCAGATAACAACTCTGTAGGACAGGCTACAGAGGATAGCTCAATGAAATAGAACAAAGTACTGCCATTGAGAACATACCTTAACTACTTCTTCAATGAAACAAATATGAGAAACAGGGTCTCTCTTCTTTGCTAAGACTTTTTGTAGATGTTGTACCTAAAAAATAAAAAAAGAAGAGAGGGGGTTAATATATAAAATGGGGCAATTCCCATAGAACCAAATGAAAATCTCTGGTACTAGTAAAATAAGGAGAAGGAAATGATATTTTGTTCCAGTCTTAATGTGCATTACAAGAAGCTTTAACGAATCTCTTCTAAAAGGCTCTAAATAATTCTACAATCAGACAGTTGGAATGATCAAGATTAAAATCACAGTGTAAATCGAGTGACTCCCTTGGCGCATTACCTGTGTACAGACAGCATAGATATGATCCACAAGCTTCTCCATGTTGGTCCAGAGGGACGCACGCAAAGCTGCAGTGTTTCCTGGGGTCGGCATGGTAGACCGCCCAGGACCCCCTATTGATAAATGACAAAAACAAAAATAAATATGACAAATATATGTATTACTAAAAGTACAGAAAGGCTTTAAAGAATTCATGGGGGGGGGGGAATCCCATTATCTTGTAATCCCATTTTTCCAAGAACTTTTTGAAGTCACCTTGTATACATATGCTAAAATAGAACAGAATTTCTTCCAATAAATAATTTAATATCTAAAAAAGAAACTCAACCTTTTGTTTAAGCATAAAAGGACCATAATAGCACACACTTACACACAAATCTAGGAATGATAGGTGAAAATGAATGAAAATGACTTCTTTAAAAGGTGAACAGTATAAAGTAAAAGAAGATTAGAAAACAGGAGACTTTGTATGCTTCACTATATACTGTTTCAGATAGCTTTGGTTCTTGGTCCACATATATATTTTAGTTAATCCAAATGAGTATTAAATTTAAAAAGAATTGTAAAAACAAACCCTAAAACTGAATGCAAAGATAAAAACTAATCAATCCGGCTGAATATCAAATTGAAAAGACAACCACACAAGGAAAAAAAAACAATTCAAGTAAATAATATACCACAGAACCATGAGTAATGCACCTAATGCACCTTTAAGAAAACCAGGCTCTCTGGCACTGAGTGAAGGACAAATCATACCCTAGAGGCAAACGAGAGCGAGCCAGCATGAGGGTTTCCAAGAGCGTAACTCTCTATCAGAGCACACAGTTTCATGTGTCCCATGGAGTGGCTGGTGGATTTGAACCACTAACTTTGTAGTTAGCAGTCCAACATTCAACCTTTCAAGGCTTCTTCAATACATATTTAGTGAGATTTTTTTATGGGCAAAAAGAATCACAAAGAAATACTTAATAGGCCTGGCCCACCAGGCCTTGAGGACGATGACCTCAATTAGAGCAGCCAGTCCGCAGAGAGGACCAGATGGCCAGCCCCGCTATGAGACATGACGCCCCTCACAAACCCATATCCCTACAGGGACAACATCGGAGACACAGTGTGGGAATGGAGCCCTTTAAAATTAATTTCTTAAATTATGTGTATTGTTCCTTTCATAAAGGGCAGACCGCAGCAATATGCAATTCATTCCAGAAAGAACAAACTCTCAACAAGGACAGAAGGAGTAGTGTCTTTGTAAACCAGAAAACATTACATCCATAGAATATATAAAGAATGGTTTCCTTACAAAGGATTATGGAAGTTAGAAGTTCATTATTTTAAAATCAATACAAGCAAAAAACGAGTGCCCTAATTCGTTATCATAAACCATCCTTTCCCCACTGTTATTGTTAGGCACCACTGAGTCGTTTCTGACCCTTTACCACAGAACCAAACATTCCCTAGTCGTGACCCATTCTGAGAATTGTTGTCTTTGAACCCAGATCAATCCAGCTTGTTGAGGATTTCCTCTTTGACAATGACCCTTCTACTTTATCAAATTCTATGCCCTTCTCTAGGAACCCTACAATTAAAAAAAAAAAAAAAGCAAAATCACTGCCATCAAGTCAATTCCAACTCACAGCAACCTTAGAGTGTCTGCAGGAACGAACCATTCCTAATATGCCCAGAGCACATGAGATGAGCCTCATCCGCCTTGCTTATAGAAGGATTCTGGCTTCATTTCTCCCAGTTCATTCTTCTATCAATCCATGTGTGAGGGAGTCAGAACAGAGGCTAAGGGGAGTTGGCTCCCCAGTGCCTGCATAGGGCCACAACAAAGAGGTGGGAAAGAAATCAGGCACGTTAATTAGACACCTATGGAAAGATCCAAACTGAGCATGCTCCAACACAAGGCCCCTAGGCCCAGGTGGGAGGTCCACCTGGGTGCACAGACTAGGCCCAGTCACATGACATTCACCCAAGTACACTTAAACTCAGCCAACAAAGGCAACCTTTAAGGATGCCTCATGAAATACCACTTTAATAGAACAAAGTATTCTTGCATTGCAGGAGTACTTGAGTGAAGGCCCAATGTCCATCTGCTACCTTAATACTAAAACTATACATATATGCACATAAATCTATTTCCACATCCTCATATTTAAATATATTTGCATATGCACATGCCTTTAAGGCTTGAAGATAAACAAATGGCCAGCTAGCTCAGAAGCAACAAAGCCCACACGGAAGAAACACAGGAACCTGTGGGATCACGAGGTGTCAAAGGGATCAGGTATCAAGTGTCATCAGAACAAAAAACCATATCATTGTGAATAAGTGGGAGTGCAGAGTGGAGACCCAAAGCCCATCTCCTTACGGAAGGGTTGTGGAGAGGAGATGAGCCAGTCAGGGTGCAGCGTAGGAACGATGAAACATACAATTTTCCTCTACTTCCTAAATGCTTCCTTCCCCCCCCCCCCACTATCATGATCCCAATTCTACCTCACAAATCTGGCTAGACCAGAGGATGTACATGGGCACAGATAGGAACTGGAACCACAGGGAATCCAGGGCAGATGATTCCTCCAGGACCATTGGTGAGAGTGGTGATACTGGGAGGGTGGGGTGGAAAGGGGGAACCAATTACAAGGATCTACATATAACCTCCTCCCTGGGGGACGGACAACAGAAAAGTAGGTGAAGGGAGACGTCGTACAGTATACGATATGACAAAACAATAACTTATAAATTATCAAGGGTTCATGACAGAGGGGTGAGTGGGGAGGGAGGGGGAAAAATGAGGAGCTGATGTTAGGGGCTTGGGTGGAGAGCAAATGTTTTGAGAATGATGAGGGCAATGAATGTACAAATATGCTTGACACAATTGATGTATGTATGGATTGTGATAAAAGTTGTATGAGTCCCTAATAATATGATTTAAAATTTTTTTTTAAAAAGGATACCTCCCCAGCCTGAGGAGATAAGCACTTGCCAGAGGAAGGCAGGGCCTCTTTAACTCCTCTCGGGCTAGGTGTGCTCTTGCAGGTGGGACAGTGGGGCACACACATGCCGCCCAGACCCTCGGGCCTGAGCTCCCTCTCAGGCCTCTCTCTAAGGGTGCACTTTTAGAATTTCTTACTCTCAGACCCTGGGCTTTCCTGTAAATACACGAAACTTCCCTTTTCCTCATAAAAGTCAGTTGGATTACAAAAGTGTTTCTGTTGCGTGAATTCTTTCAGCATTGTGAAGCAAGAACTGAGGTATAAACCACACGCACACTTACTAAGTTGGTGCGCTATAACAGAACCATGAGTTGTTGGCTTTAAGAAAGAAAGATATGTTCTCGCAGTTCCAGAAGACTACAGGTCTGAATTAGGACCCTGGCTCGAGGGGCAGGCTTTCGCTCCCCATCACTCTGGGGGAAGTCCTTGCCTCTTCAGCTGATTTCTCCCTTCCTTGGAGAGCTCTATAAGGCAAGTGTGTCTCCTCAGCTCGCCTAGCATCACTTCCTAGTTTCATTTCTTTTACACACTCTCTCTACCAACCCTGCTTCAGTAACACAATAAAGACGATCAATAGCATGATAAAGGCAACTCATTCTCAAATGAGATGATAAGCACATCACAGGCTAAGAATTTACAGCACACATTTTGGGGTCTACCATCCAATCTACAGTATTCCACCTTCTCTCGCACCTCCCACTCACGCCCCTGCCATCTGCAAAACACACCCACCTCCAACATCAGCCCAAATGTTTAAATCAATTAAAAGTCCAAAGTCTCATCTTCTGAACCTATAAATATAGGTTAGACTTCAGGTATGTTACATTTTGGAGAAAAATTTTTCTTCATCTGTGAACCTCTGAAATTTAGACTACAAGCTATCTGTTTTGAAATTACAAAAGTAGAACTCCTACAAGGCAGACACGTCCATTATGAATGGGAGAAATTAAAGGGAGAGAATGTATAATAGGTACCAAAGCTGTCCCCTCAAAACAAACTGCCATTGCATCAATTCTGACCGCTGTGACCCTGTGGACAGAGTAGACTGATCCTGTGGGCTTCTGAGGCGGTAAATCTTTACAGGAGCCCAGAGGCTCATCTTTCTCCCATGGAGTGGCTGGTGGGTTCAAATTGGTGATCTATAAGTGAATATTACTGTAAGGTTTCTCGATCGGGCAATATCTCGCTTATTGGCTTCACATGAGAAAGAATTCACGTGGAAGCCCATTTTATAATCCAAGTGAGTTTTTATGAAGGATGGGAGAGGTTTCAGGTTTTCCAGTCTCAAAAAGGGTACATGCTATTTGAGGGAACATGCCAAGCCACGCAGAAGCCACGCTGGGGTTCACAACTGGACACGAGCAACCTCATGGAACGGTGCACCCACACGTGTGGAACTGTGTGTATGTGTGTGGGGGGGGGGGTGCCCCAGAAAGCACAGGGCACAAGAGAGAGAAAGAGGCTGTGGCCCAGAGTAGGCCCGGGCAGAGAACCAAGTCCTCACCCTCTGACCTGCCACTGACCAGCCTAAAAAGAGACTGGCCTTCTCACAGTCAGGATATTTCAGACCTCTGGCTGGGGAGGCATGGTGGAAGGTATTGGTTGACACCTTTGGCTGTGTTAAGCCCACCTTGGTGATGTCATAAGCCTGGGCCTAGTCTGGATCACCCAGGTGTACTTCCCACCTGGCTGGGGGTTAAATTTGAGCATGCTCAGTTAGGGTCGCCTGATTTCCTTCCAACCGCCTCGACGGAGGCCTGAGCAGGCATGGGAGGTGAGTTAGTTTATTGTGCCAACCTGGCCGATAAACACATGTGGGATTAATTGAAGGGCGGAGGGATAAATGGCTCAGTGAGCCTTGCCTTTCTAGTTCTCGGGTCTCTTGCTTTGTAATGGTCGCACCAGGGTGCAGCTGCCTTAGTCATTCCCTACTTCAGCTTGCAAAGATGACTTCCTGCAAGATGTCCCCAAGGAGAAGCCACATGGACCTACACCAATGCAGCCCTGGGTGCTGCAACAGCCACGTGGAGACCCCTGTCAGTGCTGAGATGCTTATACATTCACTGACTTGACTTTCCTCCTGTGGTCGGCTTCATTGCATCTGCTTTGTGAGATGGAGGACTTTGTGGATTGGTGTTGGACATATGGGTTAATGTTGGACTTGTGGGCTTGGGCAGCACTGGGTTGGGATGTTTTCTTGATGCTCACTTTACCTTTATATAAAACTCTCTTACACATGAATTGCTGTGGATTTGTTTCTCTAAAGTAGCAGATTAGCACAGGAGGTACAACCTCTGTCCCTACACTAGCTACCTCATCCTACTATGCTACCAGGGCTTCTATCAAGTCCAATACCCAGCAGAACAATTTGTATTAGCTCTCAAACTTTGAAAATAATCCTATTTTCTCTTCCCCAAGGTTAATGGGCCTGCTTTCTAGACCAGCGGTTCTCAATCTGGGTCACGACTCCTTTGGGGGGTCGAACAACCCTTTCACAGGGAACACCTAATTCAAACAGTAGCAAAATGACAGTTATGAAGTAACAACGAAAATAATTTTATGGTTGGGGGGGTCACCACAACATGAGGAAGTATAGTCAAGGGACATGCCATTAGGTAGGTTGAGAATCACTGCTTGAGACTCTAGTTATTAGTCACAATCTACAGGATTGTGGGTGAAGGCCCACTGGCCCTGGACGTCACCTCTGCTTTCCAGGCCCAATGGCAATGGCAACTCTACTCGCTCAGATCTAGGTGGTCCTATTTTCCTATACCATCTGAATGACAACCCTCTGGCCAAATAGGTACCATTCTTCTACATCTCGAACATAGCAGTCATATTGCCTCCAGCTTTTGGCAAGCAGAGGTTTCTTAGAGTAAAAGATGGTTAAGAGTTCATCTCAAATACTTTGAATGTCATCAGGAGACACCAGTTCTTCGAAAAGGACATTATGATTAGTAAAAGAGAGGGTCAGAGTCAGTAAATGAGGAAGACCTGAAACAAAACATACCAACATAGTGGCTGCGACAGTAGGCAGCCCAAAATAACAACTGTAAAGATGCCTCAGGGGAGCTGATGCCAGGGGCTTGGGTAGAGAGTGGATGTTTTGAGAATGATGAGGGCAATGAATGTACAAATGTGTTTGACACAACTGATGTATGTATGGATTATGTAAGAGTTGTATGAGCTGCTAATAAAACTATTAAAAAAAATGCCTCAGGATCAGTGGTGCTTCCTTCTGCTGTCTATAGGTCATCGTGAGTGCGTGCTCACTCGCGGCATCTAACAACAACAACAACAACAACAACAAAGTTCTGTTTTCATTGTGCACAGTTCATTTAAGGCAGTGGTTCTCAACCTTCCTAATTCCGTGACCCATTAATACAGTTCCTCATGTTGCGGTGACCCCCCCCCAACCATAAAATTATTTTTGTTGCTACTTCACAACTGTCATTTTGCTACTGTTTTTTAAAATTTTGTTTATTTTTGCTACTATTATGAACCAGGTGACCCCTGTGAAAAGGTCATTCGACCCCCAAAGGAGTTGTGACCCACTGGTTGAAAGCTGCTGATTTAAACTTTTGTGTCAACTCGTCTGTGCCAAGATTCTCAGTGATTTCACAAATAAGATGTAGTAATCCTTATGACAAGCTCTAACATAATGTAATCACCTCCACACGGAGATCTCCTATAAACCCAAAGCAACTGAAAACTTACTTCTAAAATAAGTGGATCTTGTGGAAAAGCTTGTTCGATTTTTGGTGGGTCTGGATCCTACATCTGGCTTGTTATCTGATCTCTAGTTCTTGAGCCTGGAGCCAGTGGCTTGCTGTATTGCCTGCAGATTCTGAGAGTTATTAGCAGCCTGCCATCTTACTTGTCAGCCGTACCTTCATTTGCCACTGCAGCCAAAAACCTGTCACCTAACATGCCAATGGTGGGTTCATCAGTCCTAGAACTACATGAGTCAGGAGAAGCCTATAGCTTGGCATCTGATCAATGGACTTGGAGCTTGCCGATGCCTACAACTCTGAGTTATTTCCCTGATCTCTCTCTCTCTCTCCCTCTCTCTCTCTCATATAAATATGCAACTCTTTATAGGAGCACAAAGCCTCTCCATCAGCAGCCCAGTGTGTAACACAATACGCCACCAAGGCTCGTAAGCTTTTACTATTAAAAAAACCAAGCTCAGAGCCCCAAAGAAAATGATTTTAAAATGATTTAAAACATATATGTATATATATTTCTATTGAAATTTCTATTAACAGATTTAGAGACTGAAGCAAATGTTCACGAATAAAAAGTTGAAGAAAAAAAAACAAACTCACTGCCATCAAGTCGATGCCAATTCATAGTGACTCTATAGGACTGTAACTGTTTACAGGACTAGAAAGTCCTGTCTTTCTCCCGCAGAGCTTCCTGGTGCTTTCAAACTGCCAACCTTGAAGATTACAGCTCAATGTGAAACTACCAGGCTCCTGCTTTTACTATTAGGTACCTTAAATCTTCCAGCCTTTACTCATTAGCCAATTCCAAAACAGTTTCCACCTCTCTGTTAGTACAGAGCCGCACTCTTCTGGTACCAAACTATGTTTCAATTATCTAGTGCTGCTATCACAGAACCTAACAGACATTTTTAAAAAGATATGTGAGAAAGAAAATTGAAAGGAACACAAGCAAAAGCCGTAAGATAAACATAAGACACCAAAGAGTTTCCCCAAGAAAGTACGAGAAGGTGTTATTCAGGTATTTTCTTACTGTCTCATAGTAATTACAGGAAGCATCATCACTAGTAAGAATATTACAGTGATCAGAAACAATAAAAACATAAACAAGAATAAAGACAGTCACGCATGGGAAACAGGCAAGAGGAAATCAGGAAATGTAAAATAAAGTACAAAGACACGCAAATGATTAGAGAGAAGATGCTTGTTAGGTGTTACCTGATGAACTGGCTAAGACTCACAACAGAGCAAAACCCAGGCTGGCCCTGCACCGTGCTCAACTGTCCTTCTGTTTGAGCCCACTGTTGTAGCCACTGTGTCGATCGTCTCAACCAAGGTCTTTCAGAAGGAAAAACTGCAGCTAAAGCAGCATTGCTACCTTCCTGTCTCTGCTCACTCATCTCTGTGAACAGGAGTGCTTATCTGGTTAATGAATTCAAATAGAAATCTGAGCATAAATGACTCAATCCCTTCTTTTCTCCCTTGATGGAGCCTTATCTGCATAAAAGATATGTACTTGATCGTGGTCTCTACCACCTGTTAAGCACAGTCAGACAGGCTGAATGTGATGTACTATGAAAATCACTTGGTTGCAGATGTAACCTATATGCTCAAGTCCAGCTTGAACTGGTAATAAAAGTAAAATTTTAATTATTATCTCTTTTTCTCCAGCAATATTTCAATTGTGCTCAAATCCAGTAGAAGAGGGACATCCCCAAAACCACAAAATTCTATGGGAAAGAAATCATAAATAAGAACTTATACGCAGACAATCTTCAAATGTGAAGGCAAAAAACACAGTCAACTATGCAAGAACTCAGAGAACACAGTACCCAGAAGCCATTTCTGAAACACCAATTGTTTTATAAAATTCACCCCAAGAAGAGGTAAGCATAAAATTGAAAGAGTAATAATATATAGAGAAAAGTTGAGAATCAAATCGTTTAAACATAAAAATAAGAAAATGGAAAGATCACTAAAAAATATAACAACAGACAATAAAGAGGCAAGGAGGTGAAGAAAAATCAAACTCTGGTGACTTCCCCCTGTTGTGGCAGAGAACCCAGAGGGTTATTCTGTTCTTAACATGGGAAGAGTTACTTCCAGATAAATGCTTCTGCACAAGAAAATTAGATAATGAAAAACTGTAAGAAATGTGTCAATTCATCTTTCAAAGGACTTCTGCTTTCTCACTGCACCTCCACTTTACCAAACATGATGTCCTTCTCCAGGGAATGGTCTCTCCTGACAACATGTCCAAAGTATGTATGACGAACTTACCCTCCTTGCTTCTAGGGAGCACTCTGGCTTTATTTCTTCCAAGATAGATTGGTTTGTCCTCTAAGCAATCCATGATACTTTCAATATTCTTCTCCAGCACCACCATTCAAATGCATCATTTCTTCTTTGGTGTTCTTAATTAAATGTCTAATTTTCACATGCATTTGAGGTCACTGAAAATACCATGGCAGGATCAGGATTACCTTTGTCCTCAAAATTCAATAGTCTAAAGAGGTCTTGTGGAGCAGATTTATCTAATGCAACACATCTTTTTATCTCTTGAATGCTGCTTCCATAAGCATTAATTGTGGATCCAAGCAAGACAAAATTCTTAAAAACTTCAGGCTTTTCCCCATTCATCATGATATAACTCACTAGTCAAGTCATGAGGATTTTTGTCTTCTTTACGTTGAGCTGTAATCTATACTGAAGGCAACAATCCTTGATTAAAGCACATGCTTCAAGTCCTCCTCACTTATCAGCAAACAAGGATTGCATGTTGCAGGTTGGTAATAAGTCTTCCTCCAATCCCGATACCACATCCTTATTCATCTAATCCAGCTTTTCTGATGATCTGCTCAGCACACAGATTGAATAAGTATGGTCAGAGGATACGACCCTTTTGCACACCTTTCCTGTTTTAAAGCATGAAATATCTCCTTGATCTGTTCGCACAGCTGCCTCTGGATACATGTACCACTTGTGCATGAATGCCATGAAGTGCTCTGGAGTTCCCATTCTTCTCAAGATTATCTGTAGTTTGTTGTGATCCACATAGTCGAATGCTTTGGCATAATCAATGAAACACAAGTCAAGATCTTTCTGGTATTCTCTGCTTTCAGTCAAGATCCATGTGACATCAGCAATGATATCCCTTGTTCTATGTCCACTTCTGAATCTGGCCTGGACTTCTGGCAGTGCCCTGTTGATGTACTGTTACAACCATTATTAGATGACACTCAGCAAGTTTACTTTTATGTGATATCAATGACATTTTTCTGAAGTTTGAAAATTCTGTTGGGGCACCTTTCTTTGGCAATGGGTACAAATATGGATCTCTTCCTGTCAGTTGGCTAGGTAGCTGTCTTCCAAATTTCTTAGCATAGACTATTAAGTGCTTCCAGGGCTTCATCAGCTTTCTGAAACATTTCACTTGGTATTCTATCCTGGAGCCCTGTTTTTGGCTAATGCTTTCCATATAGATTGAACTTCTTCCTCTTGCACCATTGGTTCTTGCTCATATACTACCTCCAGAAATGGAGGTATTTCTTTTTGGTACAGTGACTCTGAATTCTTTCCATTTTCTTTTGATACTTCTAGTTTGCTCATAGAATCACTGATTATCGCAACTCAAGGCTGGAAGTTTTCCTTGAGTTCTTTCAGTTGAAGATATGCTGAGCGTGTTCTTTCACTTTGGTTTTCTAGTTCTAGGTCTTTATATATTTCATTATAGGATTTGGCTTTGTCTTCCTGCGTTGTCCTTTGAAATTTTGTATTCAGCCCTTTGACTCATCATTTATTTCATTTGCTTTAACAACTCTAAGAACAAGTTTGAGTCTCTTCTGACATCCACTTTCATGTTTTCTTTCTTTCTTGTCTTTTACATGACCTTTTGCTTTCTTCATGAATGATGACCTTCATGTTCTCCCCCAGCTCATCATGTCTTCTGTCATTAGTGTTCAATGCAGCAAGTCTATTCTTTAGATGGTTTTGAAATTCAGCTGGGACAGACTAAAGGTGCTATTTCGGCTTGACTTGTTTTCATTTTTGTCAGCTTTATGTGCGGAATTGATGGTCTGCTCCAAAGACAGCTCCTGGCCTGGTTTTAGCTGCTGAGATTGAGCTTTTCCCGTGGCGCTTCCCACAGATGTCGTCCGTCTGGCAAAGTGCATGGGTATAGTCAGCTTTGGTGTTGCTGAAAAAAGGTAATTGCTATGAACAAGTCTTTGGTTTTGCAAAATGCTATCATGTGACCTCCAGCTTCATTTATATCACCCAGTCCACATTTTCCAACTACTATAGTCTACTTAATAACAGTTCATCTTATTAAAAAAAGGTTCTCAGTTTTTCACTATTCTATACAATCTCACTACTATAAACTTGATTCCAAATTAGAGTGACCCTGTAGGACAGAGTAGAAGTGCCCATGTGTTTCTGACACTATAACACTCTTTACAGGAGTGGAATTCTCATCTTTCTCCCATGCAGTAGCTGGAGGCTTAGAACTTCTGACCTTGTGGTTAGCAGTCACACTACTCCACCAAGGCTTCTCATTACACTAAAGATTTATATAAATGTAAATATAGACTTTCCCAATCTGATAATTCATAGTATCTTATTTAATTTAGGTTTCATTAATAAATAGTTCACTCACTAAATAGTGAAGTGCTACATGTTTATTCAATGTATGCTTTAAATTGGTTATTCAAATTCATTATCTATTTTTTGAAATTATTGACTTTTTCTAATTGAATTGACCTTTTTTATACAACCTTGGTAACACTTTCCCCTCACATCTATACATATTACATCTTGAAATGATCATAAACTTAAAAGTATAAAAAAAAATTGTCAACTAAACCATTCAAAACAAGTTACATGCTCCATCGCTCCCAAATATGTTAATGTGCATTTCAAACAAACAAGAACATTCTCCGGCATAATCTCCATGTAGCCACTGAAATAAAGAAATGAACATTCACATATTCTATGTAATTAAGAAAAATTAGTTGTGACTCTTTAGGATAATTAAAAACACCTGATGCTTAACGTTTCTACATTAAATAATTCTATCAAATCTTTTGCAGATAATAATATGAAGGCTTTAAAACTCTTTTCTTTCAACAAAAGAGGAATACATTAGGATTTACAGCATGTGAATAATTGCTTTCCTCCCTTCTTCCCCCCACCTCAATTCTTGACAACACAAGAGGGAAGGGGATAAAACTGCAACTGGAAATTTAAACATCAGGTCAAACTTCCTGAAAATAATTGCTGGGAAAGGCTGAGAGTGAAATCTCCTCTGGCAATTTCTTTTAAAAGCCCTTCTTTTAGAAGAGTCTAAATACTGTTCAATTCAGAAGATAAGATTAATCTTTTAAAATCCCTTTAAGATCCAAGATTCTTTTATCTATTTTTATCAACTGCAGCTTACTTACGAGCTACGAATACTCAGTGGCCTTTAAAATCTTGTTTATGTCTCAGATATAAAGATTATAACCAATGACTGTCAATATTGTATTCTTTAGGTTTAGAGTTTCTCTAGGGTTTCTACATTTAATAGAAAAACAGAAATAAAAGGACCGGAGACAGAAAGATACAGAATCCTTTGAGGAATTTTTTTCTGTAGACTGAAGGAATAATAGGGGATGGTAAAACTGAAGAAAGAAATGGAGTCTAGATATAAAATGGCTTGATTTTTAAGCAGAAAATAACAATAGCAAGATTGTACATGATAGAAAACAAAAAGTAAAGAAGAAAAAATTGAAAGTGTAACAGAGCAACAAAGCCCACATGGAAGAAGCACACCAGCCTGTGTGACCACAAGCTGTCAAAGGGATCAGGTACCAAGCATCAAGGAACAAAAAATCCTATCATTGAAAATGTGGGTCAGTACAGAGTGGAGACTCAAAGCCCACGGGTAGCCAGCCAACTGGACACCCCTTACTGAAGGGTTGTGGGGAGGAGAGGAGCCAGTCAGGGTGCAGAGTAGCAACGATGAAACATATAACTTTCCTCTAGTTCTTAAATGCTTCCTCCTCCTCCCCCCACTATCATGATCCCAATTCTACCTTATAAATCTGGCTAGACCACATGATATACATAAGTACAGATAGCAACTGGAAACACAGGGAATCCAGGACAGATGACTCCTTCAGGACCAGTGGTGAGAGTGGTGATGCCTGGAGGGTGGAGTGAATGTGGGGTAGAAAGTGGGAACTGATTACAAGAATCTACGTATAGCCTCCTCCCTGGGGGAGGGACAGCAGAGAAGAAGGTGGGGGGAGATGTCGGACAGTGTAATATATGACAAAACAATAATAATTTATGAATGATGACGAGTTCATGAGGTAGGGAAAATAGGAAGGGAGGGGGAAAATGAGCAGCAGATATTAAGGGCTCAAGTAGAAAGCAAATGTTTTGAGAATGATGGTGGCAACAAGTGTACATATGTTCTTGACACAATGGATGTGTGTAAGGATTGTGATAAGAATTGTACGAGCCCCCAATAAAATGACTATATATATAAAAAAAGAAAGTGTGACAGAGAAGGGAACCTATAAAACAATGCCCTTGTGTGTTGGATCCAGGATAAAAGATTTTTTTTTTTTTTGCAACAAGCAAGTACAATATGTTCATCAGAGCTACGGAAGAACGTAGGGGTGAGAGTGGAGATGAAGTTGTTACAGTAAATGAAAACCAATAACCAAACACTGCCGTCGAGTCTGTGCTGACTCATAGTGACCCCAAAGGGCAGGATAGAATTGCCCATGGGAGTTTTCAGGATTGTAACTGTTAACAGGTGCAGACGTCTCTCTGCTGCAGAGCGGCTAGTAATTTTGAACTGCTAACCTTGGGGAAATCACAGACCAATGCAGATCCACTACATCACCAGGGCTTGTAAGTGAAAGCTGTACACAATTGGTGGTATTTCCTGTCTATGGGAAAGTATCTTACATTTATATTTACTTTGCCATGTAAACAACCAAACCATATATAGTCTGTGGTTACAACAGCCATGAAGTCTACAATTCAATATTCAAGTTCTAACAAACGTACTATTTTATTACAATGCACATCAAAACATAATTATTACCTTAATACTATCTTAAGTTTTTAGTGTAGAGGAATTCCTCTGCGATATCGTGGGCTTTGATGCAGAGCACTGCAATAAAGCGAATACGGCAATAGAGCAAGTGCCACACACACGCTCGTTTTTCCAGTCCATCTGAACGTTATGCATACGGCATGCCATGGTCAGTGAAAGAGTGTTGGTCACTGCTTGCAACTGATCTTCCCATGACCAACCAGGAGCTGGCCTGGAGATCTGCTTTTAAAAATCTCAGCCAGCAAGAGCCTCTGGGGTCAGCAAAAGCAGATCCCATTGTCCATGCTGCACCACAAGTCAGGCACCAACGTGACAGCAACTGGTAACAATGTAACTTGGTGAGAACGCTCCCATCGTTTTGCCCGTTTATCTCTCTACATAGCCAATACTGCTCCTGACTAACAGGATACCAAAAGGAAACGTTTAGAAGGCTCAGGTAGAAATTGTAATGCCTGAAGATTAGAAAATTCCCTCTCCCTAAGAAATGCATGTGAGGCATGAGGATAAAAGTTTTAGGAAGAAAACAATGTTCCTTTGCTTTTTTTGCACCTGTTTCCTCTCGACTAAATGAGGTCACAGTTTCTGGATTCTCAACTTGCAGTCTGAATGTACCAGTCGGCCAGTTCGACTGACTGATGAGAGGAAAAAAGTTATAAATAAATTCTGGAACATAATTTCTCCCCTCATTTTCTGTCTGCTAAAAAATGAGTCATTAGATTGCTTTGAAATTTGAGTGCTACATATTATTCAAAGGACTTCTCAGTTATAAATAAATAAAGAAGCTAAATATAAACCATATCCATACCTCTAACAGCTGACTGAGAAGGCTGAGTCAAAACTTTGATGTCTAATGTGCTGTTAATATTTTCTTCTATGGTAGCACAATATCCTTCCACGACACTGGCAATAGTGCCCTTCAAAGTTCCAAGATTATAGAAAACCTGAAGTGCTGTTCCGACTTGGGTTGGATTCTTTAAAAAAAAGGAAAAAGAAAAAAGTGATGGTAGCAAACTGTTATAAACAGAAAAACAAACAAACAATAGAAATCTACAACTTTAAGACCAGATCTTTGTCAAAGACAATGCATTTGAAATGAACCTTGTTTTAGTCATTATTTACGTCATCGGAGTGAAATAGAGACTGTGTACACTGTATTTCTTTCTCTTCCTTTAGAGCTGGCGTCCTCAAACTGCAACTCCCAGGCACGGCCCGCCGAGGTAACCAGTCCGGCCCGCCAGGTGTTTTTGCCCTGTTTGTTTTTGTACTTGAAAATAAGTTGTGTGCAGTGTGCATAGGAATTTGTTCATAGTTTTTTTAAAAAACTATAGTCCAGCCCTCCAACAGGTCTCAGGGACAGTGAACTGCCCCCGTTTAAAAAGTTTGAGGACCCCTGCTTTAAAGGGTAATAACAAGTTTAGCAGACTGCTGTATTACAGTTTATTTAAATTTACCACCAAACCCTATAGAGTTATGTTATAGTTAACAGCTAGTCTACCTCTGATTAGAGAATAAATAAATAAATTCTACACATCTGATTGAGTGTCAGGGTAGACCAACCTCTATTGTATGGTTATAATATATAAAGATCATAGTAAAATCATAGAGGATAGAAGATAGGAGAGAAAGTAAAATAAAGGTGTCAGACACATTTCACGGTAGCATGCTCACCTCCAGAATGGTCATGATCTCAGCAGCCAGGTCTGAGAAAAGAGCGGGAGGAGAGAGGAGAGAGAGCATATGTCCTTTATTTCTCACCAAGGCCTATGTGTACTTAGGGGCATGCAAGCCCCCCTGATTCCAGGTAACCCCATACATCACAGGAAGGAGATGAGCTAGGGGTGCACATGCAATAGGAAAGGGTGGAATTAGGGGTACACATATGACAAGATGGACAGACCCTAGACTCACGATGGCAGCCTAACCCTGGTCACCCTTGAGTGGCCTTGTCTCTCGACTCTCCTTCAAGGAAACAATCCACTACCCTTATCAGAAGGAAGCGGGCCCTACTTAGGGTGGGATGGACTATACAGTCAGATTGCTATAGATCAAGGGTCCTCAAACTTTTTAAACAAGGGGCCAGTTCACTGTCCCTCAGACCCGTTGGAGGGTCAGACTATAGTTTTAAAAAAAAAAAACTACGAACAAATTCCTATGCACACTGCACATATCTTATTTTGAAGTTAAAAACAAACAGGGCAAAAACACCTGGCGGACGGTAGTTTGAGGACCCCTACAGATGGCTGATAACCCTCAGGGAGATTAACCTCTAAGCAGCATGCGGTGACCTCCAAGTGTACAGTCTCATACGATGTGTAGCAAGCAGCGTCTTAGGTCTGGCATTCATCTGGGGGAGACAACCTGGGGAAAACCCGTTTGCATCCCACAATTGAGGGATGAGCCATGTCATGTACACTGAATTTTATACTGCTCATTATGCTTCTTTCATTTTCTCTCCTTCATGTTTTACTAACAATATTGATAGTGTTTGTGATGTGGTTCCTCATAATTACACGTGCTGGGAAAGACAGCTGCAAACAAAGCAGATTAAATTTGATGAGAAATACAAAAAATAATAAATACGAGGAGGCTTCCAAAAGTTCATGGAAAAGTGACATCTTTACATTCCATTTTCCACAAACTTTTTGAAGCCCCCTCATATAACAGTATCGGGCAGTGACGACTGTTTAAAACTAAAAGGAAGCCAGCCAGGAACAGAATAGAGGATGATGGGGATCATCATAGAAAGAAGAGTCCAAGAATGCATTTGTGAGATGAAATTTGATCCAAAATTTGAATATAGTGAGGGAGGGCGTCAAAGGAGGACAGACAGGCTGAAGACAGGTCTGAGCCAGCCCAACAGTCGTGATGGTAGCTGGAGCAGAGCAACGCCCAAGCCAGGGAAGATATAGGTGATGGGTTACAGAGCTAGGTAACAGAAACACTATCTGTGGCCAGATGAAATTCAAAGTACTATAAGTGGGTGGTTGGATTTGTCACTACCTGAACGACTGAGCTACCACGCTTACATTGAATACACTAACATATTGCCAGTCCCAAACTCACAAGGGCAGTTCTATTGAAGCTCCATTTTCATTTATGATTCAATGTCTGTTATCAGGGAGGCATGATTAGAAGGTTAAATAATTTCATTAACTTATTTTCCAGATTGTAAATTGGTCAGGCAAAGGGAAAAAAGTTACCTCTCAAATTTACCAATGCTATTTTAAAATAGTAACACATGCAGCAGATACACAAACCTACACTAAAAATGCAAGCTCCCTGCCACTGAGTCAATTCAGACTCCTAGCGACCCTGAAAACAGAGTAGAACTGTGCCTTTGGGTTTCCAAGGGAGCATCATCTTTCTGTCTAGGAGTGGCTGGTGGGTTTGAACTGCTAACCTTAAATTAAGGTTGAGGCAGCCCAACTTGTAACCTACTACACCACCAGGGGTCATTCAAACCCACATAGGAGATAGAACCAGCTTAGAGCAGAAGAAAAACAGGAGAACTGCTGAAAAATAACAATACCCACCTGTCATAGTTATATAATTGTTTGTCAATTTGAGGATTAAGAATGACGGGGTGGAGTCTAATCTGTCAATCAGATCATAGTAAATGAGGCCTGTGTGGGCATAGCTTTCTCCTGAGAATTCTGGGAAATGTGGATTTTCCTCTTTGGAAACAGGTGGTACTTTCTCTCTCTGCTGACTCCCTCGCGAGTCACTCCTGAGGAGGAGCCACATGGACCTACCCTGATGCAGCCCTGGAAGCTGGAGAAGCCACATGGAGACCTCTGCCAGTGCTGAGATGCTTACAATGCCACTGAATCCAAAGATTTGCTACCCACTGGGCTGTGATAGTCTTGCATTCAGCGTCATTGGATGTGTTTTGTGAGTCTGATGGGAGCTTTCTAGATTGGTATTGGACATATGGGCTAATATTAGATTTATGGGCTTGGACTGGACTAGGTTGGGATGCTTTCTTAATGTACAATTACCCTTTATATAAAACTCTCTCTTATACACACATGAGTTTCTATGGACTTGTTTCTCTAGTCTCCCCGGACTAACACATCATCTGAGATTTTATTTTTATTAAGTAAGAAAATTAATCAAATGGATATTGTTTCAAATTATAGCCTAATTGTAAAACATCTAAATATACAAGGGGGATTCAAAAGTTTGTGGAAACTTCCCATTATCTTTCAATTCTGTCTTTCCATGAACTCTTTGAGGCCCTTTGTAACCATATAAGAATTGTTAGGAAGCCCACAGTCTCAAGACACTTCTGCTCAATCCTAGAGGCGTTGCTGTGGTCAGAAGCAATTGGATGGCAGTGAGTTTGATGTGGGGGAGGCACAAATACAGGGGCACTGGTGCGTGGTGGTTACACATTGGGAACCACCAGCTACTTCACAAAGAGGCTTTCTACTCCCATAGAGTTACAGCCCCAGAAACCCACACAGTCATGATGTCAATATACCAGTGAATGGGGCAAAAATGGTTTACAGCTCCACTGCAGTCCATTTTGATTCATAGTGACTCCATGAGACGAGTAAAAATGCCATATATAGTTCCTGAAGGAGCCCTGCTGGTGTAGTGGTTACCCATTGGGTGTGACCCGCATGGTCTGCGGTTGGAAACCACCAGCAGCTCCGCAGAAGAAAGACTTTGGCTTTCTACTCCTGTAAACAGTTATAGACTCGGACACCCAGAGATGGTTCCGAGGCCTCTTATGGCAGTGGATCACTTGGTCTGCCTCTAATGGAACCCTCGGCGGGTCCACACTGCCAACCTTTCTGTTAGCAGCTAAGCACTTAAGCATCTGCAACACTAGGGCTCCTTAGCAACACACGGTAGAGATCAATTCTGCTATATATTCTCAATTCCCTATTTGCATCCCAACAAAGAAAATACAAGAAAATAAGCAATTTCACATAAATGTCTGAACTAAAAACACCAAGTCTTGCTTTTGCTGTTATTACAATTTTGTGATCCTTTTTCCTCACTGTGTGCATTTTAATTTTTTAAAATGTGTTAGTAGTATAAGAATCAAAGTCAGGTAGTTGTAAGGAAACTGCACTATTAAAGTGTCAACACAATCCAAGAAGGCATTATCTGAGCAACTTCAAAGAACACATTGCACCTCACAAAACAATTATTAGATCTAAAACCATATTCATGGCTAATGAGTTGATACTGACTCATAGCAACTCTAGAGGATAGGGCAGAACTGCCCCTGTGAGATTCCCAGAATGTAATTCCTCGAAGGAGTTGAAATTCCCATCTTTGTCCAGCATAGCAGTTGGTGGTTTAGAACTGCTGACCTTGTGATTAGCAGCCCAAAACATAAGCGCTCCGCCACCAAAGCTCCTTAAAAAGCAAGCAAGCAAACAAACAAATCCCCCTAAAACCTGGATACTTTAAAACTGTATTAAGAGTCTTTACTATCTTCAAAGAAATCTGAAATGTACAACTTCTCCACATAAGGGTATAGGTATATCAGTTGGATCTATGTTATAAAATCTATGGATGAGTTAACTGAAAAACATTTAAAGTCATATTTCACTTAAAATATCTGGTCAAAATGAGTGAGTCTTCATAATTTGCCTGTTCAAAAATTAATAACTGTCTAAACCTTTTCAAAACAGAAATATATGTACTTCATTAGCTTACATGCATATATCATGGCAGTATTTATAGTAATTATAATTCTAGAAGCAGTTTTAACCTTCCCAACTAACATAACTACATTTTCAATTAATTACAAATTTATAGCTTAATCTGAATGTGTCATGTGTTGGTAAAGAGACTAATAAAAGGTTTTTCAAAAAAACAATAAAATTCTTAAAGTAGCATCCATAAAGAAGAGTCTGTAAATGATGGAAGTGCAATTTTATGAATTATCATCATGTAACTATACCTATGCAGTGACCACCTAGATCATGAGGTACAATATCATTAGCACCTCTGACTCTTGCGCTGTTCCTCCAATTGCATCTCTTCAACTAGTATCATTTCACAGCTCCCACAGGCAACAGTGCTGCCTGTCTTTGAATTTCAGAGAGAGGGACTCTTCTATTGCAGAGTCTGTGAAGGCTGGAACTAGTGGAAAGTGGAAGTCGGCCAGGAAAGGGAAACTCAAATCCTTCCCCTTAGAGACTGATAGAAAAGTACTCGACTACACCTTGTCCAAAGCCGAAACCTGCAAGCCCTGAGAAAGGAAGGCGGCCCTATCCCTCACAAGGTCCTTTCTTTCTTTACCCATCTGGTTTCTTGAGCTTAACATCTGGATCAGGGGTCTTCAAACTTTTTAAACAGGGGCCCAGTTCACTGTCCCTCAGACCCGTTGGAGGGCCAGACTATAGTGTAAAAAAAACTATGAACAAATTCCTATGCACAATGCACATACCTTATTTTGAAGTCAAAAAACAAACGGGCAAAAACACCTGGCGGGCCGGATAAATGTCCTCGGTGGGCCGCATGTGGCCCATGGGCCGTAGTTTGAGGACCCCTGGTCTTGATAGTGGAAGGTGCCCATGTTGCTGTGTGTAGCAGTATTTGATTGACCTACAGTGTTCCATCTTAGAAATGTACCTTAGTTGATCCACCCTACTGTTGATTACATTTGATATGAATTTCAGTGACTCTATACACACACACACACACACACACACATCTTGCTGGGCAAGAGAATTACTGGGTCCCAGAATCTTTACTTGTATACTTAGCTTTTAGATACTGTGGGATTTCCAAGTTCATACAAATGTACATGCCTGCTAGGAATGTATGAGGGGTGTGGGAGCTCCTCCTCTTTTAGAGTGATCATGTTCTTTCTCTTTAGCTCTTCTTTTCAGTGAGCACCAGGTTTTAATAGCATTTCTGTGATCACTAAGAAAATTACCCTTTTTTGTATGTCAATGAGTCATTTGGATAGTTTCTTTGTGAAGTGCCTAGTCATCTGTTTTGCACATTTTTGCTCTTGCCTTTGACATATTTATAGGCATTTTTATATATTTTGATTATGATCACTTAAGGGATTATTCAAGGGTAAGTAACATACATTGTTATTAGGGTTACTCTGAAACCACACCGACATGTTTCAACAGGTCTCTGCCCCAGGGGATGGCCGCAGACAAGTTCTCAATAATAAACCTGGCTCAGTCTCATTAGGGTGCCTTCAAAAATGGAAAGGTCCTAGCGCAACAGTGGCTTCTGAGGGGATCCACTGGGCCGGTTAACCTCCAGCCCGGGAGGTCAGCTCTGAAGGCGATGGTGACTACTGGGACTCTGAAGGGTGGGGGACCTTGGTAGATGTTCCTGAAGAATACGGGACAGTTACAGGGGTTCATTAGGAAGATGTTTCTTCCCCCATTGAAAGCTGCATCATTTGGTGCGGAGTGGCGGGGGAGGTCATGAAAGTAGCACCCAGAATTTTTTTTCCACCCTGACAACGCACTTGCTCCTTTTTCAAGGGCAGCAAGGGCTGGCCAACAAGTTTCGCTGGGAACCCTGACCCATTCACCCTCAACCCTGATCTTGCCCCTTCAAGCTTTCTTTTACTCCCCAAACTCAAAGAATACTGAAAAGGAACGTGATTTGAGGCCCTCAAAGATAACACAACTGTCATTTTAATATGAGAGAAATAAAACTATAAGGAATTCTTGGGGGAATGGTAAGAGACAAATGTTTGGGTATTTTTGTTTCCTGAAGGTTTCTTGTAGACTTTGTAGGAAAATTATTTTGTATAAGTACTTTTTAATTACCAGTGTATGTGCTGCAACTATGTTCTCCCACCCTCTCAATGAAGTCTTTTAATAAAGACATCCCTGATTTGAATGTGATCCATGTTATCACTTATTCTCTACATTTAACACTTTTTTTAATTAATAAAGCTTTTTATTGGGGCTCATACAACTCTTATCACAATCCGTACACACATCAATTGAGCAAAGCACCCTTATACATTCGTTGCACTCGTCATTCTCAAAATTCACCTTTCACTTGGGTTCCTGGAATCAGCTCGGTTTCCCTTTTTTTACCCCTTCCCCTCCCTCCCCGCTCCCCACTTCCCCCTGGTCCCTTGATAGGTTATAAATAATTATTATATCTTATCTTACAATCCCCGGTGTCTCTCCTCATCCACCTCTCCATTGCCCATCTCCCAGAGAGGAGGTTACACATAGATCTCCAAGATCGGTTCTCCCTTTCTACACCGCCTTCCCTCCTGGTGTCGCCACTCCTACCTCGGGTGTTGAGGGGTTCCTCTGTCCTAGATTCCCTGTGTTTCCAGATCCCTACTGCACTGCTGTACATCCTCTGGTATAACCAGATCTGCAAGGTAGAATTGGGGTCATGATAATTGGGAGGGGAGGAAGCGTTCAGGAACTAGAGGAAGGTTTTGAGTTTCATTGTTGCTACACTGAACTATGAGTGACTCATCTCCTCCCCACTACCCTTCTGAAGGGATGTCCAGCTGTCTACAGATGGGCATTGGGTCCCCATCATGCACTCCCCCTCATTCACGGTGATGTGATTCTCACCACCACCCGGCCTTTGTTGTTTGAGACCTGGTCTCCGTGTGGGCTTTGCTGCTTCTGGGCTAGATGGCCGCTTGTTTGCTTTCAAGCCTTTAAGTCCCCAGACGCTATATCTCTCAGTAGCCGGACACCATCAGCCTTCTTCACCACACTTGCTTATGCACACTTTCGTCTTCAGCAATTATGTGAGGAAGGTGATCACACAATGATTGTTTTTGTTCCTTGGTGTCTGCTACATGGTCCATTCAACACCTTGTATTCACTTAGGCCGTGTGCTTCTTCTCTGTGGGCTTTGTTGCTTCTGAGCTAGATGGTCGCTTGTTTGCCTTCAAGCCTTTAAAATCCCAGACGCTATATCTTTTTGATAGCCGGGCACCATCCGCTTTCTTCACCACATTTGCTTACACACACGGCTGTCTTCAGTGATCATGTTGGGAAGGTGGGTATCATGCAATGACCGTTTAGCAGGGCGAGGTGCTATTGTATTGGGCGAGTATGCGTGAGGAGGCCCAAGGTCCATCTGCTACCCTACTACTGAACCTATAAATATATGCACATAGGTCTATTGCCCCATAATTATAAATATATTTACATATGTACATGTCTATATTTAGGCTTCTCTGTATGCACTTAGCCTCCTACTCCTTTCCTCTATTTCCTTTCGCCTTCCTCCCGTCCCACTACCATGTTCAACCTTCATTCTGGTTTCAGTAATTCCTCTCAGTTACCTTGCCCTTGGCACTCCCTACCAATCCTCCCCTCCCCTCCTTCCTCTGGTTTTGAACCACTTGCTGTTCCCATGTCCCTGTGTTGGGCGACACCTCCTCCCTTCCCCTACCTCCCACGCTCTCATGTCCCTCCAGGGCCGTTGGTCCCGTTATTTTCTTCTCTCATTATTTGTCCAGCCTATCTTGTCTAGGTGGACGTGCTGATATAGTAGTATGTGCATACAAATGCAGATGGCTTTAATAGTGCCTAAGTGGCACATATGAACATGGCTTCGACAGTAGCAGCACCGACACGCTGATAATCAGAAAAGCTACTAACATACAAATTTTACAAGGTAAAAAAAGAAAAAGACCAAAAATATATAGCAAATATTAAAAGAAAAATTGCTAGTAGTTCAAGGTCAGTTCATTGGCCTTTAGGAATGTTTTCTAGATGTAACTTGTGAGGTGCCACGTCCTGGCCCGAAAGTCCATCCTTTATATTCCCTCGGGATCCCTTTGCTCTGCTTCCTCCGCTGCTCCATTGCACGCCCCCATTGTTTGCCTATTTAACACTTTTTATACCCTATTTAAAAGATTCGCCCTTCAAATTTTATAGGTCTACTTTCACATTTAGGTATACAATTCATCTTGAGTTAATTTCCATATATGGGATACCAAAATGGGATACCCAAAACCGAATTCCTGCCCTTGAGTCACTGCTGACAATAGCGACTCCTGGTGGGTTTCTTAGACTGTTACTTTCTATAGGAGTAGAAAGCTCTATCTTTCCTCTGCAGAGCTGCTGTGGTTTCAGACTGCTGACCATGCGGATCGCAGCCCAATGCGTAACCAACTACACCACCCGGGTAATATATGGGACAGGAGTCAATACTTCTCTATAAATATCCAATAGGACTAGCATAATTTATTTGAAGAAAATAAAAAATATTTCTCCTCTTCTTGATGGTGACCTGTACAATATGCCACCTTCTTCATATTATGCACATATAGTGTCATTGTACGTTGGAATCAATGGCAGTGTATTTAGATTTGGGCATGTTTGCATTTGGTTCCTTGAGTCTGTAACATTGGTCAAGGCTTATACTAACTCACCTATATAAATTATTGTAGTTTTATGATGGATTTGGACATCTACTGCTTCAATTCTCTTCTTCAATTTGGTACAGGCTATTTTCTGTTTTTGGTACTGCCATATAAATTTCAGAATTAGTTTCCATGGGGGGAATGTATTCAGGAATTCAGTTTAGAATGGCACTGTGTCTAAAGATAAAATTAGAAAATAAACTGATGTCTTTATAATACTGAGCTCACTAATTAATGTGCTCTCATTGTTTATTCAAATCTTTTTAAAAAGATCTTAAAATGTTTTATAGTTTCCTGACAAATTCTTATGTATCTTTAATTTGAATTAGTCCATCACATTTGATGCTTTTCGATGAATAAATGGTAACTTCACTAATTTGTTGCTAATACATTAAAATTACAATTGCTATTTGCATATTGATCTTTTAACTAATAAACTTTAAAAATTGAGTTCCTTTTCTCACTAGATAAATTCTATTGCAGCAAAGCATCGCAGACGGGTCCAAGGAATCATCTAGCCTGTGGCTGGACACCCCTAGTTCTTACTCACCAAGCTGTTGAACTATTCCTTTTCCAGAAACACAGAAACCATCCAAAATTTCCCGGATATACTTGTTTTTAACTGCCATGGCTTGTTGAATTAAAGCAGCTGAATTTAAGACAAGTTCAATGTTTTTTTTCCTCAAGAATTAACTCATCTTTTGGACTTGAGACATGAAGCAAGCAACATCTGTCCTCACTCAAACTCTCCGGATATATTTTTCACCCAATAAGTTACATATTTCAACAAAAGACCCATTTTCTTGAGTAATGACATTGATGGGCAAGTGAGCACACACAGACCTCATTCTGTACCGGAAGCTCAGTTTAACACCCTTGATTCTGTTCTGTACATGACCACAGAAAATGCGGCCTGTGGCGAATTCCTTTCTATTTCCTCACCATTTGCCAATGAGAAGTCTGTTATTTTTCCTTCCTAGAGATTGAGTTGACATTGATGTGACTGCTGTCCCTCCACAGGGTTCCTCTGGAGCCCTTCACAACAACTGTGAGCCTCTTCCACTAGGGAGAGATGGACATGCTCTGTCTGGTTGCTGAGAATGGTCTTCATTCTCAGAACAGGTGTGACACACACAAAAAGCAGAGTAATTAATTCTAGGAGTTTGTCAGTAGATTATTTTCAGTCTTTTATATACAACCATGTCTATCTCTGAGTAATTTACTAGGGGGCTTCATGAAAGTTCATAAACGAAAAGATATAAAACATATTCTTCCAAGAACTTTTGGAAGCCTTCTCCTATCTTCATTCATGCGACGTTGTATTGTTTGCTCTTTCATCCTTACTCAGTCTGGTGAGGACTTTGAGTATGTCACTGAGGAAAAGCGGCAGCTGAGTTATCCTTGTGTCATTCCTTATCTGAGGAAACTTTGGGAGATACTCTTTACCAGATTAAGAAAATTCTATTCTTAGTTTTAAAAGAGTATCACACTCAATGTTGAATTTTATTAAATGTTCTTTCTACACCAATTGAAATGATCAGACTTCCCCATATTGATTAGAGAATTACAGTGCTGTCCTGGAACAAAGCCATCTCAGTTCTAATCAGTCATCCTTCACACACCACTGCTTTACATTTGCTCAGACTTTGAGTATCTGCAGCAGTTTTCAAGAGATATGGCTAGGATTTTTCTTCCTTACCATGGTCACAATTGGATACTGGCTCATTCAATAAATGGTCAGCTGTTCCCCCTTTCTCGATTCTTGAAGAAAGTTTCCATAGATTATTTTTAAATGCCTAAGGAATGTTGTGCCTCCTAACCTCTTACTATCTTCGTAGCTTCTATTGGAATTATAATTAAACCATTCTTTGTACTGTTAATTTGTTGTTCCATTTTGTTTTCTTCTTTGGATGAATTTTTTGACTGCTTATCAATGTATTTGTCTTACCAATCAATTTTTGGCTTGGTTAATTCTATTATCAGTATTAGTTATGCCTACTTAATAGTCTTTAGAGTCAAACCTAGACCAGAATCCAGGCTATATCATCTAGGAGTCATTATTTGCCTCATCTGTACAATAGCAAAAATATCACCAGCCTTATAGGTAAATGAAATACTTCTTAAAAGTCATCTAGCACTGAAAGATAAGAAAAGGAGTTCAATACACAGAAGTTGCCTTTACTTTGACTGATTGGTATCATGGTGTATTGGAAAGAACATAGGTTTAATTTTCTTTTTAATCTGTAAATTAAAACAGCACTCTAATATATATATATATATATACATACATACATACATACATACATACATACATACATACATACATATTCTCTGGCACTTGTAAGTGATCTCAGAGCAAATAAACTAAAACATTTTAAACATAAATATTACAACCAGTTTCCACCAAGTTGACTCCAAATCAAGGCAACCTCCCGTGTGCCACCTGGAACTGTGCCCAGAGATGAGCTTCTAGTGAGAACGCGGCAATGTTCTCTAGACAGTGTCATTTCTGAAGATTAGATAGTCTTTATTCTGAAAACAATTTCTGTGCATATTCTGCATTGCTATACTGCGACATTCAACAAACCACTAAGCCTTATACAAAAACTCACAACTTCATAAATGATAGTATGAAGATAAGATGAGAGATCAGGTAATAAAAGTAGAAAGGGTATTTTATTAATAGACTTAGATTTCGATCTCTTCAAAAGCTTTTCATGATATGCCCACAACAATTTTCCTCATTAAACGGAAACGATTTCTCCTTCCTGAAATATGATGCCCTTTATCTTTCTCAACCTCTCTGTCGCCGACACAGAAGGAAAATGAAACCTCACTAGAGTGTAGTCAGAGATGAAGAGAAGAGAAGCACAGTTGATTAAGATCGTACAATGCTCGCCCAGACAGAAGCACAGCAGCCAAAGCAACAGCTGGCACAGGGTTAAAGGACGGGGTCCTGTAAGACTGCAGGAAGGACGGGTCCATGGAATTTCAAGCAGTCAGTCCAACATTCCTAAGCCATGGCTAATATGAGATGCTCTTATGAGCATAAATACTTTATCAAACAAAAAGTATAAAGGATTGTTAAAGTTAGATATTTGAAATTAGAAGTGGAAACAATGGAAGACTTGTATTTCATTGGAGACAATGTTTAAAAAATCACATAAGGTGCCCATGAAAAAAGTCGAGTCACTGTGAATGATAATCTCACATATTGAAAAAATCAAAATAGTAATTTCATCAGGAAGACAAATAAGCACATTTTCCTTCTAGTAAAACAGTTCCTTATAAGTTTCCTTTGGTGTCTCAAGCCTGTGAGAGGAGCAATGAGCTTAAAGGAGGGCAATGCAGAACAAAGACGCCTTGGTTACTGAACTGAATTCATTCCAAGTTCGTGTTGGAACACTGAAAAGTTCCAGGACTGAACATATTTTCCCATAAGAAATAATAAGAAACCAAGCAATTGGTTCTAAAGCCCCCAAGTTACACATATAAATTCACTAAAGAAGCTTTTCGCCTTCTGGCATATCACTGTCTTGGATACACCATCACCATCAAGTTGTTTTTGATTGATCCAAATTAACAGTAACTTTTCCGGTCCTTCCATGGTTTGGCTTCTTTGTTCTGTGGTTAATGATTTCACACCTTACTCTACATTTGCCACTTTAATCACACCTCCCCACCCCAGCCCAACCCCCCAAACTGATGTTGACTTACCCATGTTGTATTCTGCTGCCAAATGAGATATGCAGCGCCCTAGTTCCAATTTCCCATTTGGGTTCTCAGTGTGCCTTTTAGCTTTACTGCTGTCACTTTCTCTGGAGCCATGGTTACTATCTTTTACGCAAATAAAGCTCACCCAAAAAGCACTGTGATGACTGTTCCAATTCACTAACACAAGCACTGTATGTTGCCTGAGCAAGAGCGATGCGGAGACTGACACATCCTGTGACCTTTATGACCACGCAGACTTGCAACGTAACTCACTCTCAATCATACAGGTTTTTTTTAACTCAGATGTTCGCTTGCACTATCAAGCAAAGTTATGAACACTGAGCATATCTGTTTTCAAACTTTGCTGTTCGAGTAGTGGAAAGTTGGAGCTTGGAGTCGTTCTACAACTGAGGTATCACTGTATACATTTTTTTCAATGAATATATTTTGCAGGTGCTATTCTATTATAAGGAGCCTTGACAGCATAGTCATTACCAGTTAGGCTGGTAATCCCAAGGTCAGCAGTTTGAAACCACCAGCTGCTCTGCAGGAGACAAAGGAGGTTTTCTACTCCCATTGGAAGTTACAGTCTCAGAAAGCCACAGGGGCAGCTCCACATAGCCCTAAAGGGTTGTTATGGAAGGCTGAGTGGGAGAGAGATTCTATTATAATCAATGCACTATTCCACAAAGTCCTTTCATAAGATTTTGTGTCCAGTGATAAAGACTTAAGGGATTCCACTCATTTTAACTGGCATGGTGAGAAAAGATTGGGAAATGTTAGTTCGTGGGGCTATTGTAGGAAATATGTAAAGTTGGATAGAAGCATAAACAACCACAAATTCGAAACAGCTGCCCTTCACTACACAGAGACTCCTCGCCACCGAAAAAGACCACCAAGCTTTGTCTCTTTTTGTAGTGTCGCAAAGACAGAAACCTAAGCATCTTTACCACAAAGCAGACAGAGCCAGCCCTCCGAGTCACCACTTACAGATTTGTGAACTCACCCACTTGCTAGAAGGTATTAGTAATGCCACAATCCGTCCTTGCAGCACTTTGGCCTTTATTTGTGGACATGTGCAGGCTGGTGAAAACTCCAAGTCACCTATCCAGGGCTGAGGTCAAACCAGGTGATGCTCTCTGCCTCCTGCTCCAACCCTCCTACTATACACAGGTGTCCTGTTTGTGATCTATTTTGTGTTATGTTTTCCACATTTGTATGTATTTTGTTAACGATATTGTTTAAAATGGCTTTCAATTATAGTACTGAAGTACTGTCTAATATTCCTAAGTAAAAGTAGGGTGAGTTACGTCTGAAGGAGAAAATACAGGTAAGTTAATCTTTATTCAGTAATGAGCTTCAGTGCTATTGGCTGTGAGTTCAATCGTAATGCATATCACACAAGGTGTCTTTAAAAGAAACATCACAAAACATGGCCAAGTATTGTTGGCTGACATAAATGCTGTGGCCAGAAAGTCTAACTGGAAACTAAACCTGTATTTCCCTTAAGAACAATGGCTCCAAACTAAAAATCTTATCAGTGGGTGCCCACCTTCCTGATACGATCACTGAAGACAAACATGTGCATAAGCAACAGTGGTGAAGAAAGCTGATGGTGCCCGGCTATCAAAAGATATAGCGTCTGAGGTCTTAAAGTCTTAAAGGTAAACAAGCCGCCATCTAGCTCAGAAGCAACAAAGCCCACAAGGAAGAAGCACACCAGCCTGTGTGACCACAAGCTGTCAAAGGGATCAGGTACCAAGCATCAAAGAACAAAAAAATCATATCATTGTAAATGTGGGTGAGTACAGAGTAGAGACTCAAAGCCCATTGGCAGGCAACTGGACACCCCCTTACTGAAGGGTTGTGGGGAGGAGATGAGCCAGTCAGGGTGCAGAGTAGCAACGATGAAACATATAACTTTCCTCTACTTCTTAAATGCTTCCTCTCCCCCCACTACCATGATCTCAATTCTACCTTACAAATCTGGCTAGACCAGACGTTGTACATTGGTACAGATAGCAACTGGAAACACAGGGAATCCAGGACAGATGACTCCTTAAGGACCAGTGATGAGAGTGGGGATGCTTAGAGGGTGGAAGGAATGTGGCGTACAAAGGGGGAACCGACTACAAGAATCTATGCATAGCCTCCTCCCTGGGGGATGGACAGCAGAGAAGAGGGCAGTGGGGAGACTTCAGGCAGTGTAACATATGACAAAATAATAATAATTTATAAATTATCAAGGGGTAATGGGGGAGGGAAGAGCGGGGAGGGAGGAAGGAAATGAGGAGCTAATATCAAGGGCTCAAGTAGAAAGCAAATGTTTTGAGAATGATGAGGGAAATGTACAAATGTGCTTAACACAATGGATGGATTGTGATAAGAGTTATACGAGCCCCAATAAAATTATTTTTTTAAAGAACAATGGCTCCATATTTACTAATTCAGTATTCATGGCAACTTTATAGTACCTAGCTACCATGAATAAAGAGTATAATTCTTTTAACCATTCCAAAGGTAGAATATATATATTTAATAAAACTTGGCTGATTTTATGGTAAAATTAAAGCAATAAATAGCACAGCACCTTAATCAATCACAATTATTGAGGGGTTATCAAACCGAGATCCTTTATTTATAAAAAGTCGTAATAATAAATTCACAGTACCCTACATACAACAGCTATGCCAAAACATTGAATACCATTTATAATATTTGTGTGCAGAGACCCGAGCACCATGTACACCCAGCACATGCCTAAAATATTGAAAACATAATAGATGCCATGCGCCATAGGATATTACACAAGAGGAAGGGAGAATCATATTAAACTGTGTAATTTAAAAGCAAGAATTATATTAGCTACCTCAGTTGAGACTCAGAGCTCACCAGGAACTTTTCTGACTTCATAAGATGCCACCCATTAATGCTTGATATGTGTTTCACAGCTAAAATAATATGATTATTTCAGAACCTGTTAACTATCAACAGTCAACAGTGCATAGCCCAAATGAAATTATGAGACTAAAAAGTACATTCAATAGCACAATATGATCTTATCAGTCAGCAATCTAGCCGTTACTGTGAAGAGGCAGAAAAAAGGAAGAGCAGATATAGAAAAGCAAGGACAAAAGGAGAGAGAAGAGAGCAAATGAGGAAAGGATGAAATGAAGTAAATATAGATTAAGAGAGAAAGATTCTACAGGCAGAAGTGATAGGTATCAAAAGATATGGCAGATACAGAAGCAGAGAAAGGAATGAACAATAAGGTGGAAGAGGTATTTTGTGTTCCAAAATTCTTTATAAAATAAATCTGAAATGCACCATCTATATAAATCCATAGTTTGGTGTGAAATAAGTTTTAAAATTATATAAATACTTAGATAACACTCGTGTATTAGAAAATAGTAGATAATATTTCATGAACATATAAAATATATTCAATAATAAAACACATGTTATAAAACTTGAAATTAAGGTGGCAAGCTTCCAAGTCGTAATGTCTTAATATAATTTTAAAGTGACGTGAATATATATTGCTGAATTTTTCTACAGGAATAAGGTATATATAAGGCAATGTAATATTTTTTTTCATTCTGTGTTATTCTCCCCAAATTTCTTTTTCCTCTTTCCTTGTTAGTAAAAATTTAATTTTTTCCATGGGTCATATGATAGCTAGGTTTTGTGTTAACTGGCTTAGCCGGGATTCTTGGTGGTTTGGCAATTAAGATCTAGTAATCCCCCATGCTGTGATATAACACAATATAATCCCTTACAGAAGGGGATCGGCTATGAACCATCAGTTAGTTGCAAGAAGATTAGGATGGGATGCAAGCATCCTTACATTGACCATAAACCCTGATCCAATCAACTGAAAGGATGCTTCCTTAGAGTGGGGTCTACTTCCAATAGAAATAGTTGCGGTGGAAAAGCTTGCTTGCTTTTTACTGGGTATGGATTCTTCATATGGCTCATTGACCACTATACTGCCTGCTGATCCTGGGAGTTATCAGCACCACGCAATCTCACCTAACACCTTGAATTAATTCACCTTTATAGCTACAAGCCTGACGTAGGATTCATTCAGCTCTGCAGCCTTAAGCCTTGCAGTAATGCCAGTCTGAAGAAGCTGCCATGGTAACATTATCCTAGGGATTTGGACAAGTGCCAGGAGTTGGAACTTGCCCACTTCTACAACTGGGTGAGCCATTTTCTTGACATAAATTTCTGTAAGCCTAAGATTTTGCTTCTCTAGAGAACTCAGTCTAAGATAGGTGGCAATGTGCACTGCCCTCGGGTGATATCTCATAAGTAATCTATGAATGTTGGTGATCCTGTTCCTCTTTGCCAGATATCTATTTGCTTCCACAGCTTTTCAGATAGGAAGGATGCTACATGACTCAGGTCTGGCCAATGAAACATAAGGAGACATCTGCTGGGGCATTTTTGAGGAAAAGATTTTTCAGCACTGCCTTTTTGCTAGCAGCTGGCAGTGCCTCATCTTCCTGCCTTAAACATGAGCATAATGACTCGAAGGCTGGTAACTATTTGGGGAACATGGTGTGACAATTAAGAGAGCACTAAGAATGACAGAATGGAAAGAAAGAACTGGATCCTTGCTGAACAGCTGAAATAATAATAGCACTATCTACCTCCAAACAACTTCCATTTGCTTAAGCCTGTTAGTCTAGTTTTTGTTATCATACTAGATAGTCTTATCTAAGATCAAGATGACCAAGACTTATAAAAGCACATGAAATATGAAAACGTTTTTAAAAGAAATCAAATTTCATGCCTCATTTGTTACCACTGTCAGGGACTATTATACCAATTCATTACTCTGTAAAATGATAATGAAAATAAAAACTTTAAATATATATCCATCATATTCAAATGAAACTCTTGTTCTTCTTTACATAAAAAATAGCAACTAATAAACACAGAAGAAGAATAAAAATAGAAAATTACTTTTAGCCATCCCCTATTAAAGAAAATAAGATATAAGCAAAAAGCATCAATGGATTTTAAGAATGACAGGGAATGAAATGTCCTCAATGTACCCAAGTTACCACAAAGTTATAATGAAGTGATTGAATGGAAAAAGGAGAACTTTTTTCAACAAAAAAAAAGTGAGCTTTACACTCCACACTCTGATCAGGCTGACAATAGAAGGTCCTGGACAGAGAAGGGGACAAAATATGGAACAAAATTAAAATTCACAAAGCCTAAACTTACTAGTCTGATTGTAACTAGTATAATCTCAACAACTGTGGTTTGTACATACCCTTCAATTCTAGAATCGAACCCATTTCCAGGGATTAACGTTTAGCCAAACCATAGCTATAAAGTAGCTAATAACAACAGGGAAGAATACATTCCTCAGCACAATCAACCATATGATAGTAAAAGGACAGCATTTCTCTAGAAACAAAACTCAGAACAGAAGGAGCATGAAAGAAAGACAGGTGACAATGGGGAAACCAGGAAAGAACTAGGAAGATTGCTATTACATTAACTGCAAACAATGTCATAAAACAAAATGTGTATAAATTGCTGAATGGGAAACTAATTTGCTCTGTAAACTTCTACTCAGAGTACAATAAAAAACAATAAGCAAACAAACAAAATAATTAAACCAAAGAGTTAAAATTAAAAATTGTCTAAACAAAAAAAAAAAAAGTATTTTTAGGGAATGCAAAGCCTTTTAAATAAAATGCAAAAAGGAAACATTGACAAGGTGGATTTAGCTTAAAATGTCAATAAAAAAGGTAATATTATACTTAGTAGAAAAAACTTGGACTAATCCCAATACTTATCAATGTATCAATGTAAAAACAGTATATTTATATTAAAAATCCATAAATGGAATATTACTCAGCAACAAAAAGGAACAGACATCTGCTATATGGAACTTGGGTGACAGAAACTGAGTAAAGCATGTTAAATGAGAGAAATTAGATATATAAGATTATAAGATTCCTGTCAGAATGATCTGCAGTAGAATTTATATAAAATTCTTAGAAAGGCAAATCTATGGAATTAGAAAGCAGACTCATGATCGCTGGGATTCGGGGAGGAGAGCAGAGGCTAACTGCTAGCCGGCACTATGGAGTTCTCGGTAGTGATGGATTAGAAAATGGGTTGTAAAATGGTGCCACAACTGTATAAACTACCCGATACTCAGCAAATTATTTATAGTTAAAATCGTTCAACACTGTTATGTAAGTTATACCTTAATAACAAAGCTAAAAGAAAAAAGGCAAGCCATTGAATGGGAAGAAATGTGATATTATAGATCACAGTACAGTAGATGATTTGAAAGGTCTTCTCAAACGACTGGATGCAAAACCAAACCAAACCAAACTCACTGCCACCAGGCTGATTTCAACTCATAGCAACATGATAAGACCGGGTAGAACTGCCTCTTTGGGTTTCTGAAGTTGTAAATCTTTATAGGAGCAAAAGGCTTATCTTTCTCCCACAATGTGATTGGTGGGTTTGAACTGCTGACCTGTGCTTATTAGCCCAACGTGGAATCCACTATGCCCCCAGGTCTGAAGAACTATGCAAACGTGAGGTGTTTGTGAGGCTCCACTCTTGGCTCCTCTTTCCTAATGGTAATGAGAGCACCCTTTCTGCTTCTGAAATGGCTCATTTTAAACCTACAAGTGTGTCAATCATGGCCAATTCTCTTATTAGGAATCCATATGTTTTATTTACATGGTCCCATCTCATAAGGTTGTTATGTTCTTTTTTAAAAACAATTTTAGCAAGCTATTTAATCCCATTGGTAAGCCACAAACACCTTGCACTTCTACACACACACACACACACACACACACACAAATGACAAAACACAAAAGCACGTATCAAGATAATATAAAAAATTCTTACAACATACTAATGAAATCAATATAGTCTTAAAGGGTATTTAAAAAGTTGGTGATATGAATAGTTACTAAGAAAACGCAAATTAAATCACAATGAGAATCTACTCCACACCTAATAATATGGCTCAGATAAAAAAAGACTGTAAACATCACACTGGGTAAGATCTGGAGAAACCAGAACACTGATGTATTATACATAGGAATATAAAACACATTTGGAAAAACAGCTATTTCTATTAAAGTAAACATACAATTCTTTACAAAGACCCAACATTCTTTGCCAAGAGATATAAAAACTATGCTGACACAGCACTTGCACATGAATTCTCATACTGGCTTTATTTATAATAGCCCTAAAGTACTAATTAATATGTGAATGAGTGAATAAAGTGTGATATATACAGAAAATGCATTTTTAATCAGAAATAAAAATGGAACTACTAATGCACACAATAACAAGAAGACATCTCAAGGTAATTATATTGAATGAAACCAGACTCCAGGAAGAACGCGCTGCATGAACTACAATTGTATAAACGTAGTGTAGTTAATTGCTTCATAGGGCCTTCTGACGATAGTCCTCCTTTTTGTGAAGTAGTCTACACTTGATCTTAGCCAAAAGGCCCAGAAGCGATGAAGTAGTCTAAATCCTAGCCAGGATATCTGTGGTTGGAGCTCTGGTGGGGTAGTGGGTTACACTTTGGTCTCCTAACCCAAGGTTACCAGTTGGAATCCACCCAGCCCACAGGAGAAAGATGAGGCTTTCTACTCCTATAAAGAGTTACAGTCTTAAAAACCCACAGGGGAAATTCTCCCTGCACCAAAGGGTCACTATGAGTTGGAATGACTCAAAGGCAGTGAGTTTTGAATGAGTGATACCTGTGACTATAATCCAATTTTGAAGTGAGTTGCTTGTTATGCTAATTAGGCTGTTTTAAGATGGGACATAGCTTGAGTCCCTGCTTTACCAGTGGGTATGAATCAAGTCATAATGCATAGTTTCCTTGGGGGTGTGGCTTTGAGATTAGCTATCATCTTTGATACCTGTGTTTAAACAAGAACTAACTTCTTTTTTTAACTGTCTTCTTAATAGCAAACCACCAGTTTTGTGATTAATTCAGAAAAGCAGGAGGCTGGGTTCACACAACTGGCTGAGCCTAGACCTGGCCCACCTAAGGTATGCAAAAACAATCAAGCTGTCTTCTACCTAATTACTGATGCCAGAGGCCAAAACCAGACCCTCATCAAAGTATGGAAAAGATGCGATCTTTGTAACATACTTCCTGATTGAGTACATGCAGAAGATAATGTTGAAACATTCTGACCAGTTACTGCTGAAACAAGGCCCCTAGCCCATGACTTGGAAACCAACTTAGTGACCTGAGTCCTAGTGAGCTAAGTCGTGGTGTGCTCCTCTGCCTGGCCTACCTGGGCATAAGTAAAGAGAATCGTCCAGACAGATGTCTGAACTACAGTGCTTGCCAGTCTCCACACCTGCATGAGCCACTTCTTCAAGGGTTTGTGAGTTCTGTGAAATGTTGCAGTGCACTGCAGAACCCTGGGAGAATCCTGAGACGAGGAATGGGGATGGATGTCAGAGAGGATGGAGTAGGATAGTGTTTTGGAAAACTTGGATACCTTTAACCTCCAATTCATTTTGACTAAGTTTGTAATGATCTTCCTAAAATAAATACTTTTGTAATAAAACTACAGCAAGTGGAAATTAATCTATCATGACTTATTTTGGTTGACTGGGTTACCCTTTAATTCTGAATTACAAAATTTTAGTATCTACTAAAATTTGTAACCATTTCAAAAGTTTAGTATCCACTACTTTAATATGAATCTAGCATAAGACTATGTAAAATTAAGTAATACCATAAAAAGAAGAGTAGTCCAAATACTGGCACAATAAATTTTTGAGAAACAAAATGCACATACATAGAACAGTAATAAGCCAAATTGTAACCAAAGAGCAGGGTCCAAAACAAAAATAAACTCAGTGTCATTGAGGTGACTTTGACTCACAGTAACCTTATAAGACATGGTAAAACTGCTTCTGTGGGTTTATAAGACTGGAAATCTTCATTAGAGGAGAAAATTTTGTCTTTCTCCCACAGAGCGGCTGCTGGTTTCCAACTGTTGATCTTGCAGCTAGAAGCCCAAAGCATAACCTATTGCATCACAAGGCTCCTTTGATTTTGATGAGTTTTCCAAAAAGTCCCTCAAGCTCACTGTTGAGTGGGTTCCAACACATAGTGACCCTAGACAGCAGGACAGAACTACTCCATTGAGTTTCCAAGACTTTACATGGAAGTCAGTAGCCTCATCTTTCTCTTGAGGAGTAACTAGTGGGTTTGAACCCCTGACCTTGTGCTTAGCAGCTCAATGCATAGTCCCCTACACCAAGGCTCCTTTAGTAGCCCAAAGCTAAAGAGTAGGGTATGAATACAGTTAAAAATCTACTCTGTTACTGAAGAAATTATTCACATGGTAGACTGAAATGAAATGCCATTCAATAAACTGGAAAACGTTAAAGTAATAATGCCAAAAGAGAACTACAGCTAAAAATAGTTAATGAGATGTGAATCGACCGTGTAAGGTAATAATAAAGTAAAGCAGCAATGTTTCTGTGGATTGTTCATGACAAGAGAATATGGCAAAAAATAAGAAAATACGATGACTGCATAATACCAGTAGTATTCTGCATTTGACATAAAATGAAAACATGCAGAAATACCATATGGTAATTGAAATACTGAAAAAGGAAGGAAAGAAAAAGGAAGAAGGGAAGAAAGGGAAACCAATTAAGTTACCCATCATGATGGAAATGTGATTATCTAGAGGAAGAATTGGCACATTTTTTAAAAATAGCCACTCAATAAATATTTTAAGCTTTGTTTGCCACACATGGTCTCTAACTCTATTCTTCTTTATTTTGTTTTTTCCCATCTATTTAAAATATAAAAAGAATTCTTAGTATCTGCATCATAAAAAAATACATGGTCTAGTTTTGGCAAACACTGATTTGGAATGTTAAACAGGACTCAAAATTAGTTTGTATTCAAATTTAAGAATTAAACACTAAGGAGAAACAAAACATTTGATGGAAATTTTTAGTAAGTAGTTTAAAAGGGAAATATTTTTAAAAATCATAGAACGCCAATTCAGTAAAATTAATATTATTGTTAATAATAATATATAAAACCAAATTAAACTCATTACCATTGAATCATTGTAACTCAAAGGGGCCATGTAGGACAGTGCAGAACTGCCCTTGTGAGTTACATCTTTTTCTTTTCTTTAAATTGTTTTATTAGGGGCTCATGAGTTAAATCTTTATGATGGTAGAAAGAATCATCTTTTTCCCAAAGAGCTCTGCTGTTGGTTTCAAACTGCTGACCTTGCAATTAGCAGCCCAATGAGTAATCCATTATGCTACCAGGACTCCTAATAATAATGTAAAATAACATGTTTAAGGAGGAACTCGGGTAAAATAGCTTTAAAATCTATTTATTGTTGTTATAATATTTTTCTAATTGAATGATACACCTAGATCAGGTATTTCTTTTATTTTAAGTCATTTTATTGGGAGCTCTTTTTTTAAATCATTTTATTGGGGCTCATCCAACTCATCACAATCAATACATACATCAGTTGTATAAAGCACAGTGATACATTCATTATGTTAATTCCTCTAAATATTTGCTCTCCACGTAAGGCCCTGGCATCAGCTCTTCATTTTTCCGTTCCCTCCCTGTTCCCACCTCCCTGATGAACCCTTGGTAATTTATAAATTATTTTTTCTCATATCTTACTTTGTCCAACATCTCCCTTCACCCACTTTTCTATTGTCTATCCCCCAGAGAGGAGGTTATATGTAGATCTTTGTAATCGGTTCCCCCTTTCTACCCCACCTTCCCTCCACCCTCCGGGTATCGCCATTCTCACCACTGTTCCTAAACAGATCATCCATCCTGGATTCCCTGTGTTTTCAGTTCCTATCTGTACCAGTGCACATCCTCTGGTCTAGTCAGCTTTATAAGGCAGAATTGGGATCATGATAGTGGGGGAGGAGGAAGCATTTAGGAACCAAGGGAAAGTTGTATGTTTCATCATTGCTACACTGCACCGACTGGCTCGTCTCCTCCCCACTACCCGTCCATAAGGAGATGTCCACTTGACTACAGATGGATTTGGGCTCCCCACTCCACATTACCCCTCATTCACAATGATATGATTTTTTGTTCTGTTGATGCCTGATACCTCATCCCTTCGACACCTCCTGATCACACAGGCTGGTGTGCTTCTTCCATGCGGGCTTTGTTGTCTCTGAGCTAGATGGCAGCTTGTTTGCCTTCAAGCCTTTAAGAACCCAGATGCTGCCATCTAGCTCAGAAGCAACAAAGTCCACATGGAAGAACACACCAGCCTGAGTGAGCGAGTGGTCCCAAAGGGATCAGTTACCAGGCATCAAAGAACAAAAAATCATATCATTGACTGCACACCTCCATGATAGGATCGCTGAAGACAAATGGGTGCATAAGCAAATGTGGTGAAGAAAGCTGATGGTGCCCGGCTATCAAAAGAGATAGTGTTTAGGGTCTTAAAGGCTTGAAGGTGAACAAGCGGCCATCTAGCTCAGAAGCAAATAAGCCCACATGGAAGAAGCACACCGGCCAGTGCGATCACGAGGTGCCCAAGGGACCAGGTATAAGGCATCATGCAAAAAAAAAAAAGATATAAGTGTGTGTATGTATGTGTATATATGTGTATATGTATATATGTATGTATATATATATGTATATATATATCATATTAAATGAAGGGGGAAGTGCAGAGTGGAGACCCAAGGCCCAAGTGTCGACCAATGGAGATCCCCTCACAGAGGGGTTTAGGAGAGGAGATGGGTTAATTAGGGTGTGAGGTAGTATCGATGAAGAACACAGCTTTCCCCCGGATCCTGGATGCTTCCTCCCCCCAACTACCATGATCTGAATTCTACCTTGCAGGGCTGGATAGGACAGAGGCTGTACACTGGTGCATACGAGGGTTGGAGGTACAGGGAATCCAGGGTGGATGATACCTTCAGGACCAAGGGTGTGAGGGACGATGCTGGGAGAGTGGAGGGTGAATGGGTTGGAAAGGGGGAACTGATTACAAGGATCCACATGTGACCTCTTCCCTGGGAGAGGGACAGCAGAGAAGGGGGGAAGGGAGACTCCGGATAGGGCAAGATATGACAAAACAACGATGTATAAATTACCAAGGGCATATGAGGGAGGGGGGAATGGGGAGGGAGGAGGGGAAAAAAAAGAGGACCTGATGCAAGGGGCTTAAGTGGAGAGCAAATGCCTTGAGAATGATTGGGGCAGGGAATGTATGGATGTGCTTTATACAATTGATGTATGTATATGTATGGATTGTGGTAAGAGTTGTATGAGTTCCTAATAAAATGTAAAAGAAGAAAAGGGAAAAAAAAAAAAAAAAAAAAGAACCCAGATGCTATATCTTTCGATAGCCGGACACCATCAGCGTTCTTCACCACATTTGTTAGGCACCTGTTTTGTCTTCAGCGATCATATCATGAAGGTGAGCATCATGGAATGCCAGTTTAATAGAACAAAGTATTCTTGCATTGGAGGGGGTACCTGAGTAGAGGCCCAATGTCCATCTGTTACTTTAATGCTAAACATATAATTTTATGTGCATAAATCTATTTACCCATGCTCATATATAAATATATTTACATATGTACATGCCTTTATTAAGACCTGTATAAATGCCTTTTGCCTCCTAGCTCTTTCCTCTATTTCCTTTTATTTCCTTTTGTTTATTGGGAGCTTGTACAGCATTATCACAATCCATCCATCCATCGTGTCAAGTACATTTGCACATATGTTGTCATTATCTTCAAAATACTTTCTTTTCAACTTAGGTCCTTAGTGTCAGTTTGTTTTCCCCCCATCACCCAGCCTCCCTCTCACATGAACCCTTGATAATGGTTCTTACATACAATCACTGTCTCCCTTCACCCAATTTTCTGTTGTCCTTCCCCCTGGGAGGGAGGTATAGCTCGATCACTGTGATTGGTTCCCCCTTTATCCCCCTTCCTTTCCCTTCTGGTATCGCTACTCTCATTATTGGTCCTGAGGGGTTCATCTGTCCTGGATCCCTGTGTTTCCAGCTCTTATCTGTACCAATGTACATCCTCTGGTCTAGCTGGATTTGTAAGGTAGAATTGGGGTCATGATAGTGGGGGTGGGGGGGAAGCAATGAAGAACTAGCGGAAAGAGACTGCTGGGAATATGGCGACAGAGTGACACATACCAGAGGGGCTCCAAAGAATTCAACCTAGGAGAGTTGCTTAGTGGGAAATTCAACATGACTGCAATGCATAAAGATAAGTAGGCACAGACCCACGGGGTTTTGAGGGGCTGGGGGCTTGTGGCTTACCTCAGTGGAATCCGGCTGGAGCTTGATCTTGACCCCGCCACTGTCTCTGCCGGAGCTGAAACCATTTGAAGCCCATAGGGGGGTTTGGTATCAACACAGCCACAGTTTGCCCCACCTGCCTCATGGCAGGGACTGGATCCTTGCAGCTCCACTGGCAGGGATCAGGGATCATCTACATTGTTGCTTTTGTTTCCATCTCTGCTGTCTGCCCTCACACACATACACACAGTTCTGGAGGTCTGCACAGGGCTTTTTCTTGGCAGAGCCACAGCTTGCCACATCTGCCTCAGGGCCGGCCCTAAACCCTCATAGCTCCATGGGCAGGGATGGGGTTAAGCTACATTGTTGGTTTGTTTCAATCTCTGCTCTCTGTCCCCCCCCACCCCCAGTCTTGGAGGGCTGTGTAGGGGCTTTTTATTGGCTCCAGCTTGCCTTGACGCAGCCTCCTTGGGGCAGGGACTAAACCTTGCAGCTCCAAGGGTGGGGATCGGGACTCAGCTACATTGCTTATTTCCATCTCTTCTCTATATTCCCTGCCCAGTCTAAGCGGTCTTACCTTTTTTTTCTATCCTCTTTGTCTCTTTCCTGTTCTCTCACACTCCACTGCTGGCCTCCATACCACAACCCTTAGCCTAGGGCATTTACGCCGGCAACACAGCCAACCAAGTGAACTCCACTCTGTATAGCCAGCCCCAGGCATGGGAAAGCCATCCTTTCCCTCCAGGGGATACTCTACCAAGGGAATTACCGGGAAATTCCTGCCTGTGTACGTGGGGGCATAAGGCAGCTCGACCAACACTCGACAACAATCAAAGCTCTTGCAGGAACCTCTGCAACATCAAAGCAGGCAACCCACAAGCCTCCTGGGGCACTCCCCTGAAAGAGAAGCCATGGGAGGACAAAGTTAAAGGTTAATTCCATAGTGAAATTAGCTATAGGAAGTTCAAAGAAGCATTCCTACAAGTCTCGCAGAGAGAGGGAGTGCTCTTCAACTCCCTGGAAAATGGTACCTGGCTCCTCTAAAACAACGCAACGCAAACAGCCATCTGTGCCAATGACCTCAACAAAGAAAACAGGAGAAACAACAGGAAATGGCAGAAGATTTCCTGTACATAACAACATGAATAGAAGCAGACATTGAGCTGCCACAGAAATAAATTTTCAGAATGCTGCTTGGAGTCATACAGGATATGAGGGAAACAATACAGAAAAAGGATGAAATAATAGAGGAGATAAAGGCCACACACCAAAAGGAAATACAGGAGCTTAGGGAGGAGATAACAAAAACTAGTAGCAGAAACACAGACCTTGAGAATTGACTGGAAGAAGCAGAGAACCGCATCAGCGACTTGGAGGACAGCCAAGCAGACTTTAAGAAGCGTGAACAAATATCTAATAAAATCATCAGAGAAGCTGAAGAAAACCTAAGGGCTATGTCTGATGCTATGAAGCAGAACAACATTAGAATTATTGGCTTACCAGTAGAGGACACAACAATGATGTCATCTGCAACAACAGTGAGAGAATTCTTGAAGGAAAACTTCCCCAGCTTAATGGATGAAAAACAACCATTCAGAAGGCGGAAAGAACACCAACTAGACTAAATCCCAAGAAGAAGTCACCAAGGCACATAATAGTTACCCTATCCAACTTTGAGGAAAAGGAGAAAATCATGAGAGCAGCTAGAGAAAATCAAACACTCACATATAAAAGTTTCCAAATAAGAATATGCTCAGACCTATCAGCAGAAACTATGAAGAAAATGAGAGATTAGAGTAACGTATTCCAAAAATTGAAGGAAAACAACGTAAACCCAAGAATACTCTACTCAGCCTAATTACCAATCAAGATAAATGAAGAAGAGTCTTCCAGACAAGGAAAAAGTCAAAGAATACATTAGAAGAAACCCAGCCCTACAAAAGATCCTTGCCAACCTAGTATGGGCAGAAGAACAAAACTCATCAAGCATAAATAAGAGACTGCCATATAGAACAACCTCACCCAGAGGGCAACAAAGAGCAAACAGACGGCAAGATAGCATTGGCTTAAGGATTGAAAGAGCTCAAGAATGATACACACACACATGTACAACAGGCTAATGAGAAAGGAAAGTAGGAAAACACCCAACACAAAAGGTATAACATGACATCACAAAGTCCTCAGATGGAGATAATAACCCTGAATATCAATGGCATGAACACAGGCATTAAAAGACTGAGACTAGCAGACTGGCTTAGAAAACGCAACCCATCAATCTGTTGCCTACAGGAGACACAAAACAAAGCTACAGACAAAAATGGGCTAAGAACCAAAGGCTAGAGAAAGTCATACCAAGCAAACAACAATTAAAAAAAGCAGGTGTTGCAATCCCAATCTCAGATAAAATCGACTTCAAAGTGCAAACAATAAAAAGAGATAGACACTATATAATGCTCAAGGGAATGGTAGACAAAGAACCAGTAAGCATTCTAAACAAATGGAGAGACCCGCTCACTACTTCAACCAAACACTCCAAAGATTAAAAAAGAAATCATAGCCTCAACAATTACAGTGGGTGACTGCAACACACAGCTCTCTAAAAAAGATAGATCACAGGGAAAGAAACTCAATAAGGCGGCTACAGATCTTTATAATCAGACAATTTGACCTGATAGATATTTACAGAGCTTTTCACATTCTTGTCAAGTCCACTTGGCACATATTCGAAGATAGACCACATGCTGGGGCATAAGGTGATCCAACATAAATTTAAGCACATTGAAATAATACAGACCCCTCTCTCTGACTACTGTGCCATAAGGCTGGAAATCAACAAAAGGAAGACAAAGAAAACAAGAGCAAACAATTTCAGGATGAATAACTCTCTACAACAAAAGGAGTGCATACTGGCGCAGATCAGAGATGAAATTAGGAAATTTCAAGAAACCAACGAGAATGAGCACATGACGTACCAAAACTTATGAGGCACAGCAAAGGCAGTCAGAGGAAGTTTCATAGCAATACATGCACCCCTGAGAAAGGAAGAGAGACTCATGATTGATATGCTGGCACAAAATTTATAACAACTAGAGCAGAGTCAGCAGGACAAACCTACTAATAGCAAAAGAAAAGAAATTATAAAAATGAGTGCTGAGATTCAGGAGAGGAAAATAAGCAAACTATGGAAAAAATTAATACTGCTAAAAGTTGGTTCTTTGAAAGAATAAACAGAATCGATAGACCACTGGCAAACCTAACCAAAGAAATGAGGGAACAAATTTCAATAGCAAGAATAAGGGATGAAAGAGGAGTCATTACTCTAATGAAATCCAAAGGATAGTTACACAGTACTATGAAGGATTATACTACAATGAATTCAACAATTTGTAAGACATGGACAAATTCTTGGAAAAACAATCCCTCCCTAGACTATCCTCAGTTGATGTCAAGAATCTCAACAGAGCCATAGCAATAGAAGAAATAGAAAAGGTTATCAAGGGATTACCAACAAAAAAAATCCCCTGGGCCAGATGGCTTCACTGGAGAATTCTACCAAGAACTTAGGGAAGAACTAACACCAATCTACACAAACTCTTCCAGAACATAGAAAAAGAGCAAACTTCCAAAATCCTTCTATGAAGCTAGTATAATTTTGATACCAAACCCGGGCAAGGAACCCACAAGAATCGAGAACTACAAAACAATATCCCTAATGAACATTGATGCAAAAATCCTTAACAAAATACTAGCCAACAGAATAAAAAAAGTATATAAAACAAATAATTCACCATGCCCAAGTGGGATTCATACCAGGGATGCAGGGATGGTTCAACATACGAAAGACCATTAGTATTATTTGTCACATTGACATGAAAAACTCTAAGAACCACATGATAATATCGATAGATGCAGAAACTGCATTCGACTACATCCAACTCCAATTTCTGTCTAAGACACTTGAGAAGGTAGGAATGGAAGGAAAATTCCTCAAGAAAATAAAAGTTATATATGAAAAACCAACGGCCAACGTGGTAGTCAATAGAGAAAAGACTAACATAATCCCACTGAAAAAGGGGACCAGAAAACAGTGCACCTTGTCCCCACTCTTATTTAATATTGTGATGGAGGTTTTAGATAACAGCATAAGGCAAAGGTATTAGTCAGGGGAAGGAAGAGGTGAAACTATCGTTATTTGCACATGATATGATTTTATATATGGAAAATCCCAAAAATCCCACAAGGGGAGTATTGGAAGCAATAAAGGAGTTTGGAAGAGTGGTAGGATACAAGATTAACAAACATAAGTCCATCGGACTGTTATACACATCGAATAAGGCCACAGAAGAGGAGATAAAAAAGGTGGCAACCTTCACAATAGCCAAACACAAATTGAAATATCTAGGGATATACCTGAGGAAAAGAACAAAAGATCTATATGGGGAAAACTACAGAACACTATTACAAGAAAACAAGAGCGACCTCAACTAATATTCCATACTCGTGGATTGGAAGACTCAATATATTGGATGACTCGATATAGTCAAGATGTCAGTTCTGCCAAAAGCTCTACATAAGTTTAATGCAATCCCAATACAATTACCCTCATCTTTCTTCAAAGAAATGGAAAAACTGATTACCAACATCATATGGAGAGGAAAAAAGCCGAGAATTAGCAGAGAACTCCTCAAGAAGAAGGACACAGTGGGAGGGCTTGCTTTACCTGACTTTAGCACATACTATACAGCCAGAGTTGTCAAAACCGCATGGTATTGGTACAATGACAGATACTCAGACCAATGGAAAAGAACTGAAAATCCAGATATAAAATCATCAGCATACAGACAACTGATCTTTGATAAGGGCTCCCAAAATATCAAGTGGGAAGCAGATGCCCTCTTTAACAAGTGGTGCTGGAAAAAATGGGTATTTACCTGCAGAAAAATGAAGCAAGATTCTTACCTCACTCCATGCACAAGAATAAACAAAAGGTGGATCACAGATCTGGAAGTTAAACGCCAAACTATTAGGGCCATCAATGAGGGAATTGGGATCAACTTGAGAACTTTGGCACAGGGAATACAGAGGCTATCAGAAATAGGGAAGGACACAAACACAGAGGAGGCACAAATTGACAAATGGGATATACTGAAGATAAAACACCTGTGTACATCAAAAGAATTTACCAAGAGAGTAATAAGAGAGTCCACGGACTGGCAAAACATCTTTAGCAATGACACATAAGACAATGGAATTATTACGAAAATCTACAATACTCTGCTAGCTTCCATAAAGAAAAAAACCAATAGCCCACTTGAGAGGTGGGCAAAGGACCTGAAGAGAAGTTTCACAGGGGCAGAAATCCGAATGGGCAATAAACATATGAGAAAATGTTCCCAATCTTTAGCCAAAAGAGAAATGCATATTAAAACAACAATGAGGTACAACCTAACACCCTCAAAGATAGCCCAATTAAAAAAATCAGAAAGCAACAAGTGCTGGAGGGGTTGTGGGGAGACAGGAACTTTCATCCACTGTTGGTGGACTTGTAAGGATGTACGACCACTATGGAAATCGATCTGGCAATATCTAAAACAGATGGAAATTCAGTTACCATATGACCGGCAATCCCCCTACTGGGCATATACCCAGAAGAGGCAAAAAACAAACCAAGGCCAGACATCTGTGCTCCAATGTTCACTGCGGCACAGTTCATAATTGTAAGGAGTTGGAAGCAACCCAAATTTCCATCAACTGACGATTGGATTAAAAAACTGTGGTATATACATACAATGGAATACTACGCATCACTAAAAAGCAGTGATGAACGTATGAGGCACATAGCGGCATGGGAAGAACTGGAGGAAATCATGCTAAGCGAAGTAAGTCAGGCACAAAAGGACAAGTACAACATGAGTCCGCTGAGGTAAGAATTTAAAAAAATTTTTTTTAAAAAAAGCAAAAGTGGCATAGGGAAAAAAGCTACTGTATACAAACATTTTAGGGGTGAAGACGGTGTAGTATGGAAGAGACCAGACCAAAACCAGGGATGTACATGGTAGACAATGGTGGAGGAGGTGGGGAAAGGAAAACAAAAGGATGAATACAAGGAAGAAAAGGGTAGTGGGGTCATGGGGCATTAATCCACCCAAGGGGAGGGTATTGTTTATATTTCCACAGGGAAAGTGGGACCAGACTTCAACCCAGTGTCGCAAGGTGTGAATGCAATATCCAGGCGTGGAGGAGGGAACCGGTGGAGAGGTCTGGGAGGCTAGCCCCAGCACCATAAATTAAGTGGATTCCTGCCCCTCCCCCAAAAAGAATTTGTTCCAAAGGACGACATTGACTCTGCAACTCTGGGAGATGGACATATTTAATCAGAGCACACGGGAGCAGATGAAGGGGCAGGAGGAGAGAGTGGAGCACAGCCTGGACTACCAGGCCGTGATGATGATGTTCCTGAGTAGAGCAGCCAGTCCACAGAGAGAACAACATGGCTGGCCCCACTATGAGACATGATGCCCCTCAGTGACTAAGGGCGATACAGGGGACAGCACCGGAGACACAGTGTGGGAATTGCACCTGACCTGATCCCACCACACCGAGGCAAATCACTGGGGGAGTGCAGCGGAACAGCAAGGGAAGGGAGTGGCAAGGTCCCCAGGGAATGCTGAAAGTGGACTTTGGGGCCAGGGCGTGGTGCCCCAACAGACTGAACTGGAAAACGCTCCTAAGGGCCAGTAAACGATCCCTGAACTAACTACAAGCTTTTCTCTTGTGAACTGCTTTGTTCTGTTCTTTGTCAGTGGTTTGTTTTTGTTGTTTTGTTGTCTGGTTGTATACTGTTGCTTTGTTTTCCTCTGTCTAGTTTTCGTGCATGTTAGTGACTCCACAGGTCTGTCTGAATAGGACAGGCTGGATGAACTATCTGGAGGAAAAACAACGGGACCGACTGTTCTGGGGGGACTTGGGGTTGGGGGGTAGGGGGGGTAAGGAAGTGGTGTTAACAAACCCAGGGACAAGGGAAAACCATGGAACCCCAAATGGTAGAGAAGGGGGAGTGGCTGGCCTGGTGGGAAATGATCAAGGGTAAGGGTGCTTAGAGAAGAGGTATACTCTAGCCCAGGTGGCGATGAAGCATGGTAGTAGGGCAGGAGGAAAGTCAAGGGAGATGGAGGAAAGAGCTAGGAGTCAAAGGGCATTCATGGAGGTCTAGACAAAGACATGTACATGCAAATATATATAGGAGGATGGAGGCAAAGGGCTTTTATAGAGGTCTAGATAATTACATGTATATATGCAAATATATTTATATATGAGGATGGGGAAATAGATTTATGTGCATATATTTATAGGTTTAGTATTAAGGTAGCAGGACATTGGGCATCCACTTAAGTACTCCCTCAATGCAAGAATACTTTCTTCTATTAAACTGGCATTCTATGATGCTCACCTTCCCGACACAACCGCTGAAGACAAAGCTGGTGAATAAGCAAATGTGGTGAAGAGAGCTGATGGTGCCAGGCTATCAAGAGATATAGTGTCTGGGGTCTTAAAGGCTTGAAGGTAAACAAGTGGCCATCTAGCTCAGAAGCAACATAGCCCACATAGAAGAAGCACACCAGCCTGTGTGATCACGAGGTGCCGAAGGGAACAGTTATCAGGCATCACAGAACAAAAAATCCTATCATTGTGTGCTCACCTCCACAATACGATAAATGAAGACAAATGGGTGCATAAGAAAATGTGGTGAACAAAGGTGATGGTGCCTGGCTATCAAAAGATATAGCGTCTGGGGTCTTAAAGGCTTGAAGGTGAACAAGTGGCCATCTAGCTCAGAAGCAACAAAACCCACATGGAAGAAGCACACCAGCCTGTGTGATCACGAGGTGTTGAAGGGATCAGGTATCAGGTATCATCAGAACAAAAAGATCTTACCATAGTGAATGAGAGGGTGGTGTGGAGTGGAGACCCAAAGCCCATTTATAGGCCACTGGACATCCCCTTGCAGAGGGGTCTCAGAGAGGAGATGAGCCAGAGTGCGATGTAGCAATGATGAAAAATACAACTTTCCTGTAGTTCCTAAATGCTTCCTCGCCCACCCCGCCCCCGTCACCCTACTATCATGATCCAATTTTACCTTGCAAGTCTGGCTGGACCAGAGGATAGGAACCAGAAACACAGTGAATCCAGGGGAGACACAGGGAATCCAGGGCAGATGATCACTTCAGGACTAGTAGTGTGAGTGGCAATACTGGGAGGGTAGAGGTGGGTAGGTTGGAAAGGGGGACCTGATTATAAGGATCTACATGTGACTGCCTCCCTGGGGGACGGACAACAGAAAAGTAGGTGAAGGGAGACATCAGACAGAGCAAGATATGACAAAATGATAATTTATAAATTATCAAGGGTTCATGAGAGAGGGGTTAGTGGGGAGGGAGGGGAAATATGAGGACCTGATGCCACAGGCTTAATTGGAAAGCAAATGTTTTGAGAATGATGAGGGCAATGAATGTACAAATGTGCTTCACACATTGATGTATGTATGGATTGTGATAAGAGTTGTATGAGCCCCTAATAAAACAATTTTAAAAAAAGAACTACAGGAAAGTTGTATATTTCATCGGTGCTATGCTGCAGCCTGACTGGTTTGTCTCTTCCTTGTGACCCTTTTGTAAGAGGAGGTCTAACTGTCTGCAGATGGGCTTTGGGTCTCCATCCATGTTCCCCCTCATTCATATCGATGTTTTTTTGTGCTGGGTCTTTGATGATCCCTTCAACACCTCATGATCACAAAGCTGGTTTGTTTCTTCCATGTGGGCTTTGTTGCTTCTTAACTACATGGCTGCTTGTTTATCTTCAAGCCTTTAAGACCCCAGGCGCTATATCTTTTGATAGCCAGGCACCATAAGCTTTCTTTACCACATTTGCTTATGCATCCTTTTTGTCTTCAGTGATCATGTTGGGAAGGTGAGCATCACAGAATGCTGGGTTATTAGAAAAATAAGTGTTCTTGTGTTGAGGGTGTACTTGAGTAGAGACCCAAGGTCTGTGTGCTACCTTAATACTTAACATATAAATATATGTACATAGATCTATTCCCTAAACCCAAGGAAACTAATAATGATGAGAAAAAAGAGACAAATATTTTAAGGGAACAATGGCAAATTAGCAAATTAAGGTAAGTAAAATAAATGAAAAAGAGGATAAGGAGCCATTTAGATCTGTTACTTGAAAGCTTTTATTATTATTATCCTTTCAGGTTGCTTATTGTGTGCCACAACTCCCTCTGCACAAAGATGATTTGGATGACAGCTCAAAATTTACTGGCACCTTACATATATAAGAATCACATATATGAGGAGTATCAAAAAAAATTAAAAAAGGATACAAAGCTTTGCCCAGTGGGTTTGATGACAGAGAAGAAGCAAAGAAATAAACATGGGAGGTGCTGTCAACCATCCAAACAGATGAGTTGAAAAATGGTTCCAAGAAACAGATTTGACAAATGTATTAAGTGTAATGGAGAGTACTTTGAAGCGTATAAGGTTGTTTGTAAAAAAAATTTTTAATTCATAGTTTGGGGGAGGAGTGGAAATCATTTTGGGGGGTACCCCCTTGTAAAAAAGGAGTTTTGGTAGCTCCAAATGGTTAAATATTTTTGACGATTCATGAGCTGAGCCAGTTCACAGTTTGAAAAAGTTACGGAAGCTAAGTCTCCTAGAGCAGGTATTCAGCTTGACAAATTATTGGCAACGATGGCTATAGTGTACACTTATTCCTAACTTATGAACTAACTAGCTTACTATCCAACATTTTGTACTTAGGACCATAAAAAAAATCTGTTTGAAAAAACTTTTTTAAGTAAGAAAGCAGCAGGCAAGTCAGCAACAATTATGAAGCACACATACACCCCTGCCCCCCACCGAATCTGGTCTCTCGTCAGCCCTGATGAAGCTGAGCTCTGCTCCTTCCTGCTGGCCAGGGCCCTGTCCATCTGCCATATGGCTATTCTGGGTTCCCAGCTCCTGTGCAGCCTAAGACTTCTCCAGCTCAAAATTGCTGTGGGCTGGGAAGAGGAAGGCAAAGTATTGGAAAGCGTCCTTGGAAGAAAGTGCAAGCACGTTTAATGACTCCCAAGTGAGAGGAACTGGGACTAAAAAGCTTCAGCTTTGGTGGGGCTGGCAGTGCAGTCAGGCACCTAGCCACCAGACTCTCAGTACTCCGCAAAGAAGGCCTTGCGTCAGGCCTAGAGGGCAGAGCAGGTTCCGGGATCAAGAGCTCAGAGCTTGCAGGGTGGGAGTGGAGCCCTGGAGGCAGCACCACAGGGAAGCTCTGATCCAGCACTGGAGGACAGAAGAGTGGTTACGCCATGGACCCCCAGTCACACAGCCCACCTTTATCCAGCTTTGTTTCTTTCTCCACCGAGGATAATCCAATACGGGGCTCCTCATGAGGAGGAGCCTATCAGCCAATCTTAGCTGTTGCTAGTTACATGATCTTATTTTCTAAAACCAAAAGCAAAAAAGAGAGCTAAATGGGTGGTTTAAAAACAGCATGAAAAAACCCTCCAATTTCTCATAACACAGATCTTCACATCAAGAGGAGTGGATGTACTACTGGTGTTTCTCGGGTTAGAGAAGAAAAAAAGGTCACAAAAGAAGTATTGCTTTCGGAACTGCTGTAATTAACCACAAATGCAATCAGTGTACTCAGTTGAATGCCTAACATCTCCAGTTGTCTTTTCACAAGAGTGCATGTGCATGCTATCTTTTTATGTTAGACATGTCAAAATTTTTCATTTAAAAATAAAGAGGTTCAAAATATCATAGTTGCTTCCTGTGTGTGTACTATACTGTGTAGGTATTTGCCTACTGAATTCCAATTCTACGCTGTCATCGGAGAGAACCCCGAGCTAGATCACGTTGTCATGACACTTCTGGTCAGACAGCCGACAAGCTGAGAACCTGCTGCCCTGGACGGGCGAGGGTGGCCACCAGCACCGGGGAGGTTAGAGCGGCACTGGCCTCTCAAAGACGTGGATTCTTAGACTTTATCCTGGAAACCCACAATGTCCTGTGCTGGTTTACTAAAAAAGTTTATAATTCACAAGTTGAAACCATCTTCCTAATTAAAATGTCATCATTTCACTGTGGGGGCTTGGTATCTATGGTGATGCAGGAACTAATCCAGATCAAAATCTCTATTACCTATTTTTGAAAGCTAGCTGTAGCTTGAAGTAATGGAGTCTGTTGCAATCCTGAAAAGATCATAAAGCCTCCTCTTTCTTTTTTTTTTTTTTTGGTTTCTGTCACTGAAAGGTTCATAAGGGTCAGTAGAAAACACAAACCCACACCCACCCCTCCCACCCCCCCCACACACACACACGCACACACGTGAAGAGAGGCAGAGCAATACAGCAATAATGGGAGAGCTGCAGGTAGCTTGCTACTTAACATGTGTACACCCAACCCATGTTTTTTCCAATTTCCTACAAAGTGAAAGGATGTTTTCTCTAACGTGGAGACATGAAATGCTTCACCTACAGACAGTCTCTAGATCATCACAGTCTTCTGATGTTTTGTAAAGGAGGCGGCAGGGCTCTTACTGGTAATATGTACAGCAGGGCTTTTGTGAGATCAGCAGTGCACTGGGATCGAAGTGGTTATGGAAGTTATGGCTCTGAAAGTGTAAATTTTTGTAATACTACAATAGAATCTTTGTAATACAACAAGGAAAAATAGAATGAGACTCAAAGTCATCTGCACTTCCAGAAAAATTTTGGTTTGAAAAAAGAATGCTAAAAAACAGGGGTACACTGGCTTTAAAAAGAATAACCAGTTATTGCCGACACTAGGAGTGGCCATGCAGCTGAAGGGACAGCACATCTGCAAAAGTTGCAACTGGGTGGCTCTTGATATAATTTACCTCCTCTAACCCTAAGTTGTTTTATTTAAAGCAATTAGAAAAATCCCCCTTACAGTTATAGCCTCAGATACTTTACTGAAGGCAATCCGTGAAATTTTTATAACCAGCTACATTGCTCAAAAGCACACAGGTTGGATGACGGTGACACCTCACAGAGGCTAGATAATGCTGAGTTTTCTCTTATTCACCTGACTGTTAGTGATTAAAAGCTAGGCCCCGCTATTAAGTTAGTAAACAAAGACATCCCAGGACTGGACAAAGACTTAACACACCTTATGGTTCTGGTCGCTTGCTCTTGGTCAACAGTTGTTTCCCATGGTTAACCTGACACCTGAGTTAATAAACAGCATCTCCTCTAGTGCCTCCCCCAAGCGGAGAGTCCAAAGCCAAAGGTATATAGAGATTCTCTATATATCCCGATTTCAAACAGAATGCCACAAAGACAGTCTGGTTTGCACTGCTGTGGTCTCCTTACTGGTACACCTTCGAAAGAAAAATTCTTTCTTCCTCGGAATCACAGTGCATACATTGGCTGCACCACTCCAAAGTAAAGTAGTTGCACTTCGCACAACACTCTCACTTAGAGCCTGCACGCAATAAACCAGGGAAAATAATGCCCACTTATTTACAGCAGACTCAAGTAGGTGACAACAATTTGATTTTTTAATGATCTTAATTTATTAGCCAACAGTCAAATCACCAAAGTGATTTATGATAATTAAGATGGATAATTTCTGATGTTCTCAAATATCATTGATTCAACACTTGGCAAAGATATTGCTGAACACTATTGTCTTGTACTATTTTAAGTTTTACAATGAACAGATATTGAAAGTGACAGCCATCAACTACTTATTCAACAAAAAAGAGTCAAGAGTTATGAGAAACAAACATAAATAACAAATGGATTAACTGTGAATGACAGCCTGTGATTTAAGTTGCTTATTAATATTAAGCTATTTGTGTAATGTTACATGAATGTGATAGCATTTCCAAATTAAAATAGCTCTGTCTATATTTACAATAAACATTAAGATCATATTTAAATATTTCAGTGATTAACAAATGGAAGAACACAATTTATCACAATAAAATGGTGATAACTTACAGCATCTATTTTAAGGGAAACTACGATGACTATTGAAGGCATGAAAAAAGGCCCTACAGGCGGAAGGTGAGTTGCCAGTCAGACTTGTGAGCAAGACTGTAGCCATTTTCACTTGAGTCAGCCATGTTTAAATATAATCTCTTTATTAATATATTTATCTTTGTCTGCTTTGTTTCCTAAGGGTTCAAACAAGCATTTGGAATCTTAATCCTTGAATCCTGCTTGGGGTTGACCTACTAGCCCAGGTGGGATAGTGGGTTACACATGAGTTGCAAACCCTCAAGGTCAGCAGTTTGAACTCACCAGTGATTCTTCAGGAGAAAGAGGAGGTGCTCTGCTCCCATAAAGATTTACAGCCTGGGAAACACACAGGGGCCATTCCACCCTGTCCTATAGGGTTGCTGTGAGTTGTAATAGATTCAATGGCCTGAGTTTGGGGTTTGATCGAACCGCTCCAACTTTCTTGGCCATTGTATAAGATTGATAAAGGACAGTGACCTGGAAAGTAGACATCAAGGTAATGAATCATAGGATTTTTTTTATGTATTCAATGAGCTGTTTTGTAGTCTTTTTTTAAAGCCAGTCATGTATTTTGAGAATTAGAGCCCATCTACATGTAATAATTAAATTAATATTGTTAGGGAAAAAAGTAAAAGTGTTGATTGGGAAAGGAAATGCATTAAACATCCATTGTGTTAGTCTGGGTACTTTAGAGAAACAAATTCACAGCAACTCATGTAATAAGAGAGTTTTATATAAAGGTTAAGTGAGCATCAAGAAAACATCCCAACCCAGTGCTGCCCAAGCCCGCAAGTCCAACATTAACCCATATGTCCAACACCAGTCCACAAAGTCCTCCTCCATCTCACAAAGCAGACACAATGACGCTGATTGCAGGAGAAAGCCAAGTCAATGAATGTGTAAACAACTCAGCGCTGGCAGGGGTCTCCACACAGCTGCTCCAGCACCCAGAGCTGCATCAGGATAGGTCCATGTGGCTTCTCTTTGGGGATGTCTTACAGGAAGTCAGCCTTGCCAGCTTAAGCAAGAAACTGGCTAAGGCAGCTGCACCTTGTCCAACCATCAGAATGCAAGAGACTCGAGAACTCGAAAGGTGAGGCCCACCGAGCCATTTTATCCCTCCACCCTTCAATTAATCCCACATGTGTTTATCGGCCAATCCACCCCTTGCCAACCTGGCACATGTACATAATTCTTTAGCTTCACAATTACAATTAAGTAACACCTACACCTTAACCCTATAATCCTGTAAAAATTTCCCCCCACCTATGAAAGTTTGTAAAGCCAACCACTTCATGTCTTTATCTCACCCAATTTTGGGTATCTGATTTATATACTGCCCACTTACATCAACCCAGTTCTCCAAGAAGACAATCATATTTTTCGACATGAAGAGTCTTCATTCCAGTTGGAACCTTGTGAAGTCTGCATCCATAAGCTAAGTCAAATCCAGACAGGCCATCCATAAAGTCGGCAACAATATGCACCAGTTCACAGGCTCAAAAATCTCCAGCTGGTCGGGTTCTGGTGAACTCAATGTGTGCTGCCTCACTCAGCCTCCACAGGGTGCCCATTGGTAGCCTTGCCTTTAGATCATGGGCTCTCACCAACTCAACAAGTCTAGCCCCCTTGAACTAAGTTATGAACCTTAGACCAGTCAACTGCTCTCATCTTCTCCTTTATTTCCTGTAAACCAAATCCACAGGTGTCTGTGGCCAAACTCAACCCGTCTCTTTATTGCTGGATTTCTCCCACTTCCACTCAACAAGTAGATCCAGGTGGTCACCTAGCAAGCATTTCAGCCAGCTCTCAGGCTCCCTTTAACATTCAGTCCCAGAGAGGAGTTTTCTTCATGGTTCCAGATTGTTTCCAGCTTCTGACAAAGACTACTACTGTTCCCTTAGTACTCCAAAGCAGTGGGTGGGGCATATATTTTCAAAGTTTTCTTTACAGGCATGTCCTAAACCCATATAAAGACCAAATTTTAATGGCTAAAGCAAATGGACTTACAAACTTTCTAATTTTCCTACTTTCCATATTTTCCCAGAAAACCAACCGAAGTAAATAGTGTGGCTTTATCTGACCTCTGTAGACAAAGAAGAAAAACTTCCATGAGGGTGAGGTCAAACAAACATCTACTCTCCATCTTATGATTTGTTTCTCCAGTACCCCACTCCCCAAGGTACCATAATGTGTTAGTCTGGGTACTTTAGAGAAACAAATCCACAGCAACTCATGTATAAGAGAGAGTTTTATATAAAGGTTAAGTGCGCATCAAGAAAACATCCCAACCCAGTGCTGCCCAAGCCCACAAGTCCAACATTAAGTCATTAACCCGTATGTCCAACACCAATCCACAAAGTCCTCCTCCATCTCACAAAGCAGATGCAATGACACCGACTGCAGGAGGAAAGCCTATCTGTGAATGTGTAAGCATCTCAACACTGACAGGGGTCTCCACAGGGCTGCTCCAGCACCCAGGGCTACATCGGGTAGGTCCATGCAGCTTCTCCTTAGGGATGTCTTGCAGGAAGTCAGCCTTGCAAGATGAAGCAGGGAACTGCTAAGGCAGCCGCACCCTGATGCAACCATCACAAAGCAAGAGACCTGGGAACTCGAAAGGCGAGGCTCACCCAGTCATTTATCTCTCTGCCCTTCAATTAATCCCACGTGCGTTTATCGGCCAGGTTGGCACTGTAAACTAACTACCTCATCCACTAAGCAGCTTCATTTTGCTCGGTGCTCCATTGGGTAGCATCCTATTATACCATTTTTCTCTTCCTCTGTTCCATTTAGTTATTAATTGGACTCTATGACTCCAGGGCATGGGTCTGGTTTGGGAGGGGAACAAAAGGAAAAGGACATACGTGAAAAACTCAAAGAAAGGCTGTGAGAAGAGAAAAGTGCACGGCATAAAACGCGCATCTTTAAACGCTGATGAGTGAATAACAAGGGAGAGGGTGAAAGTATCAATGAGAGAGAAAAACTCGTGAGAAAAGGATCTGAAACACAGGTGATGTGAAAGAGAGAAATCAAAGCACATCTGCTTGCAACACAATGGGGATTTGTGGCAAGACGAGAGGTTGATGGAAAGTAGAGAAAGTCTAAATTTAAGTCTAAAAAATTTAAACAGAAGCATGAATATTCTGTGGTATAGTGAGGGGGATAGTTTAGTTTAGTTACATAAATATATTTTTTGCTGTAAGAATTCCTTTTTTTTCACCACAAATTGATTTTCTCAAATAATTGTAGATGTAAAACCCTTAAACAAAATTAGGATTAACAGAAACTGTGGAGGAAGGGAGACAGCAATTGGTGTAAAATATGAAAATAATAATAATTTATCAAGTGGTCAAGGGGGTAGAAAGAAGAGCTGATACCAAGGGCTCAATAGAAAGTAAATGTCTAGAAAATAATGATGGCAACATATGTACAAATGTGCTTGATACAATGGATGTATGGATCGTTATAAAAGCTGTAAGAGCCCCAATAAAATGACCTTTTAATTAAACAAAATTAGCATTAACTGCTCAGTCTGATTCAAGAAGGGGAACAGCAGGCACTTCAGACCATGATTCTATTGCTTGCTGGCTGTGTAATCTTCAGCGAATTTCCTAACCTTTGTTTCCTTAACTATAAAGAGTGGATAATTATCTCTTTCTCACAGATTTGTTATAGTGATTAAGATAACAAATGTAAAGTGACTAACACAAAGCCTGGCAAAGAGCAGACATTCAGTAAAGGTTAGTTTCATTCTTAATTCCAACACTGCCTGCTGACACAACTGAACATCACCTCTGGCTGGTTGTAGTTCAAGAGGAGTAGAGACTAACAGCTGTCAAGCTCCCAAACACAGGGTCTTTTCACCAGAGCACCCTCTCTCCCAGAGAGCATTCTCTCCCTGATGTCATTACCTCTGCAAAGCAAGAAATGCTCGAAACCTAATTTTCAGACCATATCCCAGAGGATCCAGATCTGAAACAGACGGACATGCATGGCTAAGCCCATATATCAATTTACAGATGAGAAAGAGCAGTACAAACAGAATTGAACCAGAATATTGTTAATATTGGCTATAACTGCTAACATTTTCTCCCTTTAAGGAAAGATATATCGGAACCCAAATTATATTCAGAAGATAACTTTATATAAATTAATTCTAAATAAGAAAAATGAACTTAATAATCTTAATGGCCAATATCATCAAAGATGCTACAACTCTGAGCTTGACCGTCTTACAAAGAAACAGTGTTCTCATCCACTGAGGAGCATGCAAGGTTGCAGAACGAGTAGAGCCCCTGGGCTCTTGCTTTCTAAGATCCATGCAGAACATATCACAGCTACTGCTCAGACCCACTTTCATATTTATTCTTCCTTATCTTTCTAACTCACTCTTACTGCACCTTTCTAACTTCATCAGAGATAGGGTCGTGGCTAAATAACCACAACTTCCTACCTTAATGATATTTTGATTAATGTAAGAAAATCTGAATATATAATGAAACTATCAATATTTAAGGAATATTAAAAAGTTTGCCCGTTTTTTCATTTTAATACGAATTTCAGAAGTATATAAAGCAAAAAAAAAGTTGGCAATTAATGAAATGTACACAAAATAATAAAATGCACAATACTTACTAAAAGTAACTATTCTAGAAAACACTTTCTCATGGTAATGATACAAGAATACGAAAATTCACCCATTAAAGTAAGCATTTCTGTGTGGCCTGATAAAATGACCCATCTTTACTATAAACGTGTTGTAGTACTTCATTATTGCTTCCTTTGGGGGATGCCTTGGTCTAACTACCATATTAAAATGTTACAATGTATTGAATAAATAAAAATAAATGAGACACCACAGAAAATGGAATCTGCATATGTGGACAGATGCTGGGGAGCTGAATTGAAAACCACTTCTAAGAAGGCGCTGCTCTTCCTCCTTAATTCAGAGTAGAAAAACTGTTGAATAAAGTGTCTTTGCTACTCTTTATAAGATCTTAAAAGGGTGTCTTTTCTTATTTGATGTACAGAAGCACCTAATTATGGTGTATCCTCATCAGGAGATCTCCAGTTAAAATCTAAATGGCAGACTAAACGTGAGTGCTGGGAGTCAGGTCAGGGCCACCTCTGGGGGGGAGGGCAAGTGACTGTGAGTGGAGTGACCTCAGAAGTGTTGTAACGCAGCCTGTAGTGACGTTAACAAGTTTGGGGGAACATTCTGTTATCTTCAAATACCATTTTCTGTGAACTTTTGAAGCCCTCTTGTACTTGGTGGCAGTGATATTTCTTCTATATGTAAATTCCTGACTGTAATCACCTTTCAGTATATATACATGTATTCAAACAAACAGACAAACAAAACATTGCTTTCCATGAATATGACTCAGAGGCTCTGTGGGACAGAGTAGAACTGTTCCACAGGATTCCCCAGGCTATACATATTTACAAAAGCAGGTTGCCTCCTCTGTCTCCCAGAGGGCTGCTGAAGGTTTCGAACCACTGACCATTACGTTGATAGCTCAATGCTTAACCCATGACACCACCAAGGTTTTTCATGTATATACTACACTTTCAAGAGTTTATGTGAAAAAGTAACTGATGTTCAGTTATATTTTCAAGTTATAAAAGTTTATAATCATGTCAAATAAATACTTTCCTGATTTTTAGAATGTTTAAGGGTTAGTAATAACACTTTTACATAATAGAAAAGTACAAAACAAAATCTTTGGTTTAAATATATTTAAAAATCTAAATATTAATCACTGTATCTAGGTCCAACACAAATGGATAATACCTGATGGCACTGCAAATATCAAAGAACTATGAATAAACTCTGTCTTGTTTTTAAACTCTTTTTTTTTAATATGGAACGCTTCATGAATTTGCGTGTCATCCTTGTGCAGGGGTCATGCTAGTCTTCTCTGTATTGTTCCAATTTTAGTGTTTGTGCTGCCGAAGCGAGCACTACAAGAACTCTTTCAATAGATTAATACCTGAGAACATTTTCTACGTAAGTAAAATGAGCATCGGAGTTACCGTATATACCCGAGTGTAAGCCATCCCGAATATCAGCCGAGGCACCTAATTTTACCACAAAACTACACTAAAATGCTGAAAAACTTGGCTTATACATGGGTATATATGGTAACTTAGAAGAAATAATTAATGAATTTTAATTGTTTTAAATTACGGCATAGTGATTAAGGATACCAAACTCAGGGGGGAGTGGAAGGGAGGGGAAAAATGAGGAGCTGATACCAAGGGCTCAAGAAGAAAGCAAATGTTTTCAGAATGATGGCAACAAATGTACAAACGTGCTTGACACACGATGGATGGATGGATGGACGGATGGATGGATGGATGGATGGATGGATGGATGGATGGATGGATGGATGGATTGTGATAAGTTGTATGAGCCTCCAATAAAATGATTTTTTTAAAAAAAAGGATGCCAAACTCTGGAATTAACATACTAATGCTTTGGACCTTACCTATACCATTTACTAGCTGCAGGCTATGGACAAATTTAAACTCTCCATTTCCTCTTCTGCAAAAAGCAACAACCACAGTGCCAACTTTACTGAGCTGCGAAGCTTAAAGACAGTAAGTAGCAGGGTCTTGGGCAAACAAGCACACGTCAGGGGCATGCGGCTCTTCTAGCCAGGAGCTTTTCCTGCGTGGGTCTTGGTAAGAAGGCGGGGAAGATCTCTGTGCAATGAACCTTGTTGGTCCAGAAGACAGCTGTGACCTCAGAGGAGCAGCAGCAGAACCAGAAGGCAGGGCATGAAACAGAGTGGTGGGGCAAGTAAGGCTGAGTGCTTTCTGGCAGGAGGCTGGCTTATGAAGTGGGGTGCTACTGGGCATGCAATTGAGGGAGCTGGGTTTGCCCACCAAAGGAAGTGGAGTTGAAGGCCTTTCTGTTGCAGCTTCCTGGAGTAGGGTGCACCTGGGCACTTAATTCAGGGAGCTAGATTCACTGAAGGGCTTCAGGTTGAGAGTTACAGGGGAGTGGTGGCATGCCCTTTGGACATTGATTAGCAACCTTGAAAGAAGATGTCCTGATTGAACAACTGTATCCTCAGCATTTCTCACTAGCACTGTCACTGTTAGCTTCAATAAGCCCGCTAATCATGAATATTGTCTGTGAGTTCGATGTGGCTATTGCAGTGCATTATTTAAGTCAGTAGCTAGAAAAAATAGTGCTATGAATTACAGAACATATACTCAGAACAAATACTATCTACCTATTTATCTACATATATGCATCATATAAAATGTATTTCATATTACTGACAACATACATATCTCACTCACTCACTGCCATCGAGTCCATTCTGCCTTATATTGACTCTATAGATTGGAGTAGAACTACCCCTGTGGGTTTCTGAGACTAACTTTTAACAAGAGTAGAAAGCCCCATCTTTCTCCCTTGGAGCAACTGGTGGTTTTGAACTGCTGATCTTGAGGTTAGCATCCCAACCCATAATCCACTATGCTACCAGTGCACACTCAACTAATTTTAGTAGGATTAAATATATGTCGATTATAATCTTCTTTATATTTTGTACCCTATTCTCTAATTCAAATTATATAAATAGTTAGTACCTTAGCAATAAAGTTGGGACACATTAATTTTTAGAACTCAAGGTCAAATAAATATTCATTGGTAGTATGCCTTATTTTTCACATAAAAAAGGTATAGTTTGTAGTACCTGAGTTTCCACACCCTGCTCCAGTAGGCGCTTAGCTTGATTTTCCACTTCAAGCCGGGCTCTTCCAATAAAAAGTAGATCATTTTCTATTACTTCTATTCCAGAAAGATCGATTCCTTGAGATAGGTAATCTACCAAAAAAAAATGCATCCAGTAGATAAATATCAAGGTATCAAAATATCAGGTAAAACTTAATTTTAAAAATACTATATATTTTAAGTATCTGTTGAAAATAATATCCTTTCAAAAATCATTATTTAAGAAAAATATAGTTGCCCAAATACTTTATCTTTAATAAATAAAATTCTTTAGTTTGTGGAGTTCTTTAGTTCCAATAAAACAGAATAAGTATAGAAATCATGATTATCATAAATTCAAAGCAATGTCAACAGATTATATATAAACAGTGTTAACATGATTGATTATGTAGCGCAGTGGTTCTCAACCTTCATAATGCCACAGCCCTTTAACACAGTTCCTCATGTTGCGGTGAACCCAAACCATAAAATAATCTTGTTGCTACTTCAATACTATAATTTTGCTACTGTTATGAATTGGCCAACCCCTGTGAAAGGGTTGTTCAACCCCCAAAGGGGTCACGACCCCCAGATTGAGAACCACTAATGTAGATTAAGCTATAGCTACTTACACAGACTCTCCCACTATTATTGAAGAAAAATTTCAGAGAGGAATCAACTCTATTTACCTAATGACAATGTCCCTGTGTGGCAGTTTGCATTCAGCTATTATGTTAGTCCGGGTAGACAAGAGAAACAAATTCATAGGGTCTCAATAGATTTGTTTCTCTGGTATCCCACTCCCCGAACCATAATGTGAGAAACAATTCATAAACACACACATATATATAAGAATGATTGAATATTGAGAAAATGTCCCAGCCCAGTCCAGATCAAATCCATAAGTTCAATATTAGCCCATATATCTGATACCAATCTACAAAGTCCTCTTCAGACTCATGAAATACATGCAATGATGCTGAATGCAGGAACATCACAGGCTAGTGGGTTGAAAGTCTTGTGGATCCAGTGGTGTTGTAAGCATCTCAGCACTGGCAGGGTCTCTCTGGCTTTTCCTGCTCCAGAGGTCTAGCTGCATCAGGGTAGGTCAACGTGGCTTCTCCAGCTCCCAGGGCGTAGTGCCATGCGTCTTGTCAGTAGAGCGTCTCTCAGGGAGTGAGTCTTACCCGTAGAGAGTCTCCAAGGCAATAAGCAGAGAGCGAGAAGAGTCTCCCACCTCCAAGGAGGAAATACAGGAGTTCTCAGAATTCTCAAGAGAAGACCATGCCCACACAGAGGCCTCATGGGCTCTATCTTGATTGACAGGCTAGATTCCACCCCTTCACTCGTAATCTTCTCAAATTGACACCAGATTATGTAACTGCCACAGCTACTATGGAAAAGGGCAGCTCAAAGTCAACCAGTGGCACTCAGGAAGAAAGGCCTGGTTGTTTGCTTTCATAAAGATTACAGCCAAAGAAAACTCTATGGATTACCCAAGCCCCAATATTCTCAAAACAAACCATGGAGCTCAGTTCTATACCATAACAAGTGAGGTCCCCACGAGTCTGAACCAACTCAACAGCAGTATTTTTCTATAGAATTATATGCACAAGGCTGCAGTGGGAAATATGGAAACATAGTTACCACATAGTAATTGTATTTACATGTTTAGAATGTGATTTACTTATTTGTTTAATCAGACACATATCTAAAGTTACTAAAATGCTAGGAAAGAATATCAAACTTTAATCAAGCAGCTTAGAAAGAGTTCCAAAAAAATAAAATTGATTTAGGCAGAAGATGACTTAGTTTCCAGTTTATGAAATATTAGATGTCTTTTTCTTTATCATATTCTTTAAATTACAACTCATTTTAAAATATTTTTATTAAAATATATCTCCACCACTTATATATTATCACATTTACTTACGCTTAAGGTTGCAACATTCTCAACAAAATCAAATCAAACCAATTGCCATGGAGTGGATTCTAGGGCATGCCAACCCCTTGTGTGTCAGCGCTGAACTGTGTTCCACAGGGTTCCTGATGTGTGATTTATCAGAAGTGGAGCACTAAGCCTTTCTTTCAAGTAGACTTGATCCACCAACATTCTGGTTAGTAGCTGAGCACACCAAATATTTGTACTGCCCAGAAACTCCTACAGTGTACCCCTAGGTCACAGGACGTTGAAAACCTCCAACAGTACAATGGTGAGCTGGACACTTGCTGTTAGTTGTGAGTTGCCACTGAGTTGCTTTCAACTAATGGTCACATGCCAGTATTGAAATATATGTTAGCTCAACACTATCCAATCATTTCTATGTAAGAGGACAAAATGAAATAATTTAACAGCTAAATAATGGTGACTGCTAGTTCCACTCCTATCATGTGCAAATTTTTGTTTTTGTATCTTCAATATGTATATTCTTTTTTTAAATACTTTTATTGAGGGCTCTTACATTTCTTATCATAATCCGTACATTCCTCCAATATAACAAGCACATTTACACATATGCCGCCATCATCATTTTCAAAGCCTTCTCTTCCCACTTGAGGCCCTGATATCAGCTCCCCATTTCTTCCCCCACCCTCCCCTGCCCATCCTCCCTCACAAACCCTTGATAAGTTATAGATTATTTTTCCCATATCTTACATCGTCCTACGTCACCCCTCACCCACTTTTCTGTTATTCATCCCCCTGGGAGGGGGTTCTAGTTTGATCCATGTGATTGATTCCCTCTTTCTCCCACCACCCTTCCCTAATTGAATATGTATATTCTAAAGAGGCAGCTTATCACAGTGAAATCCTGATCTGGTCTCTATCATTTTTGGTTTGCTCTCCAGAACACCATGTAAATGGAATTCTATAATGTATAAAATGTTGAAACTGGCTTCTTTCACTCAGCATAATATCTTTCAGAATTACCATGTGTTGGTATAAATCTGTTTTTATTACTGAATACTTCTCTATTGTATGGATTTACAACATATTTATCGTTTGCCTTGAGAAAATTGAGTTGCTTCACGTTTTTCACAGTTATAAGAAGAATTGCTATAAACATTCATGTACAAATTTTTGTGTGAAGATAAATTTATTTTCCTTGGGAAAATACCTAGGAGTGGGATTCCTGGGTCCCATAAATAATGTGTGTTTAGTCAGTCCCACTGGTTGCTCTGCGTGCTTGTCAGCACTGACAACTGTTGGTTCTTCTTTTGATTGTTGAGGCCCTTTGGTTTTTCTTGTTTTTCCACATGGATAGTCATCAAAGCAAGGTTAGCAACCTTCTTTTTATGCTCATAAAAGAGTAGGGTTTATTTCTTGGCCGAGGTAAAATAGTCTCCTGATTGGAGGGCATAAAGTACAGGGATGTGGGATCTAGCCACACAAACAGGTCCTTAGGAGCAGCATGTGCAATATTGGAATCAAGAGCAAGAGAGAGTGAATATATTTCCCAACAGGGTTTTATATATATATATATATATATATATATATATATATATATATATATATATATATATATATATATATATATAACTATATAGAGAGTTATATTTATATATATAGTTATATGTATGAGTATATGAGACTTGCAAGCCTCCAGCAGGTACATACAAAATAGAATGGGCAGCGGCTGACAGGTACTTGGATGGCCCCTGAGCTCACCAGGAACACCCTATGGTAAGTATCAAAATGCATCAAGGGGAATCTCCTTGACTTGAGCAGAAGGATGCAAGAATCTGATTGCTTTTACAGATAGGTATTCTCCATAGTGAGTGCCCAGGTGCTTGGAGGAGATATGGAAGTCACCTACTAACCACAAATACAACTTAATATTACCACTGTTTTAAATATTTTTAAGATAATAAAACAATATGTTTTTACTGATGGATTAGCATGAGTTTTTAAATAAGGTGAGATAAGTACTGTTACTATTTCCTCTTGAGGGTTCATAATTTTGTACCATTAATATAGTTTTTCTTAAGTCATTTTATATTAATATTCATTGTTTATCAATCACATTTACTAAGACTATCCTCTCAGTATGTTGAATTAAATTTTTTATTATTAATTTTTTTCTTCTTCTTGAGGCCACTCTCAAAAGAAGACCATGTACATATATTATCTAAAATGTTCCACATTTGCAATGGAATGCTTATTCCAGCTATTACACAAGAGACATTTCACAATGATCATGCCATTTGTAATCTTGTTTAATGAAAACTGTAAAAGTAAGATGAAAAAGAGACTGAAGAAAATATTTACAGTAAATGATAAAAGTATTGTTACTAAAGCATGAAGAATTTATAGTTCCTAATGAGTAAATTTATAGTTCCTAATAGTAAATAACCCAAATATGTTTTAGAGTTCACAGTTTATAATAAGGTAATGTTTGAAAATCAAATAAACATTTCTAACCTATGAAACTAAACTTTAAGCAAACTGAAATAACAATGAATTGAAATGCCTATAAAGTCTGTTTGGGGAAAATAAATAAACTTTAAGCATTAAGTAAACTCTACTGGGTTATATATAGTACCAGAGGATGAGCCACTCTGGTTGGAGGACACTTGAAATGTGCGTGAGGAGGAGCTGATTTCTCAGAGTGGAACTCACAGGGTGCTGTGAGCGGCTGAAACCTGTAGCAGTGGAGCCTTTGGGAGCTTCATTTGCTGCTGGGGAAGGACTCAAGGTAAAGAGAAACACCTGAAAAAACCTGCTAATGATCAAAACTTGGAATGTACAAAGTATAAATCTAGGAATAAGGGAAGTGTCAAATATGAAATGGAACACATAAAGATCAATGTCCTAGGTGTTAGTGAGCTGAAATGGACCAGTGTTGGGATTTTTAATCAGAAAATCATGATTTACTATGCTGGGAAAAGTACAATCAAGAGGAATGACAAGCCATTCATTGTCAAAAAGGACAGCACAAAATCAATCATGATGTACAATGCTGTGATATGATCTATCTATCTGCCTTGCAGGAAATCCAATCAATACATCTATTATTCAAATTATGCACCAACCACAAGAGCTAGTGTTAAAGAAAGTGAATAGTTCTACCAATGACTTTGGCCAGAAATTGGTCAAATATGTTGTGAAGATGCATTGATAATTACTGGATATTAGAATGCAAAAGTTGGACAGAAAGAGGTAGGAATAGTAGCTGAGGGAGAAGGATGGTAGGTTGGAAAGGGGGAAAATAAAAGAAAAATGTGGATTTGGTGGTAAAATCAAAAACAAGATATTGCATGATAGAAATTTGCAAGACCAACAACTTGTTCATAGCAAAGACACAAAAGGTGACTATACACATGGACTTCTCCAGACGGAATCCACAGAAATCAAACTACATCTGTGGGAAGTGACACTGGAGAAGCTCAAAATCAGCAGCTAAAACCAGATCAGGGGCTGACTGTGGAACAGACCGTCAATTGCTTATACGTAAGGTGCAGGATAAAGCTGAAGAAAATCAAAACAAGTCCATGAGAATCGAACTAGGGCCATGAATCTGTCCCATGTGAATTTTGAGATCATCTCAATAACAGATGTGACACACTGAATATTTATGACAGAAGATCCGATAAGCTGTGGAAGGACATCAAGACCATCAATCGTGAAGAAATCAAACGGTCATTAAAAAGACAAGAGACATCAAGGGTAAGGTTGCTTAGAGAAGAGGTATACTGTAGCCCAGGTGGCGACGAAGCATGGTAGTAGGGCAGGAGGAAAGTCAAGGGAGATGGAGGAAAGAGCTAGAAGTCAAAGGGCATTCATGGAGGTCTAGACAAAGACATGTACATGCAAATATATATAGGAGGATGGGGAAATAGATCTATGTGTCTATATTTATAGGTCAAGTATTAAGGTGGTGGAAGGACCTTGGGCCTCTACTCAAACACTCCCTCAATGCATGAATACCTTCTTTTATTAAATTGGAACTCTATGATGCTCACTCTCCCGACACAACAGCTGGAGCCAAAGTGGGTGAACAAGTAAATGTGGTGAAGAAAGCTGATGGTGCCCGGCTATCAAGAGATAGTGACTGGGGTCTTAAAGGCTTGAAGATAAACAAGCGGCCATCTAGCTCAGAAGCAACAAAGTCTACATGTAAGAACACACCAGCCTGTGTGATCAAGTGGTCCCAAAGGGATCAGTTACCAGGCATCAAAGAACAAAAAATCATATCACTGACTGCACACTTCCATGATAGGATCGCTGAAGACAAATGGGTGCATAAGCAAATGTGGTGAAGAAAGCTGATGGTGCCCGGCTATCAAAAGAGATAGTGTCTGGGGTCTTAAAGGCTTGAAGGTGAACAAGTGGCCATCTAGCTCAGAAGCAAAAAAGCCCACATGGAAGAAGCACACCAGCCAGTGCGATCACAAGGTGCCAAGGGACCAGGTATAAGGCATCATGCAAAAAAAAAAGATGTAAGTGTGTGTATGCATGTGTATATATGTATATATATACACCATATTAAATGAAGGGGGAAGTGCAGAGTGGAGACCCAAGGCCCAAGTGTCGGCCAATGGAGATCCCCTCATAGAGGGGTTTAGGAGAGGAGATGGGTTAATTAGGGTGTGAGGTAGTACCAATGAAGAACACAGCTTTCCCCCAAATCCTGGATGCTTCCTCCCCCCAACTACCGTGATCCGAATTCTAGCTTGCAGGGCTGGATAGGACAGAGGCTGTACACTGGTACATGAGTGCTGGAGGTACAGGGAATCCAGGGTAGATGATACCTTCAGGACCAAGGGTGTGAGGGACGATGCTGGGAGAGTGGAGGGTGAGTGGGTTGGAAAGGGGGAACTGATTACAAGGATCCACATGTGACCTCTTCCCTGGGAGAGGGACAGCAGATAAGGGGGGAAGGGAGACTCCGGATAGGGCAAGATATGACAAAATAACGAGGTATAAATTACCAAGGGCACATGAGGGAGGGGGGAAAGGGGAGGGAGGGAAAAAAAAAAGAGGACCTGATGCAAGGGGCTTAAGTGGAGAGCAAATGCCTTGAGAATGATTGGGGCAGGGAATGTATGGATGTGCTTTATACAATTGATGTGTGTATATGTATGGATGGTGATAAGAGTTGTATGAGTCCCTAATAAAATGTAAAAAAAAGAAAAGAAAAAAAAAGACAAGAGAGATTTAAAAGATCAAACTGGATGTCAGAAGACTCTCAAACTTGCTCTTTAATAGAGTAGGTACGGAAAATAGAAGAAAGCACAGGAATTGTGAGGATTCTGCTGTACAAAGGGTCACTATGGGCTGGAAGCGACTGAATGGTACCTAACAACAGACAGGTACATCACTACACAGGCAAAGTTCAAGAGGAAAAAATCTTGAACTAGAAATGAGAGCACCTGAACTTTAATTCTATACATTAATTCCATGACCTGGCAAAAACAAAAAACCACTTGGTAAAATTCTAAAAATGAAGATTCTAAAACTTGTGATACATATCTTACAAGGCTGTACAGAACAAATGAGAGAGACACGTGAAAAATATTTGCAAACCATAAAGAGCTACAGATAAGTAAATTACCATTTCCCCCTCCTTGTTATCCACTGCTCTTTTGATTGGGAGAAAAGGCTCAAGAACAAATAGATATTCTTAGAGTTCAGTATTACAAAAATCTTTACTTTTTTAACCAAGCCTTAATTTATATGCAGTTTAAACTATGCACAGAAAAGCCCGAGGCTATAAACTTCTGTGGTTAAATCATTGTATTTCAAGTCAGTAGCACTTCTCGGGCCTGCTGGGTCTTGCTGGTTCTTCAAAGGTCTGGGAGAATTTGGCATCAAAAGCCTTCAGGCCTGCCCAGCGCACCCCGCCTTTTCTCATTATAAGAGAGAAAAAGCAACCTTACTATTAAAAAAAAAAAATCCAAGCACCTTTCCTAAATCCTATTTTCTGTCTATTCCAGCTATAATCCATCTCTACCCACCCGCAAATTGCCCAGGGACAAAAGAAAGAGTGTCTTTTCCATCTGTTCCTGTAGGCAAAATTTCTCCTGACTTTCTAACTACGTTATATATGAGCGTGTAAACTCTGGAATTTTACAAAACCTCCTGTCTCCAAGAAGATAGCTTGATCCCTTATTCCAGTGTTTAGTGGCTAACTTCCCATTAGTACTTAGTATGAAGACTAAGGAAACCATAAAATGTACATTGGAATGGTATAGTAACCAGCTCTCACTGGATTAAACCAGTTATTTGGCTATTTTCTGATATCAAAGTTTCAAAGAAGAAAAAAATCCTAGTGTACACAAAACTAAATTAATACTGATTTTAAACAAGTCTAAGGCTTAAGAATACGTTCAGAGAAATCTTATATTTTTAGCAAAGTTGAAGTAATAGGGAGTGGATTCAGCCTCGACCTAAACAAATCAAACAGTCCCAATATATGAAACCTACATTGGACATTAGGCAACTCAGGATAGCAATCTCTGTGACATGGAAAACAAATCAGGATAACCCTATGACTATCCCAACTCCCTATCTAGAGAAAGATTCTTGGAGAGGTCAAAGAAAAGGAAATCCTGGAACACGCAGCAGTGTCCTTGAAAGGAAGAGACAGAGCTGAGAGTCCTTGTAGTCAAGGCAGTCAAAGTTCACAAAAACTCCATCTTCAAAGTTCAAATGAGTTGTGCTCAACAGGAATAAGAGGAAGCCCCTCAAAAGAATTAGGAGGAACAGTGACCAGTGATCAGAGAGAACCAGAAAGATGATGGGACTTTAAGAAGTTCCTGTAAAAATGGAATTAAAAGTGTGGAAATCTGACCTCTTCTGGCTTCCCTACTGCCACAAGGCAGATGTCAGACATATCTCCACCCCATCCTTCTTTTACTCTATTCTGCATCACCTATACCTCCTATGACACTACACTTTGCTACTGAGTGCAATAACTGTTACAATGGTCACACGGAACTCACAGACAAAACTCAAGATTAAAGGAATGTATTAGGGAAGTTCCCACAGGTCACGCTCTGTAAACAGTAAGGATACAATCACTGGTCCACAGCAACATCTCCCCACAGCCAACAGCCAAGCCTTGCCTCAGTCCTCAGACTTTCAGCCTTATTGTCCTTTGGCCTCTGTCTCCATGGGCCATGAAGTCAGCCTGTCACTCTGTGTGTACATTAGAGAAACAAATCCACAGAAACTCCTATGTATAAGAGAGAGTTTTATATGAAGGGTAAGTGCACATCAAGAAAACATCCCAACCCAGTGCTGCCCAAGCCCATAAGCCCAACATTAACCCATATGTCTAACACCAATCTACAAAGTCCTCCTCCATCTCAGAAAAAACACACACAATGATGCTGACTGTAAGAGGAAAGCCAAATCAGTGAACGTGTAAGCATCTCAGCACTAGCAGGGGTCGCCACATGGCTGCTCCAGCACCCAGTGCTGCATCAGAGTAGGTTCATGTGGCTTCTCCTCAGGGATGACTTGCAGGAAGTGAGCCTTGCCAGCTAAAGCAGGGAACTGGCTAAGGCAGCTGCACCCTGGTCCGACCATCAGACAGCAAGAGTGGAGCCATTTATCCCTCCGCCCTCCAATTAACCCCACATGTGTTTATCGACCAGGTTGGCACAATAAACTTTAATTATCTCACTCGGCTTCACAGTCAAAAAGTCCTGTGTTCTATTTCATGGACTCCTAGCCTCAGCCTCTGGGCTTTGCCTCCATCGCTTAATAGAAAGAGAAAGCCCTCAAGTGGGGTCCATTGGTGGCTGGCCTTCCTTTATCATCCTGGGATTTCTCTCTGTGTGTTTCTGAGATGGCTCTTATACACAGATGAATGGTTTAAATGGAGGTATGATTGTCTTTCAGTCTACCATACCCCCAAGCAAACAAATGGTGATGATTTAACCCCACCTACTGATGTTGGTGTTGAGTACTGATGAGTAAGCTCTGACCCATAGGAGCCGCATGTACAACAGAGCGAACCACTGCCTGGTGCTGCACCATTCTCACAAATGTGCCAGTCCACCTTGTGAAGGGTCTTCCCGTAATCCTGCCCATTGGCACTGGAGAGAACTCCCTCCAAAAGAGGATTCTAGCCACAGGCACAGAGGCTAGAATTTATAATACATTACAAAAGGGATTATGGCTAGAAGGACCATATTAAGTAATTGAATACTTGTACATCGCCAAAAACAGTAAAATATTCCCACAAACTTTTCGAAGTTTTCTTGTATGTCTACTGTGGACAACTGCCACTGAAATTTTTTGAAGAAAAAAAAAGAATTTTTGAAGAAATAGCCCAAATTTTTATAAATGTTATGAACAAAATAAACACACTTACATGAAAAGCTCTACAAACTTGCAGAATGAGAACACCTCATTATCAAATTAATTAAAAGCAGCAATAAAAATAAAATTTTAAAAGAAACCAGATACATGGATACCAGAAAAATCCCAGAACGCAGATAAGCTAATTAACCACAAAGTCCCAAGGAGATCATGCTCTTCGTAATCAATGAATCAGACTGAGAGTGAACTAGCAGGACAGAACTTCCTTGACAGAATCCACCCACTCTACCACAATGGACACCACAAAACAACACCAACGTCCACAAAGCGTGCCTTCTATTCTCCACCAGGACCTAGAACTTCAATGACTGTGTCATGGAGAACTGACTTCCCTCCAGGCCATGCCTTGCAGTTATTTACAATGACATCTACAAGATAGGAGTTCTGATAGATGCCACAGCATGCTGGAACCTTGAAAATATTAAGCCAAACGAAATGAGACCACAAAAGAACAAATGTTATAATAATCTCACGTATGTGAAAGCTGTAGAATAGGCACATACGCAGAGAGAAATGGTTATCAGGGAGGAACTGCAAGGAGCGGAGGAGGAGGGTTGTGGTGGAAGGGGTATTGAGTTTGTGTTGGAGAGCTTTAAGAATCTTAACTGGGACTAAATAGTGATGATTGCATAGCATTGTGAATGCAACTGATGTCACTGAACTGTATGTTTAAAATGGAAACATTTTAATTATATATACTATTTATAGAACAATCCATACAGAGTAGGGAGCTAAGAAGAATGCGGGAGGACCTAACCCAGTGGTTCTCAACCTTCCTACGCTGTGACCCTTTAATACAGTTCCTCATGTTGTGGGGACCCCCAAGCATAAGATTATTTTCATTGCTACTTTCATAACTGTGCTTTTGCTACTGTTATGTATTAGGCGACCCCTGTGAAAGGGTCATTTGACCCCCCCCAAAGGGGTCACGACCCACAGGCTGAGAACCGCTGGCCTAACCTATCACGTGTTTCATGGCAAATAAGAGATCAAAGGTTAAGACTAGGCCTTTCCTAAACAAGCAGTCCTGAGTTATGAATGCACCATGTATGGGCAACTACTTGCCCTATGATGTTATGCAACGCCCTCCTTTTTTAAAAAACACTTTATTGGGGGGCTCTTAAAAATCTTATAACAATCCATCATTTCATGGTATTAAGCACTTGTACATATGCTGCCATCAACATTTCCAAAACAATTTCTTTCTCCTTGAGTCCTTGGTGTCAGCTCTTTTGTTCCCCCTGCTTTCCTCACCCTCCCACTCTCGTGAAACCTTAATATATAATTATTGTTCTTTCATTTCTTTTTGTTGTTGTTCTTTCATTTCTTATACTGTCTGCGGTGTCCCTTAACCCACCTTTCTGTTCTTTGTCCCCTTGTTGGGGGGAGAGGTTATATATCCAACCTTGTGATGAATTCTCCCTTTCTCTCTGTCCCTTCCCACCATCCCCCTACACTCACAATAGCACAACTCCCCCTAGTGCTATTATGAGGGTTTTATCTCCCCTGAATTCCATGTGTTCAGAGCTCTTATCTGTAGCAATGTGTGCACTCTGGTCTAGCCAGATCTGTAAGGTACAACTGAGTCATGGTAGTAGGGGAGGAGCATTCAGGAACTAGAGGAATGATATGTGTTTGGTTGGTGCTTACTACACTCTGGTTGAATCGTCCCTTCCTTGTAACCCTTCTATGGGAGGATGTCTAACTGCCTACACATGGGCTTTGGGTCTCAACTCCTACTCTCCCCTTTTACAGTGATTTAGTTGTTTGTTTTGGATCTTTTGATACCTGATCCTGCAACACCTCATGATCACAGAGGCTGGTGTGTTTCTTCCACGTGGGCTTTGTTGCTTGCCTGCTATATGCCTGCTTGTTTAATTTCAAGCCTTTAAAACCCTGAGATGGTACATCTTTTGATAGCCAGGTACCATCTGCTTTCTTCACCACATTTGCTTATGTACCCATTTTGTCTTCAGTGATCATGTCAGGAGGGTGAGTATCCAAGAGTGCCAGGCTATTAGAACAAAGTGTTCTTATGCTAAGGGAGGTCTTGAGTAGAAACCCCCAAAATCCATCTATCTTAATACTTAACATATATCTATATATACATTAGCCTCTAGCCCTTTCATTATAAATTAATATATTTACATATATACATGCCTATAGCTATACATCTATAAACAGTTTTTGCCTCCTACTTCTTTCCTCTATTTCCTTCCACCTTCTTCCTATCCCACTATCATGCTCACCCTCTATTTGATTCTCAGTAATAGTAATTCCTCTCAGCTACACTGCACTTGATCAAACCCCAACAAGCATTATATGCCCTCCTCACTATCAATTTTAGATTTCCCTTATATCTGAGTTTGTTGGCTCACCACTCCCCCTTCCCACCCCCTCCTCTCCCATGTGTCCCAATGTTTTCTCCTCGAGATGGTTCATCCTGCCTATCTCATACAGATAGACATAGGCAATGCCCTCCTTTTAAAATGATTGAACTGACTCCTAAAAAAAAACCCAAACTCACTGGCCTCTAGTTGATTCTGGCTCATCGTTACCCTACAGACCAGAGTAGAACTGCCCCCTAGAGTTTCCAAGACTGTAAATCTTCACAGAACAGACACTGCATCTTTCGCCTATGAAGTTGCTGATAAGTTCAAACCTCCAACCTTTGGGTTGGCAGCCACCCCCCTTTAACCACCGGGCCACCAGGGATCCTTTATCTTAGTCTTAGGGAGACCCACATGTACCTAATCCAATTCACCACAAATTCCACTTAAAAACACAAAAGGGAATTGATTATGATCCTTGATCATTCTTTCCCTCTCTTATCTTTTAGAGCTCTTCATTAATTTACTTCATGTTACTCCCTGTGAGAGCACTGCATTCAAAAAGCATTTCATAATTTGAGAGTAAAGGATTATTTTAAAATAAAATGTACTCTTCCATTCTTGTATTCACTTTTTCCAATCTTCAGTAAACCTCCAATTTAGACCTGAAGCTATAGACCAAATGAGTTCATTGAGAACTGAAGTCAATGAAGGTTCCACATGCAGAGCAGGTGCAGGATGAGGCATTTAATCTTCAAGGCAACAGTATCTGGCATGTGACCAACAAGTTCCCCATCCTCTCTCAGCTTAAGAACTCTTAGAGCTACTGAATAACAATTTTCACAATGAATGAAGTATGCTTATAAAGAGGAGTTAGGAAATGTGGGGGGAAACACTTGTGCTTGAAGCACAGACATATTTCACTGCTAGCACTTCCTATCTGTCAGTAATTAGAAGAAAATATTCAAGTATTAATGCATGACAAGGTACCCTGGGGGGTTGTAGGTTAGGTGTCAGGCTGATGACATCAAAGTTAGTAGTTAGTAGTCCTACCATAGAAGAAAGATGAGGCTGCCTGTTCCCATAAAGATTTATCATTTCCCAGAGGAATCCAAAACAGATGAGCCCTCAGGACTGATAATGAGAGTAGTCATGCCAGGAGGGGAAAGGAAAGGTGGAGGAGAAAGGGGAAACAGATCACAATTATCTACATATAACCCCCTCCCAGGGGGATAGACAATAGAAAAGTGGGTGAAGGGAGACATCGGTCAGTGTAAGACATGAAAAAAATTTATAAATTATCAAGGGTTCAAGGGGGACGGGAGACAGAAAAAAGAAGCTGATACCAAGAGCTCAAGTAGAAAGAAAACGTTTTGAAAATGATGATGGCAACATATGTACAAATGTGCTTGACACAATAGATGTATGTATGGACTGTGATAAGAGATGTACAAGCCCCCAATAAAATGATTTTTTAAAAAAAGATTTATCATTTCCAAAACCCTACATATGGTTGTTAGACTCAGAATTGAGTCAATGATAGTGGATTTGCGATATTTTTTATAATGCATGGTGAACCAATTATTTAATGAAAGATACAAAGTACTAGAATATTACTAAGAGTACTACTTAAGAATTTCACCTAAAATACTTTTGTATGCCTCTTAGTATAATGAATCTTTATGAAGCAAACAATTTTTGGCTAAAGTTTCAAATGGATTAAAATAACTATGATCTTAGAAGCATTCTGATGATATAATGTAAATGTGGTTAAAGTTTAGAGTGAGTGGAATGTTTCTAATTTAAAAGTCCTAAACTAGCCTTCCAATGATTTCACAATATTTTAAGTGAGTAGATAACACACTAAAACTTGACCACACTGGAGACAATTGGACATCTCCTCACAGAAGGGTCACAAGAAGAGACGAGCCAGCCAGGGTACAGCAGACACTAAGGAAACACAATATTCCTCTAGTTCTTTAATGCTTCCTCCACACCACTATCATGACCTCAATTCTATCTTACAAATCTGTCAAGACTAGAGTATGTACACTGCTACAGATAAGAGCTCTCGACACACAGAAACCAGGACAGATAAACCCCTCAGGACCAATACTGAAGTAGGGGAAGGTGTGAGGAGAAGGGGGAAAAGGGGGGAACAGATCACCATGCCCTACAACAACCCCCCTCCCCACCAGGGGGGGCAACAACAGAAATATGGATGGGGGGAGACAGTGGATGGTATAAAATATGAAAATAAAAATAATTAATAAATTATCAAGGTTTCACAGGATGGGAGGGTGGGGAAGGTAGGGGGGAAAAGAGGAGCTGATACCAAGGTCTCAAATAGAAAGAAAATGTTTTGGAAATGATGATGACAACATATGTACAAATATGCTTGATACAATTGATATGTAGGTTGTTATAAGAGCTGTAAGAAGCCCCAATAAATGATTTATTAAAAAGTTTTTAAACTTGACCATATGATACACATTATATACAAATACATACATATTTTTTCTCATTTAAAAAGTTATAAATATGCTAAACTTTTCATATGATTTGATAATTTTAGTTTTTTAAATAGTTTTATCCTGCTATGAACATTCATGTACAATTGTTTTGTATGTGTGAACATATCTCTTTATTTCCCGTGAGTATACACCTAGGAGTGAAAAACTGCTGGCCACATGACAATTCTCTGGGCATGCCCTTTCCAGGTGCAGCCACGTGGTTTCCCAAAGTGGCAGCACCATTTTACATTCCCACCAACTACGCACAGAGCTCCTTCGAGAGTGCCAAGCAGGCAGACCCCAGCTGCAAGTTTGGTAGTCTGAACGGCACTCACACTTTCACCGGCTGGTTCCCTCTCTCTTGTATTCAATACTTCACAGCGGTCACTCTCAGAACTCAGAGAATGCTACACTTATGATTATAGGTGTATTATAGCAGAAAGCTGCAAATGAGGATCATCATGAGGACGGAGAGGACCCCAGGTGAGAGCTTTCACTGATCACCAGAAGGCTCTCAGAGCCGTTGTGTTTGGGGGATTTTTATTGGCCAGTCCTGCATGATATGCTAAATCAGGCATGCTGAGGCTAGTTGGAATTGGCCAGTGAGTAGTTTCTGGTCTGCCAGCACATATCCTAAGATGTGACCAAAGTCCCTATACCAGCTGAGAACAAAAGCTACCTGACTCTCTTGTTAGTTGCAGTCTAGTCCGTTCTGACTCATGGAACAAACCGAAAAGAGCTGCTACAAAGTAGGGTTTTCTTGGTCAAGCATGAATCACTTGCACCACCTACAAATGTTCACCTTACTTTAGGTAAAGCTAAATTCTTTACCCCACAGTCACGTTTTAATGTTTTTTTTTAATTTCAACTTTTCTTGCAACCAACAGAAAGACCCCTAAAACTGATAGAAGGGTTAAAAAGAAACAAAAAACAAACAGCTACTGGTTCACCTAATGAAAAACCCCGAACCAGCAAATTAAGCAGATGGCATCAAGACTAAGTGTGTTAACAGACCATTTTTAGTTTTAAAGCATAAAGAAGTTTGGGCATCTTTATTAGGGGGTTATGGTAACCTTTACTCTTACTTATGTAGTCATATATGCCTAGGAATACAAATATTGGTGCCTGGGACTGAGCAGAATATAGTCCTTCGTTTAGGAGCCCTGGTGACACAGTGGGTATGCCTTGGGCTGGGTTCCATAGGCCCACAGTTTGAAACCATCAGCTGCTCTTTCTCTGCCGGACAAAGACAGGGCTTTCTTCTCCTGGCAAGAGCTACTGTTTCGGAAACTCACTGAAGCCATTCTATCTACCTGTGCTAACGAGTCACTACAAGTCAGCCAGCATCGACCCAATAGCAAGTTTGTTGTTTTGGTTTTTCACTGGACAATTTAACAGTCACTGTGTGATGAGTACTCCTCTATACGTTTAGTTTCAGGGCTCACTGTTGACACATAAGAAATAGGGACTACCAATCTTAACACGCACTGTCAAACCATAATAAAATCAAGCATTCCATGCATTTGTTAATTCCAGTCACTTTCTGTGCTTTAATAAATCAACTGCCCTCATCTAATGCTTTCCATATAAAAAGTTTTATTTTTTCCATCTGCTGTAAAATGTCCCTGCATCCTATGTCCCTGTGGGTTTGTATCTTTTTAGTCTGGGGAGAGCAAGTGGTTCACACTAGACGACTATCTGCAAGGGGGGCAGTGAGACTCCCCTGAGATGCCTCAGACCTGGCCACCTGCTTCACGAAGGGGAAAGCCTGGACCACCCGTTGGAGCCAGGAGTCTGGATCGACTCAATGCCAACTGAAACCAACTGTCCTTAACGTGAAGTTTCAGGAGGAAGAAGAAATGGTGCATATTCCATCCATTATGTAGCCCTGGTAGTGATGTCGAAGAAGTGTTTCACTGATAACCAAAAGATGAGCGGTTCAAACCCATCAGCCACTCTGTAGGAGAAAGATGAGGCTATCTGACCCAATAAAGATTTATAGTCTCAGAAAACTTAATAGGGTTGTTATGAGTCAATGACAACTTGATGGCAGTAGGTTTGGTTTGTGGCTTTAGTCAATCCATTATATATAACCAGGAATCCACGGCTACATTTTGGTCAAACCAAAATACTAACTAATCTCTCCAACCTCAAACACTCCCAGCATCCCAGTAGCCAAGCAGCCTAATACAACTCTATATTTCAATCTTCTGTTCAAATGCTAGCAACACCTAACATCCTTTGTACTATTACAACTTGCAAATTACTTAGTTATCTATCTTCTAAATTTTCATGGCGTATTATGTGTATCTATTCTGGCATTTAACTTACACCACACATGCTAAATTTTAATGACTAATGCTTGAAAATCTCTCTCTCTGCTCAAAGTACCCACTTCATTAGACTCCTTTAATTCTATCAATTACGAATTTATCTCATAAGATAAATGAACTTTTAAAGATAGAAATAGTCTTTAAAATGATATGCTTACCAGTATACATTAAAAAGACTCCTTGAACTGAGCAAATGTGATTTCTGATAGCTAACAAAAATGTGATTTACACATTTTAAGGACTAGATATCCGGGACTCTGAAGAAAAGGCAAGATATGGAGAGAAATGGTATGAATAATCTGCAGGTATTATAAATAAAACTCAAGTACTTTAACACGTGCATTCAAGGTAAACATCAGTCCAGTGGCATTTTAACAATGTTCCATCTCTATTTTTATACTCATGCCTCAAGTAGCATGTTGCCTTCTAGAAATATGCCCTTCGCTGATGTCTAAATCCATTTCATCTGAATAAAAATACCTATAAGGAAAGAGAAAATTGCAGCATGCAATTTGTCACCAGTAGACAAAAATGAGCAATTTAGGGTTACATACCGTTTGGGTAGATGGCAGACCAATAACATAGTATGACAAAAAAATGCCACCGGGAATACAAGTGAAGTGAAAATTTCAAAGTCGGAAAGAGAAATACCAGAAAAAGAAAGCAGGCCCTGAACACAGGGTTTGAAGACTATCACAATAAAACCATGGACCCTGCCCGATGATACCTGTTCGGTTCTTTCGCACACTTCCTAGTCTCCCTCTAGGCTTGTGAGGGAGCGATAATACAATCATTTCAATATGCAGTGCCAAGAAAATTTATATGCTGTAGGCTGTTTAACAGTAAACGAGAAAAAATGTTACAAATACATAAGTCAAAGAGTATTGCCCCGAAATCATTTCTAACCTTTCCCCAAGGAATTCTTCACTCTTAGATTAATCATTGAATGATTCAAATCTTGTTCCTTTTAAATGTCCGTTGCGTTTGGGGAACAGAAAGAAAACGCAAGGGTCAAGACCCAGGCTGTAGAGTGGATAGGGCAAGGTTTCTAACTGAAACTCTTGAACCACCAACCCTCTTATGAAGAATGATGAAGTGCACTGTCATCACAGGAAAAAATTCCTCAGTGCAACTTTCCTCAGCTTTCTTTCACCAATGCATATTCAATTTTGTTTAAAATTCCCTACGAAGACTCTATGATTGTCAAGAAAATCTATCAAGATGCCTTGTTGAGGAAAAAACAGCCACTTTAACTCTCTCAGCTAATCTCTCTTCCTTGAACTTAATGAGCCCAGCCAATCTCTAAGGAAGCCACTATTCTGGTTTTTGTTGTTAATGTTGTTTTGTTTAAGCCTATGAAATTGAGCTTTTCCTTACATTTTGTTTCAAACCAGTTTATTAGGACATAATCCAACCATCATACCATTCAATAGTTCAGTGGAAGTCACTGTTTTGATAAGACTTTTTTAAGGTACTCTTAACAAGATTAAGACAAGTGTAGTACTGAATTATGCAAGAACTAGTCTGTAGCCATGACTAAAGGCAGAAACATGTTCATGCACTTTTTCTATGGTAATAAAAGCATGGATGTATGACTTCAACCCCTAGTAGTAATTATTTCACTATTCACATACACAATGGGACTACAAAAAATTTGCAAAAAAAAAGGTTTATTGTCTTTTTAGTTCCATTTTCCCATGATCTTTTTATAGCCCCCCTTGGATACAAAAGCAAACTCACTGCTATGCAGTTGACTCAAGAATCATAGAGACCCTACAAGACAAGGTAGAACTGCCCCTGTGGGTTTCTGAGACCGTGACCCTTCACAGTAATAGAAAGCCTTATCTTTCACTTGCAGAGCAGCTGGTGGTTTTGAATTGCTGGTCTTGAGGTTAGCAGCTCAATGAGTAACCACTACACTACCAGGGCTCCTTGTCGGGTTGCTAACCACAGGGTCAGCCTTTACACTACTATAAGGATTTACAGCCTAAGAAACCCACAGGGGCAATTCGACCCTGTCCTATAGGGTTGCTATGAGTTAGAATTGACTCAATGGTAGTGAGTCTATATCTATTGAGATAAGAGGGTATGTTATACTTCTCAAATTTTCTTTACGTCGAAAAAAAATCTTCTGACTACATAAATGCAATGCAATCCCAATACAAATTCCAGCATCATTTTGCAAAGAAATGGAAAAACTGAATACTAACTTCCTATGGAAAAGGAAGCAGCCCAGAACTGGCAAAGAACTTGTCAAGAAGAAGAACAAAGGGGTGGGCTTGCATTACCTGACTTTAAAATGCATTATACAGCTGCGGCTGTCAAAACAGCACGGTACTGGCGTAATGACAGCTACTTGGACCAATGGATAAGAACAAAGAATCCAGAAATAAAAACAGCATAATAACAACTGATCTTTGACAAAAGCCAAAAAAATATATCAAATGGGAAGCAGATGCCCTTTTCAACAAATGGTGCTGACAAACTGAATTATCAGCCTGCAAAACACTAAAACAAGACCCTTACTATACTCCAGACACAAGAACAAATTCAAGTTAGATCACAGACCTCGAGGTAAAACCCCAAACTCTCAGGATCATCAATGAGAAAACTGGGATAATGCGAAGAATCTTAGTGCCGAGGATATGTAGGCTATCAGAAATAAGGAAGGAAACATATGCAGAGGAAGATAAAACAAACAGCCGGGACCTACTAAAGACAAAACACTTGTGTACATCAAAAGACTTCATCAAGAGAGTAATAAGAGAGGCCACTGACAGGGAAAAGATATTTAGTGATGACATAACAGACCAAGGGTGTTTTACTAAAACCACAGAATCTGGAAAGTTTACAACAAGAAAAAAAGGAACCGTCCATTGAGGAGGTGGGCAAAAGAACTGAACAGAAGACTCACAGAGGAGGAAATCCAAATGGCCAATAAATATATGAGAAAATGTTCCTGATTATTAGCCATCCGGGAAATGCAAATCAAAACAACTATGAGATCGATACCACCTAACACCCACAAAGATAGCCCAATTCAAAAACAGAAAAAACAACAAATGTTGGAGGGGGTGTGGTGAGGCAGGAACTGTTATTAACTGTTAGTGATCTTACAGTCACTGTGGAAAGCAGTTTGGTGATACCTGAAACAGATGGAAATCGAGCTACCATACGACTCAGCAATCCCACTACTGAGCATATACCCAGAAGAAATACGAAACAGACCACGACCACATATCTGCTCTCCAATGTTCGTTGCTGTGTAGTTCACAATTGGAAACAGCCTAAATTTCCATTAATAGATGAATGGATAAAATGGAATACTAAGCATCCTTAAAAAATGGTGATGAAAAACATCTCACCTCATGGAAAGAGTTGCAGGATATCATGGTGAGTGAAGTTAGCCAAGCACAAAAGGTGAAGTACAACATGAGTCCATGGAGGTTAAGTTCAAACAGCAAGACAGGCAAAGGGGAAAACAGGCACAACACACAATTCCTGGGCTGAGGACCAGATATTCTGGCTAGAGCCAGCCCAAACCCAAAGATGCATACCTTGTCAACACCAGCTGTAGATAGCATTTGTGCTGAAAGGCATCTTTCCCCCTCTCATGTGCCTTTAAAGGGCACAGAGGTGTAGGTGTGGGGGAAGAATGATGGCAAAAGGGGGTCAAGACACTAACCTATCCAAGGAGAGGGTCTTAATTTTATTTCCACAGGAAAGGGAGAGCTAGAGTAGACCTCATTCAGGGGTGCCAATTCACGAGGGTGATGTTCCTGCTCGGAGCAGCTCATTTCCAGAGACTGCAGGGGGCCTCAGCTCAAAACATGAAGTCCTCTCCATAGAAGACAGCACTGAAGATACAACTCAGGGAGAGGAGTCAGTATGACCCACCCACATGGGGCAAATCAAGAGGGGCGTGCAACAGACCAGTGATGGGAGCGAAGCCATGAAATCCCTGAAGAATTCTGAACAGAGACTTCTGACGCAGGGGCAACACTTGGCACCCCATTTGAACTGGTTGTAAACTGGGAGGAGGGGGCACTAGCCCACTGCCTGATTGTGGGAATAACAACGTGGACTTAGAGGAGGCTTGTCTTTCGGACACAACTGCTGAAGACTAAAGGGGTCTATGTGTTGTTCGGGAAGTGGGACCCAGGATAGGTAGCCTTGAAAGAAATGGGGACTGAATTGATGGCATTTAACATGTCCTTCTCTCTCTGACATAGAGGTATTCATCTGCTCTCTGCTGTGATTCCAGTTAGACTTGTGACTACCTGTAAGGGTTTTTGTGGGTTGTTTTGTGTGTGTGTGTGTGTGTGTGTGTGTGTGTGTGTGTGTGTGTGTGTGTGGTTATCTGTACAAAGTACTCAGGATAGGCAACCTTAGGAAGACAGTGTCTGGACTAATAATTCCTGAGGACATAGAAGAAGAGGAGAGGGAGGGTGCAGGGAGCCAACAATGACGGGCACAAGAGAATAGTGACTGTTCTAAAATTGATGACTGTTCTAAAATTGATGGTGAGGAGTGTGCAGCTTTTCTTGTCATGTTTACACAACTGAATTGTATCTAAAAGGAATTACTAAAAGGTGAATGATGGGTAAATATAACAGTGGGTAGACTGGGAGATAAAATATATATATTTGTGTGTGTATACATGAGTGGATGTGTACACATATGTGTATGTGTATATGCATATACAAACACACACAAGGGGGTACTAAAAATAACTGGATTATGGTGATAGTTCCACAAGTCTCTAAATGTACTAAAAACCACTTAATTGTACATATTGAGTGAATTATATGTTAATTATATCTCAATAAACTGTTAAAAATTACCCCAGTCAAAATTAAATCTCTAATATAACAAAGTTCTTTCATAGAAGAGTGATTGATATAAATTCTTCTTTAAGTACTATTTTTGTTGTGTCCAAAAGGTTTCGATATGTTGTGTTTTCATTCTTATCTGATTTTAAGATTTAAAAAATTTTGTTTTCAACTTCTTCTATTAGCTAATCATTTTTAAAGTATAGTGTTATGTTATTCATTTTCTATGTATTAAAGTTTTTCTTTTTATTTCTTTATTGATTTCTAGATTTAGAGCATTATAAAATATCAGAGAAGATGTTTGTATTATTTTGATGTTTTAGCTACTTGGACTCAATGGTAGTGAGTCTCTATCTACTGAGACTTCCTTTGTGAGCTAAAATAGAACAGATTCTAGAGAATGAGCTGTTAGAGAAGAATGTCTACTGTGCTGCCGTTGGGTGGAATGTTCTGCATATATCTATGAGGTTGGGTTGGCTGATACGATGATGTAGATTTTCTGTACCTTTGCAGAGATTCTTAGTTCTGTGCATCATCAAAAGTGGTATGCTAAAGTCCCCTACTATTATTTGTAAAAGCAGTCTTTTCAATTCTGTTAGAGTTTGTTTTATTCGTTTTAAGCTTTGCCCTTGGGTGCATACATATTTATTATTGTTACATCCTAGTGGATCAATCCTTTAATCATAATAAAATGTGCTTCTTTGTCTCTTATAATAGATTGAAAAGTAAACTCTATTTTATCAGGAATTATTATTGCCACATCTGCTCTCCTTTGGTTGCTGTTAATTTGATTCCCACAGATGCCCAACCCCCAGTCTTTGACTTTTAACTTATTTAAGGCTTTATTTGTAAGGCGGGCCCCCTGTAGACAATATATTGTTCAGTCCTGGCTTGCTTTTTAATCCATTCTGTTACTGTATGTCTCTTGATTGGTGCATTTAATCTGTATTCAATGTGATATCAATAGATGTATCAACTTGACTGGGACAGGATTCTCTGTGGCTTGACAGTTGAGGCTTCATAATCTCCATGACGTGACCTAACACACTGTACTCAACTCCGTCATGGGATCTGCTTGAGCAGTTGTCAGTTGTAAGATTTGGGCAGAATGCAAGCCCCTTACTCAGGGGTGTGGCCTATTTCATATATAAATCAACAGCGTAGAGCTTGTTTGCTTCTTGTTGGGTGTGGATCTTGAGGCTGGCTCATAGACTTCTTGGTTTTGGAACTTGTGCCAATGGCTCATCATGTTGCCTGCTAACTCTGGGAGCCAGCAGCACCCTGCCATCTGACCTGTCACTCTTGGATTCATTAGACTCAACAGCCATAGGCCTGACCTGCTGCCTTTGAATTCATCTGCCTCTGCATCCACAAGTCTGCAATCTTCCTGATATATATAATTAAATTTGCTTCTAAACACAATGGTATGAATATACTGCTACCATTTTATGTTTTTTGTGTGGTATTAATGGTTTATTTTGCTCTGCTTGGTTGTCTGTACAGCATTTTTACTTATAGATTTTCCTTTCATTTTCCTTGCTGTTGTTGGTTTTCCTAAGTTTAAAATAGACTACTGCATTTTAGTATCACCTTGACTTCCTCTCCAAATGGAGGTTATATATGACGATACTAAATGGTTTTACTGTTACTTCCTTGTTGGACTTAGTAATCCAAAGAAGAGTTGGAAAGTTGCCTTGATAAATCAGAAATTGGCCAGCAAGTAAGTATACCATTACTTGTTACACTAGCTCACAAATTATCCAAGCTTATTCTTTTGTGTAATGTGAAGAGAAGCCTCTTGACAGCATAATATAAGGAAAGATATAAATCGACTATTTCTTTATAATGGCCAAAAAGAAAAGTGACATAGTAGAACAGTATTTAAATATTTAAATAATGGTCACATATAAGATTGAAACCACTCATTCAGTTATCTCATTCATCCATTAATAAATATTTATTGCATAATAATGATGTCCAGACAGCATGCTATAAGGCACATAAATGAACAAGACATTTATACCTCCAGCAATGAGCAAAAGAGACACATATATCTATACCAACAAATCCTAACCATCAAGAACACATGAACTCAGGCCTGCTGTGACCAGTTACATAGATTGTCTACTGTACAACTGCGCAGGTACCATTCATGTAGACTATGGTGAGACCAGTGCCTCTTGCAGTTGTGACCTGATTCTAGAAACCCTCTTCATCACGTACGATTTCAGGGAGAGAAGCCATGAAATGTGACCAAATTTGATTAGCTCAAGAATTGTCATATAAACCACGATAAACCAGTTTTCTACCATTTCTTGAATTTCTCAAAAGTATTTCAGGATTCTGAATTTAAACCAAGAGTCCTGGTATCACAATGGTAAAGCACTTAGCTTTAATTAACTAAAAGGCAGTGTTCACACTCAGGGAAAGAGAGCAATACACTCTTATAAAGATTACAGCCTTGAAAACTATATATATGAAGCAGTTATACTCTGTCCTAAAAGAGCTGTTATGCATTGGAATTGACTCAACGGCAAGGGGTTTAATCTTACCACCTTCAAAATTGATGTTGGGACATTTTAAAAGTGTCTTATTTTCTTTATTAGTTTAAGTTGATTCCTAGCACTGATAGATAAAATAAATTTGAGTTTTTTTGCATGAACAGTCTCAATGTTAGAGTTAAAAGTTAAATGACTTACTTACAATTACAATGTACATCTGCACTTTGTATGCCTAATAACCTGGGCCTCTTGTTTTCTCATCTGTGAGAGCCAGCCTTCAACATGAACCCCAATTATACATGCTTCTGGTGATCAAGCCTTCAGCACTCTCAAGCTATAGGATCAAGTTTGATCTATGTGACCTATAAAATATTGCAGAATGGATGTTATGCCAAATTGGAAATTCATTTCTAAAAGGTCTAAGAGGTTTCCTTCTTATTCTTTCTCTCTCTGTCTCTCTCTCTATCTCTCTCTCTCTCTGTATCTCTCTCTCTCTCACACACACAACCACACACTACTCATCTCACTCTGGGAGACATCAGCTGTCATGTCATGAGTAGCCCTATGGTAAGGTCTTCTAGGTGAGAAACTGAGGCCTGCCAATAACTACAGAATGAACTTGAAATTGCAACCTTTGGACACAATCAAGTCTCTAGATGAGTGCAACGCTGGACAGCTGCCTAAGAGCAACCCCAGGACAGAGCTGAGCCAGGACCGCTGCCTTAGTTTGCAATTGCTGCCACAACAAATTACCACATGCATAGTGATTTTAAACACAGGTTTTATCTCACAATACTCAAAGCCGAAAGGCTCAGCTAATTTTCTGCACTCCAGGTTTCAAAAGTCTGAAGTTAAAAGTGTCAGCTGGCCAACAAACAGTCTTTGAACTAACTACAAGCTTTTCTTTCTTCTTGTTTTGTTTATCATTGGCTTGTTGTTTTGTTTTATTTTGTTGCTTGGTTTTGCTCTGTTTTGTTTTTGTGCATGTTATTATCTCTGCAGGTCTAAATAAAATAAGCTATATGAACAATCTGGAGGAGAAAAAAAATGGGATGGCCAGTTCCGGAGAGACATGGGAGATGGGGAGGTGTGGGGAAAGGAAGTGGTGTAAACACATCCAGGGACAAGTGATCCAAATCAGTGGTGAGGAGGGTGTAGGAGGCCTGGTAGGGCTGATCAAGGGCAATGAAACCGAGAGGAATTACTGAAACCCAAATGAAGGCTGAACATGATAGTGGGACAAGAGGAAAGTAAAAGGAAATAGAGGAAAGAGCTAGGAGGCAAAAGGCATTTATAGAGGTCTAAATAAAGGCATGTACATATGTAAATATATTTATATGAGGATGGGGAAATAGATCTATGTGCATATATGTATAGGTTTAGTATTAAGGTATTCAAGTACTCCCTTAATGCAAGAATACTTTGTTCTATTAAACTGGCATTCCATGATGCTCACCTTCCCGACTCAATTGCTGAAGACAAAGCGGATGCATAAGCAAATGTGGTGAAGAAAGCTGATGGTGCCTGGCTAACAAAAAATATAGTGTCTGCGGTCTTAAAGGCTTGAAGGTAAACAAGCAGCCATCTAGCTCAGAAGCAACAAAGTCCACATGGAAGAAACACACTAGTCTGTGCGATCACAAGATGTCGAAGGGATCAGGTATCAGGCATCAACAGAACAAAAAAATCAAATCACTGTGAATGAAGGGGAGTGCAGAGTGGAGACCCAAAGCCCATCTGTAGGCAATTGAACATCTACTTACAGAAGGGCCGTGGGGAGGAGACTAGCCAGTTAGGGTGCAGACAGCAACAATAAAACAACTTTCCTCTAGTTCCTAAATGCTTCCTTCCCCCACTATCATGATCCCAATTCTACCTTACAAATCTGGCTAGACCAGAGGATGTACACTGGTACAGATAGGAACTGGAAACACAAAGAATCCAGGACAGATGACTTCTTCAGGACCAGTGATTTTTTTAAGTGTCAGCTGACCTACAACTGTCTCTGAAACCTTTGTGGTCTTTTCTCCAGACCCCCACTCCTAGTATACTGGGAGTCACTGACATGTCGGTCCCATTTCTACTCCCTTTGGGAATCTAACTCATACTTCATCATGTTCATTGTAGCAACTCTCATATTTGTATCTTCAGTCCCTTTCTTTCTCCTAAACTCTATGTAACTCTCTATTAGACATCCAAACCTGTGTGTCCAGTGCCGTAAATTCAACATGTCCAAAAGTATATATTTATCCCAAGTATATAATTCTCCTTCACAAAACTGTTCCTCTAAGAGCCTTAACTCAGTGAGTAGTCCAATGATCTCACTGGTTTCCCAAGTCAATTCTGGCCCATAATCACATTGTATTGCTTTCATAACTCCTAAAAACATTTGGAAGTACTATCTTTAGCATTCCTCCCATAATTCTTTTTTTCCTAAATAATATTATTGGGGGCTCATACAACTCTTATCACAGTCCATACATCCATCCATGTGTCAAGCATAATTCTTACCACTATCAACTGTCCTCTAAAATACTACAACAATCTCCTGGGTTTCCCTATCTCAATTTTTTTAATAATCCATTTGACATTCTAATCCATTTGACATTGCTGTCAGAGTGATCTTTAGAAAACGCCAGTCTGATTACATTATGCTCTTACTTAAAGACATTTAATGGCTCCATCATTTGCCTTCTGTGAGAGTTCAAGCTCTCTAACATAGCTTGGATAGCAATTATCTCGATGCTTCCTGGTTCTTCCATTGCGTTGCCCACCTGTAACTTTTGACTGATATCCTTTTGCCAGCCTAAACCAACACACCTTGATCTAGCCCATGCCTGAATGTTATTCATATCTCAACATCTACTTCCTCTGGGAATCTCTTTCTGATTATCTCCTTTCCCTCTTCTGTGATCTCATATCACCTTATACTTACTTCTTAGCTAATTTGTTACTCTAACCTTCCATAGTCCATTTCTTCACTCTTACTCTACTAAAAATTCACTATTTTTCATTGCTGAATACTTACTTATTATCTGACACATAGAATATATTAAATAAACATTTGCTAAAAGACCAATCGAGTTATCAGAAGTCTCAAGATTTTCTTGTGGTGATCTCATATAACTTAAAATAACCTCTCGAACATTAGTCATAGCTCTACAACATGAAAGTGAGGGAGAATTACAGCTAAGAGTACATGAGTCAAATTTAATACAGTGTGTATCAATTAGATAAATTACAGGAATGTCAAGAATCCTCCTGTTTCTTACTACTCCTCTTAAGAGATTTATTGCATATAGTATAAATAATGAGAATCTAAGAAATAGAGGAGCCCTGGGGGTGTGGTAAGCTACATGTTGCGCTGCTAACTTCAAGGTCAGCATTGCAAAACCACCAGCCATTTGAAAAGCGAAAGATGAGGTTTTCTCCTCCTGGGAAGATCTGCAGTCTTGGAAACCCAGAGTTCTATTCTGCCCTCTAGGGTCAGTATGAGTTGGAAACAATTAGAGAGCAGAGATTGGGAAAGTGGGTAGGGTTAAGCTCACACATTAAGGAAAAGACTCTTTAAACATGGTTCATGCCCTTGCCTTAGAAAATTGACAGATTACTATGAATCCTTAACAGATTACTCTCATCCTTACAATAAAGCAAGGATCTTCTAACAGGCAACAGTGAAAAGCATGCCAGACCACAAGTCTTCAACCCTGAATGTTTCACAGAGCGATTTCCCTACCTAACAGAGCTGATGTAATAGCACTTTTACTGGTGTCCGTTCCAAAAGTGAGCGGAAATAGATTCAGATGGAAAGCACACAGTCTGGTGCACATTCATTCTCTTTCTGGCAGTTTAAAGATTCGATTTGTGACCCGATAGAACCGAACATTTGGCACAGTTGTTATATCTGTAAATGGTCCTTACAGGCTAATTGTTACCAAATCCAAATGTAACATCAAACATGCATTTAAAATATTAATTCATTGTATTATGAATCTTTCTAGGCCATTCTGTTAATTTTCTTCAATTTTTAGTAATTTTGAGTTGGGTTTATATATCTAAACCATCCAACTCGAACCTAAGTTTAAAAGTTTACTCAAACAGATAAAACACTCACTAATATTTTACTTTATATCAGTCAAAATAAAGAAAGAAAAGGAAATCCGAGAGCAAACTACTACCACAAAACATCAACTGGGCCAAAGCAGGCAACTGTAATTCAAGATACAAAGCAATTGTGGCATTGAGGCTTACAAGTGCCTGAAGAGGAAGGATCAAAGAACTGCAGTCAAAGAAACTACAGAACAAGGCAGAATCAGCAGGATGGGACCATTTGAGAGCACCACCTAACATAAACAGTCCTTGAAAGCTTACAGTGGTTTCGAATCTGAATTTAAGTGTGAGAAATGACATGAAACCTGCACAGAGAAATCGACAGATGGAAGTCTAGGGCTGGCTGTGTGTTTTACCTCTGGGAGTCGCAGGCTGCACCAGGGTTCTATTCTTACATTACAAATCTGTTGTGTGGGGAGCGGGGGAGGAATAACCGTGTTACAGGGGGAGAAGGATAGAACAAAGTGTTGTAAGAACATGTAGTTTTTAAATGTCTTTAGTCTTCCCAAGTAACCTTATTTCATTTTTTTAATATATAATAAATAAAATAGACAATATTTAAAGCACCAAATGACTTCCATATTTCTCAGTATGACAGCAGTCCTAAAGAAGCCACTACTACTGGACACAAACCATTTCTTAAAATCACTATCATCTCGTAAAGAAGATGAGGCAGGGATTCTTTTGTATTTTTTTTCCGTTCCCCGGACAGAAAACACACCACCAATATAAACCACTGTCAGACAGGAGAGGGGAGGGGTGGAGAAGGGTGGAGATGTGAGGAGAGGGGAATGGAGGGGAGAGTGGAAGGAGAGGGGAGTGAGGGGAGGGGAGGAGAGGAGAGGGGAGGGGAGGGGAGGGGAGGGGAGGGGAAGGGAGGGGAGGGGAGACTGGCTAGGGCAGCAGCTGTGTTGAAACTCAGAAAGGACATGCTTTGACAGATTTGTGAGCTGATGCCTGCAACACAATGTAACTAGATCTCATCTGACTCTAATTTTTTTTTTTACCAGTCCTGTGTCTTTATTAAAGAGAATCAGAACTAAACTAGACCTGGCAGCCAAGGAGAGACGTACTGGCCAGGAAGATGGGGTGGGTGCAGGCCCTAGGGATTCAAGAAAGACGATTGACCTGGGAGAGGCCCAGGAGACCAGGCGTTGGCAGCGGCTGTGGAAGTGTCCAAGGTTCAGCTTTTAGGTACTGGGACCCCCAGCTGGTTCTGCAGGGGGTGCACGGTGGGTTGGGTTGGCCAGGATGTCACTAGGGCACTCCTGTGTGCCTAGATCATCCACTGGTCTTGATCCTGCTCATTGCCTTCCATGTCCACCTCATTGACCTCTCCATCGTCAGGTGACTCATTGTAATCATTCATCTCGTCCATGTCCTGCATATCCTCATCATCCTCTGAGTCTTCTTCGCTATCTTCATCATCTTCTTCCTCCTCATCATCACAGTGCTCTGAGGCTGCCTTGCCAATAGGTACCAGGTTGTTGTCCTTTTCTGCAATGTTCTGGAGCCAGGCCTGATGCTGCTGCTCCTGCTGTTGCAGTTCGGTCTCCTCCACACAGGGCCCATTCAGATTAAACCAGAGCGTCTCAGTCACACGGGGGAAGAGTGAGGGAAACAAAGTAGACATGGCTCCTAGATGGCTATTTAACCTTGGTCAAGTCACGTCACCAACCGCTTGGAGCCTCAGCTACCTCATCGCGCCCGTCAGCGATGGCCGACGGCGACCCGGAGGCAATTCTATCTGCCTGGGCGGAAGAGCCCGCCCAACGACTCTAAATTTTTTAAGGGGATTTTTGTCCTTGATATTTTCTCTCTTAGAGAACTATTTCCCTCACCAACACAGAACCTTTTTTCCTTGAGACATTTTTACTGGAAGAAAAAAGGCATTGATTTATGAAATGAAGGAAAACATAGCCAAGACTGATTCATAATAAGTATGTGTCATAACTCTTTATACCTATGTAGTTTTTAAAGATAATTTTTTTTATTATTTCTAACTTAAATTCAACTAAAAGTACTTACAATAAATAGCTGCATTTTTAGATGGCATAAATACAAAAGTAAAGTGCTGGAGTAAAGTGGGAACAGATCATATGAGATATGTATGAACAGATCGAATATATGCTCATACATAGGCACATATTTATAGAGGAGAACTGGAAGAGTCAGGGAGGTTGCTACATATGAGCGCATAGTGGAACCAAGATGTAAATGAACTTGGCAGAGGACAAGAGCAGCACACACGCTAGATGAGGCTTCAATGAAAGGCTCTGCATACATCTCCCCACCACACAAAAACCAAAGGTGAACAGACTGACAATCTAGATATGCTTTGAGCTGTCACACACTGGAATTAAAAAGCTGAGAAAGTCTAAGCTTTTATTTTTCAAAAGAATAAAAGACTAGATCTTCCAATGAAGACTGAGAGAGATGGGGAGGGTTTCTGAAAGTGGGGGTGCTGGAACATTCCAGGCAGACTACAAAAGCAGATACCTACTTTTTTCCTGAATTATGGGCTATAGTACAAAATTTTTCATTACTGAGGGGTGGCTAGGGGTCACTGAGCATTTTTATTTTTGGCTAAAAAGGGGGTTGTAGGCCATATAAATTTGGGGACCTATGGTAAAGGTCATCAAAATAAGGCCTGTGAAGCTGATTAATAATTTTTGTCTTTTTAACAGGATTGGAAAAGAAAACAAAGAATAATGCGCATTACACATTGGATGTGGCCCACAAATAATAAATTATTTACTCTCTAGTCGCTTATGGGAAACACTTGGTCTATATAACAACAGCTATGAGAAGGCATACATTTTGAAGGGCATCAGTCTATAGAAATGTGTGATCTTTGTTTCCAACACCACTCAACATGGATAGTGGATTATTTCACCTAGTTCTTCCAGTCAAAGTCTCTTAACTCCTAACAAATGCCCTTTTTCTGCATGGGTCTGCTAAGTAGGTGGGGGAAATACTGACAGGAACTACTTGTGAGTAATTGGGAAAAGGATTCCCTGGAGTGTCATTCTGCTATGGATCAAATGAGTCCTCTGACAAACAGGAAGAGGGACCTCATTACCAGCGAGAGGCAGGAGTGGAGCTCATCCTTTGAACCTGAGATCCCTGTGCAAGGAGCCTCCTGGATCTGGGAGACAGCTACATAATCAGAGGGGCCGCAACGGAACCAGGAGCCATAGCATGGAACAGAATGGCAGACTTCTCAACCCACTGAGCTAGTAAAGCTGAGTAATTTAATGCAGGAGGCTGGCTTGCAAAGTGGAGTGCCTCTGGGCAGTAACTGGGAAACTAGGCTTGCGACCCAGGGTGGAGCTGAGTACCTTTGGGCTGGGGCTTACTGGAGTAGGGTGCCTCTGGGCACTTCATTCAGGGAAGTGTGTTTGCTGACCTGTAGAGATGGACCTGAATGTCTTCAGGTAGAGGCTTCTAGCAGAGTGGTATGCCTCTTTGGGCATTTATTAGCAGACTTGAAAGAACTTTGTAACAGGTCCTAATAAGCAATCATTCAGAGTATTTCTCATTGGCATCATAATTTGGTAATCTCCCCAATAAACCCTTTAATAATGAATTTTGTCTGTGGAGTCTGTGTAGCCATTGCAATGGATATTAGATCCTACAAAGGTAAAGTAAAATAAAATTAAGGCAACTCATGGGGCTGGGGAGTGGGGATATATATGAAATTAAATTGCCTAGAGCAACAAGATATTTTAAAGAATCTGAATTACAGTGGTGAAGAAAACCGATGGTGTCCAGCTATCAAAAGATATAGTGTCTAGAACAGTGGTTCTCAACCTTCCTAATGCCACAACCCTTTCAACAGTCCCTCATGTTGTGGTAACCCCCGCCAACCATAAAATTATTTTTGTTGCTACTTCATAACTGTAATTTTGCTACTGTTATGAATCATAATGTAAATATCTGATATGCAGGATGTATTTTCATTGTTACAAATTGAACATAATGAAAGCATGGTGATTCATCACAAATACATATGTAATTATATACTGTAAAATATTTATTTCTAATGACAAATAAATGAAATTTTATCTTGAAGCATGGTATAGCATGGGTAACAGTCTTCACGCAGGTACTCGCATGTGGGCGTGTCTGCATGTGGGCAGACCTGCCTGGAGATGATGGAGGAGTGGTGTCTAGGTTCCTAAGACCATCGGAAATATGTGTTTTCCAATGGTCTTAGGCAAACCCTGTGAAAGGGTTGCTTGACCCCAAAGCGGCCACGACCCAAGGTTGAGAACCGTCTAGTCTTAAAGGTTTGAAGTTAAACAAGTGGCAAACTAGCAGAGAAGCAACAAGCCCACATGGATGAAGCATACCAACCTGTGTAGGTAATAGGCACCAGACCACCCCAAACAAACAAACAAAACATATTGTTGAGAATGAGGAGCGATAGAGCAGAGAACCAAAACCCATCTGTAGACAATAGGACATCCCCTCACAAAAGGGTCACAAGGAAGAGGCAATTCAACCAGGGCACAGTACAGCACTGATGAAACACACACTATTCCTCTCGCTCTTTGAGGTTTCCTCACCCACCACTATTATGACCCCAATCCTGCCTTTCAGTTCTGGTTAGACCAGAGCATGTACACTGGTGGAGATAAGAACTCACAGCACACAGAACACAGGTCAGATAGACTCCTCAGGTACAGAAATAGAGATACCAGAAGAGTAGGGCGAAGATGGTGGGAGGAGGGAAGGAAGGGTGACCTGATTGCAATAATCGAAAACACATAACTCCCCCTCCCCCAGGAAGATGAACAATAGAAACGTAGGTGGAGAGAGACAGTGGTCAGTCTGAGATATGAAAACAATAATAATTTATAATTTATCAAGGGGTCATAAGGGTAGGAGGGGTGGGAAAAGAGGGGGAAAAAAGAGGAACTGATAGCAAGGGCTCATATAGAAAGTACATGTTTAGAAAATGATGATGGCAACATATGGACAAATATGCTTGATACATTTGATGTATGGAATGTTATAAGAGCTGTAAGAGTCGCAATAAAATGATTTTGTAAAGTGAAGGGAGAACAGCTCTGTAGGAACAATATTATATCAGATGCCAACTTCTTTCATGTAGATGTCAAGAAGGGCTCCTTTTCACAAGTGTATTGGGTGCAATGCCTAAGGAATTTGGAGGGGTGTTCAATAGTTATTTTGAACTTGTGCCATGGGCCTTTGGAAGGCAATCCACCTGTTCTTTGAATACTCCTTTTTATCAATATTCAACCCAATTTTCAATTTTAAAAAATTGCTGACAGTACTTTCATCCACAAGAAGTAAATCCATTAGTATTTGTCCATAGAAACTGTTTTGCTTTGAAATTTCCTGTTTTTCTGTTACTTGAAGTAAATATAACTTGAAAAAGAATTTTATTCCTACTCTAGTTCTACTTTTTAGTTTCAGAGTATACAAATGTATGTGATGTCATAGGAAACTTATTGCTGTGTGAGTTCAATGGGCATAAATTATAGGGTGCAGCTAGAAAAAGAGAAATAGGTGCTTCAATGTGAAATGTTTAATTTTCAATTATTTGGGGGAATGAACTCCACAGGTCTTAACTACTACCCATTGAACGTGTGTCACGAGTGCTAAAACAAACAAGCAAGCAAACAGCCCTGAGGTTCCCAAAGCCCATCTGTAGACAACTGGACATCCCTTCACAGAAGGGTCACAAGGAAGGGATGAGCCAGCCAGGGTGCAGTATAGCACTGACAAAACACACAACATTCCTTGAGTTGTTTAATGCTTCCTTCCCCCCATTATCATGACCCCAGTCCTGCCTTTCAGATCTGGCTAGACCAGAGCATGCACACTGGTACAGATAAGCGTTCTTGGCACATGGAATCCAGCCAGATAAACCCTTCATGAACAGTAATGGGTGTAGCATTACCATGATGTTAGAGGGAAGTTGGGGCAAACAGGGAACTGATCGCCATAATCAACATATTACCAACCCCGCACCACTGTCCAGAGGGACAAACAACAGAAACATGGGTGAAGGGAGAGAATGGACGATATTAGATATTATAATAATAATTTATAATTTATCAAAGGTCACAAAGGTGTAGGGGAGGGAGGAAAAAAGAGATGATACCAAGGGCTCAAGTAGAAAGAACATGTTTGAAAATGATGATGCAACATATGTACAAATGTGCTTGAGACAATGGATGTATGTACTGTTATGAGCAGTAGAGCACCCAATAAAATGACTGATTAAAAACAATAAATAACATTTTAATGTTAAAAATAATCTGACTTATAGATTTTACCAGGCTACTCTTAGGATATAACATTAAAAATGAGATATGAAAAGTAGAAGAACAATAATGAAAGAGTTTAATAACTTTCAGATAACAGGAAAAGAAATGCCAAGGGTAGTTTATAACTAATTGCTAAAAGAAGAAGTTGTATGGTAATTCGTTTTTATGACAAATCTGAACTTCTGCTTCCAACATAATAAAAGCAATCTGGTCAAACACCACCCTAACCACTAGAAAACTGGACACAATATGGGAAGTATGGTTTTCAGACACAGTGGGATCCCTGAGAGGCATAGAGGCAAACTTATGATTCTACCTGAATGCACTTGCCCCTACCATGTGAACAAAGGACCGCCCTGCGGAGCACAACAGTCATGCTGATGTGAACAGACACGGGTTAAGAAAAGCTGAGGCAGCTGGCATTTTGAGGTCAAATAATAGGGGGTGGGCGTGGGGAATGAAACCAAAGAAAGAAGTGTCCAGAAATGTGAAGAAAGGCTCCTAAGTCTTGGATAGAATTATTAGCTACGAATCCACAGTGTGAGTCTCAAAGAGGCCAAACAGAGAACAACTACCTGAGATACCCCACCCTTGGAATGCCTAAAAAGAGGAAAGCCAATGACTACAGGGGCAGTCAATAGTTACTCGAAGTTTTAATAACAGGGCTAACCCAGTTTCTTCGAAAATGACCCTAATAAGGGCTTAAAACAAGCCTCTCATACTTGTCCACATTACCTTACAGAACAAAACTCAATATTCATTAAAAGGAGACAACAGAATCCTTTCCCAGGATTCAAAATCATACTGACTCAACAATTATTAGAAATATCAAGATGCAAAAAAAATGTTATCCATATACAGGAGGAAAAAAGTACTTTATAGAAATAATGGGAACAGAAAGAAATGATGTTATTAGGAGAAAATCTTAAAACATCTATTCTAACAATGCCCACAGATGTAAATACAACGCTTAATTTACTTATGAAAGAAGTACGATCCATAAAAACTGACCAAGTGACACTTCTAAACCTGGCATGCCAAATATCTGATCTGAAAATTTAACTGGAAAGGTTTGATAGTAGATCAGACACCACAACAGAAAAGAAAGATCAGTGAACCTAAAACCAGAGCAAACAAAAACTCTCAAAACAGAAGCCTACGATGATAAAAGGGGGGGGGGGGAAGGGACCAGAGCCTTAGTAATCTGGAGGTTAACACGAAGGTATCTAAAAATACACGCTGTCAGAAGTTCCACCGAAGGAGAAAGTTGTGAGATTGTGGTGATGATTGTACCACGCTCTTTGATACGACTGAATGACTGCAGCGCATGACATGAATTATGTATCAATAAAATCATTTAGAAAATTCAAAGCCACAACTCAGTAATTATAGAGTTGACCTAAAGAAAAGAAAGATGTGGGAAAGAAAAAATATTTCAGAATTGATTCTGTTGCCAACATTTGATGGAAAAAAGAAAAAAAATCTAACAAACCACCCCAACAGCAACTACGACAACAATAACAAACACACAGACTGAAACGTAGCAGTGAACTGCAAGCAGGGAAATGATAGTAAACACAAAGAAAGTAACACCACGGCACACTAGAGTTCAAGCTAGGAAATAAAAAGGAAATCTTCAAAAGCGCCTGATTTGGGGGGTGGGGTTGGGGTAGGGGGGAAGGCACATCGTACAGCACAGGATTAAAGATAAGAATGAATACAGACTTCTCAATAGTACATACGCATGAGGAAACCAGATCTTTCAAATGAAGAAAAATTTACATAGATAAGTAAAAATAATAACCCAATACAAAGACATAACACAACATGGACAAGAAAAAAAAGCAGGAAGCATATGCTGCCAACAGAGCTGGCCCACAAGAAGGCAGAGGGGGTCCTCAGACTGAAGGGCCATCACCCCAGAAGGACTCTTCAGCGTACAGAAGGGAGTGGCCTATGTGCAAACAAGGTGAAGTGACTAGAAAGGAGGTTCAAAAATTTCCCAAGGAAAATAGAATGAAAAGATAATGGATTTTTCCAAAAAACATCTTGAAGTCCCTCATGTTATTTTATTTTTAAAGTTTAATCATTTTACTGGGGGCTCGTACAACTCTTGTCACAATCCATTTGTCCATCCATTGTGTCAAGCACATTTGTACATTTGTTGCCATCTTCATTCTCAAAACATTTGCTTTCTGCTTGAGCCCTTGGTATCAGATCCTCATTTTTCCCATCCCTCATAAGCCCTTGATAAGTTATAAATTATTATTATTGTGTCATGTCTTACACTGTTGGACGTCTCCCTTCACCCACTTTTCTGTTGTCCATCCCCCAGGGAGGAGGTTATATGTAGATCCTTGTAATCGGCTCCCCCTTTCCACCCCACCCTCCCTCCAGTAAAAGATAATTTTTTAAAACAAAAATGGCAAGAATTTTAGCATATGGAGAGGTAAAATGTTTGGAAAATGCTACAGAAAATATGGAATCTTATCTTATAATCAAGAAATTCTGAATGCATTGTCCGCTGAAACTGGAACAAAGAACTGATGCCTGCTCCCACCATTTGTATTCAGTCTTATACTTGTAATCCTAGCCAAGGCAATAAAACAAGACAGATAAATAAGTATACAGAGTGAAAAATATCACATAAAGCTCTGTTTATTCAAATATTCTGTAAGTAGAAAATCTTAAGGAATCAAGAAAAGGCTACTAGGATAAATAAATGAGTATGTAAACTCACAAGGTATAAATTCAATATATACTCTAAATTGATAAAATGTGCAAGATCTCTATAGTATAAAATACTACTGAAATTAAAGAAGACATAACTAAGTACATGGCGATAAATACCAAGTTTGTGGATTATAGCTAAAATAGTAAAATGTGAATGATAGCTGATCTGTAAAGACAATGCTATGCCAATTAAAATCCCAGCAAGTACATGTTTTTCCTTCTGGTTTCCACATAGGACTTAAAAAGCTGGATAGATGGTAGCTCGCACTCTGACAACAAGATAAAGGAATTAAAAAACTTTGTAAATATCAATTATTCTGAACCCCTCAGAGAGCTGAAGTCATAGGAAAAAATCTCAACCCTAATCTAAAGAAAGACAAGTCCCTTGAAGCAGAAAGAAGATATGAACACTGCCATGCCTGGAGAAGACAATACTGGACCCCACAACTTAGCTAAAAATGGTAATGAACTGCTGACAGCTGAGTGTAGGTCATGTGAGAACACAGAACCCAGGGAGATCATGGATGTAAAAGGGAATTCACACTCACATGTAGGCTCTCCCACAGACCTCGCCAGCAAGGTTTCAAATTGTCCACCAAGAAAAAAAGCAACACATCTGTAACCCTGGATACTGCTAAAAACCCTTTAGAGATAGGAAACGGAAACAAAAAATTCCTATATCCCAGGGGGCGATGAAAGAATGGCTTTCAATGGAAGTGAGGCAGGGCCACTCAAAAGTCCCGTAGTGTCTGCCAAGTCTGTTATGGTTGATAAGTTGCCCTATAGCAAAGGCAATCAAGGATCCAGGGGGGGTGGGGGGGGAGGTTGTTTGGTCAGCAGCTTGAGGAGTCTGTCTTATTGAGTATAGCCCTCCACCATGAGCATTTACATGAATGACCTACACTGTCTGTCAGCTGCAATCTGTTTCCAGAGTTTGCCGTTCCAAAGAGAGATTTTTTTTTAATGTGTCATGGCTCATGAGGTCTTCCAAGTGGCAAACAGAAGGCTAGTGACGGAGGCAGAGTCTATAAAAAGGGCAAGTATGAGGAGTAACTGCTCAGAGCCATGAGGATAAAGTAGTGTGACCACATTCACCTTTGGTGTTATGTAGCTGGCACCTAGACGCAACGTGCTACAGCAGGGCACTGAATGCCATTGGCTTTTCACCTGGATGAACGATCAGTGTTCCAGGCCCAGGTATTTACGTCACCTGTAAACTGAGGGCTCCAATAAGCCAGTGGCTTTGCTTCAGGTAGCACAATGAAGGAACAGATTGTTTCAGAAAAAAAGAGGGGGAGAGAGGGGGGACAGCTGCCAATCTTTTCTACAAAACCAAGATGTTGTTAAGACCAGGGCAGCTATAACTCTGAAACACCATTTTTAATCTGCCCAACATGATCAAAGACCCTTTCCTTGTTAGTCTCAAATCCCAGCTAACCCACCCAAATAGGTCCCTGTCTAGATGTCTGGACTCTCAAAGCATTTATGGATCAGGGACCTAGTTTGAACAAGAGCCTGGCAGCAGGGCTGTACTTTGTGGCTAGGCCAGGCAGACAGCACAGCTATACTGGAAAATGGCCTGAGGTCTTCAACAAAACTGTGGTTTTCCTCTTTTTGCTCTGGGGTAAGACATTGCTTTCACTAAACCATGCAGGGCGGGGACTGGATCACCTCTACACCTAGCAGCCCATGGCTCTTCTCTCGATTGTACAAGGTCTCACTGTATAAACCAAACACATGGCATCAGAATCCAAGCTGACCCATAGGTTTCTGAGACTGCTTGCATGAGTAGAAAGTCCAGACTTTGTACCATGGAGCTGCCGGTGGTTTTGAGCTGCCAACCATGTGGCTCGCAGCCCAACAACACCACAGGGCTCCTATTCAGAGTATAAGCCTGTAAAATAACCACCATACCAATTATGCATTTAGCAATGGAAACCAAAACAACAGGACATTGAACAGACCCAGAGGATCCACCCACAATTGAGCTTTTCTTGAATGTGAGTGCTTTTTCTATCTATAGGAACCTTGGAATTAACACACAGAAGGAACTGAGGCCATACCACATTGCTTCCTAGCTTGGATCATGGTGGGCACAGCCGGAAGGGGAGGCTGCCCTGTGGAGGCTGGCCATAGTGCCAAGCTGGCTTTTTTTCTGTTTGGTTCCTCACCCCAGGCTGGGTGACACTTCATCTCTCAAGTGCCTCCAAGCACCACAAGCACCTATGCCTCTGAGCTTCTAATTTGCCCTTGTGACCAAGCTGCAGCTCCACCCTGCAGTCAGTCCTCAATGCCCTTGGCCACCCTGCTTCCCAGCATGCTTTCTTCCCCACAGAACTGGGTAGGAGGGTGACTTGGGCAGCTAAAGAGCTGTAGCAGTTTGAAGTCCTCCCATCCCAGAGGACTCCAGGAGCACAGAGGGACACCTCGGCTCTGCACCAATAAGCAAGGCTTCGCACTTACATTTAATTAAGTGGCTGCCCACTCGTCTTAACAATGTATTCAATCTACCCAAAGCTACATATCCTCATTCGACATCTTTGCCCCCCTGGCTAAGTTATTCAACCCTTTGCCGCCGGCCCGAAGGCTAGCTGCCTCACGAATGTATTCAGTCTGTCCTCCTCCCACTTACAGAGTGAGCACCACCCAAAGTACCATTTTGGGCCCAAAGCCTGAACAAATCCCCGTCCATCAAGTTGGTTCCAACTCATGGAAACCCACACAGGGTTCCCAAGGTGGTGACGTTCTATCGGCACACACAGCCTTATCTTTCTCCTAAGGTGCAGCTGGTGAATTTGAACAGCCAACACTGCAGTTAGCAGTTCAGCGGTTTACTTGATAACACTATCAAGTATCCTTACCATTTGACTACAGTGTTTTCAATCTGCTCATTGTTTAGCCTATGAAAAGCCCTATCTGGGAGACCATGTCTCTCCATCTAGCCCACGCTATACTCTCATACTTGCTAACCGATCTCATATTTTCTAAGTTGGCCCTTTTGCTCTTTCTCTTCCAGAAAGCCATGTCTCTGTCAATAGCACATCCTGGCTTCCACAAAGCTGTCGAAAATTGTGAAGAGTCTGGAGTTTTGCTCACAAGCTATGAAGTTTGCTTGTTACTGTTTTATAGATGCTGGCATCGGCCATAAAAACACAAGCAGTGTGAGCATCATGTCAGTGACAAGCAGGGGCTTGGGTAGATGCTGTGTGTACCACCATGGTTTGCCTCGTAAAGAATACTGAGCATGGGGGTATGTAACATGTTTTGAGCAAGCAGAAGGAAGTCAGTTCTTGCTCAGGGGAATTATTCTCTCTCTCATCCTTCAAAGTTGACCACTACAAACAAAAGTCTGAGAAGAGGCCCATATAAGAAAGAACTGGTCATATGTGCATTCCTGGCATACCCAGCAAGAACATTCAAGAACACTCGGGACCCTGTGGATTGCTTCTCCCAACACCCTCCTTGCTGGTTCAACCTAATGCCAGAGGTTCTAGCAGGCATAATAACCCAAGAAAATAAATAGAAATCTCAGAATGCTCAGGAAAATAAACTATATCTACAACAATGTCTATGTAGAAAAAGTTCCCAAAACTTACATAGGAATATATAACTTTAGTAAAGTTACAAGATATGAAGTCAATATATAAAAATCAATTGTGTTTCTATGTATCAACATTAAGCAATTGGACATTTTGAAAATTTTAGATGCCATTTCAATAGCCTTGGAAAATATTAAATAATAAGGTACAAATATAACAAAACAAGTATGGGATCTATAGGCTGGCATACCCAGCAAGAACATTCAGCAACTTTTATAGTTCTTTATAGTAAGAACTATACAACACTGATCAAAACAAGAACTAAAAATAATACGGATAGATACAGTGCATAAATCTGAAGACTCAATACTGTTGTCAATTCTCCCCAGAGTGATTCTGTAGATTCAATGCAATGCAATCAAAACCAAAGCAGAGATTTTTTGTATATATTGCCAGGTCGATATGAAGGCCTGATGACCTAATGGTTACGAGTTGGGCTGCAACCACAGGGTCAGCAGTCCAAAACCACCAGCTGCTCCTCAGGAGAAAGATGAGATGTTTTCCTTCCTGTTCCCATAAAGATCCAGTCCTAGAAACCTACAGGGAATTCTACTGTGTCTCTTAGGGTCAATGTGAGTCAGAAAGGGCTTGATGATAAAGAGTACATTGGAATAAGGCAAGCTGATTGTGTTGGACAGGGTTCTCTTAGAGATACAAATCAGATTGCTAGTAATTATATATAAATATATTTATAAAGATAGACATATAATACAAGAAATGAACTGGTAAATTATATACAGATAGAAAATAAAAGAAATTAACAGTTAAATTATAAAGCAGTGAGACATTAGCAGTCCTTTAAGGCTTGAGAGCCGCCAGTTGCCAGTCCCTTTCTGTAGAGAGAGCTGGGCTATATATATCCAGGCAGCAAACAGCAAGGCAGGTCCCCAACTGTCATCAACTGTCGGTCCCCAGCTCCAGAGACAAACATTCCAATCATGTGGGCTTAAAGGGACCTCAACTTACAGCGACACAGTCCACAGGCTAGGCATTCCACAGGTAGTGTACCCCTTTAAACTGAGGCACAGAACAAGCAAGGTGAGGCTCACCAAGCCATTTACCCCTCTGCCCTTCAGTTAATCCTACTTGTGTTTATCGGCCAGGCTGGCACAATAAACTATCGCACTGATCCTCCAATTTACATGGAAAGATAAAGGAACTAGAGCAGACATATAAATTCTTAAAAAGAACAATAACGTTAGACTGCTTTAAAGACCTTCTAAAAATCTATGGTAAATACAGCGTCGTACAGGCAATAAGATAAATATGTAATTCAAAAGAATGGAATAAAGCAAATTAAATAAATAAATAACCTAGTTCACTGCTGCTGAGTCAATCCTAACTCATGGTGACTGGATAGGTCAGAGCAGAACCAGCCCTGTGGATTTCCAAGACTGTAAATCTTTAGAACCTCATCTTTTTCCTGAGGACCAGCTAGTGATTTTGTACTGCTGACCTTCTGGATAGCAGCACAATGCTAACCCACTACGCCATCAGGAATAAGGAGTCCTAAAATAGTCCTCCACCAATACAGTCACGCAATCTTTGACAAAGAGGAAAGGGCAATTCAATAAGGAAAAATATTTTCAACAAATGATATTTAATCCTTTGGGCATCTGTAGGTGAAAAAAATGAACCTTAGTCTATATAACTCACAATGTTTACAAAAAACTCATCCAAAATGAATTACATTCTCATTGTAAAACTTAAATCTACAATTAACTTCCTAGGAGAAAAGTTAGATACAATATTAAAAACATGATCCATAAAAAAAACTATTTGATAAACAGTACTTCATCAAAATGAAAAATTTTAAGTATACCAAGATAGGTAGCCCTTCAGAAACAATAACAGGAGTAATGATCCCCTAAGGGTACAGGAAGAGAGGGGATGAAGTGGGGGCAGGGAAGAGCTGATAGCACTAACTGTATAACCCCACTCGAGGGGAATAAACGACAGAATTACAGGTGAACGGATACATTGGATGGTGTAAGATAAGCAAATAAATAAATAAATATAGAGATATAATACAATCATAAGGGTTCCTGAGGGATAGGGTGGAGGAGGGAGAGGATTAAAGGGAGCTGATATCAAAGAGTTCAAGAAAAAAGAAAATGTTTTAAAACTGATTGTGGTAGCAATTGTAAAATTATGCTTCATCAACTGAATTATGGATTGTTTTAATATCTGCAGGAACTCCCAATAAAATGAGTAATAAAAATAAAAAATGAAGAGTTTAAGAACACTGCTAAAAGAGTGAAGTTACATGCTATGAAAAAAGATTTGCAAGTGACCTATCTTAGAAAACATGGAGCCAGATTATGAAAAGAACGGTATTCTTTTCCAAATCCATGTCTTCAATTTCCACAGCTGCCATTTCTCCTCTATTACGGTATGAAAAAGTTAAACGATAAGCAGGATAAAATATCTTGCCACGCTGCTCTGTCCCACTCAGGACATGAGTTGTTCCATTGTTCAGCATGTCCTATATTATCTCTGGTTACATCTCACACACCACCAATTCTATGTTTGCTGTTGTTATTAGGTACTGTTGAGCTGGTTCTGACTCACAGTAATCCTCACACTGCCTGGTCCAGTGCTGTCCCACTGTTACAGTTCAATATACCTCAATGAGGGTCATCCCTTTTGCCAAATGATCCTCAATTTTACCCAGCATGAAGTCCTTTACCAGAAGGTAGTCTCGCTATATTTGCTTCTAAGGAGCACTCTGGTTGTACTCCTAAGACAGATTTTTTTGTTTGTTCTTCTGGCAGTCCTGGTACATGCAATGTTCTTCACTAATACTGTCATTGAAATGTATCAATTCTTCTCTGGTCTTCCTTATTCATTGTCCAGCTTTCATATGCCTATGAGGTGGTTGAAAACATTTTTGACTTGGGTTAGACACACCTTAGTACTCACACCTCACCCTTTAAAGAGGTCTTTTGCAGCAAATGCAGTGTGTTGTTTGATGTCTTGACTGATGATTCCATGAATGTGGATCCAAGGAAAATGAAATCCTTGGAAACGTCCATCTTCTCTTCATTTATCATGATGTTGTCTAGTGATCGCATTTCAGGTTGAACATAACTTTTTGGAACATTACAGAATACCAAATCAAAGTCGCTGCCATCAAGTGCATTCCCATGCACTGCGACCCAAAATAGGGTTTCTGAGACTGTAAAATCTTGACTAGAAAGTCTCGTCTTTCTCCTTAGGAGCAACAAGTGGGTTCACACCGCCAATTCTGAGGCTAGCAGTCCAATGCCTAACCCCCGGTGCCATCTAGGCTCCTTTGCATATAGTAGTAATCAATAAATGTTTATTTTAGGGAGAGAGGGAAGAAAAGTGACAGTAAAGCTAAGAAAACAGGAAACAAAAAGGTACCGAATACCCAAAACCAAACTACTTAACTACTGGGGAGGTTTTTTTGCCTCAGGTCCAGAAATATTTTTCTTCTGCCACCCTTCACTTAGGTGGTAGGCAGCCTGACAAACTATGGAAGGACTTTGCTTACAAACCCTTACAGTAATAAGACAACTGTGATTGCCTCATCTCTACTCATAGTCAGTTACCTACGACCAGATTAAGTCATGTGAAGGCCTTCAACACTGATTATTTGTGGTGCCCCCTCTTCTATTTATACCCTCTTCTCATATGTTGGAATGGAGTATGCAAATTATATATGTATATATACATATTTACATAAGCACGTGTGTGTCTTGGAGCCCTAGTGACATAGTGGTTACATGTTGCGCTCCTAACCACAGGTCAACAGTTAGAAATCACCAGCCTCCTATGCAGGAGAAAGAAGAGGCTTCCTTTGCCCGTGAAGTTACAGGCTTGGTAATCCATGAGGGCAGTTCTACCCTGTCCTATAGGATAACTTGGAGTCAGAGGTCAGTTCTATCCTGTCCTATAGGATGACTTGCGAGTCAGGGAAATTCTACCCTGTCCTATAGGATGACTTGGAGTCAGAGGGCAGTTCTACCCTGTCCTATAGAATGACTTGGAGTCAGTGGGCAGTTCTACTGTCCTATAGGATGACTTGGAGTCAGAGGGCAGTTTACTGTCCTATAGGGTGAGCTGGAGTTAGAGGGCAGTTCTACCCTGTCCTATAGGATGACCTGGAGTCAGAGGGCAGTTCTACTGTCCTGTAGGATGACTTGGAGTCAGAGGGCAGTTCTACCCTGTCCTATAGGGTGAGCTGGAGTCAGAGGGCAGTTCTACCCTGTCCTATAGGATGACTTGGAGTCAGAATTGACTCGATGTGAGTTTGATTTTTTAATTGATGTGTGCCTTAGCACTCCACGATATGACTTTTTAAAAAGTGCTGCAGGACAGTGAATTGTTTCGTGTGGCTCTTCTAGCCAATCTCTCTATCTCCAACCAAATGACACTTCCTTGCATGAATCTGATAAGAAGATGGGGGGAAATACTAATAAGCTTCACCTGTGAATGAATGCTAACAGGGTTCCCTGGAGTGCACGTGGCTGTGCTTAAAATGAGCCCTCTGTGAGGCAGGGAAAGGGACCTCATTACCATCAAGGGCCAAGAGTAGAATGTGTCCCCGGGATTCAAGATCCCTGTACAGTGAACCTCCTGGATCCAGACGGCAGTATCAGAGGAGCAGCAGCAGCAGAAGGAGCCAGAGCTTGGATCAGAGTGAGGGACTTCCCAACCCAGGGAGCAAGTAAAGGCGATGATTTTGTGCACTGGTTAAGAAGACAAATCTATCTGAATGAACTTCATACACTTTCCCATTTTCATGCAAGATTCAAGTGTGTCCATGATGGCGTAATATGTGCTTATATACCAGGAACTGATCTCTATTACTTAATGCTACTTCTGGAGCACTTCTGTCACTTATTGCTTTGGACTGTTTACTAATCATTATTTGTTTGGTAGTACTTTCTTCTCTTGAACTATGTAAATATTCTCTTAAATTAGGTAAATACCCTGTTTCTGACTTTTAAAGATCTGTGCGTTTTTTCATTTATTTCTGAATTTTGTACAGTTTGACACTCCTTATGAGAATAACACAGTATATTGTTCTACATAGCCAACATAAACACAAACTCCTAATGTTTGCATATTGTTGTCAAGGGCTTTGCTCCTCTTCTGATCTCTCCTTTTCGTGCCTGGTCCTCAGCAACACTCTCTCAGGCAGCTAGAATATGAGTGTACAGTTCTAGGATTCCGTTTGTTGCTACTGCATGTGCTTCACAACATGCTCACATATTAAAAACTCAGCTCACATCCACTGAATCAATTCTGACTCATGGTGACCCAATAGGACAAAGTAAAACCATTCCTGTGGGTTCCAAGACCATAAATCTTTACAAGAGTAGAAAACCTCGTCTTTCTCCCCAACATGCATTAAAGAGGCACTTTAATATTAATTCAATTTCTTACCTAGAGGAATTGTTCAATTTCCTTCCACAGAGATGCATAAGTATTCTGATAAATGCCCTTTGTTGCTCTCTTAGAAGGAAAATTTAGAAACAGACTCACTGTTGCAAAAAGGAAACCTATTTTACAAGATAAATCAGTATTTAATTTTATGTTATTGTTCCTCGTTTATTGACATATATAGAATAATAACTACCAAGCCTTATATCTTTATATAAAAAATAAAACTCACTGATACATAAATTTAAACTTTTCCAGTTAGATAAAGAATATTTCTAGTATTTTGGGATGATTACTGCGTTGGTATTATCTTTAGTGTTATAGATTATTACCTATGTTAGTATTAAATTATTTGTTAGGTTGTATCTTTATGTATGTCCAACTTTTGAGGAACAATCAAATATATTAATCGGATTAGACCAGAACATGCACACTGCTTCAGATAACAGCCCTCAACGCATGGAATCCAGGATAGATAAAACCCCCAGAGCCAACAATAAGAGTAGCGAAACAAAAAAAAAAAAAAAGCCACAGAGTGACAGAATAGATTTTTTTTAAAGAAACATCATCGTGGAGAGCAAATGTTTTGAGAATTATGAGGGTAATGAATGTACAAATGTGCTTTATACAATAGATGTACTATGGATTATTATAAGACTTGTATGAGCCCCCGATAAAATGATTCTTTTAAAAAGAGTAGAGAAACCAGGAGGATTAGGAGAGAGTGGGGGATAAACGGGTAATCGATCACAAGGATCAACATATAACCCCCTCCCAGGGGGACAAACAACAGAAAAGGGGGTGAAGGGTGACAGAGGATGATGTGGAAGATATGAAAATAATAATCTATGGCTTAACAAGGGTTCATGAGGGAGGAAGGGTGGGGAAGGAAGGGGAAAATGAGCTGATGATATCAAGGGCTCAAGTAGAAGGAAAGTGCTTTGACAATGATGATGGCAGCACATGTACAAATGTGCTTGACATAGTGAATGAATGTCTTGATTGTGATGGGAGATGTAAGAGTCCCCAATAAAAGTATTCAATACGTAAATTAAGAAAATTCAAAATTCAAATTTATTTAATACAAAACACCACCCTCTTCCACTCCACACCCTTCTTGGGGTCTCTGCTGCCATGCACTGAGGTGGACAGAAGAAATGGCTTTGTTTAGGTGTGGTCACCAATGACTATGGCTGCCCCATCCCTCCCTACTCACACCATCACCCACCCAGGAGAGACACCATTCCTATAACAAGGAATATTTTTGTGTGTGTTTGGGGTTTTTCTTAATTAGTAAGAAAATACATATATTTCAATTTTCTATTAGAAGTAGGATTTGCTAGAGGCAACCATCGGAATGCTTTTCAGTCACCAGTAAGGTAAAGGCAAACATCTGGATTTTGCACACTGCCCAGAATGGACCTTGTCTTCAAGTAGACACTTCAAAGGCATTGCTCCCAAGTAGCTTTACCATGGCTGGCAGGTGAGGTTGTAGTGCGGACAGAGTGAAGCTGTCTGGTTCCCATTATATACTAGCAAAAGGCAAGGATGCCAGGACCACTGCCTCTCTGATGGTTTGTACTCTTAGCAATGAGCTAACATTTTGGGTAATTGCTAATTCTAATTCACTAATGTGGGAAACTAAAACTGAGGGAAATATGACTAGGACTTATTCCCTAACTGACAGCAGAGGGAATCTGGAAAGCTAGTATTCCGCGGGAGGAAAGCCACCACTTTAAGTTAGAGATAAAGTCCAAGGACATTATTCTGCTTTAAATATCATTCCCACAGATTCTCCCCTAACAGCTATGTTGCCTTTAGCACATGGTTGATTCCCTTTCCCTATAGAAGTGGTCATCTCCTCTGGCCACAGCAGCCCCACCCCCACCCCCAAACCTTTCTCCCTAGTGCAGGTATTAGGTTTCTTCAGCCATATGATCAGGGATTTTATTGTGCTTACCACCCACCCACCTTGTGAAGTATGTAAACCCAGATTATGCATGTCCTATGGCTACCTATAAATATCCCAAGACAGTAAAGACGCTCTCACTCCCACTCTCTCTTCTTCCACCTCTACATGGACCACCAAGAGGGGCGGAGGTGAGCATGCTACTATGAAATGTGCCTGACTCCTCTATTTTACTCTCTCTCCTATCTTTCCTATTCTTCTGACTTTATTGTAATCTTTATATATTATCGCCAAACAATTGCACCTACGGACCCTTCCGTTCTTAGAGGCTGGTTGCCTCTGGCACTCTAAATGAATGCTGTGATTTCTTACTTGCATGCTCTGTCATGACTATTTTGCAATGAATCAAACCAATTTACACCTGACAGAAACAAAAAAATAACAGCAACAAAATACTTAAGTCAGAAAATTTGAAGGGTTATTAGTTTGGACAAGGCCCCATAAAAGATGTGCCAAAAACAGGTCAAGAGAGGGAGATTTTAAACTGCAGAAAGAGTCACATCGTTCAAAATGGAGGTTTGGATGAGAAAATGGCATGCATTAACTATTTTTATACAACTGTGTGATGCTGGCCAGTGATTTACAAATATAGTGTGAAAAATGAAAACTGACCAATGTTAAGGGCCTGCTCCCTCTGGTCCATGGGACTCCCATCCTCAGGGGTTTTAGACTGGCTCCGGTTGTTTGGTGACCTTTTCTTCCCTTCCAGTTAGATTGAAACGCTCTGCTCTAAGCAGTGGGAATGATGTGTCCCTGCTCCTGTGGCTTCCCTGCCCCCACAGTCCAGTCCTTAGTCAAGACCTAGCTGAGGGAGTTAGCTGAGCTACTGCAAGAGAAAGGTATTGCTCTACGGTGACCTGGACTTGCAGAACTGGTTTTCAGCTATCCTTGCAGGGTCAACATATGTACTAATTTTATAACAAAGAAAGTCAAGTCGGTTGGCTAAATGGTAACGTTCGAATATAATAACTACATTTCAGAAACACAGTTCTGAGCCTTTTGGGTCCTGTTCACATCACATATGTTGGCAGAGACTGACGGCTGATCCAGGGGTCTCCTCTATCAAACTGGCACCAGTGCCCTCAGGGGGAACCCAGCCCTGCTGGTTCTTCGGTTTGACTCTATGTGTGGAATGGTCTTGGGGAACGCCAAGGCTTTGTTCCTGTTTGCCCCCAAATCAGACAGAGTCTCATGTTGTCCTTGGATTCCCCCCTTCATTTCCTCTGAAGGATTAATTTTTCATCATTCTTGTCCAAATAGTTTGCACGGTGTTCAAATCTGTACTTTTGTATGTAGAGGAAAATAATTCTCTCAACACTAATCCTAATAAACGTATTGAATTTGAAGCAGGAGTTCTTGCTTAATAAATGGACATACAGAACACAAAAGAAAGGAAAATTGTTAAAGACCCAACGTAGCTAGAGTAGGAAAGGATATGGAAGAAAGACTGCCTTGTGGAACTTTGTATCTACCAGACATATGTGATTCTGATGTATGTACATTATCAAATTATGATTCAGTTTTATTTATTCTCTGACAGGTAATGAATCAGCCAAGTTGTTGACTATAAAACTTGCCTACCCCTACCCACTACCAGTTTCAGCAGATGGTCTATTTCTGTTTTTCTGGTAAAATGCTGTTGTGCAAAGATTTTAAAGTTGAAAACCCAAATGAAAATTTTGAATTAGTTTTAAACCATAATAACCTTTTGTCCACTGAACTAAAATATCAGAGTTAAAAGCTTAAAATGTTAAATAGTCATTCAAAAAAGCAACCATAAAGCAAGATGGCTTAAAAGATATTAAAAAAATGATCCTAAGGATTAGAAACGAACACTCTCAGTGCAGCCAGTCCACAGAGAGAACAACATGGCTGGTCCCACTACGAGACATGATGCTCCTCAGTGACTAAGGGTGATATCATCGGAGAGGCAGTGTGGACATTGCACCTGACCTGATCCCACCACACCGAGGCAAAGCACTGGGGGAGTGCAGCGGAACAGCAAGGGAATGGAGTGGCAAGGTCCCCAGGGAATGCTGAAAGGGGACTTTGGGGCCAGGGCGTGGTGCCCCAACAGACTGGACTGGAAAACACTCCTAAGGGCCAACAAACGATCCTTGAACTAACTACAAGCTTTTCTTTCGTGAAGTGTTTTATTTTGTTCTTTTCCAGTGGTTTGTTTTTGTTGTTTTGTTGTATGGTTGTACACTGTTGCTTTGTTTTCCTCTGTCTTGTTTTCATGCATGTTAGTGTCTCCACAGGTCTGTCTGAATAGGACAGGCTGGATGAACTATCTGGAAGAAAAACAATGGGACCGACAGTTCCGGGGAGACTTGGGGTGGGGGGAAGTAAGGGAGTAAGGAAGTGGTGTTAACAAACACAGGGACAAGGGAACAACATGGGACCCAAAATGGTAGTGAGGGGGGAGTGGCAGGCCTGGTGGGGAATGATCAAGGGTAAGGTTGCGTAGAGAAGAGGTATAGCTGAAGCCCAGGTGGGGACGGAGCATGGTGATGGGGCAGGAGGAAAGTCAAGGGAGATGGAGGAAAGAGCTAGGAGTCAAGGGGCATTTATGGAGGTCTAGACAAAGACATGTACATGCAAATATATATATAAGGATGGGGAACTAGATCTATGTGTCTATATTTATAGGTTTAGTATTAAGGTGGTGGAAGGACCTTGGGCCTCTACTCAAGCACTCCCTCAATGCATGAATACTTCCTTTTATTAAATTGGCACTCTACGATGCTCACCCTCCCGACACAACTGCTGAAGCCAAAGCAGGTGAACAAATAAATGTGGTGAAGAAAGCTGTTGGTGCCCGGCTATCAAAAGAGATAGTGTCTGGGGTCTTAAAGGCTTGAACATAAACAAGCGGCCATCTAACTCAGAAGCAACAAAGCCCACAAGGAAGAACACACCAGCCTGTGTGATCACGTGGTTCTGAAGGGATCAGTTATCAGGCATCAAAGAACAAAAAAGTCATATCATTGTCTGCACACCTCCATGATACGATCGCTGAATATACATATATTTTTTTTGCATGACCATGGTGAATGAAGGGGGAAGTGCAGAGTGGAGACCCAAGGCCCAAGTGTCGGCCAATGGAGATCCCCTCATAGAGGGGTTTAGGAGAGGAGATGGGTCAGTCAGGGTGCGATGTAGTATCGATGAAGAACACAGCTTTCCCCCAGATCCTGGATGCTTCCTCTCCCCAACTACCATGATCCCAATTTTACCTTGCAGGACTGGATAGGGCAGAGGTTGTACACTGGTGCATATGGGAGCTGGAGGCACAGGGAATCCAGGGTGGACGATACCTTCAGGACCAGGGGTGTGAGGGCGATGCTGGGAGAGTGGAGAGTGAGTGGGTTGGAAAGGGGGAACTGATTACAAGGATCCACATGTGACCTCCTCCCTGGGAGATGGACAGCAGAGAAGAGGGGCGGAAGGGAGGCTCTGGATAGGACAAGATATGACAAAATAACAATCTATAAATTATCAACGGCTCATGAGGGAGGGGGGAGCGGGGAGAGAGGGGGGAAAAAAGAGGACCCGATGCAAAGGGCTTAAATGGAGAGCAAATGCTTTGAAAATGATTAGGGCAAAGAATGTACAGATGTGCTTTATACAATTGATGTATGTATATGTATGGATTGTGATAAGAATTGTATTAGCCCCTAATAAAATTTTTTTAAAAACAATAAAAAACGAACACTCTCATATTTATCTTACAAATGATTTCAAAGCACTTTCCAAACCAAAACTAAAATCACTGCCATCAAGTCAATTCCAGCTCATAGCGACCCCCTGTATAACACAACAAAATACTGCCCAGTCTAATGCTATTCTCATGTGTCAGTCTGGGTAGATTAGAAAAACAAATTCATGGATACTCAAATGTGTATAAAAAGAGCTTTATATACAAGAGCAGTTGACTATGGAGAAAACATCCCAGCCCAGTCCAGATCAAGTCCTTAAGTCTGATACCAATCTATAAAGTCCTCTTCAGACTCACGAAATACATGCAATGATGCCGAATGCAGAAGATCACAGGCCAGTGGGTGGGAAGTCTTGTGGATCCAATGGTGTTCTAAGCATCTCAGTGTTGGCAGGGGTCTCCAAGTGACTCCTTTAGTTCCCAGGGCACAGGGTCCTAGCAACATGGTGTCATGTGTCTTGTCATTAGAGCATCTCTCAGGGAGTGAGCAGAGAAAGAGTGTATCTCCTGCCTCCAGGGAGGATATACAGGAATTCCCAGAATCCTCAGGGGAAGGTTATGCCCACACAGATACCTCATTGGGTATACAATTATTGACATGCTAGACTCCATCCATTTACTCATAATCCTCTCGAATGGAAAACAGATTATGTAACTACCACACCTCACAAGAGTTCTTATGTTTGAGCTCATTGTTGCGACTGTGTCAATCAATCTTGTCAGAGGTGTTCATCTTTTTCACTGTCCCACCACATTCCAAAACATGATGTCTTTCTCCAGGGACCGATCTCTCCTTGAAAACATGTCCAATGTACTTGAAATGAAGTCTCCTCATCCTTGCCTCTAAGGAAAATTCTGACTGTACTTCTGATAAGACAGATTTGCTTGTTCTTTTAGGAGTTCAGTCCTTGGTACCTTCAATATTCTTCGCCAGTACCATAATTCTTATTTGGGCTTTCTTATTCAACGTCCAACTTTCATACGCATATATGGCAATTGAAAATACCATGGCTTAGGTTAGGTGTATCTTAGTCCCTTTTCAACTCTTTAAAATAGGTCTTGTGCCACCAGTTGACCCAATGCAATGAAAGAAACCTGTGAACTCTTCACTGCTACTTTCATGAGCACTGAATGTGGATCCAAGCCAGACAAAATTCTTGCAAACTTCAACCTTTTCTCCATTTATCATAATGCAAGAATTTTGGTCTTCTTAACATTGAGTTGCAATCCATACTGAAGGTTGCAACCCATGACCTTCATCAAGAAGTGCTTCAAGTCCTCCTCACTTTCAGTAAGTAAGGTTGTGCCATCTGCTTATCTTGGATATTTAATAGGTTGTCCCCCAAACCTGATGCCACATTCCTCTTCAAATAATCTAGCTTCTCTGATTATTGGTTTAATATATAAATTGCATAAGTATGATGAAATAAAGCAACCCTGACACACACCTTTAAACCAAGCAGTAGTCCCTTGTTCTCACAAGTGCCTCTTGACCCAGGTATAAGTTCTGCTTGAGCACAATGTAGCATTTGGGGATTTCCATTCTTCACAAGGATATCCAGTTTGTTATGGTTCACACAGACAAATGCTTTAGCATAGTCAATCAAATACAAGGAAACATATTTCTGATGATTCTCTGCTTTCAGCCAAGAGCCATATGACATCAGCAATGTTACATATCCTCTTCAGGATCTCGCCTGAACCTCTGGGAGCTCCTTATCAATGTACTGCTGCAACCACTGTTAGATGACCTGCAGTAAAATTTTACTTGCATGTGATAACAATGATAATGTTTAAAATTTACACATTCTGTTGGGTCACTTTTCTTTGGAATAGGTACAAATATGAATCTCTTCCAGTCGATTGGCCAACAGCTGTCTTCCAAATTTCCTGGCATTGATGAGTAAGTGCTTCCAGGACTTCATCAGCTTGTTGAAATATTTCAATTGGTATTCCATCAATTCTTGGAGGTTTGTATTTAGATAATGCTTTCAGTACAGCTTGAACTTCTTTCAGCACCATTGGTTCTTGCTCATATTCTACCTTTTGAAATAGTGGGATATCCACTAGTTTGTTTTGGGTACAATGATTCTGTATATTTTTTCCATCTGCTTTTGACGCTTTCTGTGTCACTTAATATGTGGCCTATAGAATCTTTCACGACTGCAACACGAGGCTTGACGTTTTCCTTGAGATCTTTCATGCTGGGTGTGTTCTTCCTTTTTGAGTTTTTAACACCTTCTCGAGCTGTCCTTTAAACAGTTCTGTTTAGATCTTCGACTTCCATTTACTTCAGCTACTTTTAAGATCAGATGCAATTTTCAGAGTGTTTTCTGATACCCACTTTGATCTTTTCTTTCTTTCCTGTCGTTTTAATGATCTTTTGCTTTCTTCATGAATGACTTTGGTGAACAGAAAGAAATCTGAAGGGACAAGACCAGTACCATGGGGTGGGTGTGCTAAAGTTTTCCAATGAAATTGTCATACAGCAGTCCTGTTACCCTCGAAGAATGGCCAGTTGCATTGTTATGATGAGACAAAATTCCTTGGCACAATTTTCCTGGCCTTTTCTCACCCAAGCAGTTTTCAATTTTCTTAAAATTTCTTCCTAATAAGGCCCCATGCTCTTCCTGTGTTTTCTGAAAAACTCTGTGAAGACTTCCCCTTTCAAATCCCCTCCAAAGTCACCATGACCTTCTAAAGTTACCTCTGCCTTGAATTGAACTGGCTCAGCGAATCTCCTTGGGCGTTGCTCTCTGCATCATATTATTTAATTAAAGATATGTCCTTGGTTATAATCTGTTTACAAAATCATCGTCATTAGCTTTGATCTTGCTTAAAAGACTGATGGAAAGAGTCGCTCATTGAGGTACCGGATACCCCCTTAACACATTAGGCACCCATTGAGCCAAAGTTTTTCTGAAACCAAGATGTTCACTTAAAATTGAAAATGTTGAACCCATCTTCAGGAAATGACATTATCCCAATATTCCACTTAATTATCCCAACTACATGAAAATGAAGATCTCACTTTATTGCATCCATGGCAACTCTACAATCTTCTTCCACTGATTTCTGGATTTCAGTATAGCTTCTTCCTTCATCAAGGTTGATACTCTTTTTTCTCTTGACTTTATTTTGAGATCTTTCTACTCTTCCTTAACATATTAGACCAACGTAAAGCCTGTTGTTTTATATGGAACACCTTTCTATAACTTTGTTGCAGAACTTTTATTATTTGAAAGCAGGTACACTTGAGGGTTGTTAAAAATGTGTTATTAGCCTGACCTCATCAGAATTTTTTTCCCATGACACAAAAAGTTTTGTATTTTTTGTAGACACCCTAATGAGTCTAAAACAAGTGTGCTACTGAGATAACTGGTTGGCAGCCCCCCACAGACTGCAGAGGCATGTTTATACACATTTTGTTTGGGATAAACCTCTCCCATGTATGGACAAGAACTGTAATAGTGATACTTGGGGGCCCACTCATATATTGACTTATCCACAGCTCTGTTTGTTAATCCTTCTCCTTACCTACCAACATGGTTGATGATCACATCAGATCACAAAATGGACGGTTATATCATTAGAAAATCATTATAAAACTACCCCCCAAAAAACATACCAAATCATGTTAATGTGTCAAATTATATTATTACATAACTGTCAAATGTCACAATTTCCATATAAATCCAATTCAAAAATTATATACTACTTAGCCATTACTGTGAATGGGAAGATGATAAAAGTACATGTTTTTCAAAACTATAAAATATTTTCAATTGCAAATTAAGTTTATTATACAATATTTTAAAATAGAGAATATCACTAAACTATAGAATAATTGGTGATTAATATTCTAACAATTCAGCCACCTAAAACATGTATTCAATTTTGTCAACAAATATAAAAAATGTTACATATTAAGTCAAAATAAAATTATCCTCACTATTGAGAGTAGAACATCTTTATTTTACTTTTAGAACATTTTTTATAGATAATCAAAGCTAATAAAATTCCATTTTAAAATAATTTATAAAGTTCATTACTTATACCATTATTTCTATTCTTTTGACAGTATAGCTATATTAAATTTATTTTACTTTCTCCTGATTTATGAAGACATGCAGCTTAGTTACTTTCTCCCTTACCATATGCATTTATCAACAATATTAGTATATAGCTACATACAATATTAAGGGAATAGCAATTCATTTTTTAAAAATCATTTTATTGGGGGTTCATACAACTCTTATTACAATCCAAACATCCATCCATTGTGTGCAGCACATTTATACATATGTTGTCATCATCATTTCCAAAACATTATCTTTCTACCTGAGCCCTCGGTATCAGCTCCCCATTTTCCCTCCCTCCCCTGAGGATACACTTCCAGGAGACATCGGTCAGTGTAAGACATGAAAAAAAAAAATTTATAAATTATCAAGGGTTCATGAGGGAGGGACAGGGGGAGGGAAAAATGAGGAGCTGATACCAAGGGCTCAAGTAGAAAGAAAATATTTTGAAATTGATGATGGCAACGTATGTACAAATGTGCTTGATACAATTGATGTGTGGATTGTTATAAGATCTGTAAGAGCCTCCAATTAAATGATTTATTTAAAAAAAGAAGAAGAAGCAGATTGTTCAGGTCAGTTGAAATAAATATTATGGCAGATGATCAAAGGATTCCCACAGGTGAAGTAATCTCTAAAAGTAAAGCCAATTATTAGTTTTTATACACTGAGACTAGCAATGAGATTTATAGCAAATTTCTAATACCATCGCCTTAAGTCAATCTGATTAATATTTTGAGTGAATGAATACATAAGTACTTGAATGAATGAATACTGAATTCATAACAGAGTTTATCACCCTGAGATACTCACAATACTTTGAAATACACAGAGAAAATGACTTGAATACAAAAAAATAGTTGAAATTCAATGTGGTTCACAGCAAAGATGCAGTAGCTTTCTATTTGTAGAACAAAGAATCTCAATCAGAAACATATAGATATCTAAAATATTTCTCAAGTGCAATTATCAAATCTTTAAAAGGGATATATACTTTTTACTGTGCAATTCCTGCCTCTCATTTCCTTGCATTTTAAACTGCTTAGCATTCAGTGACCAACCAGAATAGAATGCACATGGTTAAAAGACCAATTTACTAATTCTATTTAAGAGCAACATACAAGCACTTATAAATTTAGCTTTTTTTTGGGGGGGGGGGAGCATCCTTATATAAAACGGCAGGGTGAGAAGGGGGCGGGAAATCCCTGCTATACATATGAAGCACAGTTTAAGCCCAATACAACTGACCAATCAAAATTAGTGAATGCACTGCATCTCTCTGCAGTGGAGAGAAGCGACAAGGTAGGCTGTCATTCTGCAAAAGCTCCTCAGAAAGGCTTTCCTCTGAGAAGCCGTGCCATGCCTTTTTCAGAAAGACTGATGTAAATGTTGTCTCTGGAGAGCAGAAGCCTTCAGTGTGCTAAATTACTTTCACTATGCCTTTTCAGATGCTTATTGACTCCACAGTTGGAAGAGTGAGAGACTGCAGCAGCCTCTAAGCAGCACGACATGCTCTATACATTAGCAGGACTGCTGACACAATGGCACCGTACAGGCACTTGTTTTTCTTAAGGTCATTGTCGAAGAGATGTGCATGACCCTCTTTCCCTAGTCCCACTAGCAAGTGAACAAAATGAATCAATCAAGCTGGAAACGCTTCAACTACATCAAGAATCCATCAAATCTGTACCCGAGGTAAGATGTGCTCTTTATGCTAGTATACAGCTGCTTTTGAATCAGCACAGCGGGGTAAAATTACTTTGGGAAATTGCAGCCTAAATTGTATAAGTTACTTTGTTTAATTCTACTTATTGCTAGAGATGTAATTTTCAGATCTATTTAAGACATGCTATAGTTTGAATGTCATATTTTAGAATGTATTATTAAATACAAAGAATTTTCTTTGTTAATTCACTATGAAGACACCAGCTTTAAATTATTTCAAACATATTAAATATTCTTAATGTTTCTCAAGTGTTCAAAAAAAGAGAGAAAGCCTTCAATGTCTAGAAACCAGGTTTACTATTTAGTTATTATTTATTGCTTAATTTTCAGATAAGAATGTTCACTGAAAATTATTCAATTGGTAGTTAGCTTTATATTGACTTTGCATTTCAACCACCTGAACAATTAATTCATCAATGGAAATTTATAGTATCTTATCATATAATCTGTTTTAGTCAGCTAAAATGCAAACCTTGTGCTAAGAATTAGCCAAACTACATTATTCTGAGAGCGAAAAATACTGTCAAATTTATCAGAGGGAACGACCGTATAGCTCATGTATGCTAATGGCTCATAATCTCTGAAGATGCAGGTTAGCTTCTAAAATGCGAGCAGAAAAATTAGTTTGAAAAAAGCAGCTTTTGTCGCAAGACTTTACTTGTAAAGTTAAAAATGCTGTTTGATAAGATTATATATACATTTTTTCTTAGGAAAAGGAAACATAAAGAAAGCTTATGCCTACAGTTCTGGCTCTGATAACATAGCTTATTTATTTTGATAACCAACACTACATGATTTTAAAATATTTTCAGTTAATTGGAAATTATTAGGTACTCGATTCCTTAACCATTATTTCTTTTTCTTTTTCACAAGGGCCCACAGTCATTAATTCAGTATTTACAACTGCCCTAATGAAGAATGCAACAGAGCAAGCATCTCCATGGCTGTCTAAGCCTCGGACTGCAGGATGGTCTTCTAACACAGGATTTTAAGACATTAAGGAGTTAAAATCGGGGAAGAGAGCTACATTGCTCCCAGGATATAACAAGTCAATGGTGTCCTAAGAAGATGCTAGATAAAAGCTGCAAAAAAGAAAACTTTATCACTGTAAAAGCCTGAAAACAAAATGGTGAGAATTTTTAACGGGGGAGTTTATACTTTAACATACCAGAATTCTGGATGCTACTGGTCGTTGAAGAAGCATGAAACATTAATTTCTAAAAGGAGAATATATACTTTACCAGCAAGTTAAAGGAAGCGTTAACAAATATTTGCTACACTATTCTGATATTTCCTATCAATTGATATGACTAATGGATTTTTCCATCTGAGTTTAATGGCCAATTATGTATCCTCTTCTAATGAAAGCAAATCAAATTAAGTAGCAGGTGGTTTTTATCAAAAAGACCATGGACTGGATTTATAATACAAAGCAAGTTATGTGACCAAGAAACCATTTCAAAATAATGAGGATTGCTTTATACACGTGTAATTTACAAAAGGCTGTCTAAATACATAATAGAAGCTAGAAACCTTATGTCTCCTTTTTGGTTTCCACACATCCTGGAATATAAAAGAGACACTATCATACATCCCTTCCAAGGGAAACATAAATCCTCTTTTGAGGATATTTCCTCTTGGTCGTGACTTCTTAAAGCAAAACAAAGTATTATGCACTGGGTTTTAGAAATGCCTCAGCCAACTAAATTTCACAACTCACGCAGTTGAAGTATTGGAGAGAAAAATGAAAGCATTTCTACAAGACATGAAATAAGCACAGCTACTTCAGTGTTGTCAGGTGACAATTCATGTCAAAAGTCTGGCAATGGCATCGTGTATCATTTGGTGAAAAACTGCCATAGAGTCAAAAGGCCCCTAAGGCAACAGCAAACAGGTAGGTCAGAAGATGCTCGGACCCTTCACTAGTTAACATTTACAAAAGATAAGAGTTTTCCCTAGAGGAATTGCCGTTTTCTTAATTATCAGCCAACATGACATTTCTGATTTAACTGTAAATTCAACTATGTGACACAAACCTGCCAGATCAGAAAACCTGGCATACTTTTATTTTCCATTTTTATAGGCTTCCAGTTTGAGGAAAGGCCATCAGTTACTTGAATAAATATGCCTCTAGCAATGCTTCATATTATGCTCAAAATAGATTGGTAACATTAGCATTTGTTTCTGTAATATTAATTCCAAAAATAAAATGCATAAGTATATTTCTTTCCTGAAAATTGCTAAAGGTTATAATCAAATGAAAGGCTAAAAGTTATAATCATATGATATTTGAAAAATGTTGTTCTTTTTTCATTTGTATTTAAATAGAAATTTGCAATCAAACTGTGCACTTGAAATGTGAAATATAGTTGGTTGTATGATTTCCTATTTTAAACTGAATATACTGATTACTGGATTACTGGCATTTTAACCAAAAAGCAAACATTATATTTATAAATCATGCTAAAACCCCAAATACTAAACAAAGATTTGTACTGATGAGCTAAAGAGTGGGATTTTTAAAATTTCAAATTATACACTGGTTGCTTTTTTATACAAAGGCTTCACAAGCAATGTGTAACTTATAAAGCTTCCTTTAAAAATGAACTTAAGATACTATTTTCCCTTTTCCCTATGATTTAATTTCTGACTAGAAATTTATTTAAAGTAATAAAATCAACTGGTAAATTATTATAAACCACCTCAAAAAGAGGCTTTCAATATGACATTAAATTTTCATTTTCTCCTTCAACAAAATTCTCCCCCACACCCCTCCCCAAAAAGAGGGTGGGCCACAAAATAAAATCATTCATGAATGATTATTGTTCTTTTTCCAAGCTCTGTGGCTCCTTTCTACTGCCAACATAATTTCCTATATCTTCCATTTTGTATAAGTTGCTGAGTATGAAATTCAGAGTATTATCATATACATAAACATCATATATAAAATACTTATCATTTGCCTATGTCTGTAGGAATAACTCTAGAGATCCCTTTAAGCCCACTGCTGGCTTCTGAATTGGAATTTTAATGAAGAACATGGGCAAAACAGTTTAAAACCAACTGGTGCTCTGTACGACATCATTTTAAATGAACACTTGTCCCGTTCATTTGAAATCTCCCAGGAATAATTACACCTACACTAATTATGCTAGAACATATTAAAATAGCATTTATTTTCCACCTACTCACAACAGTTTTAAATGAAATTTTAAAACACTTGGGTTAAAATTACTTTTGCATACTGGGTAGTTTGATGATACAGAAATATACTTTGCCTGAAATAATAAGCGTGAAGAACCCAAATAAGGAGCCCCATTTTAGTAAATTCAGTTGGTATACAGGAGTCATCCCCATACAGATATTTCTTCAAAATAAGACTTGATTCCTTTTACATTTAAACAATACAACCTGGATATTTTTAAAAATTGACGTGTTCAGTACTAGTTATAAACTTAAAAACTTAAGCTTGTGGTTGTTAGGTGCACAATAAAAAATATCTTACAAAGGGCACATGTTTGATACAGGTCATTTAATTTGCCAAATATCAATAGTGTATTCTATTTTACTTTCTAGGAAAAACACCAACTGCTCCAAAAGAATGTGTTTTCCTCCCGTTCTGGAAGTCAACATGCAGTCTGAATCTAACATTACAGTGCGAGATGACATTGATGACATCGACACCAATATGTACCAACCACTATCATATCCATTAAGCTTTCAAGTGTCTCTCACCGGATTTCTGATGTTAGAAATTGTGTTGGGACTGGGCAGCAACCTCACCGTACTGGTACTTTACTGCATGAAATCCAACCTAATCAACTCTGTCAGTAACATTATCACGATGAACCTTCATGTGCTTGATGTAATCATTTGCGTGGGGTGCATCCCTCTCACTATGGTGATCCTTCTGCTTTCTCTGGAGAGTAACACCGCTCTCATCTGCTGCTTCCACGAGGCTTGTGTATCTTTTGCGAGTGTCTCCACAGCCATCAACGTCTTTGCTATCACTCTGGACAGATATGACATCTCAGTAAAACCTGCAAACCGAATCCTGACAATGGGCAGAGCTGTAATGTTAATGATATCCATATGGATTTTCTCATTTTTTTCCTTCCTGATTCCCTTTATGGAGGTCAATTTTTTCAGCCTTCCGAGTGGAAATACGTGGGAAAACAAGACACTTTTGTGCGTCAGTACAAATGAATACTACACTGAACTGGGAATGTATTACCATCTGCTGGTACAGATCCCAATATTCTTTTTCACCGTTGTCGTCATGTTAATCACGTACACCAAAATACTTCAGGCTCTTAATATTCGAATAGGCACAAGATTTTCAACAGGGCAGAAGAAGAAAACTAGGAAGAAAAAGACCATTTCTCTAACGACGCAGCATGAGCCCACAGACCTGTCTCAAAGCAGTGGGGGCAGGAATGTGGTGTTCGGGGTCAGGACTTCGGTGTCCGTCATCATCGCCCTGCGGAGAGCTGTGAAACGGCACCGGGAACGGCGAGAGCGGCAAAAGAGGGTCTTCAAAATGTCCTTACTGATCATTTCTACATTTCTTCTCTGCTGGACACCAATTTCTGTTTTAAATACCACCATTTTATGTGTAGGCCCAAGTGACCTTTTGGTAAAATTAAGATTGTGTTTTCTAGTCATGGCGTATGGCACAACCATATTTCACCCTCTATTGTACGCATTCACTAGACAAAAATTTCAAAAGGTCTTGAAAAGTAAAATGAAAAAGCGAGTTGTTTCTATCGTAGAAGCTGACCCCATGCCTAATAATGCTGTAATACATAACTCGTGGATAGATCCTAAAAGGAACCAAAAAATTACCTTTGAAGACAGTGAAATCAGAGAGAAATGTTTAGTACCTCAGGTTGTCACAGACTAGAGCAACTTCTAAGTTTCACCAAAATCACACTCGGATGAGCTTTACATGAAAATTGTAAAAAGTAAAATTACTGCCAAATAGAAGGGGAAAAATTTTAAGTATTGGTTATGTTGTAAATTTTCTATGTAAATGTCAATTAGGTTAGGACATATATATTCAATTTCTTCATTACTTAATGTATTTGTTGCATGGCAGTTTGTTGAAGTAACATCTTGTGTATATTTTGTCACTATTATGTCCATCAGAAGATATTAATGTACGTCATATTTTCTAAAGAATAAATACATAGCCTTAAAACAAGTGTACAACTTTTAAAATGTAACTGACACAGGTATCGTTGAATTTTTTTATAAAGTGCATCGTTTCTAAGACACTAACTACAGACTTGTTTGTATGATGATAATTCAAATCACACTTTAATATAAAAACCAAAAAGCATAGACTCAAAACGGTTTAGACAATCCAGGATCTTCTGTCCTACTACACTATGTTTCTGATGTAGGCAACTTGCTATACTATTTGAAACATAAAACAACTATGTATGAAACATACTTTTTGAATGTAAAAAGCTGTAGCAGCGATCGAAATTCTAAAAGTCGAAAACCAGATAATAATAAGCAACCCTAGCACACCAGTTAGGGAAGGCTTAAAATTCAATTTGTGAGGGGGAAAAGCTGGGTTTTTTAAGGTCCAGGGCACGATACCATAACATGCAAAGACCCCAACAACGCAGAGAGGCGAGGAAAGGAGCTCAAACAAGGCTCTTCCATCCTCACACTGCTTTGAGCTCAAACGCATCGGGTTCATACAGTACGCGTACTGGGAAAAAACGGGTGCACCAACATCAACAGATTGCCTACTATTCCCCATTTTAGCCTTTCATTAAAATAGAAGATAACCATCCATATCTAAATGCCAGGAAGAACAAACAAAAGACAAACAAACAAAAGACTCTATCACGGGAGGAAAAGCTAATAGAGCTTTGGAGATGATCAGGAGCTTCAGAGCGACGCAGTTCACACAGTCTGCCTACGCGATCATACTACCAGTGTTTCACACTATAAAGTCTGTTTCTACTCTAAAAATCAGTAAACCCCACTCCTTGCTAAATTCCACACCACTTATTTTAACTTTAAATATTTTCTCTCCAATCCTCAAATCACACTGGAAAGCTATGAAATAATTAATCCTGACTATAAATTCTCAAGATTGAGAATCTCATATTAAACAGTTTCCTAGTGTTACAATCTAGTAACCTATCAATAAGTGCTAATATCATTGTATTAGAAAATTAGCAATTAGTCGCTCAAAATGGACAAGTACTTGCTACCTTAAAATTAGTTAACTTGATTACTTTGTATTCTTTTTTTTTAAACACTGCATTCACTAAAATCAAGTAACAGCTCGGTTTAAGCAGGAAAAAAATGAGTCAAACACCCCAATGATAGTGCAAATGAATGAGATTCAGTCAATCTCATTTATTGAATACTTTGAAATCCTTGGGGAATTAAGTATGATGCAATGGCTTGAATTTCCTAAGGTCACCTAGTAGATTAAGTAGTGATTTGTTTCTGATAATGTTAACAATAATCTTAAATATGGTAGAGCCCAGTTTTATGCAGTCTATTTTCTACTGTTACATAAATATTTCAATTATACAAATATTTCAATTTAACAAAATGTAGCATAAGCAAGCTGAACTTTTTTTTAAACTCTTAGGAGGAATTAAGACTTCATGACTAAAGATATTAAGGAAACTTTTATTCACTAAATATATTTGGCACAGAGTACACCTCCTTATAGCCTTATTAAAATTTTTTAAATGCCAATTTAAAATTAGGATCACTAGAGAATCAAATAAAAATATGTATGTTTAGTTTAAAATATTAATAAAATTAGTTAATATTTGTAAAAACGTCTTTATGTTTTAAATATTTTTAATATTCAAGTCTTCCAGTATGCCAAAGAACTGTTTACAACCATAGATTGCTAATATACTTATCTAATTGCTGTCATTCCCTCTGTGATTAGAAACTGAGCAAAATAAGAAATAAGTAGCAATTACTCTAATGCCCCTCTCTACCCCACTGTCCCTCTACACCATGCGTGTCTCTGGTAGATCATCAGTGCAGTTGAAGGTAACAGGCATTTCAGCACCGATGAGCTTTCACAGCGCACGATGGCACTGTGGTCGGAACACTCAGGTGCTAGCTGAAAGGCCAGTGGTTCAAACTCAGCACTGTCTTCTCAGCTGAAAGAGGTGGCAGTCTCTTTCTGCAAAAATGACAGCCCAGGACACACTGTGGGGCAGTTTTATGTAACTGGAAACATGGCGCAGTTCTAACCTTGAAGTCCTACAGCGCAGTACCACACAACTAAAGGGAACATAAAAATACATTTACTGATTGACAGCAAAGAAAAGTCACACCACGAAAATTTTAATAGGTTTTAAATGTGTTTAAAAGTACATCATATGTAAACCAAAACAATATTTATGTGTTAAAATTTCTGTTTTTAAGAACAAGTCACAAATGTTGCAATTACTAACCTGTTTAAAACAGAGAATGAAAAGCTTAGACAACATTTCTTTTTTATTAAATGTCTTCTCTAAGCAAAATTGAGTTCCCTTTATTTTCTTGATCTGAACCTTCATGTCACTGAGTCAATTTTTCACTTTAGTTCAAAGGATTTACCAGAAAATAAGCAATTAAAAACTTTTTTTCCTGGTAACATGAAACAATTTAAATGTGAAAGAGAGGCAGCAATAAACTCTGTATCATAGAATGCCGCCCCCCAATGCAATGTGTCCTACCCATGTGCTACAAAGAAGAAAGATGACGCAGCCTGCTCCCAGAAAGGTTTACAGCCTCAGAATCCCGACACAGGTTGCTATGAGTCTGGATTGACTCAATGGCAGTGGGTTTTGTTTTGTTTTCAGTTTGGTATACAAATCAGGTATAAACATTAATTTCTATATGACTAATTGGGTTAATTCTTCATTGATCATTAAAATTAAATAGAAATAATTTAATTTTAAAATTACTCAAAAACAAAGTATAGGGATTTTTGTTTACTCTTTTATTTGCTAATTAAATTAAATTAATTATTCTATCGATTACAATCCAATGGGTGTTTACAACCATCATGAAAATTATTTATAAGTATGCTTTTAGATAAAATTCCATTCATAAAACTTTTATACTTCTTACCATTGGTTAGTTCATTTTTAAGTATGTGATCTATTTTTACCTCCCTCAAAGAAAATTATAATGCAATCTCACTTCTATGAATGTTTAACTAAGATTAGACTTAAAGGTAGAAACCTAAAATTATAAGAAAACAGTGCTGTACTAGAGTTTTATTTCACAAAATAAATTTCAAAGGTACTTTCCAAAAGTCAATATACTTTCATTTTATGATTATCCAAGTAGGTAAGCTTTGTAATTGAATTAGCACTTAAACTCTTACAGTGTCAAAGGAATTACTGGGAGATTCTTTGAATTACAGAGTCATTACTCTGAAGAGCTTAAATTTTGGAATAAAGGCATTTTAAAAGTGTGGCAATGCCTATAAAAGAAAGCGGAATGTGGTAAATTAAAAGTGTAAAATTACTCAGAGCTTTCAGAAAAGGATTATGTCGCGTCAAGTACAGCCTAAACAAAGTATTGTTGACAAAAGCTACTGCAGTACCTTCTGAGAAGAGCAAAGTGTCCTCTTTCCAGGGAGAGTCACACAGGCAGAAGGCCTGAAGCACCGGAATGAGAAAGGAGAACAAGGAAGCAGCATCATTTGAGATGAGCTTTAAAAAACCAATGAGGAGGGACTTCAAAGAGTTTGTGGGAACTGGAATAGAAAAAAGGTGGACTCTTTCTAAGAACTTTTGGAAGGACCCGCACAGAACAGCAAAACACGGAGAGAATCATTCGGGTACGACATGAGGATGGCACTGCTGCCATCACCTTGATAGGTCATGAAAGGTCTGGAAAAACGTGCTGGCTATCAGTCGGCAGAGACTGCACCGCGACAAGTAATGTGAGTCAGTAGGGTTTGCCAAATGACCACAAGGTCTCTGGTCTAAGACAGAAGAATGAAAAATGGTGACTACAAGAACCACACCAAGCTGGATTCTCCTCAGTGGCCCAAGAGTTACTTCATTATACTTTGCATTAACTACACACACACACACACACACACAAAACACAATAAAAGCAGAAAAGAGTAGGAACAGAACATTATTTAAGAATGTTCTAGTTGTAAATTATTTACCTCACATGCAGCATGTTGGTTTATTCAGTCTTTCCATTAAATACAAATAGTTAATGATATTCACAGAAAACCTAACCTAGTGCCACCAACTAAAATTTTTTCATTCCATTTTCCCACAAACTGTAATTCAACTCGGTCACCCTGGAGAACAAGATAGAGCTGCCCCACCGAGAGTCCAAGGCCATAAATCTTGCCGGAGATAGATTGCCATGTCTTCCTCCTGTGGAGAGGCTGGTGGGTGCCAACCACTTCACCACTGCGCCACCGGCTCCGTCAACATGACAATAGTCATAAGTGGCAAGGAAAAGGGCTCAGGTCATATTATAAAAGAAGAAAAGGAGGAAATAATAAAACAGGACTATAACGACAAGAAAAATAACTAAAATACTCAGAGATGCTGAGCTCTTAGAGACATACAAATAGAATGTAGAATTATGGGTTAGAGTTCACAGAATAAAACTAATAGCTATTTGAAGCCTGATCTTTTTCTAAAATGCATTCAAAATGATTTTCTCTAATCTTTTAAAAGAAACTCCAGTTGATCAACTTAACAGATACAAAATATAAAAATGCATGTTATATAATGAGTAGAATAGAATATGAGAACTAATAAGTAGAATTAACTATTAGAATGAGAACAAGGCAATGACATTTGAAACAGTGGTATTGAGGTGTAGAAACAAATGGAATAATTAATTCATCACTAATATGAAGGAATATTTTTACTATAGAAAAAGAGCTGAACAATAATGTTATTGTATATAATAATATTTCTCTCCTTTCTTATACTAAAACAACATGTGGAAATAATCCTAAGGAACTCTATTCACACATTGTCAGCAGACGGCAGGAAGCTAGGTCCACGCCTTTCAAGCATGGCAGCTTTGTACTTCCACCAGTGAGGGGTAAAGATGCTTACCCTACCACTGCCACCAATACCAATTCTCTACCACTTTCAAACCCTGCAGCATCAACTAAGATAAAGAAGAGCTGAGTCTGTCGGCGATTTGGGGTCATTTTCCTCACCCTGCTTACATGAATTCAATATGTCATATATTTCTGAGAAGTTATTTAGAGGCACATTGTCAGAACAAACATATCTACCAACTTTTCAAAATGACCAGAACAAGCAGCAGAGAAGATGATTAGGTTATAGAGAATCGCTTCAGCCTGCATACAGATGTGGACATACTCTACAAATAGTAGAAGCGTAATAATTTTTAAATTTTAATATAATTTTTACATTTTAATGTTAACTGCTGAAGAATGAGAGAGCTGACCACATTAAACCAAGACACAGAAGTGAGAAATGTGTGTGTAAACACACACACGTGCGGGGGCTTCAAAAAGTTTGTGTAAAAATGCAATTACAGTGGAATTTTCCATGAGTTTTTGAAGCCCCCTCAAGTGTCAGTCAGTAATATCAAACACAGTACCATATTCAAGAAATATATATTTCCTATTAATTGGAAAGAGAAGAACTAAAGATAAAAAGATATATATTTCACTTTTAATTCCTTTCAAAAATCAAACCCATTGCAGTCGAGTCCATTCCAACTCAGTGACATGAGAGGACAAGGCAGAACTTCCTTGGTTTCTGAGGCTGGAAATCATAATGAAAGCACTGTCTACTTTGGAACCACTGGCAGGTGTAAACCACTGTCCTCAGGGTTAGCAGCCCAGGGCTTCAACCACTCCACCATTAGTGCCCCTGTTGTAGGGCAGGTGAAATGTAAACATGACATAAATTTACATATCTTTTACTTTTAACTGTTTACTTTCCAAATCTTAAAAACTTAACTATCTCCTTTAGCGATTAATTTTTTACAACGACTACTTGTAGCAAACAACAAAACACTAGCAAACTACAGCTGCATAACTTTATAGAATTGTCTCACTTTCATCCTATACAATCTGTAATAAAATGAAGCATCTTATAAAGCTAAAAAAGGTGACCAATGTATACAAACTAATCAATAAACATTAGCTTGAAAACAAATAATTTTCAAGCTCTTGGTCCCATGGTACATTGTATAGAGTTTTTCTCACGCTATACAATCCCCCATTGTGCTTATTTAAAATGCCAGTGTGTGTGTGTGTGTGTGTGTGTGTGTGTGTGAGAGAGAGAGAGAGAGAGAGAGAGAGAGAGAGAGAGAGAGAGAGAGGTAAAAATGCCAAGTTTGAGGTACCACATCAACTTTACTGAATCAGGATCTCTGGGAATACAGCCTTGAAAATTCTTCCTGTCAGTAAGTATGCTGAGGTGCTGTGTGAGAGTTTAAGAACCACTGTTTTGTTGTTGTTTTGTTTTTTCCTTTAAAAAAAGATAATATTTTATTTTGTTTGGGGGCATAGTGGGTTACAATTGGCCTGCTAGCCAAGACATCAGCAGTTAGAAATCACCACTGCTCTGTGGAGAAAGACGAGGCTTTCCATCCCTGTAAAAAGTTACAGTCTCAGAATCCTACAGGGGCAGTTCTACTCTGTCCTGCACGGTGGTTATGCATCAGAATTGACTTGGTAGCAGAGAGATTTAACACATTGAACAATTTATCAGAGAAAGATGAAGTTGCCTGTTCCCATAGAAGTTTATATTCTCAGAAATCCTATATGAGGTCATGATGAGTCAGAAAGTGTTTGGTTTGGGTGTTTTAACATTTTTATACAAAATGTTCCCTACTACTAATTACAATGTGTCAGCATTCTCATTTTTTTAAAAACTAAGACAGGAGTTTTAGTTGTTTAAAAACATTTATCTCAATGCTAATACTTTTGCTAAATCTGTGGGCACATTCTGGATTCAGTGAGATGCTACCATGAAACATAGAAAGAGGAAAAGAAAAGGGCCACCCAGTGACTCGCACTAACTTCCTGAAGAGAAGCACCACGTGCGCCAGCATGCTCAGGGATGATGACCCAGAGCCTTCCACAGCCAGACATTTTACCACAGCTGACAGAATCCACATGGTAGCTAGCCCACATTTCTTCATTGTCAGGGGAAATTTTAATGATTTGGGTTATTTTTCAATTAAGTTCCTAAGTTACAGTTTCAACCTCTAAAGAGAGCTATCAGATTTATAAAAATATTGATTAACTAAAGGGTAGTAATAATCAAAACTGAGGCCAAAAATGAGGTAGTCAACTTACTTCACAACTGACTGACAAGTAGTCCTCAGAACGGAGCCCCCTCATAATTTAGGGTTAAAATCCAACAGCTATTATGCGACTTATCTTATTCTGTCCAAAATTAAGCTTTAGAGACTTTTTGCTCATCTCAATTCATTTAAAACAAAGAACTGTGTACAGAGGACAAGAATTACTTCTAAAATTAAATTTCAGTAAAAATATTGAAACATTACACCTTGTGAATCTTTGAACAGATGTCACTGCAGTTAGGTAGCTGGTTTGAGTCACACGCTTTTCTTTTGTTATGCCATCAAAAGCATTTATGAAATATTCAGCTGCTCCATGATAAATTCATGGTATCTTTAATTTTATATTCTGTTTTATAACAGTTTAAGTAACACTAATGTTTGCTAGCTACTGCAAACATTACTGCCCAAACACGATCCTAGACAATTTTATAACCAGAAAATAATTTCCCACTACTTTGATAATATCTACTGTTGTAACTCTTTTATTTGTTAACATGTTCACTGAATGACCCATAGGACCCAACCTTTAACAATTGAAAATGAGCTGCTAGTGAACACACCTTAAATTTCCAATCACATTCAGATGATTAGAGATGACCACCATACAAAAAGGCATTTGCTAAACACTGTATTTCAGATAAAGATAAATGATCTGTTACAGGGTTTTCTGAAGTCTCATAGATCCCCTGAACTATGTAATTTTTTTAAATGGACATATAACCATGTGCTCTTCCCAGAGCAAACATTCACAAATTTTTAAAGTTTTATTGGCACTTAGTCCACATATCGCACAATTCAAAAATTCAATCATATCAAGAAGAGTTGTACAATCATTATCACAATCAATTTTGAACATTTCCTCTCCCCCGCCCCATGGTTAAATCACTTTAAAAATGAGCTGTGTAATCACCATGAGTTGTAGTGAATGTCCCCTCCCACCTCCCACATACCTTGTTTGCTCCCCCTACAAATTTAATAAGACCTTCAAAAGAGTCTAAAGCCCAAAACTAAAAGTAAAACAAAACTATTCTTATGATTAGGAAGAAAGCAGGGAGGCAAAACTGGTAGATGTGATCTCTAATGTTACTTCTGTGTGTGCCCTGCTGTATTCTAGGAGAACGCAGACAACTTTCAAAAGCATACAGAATTAGCTCTCACTAAACTACATGAGGAAATAAGTAAGCAATTAAGGCAAAAAGGGTGAAAAATAAGAAACTCTGGCATGAAATGAAAATGCAAAATACTTATCTTTAAGTCCTGTGAGCCAGAAATTGTTCCCTGGGTTTTCTATTAGGTAATTTAAAGCAGGGGGACAAAGGATTGATTACATGACTTTTAGCATCCATAAAATAACCAACTCCCTAGCTCTTCAACAGGAATGCCAATGATTCCTGGTGCTAAGACCAGAGAAAAAGTATCTCTCCTGAGTCTTCTTAGAAAGCATAAAGACAATGCTTTCTGCACCAACATTACGGGAAAGATGGCTGCTGCTTACATCTCTTAATGCACAAAATGACCACAATATTACCCCAAAAGAGGCAGCAACTATCATAAGCTGGTTTTCTCTAGTTTTCCTCCATTTGTAATAATGTCATCAAATTAAAGAAAATTCAATAAAAAGAATAATATGGAAACAGGACCCAGATCTCACCCAATGTTAAAAAAAAAAAAAAAAGAACTCAAGATGGATTAGAAACCTAAATATAAGTCCTAGAACTATATAGATAGTAATGGAAAAATAAGCCTCATACATGGCATAAATATATGGCCAAACAAAATGAAAGCTACACATACAGTAGAAAACAAACTAGATGACTGGGACCTCTTAAAAATATGATAGTGTACAGAGCAACAGAGAAAAAGGAAACCCGCAAATGGGGCAGGAAAAAAACACTTTTGGTAATATTAAAATAAGGAGCTAATCCTTAAAAATCAATAGAAAATTTCAGCACTTCAACACGAAAAAGCTGAATAACCCAATTTTTAAAATGGGCAGGGAATAGGAATAGAGAGTTTACCAAAGAAGATATTCAGGCAGCCAACAAACATAGGAAGAAATGTTCTCCATCATTAGTCAGAGAGAGGGATGCAAATCAAAACAGTGATGAGATACCACCTCACCCTGGCCTGGATAGAAAAGTCCTAAAAAGGAGGGGGAAACAAATGCTGGGCGTGAGGGTGTGCGAAGACCCTGGAGTCTCATGCACAGCTGGTGGGGCTGTAAAATAAACAGTACCACACTGTGGGACGCATTCTGATGCTTCCTCACACAACTGGGAATAGAAATCCCATATGGCCCACCAATAGTGCTTCTTAGGGGAGAGCCCCTAGAAACAAGGAACGCAGTATGAGCAGATACATACACAGCCACGTTCACCACACAACTATTTACAACAGTAAGAAGATGGAAACAACCTGTGATGGATAACCAAACTGGCGTACATACTCGTGTACAAGTCGAGTTTTTCAGCACATTTTTAATGCAGTTTTTATGGTTAAAATTAGATGCCCCAGCTGATATTTGGGTCAGCTTATACTTGAGTATATACGGTACATAGAGGGGAACACTAACCATCACTAAAGAATAACACTGAAACTGTGAAATACCATGATGCTGAGTGAAGGCAGTCAATCACACAAGGATAAATGTTGTATAGACAACTCATATGAAAAAAAATAAGAAAAGGTTTTATACCATAAGCTATGCACTTGGATTGTCACCAGGGGTAGAAGAAGGGAGACCAGGAAGTAGGATGAGCTACAGGGCAGGTAAGGTTCACCTGGGTGAAAGGAAAGGCAAGCCTAAAAGAGGGAAATGAGGGTAGGGGTGGGAGCAGGGGTGGGGACACAGAAATAGGGCAAGTCATATGAGGGTGGATAAGTTGTTTAAGTTGCTAAATGCGAAAAGGATGCTCTGATATGTAAAGGCCTATCTAATTCATGATAAAAAGATTTTTAAAAGACAGAATTATATTGGAATGAGAAATATAGGGTGTCCAGCTATAAAGCCTCTAGCATTCCGACTTATTTGAAGTAGAGATCCTAGATTGATTAAAACCCCAACCTACTGCCATCAAGTCAATTCTGCCTCACAGTGACCCCCTAGGACAAAGTAGAGTTGCTTCTTATGGTTTCAAAGACTAGAAATCTTTACAGGAGCAAAGAGTCTCATTTTTCTCCCACAGAGTGGCTGGTGAGTTTGAACCATCGATCTAAATGTTAACAGCCACTGTACCACCAAGGCTCTTTCTGGACTGATTTACCTTCAGAAAACTCTTCTATAAATACTCTCTCAGTGAACTTCTGGGGGAAAAAAATGTTTGGCAGAAAAATGGTTAAGTGCAGAACCATAAACCTGAAAGTCACCTGAGCTGAGAGAAAAACCAACATCTGGAAAAGGCCAGGTCATCCTCACTCAGAGATGGTTGCTAACAAATTCTGAATTTACAAGCTAAAAAACCTAAATTTTTCTCCACTAACTTTAAGAAAAATATCTTTTCCTGAAATATTTATGATCCTCATTAAAATATCTGCTTCCTACCCACAGTTCAAAGATATGGTTAGAATGGAGACAATAAAAGCTGAAAGGAAAGAACTGTGTTCTCAGTTACATGATAGCAGACACCATACAAATATTTCATCACTGTAGTTAAATACAGGAAATAAGATCCAAGCCACTTTTCCTTTTAAATACAGTATTCTAATATCAGTACCATTCATATCAACAAATATGCTTACTGGATTTATAACACAACTAACCTCTTGGACTATATACTTGTTGCTGACATCTTAATGAATAACATATGTCACACGATCACAAAATGCCCAGACTAAATTGCCAAATAGTAGTAATCATAAAATCCTAGTTACTATCTAAACAAGGCCATTATAAGCATTTTTTAATGATAAAAGCACTTTTAAATGGTCCCTTGTGATAGTAGTTATCTCTTATTCTCCAAAGGGGAATATCTCATAAGTGGTTTAAAGTTGTCTGAGTTTATAAAATAGTGGTGATAAGGAAGATGGCCAACATAATATCATAAGGCAAAATAAGAGTAAGTCTAAATGAAAAGCATTGGCGCTCAAAGGAAAGGGGGCAAGAGGAAAATATCCTCCCCCCAAAACGGAATTGCACTGGGTGAAGCAGAGGTTTCTTTTCTTTTCTTTTCTTTTTTTTTTTTTTTGCGGAGCTTTATTAGTACACATGTTCCCTGCTAGGTGAGCATTAAGCAACAACTCTGGAGTTAGTTGGCATCACCTGGGAAAGTTCTCTCTGGTCACAGTGAATTTTTTTGTAAAAGCAGTTTCTCTCGAACCTCATTTTTTGTGATGGCTGATTTGAGAGAACAGCATGCAGCTGTGAAATTTTGTTTCCTGCTTTGGGAAAAATGCCGCAGAAACTGTTGTGATGTTCAACACAGCTTACAATGACAGCACTATGGGGGGGAGGGGGAAATCAAGCATATGAGTGGTTTTCCTGTTTTAAAAATGGTGAAATGTCAATTAATGACAAGTCTTCTTCTGAACATCCATCAACTTCCCAAATGGACAAAATGTCAACTTCCCAAATGGACAAAAAGTGCATTTGGAGTTCGTTCCATCAGGTCAGACTGCTAACCAAGCTTTATATTTATAAGTTCTGAAAAGATTGTGTAATAGTGTGTGACAAAAAAGGCCTAATGGGCGGCTGATGGGCAGCTGATTTTGCCACCATGCCATGGTTATTTGGTTAGATGGCTCATGAGCCAACTCAGTTTTGGGCAAAAACCAGCATGTTTCTCATGCCACGCACACCTTACTCTCACCTGACCTCATTCTATGCAGCTTCTTTCCACGAATGCAGAGGGATAGTTAGGAAAGGACAGTGATTTGACAATGTAGAACAGGTGAAGAAAAAAACGAGGGAGGTGCTGTCAGCCATCCAAACAGAGGAGTTTGAAAACTGTTTCCAAGAATGGAATAGCAGATTTGACAAATGTATTACCATATATACTCATGTATAAGTTGAGTTTTTCAGCACATTCTTAATGCAATTTTTGAGGTAAAATTAGGTGTTCGCTGATATTTTGGTCAGCTTATACTCAAGTAAATACGGTAAGTGTAATGGAGAGTAGTTTGAAGGTGATAAGATTGTTTTGTAAAAAAAATGTAAACACATAGCTTTGGGGGGAAAATATTCCATTTTTTGTGTGTGTGTTTTTTGTAGGGTTTTTTTTTTACCACCTTATATACCAGGGAAAGCTGCAGAAAGGGAATGGCATTTGAGATAAACTTTAAATGAGGGATGAGGCTGGCTGATACCATTTGAAGATCAGCTTATCAGGCAAGCAGAGACACAACCTGAGCAATTACAGAGGAACAAGAAACTACAGTCTCCAGCTAGGGAGTAAATCAGTCTGGCTGACACACAGACAACTGAAATATCATGGGTGGGTAACCCAAAGACCCAAGAAACCATAAGAATGCTTATGAAATAATGATGATTACAGAATTGTGGTGCTAGGGTGGATGAGTTATGAAACAGTGCTGGGAAGACAGACAGCTAAGCACTGGGAAAATCAAATCAAATGCTGACCCACACACAGGCTCAGCAGACAGACAGAGTTTCCATTATGGGGAGGTGACAGCTAGCGGGGCTCCATAAAGGTGTTCGATGGAGAGGCTGTATGTGTAAGTACACCTAGCAAAGTTCTGACAGACAAAGATAGACCCGTGAGTTTAGCTGAAGAACATGGCGGTGAATACTTTTGTAATATTGTGGTGAGGATGCAAAATAATTTATTATTATGGGATTACCAAATAAAATATAAAAATTTTAAAGTTATACAAAAGTATGTTTTAAACCTTTGAAGTTATTATGTAAGGCCTCAATGAGGTATAAGACACAATAAACTGGGGTTACTGATCACAGAAAAGTGGGTGAAGGGAGACAGCGGCTGGTGAAAGACATGAAAAATATATATACAAATTATGAAGGGTTCATGGTGGAGGGGGGAGGGGGCAAATGAGCTGATACCAAGAGTTCAAGTAGAAAGAAAATGTTTTAAAAATTATGTCAACATATGTACAAATGTAATTGACATAATGGATGGATGTGCGGATTGTGATAAGAGCTTTAAGAGCCCTCAATAAAATGATATTTTTTAAAACACACACAACAAACTGGAAAGCATATACAACTCATAAAGGTAAAATGTACCTTAATTATGTAAGAACACTTAGAAATAAACAGAGTAGAAAAATCTGCAGAAATAAGCAGGTCTCTCACTAACAGTAACACGTGAGAACCACGGAAATGTTCAACCAAAGTCAGCAAAACGAATGCCAAGTGGCACAAACCCGAAACCATAAAGCTACATGCCGATTTCACATCCATGTGCACATGCTCTTCAAAACTGCTACTGGAAGAGCATTTTGGTTTGAGATAGGAAGTAGAATTTTAAATATGACCTTCAATGAAAAATTCCACTGATAAAGTTTATTCTAAGGAAGCAGTTGTAAAGCTGTTTTTAAAAAGGACCAGCAAAGCATTGGTTTTTCATTAATAAATATAAACTGCCAAGACAATAAACAATAGATTATTTCAATAAAATATTTCAAAGTGTTCAACTGAATATTTTCTAGTCATTAAAATGATCATGAGGACTTGTGTTTCTTAACATTAAAGAATGCCAAACTATCCTGTTAAGTACGAATGTTAAGTATAATATGAATCATAGATAGACTCATGCATAGGCAAAGAGTTGGGACGCTATTTTCCCAAAGTGTTAACGATATATCGAAGGGTGCAGCCTATAATTGAGCTTACAGCAAGTAACATAGACTTGAAATATCATAGTTTACATAATGAAATATATTATTAGTATAATTTTACAAATTAAAAAGGCTTTGAAAATTCTTTGATGATCTTGAAACACCATATCTCCAGGCCTCGTTCCTAAGAAGCTTCTGTGTGGATCCTAACTGCCAGCCTTTCAGCTAGCAGTCTAGTGCTTAAGGGGCAAGGCCACCCAGAAATAACACTGAAATTCTGATTACTCATTTCTCCTTATTATTACAAGAAAACCATCTATGTTTAATGAGGGCTTGTGAGGGGAGAAGCTCAAGTTTTAACTTCAAATAAGGGCTTGAGATTAACTTACACACTTCCGGAGTTCTAAATGGTACAAATGGTTAATGCACTTGGCTTCAAGACCACCCAGAGTTGCCTTGTAAGAAAGGCCTGGTGATTTGCTTCCAATAATACGTCACTGAAAACACTATAGAGCACAGTTCCAATCTGACACACACGAGGTCACAAGATTGGTATCAACGTGACAGCAACAGGTTATTTTTCAAAGATGGAGCCTAAATATTGCTCATAAACAAAAGAATGCTAAGAAACAATAAGCTGAACAATTAATTTGCAACACAGCAGAGAAATAACCAAATTATAGAGAATGAAGAACAAAGAAGAAGAATTAGAAAAGGAAATCCAGGTCCTCTTCTTATCAGCTATGGGCTCCTGGGAATGCTTCCATCTTTGTAAAATGAGAGAGGACCCGTCAGAAGGCTCGTGTGGGACTCGTATGAGATAAAACTGTACAATACTCAACATAATACTTGCCACCCAGCAATCAACGGTGGTTATTTTCATTGTTGTTCTGAATATGTATGCTAAAAACAATTTTAAATACTTTTTAATTCAATTATGTGATCTAGTAATAAAAATAAATTTCTAAGGCTTGACTATAACAATCCACTGCTGTCATAGTGACCCTGCAGGTCAGAGCAGAACTGCTCCCTAGGGCTTTCCAGGCTAGAAATTGTCAATGTGCAGACAGCCTCATCTTTCTCCTGTGCAGCCACCGTTGGATTTGAACTGCTGACCTTGTGGCTAGCAACCCAACAGGTTAACCACTATCCCACCAGGGCCTCTTATTGATTACAATAATTCCTAAAAAAAATAATGTTTTACTTTCCTCGGTAGGAATCTGAGAGAATTTATGATTACTTTTCTTTATCTACTTTTTAAAGATTTTCCTCCAGTAACCATCTCTAACCTGAAAATCTTTATGGTAACCCTTCAATATTTTGTTTCTGAACAAAATGTATTAAAATATATATGGTACAGCTAATAAGTAGCACTTTCACAAACAAGAGATGTACACACGACCACAGAGTGTGATATACTTCAAAATAAAAAATGCTCTATGGTTCTAATTATAAATAATGAGGCAAGAAAAGCACAATCTTGAAGACTCATTATAGACTAACAAAGGTGGAAGTTCTCCTACAAACTCTTGTTGTATTAAATCTTCTCAGCAGTCTTTTGAAACCTGAGAGAGAAGTTAACTTGATTTGTCAAAATCCACACGGTTGACAAGAACTAGATGGTTTCAAAGCTCAGGCTTTCCTAATTAAAAATTAGATAGCAAGACCAATTATGATATTTTATTGTATCATTTTATGATGTCTTTAAGTCTCAAATGTGTTAGGAAAGTGAATAATGCTTTGATGAAAAAGAGGTTTATTACTACTGTGTTGTTTTGATTATCACATTAAAATAACTACCCACCATGAGCCCATTCAACAAGATTTACTCATAAGTCATTTACCCTCAATAAAAGTCTGGCCAACCATTCATATTCATATTTTACTTTAATTTATTTAACATAGTTTAACTAACCCTAAAATATTAATTTCATTACTTAGTTTTAAATGGAAAATCTCTATAATTATATATGGCTGTTCTTTATATTTTACAATATAGACTTTTATGGCCTTGGAAATCCTATATATAGGGTCACTAGGAGTTGGAATCAGCTTGATGGCAGCAAGCATGGTGTCTTGTTTGGGATTATTATACCTCCTTGATGTACCCCAGAACAAATTAGCCACAGAATACGCCCATAGATAACTAATTCAGACAGTTAAGTTTATGATATAACCATTAAAATTCAGAGTATGATTTCATATTTCTCTTGACTTTTTACATATCAAGCAATGAACAAAATTGTAATTTCCTCAGAAGAAAGTTAATATCTTTTTAAAGGAAACATCATTAAATAAGAAGCTCATATTTCTGAGATGGGATGTTTGTATGCATTTAAGATGCATTTCAGTTTTTAAAAAACCAAGATTATTCTTGGGTTGGAAAAAGAAGTTGAGAACTACTGGAGCTGGGAGGACCCTTAAGCCCAAGAATTGAACATTGTGACACATTACCAGTTTGAAGACCTTACACAAGTAAATTGCTCTCGAGTTGTGAGCAATGTACCAGCAGGGGTGACAAAGAGTACGATAGAATACAGTGTCCCTACAAGCATGGTACTCAGCCATCGGGAATGGAACATGTGCCTACATATACTCCTGCCACTTTTAAATATATGGAAAAAAGTACCTAAGTGTATGCAAATTTGCTTCTTGTTTTTTTCAAGATGTCATCCCACGGATTTTCTTGTTTGTTTTGTGTTGGCACTGTATGATTAAAGAGAGAACCTATAAGATAGGGTCACAGGGACTGTGTGGGTTTCATCTATTTGAAAAACTTAAAGACAAATGTCATGTACTTGAACAAAAACCCCAGGAGATTTCTTGTACCGATTTTAGTGTATTTATCTCCACACGGGTAAACTCACATGTAAACATGAGTCCACACGATGGCCGTTTGGATACGAGCACAGCACCATCTCCACCTGGTGGAAGCTACATCCAATCACATAGGTCAGGAATTCAGAGACCATGTACTCAAAGGTGCCTACTGAAAATGTTTATCACCCCAAATTGTTAAACTGTAAGTTTAAAGGTATCTATTAAATTCCTCTCACCAAAGTTGTCACAAAAATCCCATATATTAACATAACCACATACCCCTTTCCAGGGGGAAGAACAGCAGAAAACATGGGGGAAGGGAGGCAGTGGTCAGTGTAAGATAAGAAAATTATAATAATTTAGACTCTATTGAGGGGTTATGAGGGTAGGGGGAAGGAAAAACGAGGAGCTGATCCCAAGGGCTCAATAGAAAGGAACTGTCTAGAACGAATGAAAGCAACAACTTGTACAAACATGCCTGATGCAAGCGATGTGTGGATTGTGACAAGAGTTGTAAGAGTCCCCAATAAAAAGATCTTTTAATAAAAAGAAAAAATCCTACATATTAGATGCATTTAATAATTAAGTCATCTTAAACAGATCATGAAAACAAACCTAATTTAATATGGGAAATATATATGTGGCATATTTATATTTATAACTTTTCCTATGACTAAATAATTTTAATAAGCTTAAAATATTACAACTTGTTAAAATGTTCACCTGCTACAACAGTGGTTCTCAACCTGTGAGTCGTGACCCCTTTGGGGGTCAAACAACCTTTTCATAGGGGTCACCCAATTCATAACAGTAGCAAAATGACAGTTATGAAGTAGCAACGAAAACAATTTTAGGGTTGAGGGTCACCACAACATGAGGAACTGCATGAAAGGGTCCCAGCATTAGGAAGGTTGAGAACCACTGTGCTACAACATCTTTCTACATTTCAAGAAACATTATTAGCCTAATAATTATTGTAGAGATACCTATTATGTAGCAATTCATGCCTCTGAATTACAAATTATGATGTTGGCAAAGAATATTAAATATACCACAGACTGCCAGAAGAACAGCGAAATATATCCTTGGAAGCTCCTTAGAAGCTAGGTACTCTGGACATGTCAGTAAGCAGGCCCAGTCCCTTGAACAAGACATCTTGTTTGGTAAACAGAGGGTCAACAGAAACAGGCGCAGCCCTCAGTGAGGAGTGGCGGCAGGGTCTGCATCAGTAGGGGGACATCAGTGTCAAATGCGTTTGCCTCTAAGTATTGTTTACCAAACTGGAAAATTATTACAGATAACAAGAACACAAGTAGATGGAATAAGCTTATGCTATCTCTTCTTTCCATAATAAATATCTCATAAAATGCCTCTATGATAAATTTAGTCTTCTTTGAGAATATTTTCTTATGATATATGGTGTTAATATACTGCAGCTTAGCAACAAATTGTGAAACTCAAAAAACAAACCGTAGCAATAAAAAAATTAAGGGAGAAAATATTTTCTACCATACTCAACTGCTTAGTTTTAATTTACTGCTGGGCTCTACTTTAAAAAAAGATGAAGAATGTTTAAGTGATGACTGTGGTAACTGTATTTGTGTTGGCATCCTGAAATGTAAATGTAATGTTATTTGAAAATAGGGTTTTCTTTGTAATCTGTGTTGGATATATGCCCTAAACAAGTCATCTCTGAGCTATAAGGGGTGGGCCTAGACATAGAGACATTAAGTACAAACAAGTGGAAGATAGATATGGCTCAAAGTTCACTAAGGTATCAAGAAAGGCCAGCCACAAAAACTGAGGCAAGAATCTACTCCTAGAGCTCAAAGAAAAAGCCTTCCCTTAGAGCAGGGGTCCTCAAACTTCTTAAACAAGGAGGGCCAGTTCACTGTCCCTCAGACCCGTTGAAGGTCGGACTACAGTGTAAAAAAACCTATGAACAAATTCCTATGCACACTGCACATACCTTATTTTGAAGTAAAAAAACAAATGGGGCAAAACACCCGGAGGGACGGATAAATGTCCTCGGTGGGCCGCATGTGGCCCATGGGCCGTAGTTTGAGGACGCCTGCTTAGATTCAGTACCCTGAAGGAGAACTTCTGGCTTCTGGCTACCTAAACTATGAGAAAATAATGTCTATTCTTTAAAATCACCCACCTGTGGTATTTTTATTACAACAGCACTAAGAAACTAAGATAATGTCACAATAGAAACTTGATATAGAATATTGTCACAAACAATGATTAATCCACAACCAGAACATAAAATATATTTACAATATTGTCCTGTTCTATCATGTTGTTTACAGCTGCCATTGAGTCACTTCTGACTCACAGTGACCCCGTGCACAGCAAACAAACACTGCTTGGTCCTGCGCCACCCGACGACCTTTGCCAGGTTTGCGTCCATTGCCGCAGCCACTGTGTCAATCCACCTCAAGGGGTTTCCTCTCTTTCACTGCCCCTCCACTCCATCAAACAGGCTGCCCTCCAGGGACTGGTCCCTTCTGACAATGTGTCCAAAGTACATGAGAAAAAGCCGTACTAGCCTCACTTTCAAGGAGCATTCTGGTCGCAATTCTTCCAAGACAGAACCATTTGTTTTTCTGGCAGTCTATGGTACACTCAATGCTCTTCCCCAGAACCATAATCCAAACGTACCAACTATTCTGCACATATATATTACATCATATATACATATTAGTATGTGAATACTTCATATCTTAGTTCTTAATACTAGACTATCATATTTCAAAGTCATTGAAATATTTTTATATTTAGTTATTATATTCAATATGTATTATATTATATAAAGAACTCATTTATTTTATATTCAAGATATTCTTAGAAAATGGAATAAATTTGTGATATTTTTTTAAAGGACATGTGATTTTTAAAAAGAAGGATGAAATAAAATGGAACAAAATGTGAGTTTTTTTAAAGCCATGGAAGATCTGCCAGTGACAGCAACTTACAGCTGCTACCGATTTTTTTTTTTTTTAATATAGCACTCGTGCTCATGAACGCAGGCTCTGGAACCAAATTCTTACAGCTATGCCAGGTGTGTGAGATTTAGTTCCACTCAAACATACATTCTGTAAAGACCAGGGGAGTTTTCTGTCTTGCCCAGTGATGTATCTTCACTGACTAAAACACAACATGGCACATTATAGGCATTTAATAAACAATCATTGAGTGAATGAGTAAATGTATCCAAACCTTACTTTCCTTATCTGTTACAAAATTTGACTATAACAAAAAACCCCAGGGGGCAAAAAAGTCTTGGTGATATAACAGCTAAGTCGTTGGCAAGAAAACAGAAGATAGCAGTTTGAACCCACCCCCTAGGAAAAAGATCTGGCAATCTACTTCTATATCAAGAACAGCCAAGAAAATCTTATGGGCGGTTCTACCATGTCATGTGGGGTCTATCTGAGTTGGAATAGACTTGACAGCATCTAACAGATACAGAGGGAGAAGCAATGTCCTTCCCTCTGAGTACTGTCCTTCTGGCTCCTCTGCACTTGTCATGAATTCGTATGAAAAGGCTTCAGACTTGCTGGACACCAGGGAAAGAATAATGAATTTCCTCAATGAGTAACTTACTGAGAGACAGAGATTAACGCTGATGCTTCTCCATTCGTGGAGGACACTGAGTTGGGGAAAGGTCCTACTTGAAGTGTTCAAAGAATCGTTAGGCTCTGGATACAACTATTGCTTGATTCATGGAGGAGGAAAGGCTGGGTCTTGTTCTCTGTCTCCTTAGCTTACCGAACTCAAACACTTTATCTTCGCTGGGTCAACGTGAAGCCCGGGGGAATGCCCAGCAATGGTTCAGTAACAGCACCACGACGCTACAATGCAGTGAGTACTCAACAGATACTAGTCCTTCTCTTCCAACCTCAATCATAGTATATTTTTGTTATTCTATATCCACTGCCTTCTATACGTATTTTATAATCAGGTTGTCAATTTCTAAATAAAAGCCTGTTGGAGCTTAGATTGCGATTATGCTGAATCTGTAGATTAATTTGGGGTGAATGTACATGAAGTCTTGTAACTCATGAAAAGGGAATATTTATCTATCAATACTTTATTATTTTCAACAATTTTGAAGTTTTCAGAGTACAAGTCTTGTACATGCTGAAAGATTCATCCTTCATATTTCTGCGATAAAGTGGTATTTTACATTTTCAATCTCCCACTGTTTATTATTGGTAGAGTATATAGAAATACAAATTTCATCTTGATTTCATTGAAGGTTCCACTGGCAATACAAATGTCAAAATTTATCAAACTATATTTTCAAGATGTTCAGTTTATGGCACATGACTTATACCCCAATTCAAAAATTGGAAAGGTAGCAGTTTAATTGTCCTTATGTATCTATATTTATTTGATATATAATCCATAGATCATAACATTCACCCTTAACTTAACCTTAGTATATATTCACAAGATTAGACAACAATTCATCACGAATTCCAGATCACTTTCATCAACACCCAAAGAAACCCATTTACTGGCCACCTCACATTTCCCTAGGCCCTCAGAATATATTGAACAGGATATATATGGCAGTGTATTGGTTTCACATTAGTTTTAAGTGACTACAGCAGATACACTCCTATCAGTCATCACTGTGCTGTAATAAGAACCATAACCATAATAATTAAAAACAAAACAAAAAAGCCTTACTGCTTCAAGTTGACTCTTACTCACAGAAACCAAAAAGGACATGGCAGAACTGTCCTTGTGGATTTCCAAGGCTAAACATCTTTCCAGGAGCTGAAAGCCTCATCTTGTTCCCACCGAACAGCTGGTGGGTTTGACTGCTGACCTTGTGGTTAGCAGCCCACAGGTATAGCCTGTATGCCACCAGCACTCCACACATAGAGAATCATTTTAGAAACGGTTCAGTAACAGCACTGAGTGTGCATGTCTAGTGGTGGTGGTGGCTCGTGCTATCCAGGCGATTTTGACTCACAGTGACCCTGTAACAAGAGCAAAACACTGCCTGGTCCTGTGCCACCTCTACCACTGTGGCGATGTGAAAGCCCTTACTGCACCCACCGTGTCAATCCATTCTACCGGGGTCTTGTTACATGTGCTAAAGACTGCTAAATTATTACTTTTATTAAAATATCAATGCTCAATGTCGAAACATGATTAAGCTTCCTCTTAGCTTCTCTTTATGAATTAATGATGTCAGGACCAGCCAACATCAGCACACAGTAATGCATGCTGAAGAGATGCTACCACTAGAAATACAGAACTGCTAACAACCTGCAAAGCTTTACACACGGATACACACTGTTTGGGGATCATTTCAACATAAACTACACTTTCTCAACAACATCTTAAGACATCTAATATTCACGAGACATTTAACATTTACAACACCACACTGGAAGGACAATGAGTTTATGTTCTACACGGTACCAGTTCAGAACATTATGATTAAGACTTACGCTGGCTAGTTTGGGGCCTTTTTTTTTAAAGGTGACAAGATCACCATTTGTATTACAGCATCTATCACTTATAGAAAAGGCAGTGATCATAGCCAAATCTAGTCATTTTTCATAATGGAGAAGCATCAGGGTGATCAATATACATAATCCATTTTAGAATGATTTGTATCAGTTTCCAATGGTTCTATTACCATGCAGATTATTTCTGGAGCATGTAAATTAAATGTGACAGAGCAAAAAGTAACAGCTGATACTAGGTGTTTTACACTCCTATGTTTAGCACCTGCTGTGAAAACCAGGCTCAAGCATTACTCACTTCTTAAAAATTAACTTGTTGCCAAATATAATCAAGCTTTGACTGGATGGCAGTGAGTTTGGAGGGTTTTTGTTTTGTTTTTAAAATTATGACAAGAATACTAACTAAATCATAAAATAGCTATAATCCTTGGGATGTACCTGAGCAAGGTCTATGTATGAATATCCAACAATTAAAATGCTGTTAAAATAAGATTTGTGGAGGATAGCCTGTTAAGAATATGGAAAATGCATTAATGTAAGACTATGTTATTAAAATATTAAAGTGAGCAAAATTCAGATCAAATATGTAATGCTCATCTTTCAAATATGTAATGCTCATCTTTCTGATATTAATTTGGCATTAACTACTTTCAAAATACACTGCCTGATACAGAGAATTCTTGATAAATGAAATGAATATAATCAAAGACCTTCTGAACCCACATATGTACAGAGAAAAATAAACATTCCTTTCAGGAAAATTACTTGGTAGCCAATAAAAAGAAAGCCAAAAAGCCTCACGAAAATGCAGGTGGTAAGCAAGTTTATGTACTCTCATTAGTTAATCAAAACTTTTGGCTGAAAAATTATTAAATGCTTTATGATGGGTACTCGGTCTCCCACAACTCCCTCTGCTTTTCTGCTGGGATCTATAACTCATTGGCATGGACATGCAGAGCTCACAATGCTCACAGTTATGAGGTTTATTAAGGAAGTTAACAGGCTACAATTCAAGTGAGAAATGTTGAGGATACAGTTGTTCAGTTCGGACAGTTTCTTCTCTGCCATGCCCATAAGAAGACCTCTCTCTGGCCCTCAGCCACTTCTCATGGCCTCTGCTATACTTGTGCAATGTTAAAAAAAACTCTTTTAGGGCTGCCAATAAGCCACCTCGCTGAGAAGCAACAAAGCCCACATGGAAGAAGCTCACCAGCCTGTGTGATCATGAAGTACCGGAGGGGATCAGTTATCAGGTATCAAAGAACAAAAAAATCATATCATTGTGTGCTCACCTCCCTGATATGATTGCTGAAGATAAATAGGTGCATAAGTAAATGTGGTGAAGAAAGCTGATGGTGCCCGGCTATCAAGAGATATAGCATCTGGGGTCTTAAAGGCCTGAAGGTAAACAAGTGGCCATCTAGCTCAGAAGCAACAAAGCCCACATGGAAGAAGTGCACCAGCCTGTGAGATCATGAGGTGTTAAAGGATCAGGTATCAGGCGTCAAAGAAAAAAAAAAAACCATATCATTGTGAAAGGGGGGGGGGGCTGCAGAGTGGAGACCCAAAGTCCATCTGTAGGCAACTGGACAGCCCCTTATGGAAGGGTTCCATGGAAGAGATGAGCCAGTCAGGGTGCAGTGTAGCAATGATGAAACACAGAACTTTCCTCTAATTCCTAAATGCTTCCTCCCTCCACCACTATCATGATCCCAGTTATGCCTTACAGATCTAGCTGGACCAGAGGATATACACTGGTACAGATAGGAACTGGAAACACAGGGAATCCAGGGCAGATGATCCCTTCAAGACCAGTGCTGAGAGTGATGATACCTGGAGGGTGGGGTAGAAAGGGGGAACCGATTACAAGGCTCTACATATAACCTCCTCCTGGGGGATGGACAACAGAAAAGTAGATGAAGGGAGTCATTGGACAGTATAAGACATGACAAAATAATAACTTGTAAATTATCAAGGGTTCTTGAGGGAGGGGGAGCAGGGAGGGAGGGGGATAAATGAGGACCTAATGCCAAGGGCTTAAGTGGAGAGCAAATGTTTTGAGAATGATGAGGGCAATGAATGTACAAATGTGCTTTACACAGTTGATGTTTGTATGGATTGTGATAAGAGTTGTATGAGGCCCCAATAAAATGATTTTTAAAAGGGGGGGGGATGCCAATAAATGCCCAAAGGGCAGGCCACTCCACTGTAAGCCTCAATACAAAGGCACCCAACTCCAGCTCCATTGGTCAGCAAACCCAGCTCCCCTAACATCCTGGCTAAAAGCACTCAGTTTTACTTGCTCTGTGGGCTAGGGAGCTCACTGTTCTGTCTCCTACTCTGGCTCCTGGGTCTGCTGCTGCTGTTCCCCTTGTATTAAAGCTGTCTCCTGGATCAAGGAGGTTCCATGGACAGGGATTGTGGGTCCACAGGACACACTCTACCTCTGGCTGTTGTCTTTTGCCAATAGTGAGATGCCCTTTGCTACTTCTGAGATGGCTGCTTTTATACCCAGGAAAATGGCAATCACAATGAACTCTGTTAAGCACTCATGGTTGAATCATATCATTCCATCAGTATCTACGCCCACCTTCTTACTCAGCCCCACCAGGAAAAGGAAGGTTGTTCGATTGGAGTAGCACAGGGTAAGACTAGAAGAACCATATTAAATAATTCACTGCATTGCAAAGGGCCTTGTAGCTTGTTAACAGGCAAATCCATGTAAGTCAAACTCTTAAATGCCATGAGTCTGCTCTAAATGTTTGAGAAAAGAATAGATGAATAAAGAAATGGAATAAGTAAATCTTCTTATCATAATATGAGCAATGGGATCCATCAATTAAAATGCAGTGCATCCCCTTAGTATTTCCCCTAGAGAAGTGAAAACATGCTTACACAAAAGCACGTACACAAATGTTTACAGCAGCTCTATTCATAATGGCTGAAAACTGGAGACATGCAAATGCAATGTCTTTAAAGTGGTGATGGGGTACACAGACTGTGTGACTTCCACACTATAGCAAGCACACTCAGAAAGCCAAAGTAACAAGCGAGCGGTTCACAGAACACCCTGCTGAAACTCCAAGGGAATTAAAAGGCTGAGGAAAAGAAGCAGCGTCAAATGCATACACACGATCTAATTCCATTGAAGTGAAATTCTCAAGAAGACAATGATGGAAACAAACTCAGGGCTGCCGAGATTAGAGGAAGGGGTAAAGTGTGATCATAAAAGGAAAACCTGAGGGAGTCTGGGAAGGTAATAATATTCTGTACAAGATTACAGTGGTGGTGATGGGTTAAAATTCATAGTCCTGAAGAGCAAAAACGAGTGGATACCACTGTATGATCATGTTAAAAATAATTGGCATTTCCAAGTTATCAACTAACAATGATATCAGATATAGTCAGTTTTTACACATATTTTTTCAGTGTCTGTTACAGGTGATTAATACCACATCATAAATTAAGTAAGAGTCTTTAAAACTCTTTCATCGAAAGAAGACTTACCAAGCTCATTGAGACTCTGAGCAGCTTTTGTTATCTCTCTGCTTCCGCCTTGCAATTGTCCATGGAGTCTCTTGCTGAGATACAAGATGCGTATTATTCTCCGAAGCAAATCACAGGCAACCTGTGAAAATAGCAATGTGAAATAAGGACAGGCAACCCATGAAGTCTTACGATCATTGTTGCCTATGTGAATTCTTCCTAGATTCTAAAGATTCATTTATCCATATCAGAGGTCCTCAAACGCTTTAAACAAGGGGCCAGTTCACTGTCCCTCAGACCCATTGGAGGGCTGGACTATAGTTTTAAAAAAAACAACTATGAACAAATTCCTATGCACACTGCACATATCTTACTTTCAAGTCAAAAGCAAACAGGGAAAAAACACCCAGTGGGCTCGATAAATGTCCTTGGTGGGCCGCATGTGGCCCATGGGCCGTAGTTTCAGGACCCCTGATCCATCTCCCCTAGTCTGCCCCCCACATAGCAAAAATTAAATAAGCACAGGTCTTTAAAAGTATCAAATCCCCTAGGAAAAACAGATAAATACCATATTTACCATCTACATTAAATTCTAATTTATCCTAGATGGTTAGAAAAGGAAAGAAATAGAGCACTTGGGACTGAGGCGCTATGTAAACAACACAGCAAACTCCTTTCAGCTGAACCTATTTCAACATACAGCAGCCCCTATGGGAGGGAACAGAACTGACCATAAGAGCTTCTGAGGCGGTGACTGATACAAAAGCAAACTGCAACGTCTTTCTCCTGCAAGTGGTGGATGGGTTTGAACTGCCAACCTACTGATTAGCAGCTGAGTGCTTAACTATTGTGCCACCAAGGCTCCTATCCAAGATACAGTCCTGATTATTAAACTAGAATCTCTCGGGATGAGAACTGAATCATACATCTATGTTTTTTCTTACTATTAGCAGTTGGTTCCAGTGCACAACCAAGGTTGACAGCCACAGTGCTTAGTTTTGTGATGTCTTTTCCTAGTGATACATCTTACCTAATACTGTGTTTTGAGTTGTTAGCAACCACTTATACTAAATGTTCAAATCTATTACAACATAGTTAGAAAATGATATTACAATTCCATCATCTCATCTTCATTTGCCCTCTCAAACTCTCATTCTGACTCAGAGAGACCCTGGAGGACAAAGCAGAAGTGCCCATGTGTGTGTCCCAGGCTGTAAATCTTTATAGGAGAAGGCCTCGTTTTTCTCCCAGAGCAGCTGGTGGCTTCAAACTGCTGACCTGCTGGTTAGTAGCCCAACATAGATGTCATTAAGCCACCTTTATTGGTTAGAATATAACATCTTCTATGAAAAGAAACTTCACCACATTTTCTGTCTGTTTGCTGGCGCCCTGGCAGCACGGTGCTTGAGTCCTTGACTGCTAATTGAACGGTTAGTGATTCACCCCCCAGCCCCTTCCACTGGAGAGAGACAGCAGTCCTCTCCTGTGAAGATTTGCAGCTTTGAAGACCTGACAGAACAGGGTCACTGTAAGTCAAAACCAAATGGATGGCAATGGGTTTGTTTTGGATTGTTGTTGTATTACTGATTTCCACAGTGGGAAAGTCTGTACCAGGAAACAAGAATGAACAGTATCTTCTTTCCCTTGGTCTATCAGTTTTCAAAATGGACGACGGACTTGCCGATAACCACCAAGATGACCAATGGGTGTTTTAGGTTTTTGTGAAGATATTTTGGGAGGAGTATCATTCTGAACTTATACATGTAAGCATATTATGGCATGCCAATCCATTGTGCCTCAATGCTTAGGTTGTTTCATTTCAAGCCAGTGGGAGCCTCTGAGTCTGATCACTGTTGTGGTTGGCGGAGAACTACGAAATTCCCTAGGGCACAGACTGTGAGGGTTAAAATGGGATGGCAAGCCACCCCTCATCCAGTCGGATTCTGAGTCTTTTTGTCACGGTTCTGGTAATTAATCATTGATACATCCCTTGTATCTAGTATAAACATATTTTAGGAACATTTTATATATTTATATTCCATACTTGGAATAAACCAAAGAGCCATGGTCTTTCACAGGAAGTAGCACTTCAAGATTGCATTCCAGGAAGTAGGCTTGCTCATTCCTTGGGCTTTATATAACTAGGAAATGTCAGAATTCGAATCACATATTAATTTGTGTCAAGCCATCACTTGAAAAGTACATCTATAGCCAATCAAACCAACACCACTGCCATTGAGTCAATGACAACTCATAGTGACCTTATAGGACAGAGTAGAATTGTTTCCTGGGGTTTCCAAGACTGTAACTCTGTTGGGGAGCAGACAACCTCATTTTTCTCCTGGGGAGCCACTGCTGATTGAAACTGCTAGCTTTGTAGTTAGCAGCCCCACTCCTAACCGACACCACCACCACACACGAATATGAAGTCGCTTCAAAATATTCAGGGAAAAAAATTCTACTATCTTTCAATTCTATTTTCAACACACTCTGTGAAGGCCTCTCATATATGTATATGTGTGTGTGATATTTTAAGATAAAATCCGTTGCATTCAATTAACAATAAATTGATCATGAGCTCATACTGATGTAGGTATTTCCAAATAAAATGCAGGTGGCCAGGGTGTTTGTTTGATCCTCTACCTTACATAAGTATATAATTTCTCCCACACAGAGAATACAGCCTCTCAAAAACGTGGGATAACAGAATTCAATTTTTAAGTATGCATTCTTTTGCATAATACACAGAAAATATCTGAGTAACAAAACCAACACTACAACCAAAACTATGGGGGCTGAATACTTTTCTTAAAATTTTCATGTGCTCTTCCCACACTTTTTACACTTTAATTCTATTTTATTGTCTGAGTACTTCAATTGCTATTCAGTTATTTCAACTGCCTGGAATAAATCCTATAGTAGATTGCTAAGGGCAAATACAATGAAGTGACTTACCACATATACTCGAATATAAGCCACCCCGAGTATAAGCCGAGTTACCTAATTATTACCTGGGAAACCAGAAAAACTGATTGGCTCGAATACAAGTCTAGGGTGGGAAATGAAGGATGTGCATTAACACAGAGACCAGAGGGGAGAGACGGAGCACAGCCACAGACCCAGCCTTACCAGTTCAGCTGTTGGCATAAGTGAATCACTACGGGTGCTTCTGCAAATTGGAGCCGTCCACATCATAGGACAGCTCTGATTGGTTAGATGTGAGTAAACAAACATTCAAAGCGCTGCAGTGTCAGCACATTTTTTGTGCTGAAAAGTCTTGTCTTATACACCAATATATACGGCACTTAATATGACCCTTCTACCCATACCTGCATGGCCTTGTTATTCTCACAAAATGATTAAGAATGCCTACACAAATAAGCTGCTGTGGCCCACCAAGGGGATTGGATAGCATTGCTAATATTGCCAATTGGTGTATGGAACAAAGGGATTGGTCAGTTTGTTATCCTGCTAAGATCAAAGGGAACCGGTCCCAGAAGCACCAGAGAGGAGCTCACTAACAGGAGTGGATCTCATCTTTGGACTCATGCTCCTTGTGTTAAGAACCTTGTAGACCCAGGAGACAGACAGCGGTAACACTAGAAAATGAATGAGACAGCTAAAAGCAATGGTAAGCATGGTGGAGAAACAACAGCTGCAAAAACAGGAGCCCTTTCCAAGACAGCACTGTGGTCTTCCTGGTCCAAAGAAAGGTGGCCACCGCGGGTGTGCAGATCCATAAAGCAAGGGAGCTGATCACCTTCTGGCAGGAAACTTACTGAAGAGAGGAGTGCCTGCAGAAATTCACTGGTGGAACTAAAGAAATTTATAAAACTTGGCAGAGAAGAGGCTGATGTGACCAAAGAACTGTAACTTAAGTCATTACTGATACTGAATTGGAACCTGTTATTTCCCTAATAAACCCAGCAACTGAGTGTGGTCTGTGAATTGTGTGCCCATTGCTTTACATTACTGCAGCCAGCAAACAATGAGGAACAGCTGGTGTCAGAACTGGTAAAGAGGTTGAGAAGGTGTGTCTGCTTTCTACTTCATAGGAATCAGCCTTGGCCTGTTGATAGGTATTCTTTCACCCTCTTGGGAAGTTGAGTAAGAAAGTCTACCACCACCATTAGGCTGTCATTTTTACAACAATATTTCCTGCGCTCTTGCATATTGGTGTCAATGTCTGTATTTGAAAAATCAGTTGGCTGATGTATCAATTAATTATGGTTTCAAAACCAAATTAAATCAAGATTTAGTGACATAAAACAACAATGATTTGTTTTTTACAGCACTTAGCATGGCAGCATCACTCATAACACTCAGATAATTGAATACATTCCTTAGGTAAAAGATGTGGACAGGGTTTACGCCAAGGAAATCTGGTGGGGTGCAGTGCTGAAGTACGTCAGCAGTTCGAACCCACCAGGTGCTCTGCAGGAGAGTGAAGTGATAGTTAACTTCCATAAAAATGGGCAGCCTTAGAAGCCCTTAGGGGCAGTACTACTTTATCTTATAATGTCGCTTAGAGCAGGAATCAACTCAATGCCCAAAGGTTTGGGTTAGGTTTTGACTGTTTTGTGTCGTGTCCCCTCAGGCCAGCTATCTGTTGCATTCAATTAACAATGAAGCTGGTCTGCACACTATAAGAAAGCTCTGCTCAGATATCTGGTCCCTGATTCCTTTGCAACATGATGGCCTCAAGGTAGTTGAACTTCTCACATGGAGACTGGCTTTGCAAGAGCCAAACCCAGGACCAACGTGGTCCTTTTTAAAGTCTTGGGCCCAAACGCAGATGATCACTTCAATCACCAGGAATTTTTGGATGTCATACCCAAGTAACACTAAATGATTTTTAGTGTTTATGGAGACTTGCAAATTACAATAAAACCCACAAAATCTTGGAACCTGTGTAAAGTGAAAATCTACCAGAGAGAGTAAACTCATACATGGTCCAACTGAGGTGAGAAACCTGTAAGACTCAGAAAAACGCAGCAGCCCCACTGTGGGGCAGCTCTCCCAGGTTTACTGTGTTCTTCTAGTGCCACCTCCCCACTTCCTTCCTTTCTACTATGTTCATTCAGGTGATAATCATGAAGTTTACACGCCATGTAACAATAAAAATAAAATCATTTAGAAAGACCCTACAAAATTATCTGACAAAATAATATGCATATAAACAGAGATTTAATAAGTAAACTCCACCCTCTTTTCTTCCAAAATTGTCTTAAAACGTACATACTTAAGTTTAAATAAATAAATAAACCTTAATTTTTGTGAAACTTAAGGCAATCGAGTCAACTTGACTGGGCCAGGATTCTCAGTCTCTAGTGCTCCAGGGGAATTTACCTAAGTTACATGGAAATTAATAATAGGTCTTAATTGAAAAATCACTGAAAATCTTCGATGAAGGAGCTCTGGTGGTGTAGTGGTTTAAAGGCTGGGCTGCTAACTGCAAAGTCAATAGTTCGAACTCAGCAGCCAATCTTCAGGAGGAGGGCTTACATTGCCATAAACATTCACTGGCTTTGAAAGGCAAAAGCACGATTCTACTGTGCCCTATAGGGACACTATGAGTCAAAATTAAGCTTCTAATCTCCCATAATCAGTGTACATAGATGCTGTTGAAAAGCTTGTGCTGGATTTTAGATCTTGTATCTGGTTTATTCACAACTTGAGCCAATAGTCTGTCTTAGTGCCTGAGGATCATAATTCATCAGTGGCCCGGTCTCACTTGCCAACCTTGGATATTTTTGCCTCTGCAGCCACAAGCCTGACATGCTAAAATGTAAAATGGCCCTTCTAGCCACCATTCTGCCTTTTGTGATGTATTGTAAATTTTAGCCTCTATACGTGTGCCTACAATTCAATTCTAGAAGGAGTTATCTGCCTTGTTAAGAAGGCAGGAGAGTGGGATATAGTTGAGTCCTCAACTTACTGAAAGCTAAGACTCAAGTCGCCATCCTTTGCTCTCTGGAGGGTATGGTTTACAGAAGGTAAACACCACACTTCCATCAAAGTCATCTCTCTCTGCTTGCACATACCATGAAATGTAATCATTCCATCGTATCAAGAAGAACAGTGCAATCACCACCACGATCACTTTCACACCACACCGGCTAAATCTCCCCTGTCATTGCTACGAATCTGATTACTGACTCTCCAGATTGACCTCGCCTGCATTTGCAAATTGGAAGCAAACAGGAAGGAAGCAAATAGAAATCAAGCAAACAAACAAAAAACCAGCCACAATGTCTGGACAAAACAGAGAAACTTCAATCAAAAAGAAAGGAGAAATATTAAAAACTGTGACTTTAAAATGGGTCAAAAGGGAGATACAATAATAAAACATTACAAGAGTTGACGGGACTGTGCTCTGTGTCTGAGAGCAAAGCTACTCACATCGCCCTCTGTGGTCAGAGGGGATCCACATCATGCCAACAGGAGCCTAGTGCTGAGGCCTTGGTGGCAAAAACCCATTAGGTGCTAGTTACCACTTAAAATGACTATTGACCAGGGGCTTGATTAGCCATATTGACAATGAGAAGCAGTGTTGCTTTTGATCTTGCTAAGCAAGCAAAACCTGCATTTCCTGCAGGGTGCTGTGCTCTGTTGCTCTGCATCTTGCATCTAGCTTGCCTCTGTCTGACGCCCATTTCGTGGGACTTAAGTTGCTTCCACAGCCTGTGGATGAGGAGATTCCTCCGGATGAAAATCTGAACTTCAAATTTGGGACATACCAGATCCCGCCACCACATGAGCCATTTGCATAATAGTTCATGAGTTCTGTGAGACATTGCAGCAGAAATAAAAGCCCTGGGAAAAGTAAGAAATTAAAGGGAAGAATGGTGGTTGATACCAGTATGGTGGGAGATCATGGAGTGCTAACACAGTTTGGAAAAGTCAGACATTTGGTACATCTTTAATCTCCACCTCATTGGAACTAGTCTTGTTGTAGTCTTTCTAAGACAAATTAATTTTGCCCCTGCCAACCTTGGATTCATTTGCCTCTGCAGCCACAGCCTGCTGTCTCCTGCCAGTCTTGGTTTCAAAGGGCCCTGCAGCTAGTGAGTCAGGAGAAACCTCCAGGCTAACATCTGACCCACAGACTTGGAACTCGCCCCTTTTACCGCTGTGGGTGCCATTTCTTGATATACAGTCTCTATACATATGTAAGCTTCACTGACTTGGTCTCCTTAGAAGAAACCAGCCGAGGAAAGATTTATAGATATACACCATTGCTCATTGCAGCTTAATTCACAATAGCAAAAAGATGAAAACAAGTCAAGCATCCGAAAACAGATAAACAAAATATTATATGCATAATTAAAATCTATAATCTAATGCTATTATATAACAAGTAGTAATATTTATATAGCATTATTCAACCATAGCGAGAAATGAAACACTGAAACATGCTTCCACATGGGTGATCCTGGAAAACAATGTGCGAAGCAAGCTTCCAAAGGCTAAATACTTTCTGGCGCCACTTCTATGAAATAGCCACAGTCACAGACAAATGCATGGGGACAAAAGTTTTCTGATGGCTGCAGGCTGGCTGGATGGAGAATAACATGGCATTTATGACTGAAGGGTAGAGTTTCTGAGTAAGTAAAGCTTTTGGTATGGATTGTGGCTTCACAATGATGGCTGCACAATACGATAAATGTAACTAATGTCATTGAATTGCACATTGTTAAATGGATAAACTGGGTGACTTTTCTTATACAAATTTTCAAGAGTAAATTTTTTTTTTTTACATTTTATTAGGGGCTAATACAACTCTTATCACAATCCATACATATACATACATCAATGGTATAAAGCACATCCGTACATTCTTTGCCCTAATCATTTTCAAAACATTTGCTCTCCACTTAAGCCCTTTGCATCAGGTCCTCTTTTTTTCCCCTCCCTCCCTGCTCCCCCCTCCCTCATGAGCCCTTGATAATCCACAGATTGTTATTTTGTCATATCTTGCCCCCCTTCTCTGCCATCCATCTCCAAGGGAAGAGGTCACATGTGGATCCTTGTAATCAGTTCCCCTTTTCCAACCCACTCACCCTCCACTCTCCCAGCATCGCCCCTCACACCCCTGGTCCTGAAGGTATCGTCCACCCTGGATTCCCTGTGCCTCCAGCTCCCATATGCACCTGTGTACAACCTCTGCCCTATCCAGTCCTGCAAGGTAGAATTCGGATCATGGTAGTTGGCGGGAGGAAGCATCCAGGATCTGGGGGAAAGCTGTGTTCTTCATCGGTACTACATCACACCCTGACTGACCCATCTCCTCTTCTAAACCACTCTATGAGGGGATCTCCAGTGGCCGACAAATGGGCTTTGGGTCTCCACTCTGTACTTCCCCCTTCATTCACTATGGCATATATATATATATATATATATATATATATATATATATATACACACACACACATATTTTTTTTTTGCACGATGCCTTATACCTGGTCCCTTTGGCACCTCGTGATCGCACAGGCTGGTGTGCTTCTTCCATGTGGGCTTTATTGCTTCTGAGCTAGATGGCCGCTTGTTCACCTTCAAGCCTTTAAGACCCCAGACACTATCTCTTTTGATAGCCGGGCACCATCAGTTTTCTTCACCACATTTGCTTATGCACCCATTTGTCTTCGGCGATCGTATCATGGAGGTGTGCAGCCAATGATATGATTTTTTGTTCTTTGATGCCTGATAACTGATCCCTTCAGGACCACGTGATCACACAGGCTGGTGTGTTCTTCTATGTGGGCTTTGTTGCTTCTGAGCTAGATGGCCACTTGTTTATCTTCAAGCCTTTAAGACCCCAGACAGTATCTCTTTTGATAGCCGGGCACCATCAGCTTTCTTTACCACATTTACTTGTTCACCCGCTTTGGCTTCACCAGTTGTTTCGGGAGGGTGAGCATCGTAGAGTGCCAATTTAATAAAAGAAAATATTCATGCATAGAGGGGGTGCTTGAGTAGAGGCCCAAGGTCCTTCCGCCACCTTAATACTAAACCTATAAATATAGACATATAGATCTATTTCCCCATCCTCATATATATTTGCATATACATGTCTTTGTCTAGACCTCCATAAATGCCCCTTGACTCCTAGCTCTTTCCTCCATCTCCTTTCACTTTCCTCCTGCCCTACCACCATGTTCCGTCCCTACCTGGGCTACAGCTATCCCTCAATAGTAAATTCTTAAAAACTCATTTCAAAAGTTAAAAAACAGTTTAAAAACTGAAATGATAAAAATTTAAATATACATAGTTAAAAATATAAAAACTTATGTCAGTATGTGAATTCTGTCTTAATGCTGTTATATTTTTAAAATATATCATTAAAAGTTTTTAAGATGTAAGAGTCTTAAAACTCGGATTCGCTTATTTAAAAGTTTTGAAAATTAAATGATCTATGTGAGGGGTAATAAGCTCACTGCATAAGCAAACTCACTGCCGTCAAGCTTTTTTGTGCTCATAGCAATGGCAGGACAGTTGACGAGGCTGTAACTCTCTGCAGGACTGGAAAGCCTCCCACTGCACAGCTGGTGCTTTCAAACTGCTAACCTTGAGATTAGCAGCCCAACAGGTAACCACTAGGCCACCAAGGCTCCCACCCTAATCAAACAATGCTAAAATGAGCTAAGACAAAGGATGATCCGTGGGTGGTAACTAAATTCAACGCATGTCTTCATGTACACAGATGGAGTCAGAAGGTTCTGCATTGGTAAAGATGAGGTAGTCTGAGAAGAAAGTGAATTGGAGCGAGAGAGGCAAAAGGATTTAAGTACCATAGTATTTTCTTATAGCTGAGGTACAATCACGGGGATTTTATGTCCAAGGCATAAGCATCCTTCATCTCTTTCTTGCTCTCTTACACTGTATGCATGGAAATGATTTTGGACTCAAAGAACAGAGGAGATCAAACAAAAGCACTAAGGTTCTCCTAAGTTCAGAATGGAAATTGCTGGACAAAGTGATTAGAATAACAATGATTAAAACCTAAATAAGCTCCCAAAGAGCCTTCAGACTTCAAAAAATTTGAAAAGCAACCAATTTCTAAGATGAAAATCCATCATAGGAAATAAATCAATAAAGAATATAAATATAGGAAACAGACACAACAAAATATACCTCACCTTTAAATCTTTTCTTTCCTATCCTTTCTTCCTCTTTCATAATCTACCCAGTTATTCAACTCACTTCTCACACTGTACTATTTCTTACATCAAACAGGCTAATATGAAGGGACTTCAAAAAAGTTCATGGAAAAATGGAACCAAAAGATAATGGTATTTCCCCATCACTTTCAAAGCCCCCTCATATTTAATAACATAATACAAATAAAAACAATGTTTATCTTAAAATATGTGCAATCTTGTCTTCTTATGCCTATAGAACCATAAAAATTTTTAAAATTTAAAACATACAATTACAGAAATTTTCCGTTTCACAGAACCACAGCATTTTAGAGTTAGAAAAGGGTTCACAGTTTCATTCCAAGTGCTTATTTTAAAAAGAATAAATTAAGCTTGTTCAAAAGACTCCTTGTGGCACAGTGGGTTCAGCATTGGACCGGTAACTGTAAGGTCAACAGTTCAAAAACACCAGTTGCTTTATGGGAAAAAGATGGGCATTTTGCTTCAGTAAGCATTCATAGTCTTAGAAACTATAAGTAGTATATACTACCTTAAATAAATAAATAAAGTTTTATTGGGGTGTAATCCACATATCGTACAATAGTTAAATCATAAAAAAAGTTGTAAAAAAAAAAGTTGTACAATCACCACTACTGTCAGTTCTAGAACATTTTCTTCTTTCTTGTGATCCTTGTTATTAGCTCCCTATAAGCATCCTTCATCTCTTTCTTCCTTGCTTTTTTTTTGCCTTTTCTGTCTACAGGTTTATTCAACACAAAAGCATCCCCTCCAACTTTACTAGGGTGGCTGACCACATCCATGACCAAATCCGCCTCTAAACAGGAATTCCGTTGCTGACCTAGCCGCAGCCCCGGCTTTCTTGTCAGCATCAGGCAGCACAGCACTATCTCTACGTGTCTCTGCTGGTCTCTCCTCTGACCGTCAGTCTGGCTGGTAGCTCACCATTCAGACCTTGGGGTCGGGGCGACTGCAGCGCAGGGTGGCAGGCACAATCTCAGGGAGCAGGTGAAGGTCATCCCAGAGGTACTGAATCCTCTCGTTGGTAAGGTACCAGTAAAAATGTCTCCAGGCAAACTGCTCCTTCATGTAGCCTCGTGACTTGAGAGACTGCATGGCCTTCATGGTCTCTGTGAGTTTGGGGTACTTTGGCATGTGGCTATCCTTCTTGGCCACCATTACACCCTCCTTGAAAATGAGCTCATCGATAGCGATTGGTTATTCTTGTGCAACAACATCGCGGTGACTGCTGCATCCTGAGCCAGGACTTCTTGCTCTCTTAGACTCTTACACCTTTTAGAGTCAAAATGGACTTGATGTCTCACAACTCTTCATCCAATGTCCTTTAGATTATGAAATGCTCTACCTGAGCTTTAAGAACCTGCTCTTTATTTCTGTTAGTTAAACCACCAACAAACTAAAGAGCAAGAACTATTAACACTGTATTTTTTTTTATATGCCACAGAATCAGAAGTAATGAGTCATACATTTAGGAAAAATGTAATTCTATAGAATATTGCCAACACAAATGTCAACAACTAATTTTTTTTACATTTTATTAAGGGTTCATACGACTCTTATCACAATCCATACATATACATACATCAATTGTATAAAGCACATCCATACATTCCCTGCCCCAATCATTCTCAAAGCATTTGCTCTCCACTTAAGCCCTTTGCATCAGGTCCTCTTTTTTTTTCAACAAGAAAAAGAACTGTAGTTAAACTTAATGTCAGCCATTATTTGAAAGTACTATATGAGTGGTAATTTTTTAAAGGATCCTAAAATGTCATATTTACATCACAATTTAACTTTGGAGAGTAATTATTTTACTGAATATTTTAACATAAAAGATGAGAAAAAATAACTTGAACCCTTAATGCTCTGAGCATAATCAATAAATCACAAGTAAATGTCTTTCTGGTATTCTCTGCTTTCAGCCAAGTCCCATTTGATATCTTCAATAATATTCCTTATTCCATATCCTCTTCTGAATCCAACTTGAATTTCTGGGTGCCCCCTTGATTGTACTACTTCAGTGGTTGTTAAATAATCTTCAGCAAAACTTTACTTGATATTAGTAATATTGCTCAACATTTTCTGCATTGTTGTCACCTTTTTATAGAATGTGTACTGAAAGAAACCTCTCCTACTCAGGTGGCCAGGTAGCTGTCTTCCAGATTTCTTGTCACAGACTAGTGAGTGTTTTCAGAGCTTCATCAATTTGCTGAAACATTTATATTGGTACTCTGTCCATTCCTAGAAATTGACTGTTCTAGAATGCCTTTAGTATGGCTTGAGCTTTTCCCTGCAGTACCGCTGTTTCTTGATCCCGTGCTACCTCTTGAAAGGACTAAATGTCTACCAGTTCTTTGGGCACAGGGACTTGGTGTATCCTTTCCATCGTCTTTGATGCTTCCTGCATTTCTCAATACTTTGCCCAGAGAACCTTTGAAGATGGCCACTTGAAGCTCCATTTTTCCCTTTGGTTTGTCAGCCTGACATATGCCGAGCACCTCTTCCTTTTTGTTTTCTAACTCCAGGCCGTTGCACCTTTCATTTTAATATCTTACTTTGTCTTCTCGAGGTGCCCTTTAAATTGTTCTGCTGGGACAGTGGGGACAGGGGGCAGGAGAGGCTGATATATTATTGCTATTTGCTTAAGTCTTTTTTAACATTTTATTTTATTTTTTTACATTTTAAAACAGTTAAGACACAGCACTAGGCTTTCTGGAGTCTTGTCCATCTGATAAATGTTAGCAGAAGCCGATGACTGACCAGGGGCCTCCTCTTCTCAAACTGACACCAGTGTCCTCGGAGGGGACCCAGCTCTACCTGGCTCTTGAGTTTGACACTATTTGTGTGGAGTGGTTTTGGGGACCTAAGCATTTGTCCTGTTTGTCCCCAGCAGCAGGCAGAGCTTCATGTTGCTCTGACATGCTCCCCTTTATTTCCTCTGAAGGAATAACTTTTCATGATACTTGGACTGATTGTTTTCAACTGTATTTTTGTACAAGAGGGAAATATTTTCTTAACACTAATCATAATAGATATTGTATTAAATTGTCCCTTCCCAACCACCTTAAAAAAGAGCTGATATATATTCAAACACTGGGGGGAAGTATAAGTGATGAGACATTGAGGGGATTGCAATGGATAAATTGAAACAAAATGTTTCATACTGATGAACGTAAAACTGATAAAATGCTCTGTGAGCTTTCACCTAATTCAAAATAAAAAGTTTAAAAAAAACCAGAGTTGACCTATCAGTTGAAATCAAGTGAATAACAAAATCAGTGAATTACCTGGACCACTAAGCCTTGACAACAAGATTCTGCTCACAGCAGCCAATCCACAGAGAAGACTGTATGGCCCCACTTTGAGACATGACATCACTCGCTGACCCATAGCCCTACAAGGAACAACACTGGAAACACAGTGTGGGAACTGCGCCCGCTCTGATCGCACCATACCAAAGCAAAACACTAAGGGCGTGCAAAAGAACGGCAAGGGGAACAGCAACAAAGAACCCAGGGAATATCAAAAGTAGACTTTGGGGCCAGGGCTTGGCGCCCCATCAGACTCGACCGGAAAACACTTCTAAAGGCCGACAAACAGTCCTTGAACTAACTTTTCTTACTTCTTGTTGTGTTTGGGGGTATTTTTTTACTTTTGTCATTGGCTTTTTGTTCTTGTCTTTTCTTTTGTTGCTTGGTTTTGCTCTGTCTTGTTTTTGTGCACGTTTTTATCTCCACAGTTCTGTCTAAATAAAATAGGCTGGATGAACAATCCAGAAGAGAAAACAATGGGACTGACAATTCCAGAAGGACATGGGAGAGGGGGAGGTGGGGAGAAAGAAGTGATGTTAACAAACCCAGGGAAAAGGAAACAAGTGATCCAAATTGGTGGTGAGGAGGGGGTAGGAGGCCTGGTAGGGTGTGACCAAGGGTAATATAACTGAGAGGAATTACTGAAACCCAAATGAAGGCTGCACATGATAGTGGGACAAGAGGAAAATAAAAGAAAATAGAGGGAAGAGGTAGGAGGCAAAGGGCATTTATAGAGTTCTAAATAAAGGCATGTACATATGTAAATATATTTATATATGTGGATGTGAAATAGATCTGTGTGCATATATTTATAGGTTTAGTATTAAGGTTGCAGATGGACACTGGGTCTCCACTCAAGTACTCCCTTAATGCAAGAATACTTTGTTTTATTAAACTGGCATTCCATGATGCTCACCTTCCCAACACAAACGCTGAAACCAAAGCTGACGCATAAGCAAAAGTGGTGAAGAAAGCTGAGGGTGCCCAGCTAGCAAAAGATAGCTGGAGTCTTAAAGGCTTGTGGTCTTAAAGCCTTGAAGGTTAACAAGCATGGGGTCTTATACTCTTAAAGGTGAATAAGTGGCCATCTAGCTCAGAAGCAAAAAAGCCCACATGGAAGAAACACATCAGCCTGTGTGATCACGAGGTGTCGAAGGGAGCAAGTGCCAGGCATCATCAGAACAAAAAAATCACACATCAGTATGAATGGGGGGTACGCGGAGTAGACACCCAAAGCCCATCTGTAGGCAATTGGACATCCCGTTACAGAAGGGTCTCAGGGAGGAGACGAGCCAGTCAGGGTGCAGTGTAGTAACGATGAAACATACAACTTTCCTCTAGTTCCTAACTGCTTCCTTCCCACCCCACTATCATGAACTCAATTCTACCTTACAAATCTGGCTAGACCAGAGGATGTACATTGGTACAGATAGGAACTGGAAACACAGGGTATCCAGCACGGATGAACCCTTCAGGACCAGTGGTGAGAGTAGCAATACAGGGAGGGTGAGCTAGAAAGGGGGAACCGATTACAGGGATCTACATATAACCACCTCTCTGTTGGACGGATAACAGAAAAGTGGGTAAAGGGAGATGTTGGACAGTGTAAGACATGACAAAATAATAATTTATAAATTATCAAGGGTTCATGGGGGGGAAGCGGGGAGCGAGGGGCAAAAATGAGGAGCTGATGCCAGGGGCTTAAGTGGAGAGTAAATGTTTTGAGAATTATGAAGACAATGAAGATACAAATGTGCTTTACATAATTCATGTATGTATGGATTATGATGAGTTATATGAGTTCCTAATAAAATGATTTAAATAAATCAGTGAATTACAAAACATTGAAAATGTACAAAACATTCATGTAAAAAATGTTAAACATTTATTACTGCAGATAATTAATAGCTATACTGAATACTCCTTTGAACTTTATTTCAGAATTTATATATCCAGCATTTTATTTAGTTATCTGTGTACACTTACGCTATTTCCTGTCCCCGTGATGCAAACTTTCTGAGAACAAGGACTATTTTATTCATATTTGTATCCCTTGCCATATAAGCACAATTTTTATAAATAATGAGAATGATTACCTTCTAATTAGCTGAGATGGTCCATTGACTTAGAAGATCTAGTGGTCCCTGGCTATTTAGAATATAATTAATCACATTACTTATAATTATTTAATTTACTAACAGTAAATATATAATTAACCAAGTTCATGTTTAGTGATACATTAAAAGAGAGCCTTGGTTTAAGCTTTCAAGAGTTCTTCTCCTGAGTAATATTTCATCTCTATTCACTTTCCTAAGAACTCCCACGTGGTGCTTCAGTTTAAACATTGGGCTGCTAAGCACAAAGTTGATGGTTTAACCCCACCAGCTATTAAATGAGAGAAAGTGGAGGCTGTCTGCTTCTGAAAAGAGTTACAGCTTGGAAACCCTATATTGGTTCTCGATAAGTTAGAATCAACTCAACGCTAATGGACATCATTCACTTTCCTAAATGGGTTCATATTTTTTCTTTTTTTTAAATCATTTTATTGGAAGCTCATACAACTCTTTATCACAATCCGTACATACATGAATTCTGTAAAGCACATTTGACATTCGTTACCCTCATTATTCTCAAAACATTTGCTCTCCAATTAAGCCCCTGGCATCAGCTCATTTCCCCCCTCCCCACTGTCTCCTCCCTCATGAATCCTTTATCATTTATAAATTATTATTCTGTCATATCCTATACTATCCAACGACTCCCTTCACCCACTTTTCTGCTGTCTGTCCCCCAGGGAGGAGGTTATATGTAGATGCCTGGAATCAGTTCCCCTTTTCTACCCAACCCTCCCTCTACTCACCTGGTATCATCACTCTTACCACTGGTCCTGAAGGGATCATCCATCTTCTGTATTTCCAGTTCCTATCTGTACCAGTGTCCTCTGGTCTAGCCAGATTTGTAAAGTAGAATTGGAATCATGATAGTGGGGATGGCGGGAGGAGGAGGCATTTAGGAACTAGAGGAAAGTTGTGTTTCATCATTGCTACAGTGCACCGTGACTGGCTCGTCTTCTCCCTGTGACCCTTCCATAAGGGGATATACAATTGCCTACAGATGGGCTTTGGGTCTCCACTCTGCACTCCCCCTCATTCACACTGATATTTTTTTTGTTCTTTTATGCCTGCTACCTGATCCCTTCAACACTTCATGATCACACAGGCTGGTATGCTTCTCCATGTGGGCTTTGCTGCTTCTGAGCTGGATGAGTACTTGTTTATCTTCAAGCCTTTAAGACCCCAGATGCTATATTTTTTGATAGCTGAGCACCATCAGCTTTCTTCACCACATTTGCTTATGCACTCATTTGTCTTCAGCAATTGTATTGGGAAGGTGAGCGCAAAATGATATGATTGTTTATTCTTTGATGCCTGATAACTGATCCCTTCGGCACTTCATAATCACACAGGCTCGTGGTGTGCTTCTTCCATGTGGGCTTTGTTGCTTGAGCTTTGTTTTCAGCAATTGTGTTGGAAGGTAAGCATCATGGAATGCCAGTTTAATAGAACAAAGTATTCTTGCATTGAAGGAGTACTTGAGTGGAGGCCCAATGTCCCCTAGATGGGTTCGTATTATAGCTAATGTACTCATTCATTAAAATGGAGTCTAAAGTTACCCGATTTCCCAGGAAAGAAATCCAAAAGCATTTAACCATTGGTATCACCCTGTGACTCAAGAGATCTACAGAACAATGTTACTCTGTAACATCTGGGGTCACCATGAGTACTATACAGTTAAGATTATTTATAGCCATTATTGAAGTTTAAAGCAATCTACAAGAGGGTGCCCCCAAAAAACCAGATGTGATATGAGGGCGATAGTGCATTTGGAGTTTGTTCCACTAGGTCAGACTGTTAAACAAGCTTCCTTTTGAGATTCTGAAAAGATTACTTAACAGTGTGCAACCAAAAAAAGCCTGATTTGTCGCAGACAGGGGACTGCTTTTGCCATACAACAATGCTACGCTCACACAGCTGTCTTAGTGCACCAGTTTTTGGCAAAAAACACCATGCCTCGCTTGCCCCTCACACCTTACTGACCTGACCTCACTCTGCAACTTCTTTTTGTTTCCACAAATAAAGAAGGACATAAAAGGACAGAGATTTGATGACTGAGAAAAGGTGAGAAAAAATACAAAAAAATGAGGAAAGTGCTCTCAGCCATCCACACAGATGAGTTTTAAAAATGTTTCCAAGAATGGAATTGCAGATTTGACAAATGCATTAAGTATAATGGAGAGGGCTTTGAAGTTGATAAGATTGTTTTGTAAAAAAAATTAAATACATAGCTTTGAAAAAAATTCTGTTTTGGGGGGTATGGGTACCCCCTTGTATATCCAACTATACCTGCTGCCATCAAGGTGATTCTGACTCACAGTGACCCTAGATACGGTTTCTGAGGCTGTAACTAGTTTCAGGAGCCTTATCTTCCTCTGGTGGAGCAAGTGATGGGTGTTAGCCACTAACCTTGCCCCTAGAGGTAACAGTTTACCAACAGCGCAACTCTGGCTCCTCATAACTATAGGCAAACACATGTTTGAAGAATCATAAAAACTATGTGGAGCACAGAGTGAAAACATGGTTTGAGTATTCCTTCCATAGAGCTAGAAAATCACTGTCCTTTAGTCAACAACTGAATTTCCTGCAAGACGTATGAATACTGCTGTAAGAACATTAAGTGAAAGGTTCAGGCTCCTTAGATTTAATCATAGACTCTAAGAATCCAATAAACATTAGACTCTTTCCTGTACTCTATTAAAGGAAATAATTGCAAAGTCTATAAAAACTATACAAGTGTAAATGATTTTATAATGTAATAACATGGGTGAAGCAAATTCACTTGGAGAGTAGTTTGGATTTGAAGATCTTATTTTAAAGTTTTTTAAAAGTATTTTCCCTTTTCACTCCCTTGGTTGGTGGCAACCGCAAAGTTGGCAGATGGGACTTTCAAATAAGGATGCAACTATAACTCAAATAAATAAAATAAAAATAAAAGCATTTCCCCTTTTTCTTTCATATTTAATGTCCATTCCCTTATAGCTACAGATCTCAGATTCATTAAATTGGACCACTTAACAAAACAAAATGAACAGTAGAAAGAAAAGAAAAGGGCGATGCCCACCTGAAGCCTCGCTAGTTGCGCAGTACGGGTTACTATTTTGTTGTAGGGCTCAACAATTTTTGCTTTCATCCTAAAAGAAGGGGAAAAAAGTAGGGATAAAATAAAATCCATTTTAAAACAGACCTGGATAAAATGCTTTCCATCTATTTACTTACGAAACAAAGAATATTACCTGTCAACAGCTCCCTGCAGAGCCCCAATTCTTGTCTGCATCATCTGGAGAACACCTGGGAAAACAGAGCCAGCAACCTGAGCTTTTACAAACCGACGAAGACTCAGACTGAGAAAAATTAAATCAAAGAAACACACACAGCGCTTCAAAAGTTCACAGGAAAATTTACTTTCTTTTTTTTAATTCTATTTTTCGAAACTTTTTGAAGTTCTCATGTAGTTTTATTTTTTTCTGCTGTCATGCCAATCCAAGCAACCAGTATCTCTTAGCTGTATTATAGCAAAAGCCTCTAAACGGTCTTCCCCTCTAACCTATGAGCATAATGGGGAGTGGCATCCCAACCGGTTTGGTTCGACAAGAAAGCTAGAGAACTACATACTGGTGATGCTCGCACAACACTGTAGTAAATGTATTTAATGCCACTGAACATATGCCTTAAAATTAATAAAAGTTTTTATGTTATGTATATTATACCACAACTAAAATAAGAATAGAAAAAAGGAGATGAACTAGAAGTTAGAGATAATATTCAACATATTCAATATATATCCTAGTTACTTTTCAGCATCTCAAAATAAATTAATTACATTTTAGAAATATGTATGTACCATGCTAAAATGAATCCTGACCAATTCATATTTTTTATCTTTCATGTTCAAATAATGTGAAGAAACATTTGAGATTATCAAACGAATCAGAGAAGCCAATCTTTGTGCTCTGTACCCTCAATAATGGCTAGCCATTCCAACTCATTGAACCAGTATATTTAAAATGCTGCCCCCTTGAGGACCATTCTGGGAGAAGCAAGCTACTTCTGGAACTGACATGCACATACTAATAACAGTATTTCTGTTGTGGTGACGAATCTACACCTCTGCATGCTCTAAATCAAGGTACTGACATGGCATCCTTACACGTTTCAAAGTAAAAAATGTCTTTGTGTTTCGAAAAGTTACCATTAATCTATTATTTATTTTCTCACAGAAACATAGAAAACTATTCTGAGAAAAAAGCGTAATTCCCAATACTAAACCAGTCAGTACTTAGAGACTCTTATTTCCCCAAGAACATAGTCTAATATCTATCCCTCATGTCGAAACAATGTTCAAACCAGTATTTCTCAAACTAAGAAGAGCCTTAGCATTTTCAATATATTCAAGAAATCAGTAGGCTAATTACCTTTGAGTTCATGAGAAATATTAGGGGAAACATTACAGAATATTGCCTCACAGAAAATAATATCTTCTCTCTTTGAGAATCTCATAAGTATTTCATTTTGTTTTGATGTGCAATGATTAATAAGAGTAATCACACCACAATAATGTAAAACACAATAGTTCATCATATTATGAGATGAAGTTTAATTTTACCAAGAGAGAACGGAAAAACCATAAAAGAATTAAGTCAACAAAAATAAAAAGATTCATGGAAATAAAAATCTATAGTGTAATTCTACTTTCACTAAAGATTTACAAAGACAGACTCCAAAAAAAGTGAAAATATGAACCAACCAAATTTCTACAAACTATTTGTTGATTTTGTTGTTTGAAGTAACAGTTATAGGAGCACTAAGTTAGTGTCAGACACTGTTCTCAGTGTTTTACTAACTCATTTATTCCTCAGAATAATGCAATACTATGACCTTAGTTTCCCAGAGAGAAAAACTGAGGCTCTGAAAGGTTAAATAACTCACCCAAAGACACACAGTAAGTAGCAGAACAAGGATTTGAACCTAGACAGTTTAGATCAGGGACAAGCAAAGCATCACCTGCTACCTTCATTATTGAAGGTTTTCTGGCATATAGCCATATTCATTCATTTACATATTTTCTGGCTGGGTTCACCCTTCAGGTCTGAACTGAACTCATCCCCATGTTAAAATAACCAACCATGTAAGATTAAAAAGGTAGCACTGATCCAAAGAAAAAGTACAGAGGGTTGGAAAAGAGGAAGAATGGAAACAGAAAACAAAGGGAGAGAGTAGGATAAGTGATGGGGACACAAAGCAGGAGTTCAAACAAAGTGTATGAATTGCTAAGTTTAAAATGAGGATCTGCTCTGTGAATTTACAATGAAAAGTGAAGAAGAAGAAGAAATAGAAGAAGAAGGAGGAGTTTTTTTACAAGAATACAGCCACACTCATTTACATACTATCTGGTTATTTGCTGTACAGTGGTAGAGCTGAGTGGCTGCGACAAGGACGATGGACTCAAGGTCTAAAATCTTTACCATCTGATCCTTATCAGAAAAACATTTGCCAACTCCTGGCAAGGATCTAAATAATCTATAATAATAATAATAATAAGCTCACGGTCACTAAGTTGCTTCTGGCTTATAGAGGTGCCTTCAGACAGAATAGAACTGTCCCTGTGGGTTTCTGAGACTGCATCTCTTTAAGGAAGTAAAAATCCTCATCTCTTGCCTGTGGCGCGGCGGGCAGTTTCCAACTCAGCAGCTGGTAGCCCATTGGGTAACCCACTAAGCCACCAGGGCTCCTTTAAAGAGTCTACATTAGTTAATAAAAATATACCTTCCAAAGACTCAATTCCAGTTGCTTGTGCCAGTAAGTCTTCATGTCTTGCAACAACCTGAAACATCAAGATGAAAAATCAACATTCTCTCTAATTAGGCAGTAGGTATATTTCTCCATGACCACAGTGTCGAACGGAAGGCCTTTCCCCGTATCTAAGGGAGGAAATGCTAAATAAAGGGCGGTGGGGGGGGGGGGGTGAATGCAGGTTACAATGCAGGTTACAAATTATTAGCAGCAATCTACCTGCATGTATAGTATACGCTTTATCTAGCTAAGAAGACAGAGTCTAGTGAAAACGAGATGGCAACACAGAGCAGAAGACAGTCTCCTTCCTAGCGCCTACCTTTCCCAATAGGGTTTGCAGGATCGTCTGGATAGAGTTGCTCCAAAATGTTTTAAGTGGTTGGTTCATGCCACCTTATTGTACTACTCACCGCACAAGAATTTGCACTAACAATATATATGTTTTCTCTTTAAAGAATGCTTTCAAGCATCAGCTTCTCTTAGTTCTCAAATGGAATTGAGTATCATCAAGGCCACATACTAATATGAACATTTCTCTATCTGAACATCTTTTTTCATTAGGTGCTGTTTAGTTGGCTGTGGCTCACATCGAGTCTACGTACAATAGAACGAAGCCTTGCCCTCATCTGTGTCCTCCTAGTGTCCTCGAGGGTTCTTTTCCCGGTAGAAGAATGGCAAAAACAACAATTAGGAACTAAAAGTCACTGACAAGAAATTCTTCAGACAATATAAAACCCTGTAAACCTTTAGCATAAGCTAAGAATCCTTGTTTTGTACTCTCTAGCCCAATGAATAATGAGCTTCATGTCTAACCTGCAGATGGAAGTTAGAAATCAATAGGGTGAGTTCACTAGAAGCTGTGTAGACTCCTTTTGGTCCTCACAACCACTCTCTCTGTCATCATATGCCAAATAAGCGTCTGAAACAGTGATCAGCAAACTGGGTCTTGAGCCATCGGGAGCTTTTTCATTTTATACAAGAGGCTCTGAAGTAAAACTGAAAAATGTTAAAGGCTAATGGTAATTTCATTTGTTTGAAAAAATATATTTATGGCTCTCGAATAGTCTTTAAATTGGGGTGAAGGACAGGATTGGCTCTTTGGCCTCAAAAGTTTGCCGACCCCTGGAAAACAATGTCTTCTATCGCTTTTATCCTTCAGGTTTTCAGATGCCTGTATTTTTTCCAATTTATTATTGATATGGTCTTCAGGGTGTCCATATTAACAAGAATATTTCCCTGTAACTCTCGATTCCTTTTCCCTCTTAGTAGTAATACTCTGGAAAGGTTTGAAAGTCTAAACTGCATTTGCATGGACTCACATGCCAACAATTAGAGAGAATCTCAGTTACTTATAAGACAGATAAAGGATAAAAGTGATTTTCCTATTACAGTTGCAGCTAAATGAGGGAGAACCTGGTAATACAGCAGTTACATGTTGGGCTGTGATCTGCAAGGTTAGCAGTTCAAAACCACCAGCCGTTCCAAGGGAGAAAGACAGGGCATTCCACCCCCATAAAGAGTTAGTCTCAGAAACTTACAGGGGGCAGTTCTACCTTGTCCAAAGGGTCACGATGCGTCAGCATCTACTCATTGGCAGTGGGTTTGGTGATGGCCGTATGGATCACTCATGGCTAGTCACCAGATATCGAGAGCAGAATTTTAACACTGACATGGAAGGAGATACCAGGAGCTTCCTGGGCGCCAGATCTCATCTATAGTACTTCTTTCAACTCATTCATCCGCTGACTGTCCCCTCAGTATTTTCATAACTATTTAATTCACTGTATTACATATCTTACTTTAAATACTAGAATGTTTTCTGCTTCCTGTATAGAGGCCTATACATACCTCAATAAGTTTTTTTTCAATTTTGTCTTACTGATATTCTTAAATTACCATATATACTCGAGTATAAGCTGAACTGCATCAGCCAAGGCACCTAATTTGACCACAAAAACTGCATTTAAAATGTGCTGGAAAACTTGGTTTATACACGAGTATACACAGTATGTTTATTATATTCCAGTTCTGGACCTAGTTAGGATTATCTTTCCTTTGGCAGAAAACAAATGACAGCAGGTTCAATTTGGACATCAGGACTCAGTGAATTCTTCTACCTCAATCTCAAAGCTACTATAAATATAGCCTATTCCCTCTAATGATGTTCAATAAATGTTAAATTCTTCATCACATTTTTAAAATTTGGTACAGTATATATAACATAGCATTTGCCATTTCAACCTTTTTGACACATACAATCCAGTGAAATTAATTATATTCACCATACTGTACAACTATTACCATTACCAGTTTCAAATCTTTTTTTTCTTTATACAAGAGACCCCATATCTTCAGCAACAACTCTTGTTTTCTCCCTCCCACTGGTCCCTGGTAACCACTAGCAAACTTGATCTCTATGCATTTGCTATGCTATAGTACTGAGCTGCTAATCACAAGGTCAGTGGTTCAAACTCACCAGCTGCTCCAACGGAGAAAGCCGAGTCTGTCTACTCCTGTAACAATTTAAAGTCTATGCACTGTGAGTCGGAATTGACTCAATGGCAGTGGGCTTTTGAATATAAGCATATGCATTTGCCTATTCAGAAAAATGGGATCATATGCCTTTTTGTGTCTGACACAGACTTGTCTAACTCTGTGTTCTATCCATCAAAATAATTATCCACACTTGCATAGCAAATGCTACAATGTGTTCTCATTAGTTATGAACTACCAAACTGAATATCCCAATTTTTCTTGTTTACACTATCCCACCTCTAAAATTGATTTTCTATTTTCTTTATCAAGCACAATTTTTTTCTGTCCACTATATTCTCTAATTATCAGTTAAAATTGTAGAAGAGAAGTATGACATAAGATTTTGAGAATGTGGGTATACTAGTTTTTCAACCAAGAAAAGTAATTCACAAAAAATATTTTTTAAAGAAATCTTAGAAAATTTTGTAACATGGTATTGTGTGGACTTGTTCATGTAGATATGCACTTAGATTAAACTAGGATTAAATGATAATCATAGTATTATTTTAGGCGGATTATCTGTATGATCTCAAAGACTGGAATTACCTGTAGGTGTAGTTCTTTATCCAACTGACTGATTCCTTGGGCAAGTTTTGCTAGTTGTTCAGCAATTACAGCTTGATGAATAGATTGGGAAGTATAAGTTTTTACATCAAAATCTTCATTTAAAAAGTCACTGTAACACTCTGGAGGGAAAATAAATAGGAGGAAGACCTTAATTAAACTTCTTAACCACAGAGAGTAAGTGATAAGACAATTGTAACCTTAGCTAACATTCTTACTTTCAAGTCTACCTATAAATAAATACTAGGAACTGTTGTCAATGCTTCCGGTAATAATGAGAAGGAAAAGGGTGAAGTGTTAGCAGAAAAGAGGTGGTAGTATTCACTAACGAGGCTCGGCTCGATGTGCAGAGACTGATCTAAGCAATTGACGCATACTAACTCCATCAACTTCACAAGAACCCTGCTGGAACTGCCCTTTCACAGAAGAGGAAACCGGCATCGGCAGCTCACACACTTGTCCCAGGCCACAATCTGGAAGTTGAACGGAGGCAGCATAACTGCAAAGCCAGCACTTTCAACCGCTATGCAATACTGCTAACTTTTATCTGAGCCAAACAAAGAAAAACATTGAGTAGTGGAAGATGAGCAGAGAACATATTGAAATGGACAAGAAATTAATTTTACTTGGATCAACCATCCATATCCATTGAAGTAATTAAGAATTTGTTTTAATGTACTGCGCTGGAGAAATCTGCTGCAAAAAATCCTTCAAAGTGTTAAATAGCTCAGATGTTACCTTGAAGAGTGAGGTATGTTTGAGTATTTTCAATCACTTCACAAGCATGCAAAAGCCGGGCAATGAATGAGAAAGAGCAGAGAGGGGGAAATGTCAGGGTCGGCTAGAAGTCTGGATGGTCCATGAGTTCTGAATGACTTATCCCGAATGCTTCACATGATCGTTCCACTGGTCTTATGTTGACTCATCCCAACACGACTTCACCTGATCCATTCCACCAGTCAAACTCAGGGTCAACTAAAAGTCTGGATGATCCATTCCAAATTGCCTCACATGACCCATTCCAGAGGTGATCTCCAGATAACTTATCAGCTAACACTGCCCCACATGATAATGAGGTGCATGAGCCTTGGATGATGACAAAACCAATCATTATGCTGGAATAAAGACCAATCAGGACACATGAATAAAGGTCAATGAGAAAACAGTATAGCACCTAGGACAAACCAATAGGGTCCCACCATTCAAACTCTATGAAATTCAATGTCATAACCCTAGACATGGTCAGCTTCCTCAAATCTGGAGGTGGCCTGCTTTGTGATTGACGTATACTTTGCTGATTAAGTCTTTGCCCCACTTATGACCAAAAAAGTATCCATACATTTGAATTAATGGTATTTGAAGAATACTGAATGTACTTTGGATTGTCAGAAAAATGAACAAATCTGTCTTTGAAGATGTATAGCCAGAAAGTTCCTTAGACATGAGGATGGCAAGACTTCATCTCACATACTTTGAATTTATGATCAGGAGGGACCAGTCCCTGAAAAAGGCCATGATGCTGGATAGAGCATCAGGGGAACAGAGGGAGTGTCCCTCAATGCGCTATTCTGACACAGTGGCTACAACAATGGGGTCAAAGAGCAACTGTTGTGAGGATGGTGCAAGACCTGTACACAGGATTGCTATGAGAGAGCAAAACCAATTCAGTAGCACCTAAAAACAACAACTACCGTATATACTTGTGTATAAGCCGAGTTTTTCAGAAATGTGCTGAAAAAAACTGGACTTCGGTTTATACATGGGTCAGTGGTAGCCCAGCAAGGTGTAACATCTCACGGGTGAATGCCATTCCTCCACTGTTCATTCAAAGCCCCGCTGACACTGTAGGACTATGAATGTTTATTTACTCACATCTAACCAATCAGAGCCGTCCTATGACGTGGACGGCTAAATTCGCAGAAGCACCCGTAGTGATTCACTTACGCTGGCAGCTGAACTGTTAAGGAAGTGTCTGTGGCTGCGCTCCCTCTCTCCCCTCTGGTCTCTGTGTTAATTCACATCCTGCATCCCCTACCCACACGGACTCCCACACTCCTCCCGGCTAACTTGGTCAGGGGGGTAGAACCATGAAAGTTCTTTTTTAAAGTCTTGTTTTTTTATCCTATTAGAAATGGATACTCTTGAACCAAAACAAAAACACCGGTCATATGAGGCTGGTTTCAAAATGAAAGTTGTGACAAGAGCAGAAGAAAGCAATAACTGTATTGCAAGTAGGGAATTCTGTGTTGACGAAAAGCAAGTGAGGGAGTGGCGGAAAATGAAGGCTGACTTGGAACAGATTCCAAAAGCTCATCGGGGTTTAACATCTTTTTATGGGGCCCTAGAGAGTGAATTGCATACATGGGTTGTGGATTGTTGTCAAAATGGTTACTGCGTAACACGCCTGGGAATCCGCATACATGCTCTACAAATGGCTAAGAAGGACAACTATAAAACACCAGGCATTGAAAATGTTGCTGCATCAGCAGGATGGTGTACCAGCTTCATGAATAGGTTTGGCCTACTATGTTTGAGACAAAGAACAAAGATTTCTCAGACACTGCCACAAGACCTTGAAGAAAAATTATGTCATTCCAGTCATTTATTATAAAACAAAGAAGGATTTATAATTATGACCTGGCAGATATTGGGAATATGGATGAAACTGCCATGACTTTTGATCTTCCAAGCAACAGAACTGTGGCAAGTTTAGGAGAAAAACCGTTTTTCTCAAAACCACAGGAAATGAAAAAATAACCACTTTACAGTTGGTCTATCATGTTTGGCAAATGGAACTAAGCTGCGTCCTGCCTTTTTTTTTTTTAAAAAAACCTTGCCTTAAAAGATCAATTTTCCACCACCAAGAATTACTGTGCAAGCACATGTCAAAGGCTAGATGGATGAAGACAGAACAAAAAAATGACTGGAAGAAATTTGGAACTGACGACCAAGAGCAGCCTTAAAGAAAAAGCCATCTTTACTTGTTTGGGATATGTTCAGAGCCCACCTATCGGATGACATAAAAAAAAATTGGCAAAATCTAGTCAAGTTACTTTAGCTGTTATTCCAGGTGGGCTTACATCTGTACTGCAGCCTCTGGATGTATCTTTGAATAAGCCTGTTAAAGACCGTGTGCAAAGGATGTGGCATGAATGGGTGTCATCTGGTCAAGCCCAACTAACAAAAGGAGGAAATCTCATGAAGCCTAACATAGAGTTAATAGCAAAGTGGGTTCAAGATGCATGGGAAGACATTCCAGAAGACATGGTGCGACGTGCCTTCCAGAAATGTAGCATTAGTAATGCTATGGATGGCAGTGAAGACTGCACTTTGTATGAAAATGATAGCAGTGATGGTGATGATGGTGATCTCAGTGAGGACAGTGTCTATGATGACCTCACACCAACTGAAGCTCTGCATTGGGATACAGATGATGATGAGGGATCCAGTTTTAAAGGATTTAAAATCTTTACATTTTAGCTTGGTTGCTGATTGAGCTCAGGGAATAGTACTCTTAAGGTATCATTGTTGATACCTTATTGTTTTTGTTGAACCCATTTTCCACTTACTGTGCTAATTTACTAATGTTAAATGACTTGTCCTTTTACTTGTTTTTATTTAAAATAAGTATTTAAATACATTATCCCACTGCTGTCTCAATTTTCAGTAATTTTATTTTCATTTGTTTTGATTATTGAAACTCACCAATAGCTTCTGCATTTTCCACCCTAGGCTTATACTCGAGTCAATCAGTTTTACTGGTTTCCCAGATAATAATTAGGTACCTCGGCTTATACTCGAGTAGGCTTATATTTGAGTATATGCGGTAATCATATCTTTACCCAAGAAAAGAAGGTACTTTCCAAGGAAAATACAACAGGAAGATAAACTAGATACACTATTTATGGTCTCAAATCTCTACACAATTCACAAATACTATAAGGTAAGTGAATTTTGAATTTTTTATAAAAACATACAAACATACATATTGCTGAAACTTATGACCAATAGATAAAATAACAATGTAAAGATAAATGACCCCTCATAGACAAGGGAGCAGGGAGAGGAGTGATACCAGACATTGAAGTTGTCTTTCTATACAGAAATCCACAAATCTGTGGATTAAAGAAAATGGAGAGATTTAAATAGATTTAAATGAAAATAAATACTCATAAATGAGTTCATCTTATAACCATGCTACAGTTAGGAGACGATTCCAATGTATATCACTCTATGTGGAATAAAACAAATGCTATCCAATTTTGGTACTTAGACAATTTTAAGTCAAGTTGAATTTTTATGAAGGTGTAGAAGTGAGGTCCAACCTGTCAATCAGGTCACAGCCTGATGAGGCCTCATTGGGGTGTGGCCTTATTTTTTTTTTTTATTTTAACAATTTATTGGGGCTGATACAATTCTTTTCACAGTTCATACATATACATACATCAATTGTATAAAGCATATCCATACATTCCCTGCCCCAATCATTCTCAAGGCATTTGCTCTCCACTTAAGCCCCTTGCATCAGGTCCTCTTTTTTTTTCCCCCCTCCCTTCCCTTTCCCCCCTCCCTCATATGCCCTTGGTAATTTATACCTCGTTATTTTGTCATATCTTGCCCTATCCGGAGTCTCCCTTCCCCCCTTCTCTGCCGTCCCTCTCCCAGGGAAGAGGTCACATGTGGTTCCTTGTAATCAGTTCCCCCTTTCCAACCCACTCACCCTCCACTCTCCCAGCATCGTCCATCACACCCTTGGTCCTGAAGGTATCATCCACCCTGGATTCCCTGTACCTCCAACCCTCATATGTACCAGTGTACAGCCTCTGTCCTATCCAGCCCTGCAAGGTAGAATTCAGATCATGGTAGTTGGGGGGAGGAAGCATCCAGGATCTGGGGGAAAGCTGTGTTCTTCATCGATACTACCTCGGGGTGTGGCTTTATTTTAAGGAGAAACTAGAACCTTCCTCCCTCTGCCCAGCTACCCGCTCGGCCTCTGCCTGCTGGAACTCTCTGCCTCCAGGGCTGGTCCCAGTGGGCTGCGAGACTGCGAGCTATTTGTGTCCTGCCGTGTTTCCACCAACTGTGGATCTATGCACGCCTGTGCCCACCAGCACAGCTGTGGCCTTCTTGCATCCTGCTCCACCATTGTGTGTCATCAGCATGCAGCTAGGTGGGTCTAAAGCGGGACTTGTATACCAGCAATGAACCATACATGGGTCTGCAGAGGGACTTTATACCAGCAATGGACTATGGACTTGGGTTGAACTGGGTTGAGATGCCTTCTTGTTATAGAATTACTTTTTATATAAAGCTCTTTCTTACACAGAGATGAGTGTTACTGTGTTTGTTTCTCTAGACAGCCCAACCTAACACACCAATCCTGTACCATCCTCACAACTGTTGCTATGCTTGAGCCCATAGTTGCAGCCACAATATGAATCCACCTTGGGATTCTTCCTATTTCTTGCCGATCCTCTATTTTACCAAACATCATGTCCTTCACCACGTCCTGGTCACTCCTGGTGTCCTAATTACATAAGAAATCTCACCATCCTCCTTTCTAAGGAGCACTGCAGCTGCACTCTAAGACAGATTTATTTGTTCTTCTGGCAATCCGCAGTGCATTCAATATTCTTCTCCTACACCACCTTCCATGGGAGGTCGGGCACAACTCCGATCTTAAAGTGGCATCTTTCCTTTTTAACACTGTAAGGGGTCTTTTGCAGTGACTGATACGTTCATGGACATGGATAATGAACTGAAGATGAAATTCTTCACAACTTCAATATTTTCTCCATTTATCATGATGTTGTTTAATGGACCAGCTATGAGGATCCTGTTTTCTTTATGTTAAGATAGAATTCATACTGAAGGCAATAGTCTGTGATCCTCATCAGTAAGTATATAAATCTTTACAGAAGCAGTCTACCTCATAGTTCTCCTGTGGAGCAGCTGGTGGGTTTGAACTGCTCACCTCAAGGACAGTAGTTCATTGCTTACCAGGGCTTCCGTCTATGTATATAGTTACCAATTAGACTGATAAAAAGGTATTTCCTATCATTTCTTGTTTTTGCAAAAGTCCACATCATTTATATCAGCAAGGCCACATTTTCCAAATTCTAATCCTGCTAATGTTTCCAAATTTCTCATTCTAGTCACTGGAAATTACCAATACATCTTGATTACATGTTTGGTCAATTTCAGACTCTAAAAGTTGGTAAAATTTTTAATTTCTTCATCTTTGGCATTAGTAATCAGTGCGTAAGTCTGACAAGTAGTCATATTACCTGGATTTCCTTGTAGAAGAATGGATTTACATTACTACTTATAGCATTGTATTTCAGGATTAATCTTGAAATTAATCTTCAGGATTAATTCTTTATGCCAATGAATGAAATACCATTTCTCTTTGATTTGTCATTCCCTGAATATAGATCATGATTGTTTGATTCAAAATGACCAATGCCAGTCCAAATACCTAGGTTACCAATTTTCAAGTGTTTCCTCCATCTACATCACTAAGGGTGACTCTACTTTGAGAGAAGAGAACTTCCCTAGTCCTATTTTGAATGTCTTATAACCCAAGCGACACATCTTCCTGCACTACATCCACAATGTTCCACTGCTAGCCATAAAGCAGTCACTGGCCACTTCTTTTTCCCCAGGAGTAAACTGCCAGGTCTTTTCCCCAGTCTTTAATCTGCAAGTGTTGCTGAACTCTGTGAACATGAGTAACCCTGCTGTATTTGAAATACCAGTGGCATAGCTCCTAGAATCACAAGGCCACACAAGCCACCACGGTATGAAAAACTGACAAATAAGTGGTAGGAAGGCAGGGTTAGAGGCAGGAAATACCCTGTCATATTTGGAGAAATATTGACCATAGTGTCTAGATCATAGAGAGTATGAAGCAAACTGACAGATGAGGTTCCAAAGGTAAATTGGGGGCAACTTCTAAAAAGGCCTGTAAGACATCCAAAAAACTCAGACCATTTTGCACTTAAGTTTTTAACAGTGAGAGTCACAGACTGACTCTGCCAGCAGTGTGGGGCTAACTGAGAAGGGATTAGATTCGCAATGACATGCTGGAGCTGGCTCAGATTGGCTCTCCAGAGCCAACTGTTAAATTTGCAGAAATTTTGTGAGCTAACTGCCATTAAAGTAATCACATTTCAGTGTTCAAATAGACCATGATGGAAGTATTGACACCATGGAGATCAGCAAATACTACAAGATCAGAGATTTTTCTATTTTCCCACAATGCTGGTTTACCAACACCCTCCTGGAGCAGAGTCAAAGGGACTGGAAAGACAGTCTGTTAGCAATCCAAGTGAGAGTGGCAGCTGGGAACTAAGGGAAGAGATGTCATCTGGCACCAGGTAGTCCTCCCTGTGCCTTGTGTTTTTTTGGCGCCTCTAGTCCCTATTCCTCCTCGTAGGAGGGCTCTCACAGAGTATCCACTCTTCACCAGTACCTTCTCCTGCTCTGCCATTGCTAGTGGAACCTCTGGAGGAACAATGAGGATGCACTACACCACTTTAGGGACATTGGCAAGGGGCAGGGAGATAGGGCTGAACAAGCCACTCCCACTGGACAACCTAGCCCTGTGAGGGTACTCTCAAGAGCCCAGTTCTCTCAACTGGCAGCAGGTAGTTAAGGAAAGCCAACAGGAAGCAAAGCAGGTATAGAAGACTCAGTACCTGCTCACCTACAATCAGCCCCACACTGAGAGCAGGTCATTTCTTGGTCCTCAAAATCTATCACCCCCCCCACACCAAATCCTAGGTGACTTTGAATAGCTGGGTTACCAGTCTGAGTCTACAGGATCCCAGTATCTTTGGTCCACCATAAAAGTGCTCAAGCAAGAAGCTAAAGCAGTGTGTCACTGGGGAACAAGGGGAACAAGGGGTTGAATATCTGGAGTTCCTTTATTCCTTCCCTGAGCATAAACATAAAACACTCCACTCTGTAGAAATAAACTTTATCTATAGCTGGAAAAAAAAGACTAGAAGATGATGAATGTCTGACCTAAAACGGTGGTACTAGGAATTTTACAAATACTCAGTGGTGCGTAGAATTTAGTGAAGCTGACAATGAGTGACTAGGTTAGAGCAAGGTGTCCAAGAGGATTCCCAGGTTTCTTGTCAGACATAGAGAATTCAGCTTTAGGTGCTGTCAACAGTGATCTACTGCAACATGAGTAGAATTGCCCACATCGGGTTTTCTAGGCTGTTTATGGGAGCTGATTGTCAGGTGGTTTTGAACTACTGACCTTGTGCTTAGTAACCCAATGTGTAACCCAACAGGGCACCAGGGCTGCTCTACCTAGAGCAGCGTTTCTCAGCCTATGGGTCACAACTCCTTTTGGGGTCGAACGACCCTTTCACAAGGGTGGCCCAATTCATAACAGTAGCAAAATGACAGTTATGAAGTAGAAATGAAAATAATTTTATGAATGGGGGTCACCACAACATGAGGAGCTGTATGAAAGGGTCAGGACATTAGGAAGGTTGAACCATGGACATAGAGGATTACAAATTAAAACAAGCATGGAAACCACATGAGGGCATTATTTCACGAAATGAAGAGTCAAACACCATTAAGAGTTCAAGGAAGACAAGGACAAAAGCATCCATCTGCATTCTCCACATGGCCGTCATTCAGACATTGACCAAGCTATTTCATGACACACAACGAGAGGCTGGGGCTGGATGGGCAGGAAGATTTCCCTGAGGAGACAAGATCCAGAACATAAGAGGAGAGGGGTTGGCCACAAGGAGTAAAGATTCTACTTCCATTGTAATTGAAAACAGATGAGTCAGGGAAGAAAAGATAGCTCTAAATATGATTTGTTTGTTTTTTAAGTTTGATGAAAGAAACAAACACTTGAACCTGATTGAGTTCAACTTAAAATAAAATTAGGGAAGGTGAAGGTCATCTGTTGAGATTGAAGGATAGTACAATCAGTTTTGAAAAGAGTAGAGACTAGAAAAGATTTACTCACCACGGAGAATGAGAAAGAGAACTAAATAGGAAAATTAGAAGGCACAAGTGAGGATTATTTACCCTGTGAAATCTGCTGCGATGGATCCCACTATTACATACACCTGTGTTGAGCTTTTGTCGTTTCCTCCCCTTAGCCCTGCAAAAGTCTACATTACACTTCACAGCCATTTCACTTAGAAGTGCTTTCCTCGCGCTCTGTACCACGAGCCGGCCCACTGCCGTCAGTTAAATCCAACACATAGCAGCCTTCAAAACAGAGGAGAACTCTCCTACCGTTTCTAAGACTATAAATCTTTTCAATTTTAATTAATTATTCTTCCAAGACCTTTTACTGGGAGTTAATACAGATAACATATTGCATAGTATTCAATCACATCAAGCAGTGTTGTACAATTGCTACCACAATCAGTTTCAAAACATTCTCTTTCTTCTTGAACTCCTTGACATCAGTTCCCCGTTACTCCTCTGCCCCCACACTACCCACCTCAGGAACCCTTATTCTACTTGCTGTCTCTATAGGTTCAACAATCTTAGGTTTCATATGCTGAAAAACAGAAAAATGTTTAACAAAAATTCAATGACAAAAGACATCAGAGCTAAACCCTAATATGAAACAAACAACAAAAACCAGAAGAAATGCTGAAAACCAGATCAGGCCCAACACGTATGGGGGGGGGACCAACAGACAAGGTTTTAACTGTTCAGGTCAGGTTTATCATTTTGATCTCCTATAGTCTTCTCTCCAATGTACTCTGTTTTGTAACTAGTTTAATCCCTTCCCTCCATTAGGTACAGAGGGAAATCACCGGAGGCTTATTTCCTGTACAGATCTCACAAATGTATCTTGGGCTTTCACTGTCATCCAGAGTCTCACGATTTGGGCTCTGATACTATTTGCTCCTTCAGCTTAGAACTCTCCCTGGTAGTGGCTTCACGAAGGAGATATGTCAGTTGTGGACCACATAGGCTGACATTGTTAGACAGCATGAGACACAATGACCATTCATAAAATTTTTCAGCAGTGTTTCAGCAAAAATCTATTTCTAATAAAGTAATATATCTCTCTAGTTAGTATGAACAATAAAAAAACTCTTTGTAAGCCTAGTTTACACGTACGAAGCAAAATGAAAAGTTCTACTCCCATAAAGACCTGCACTCTCAGAAAAATCGTAAGAGCAGTTCTATTCTGTCCTAAAGGGTCACTTAGGACCCTGTGGTCCTTAATGGCAGTGAGTTTGGATTTGAATGAGCTTATATGCATCAACTGAGATACCTACAGGCTAAAATTCCATCCTAGTCTACTTGTTGAACTTTCTAAGGATCCCTGGTTGAACTGTCATGTAAACAGTAGGCTACTAAGCACAAGGTTGGCAGTTTAAACCTATGAGCCACTCAGAGGGAATTAGAGATATGAGGCTACCTCAGAAACCCTAAACAGTGTCTCTATGAGTTTTTATAATGCACTCAGGTCAGACCTGACATTAATATACAATTACAATGATGCTTTGAATCACAAGATTTAGGCTGCATGCTACAGGTACACACTAGTGCTTCCACTGCTGCTGGGGTTTTTATTGTTGCTGAATTTGGCACATTTTTCTGGTGTTTTACCTACAATTTATTGGCAGTTTTTGTGAAACTACATATCAACACCTTTTTTATAATGAAGTAGCATATAAAGGAAAAGGAGAAATATCACAAAAGGTTTCCATTCACTAATACTATTTCAACTAATAATGCTGTAATTCATTATAAATATTTTGCACTATTTTTGCTGCTAGTATTGCTATATCTAAGATATATTTGATTCAAGTAGTTTAAAATTATATGTGTCACATAGTATTCACCAGTTAAACTTGATAAATGAAGTTTACTAGCCTTCAGGCTTGGGATCATAGTCACTGGGCCAATTGGAATTACATAGTTCACAAAGACAATGATCGACAGCCTAATTTGATGAGTAGTGACTGTGGGAGGTCTTAAAAGCTGCAGGTGGTCTTCTAAAGTTAACAACTGATTTCTCCCCAATTGGTGCAGAGTGAAGAAAACCTGTGTTTCAGGGTAGCAACTAGTCCAAAGGACTAATGCAATACACACACCACAGGCCAGAGAACTTGATAGTGTCTTTCTCCCAACTGCTAACCACTCTGAAAAGGAATCACAACGGAAGGGCCCAGAGAGAATAAATTTTTTTTAAGACTAAGTTTATGGCATACCATGATGCTCACCTTCCCGACACAATTACTGAAGACAAAGCAGGTGCATAAGCAAATGTGGTAAAGAAAGCTGATGGTGCCCTACTGGCAAAAGATATAAAGTGTGGGGTCTTTAAAGGCTTGAAGGTAAACAAGCGGCCATCTAGCTGAGAAGCAACAAAGCCCACATGGAAGAAGCACACCAGCCTGTGTGATCATGAGGTGTCGATGGGATCACATATCTGGCATCTAAGACCCAGAATAAAAACATACCCAAGGTGAATGGGGGGCATGGAGTGGAGACCCAATACCCATCTGTAGACAATTGGACATCCCCTCACAGAGACCAGTGGTGAGAGTGATGAGGTGGTGAGAGGGAGGGTGGGGTGGAAAGGGGGAAATGATTACAAGGATCTACATATAACCTCCTCCATGGGGGACGGACAACAGAAGGATGTGAAGGGAGACGTCGCAGTGTCAGATATGACAAAATAATAATTTATAAATTATCAAGGGCTCATGAGGGAGTGGGAAGTGAGGAGGGAGGGGCAAAAATGAGGAGCTGATGCCAGGGGCTTAAGTGGAGAGCAAATGTTTTGATAATGATGGGGGCAATGAATGTACAAATATGCTTTACACAAGTGATATATGTATGGATTGTGATAAGAGTTGTATGAGCCCCTAAAAAGTTATTTTTTTTAAAGACTAAGTTTAGTGTCCTGATGGAGAAGAGACTCGCTCTTCAGGACTAGAACTGAATTCACCCCCGTGGCTCAACTTACAGCCAAAAATAAACAGTCCTATAAGATGAGCAATAACACCAAGCCAGTATGCACCACTCAGAACGAACCATATGAAATGAAAAGAGCAACATTTGCCCTGGCATAATCCTCAGAATGCAGGGATGGATTGGAAAAGACAAAAAGGTCAACAGGAAGGATGTGGGAAGACCAATGTTACATCCGGGGTACAACAATCAATATCATGAAACAAAATGGGTATGAGCTGCTGAATAGAAAACCAATTTGCTCTGTAAACCTTCACTCAAATCTCAAATATAAGTTTTAAAAAGAAGGGGGACGGATTAAGCATTACGAAGGATTCTGTATGGTCTGCATGTAAGAAGTATGAATTTCCACTATGTACTGGTTGACATCAACCCTGAAGCCAATTCTGTCCAATGTCTGGTTATGAATAATCGGCTCGTAAAAGAAAAAAAAAGACTAAAAGAGAAGTCACTTGGTAGTATAAGAACATGTTGCCGGGAGTGGGGTGGGGAGAGGGAGCGTTTCCAAGCCTATTAAAGAACAAAGCCTTCTTTCAGTAAGGGTTTATCATCTGTCCTTTGGCACTGCTGATGGAATCGAAAGTTTGGCTCTCCAGTCACGAACCGCAGCAGCAGCCAGTGGCTGCCAACGTGGGCAGCCGGTGCAGGGTCTCAGAAACTTCAGGGAAACCGTACACGTGGCAGCTGAAAGGAGGCCGTGTCAGGAGGACCTCAAACAGCCGGAAGGAAGGGCGCAGAGTCTCTAGTTGGGCGAAGCCAGCACCCGCCGTCGGAGGGCCGGGCGGAGGGGGAGTGGTCACGTCGAACCCGGAAAACTTTCGGCAAAAGCAACGGCCTGAGACCTTCCCGGTGGCCCCAGAGCAAAGCAAGACAGCCGCCCAGGCCCACCATCTGGCCGGACCCGGGCCCCTTACCGTCCTGCAGAAGCTCCCGGACGGTGGCCGCAGCTGCTCCGGAGCCCCGAGCCCCAAGGGCAGCCGCAGCGACACCGCCGTCGCCACCTTCCATGTTGGCGGGCGCCGGCGGATGACGTCAGCGGCGCCCTGGCGCGCGTGGTGACGTAAGCTCCGGGCGCCTCACGCTCCGCCCTGGGAAGGCTTGGGGGACTAGCTCGGAGACGGTGCTTTCCCGGTGTCTTCCTGGAGCCCGCGTGCCTTCAAGGCAGCGGGTACCGAGGACCCAGCTGCGCCGGGAGAACCGAGGGCGTGGGCTGGAGCTTCCCGCCGCTTCCTGCCGCAGCTCGGAGCAGGGCCGCTGGACCGGTGTCGTGCTCCGAGCCGAAGGGAACGTGGCCACGGCGCGGTTCTCTGCCACTGGCTTTGGGCCTCGGCTGCCGGCGGCCTCGCGGCAGAAGACCCGAGGCGAGGACGAAGGTGCCGGGGGCTCGGCTCGCCCGCTCCACTCAGAGCAGACGGGAGGTAGTTGCCACCCATCTCATCTGTTACACTCCTTGGTACGCAATCCTGGCGTGCAGGCGGGCGGGAACGTTTAGGAAGGAAAGTTGGCGAGGCTGAGAAGTAGAGAGAGCTTTGGCAAGCTCAGAATTGATAAAGATGGTGTTCATGCTCTCTCCACCCTTCCTAGCGTGTGATCTTAACCTTGGGCTCTTTCTACCTCCTCTCGTCTTCAACCATGTGCGGAGACTCTCCAAAATTTTTCTTGGTTGCAGACTGATGGACTGCACATATCTCAAAGAATAGTGTTGAACCTGCGAGATCACATTAGTTCCTATAATATCTCATTGTTTGATATACATGAGTTAGTGACCAATATTCGCTATTTCTCCCAATATAAGTACAGTCGTGCACAGCAGAACGTCCCGTAGGGCTACAAAGGATGTGGGACCGCATATGCATTAATCGGCCCCTAGGTTATTTTTTAATACAGTCGCGATTGGAGCCAACTGAATGGAAGTGCCCGTTTTCAAACCCAGTAGCTCATGTCTCTTATATCCCATGCCATTGCGCTGCCAGGCCTCTATGATGGAACCTCTTGCCATGAAGTCTACTTCAACTCCTAGGAACCCTGTAGGAGAGTTTACCCCCACAGGGTCCCCAAGGCTGTAATCCCTGTAAAAGCAGACTCCCACATCTCTGTCCGAAGAAAGGAGTGGCAGATGGATTCACACTAGCAATCTTTCAGTGAGCAGTCTAGTACATTAGCCAGTGTGCCACCAAAGCGCTTTCAAAATGGACTATGCATCTATAACTTATACATATGTCTTGATAGTCATAATAAATTACTGGCTTAACCATGTCATGTTCTTTCTATCGTCATTTGACTGTGACCATTCCCTACTTAAAAATAAAGTTACTGCCTAATAGTATGTGTTTCAACTCATAGGCAGCAGCATCCAAGCTCATGTATCCTGCGTTTCTTGAGTGTTGTGGCATTCTCCATCTCTTAATTGTTTTCTTTTGAAAAATAGTACTCGGGTGTATCATGGCTCCGAAACACAGCCGAGCTCGTGCTAGTGACCCAGAGCAAGAGGCAAAGGAGGCGCATCTAGCAAATAGTGAAACAACGGGGAGGATTTTTTAATATATATAATCAATGCTGTTGTTTGGGATTCAGGCAAGTTCAAACAGTGTCCAAATCACATCATTTCACACGCTGTATTATGAATATTATGTGATGCAGGACGACTGATTAACAGATCTACTACAACTATGCCAGAGGTCTAAAGCATTTCCAGGTTTTGGGGTGTTTTTTTTAAATCATTTTATTGGGGACGCTTACAATTCTTATCACAATCCATACATACATCCATTGTGTCAAGAACGTACATACACTTGTTGCCATCATCATTCTCAAAACATTTGCCTTCTACTTGAGCCCTTAATATATGCTGCTCATTTTCCCCCTCCATCCCCACTCCCCCCTACCTCATGAATCCTTCATCATTCATAAATTATTATTTTGTCATATATTACACTGTCCGACATCTCCCCCCCCCCCCTGCCTTCTTCTCTAATGTCCCTCCCCCAGGGAGGAGGCTATACAAAGATTCTTGTAATCAGTTCTTCCTTTCTACCCCACATTCTCTCCACCCTCCAGGCATCACCACTCTCACCACTGGTCCTAAAGGAGTCATATGTCCTGGATCCCTGTGTGTCCAGTTGCTATCTGTACCTATATACATCATCTGGTCTAGCCAGATTTGTAAGGTAGAATTGGGATCATGATAGTGGGGGGAGGAGGAGGAAGCATTTAAGAACTAGAGGAAAGTTATATGTTTCATTGTTGCTGTCCTGCACCCTGACTGGCTCATCTCCTCCCCACAACCCTTCAGTAAGGGGTGTCCGGTTGGCTACCAATGGGCATTGAGTCTCCACTCTGCACTCACCCACATTTTCAATGATATGATTTTTTTTATTCTTGATACCTGATCCCTTCGACAGCTCGTGGTCACACAGGCTGGTGTGTTTCTTCCATGTGGGTGTTGATGCTTCTCAGCTAGATGGCCGCTTATTTACCTTCAAGCCTTTAAGACCCCAGATGCTATATCTTTTGATAGCCGGGCACCATCAGCTTTCTTCACCACATTTGCTTATGCACACATTTTTCTTCAGCAATCGTGTCGGGAAGGTGTGCATCCTGGAATGCCAATGTAATAGAACAAAGTGTTCTTGCATTGAGTAAGTGCTTGAGTGTACTGTACTGATTAACGGACCTACTACACCTATGCCAGAAGGTCTAAATCATTTCCAGGTTAGAAAAAAAAATATGTAACTTGCATTTCCGTATAGGAGGTGTGTAAACAGGGAAGCACTTTTTGATTCTGTTAATAGTACTTCTAGAAGGTGTTAGTGTAGGCCTTACTCTATGCCTAACACCATTGGCAGCATTTTCTAAATCTAAATGCATTTACTACTCATAGTCACCCAAACGGTAAGCCTCAGGATACGCTATGCTGTTCTTTTCTTGCTCTTGTCCGAGGTGTTTCCATCCTATTTGGTATCTGTCATGATGTGAGGCTTGATGATCTGAATGTAGCTTTCTGACTTGCCAAGGGCCATGTTCTCTGATCCACCTTAGGTTTTCCGCACCCACCCTACACAAAGTTAGTTTGCTTAATATATTTGAGTATTAATGAAGAGTGTTATCTGCATTGTGGGGTTATTTTCTTGACTTTTACATTGTAAGATGAGAAGAGTTACACAACATTCTTTCAGTGATCTGTTCTGAGGCAGTATGTGTACTGGTAGGCCTGTACAGACATCAGACACAATCCCCATCTGAATGAAGTTATTAGCAATGTAGATAGTCATTTAAACAAACAATTGTACCAGGTGCTTCGGAGCATATAGATTCACGTATGCCAGTAATTCCAAGTTTTACAGCACATTGAAATCACCTGGGGAGCTTTAAATTACAAATGCCTGTACCTTCCACCCAGCAATGTGGATTTCATTTCCATAGGACAGTGGTTCTCAATCTGTGGGTCACAACCCCTTTGGGGGTTGACCAACCCTTTCACAAGGGCCACCCAATTCAAAACAGTAGCAAAATTAGTTATGAAGTAGCAGCACGAATAATTTTATGGTTGGGGTCACCACACATGAGGAACTGTATTAAAGGGTCGCGGCATTTGGAAGGTTGAGAACCACTGCTCTAGGGTATGGCTGGTGGTATAGTGGCTACATGTTAGCCTGCTATCTACAAGGTCATCGGTTTGAAACCACCAGCCACTCTGTAGGAAAAAGATGAGGCTTCCTACTAATGTAAAAAAAACACGATCTCAGAAACCCACTGGGGTAGTTCTACCCTGTTCTATAGGGCTGCCCCATGAGACAGAATCAACTGGATGTCAGTGAGTTTGGGTTTCATCTGGAGGGCATGGCTTGAGAATCCTGAATCTGTAACACTCCCCCAGATCCTGCGACCTCAGTTAAAAGCTACTGAATATATTGCTAGGTACGGTGGAGTTCATTCTGACTCATAGCCTCATTATACAGACAGTCACCTAATAATATCTTGAGAAAAGCCTTTTTGTATGCTAAATATGAAAACTATAAAAATGAACATGAATGAAATTGTTCTGCATACGGTCAGGCATGACCTCATTGCCATTGGACACTCAGTCATTATGTTACTTTCCTTGTAAATTGATGTCAGAGCCCTTTCCTCTCTGCAGCACTCTCCTCTCTTGGTTTTCCAAAAACACTTTCCAGGTTGAGTCCTCTCAGCTTCAGAGTTCATCTTGCTCCATTTCCATTGCATTCTCCTTTGTTCTATTTTAGTTTCAAAGTATTGCCTAAAAGCTGAACATCCTCAATCTCTAGCTTTTTAGCTGTATAATTACTGATGAGGCATCACCACCTGGATATCCATGTTCACTGTAACCCAAATATAAGTCCATGTTTGCCTGTTACCCCTGCTCTTTTCCCTAATTCTACCTCATTGATTGGCAATGCCATCTAGCCATTACAGGTATTACAAGAAGTCTTCATGATGTCACAGTTAAAGTCAAAATTTTTTTGCTTTAATCATTTTATTGGGGGCTTGTACAACTCTTATTACAATCCATCCATCCATTGCATCAAGCACATTTGTACATTTGTTGCCATCATCATTTTCAAAACATTTGCTTTCTACGTGAGTCCTTGGTATCAGCTCCTGGTTTTTCCCCTTCCTCCCCACCCCCCATGAACACTTGTAATTTATATATTACCCTTTATAATTTATAAATTATTATTTTGTGATGGCTTACACTGTCCATCATCTCCCTTTACCCACTTTTCTGTTGTCTGCCCCTCAGGGAGGGGGTTATGTGTAGATCCTTGTAATCGGTTCCCCCTTTCCACCCCACCCTCCCTCCACCCTCCCTGTATGTCCACTCTCACCATTGGTCTTGAAGGGTTTGTCCTGGATTCCCTGTGTTTCCAGTTCCTATCTGTACCAGTATACATCCTCTGGTCCAGCCGGATTTGTAAGGTAGAATTGGGATCATGATAGTGGGGGGAGGGCGCGAAGCATTTAAGAACTAGAAGAAAGTTGTATGTTTCATTGTTGCTACACTGCACCCTGACTGGCTCGTCTCCTCCCCACGGTCCTTCCAAAAAGGGATATCCAGTCGCCTACAAATGGGCTTTGGTTCCACACTCCCCCCGCATTCACACTGACACTGTTTTTTGTTCTTTGATGCCTGCTACCTGATCCCTTCAACACCTTGTGATCACACAGGCTGGTGTGCTTCTTCCACGTGGGTTTTGTTGCTTCTGAGCTAGATGGCCACTTGTTTACCTTCAAGCCTTCAAGACCCCAGATGCTATATCTTTCGATGCCAAGCACCATCAGCTTTCTTCACCACATTTGCTTATGCACCCGCTTTGTCTTCAGCAATTGAGTCAGGAAGGTGAGCATCGTGGAATGCCAGTTTAATAGAACAAAGTGTTCTTGCATTGAGGGAGTACTTGAGTGGAGGCCTAATGTCCATCTGCTACCTTAAAACTAAACCTATAAATATATGCACATAGATCTATTTTATCAGCATCATATATAAATATATTTACATATGTACATGCCTGTATTTAGGCCTCTATAAATGCCCTTTGCCTCCTAGTTCTTTCCTCTATTTCCTTTTACTTTCCTCTTGTCCCACTATCATGCTCAGCCTTCATTTGGATTTCAGTAATTCCTCTCGGTTACATTACCTGTGATCAAGCCCTATCAGGCCTCTTTCCCCCACCTCCCCCTCTCCCATGTCCCTCTGGAACCATCGATCGTACTGTTTTCTCCTCCAGATTGTTTATCCAGCCTATCTTATTTAGGTAGAGCTGCAGAGATAATATGTACAAAAACAAGACAGCAAAACAAAGCAACAAAAGAAAACAAACAACAAAAAAAACAGTGATAAACGAAAAGCCTGTAAATAGTTCAAGGTGTGTTTAGAGTATTTTCCAGTCAGTCTGATGGGGTGCCATGCCCTGGCCCCAAAGTCTATTTTTGATACTCCTTCGGGACTTCCTTGCTCTGCTCCCCTTGGTGTTTTGCCTCAGTCTTTTGGCGTCAGATGGGACGCAATTTCCACCCTGTATCTCCAGTGTTGACCCTGTAGGGCCAGTGAGGGATGGGTCAGTGAGGGATGTCATGTCTCATAGTGGGGCCGGCCATGTGGTCCTCTCTGTGGACTGGCTGCTCTGAGCAGGGATACTGTCCTCAAGGCTTGGTGGCCAGGATGACTCTTCCTCCCCCTTCATTTGCTCCCATGTGCTCTGATCAGACATGCCCCTCTCCCTGAGCTGTAGCTTCAGTGCTGTCCTCTGAAGTAAATTCTTCTGTGGGGAGGGGGTGCTGTCCACACAGTTGGGATTGGGGCCGGCCCCTCAAACCTCTCTACTGGTTCCCTGCTTCATGCTGGTATGTTGCATTCACATCTTGGAGTACCAGGTTGAAGTCTGGTCCCTCTTTCTCTGTGGAGATATAAACAATACCCTTCCCTTGGATGGGTTAGTGTCCTGTGCCCCCGCTACCCTTTTTTTTCCTTCTTCCCCCACTCCTTTTTAGTTTACTACCATGTATCCCTGGATTGGATCTGGCTAAAGTCAAAAATATGGAACTTATCCTACAATTCTTCTGGATACGTCACATGTTTTGTCACTACATGATTTATACCTCAAATACATCTTGCTGGTTTATTTTGATTTCTAAATATCTCCTCAGTGTGTTCCCTTCTATGTAGCTTCACTCAGAGTCCCAGGTCAGGCCTCTGTCCACATGCGCTCTATGCTACAGTGGGCTCCTGACTGATATTTTGCCCCAGCCTTCCCATCCCGACACATTCTCAAACACATCTCATCAGGTCATTTCCCTAGCACTGATACATCACGGGGAAAAGCAGAGACGCGCAGCTTTTGTACGAGGAGAGACACAAAACATGTCTCATTTTGACACTGTATGTCAAATTAGGTCCTATGCCCATCCATGGTCGCATGTTGCATGTGTATGTAAAAACCACCCCAGAGGGAAAACAAGAATAAGTGCCCCTCCCCTAAAGAATAAAATCTTAAAAATCTCAACTCGCTATATTAAACCCATTGCTCTCCAGTTCTCGCTTCCTCTCTGATCCAGCTACAGTGACACTGAACTACTTGTGGTTTATCCAAACGTGAAGCAATCTCATCCTTCCAAAGCAGTGGTTCTCCACCTTCCCCATGCCGTGACCCCTCATGTGGTGGTGACCCCCAAACATAAAATTATTTTCGTTGCTACTTTATAACTGCAATTTTGCTGCTGTTATGAATCGGATGACCCCCAAGGGGGTTGCGATCCACAGGTTGAGAACCATTGCTCTATAGCTTTATATGTATTGCTCTCTGTACGTGAACATTCCCATCTCCAGTGTTGTGTCAGTCCAAACTTATTTCCTCCTCTTTTGATGACTCCCTTCATTTGCCACAAAGCACCTTTCCATTTATTTTATCTCCACACATGCACATAATCATTAGTTCTGTTACAGGGAACCTCAGTGGTATAATGGCTAAAGTGCTTGGCAGCTAACCAAAAGGCCCATGGCTCAAACCAACAAGTGGCACGGTGTGAAAAGACCTGATCTGCTCCCATAAAGAGTACAGTCTCGGAGCCCCTTTGGGGCAGTTCTGCTTTGTCATGTAGCATCTCTGAGTCACAACAACATTTGAAAGCAAACAGCAAGAGCTATTGTAGGTCTTAACGCTGTTTTGTATAACTGTATCTAACTCCCTAATTCTTGAGGGCACAGAAGATGTAATTTCATTGTATTCCTGGCATGGAGCAGGAACGAGGTATTTGCTGAATGAATAAGTGAATGAATAGAATGTGTTCGTGCCCTCGGGAACTCGGGGGGGAGGCAGACTCATCATCGCTATTTTAAAAAAATAATTGCAAATACAGGTGATACCATAACAGAATCATGTCTATAGTGTGGTGGGCAAATAAGAGGAAGGCCAACTCAGTCTGGGATTCAGGGACAGCTGTTGGAGTCATCAATGTAAGGGATTATGAGGACAGGCAAATTGGGAGCCATGCGGATGTGTGCAGTGATTAGGTGAAGGCACTACCTGGGGGAAGCCTGGGGGAAGCCTGGGGCGATGGGCAAGGGTGAGGGACTGGTGCTAGCACTCCAGGATGTGAAATGCAGGAGAGAAGGAAAGTGGCTCATGATGAGAAAACCACTTCTCTGCTAAGTAGGTGGTGACATCTCTCTAATCAGAAACTGACATGGGAAAAAGGGATCTAGTAACCCCACTTTTTTATTAATTCATATTGATGGATAAGTGATAATTAAAGCCATTTTATCTTTCTACCTACCAAAATCAAGTCATAAAGTCTATTTCATCAATGTGTTTTGGGTTAATTTCCCAAAAAGTTGACGTGTGTTTGGAGCAGTTAGACCTTTCTAAAGTTGGTCGGTATCTGTTTCTAAATTACTAAAGTCAAATATTGGCACATAGAATGCAGTAACACTATGATAATAAGAGGCTTAGTGTGACAACTTTAAACTACCTAAATTCACCAAGTACCTTTTTGAGTATAAAAAGTGACTTACTATATAATTGTCATCATAATTGGAATTTTCACAAAGTAATTCCATACTCGGCTTTTACAAAATGATTGTAAAGGTGTTTGGTTTTTGCAAAATGATTAAAGAAAGGTGTTTGGTTTTCACAAAATGATTAAAGGTGTTTGGTTTTTGCCTTCTGATTTACCAATACGAAGAATAAGATTTGAGGATAACAGTGGACGTGGCAGGAGGGCTTTGAAACACGTCGTGTCCTAATGCTCGGGAAGCGCCAGTGTCCGTAGAGGGAGAATCAGTATCCAATTTGATACTGCAAAAGAAGTGAAAATTAAATTTTGGGAGCCCCCAGACATCATGAAAAATATATTGTTGGCAATCAAAATCATCAGAATGATATAAATTCATCCAGTGAATATATATTTTTTGAAATAGTGGTCTCCTTTTATTAATGAAATCATCCAGGATAGCAGATGAGTCCTAAACTTGATCACTTTCTTTGTTGTTTTTTTTTACATTTTATTAGGGGCTAATACAACTCTTATCACATTCCATACACATACATATATCAATTGTATAAAGCACATCCATACACTCTTTGCCCTAATCATTTTCAAAGCATTTGCTCTCCACTTAAGCCCTTTGCATCAGGTCCTTTTTTTTTTTTCCCTCCCTCCCCGCACACCCCTCCCTCATGAGCCCTTGATAATTTATAGATTGTTATTTTGTCATATCTTGCCAGAGCCTCCCTTCCCCCCCTTCTCTGCCGTCCGTCTCCCAGGGAGGAGGTCACATGTAGATCCTTGCAATCGGTTCCCCCTTTCCAACCCACTCACCCTCCACTCTCCTAGCATTGCCCCTCACACCCCTGGTCCTGAAGATATCATCCACCCTGGATTCCCTGTGCCTCCAGCTCCCATATGCACCAGTGTACAACCTCTGCCCTATCCAGTCCTGTAAGGTAGAATTCGGATCATGGTAGTTGGCGGGAGGAAGCATCCAGGATCTGGGGGAAAGCTGTGTTCTTCATTGGTACTACATCACACCCTGACTGGCCCATCTCCTTTCCTAAACCCCTCTATGAGGGGATCTCCAATGGCCGACACATGGGCCTTGGGTCTCCACTCTGCACTTCCCCCTTCATTCACTATGGTATACATATATATATGTGTGTGTGTATATATATATATATATATATATATATATATATATATATATATATATACATCTTTTTTTTTTGTATGATGCATTATACCGGGTCCCTTTGGCACCTTGTGATCGCACAGGCCGGTGTGCTTCTTCCGTGTGGGCTTTGTTGCCTCTGAGCTAGATGGCCGCTTGTTCCCTTCAAGCCTTTAAGACCCCAGATACTATCTCTTTCGATAGCCGGGCACCATCAGCTTTCTTCGCCACATTTGCTTATGCACCCATTTGTCTTTGGCGATCGTATCATGGAGGTGTGCAGCCAGTGATATGATTTTTTGTTCTTTGATGCCTGATAACTGATCCCTTCGGGAACACACGATCACACAGGCTGGTGTGTTCTTCCATGTGGGCTTTGTTGCTTCTGAGATAGATGGCCACTTCTTTGTCTTCAAGCCTTTAAGACCCCAGACACTATCTCTTTTGATAGCTGGGCATCATCAGCTTTCTTCACCACATTTACTTGTTCACCCACTAATATACATTTTCTCTATGCTGTTTTTCGATGTTGTCAAGCCAGTTCCAACTCAGCAACTCTGTGTCCAACAGAGGTAAACACTGCCCAGTCCTGTGCCATCTTCATCGTGTGCCTGTGTTTGATCCCCCTGTTGCAGCCACTGGATCAATCCATCTTTTCAAAGCCCTTCCTCTTTTTCACTGCCCTTCTACGTTACCAAGTGTGATGTCTTTCTCCAGAGACTGGTCTTTCCTGATAAAATGCCCAAAATACATGAGACAAAGTTTACCATCCTTGCTTCTAAGGAATATTCTGGCAATACTTCTGCCAAACAGATTTGTTTGTCATTTTGGCAATCCATGGTACTTTGAATATTCTTTGCCAACACTATAATTCACATACATTGGTTTTTCGTTAGTTTACCTTTTTCATTGTCCAATTTTCACACGCATATGAGGCTGTTGAAAGTAGCACGGCTTGGGTCAGATGCACCTTGACCCTCGACGGAACATCCTTGCTTTTCAACACTTTAAAAAGTATGTGGAGCAGATTTAACAAGTGCAATGTGTCATTTGCTCTCTTGACTGCTGCTTCCATGAGCATTGTTTGTGGATCCAAGAAAGACAAAATCCTTGACAACTTTAATCTTTTCTCCATTCATCATGATGTTACCAGTTGTGAAGACTTTGGAGGTTTTTTGCATTGTGTTGCAAACCATACTGAAGACTGCAGTCCTTGATCTTCATCAGCAAGTGCTTTAAGTCCTACTCAATTTCAGCAAGCAAGTTTGTGTCACCTGCATATTGCAGGCTATTAATAAGCCGTCCTCCAATCCTGAGGTCACATTCTTCATATAATCCAGCCTCTCTGAGTATTTGCTGAGCATACAGAGTGAATAAGTAGGGTCATAGGATACAACCATGATACACATCTTTCCTAATCTTAAGCCATGCAGTTTTCCGTGTTCTGTTCACACAACTGCCTCTTGATCCATGTACATGTTCCGCATGAACACAATGAAGTCTCTATACAAACTGTCTTTTCAGATTTAATACAAATCTGTATTCATGAAGAGCGACTGCATAAAAACCACAACATGCCAAGAAAGAAAAAAAAGTCCAATTGAAATGTTGCACTCTGGACAGCTGGTAAAAGTCTGTGCCCCGATGGTTCGATATTCAAAGTAAGTGTTGTAAATGGTTAATGAGCTGAGATTTGATTCCTTTTTGTGTGTTGACTTTTTAAAAGTACTGCAAGACCTCCCCACCAGCTGGCCTCTTCACATGCTTTGCTTTAGAATCCTGAGTAAGCTTGGGTCCTGGTGCTACTAATTGCAAGGTCAGCAGTTCATAACCACCAGCCACTCAGAAGGAGAAAGATAAGATTTCGCGTTCCCATAAACAGTTACATTCTTGGGAACATATAGGGGCCGTGCTATTCTGTTCTACAGGGTCGCTAGAATAGACTAGATGACGGGGATTTTTATTAAAGGTGTGTGTGTGTGTGTGTGTGTGTGTGTGTGTGTGTGTGTGTGTGTGTGTACGCGTGCATGCATGTCAGTTAATCACAGGAGACCAAGGCTGTTTACTCCCCTAGAATTATGGTCTTGGAAGCCCACAGAGGCAGTTCCAGCCTGTCCTGTAAGATCACTCTGAGTCAGCACTGACTTGATGGCAGTGAGTTTGGGTTTTGGACAACACTTAACCTTTGCAAGCTTCACTTTTTGTAAAAACCGTGGTATTTACAACTCCCACCTACAAGGATATATATAAAACCAAAAACCTGCTGCCAGCAAGTTGATTCCAAGTCCTCGTGACTACAGGACGGAGTAGAACTAGCCCAGTACCTTTGCAAGCATTTAGGAAAGCTACTGCCACCCTTTCCTTTTCCCAGGGGCAGCGAGTGAGTTCAAGCTGCCAGCCAGCCATTTCTCATTCGAAGCTGAGTGCTTTCGCCAGGGCCACCGGCCTCCTTTAGCATCGTAACTCACCTACTACCACGAGGTCAACTCAGACACGTGCTGAGTGAAACTGCTCCCCAGGGTTTCTGAGACTAAATTTGGATAGGAGCAGACAGCCTCGGCTTTCTCCCATGGAGCAGCTTTGAACCACTGCCTTTGGCATTGGCAGCATGACACTTACCCCACTGTCCCACCACCATTCCCTTAATGAGGTAAACAAAAATGCACTGCCACTGAGTCAATGCTGACTCATAGTGACCCTCTCTGGGTGTCTAAGATGAACTGTTTACGGAAGTAGAAAGCCCAGTCTTTCTCCCGAGGAACTGCTGGTGATTTGGAACTGCCAACCATGCAGATCGCAGCCTAACTCTTAACCACTATACCACCAGGGCTCCTAGTAAAGCTATAGGGGATATTAAAGTGATAGCAAACATTCATGGACAGCTTCTTGTGTGCACCTAAATCTTCAATTTTCTGGGTTAAATGTCCGAAATACAATTAGTGGGTCACATCAACTTGAAAGGTTAGTTTTGTAAGCTAATTTAGCTTAGTTTTATAAGAAATTGTCAAACTTTCAGTGTCTATACCATTTTATACTCCCTCCAACAATGTTTCAGTGGTTCCATTTGTCAAAACCTTCGTCAACATTTGCTATTTACCCCACTTGTTCTGTGAGCCATCCAGAAAAGTGCGTTATTATCTACATATGTGTATACAGGATACTTCACAAGAGGAATACCTTGACCTATTTAATTCTCCCAAAGGCCAAGCTCCCCCTTAATGAGTCTTTAATCGTTAACGAAATTAAACTTGGAAGTATACATGAGTGTGATGTTTTCTAATATCTAATTAAAGTTTTATATGCTCACAGGTTGGCTTTTAGAACCCTAGTAAGAAAATACAATTGTGACCTGTGTTACACCCCAATGATAGTTGCTGCTGATTTTGTCAGATCTGTAAAAGCCAGGGACAGTGAATTTACAACAAACCAAGGTATGTGACACCCAACTTGCTAATTTTATAAAATTTTTAAAAATTAAAATAAAAACACCTAACTATCAAATGTATTCGAAGACAGTGCAATTCAGAGGTTCTATTTCCGAGTCTCTTAGTACAGAATTGTTACTCCAGATACAGGGTCAGCGTTGTCCTTTTCTAAGTGGAAGTGAGTCGTGTGCCTCACTGGTGTGATTTTTCTGGGTACGTTATGAATTCAGCTTTGTATGGATTGTTAGAATAGATTACAGGCCATACTGACTTTTCACAAACGAAAATGTAATCCTACTCCTTCCTTTGCATTCTTGGATTCCTCATTGCCTGTAACAGTGGGTCTCAAAGTGTGATCTCCAGACCTGCAGCATTACAGCCACCTAGAAATTAGCTTACAAGTGGAAATATGTAGATTCCACTCTGAAAAAAATTCACTCCTATCAAGTCTATTCCAACTCATAGCAACTCTATAGGACAGAGTACAGCTGCCTCTGTGGGTTGGTTTCCAAGATTGTAACTCTTGATGGGAATAGAAAGCCTCATATTTCTCCTGAGGAGCAGCTTGTGGTTTCAAACTGCTGACCTTGTGGTTAGCAGTCTATCTATTCTAGACCTGCTCAGTCAGAAAATCTAGGATGTGGTCCAAAAATCTGTGTTTTAGCAAATTCCCCAGGTGGTTCTGAACATGCTAGAGATTACAAACCATCGTTATTCTCAAAACATGTTCTTTCTATTGTCAACAAATATACAAATGTGCTTGACACGATGGATGAATGGGTTGTGATAAGAACCCCCAATAAAAGGATTTTTTTTTTAATTACAAACCACTGACTTACAGAACCTGCCCATACCTGTGGGTAATGCACAAAGTCTGTCATGATCTAGCGCCTCTGAGTACACTTTCTACAGCCTTATCTCCCTCAGCTTCTCCCTACAGCCTGCTCACTCTTCTTTTCCACCTTATAAATCCGGCTAGACCGAAGGATGTACACTGGTACAGATAGGAACTAGAAACACAGCGAATCCAGGACAGATGATCCCTTCAGAAGCAGTAGTGAGAATGGCAGTACCAGGAGGGTAGAGAGAGGGTGGGGTAAAAAAGGAGGAACTGATTACAAGGATCTACATATAACCCCCTCCCTGGGGAATGGTTAACAGAAAAGTGGGTGAAGGGAGACATTGGTGAGTGTTAAGACATGGAAAAATAATAATTTATAAATTATCAGGTGGGAGAGGGGGTGGGAAAATGAGCTGATTGCAGGGGCTCAAGTCGAAAGCAAATATTTTGAGAATCATGAGGGCAACAAATGTACAAATATGCTTGACACAACAGATGTATATATGGACTGTGTTAAGAGTTGTACGAGCCCCCAATAAAATGATTTTTAAAATATTTTCAGCCTCAGAAACCCTAGGATGTAGTTCTATTCTCTCCTATAGAGTTTATATGAATAAAAATCAAAAGCAAAAAAGAAAGAATCTTAATTATCTTATGTCCTAAACATGCCTCCTCCTCTCACTTCCAGGTATAGACTACCCTGCTCAGTCATGCCTATCTCCCAGATGCCTACCTCTCTGGCAAACTAAATTTCCTGATCACATTTCACGCCTACCTGCCCTCTTCAGAATATGTCTGCAATACTTAATCAGACTATATTACAATTCCCTCCATCAGGGCCTCTCTCACTGGGCTCCGTGAGGGCTAGAATTACTTCTTATTGGTGTGTATCCTCAGTGTGTCTAGCACAGTGCTAAAAATAAAGTAGACTAATAAACAATTACTGAGATATTATAACTCTCCTGTATTATAAAGGGGGTGCACACCACATCCTCAAGAAGAAAAAGCAAATTCTTCTATCAGAATCCTATAAATTTTCTCAGTGGAGTCCTGTAAGTATCATAATCAGTGCATCCATGGCAGTCCCCCCAAAGCTATATTTTCACCAAAGTCAAGTGCACCTGATACAGAAAAATAAGCAACACTTAAACTACGCCTATCCAAAGTTTATAACATCTAACCCAAAGGTGAAGGGAAATAACTATTCTTAAAACTTAGGAGAACCTGATTCACTCATCATACTAAAGTGTAAAACTTTTAGATGTAGCAAAAGACCAAGCATCATACTTAAAGAACGGAAGGAAACGTTTGGAAGAGGTTTGCCAGGCACCAACAAGGCTGTTCTCGCCCTGTGCAACAGAAGGAAGCAGTGGCCCGCACCACCTCCTTGCATGTGTACGTTGGAGCCGTGGTAGCCGCTGTGGCGATCCCTCTCATCTCATTGGCTGCCCCTCCACTTTGTCACACATGTCCTTCTCCAGGAGCTAGTTTCTCTTGACAATTTGTCCAAAGTCTCAGCATCCTTGCTCCTAAGATTCATCTGGCTGAAACATCTTCCAGACTGGTCTGTTTGTCCTCTTGGCAGCCCTTGGTACTGCCAATATTCTTTGCCAGCACTATTAGTTCCAATGCATCCGTTTTTGTTCAGTCTTCCTTACTCAGTGTCCACCTTTCACATGCATATGAGGCCATCGAAAATACCATGAGCAGTTTTTTAAGTTTTATTGACACATAATTTACATATCAGACAATTGAATAGTTCAATCATTCGTATCAAGGAAAATTGTACGATTACCACCACATTGATTTTAGAATACCACCCCCACCCCCATGGTTCAATTGCCATTAAAATGAGTTGTACGATCACAAATAATTCTAGTGCTCCCTCCTGCCTTAATTTTTTACTCCAGAAATTCCCTCTCCCTCCCTATCACCTATCCCTGCATCCCCTTTTAACCCTGTATCAGTTATTATCACTATGCATCTACTCCTATGCTTCACAAGCTGGGAAAGCCAACAGAAACAATAAAAAACAAATAGAAATAAGTGGGTAAGGATGGAATAAGAATATCAAGACAAAAATATAAATAACGGGTAAGAAAGAAAAGACCCCATCAATATTCAAAAGCAAGGAAAGCTCCCAATAAAATGACTTATTAAAATAAAAAAGCCAAGGAAGAAATTTCTGTCATGGAACAAGTAAGAGATACCTGCATCCAGAACAAATTCAGGTTGGGTCTGTAGGGAGGACAACTGGCCACCCAGCGAGTTAGATCCAGCATAATCAAGATTCTACTGGTCTCTGCCTGGTTTGAAAGCTGTTCAAGACTCTTGCCTGTGGCTAGAGCAGATCTTCCTGCGGCCAGTCTGACTAGATCCTCTGCAGATGGGTTTTGGGCTCCCACTGTCCTCTATAACCTTCTACAAATTGGGGGTTCATAATTTTAGCTCTGATACATTTCCCTTCGCCATATTCAAATTTCACAATTGTCATCTTTGGATCACACAAGCTGGTACTTCTTCCATGTGAACTTAGTTGGCTCTTCCCTTCGATAGATGGCTGCTTGTTTGAATACAAGCCTTTATTTAAGACCCCAGACACTATTCCAATCAATAGCTGGACACCATCTACTTTCTTCACCACACTTTGCTGTAGCACCTTTATCTTCAGAGATCATTTCATGAAGGTGAGTACTGAGAAGGCCATATTATCAGAACTAATTGTTCTTGAATTGGGGCTAGAGCTAAGTAGGAAGCAGTACTCCATCAGCTTGTCCATGGAGTGTACAGGTCTCAGGTTTACTTTGGTGTCAGGGGAAGCCAGCCCATACACATCATTACGGGTACAGTAGGCGCAATTGTACAGCGATAAGTAAAGATTATAGTAAAGATTGTAGCGATAAGTAAAAATTATAGTAAAGTTATAGAGAGCATGAGAGATAGAAGAGAAATATTGAAATAAATGGAGTCAGACACAATTCATGGTAGCATTCTCACTCAGCCCCGCTTGGTGGTCCACGTGGAGGGAGAGAGATATTTAATGCTAGCCCAGGCGTTTGTATTCTCTGGGGACAAGCAAGCCCCCTAATTACAGGTGAGGACCCACGCCATAGGAAGGGGCTGTAGGTTATAGAGCAATGAAATGGGGTGGTCTAGGGAAATACACGCAATAGGAAGAGGAGGGATTGGGGGTATACATGTGACAAGATGGACGAATCCTAGATTTAGGATGGCAGCCTAACCCTTGGGCGGGTTTGACTTCTCTGGGGTCTCCTACAAGGAAACAGACAACTACTCTCCTTATTAGAAGGGAGTGGGCCCTACTTGTTCTGTAGATGGCTGATAGCTCTTAGGGAGAATGACCCCTGATCTACTCCTGATGACCTCCAAGTATACAGTCATTCACAAGCAGCTAAGTTTGGCATATATTTGGGGGAGACAGCTTGGGAGAAATCCTCCTGTTTCCCACACTTTGGTGGTCATAATATGACAAATTCACAACCCTTATTACCAACTATCAATAGCCATAAACCAAGCAAAACACACATACACCCAAAAAGAAAAAAAGAGAGAAAGTGGGGGGTGGGTGGGGAGGCAAGCTACAAGCAGGAAAGCAAAACCCATATAAACAAAGAAGTACAGCATTATCAATCACCCTGCTGGTGTATAAATCAATTGCTCTATTATCATCAATTTTCCCAATGACCCAGCACTCCACACACTGTATGAGGAGTCTAGGGGAGTACAGTTCCATCTTTTGCTGCAGCCCACAAGTTTTGTCCGACAGTTGGATCTCATTTGGTTGGGCTCTGTTAACCCTTCGGTATGGGGATTGATGCCCGTTCTTCCTGGATCAGTTCTTCCAAGTGCAGATCCCTGCTCTACGGATCACACCATGAACATTTTAAAAGAAGTCTTGTGCGGCAGATTTACCTAATGCAATGCATCATTTAACCTCATGACTGCTGCGCCATGAGTATTGATTGTTGGTTCAAGCAAGACGAAATCCTCGACTTTAATCTTTTCTCCATTTATCATGATGTTACCCATTGGCACAATTGTTAGGATTTTTGTCTTTACATTGAGTTGTAACCCATCCTGAAAGCTATAACCCTTGAGCTTCATCAGCAAGTGCTTCAAGTCCTGTTCACTCTCAGCAAACATGGTGGGCTCACCTGCATACCCAAGTTGGTAATAAGCCTTCCTCCAATCCTGATGCCATATTCTTCATGCAATGCAGCTTCTCTGATTATTTGCTCAGATGATATATTTAGCAGGCTTAATTTTTATTAATAAATCATTTTATTGGGGGCTATTACACCTCTTATAGCGATCCATACATCAATTGCATCAAACACATTTGTACATATTTTGTCATAATCATTTTCAAAACATTTTCTTTCTGCTTGAGCCCTTGGTATCAGCTGCTCTTTTTTCCCTCCTCCCCCACCTTTGTGGACCCCTGATAATTATTCTTTTCATATCTTACACGTCTGCTGTCTCCCTTCACCCACGTTTCTGTTGTTTGTCCCGCGGGGGGCGGGGAGGGAGGTTATATGTCGATCATTGTAGTCGGTTCCGTTTCTCCCCCTTCTCCTCCACCTTCCCTGTACTCATTTTTTTTAATTTATATAAAAACCTACAAATAATAGAAAAAAGAGATCACAAATAAAAATAAACACATGTTGGATATATATTATAGTATAAGTTGTAAGGAAACAAAAACTTTCATCCAAATTGGTGCGTGCCTGTCCTGGTAACCTCCTGAAAGAGGACTGTAATCATCAAATTGTTGGGTGTCTATGTCCAACAGGTAATACTCACGGGAATCTACCCTAGGCTTGCAGGTCATGGTCTCCCCAGTGTGGCTTTTCTTTTTTTTTTTTTTCAAAGGGCACAAAAGAAAAACAATCTAGAAATGGAACTTTATGCTATGCGTACTATGAAACTGTACTGCATCGTTTTATACCGATAGTGGAATTTGACCACTAAAAAGAATAAAGCAAGAGGCGTAAATGATCTTGCTCCCATGTGGAGTGCCGTGGTTTGTTTTGTTTTTCTGCATTTTGTTTGCTATGTTTCTCTGTCTGTGAATCCAGGATGGCTGGAGCTGCAGACACAGGGACTGCATTGATGGTGTCTTGGGGAGTATGGGAGGGAGGTTAGGGGCAGGTGGGGAGCTGATGACAATAAATGTAAGAAGTAAACGTTCTAAAATTGTGAGAGTGATAGCACTTCTCGTTAATATGGGTGGATTATTGAATTGTATCATATGTGAAATAAACCTATGCCAGTAAAACTTTAAATTAAAAAAAAATACAATAAAACAGCTGAGCTCCTCTCCCAGATATACCAGGAAATAAATCAGTAAGCCTAATAGTATTTAATGTTCACATTTGTTTACTTTTTGTAAGTGTATGCATAAAATGGTTCTAGAAGGATATAATAATAAAATCTCACCTTTAAGAAGAGGATTTGTGTGTCAAGAGCATGAAAACTTTTATCACATTTTGTACTGTTTAATGTCTTTTCTAAAGATAAGTCGCTTTTAATTAATTTAAAATGCTTATGTCAAAGCCATCTTAACAGATGCTTCTTGGATTAAAATAACTATGATTATTTTATCCTGTACAGATGTTAGAGTTGGTATCATTTTTTTATGTGTATAAATGTGTTTGGTTTCTTTTTGTTCCCTTCTGTGACTTTCTCATCCTATCAGGTGATTGCCCGTTGATTGTTCAGTTTGCTGCTAACGATGCAAGGCTGTTATCTGACGCTGCCCACATAGTCTGTCCTTATGCAGATGGAATAGACATTAATTGTGGTTGCCCTCAGAGGTAAAGCTCAAAGAAGTTGGGAGAATTGAAAAGAAATAATAAATAGTCTTTGTGAACATCGCGAATCATTGTTCTAGTTGTCCAAAACAAAGAGAGGAAGAAGAAGGGAGCTAGACAGAATGACAAAGCCACTTTCTAATGGATGTGCCAGTGCAGAGACCCCTAAACTGTATTGTCTCACTCCCCCACTGGGATTTTTATGTGTGGATCTGCCTTGAGCCAGACTTATCAGTATTTATGTGAGAATCTCTACATTTGTAATAATTCCTAGAATGTGTTTTTGTTGTTGCTTTTTAATCTGCCATTTCAGAGAATCCTGCCGTACAAACTCTTGATTTGGGAAATCACCACATCCTTTCTCCCAATTCATTTTCTTTTAAAAAAAAAACCATGTCTTAAAATAAACCTCTTTTTTCTATACATTTATTTGGCTGGTTATAAGTAACCAGATGTTGACAGAATGTGCTTAATCTAACAAAAGTAACCCTGACTTCTTGGCACTACTAGATTATCTGTCAAGAATTTTAAATGTTTATAAAGATTAAAATCAAGATTTGAAGCCCAACATAATCCAAATCAGGTTACATATGTTTGTATACTCATTAGATTTAATAAGCAGTAAGGCAAAAAATGTCTTTCTGCTCGAGACTAATGAAACGTTATGTGTAAATAAACCTCAAATTTGGAATTAAGAAAATCTGAAGTAATTGGAATTAATTACAAATACTTAAATCTATTTTGGTTGGCTGGATTTCACTTTTCTCATTTGCCAATGAAAACCTCTTCCCCAAGCCCTTTTTGGTCTGGAAACGTGTTTTCCTAATCTCATATTGATCTACTTTAAAATGTGGGACCTATCCATTTTAAAAGCTTGCTTCTATTCCAGATCACTGAATAGAGAAACTCACTTATGTTGTGATGCTTCCATTGAGATTTTGGTCTTCTCTCCCATCTGTTTACAAATCCTCTATTTCTTTCTCTCTTTTTTTTCTCTATAAAGGTGGGCAATGGCAGAAGGTTACGGAGCCTGCTTAATAAATCAGCCAGAGCTTATTCGAGATATGGTGAAACAAGTAAGAAATCAAGTGGAAAACCCCAGCTTTTCAGTCTCTATTAAGATAAGGTAAAGACAGTGTTTAATCTACGACGATAGTCCATTACAGGGGGTCCACGCGTTATGGACAGGTTGTGTCATCGAGGCATCTTTAAATTGAGTTCGTAGCTAAGTCACTGCAGGAGCATCTGACTCTTATTTAACGTGAGTCCAAGAAAAGGCTCACGTCTTTTCAGTGAGTTAAAAGGTGTGTGTGAAGAAATCAAGGTGATTGTGATGAAGAATTTGTGTTGCGTAGTGGTGGTTCAACTGTTTCAAAGTGATGGTAAATAACATTAAAGGGCAAGTTCATCATCTGTATTTAGAAAAGATTCCTTTTGTCCAGGTGGCAGGAACTAAATAAATTGGTAACTGGTATATGGAAATGTTGAAATAAAGATCCTTAGTAAATAATAATATAACCAGAATTATTTTATTTTATTTTTTTCCAGAATTTTTATTTACAATCTAAAATAACTCCCTTTTCTTCTTTTTAAACAAATATTAAAATATTTCATTACTATTAAAAACTATTCCCAAAAGAAACCCTAAATTTTTGCATGTGCTCTTTAATTAACACTACAAAACATTTCTGGCAACAACAGCAAAATATATATAATAAAATGTACTAGATATGTGCACTAAAATTTTACAATGAAAATAAAATATGCCAGGAATCAGTTTTGGAGTGACAGGTTAAAAACATGGCAAAATATTCTGTACGCCCATTTCAGAGTTGGGATATGCACAGCAAATATTAGAGTTTAGAAGATGAACTCCATTGCCAGCAATTCTCATGTCTGTTCTGATTCAGTGACCTTATAGAGAAGAGTAGACTGTGTTTCCAAAGCTGTAAATATTTACAAAGGCAGACTACCTGTTTTTTCTCATCGAGTGGCTGGTGGGCTCGTACTGCTAACCTTGTGATTCATAGCCAATCACTTGAACCCTGCACCACCAGGGCTTCTTCAATAGTAGGATCACAACCAAACCCTCTACATCTTTTACTTCATCTGTGACAGTATGTTAGGGTGGAGCACTAAAACCCCTACTGCCATCAAGTCAGTGCTGACTGAAAGTGACCCTATAGCACAGAGTAGAACTGTCCCTCTGAGACTGTAGCTCTTTAAGAAGCCCCGTTTTTCTCCAGCATAGCTGCTGGTAGTTTCGAACTGCTGACTTTGCATTAGCAGCCCACCACGTAACCACTACACCACCAGATGCACTAGTTACAACAAAACTTATTTATCATCTGGTTGCCAGTAGTGAATATATAAAAATGTAAGGTTTGGGGGGGCAGGGTTGCTAATTAAATCACTTTATTGAATATTCACTGAGGGGCCAGGGAGAGGGGGGTAGGGTAAACACCAAAAATGTAAGGTCGTAAGTAGGAATGGGGCTTTGAACAAAACCTGATAATGGCATGAATTGGCAATAAGATATAGCAAAGCTAACAAAATTATGTATCAGTTGAACACACATCTTTAGTTTCTTGGATACACACTTAAGATCTGTGTGCTGTTAACAGGGAGGCCTAATTTTGTGATTACAGGATTCATGACAACCTTACGAGAACGGTAGATCTTTGTCGAAAGGCTGAAGCAACGGGCGTTTCCTGGATTACAGTCCATGGGAGAACGGTTGCAGAAAGACATCAGCCAGCCCACTATGATGCCATCAAAATAATTAAAGAAAATATGTCCGTACCCGTAATTGCTAACGGAGACATCAGAACCTTAAAAGAAGCAGAAAATGTGTGCGAACTTACTGGGACAAATGGTAAGAATGATGCAGCCACGTTTTCCTTTTGTCTTTTCATTAGCATAAAAGCAACCCATGGGGTGGGAACATAATGCTAATGTACTGTTCTTAATTTCTCCTTATTGTTCCTTGAGTCATGTTTCCCATTGTACTGATTCAAGCTGAGCAACTTATTTACTGCCATTAACAACTCTTCTACTTGGAAACGATAATCAAAAACAACCAACAGTTGATGTTGAGTGGATTTCTACTCCGGGCAACCTCCTCTGTGTCAGAGTAGGACTGTGCTCCTCCCCGGTTTTCCATGATGGGATATTTGGCAGTGGGTTGATCAGGTTTTTCTTTTGATGTGCCTCTGCGTGAACTCAAACCACCAACCTCGGTATCCTTAGAAACAATACATTTTTTAAGTAGTAGTTGTAAGGTGCCGTCAAGTCGGTTCAGGCCCATAGGAAGCACTGCCCAGTCCTGCACCAGCCTCACCATTGTTCCTAGGCCTCAGCCCATTGTTGCAGCCCCTGTGGCAATCCATCTTGTCGAGGCCCTTCCTCTTCTTCTCTGTCTCTCCACTTTACCACGCAGGACGTCTTTCTCCAGGGGCTGGTCTCTCCTGACACTTGCCCAGGGTATGTAAGAAGTCTTGCCAGCCTTGCCTCTAAGGAGCACGCTGGCCTTACTTCTTCCAAATCAGAGCTCTGTCCTTGAAGCAGTCCGTGGTACTTTGAGTCCGCTTCTCCAGCACCACCATTCAAATGCATCGCTTTTTCTTCAGTCTCCCTTACTCATTGCCCAGCTGTGACATGTCTGTAAGGCAACGGAGACTGCCACAGCTTGGCTCAGGTGCACCTTGATCCTCAAAGCAACATCCTTGCTTTTCAATACTCTAAAGAAGTTTTTGCAACAGATTTACCAAATGAGGTACATTATTAATTCAGTTACTTTGTTGCCACCATCAAATCCAGTGACCAGTTCAGAATCTTCATTAGCAGAATGGAGTACCTAAAGTAGAAACGAGAGTTAATGAACTCACGTGATCAAAGGAGCCCAGAACTAATCAGCAGTTTCATTATCCCCTATAATTACTAGCATGCAAAGCCCTTGGTTAATATCAATAGATGGGAGAACACAGAACATACATAAACTTAACTTCAAGCAAATCCAATGTACTAAACAAAAACTAATTGTTTAATGTACAAGTGTTTAAAGAAGTAATTCCTGTAAGTCCATTTAAATGTGCATGGTTTACAAAAAGTATGAACATTGGTTGTCACTGAAAGTCCTATGAAGCAGTTCTGCTCTGCACACAAGGGCCACCATGAGTCCGAATCAGCTGATGGAGATGAACAACAGTGTAATTGAGTTACACAGACTAGTGGAATGAGAGTATTGTAAAACCTTATACGCATGTTGATGTATCTCTATGTATATATGTGTGTGCTCATCTGTATATCCTGTTTGTGTCATGGATGGGCTTTGACGTCATAGCCAGAGGCTCTTACTGTATGAACACAGTGTGCTTTCATTTGTAGGCGTGATGGTTGCAAGAGGACTCTTAGCCAACCCAGCACTGTTTGCTGGATATGAGGAAACCCCACTGAAATGCATCTGGGACTGGATTGACATTGCTCTGGAACTCGGAACTCCTTATATGTGTTTCCATCAGCATTTAATGTACATGATGGAAAAGATTACCTCAAGGCAGGAAAAAAGAATATTCAATGCTCTGTCCAGTACATCAGCAGTGTTAGATTACCTCGCAGACCATTATGGCACGTGACCAGGCTGTCTCGATGACTTTAATAAATGCTTCGTTTTCATATTTACAATGAAACCCTATCGTCTTAGTTTGTGCTTTAAATCAGTGACTTTTAAGCTTTAGTATAAAACAATCCCCTGGGGAACATTTCTATAAATAATTCCTACAACACAGCCCCAAAGGACATCTGTGCCCATGAAGACAATGTTCCACCTCCTACTGCAGTGAGGACCCTCGGAGACCTTACGAGCTTGCCAGCAGCCATCTGAAATTCTACTGTTGTTTTCCTTGTTTGGAGCAAACTAGAGAAAACAAAATCAAACACACAGGAACACAATTAGTCCAAAGGCCAAGTGGGACCAAGTTAGCCACCACCTCTAATACTCAGAAACCAGAAGAACTAGATGGTGCCTGGGGCAGCTGGAACCACAAGTGCAGTAAAGACTCAACTGAAAGGGAGAGAAAAAGGGGTGTGGCCTGAGGCACTCTGCAAGCTTGGAACTGAATTATCCCAGGGGTCAACTTCAGGTCGAACAATAGGCCAAGAAAGAGCTTAAAAACACACCTTGGAGGATGCACTTATCTACACAATCCAAAAAAAGGGGGATGGGGGCAGCATTTGCCCAGAAACAAAGCTCAGAAGGCAGGAGAGGACAGATGGAAACAAAACCCAGGGAGGAAATGGGAATCATGCTGTTAAGGGGATTACAACCAATGTCACAAAGCAAAATGCCCAGAAATTGTTGAATGGCAAATGTACGTCCTCTTTAAACTTTCACCCAAACTACAAAGAAAAATAAATCAGACCTGGACTCCCATCCGCAAGTAGATCTTGGAGAGGGGAGACCCAGAAATTTGACAAACACTGCTCTGGATCCTGTTCATCACCACCTCCCCCTGGGGTGGGGGTGTGGAACAAAAACACTGCCGTGGAATTAACTGAGATTCTCAGGTCCGTGCTATCGGACGGAGTGGAACTACTCTATAGACTTTCCATGACTGTAAGCCTGTACAGGAAGCCAACAGTCTCATCTCTATCCTTTGAAGCAGCTGTTGAGTTTGAACTGAGAACCGAGGGATAAGCAGCCTGACAATACAATATGCCACCAGGGCTCCTTGAATCCTTTTATAGATTGAAGGAAAAATTGGAATTTTCATTAAGGAATAATTTTTAACGTTTAAATAAAATCTTGTCCTGCTGAGAAAATATGACTCATGTTATCTATCTATAACCCAAAGTGTGTTTTTTCTTAATCATTTTATTAGGGGCTCATACAACTCTTATCACAATCCATACATACATCAATTGTGTAAAGCACATTTGTACATTCATTGCCCTCATCATTCTCAAAACATTTGTGCTCCACCTATGCGCATGGCATCAGCTCCTCATTTCCCCCCTCCCTCCCTGCTCCCCCCTCCCTCATAGACCCTTGATAATTTATAAATTATTATTTTGTCATATATTTTACACTGTCCAATGTCTCCCCTTCACCCACTTTTCTGTTGCCCATCCCCAGGCAGGAGGTTATATGTAGATCCATATAATCGGTTCCCCCTTTCCACCCTACTCTCCCTCCACTCTCCCGGTATCGCCACTCTCACCCTGGTCCTGAAGGGATCATCCACTCTGGATTCCCTGTGTTTCCAGTTCCTATGTACCGTGTACATCCTCTGGTCTAGCCAGATTTGTAAGGTAGAATTGGGATCATCTTGGTGGGGTGGGGGGTATATGGCCTTGGCACAAGAAACTCCATTTTGAATCAGGCGCTTCCATTTTAGTTCTTGAAACTTAGCCCTCCCTTTGGCCTCCCCCCTCCCTTCGGTAAACCACAAATGTCCGAAATTGCATGTTCTCACTAACAGGGTGCTTGCTCAGCCAGTTTCCCCAACTTCCACCCAATTCCCGGAAAATTTCACTGTTTCCCTTTTTTGCAACCCCTTGTGTAAGCAGGGGGTATGAAAACACAGCTAAAGTTTCCCACTGCGCGGCTTCACTAGCTCAATACCCCGAGTTGCAGAACCCGCCTGCAAGCTTCACAATAAAGCCTGCTTTTAAAACTGTGTTAATTGAATCTCTGGTTCTGTTTCGCCCCCAAATAAACCTTACAGGGGGTGGGGGTGGTGGAAGCATGTAGGAGCTAGAGGAAAGTTGTTTCATCAATGCTACACTGCACCCTGACTGGCTTATCTCCTCCCCGTTCCCCTTCCAGTTCCCCTTCCGTAGGGGGTGTTCAATTGCCCACAGATTGGCTTTGGGTCTCCACACTCCTCATTCACAATGATATGAGTTTTTGTTCTGATGATGCCTGATACCTGATCCCTTCAACACCTGGTGATCGCACAGGCTGGTGGGCTTCTTCCATGTGGGCTTTGTTGCTTCTCAGCTACATGGCCGCTTGTTTACCTTCAAGCTTTTAAGACCCCAGAAGCTATATATTTTGATAGCCGAGCACCATTAGCTTTCTTCACCACACTTGCCTACTCACCCATTTTGTCTTCAGCGATCGTATGGGGAGGTGAGCACACAATGATATGATTTTTTGTTCTTTGATGTCTGGTAACTGATCCCTTCTGCCTCATGATCGAACAGGCTGGTGTGCTTCCATGGGGGCTTTGTTGCTTCTGAGCTAGATGGCCGCTTGTTTACCTTTAAGATGAAGTGTATTTTTAATGAAAATAAATACAAAGAAGAGGTAGAATAAATGCCAACATCCACATAGAATGAAAAGGAATTGAAACACTGCAGAATGACAATCCAGGTTTAGATTAAAAATTCAAATTGGAAAATCAAACTAGTATTACCTAATTGTACATTTCAAATGTTTTTAATTATATGTAAGTAGCCATGTTTTCTATTATTTAAAATGGAGATTCCATGAATCTTAAAATGATATCCTAGAAACTTCTGTGGCTTTTTTATATTTCAGTTTTTTTCAATGTGTTTATATCTTTTCATTTAATTTTTATCTTTTCTCCAAAATCACTTTATTGGGAGTAATACAGCTATAATATTGTTCCATAGTTCAATCACATCAAGCATTATTGTACAATTGCTACCACAATCAGTTTCAAAACATTCTCTTCTTGAATTCCTTGACATCAGTTCCCCTTCACCCCTCTGTCCCCCACAGTCCCCCCCCCCCCCTAGAAACCCTTACTCTACTTGCTGTCTCTGTAGGTTCATCACTCCTGGGTTTCATAGACTGAAGAACAGCAAAACATAATAAAAATTCAACAGGGTCCCCAGATCCTGGATGCTTCCTCCCCCCAAATACCATGATCCAAATTCTACCTTGCAGGGCAGAGGTTGTACATTGGTGCATATGGGAGCTGGAGGCACAGGGAATCCAGGGTGGATGATACCTTCAGGACCAGGGGTGTGAGGGGCGATGCTGGGAGAGTAGAGGGTGAGTGGGTTGGAAAGGGGGAACTGATTACAAGGATCTACATGTGACCTCCTCCCTGGGAGACTGATGGCAGAGAAGGGTGGGAAGGGAGACTCCGGATAGGGCAAGATATGACAAAATAACAATCTATAAATTATCAAGGGCTCATGAGGGGGGAGGGAGGAGAAAAAAAAAAAAGAGGACCTGATGCAAAGGGCTTAAGTGGAGAGCAAATGCTTTGAAAATGATTAGGGCAAAGAATGTATGGATGTGCTTTATACAATTGATGTATGTATGTGTATGGATTGTGATAAGGGTTGTATGAGCCCCTAATAAAATGTAAAAAATATATATATATATAAAAATTCAAGAGGGTTACCCCTAATGACAAAATACATCTGAGATAAACCCCATTATGAAAAACGCAGAAAATGTTGAAAACCAGATCAGGCCCAATGTGCATCAGAGTGGGGATCAACTGACAAGGTTTTTTAACTGTTCAAGTCAGGTTCATCCTTTTGATCTATAGCCATCTCTGCAGTGCATTGTGCGTAACTTTCCTTCCCCTTCCTCTAGTAAGGATAGAGGGAACTCACTGGAGACTTACTTCCTGTAGAGATCACACAAACGTATCTCGGGCTCCCTCTCTAACACACAGCCTTCTGTAAGCCAGAATCTCACAGTTTAGGCTCTGATACCATTCCCTTCTTCGGCTTCGGATTCTGTGATTTAGAATCCTTCAGTCACTGATGTTGGCGTGTTTCCTCCATGTGCCCTTAGTTGACATCTCACTTAGATGGCTGCTTGGTTAATTTTTTTAATCTTTTTAAAAGGTATTTCTGACTCTCTAGATTTTTAAAAGAGAGTTTGAATACATCCATACATGTCTATAAAAAGCTAAAGTTGATGGCAATCTCAGAGTTTAAGAAAGTTTGGTAACTAGGAGATACTTATATACTTGAAATAACATTTTCTGAAGAATGTAATAACCAGGTTTTATTTTTAATTAAACTTTTAATTTTCATATCCTGTTTTTACAGATGTTCTTTTAATGCCTCCCAGCAATTGATAATTTTCATTAAAAGTTTCATAATTTGGAGATATTACTAGAATTTTTTAATTGTGTTATAATTAATGTTGAGAGAGAAGGTGGTACTGGGATAGGAGAGAAAGCTCATATAGATAGCGGGGGAAAGGGCTGGAGGGTCCTCAAATGGGAAGCACTGAGAGTGACAGGATGTCTGGAAGAAAAATGTCGATGGCCAAGGGTAATTTCAAATTTTAAATCAGGCAAGCGCCCAACCCCTGGCTGAATTTTTAACTCCAAAGTCAGCAAGCCCTTGTTTTTGGCTGACCCTGTTGTTTGCTTACCTCCTAAGTCTCCCAATTCAAGCTTTAAATGAGTCAATCCTTAACTTAAGCATGGGGTTGCCATAGTCTTTCAAAGGGTTTTCACTTATCAATTGATGCATTTTAAGAATAAACTGCCTTTTTCATTTGATAGGAGTATATTAACAAACTATGGTCAAAGCTAAGTCATGTTTATACATGTAAAGCAACTCAAGTTTAATTGTACTGAAGTTGGGGGCCAGCAGCATTATTAGAGGAAGGTGCCTGGTGGTTCTTGCTTTTATTAATCATTTTATTGAGAGCTCTTACAGATATTATAACAATCCATAATTCAATTAGGTCAAGCATCATTGTACAATTGCTGCCACCATCAGCTTCAACCCATTTTCTTCTTGAGCTCCTTGTGTTCAGCTCCCCTTGATCTCCCTGCCCCATCCTACCCCCAGGAACACCTATTGTATATTAAATGCCATTTTATATATATATATATTCATTTATTTATTTTAGCTGTATGTTATACCAGCTACTGGATCTGTTCACCTACCATTCTGTTATTCATTCCACCCCAGTGGGTTATACGGTCATTGCTATCAGCTCCTCACTGCCCCCCCTTCCCGCACTCTCAGGAAATCTTACTCCCTTCACTGTTTCTGACGGTTATCTAGTTTGGTTTTTATACATCAAACGGTCTTAATTATACAAATGAACACACGCAGGTCTAAGGAGCTTAATGTGGTAAAACAAAGACCATAATAGAAAGGGGAGGATCTATTAAAGAACTAGAGGAAGTTATGTACATCATCACTGCTATCTGACCCCTGGAAATATATCAGCCCTTCAGGGTACACAGTGTTTTGAAGGAAATAGTATGGAAAGACAAGTTCTGATGTGCTTGATTTTTTATTTTTAATGTATCAGTATGGTTAGGGTTCTTTTTTCCCTTATATATGTAATCAAATAGATTTGTGATAAAATGTGTGAACAAAAAAAGCATGTTAAATGTGCTTCATGTTCTTTAAGTCCTGTATTTCAACATGTAATGTCTCCAGGATAGTACTTCCACTTGCCTTGCTGTAATATTATTAATATTGGGGGGCCGGGGGCAAGGGATCTTTAATAATTGCCATGTAATCACACAATTGGAAGACCTGGAAGATACTCAAAAGAAAAGCTCCTATGTTGCTTTCCATTCTGGTCCCCAAAACAGCACCCTAAAGTTCACTAACCTCATCCCAGTCTTGGGGTAAAACCAAAAAACTTAAAAGCGTGCTGACACTAAGACTTCTACATTTCTCTGCACTTACAAATGCTGCAGCGCCACCCAAACCTGCCCTTTTCATTATTAGGAGCGTCTTGCCGGATAGTTTCTGCCGCGGAGTTACAAAAACGACCTAGTAATAGGAAAGGAATGGGTTTGCACCGCGCTATCCTGCCCCGGGTCACTGCACCATTCCGCCTCCTCCACCCGAGGAAATAGTCAGAAGACGCGGGTTAACCGCGCTTGATGAGAAATGTAACGACCACTCTCTTCAAGAAGTTGCGCCAGGTAGCACCGACTCCACCGGCGGGGTCCCACCGAGGAGAGCCCTGCCCGCCCCTCCTCCCGACACGCCCACGCCCTGCCCCGCCCCGCCTCCTGGCACGCCCACGACCTACCCGTCCCTCCTGACACGCCCTGGTCCGCCCGTGCCACGCCCCCTCCTGACACGCCCCCTCCTGACACGCCCCCGGTCCGCCCTGCCCACGCCACGCCCCCCGCCACGGCGCAGCGTCTGACGTCGGCGCGTGGGCGGCGCAGCAGCGTGGGCAGCCGGGCCGGCCGCGGACCGGGTAAGGCTGCGTGAGACGCGGGCGGCGGGACCGCGAGGCGGGCCGCTCGCAGGACCCGCCTCGGCCCCCGCGTAGCGTCCCTCCGTGCTGCTGCGAGCCCGCCCCGGGACCTCGGCCGAGAGCCCGCGGCGCGTACGGTGGCGGCCCGGGGACGGAGAGCGGAAAGGCGCCCAGACGCGGGCGGTCGGGGCGGGAGACTTTGGGGAGCGGCTGCCCGACGGCTGTGGAGCCCTCCGTCCCCGCGCCCCGAGCCAGTGGTCGCTCGGCCTGCGGGCCCACCCTGGCCCTTCCCTTCCCACCAGCTCCTCAGGGCGGGAGGACGGGGCCTGGGAGCCTTAGCCGCGAAGTAAAACCACTCTTTCTTTATTTAGGTGTGAAGAGAGAAAGCGAAAATGACACTCCAGTGGGTGGCAGTTGCGTCCTTTCTTTATGCCGAAATAGGACTCATTTTAATCTTCTGCCTCCCCTTTATCTCTCCTCAGAGGTAGGAAACCCCAGATCATTACAGCCCCTTTCTACTGCTTAGTGTGGTACAGGAAAAGTTTTCCGACGATTTAAAGTTTGGGCCCCCCCTACCCAGTCCTGGGGCCTTGGGGCTCGGCTCTAGGTGAGCCCCTCTGGGACATAGGGCACAGTGAATGGTGGGACCCTTTGCTGGCCATGCCTACACAGTAGGGTATGCTGGGCCCCTCTAGGGTTTCCCGTATGGGCTCCAATATATTTCTTCCCTTTTGCTTATAAAAAGAAAAAAATGGATAAAAAGTTTGGAAAGCAGACGGAATCAAGCCCACTGCTGCCCGCTTGATCTGACAAAGCAACCCTCTCTAGAAGGAGTCCTCAAACTTTTTAAACGGGGGGCCAGTTCACTGTCCCTCAGACCGTTGGCGGGCCGGACTATAGTTTTTAAAAAAAAAAAAAAAAAACAAATTCCTATGCACACTGCACATACCTTATTTTGAAGTAAAAAACCAAACGGGCAGAAACGCCCAGTGGGCCGGATGTGGAGGCCTTAGTTTGAGGACCCCTGTGCTATAGGATTCCTGAAACTGCGTATGTAACCTCCCAGGAGCAGGAACAGCACGTCTCCCTAGGAACCATGGGTGGATTTGAACCACCTGTGGTTCAGTGATTACTCACCAGCTCCATCAAAGCTACTTGATTATTGGGGGGGGGGGACAAAAAACTGTCATCCAGTCGATTCCGACCCATAAGGACCCGGTAGGACGGGATGGAACTCTTCGTTGTTGGGTGGTCTGATGCTCACACTTAACAGCAACATGGTGTGTAACAGAATGAAACACTCCCAGTCCTGTAACAGTCTCACAATTGTTCTTTCAACCACTGTGCAGATTCATCTGGTCAAGGCCCTTCCTCTTTTTTGCTGCTCCTCCACTTAGCCAAGCATTCCTTGGGCTGGTCTCCTGACATCTGTCCAAAGCATGTGAGACAGTCTCCACCATTCTTGCCTCTAAGGAGCATTCTGGCTGCACTTCTTCCAATACCTTCTTGGCAATACCTGACACATTCATGATTCTTCACCAGCACCCGCATCTTTTTCAAGCAGAGTTGTTAGTAGTTTTGAACTGAAAGAAGCCCAAAGCATAACCATTAGGTCACCAAGGCTCATTGATTATGCAAAAGATGCCATCAAGCAAAGTTAGTGGGTGGTTCAACTCCACAGGCAGCAATGTGAGGGGGAAAAAAAAAAAAGAAAAGGTTATCAGCTCCTATAAAGATGTACAACCTTGGAAGGTGTTGTGAGTCACACAACGGGCTGTTACCCACAAAGTTAACAGTTCAAAAACTACCGGGCTGCTTCTCAGGAGAAAAGTGAAGTTTGTAATCCCATAAAATTTACAGTCTCAGAAAATCACAGTGGCAGATCCAGCCTCTACAGGCTTTGGGGTTAACTTACTATGAGTCGAGATTGACTACTATCAGTGAATTTTGGTGCTGAGTCGGAATCAAGGATCACTTTATATTAACCTGGGTTATGTATGCAAATGCTTAAATTTTTTTTATTCTCTTGATTACAGATATAACAAAGCATTTTTAATACTTTGGTCACTCTTGCTTTATTGCCCTAAATTGGAGCTGTGAACTAAGTATAAAGAATAAATTATGTTTATAGCCCAGTGTGGTTGTAAAAAAAATATTTCATTGGGAATGGTGCAGTAATAACTCAAATGTGAGAATGGGTAAGTCATAGTCTGGGCTTCATATAATCAAGACATGTTTTTATTAGTGTTTAATGATAGTTTTGCTACTTTCTACCTTTCATAGAATTAATTAAAGTACATAGAAAATACCAGAACCATGAATTAGTGCTAATTCCTTGGTTAAGAATTGTCTCAGTACTGTTTCCATTCAAACCTTGATTCACTTTAGCCCTGTCATAATCCATTAATTAGCAGCTCCATTTAAGACCCAGAAATTTTGTAGGATGGATAGTGAGATGTATATGCAATAAAATGTTGCTAGATATTTCGTATGTTCACATAGCATAGAGGAAAGTCATAAATGAGATCCTCAAGATGAACCACTGAAGCATAGTAAACGGAAGACGTAGCAAAGTTTCACCTCAGCTTATAGGTCCAGAAAGTCCCGGCTCCTGAAGCTAACTTGAATTTCTACTCATTTTCTGTCCTTATCTGTAAAATACCCCATTCCTCTCTTTTTTTTTCACCCTGACCTTCTAAAAAAAGAATCTGAATCATAGTATAAGATGGAACCTTAGAGATTATTTAATCCAACACTCATCACATTACTGAGATCCAGAGAAGGGACATGCTTTAAATAGGTCACCCAGCTGGTTAGTGGCAGATTCAAGAAAAGAATCCAGGACTCCTGCCTCTCTTTGCTGATTTTGTTTCAAACACTTACAAACCTGCAGCTTGGCTTTGTTCGGATATACAAGAGTAAAACTATAATCAAAGCTGTGATTTATAAATGCCTGTTTTATAAATAAGGCCTAAGTGTTTACAAAAAAATATTTTAGGTCACTTGGTCATTTATCAATTATTTCAATCCAAAAGTTATGGTTCAGACGTTTTCTTTCAGTGAAATAGAATAGCTATCCTGGTCAATTGACTATTTTGATTGATGTGCATAAATAGGTTTTTGCGTGCAAAATAAGAAAATTTATGAGTACACATTCATTTTAGAGTATGTCCTTGTGTGCCCATATGGTTTTGTTTTTTGTTTCTTTTTTAATGTGTGTTTCATCATTATTTACTATAGAAAGAGAAAAAGATCTTAGTCTTCATCTGACTTGTGTGTATTCTTATGTAACCCAGTGGTCAAAGGCACATGCTCTTGTGTCACATTGCTGGGTTTCTCTCTCAACCCAGCAGACTGCTAACTGACCTCAAGTGCACTAAATCATATCAAAGAATTCAGAACAATCATGTACTACAGACTCAATAAATATTAGGTGTAATTAACCCTCTACTGAATTGAGTTTAATGTAAGCTTGGTGATTCTCTCTAGAGCAGCGGTTATCACCCTGTGTGTCGCAACCCCTTTAGGGGTCAAAACGACCCTTTCACAGAGGCTGCCCGATTCATAACAGTAGCAAAATTATAGTTATGAAGTAGCAACGAAAATAATTTCATGGTTGGGGTCACCACCACATGAGGAACTATTAAAGAGTCGCCACATTAGGAAGGTTGAGAACCACTGCTCTAGGGGGAGAGGGATTTTGTTGTGTGTTCCCATTTATATTTGTCCTCAAAAAAAAAAAAGTGAATTTGCACCTAGACCAAGCCATTTTATTCTCTCTTTTCAGAGTAAACTTGTGTAACGTAAAATTGTAACAGCTTTCTGTACAAAAGCTCAGGTTTGGAAGCAAAGAGGCAAAATGAACTGTATCCCTCTGCCCACCAAATCCAAGTTGTCCCTTTGAATTGCTTTTAAAACATTAGTTCATACTTTGTCATTTCATTGGGTTTTTTTCAGGGCTTGTAAGAGTACTTAGGTGTCCACTGCCTTTGTATGTCTTCTTTGGACTGGCTAGTGTGTGCTTTTAAAATTCCCTTTCCGTTTTCCAACTGTGTGGTGCCTTATTTTAGCGCTTTACTACATATGTACAGTACTTCAGTGATTTTTTAAAATACCTGTGTGGTAAAAGTACAGAAACTCGTATATTTTCAGTAGATGTTAGAATTGTGCCATATATAAACCACCCATTGCCATCCAGTCCATTCTGACTCCATGGCCACAAAGGGCAGAGTAGAGCTGCCTCTTTGGCTTCGGAGGCTGTCATACTGATGGGGGCAGGAAGCTTCATCCTACTTCTAAGGAGCAGCTGGTAGGTTTCAACTGCAACATTTTGGTTAGCAGCCCCTCTGCCTGAGTATCATGTTGATTTAAAATGACTTTTACCTTAGACTGTTTAAGCCACCAGACAGAAGATAAACAATTGTCAGTTATATCTGAAAGACTTGTTCTTTATTTCATGAGTAGTTCTTATTCGGAAATTTGGAAGTTAAACTTATGTAATGCTCTTCACTCACTACACAATTACTAAAAGGTTAATCCAGTACTTAGAAACTATGACATAAAATCCATTTGTGTTTTACACCTATTGTAATGTGTGTTACAGATGGCAGAAGATATTTTCATTTCACGTCTGGGGTAAAATTGCAACTTTTTTGAACAAGGTTTTCCTTACTATCATAGTCCTGTTGATTGTTCTGTTTCTAGGTAAGTGGTCGGTTCCTCTTGGAGGAAGCATGATTCTGGATTTTCTTCATGAATTGATCAGTTAATTAATAAAGTTGCTAGTGCTATTCATAAATTGGTACTCATAGGTTGATAACGTATAGAAGAGATATTGATCTAGTGATCCACAGATGGTAGCTGTTATTATTCTTAATGAACAAGCCCAAATTTCATCAAGTAAAGTGGTTCCTAACCTCTTTTGGTTCATACAGGTACTTTCTAAGTAGCTTACAAAAGCTATTGAACTTTTTTCTTTAATAAAAGATGGCATATATTCACACGTCCCTAAAATGATTAGTGTAGTCACAAGACTTTGATGCACACCCACATAATGCAGGTAAGGACGGTTGTAGTAATGGTTAAATTCAGGCGCTTTGAAGACAGCACGTCTATACTGCACCCTCTGAGTGTCCGTTCTTCCATTTCAAGTTGTAATAATATCTGTGTGAGCTGTATTAAGGTTTAAATGTAGTACACTCTCTCCTCACTTATCAATCTAGCTAGGTTCCAAAAACTGGATCATTATGCAAAAATAATGTTTTATAAAAATGAGGTTAAGCACAAAATGGAGGATGAGCACAGCATGTCCTAACTGCCAAATTACATCATTACATAACTGCCAAGCCACTGGAAATCATGGCCTAGCCAAGTGGACATTAACCTTAACTAACCATCGCAACCATTGTTACTCTAGCCTCGCGCCTAATCATTTCATTGCCACCAGACATTTGTCATTAATGCAAAAAATGTCAGGCAGCAGAACTGTTCTCATACATGCATTGTCAGGTAATGAGTTAGTTGATAAGTGAAAATAAGGTAAATGTATTAAAATGCATAACCCAGTTCTCAGAATTAAATGTTAATACTCATTGTGTTTTGTTTTGGTTTGTTTTCAAATAGCTAGATTCAGGGAAATTAGTGACTTGGTTAAAATTACCCTGCTACTTTCTGACACCTCTTACTTTTGATACACATCCCAAAGTATGTTTTCCCCAGAAGTTCCTTATAGTTGTTATGTTGTTAGTTAAAAAAGTTTCATAGGAGCCAAGTTGGGACCATGACACGGCTTTGTTGGAAAAATGTATTCCATGTTCCAACCTACTAACCTCTGAAATGGAATCCTCTTTGTAAAATTGGAAACATCTGGTATGAGAGGGTGTGATTATTGTGAAACAGGTAAGTAGTTGCCTTAGGATTTGTTCCAATGTTTGTCCTGCCTTCCAAAATGTCACTCATGGTACATTATTGCTGGTGGTAAAGATTAATTCTGGTGATATAAGAAATCACAATGAACAATTAGGAAAACAGGTCTCAACTCTGCTACCGTTGTAGGTAAATGACTTTTAGAGTGGTCATTTCATTGCTCTAAGGTTGGTTTTCTCACCTGTTGGAAAAAGGAGAGATGGTTATCATCCCTAGAGATTTTCTTGGCTGTGGAATATCACTTTGATCTTCTGATTCTAAATTAGCAGAATTTCTTCGGAGAGCTTTCACATAGCCATTTAAGGAAAGAGAGCTGTGGTCAGTGTTTTTTTGTTTGTTTGGTTGGTTTTTTCTGTTACAACTATTAGAAGTCAACTTAGGTAGGCTCGAGCCAAAGGAAGGAAGCCAAATTCCAGGGAGCAACTGGAACAGAAATGGAATTATCCTTCTTTTGTCTCTGCATTTCTCCTTGTGTCTACTTTTTCATATCTCTGCACTCTGGTGCTCTACCACCACCAGCCACAAGTTATTACAGCCCTAGACTTTCGCAAAGACTAAATAGCTATCTCCGACCCCAGCCCCATATAACATTTGTAAAACCTGTGGCAGAAATAGCACAAGGACTAGGCTATAAATGGAATAATACCAATGCAAAATTCCTCCTGCTTATGTTAAATGATAACAATGAAAGTAGAGTTTGATAACTAAAATACATATTATAATCAGCAGACCAATGATTTAAAAGAGCACAAGCAAGTAGAACTAAAATTATATCAACCCAAACCCACAGCCATCAATTCGATTCCCATTCATAATAATTTTAGAAAAGGTTTCTAAGGCTGTAAACCTTTATAAGTATAGGCAGTCTCATCTTTCTCCTGCATGGCAGCTGATGGGTTTGAACCACTGGCCTTGTGGTTATTAGCCCAATGCTTATCCCTTACTGCAGGCGTCCTCAAACTACGGCCCGAGGGCCAAATGCCGAGGACATTTATCTGACCCGCTGAGTGTTTTTGCCCCATTTGGTTTTTTACTTCAAAATAAGAAATGAGCATGTGCATAGGAATTTGTTCATAGTTTGTTTGTTTTTAAAACTATAGTCCAGCCCTCCAAAGGGTCTGAGAGACAGTGAACTGGCCCCTGTTTAAAAAGTTTGAGGACCCCTGCCTTAGTGTCACTACGGCACCATGTTGTTAAGTGCTGTGGAGTTGGTTCTGACCCCAGGCACAATAGAACAACCACTGCCAGGTCTGGTGTCATCCACACTGTGGTTGAGCCTGTTGCTGCAGCCACTGTGTCAGTCCATCTCTTGAAGGACCTTCCTCTCTTTCGCTGCCTACCTACTCTACCAAACGTGATGTCCTTCTCCAGGGACTGGTCTTCCACTGAGGAGTTAAAAAGAAATTATAAAAATGATTGGATTAACCCTCAAGATGTTGAGTAATTATTTCTAAATTGTCTGTAGTCCTGCTGTTGGTCTGACTGTTGGATCAACAACTGAGTAAGGTATATCAAAAAGTAGTAACAAAGGAACAAAAACCATGGGACAAACAGCAACATCTTAAACCCAAGCTCCATCATAGCAATAAGTATTTAAATATATAGTTGTATTAAAATTTAAAATGTTAAAGTGGGTTAAAGACACCAGTTAAAATGTGATGCTTATCAGGCTGGATAAAAAGGCAAAAGCCAACTCCAAATTAAATACAAGAGATGTCCTTTAAAGATTAAGACACAGAGAGAATGCTAGTGGAAGGATGAAAAAAGATTTGCCCAACAAGAAGCAATGAATCAGAAAGCCAGTGTGGCTCATGTTACGACCATAAAAAGTGGACTGTAAGACACAGCGTATCGCCAGTGCTGAAGAACGTCTCGTAAAATGGCCAGTTCAGCAGGACTCACTCACTGCCATGGAGTCAGTGCTGACTTATAGGGACTCCTTGTAGATTTCTTAGACAGTAACTATTTATGGAAGCAGAAAAGCGTAGTTTTTCTCCCTAGGAGCTGCTGCTGATTTCAGACTGTCAGCCATACGGATCGGATCGAAGCACCACATGTAACCACTAACACCATCAGGGCAGATTCATCAGGAAGACAGTCCTCAATGTACATGGACCTAATAGCAGAGTTTCGAAATTTATTAAGCAAAAACTTTTTTTTAGGTTTTAAAGGAAAAATATATAAATTCATAATCATGATGGGAGATTTTGACATCTCTGAATAATTGATGGCACAATTAGGACAAAAGTAGGAATGTAGACATTTTTAGAATACTTAACAGCCATAGAATAATATTGTGTACTATATATATCATATACTATACTTGGGGCTTTAAAAAAGTCTCAGTAATTATAAAAGATTGGCAACATCAGACTGTGTAAAGTAAAAATAATAACTTTCTGGAGCCTCCACCCTTGTAAAAATAGTGGCAAGATCATAAGCTCTATCTAGCCAGAAGAAGAAAGAATTACCATCAGCATCAACCCAGGCTGATGTGATTCCTGGGAGGCCAAGGTCAGAATGCCTCCACCCTCCAAACCTTTTACCAATTCTGACACTAATCATCCCTTTGCCCCATTCTACTTCTGTACTGGATTAGATCATTGTACTGGCCATATTCACAATTAGGAGGTTTCTTAGGGAAGGTTGCTCAAGATACAATTCTTAGATCCACACGGCCTCTTCCAGCCGTGCCTACAGGCACTCTCTAGCAGTCAGCCACACAGCCCTTTGGCCTGTGCCATGATAGGGCAAGTGGCACAAAGCTTTTTTAGTTCTGCCAATGATGTTCCTAGTGGTGCCCCATTCAACCAGTAAGTGTCAGCTGCAAGAAGCTTAGTGCTAATTCAGGACTCAGCAAACCTTACTCCCCATAAAGTGCTCAGAGGCACACCACTCTACCAGCAAGCGTCCTGCCCGACACCCACTGCTCTGGACTTGCTCATCTCCTCGCTCTGCTCCTGCCACTTCCCTGCCACTGCTTCTCACCATTCCTCGCAATCTCTGATGTCGCACCCTCTCTCAGGCCCAGAGGGCACACTACTCCTGGCTCTTCTTTCTTGTTGCCAGTGAAATTCCTCTCTTTCTATCCAGGGCTTGCTGTAAACCAAGTGGAATGGCAAACTGCCCAGTCCTCACATTAGGGCTCTGTGCACCTTTTCTGCCTCATTACTAAGCTGTCCAATCCCCTAGGTGGGCTACAAGCACTTCACATTTGCATAGTCTCACCCAGTCATTTTGTGTCACGTATAACGACTGGTCAGAAAGGCCCTATCAGATAACTAAGGGCAGTGCACCACATATTTGACATTAGACAACACGCTTGTCAAGAACCTGTGAGTGAATAAAGAAATCACATGGGGGGAAAATTTTTATGAGCAGATTAGGTTAATTTTAACCTTTTTTCCCCCCAAATGGTAAAAACTGTGTAACAAAACATTTGTGAATCAGCTGTGCTATTTAGTGATAGCCGTTGCATTAATCATTGATGTCCAGGCATCACCCATCTAGAAAATATTTTTAACTGAATGATAAAAATACATCAAACCTTGTGTACTCACACTAAACTACTGCAATGAGGCAAAAAGTTTCAAAATATCTCAAGCTTAAGAAAATTTACCATTTTTAAAAAATGTTAGCAAAGCATGACTCAAAGGTGATTTTCTCTTTCTGATAAATGGCATTCTATGAACATCCTAGAGCAGGCGTCCTTCAACTACGGCCCACGGGCCACATACGCCCCCCACCCCCCAAGGACATTTATTTGGCCCGCCAGGTGTTTTTGCCCCGTTTGTTTTTTTACTTCAAAATAAGATATGTGCAGTGTGCATAGAAATTTGTTCATAGTTTTTTTTAAAAAAAACTGTAGTCCGGCCCTCCAACAGGTCTGAGGAACAGTGAACTGGCCCCCCTGTTTAAAAAGTTTGAAGACCCATGATCTAGAGCTATCATCAATGAAAGTAAATATTGAAAACTTCCCCAATAAGAGTTAGAATGCTCTTACTGTTTTTATTTACCTAAGTAAAAGTTTTCAACCAGGAAAAAGAAGAAAATGGCATAAATATTTCAAAAAAGGAAGTACCAGATATACTTGTGTATAAGCCGCATTTTTCAGCACACTTTTTATGCATTTTTTGCGGTTAAAATTAGGTACAGCCTAATTATGAGCAGCCAACAATTAGGAAAAGAATTCTCAATTCCTTTAATAAGAACAAGCAGCTTAAAAACTTTAGAAATTTAATAAAAACCATGTCAGATCTCTACAATGAAAACTACAAGAATGTTGATTGAAAAAATCTCAGAAAACCTAAGTGAGATATTTTCATCTGGAAAATTATTGCAATTGTTATTCGTTAAAGTCTTTAATGAAAGAGTACAGAAATATATAGTAGTTATTGAGTTGCATGCAATAAATGACCATTTCTTAGTATAAAAAATTGCAGGCAAATAAAAAGACAATCCAATTAAAAAGGCAAAGGACCTGAGTGGAATTTCTTCAAAGGAAATAGACAAGTCGCCGATGGTCATGTGCAAAGATGCTCAGCATTATTAGCCAACAGGGAAATGCAAATCAAAGCCACTTCACTAGGGTGTGTCTCTTCACACTAGGATACTGTAATAAAGAAGATAGTGTTGGCAGGAATGAAAGTCCCATAGGGTGCTGGTAGGAATAAAATGGTACAGCTCCTTTGATAAGCAGTTCAGAGCCCCTCAAAAAGTGTCCCTGTTGCCCAGCAGTTATGTTCATCAGATGCTTATGCCAAGGAAAGCAGAAACGTGCAGGTCCAAATGTGTCTGGAAATGTTGATCGCATTTGTAAGAGCCAAAACGTGGTGGAACTGTTCAAGTTTCTGTTCGTTGATAAATGTATAAATTATGGGTACATTATACAATGCAATAGTTCTGTCATTAGAAAAAAATCAATGAAGTACTAATATGTACTACAGAGATCTATTCTTGAATGTTAGATTGTAATAAATAGTTCAGACATAAAAGGCTGAATTTTGTATGATTCCATTAATTTAAAAAGTCCAATACTAGAGACAGTGCTTGGTCATACTTCCATTGGCCTTTGAGGCGTCTAAGGCCACTCCTTTCCCTAAGGCACACGAGAATTCCGTGACTAAAAGTACACTAAATATAGTTGCTACTGAACTGAAATCTAGTTTCCACATGGTCTCCTCCATCTGATACTTAAACCAGAACAGAAAACTGTAAAGGAGTAGCTATCAGCATTTCCAGCGGAGCAGATGGCATCCACGTTATCAGTGGGGCTAGTGATGCCACCACAGGTCAGAACCCAACTTTGCACGCACATGCTAGTGGGAATCCCAAGAGTCTGGTACCCCGCTAGTGCACAGTAATTTAAAGTAGAGATAATGAAGTGCTAGTAGAGTTAGAGAAGTAGATTGTGATGTGTGATGGCCTACAGTTGCTGCTGAATTGTAGCCAGTGTAAGGGACTGTTAGTTTGTCTTGAGTCGTGTCTATCATTGTTAAGGACTGAAGAAATACAGTATTTTTTGACATTTACTACTTGTATCCATTTACAAAGAATGATACCCTCCCAAATTATTTGAAAAAGCCCCCATTATTACAAAGTTGTTAGTTACTCTTAAAACTACTTCCAATTGTTTTCTTTAAACTTGATTTATTTTGCTATTGTTGATAAGGTACACAGCAAAATGTATACCAGTTCAAGTTTCTCCATGTATATCATTTAGTGGCATTGATTATTCTGCATAAGATTCCTAGCTAACCTTTCGAGTTGCTGTTGTCAGTTTGATCCCATATATGAGACAGTTCTTAGAAGCTTGGTGCACAAGGTAGATCTTTTTTATTAGTTGAGCTACACTATTCAGTATGTGGAACACTTAAAGAGATGTTTTTGATTTAAAGTTTAAGGATTATCTCGGGGCACTGGTTCGGCCACCCTCCCTGGCTCCAGGAAGTCTTAATTTTGCATTTTACTGCTTTTTGATCAGGATTCTTAAATGGAATCTTTGATCAAAATGTTCAATGGTGGTGATTGTGTGATATTTCATTCCTATTGTTCCATGGTAAAGTAGGCAGTTGTTCATGGAGGCAATCAGCCAGATAGTCCATGTTGTTAAAGTGCTGTTGTGTTGGTTCTGCTCCATAATGACCCTCTGGTGCAACAACTGAACACAGGCGTGACTGCGATGGTGACAGAGGGATTTGGAACTGTTCCATTCTGTTGTACAAATCAGGGTCGTTATGAGCCACTTTGCCAATTGATTTCCCTTTCCTCTACCTGACTCCCTGCCTCTGTTGTTCCACATTAATAGAGACCAATTGTTGTGTCTTGGATGCCCACTTGCAAGCTTTCACGACCCCAGGCGCTAACCTGTGAACTAGGAAGTAAAACAGAAACAATAAACCTATTAGGCTACATAACTGACATGTAGTAACCCTCTAAACTAAGGAACCAAGTCTCCGTGAAGTGGTATATTCGCTGCCTCAGCAGTTACTCTTCGTTCCTTCTCATTGGTCCTTGTTATAAGTGTGTCTGTCACATAACTTTTGCCATTCACCTTTTTGCAGATGTGGTTTATTGGCACTAACTAAAACTGTCCGCTGAGCAACCCTTCCCTTATCAGTGAGATCTCCTTCATCACTGCTACTCCCTTCCCCCACCCCTTCCTCCAGGCCCAGTAACCACTGTAAACTCTGTTCTCACCTTTTAATGTGAGGCCATAAAATATCTGTCTTTTGTAATTGACTTAATTTGTTGAGCATGATATCTTCAAGCTCTATCGATAGAGTAGTGCATGCGTATCAGGACTTTATCTCTCCTACTGATTGAACAGTGTACTCCATTTTATGGATGTACCACATCTGTGTCTCTCTTCATCTGTTGATGGACATTTGAGTTGTTTGTATCTTGGCTATTGTGCCTAGTGCTGCCAACGTTGATGTGTGTGTCTCCTTGCTGAGTCTGCTTTCAGGTGTTTTAGGTGTACAGCTAGCGAGGAATGAAATTGCTGGGTCTTATGGTAGTTGTACTTTTAATGTGGGGAGGACCTGCCTACTGATTTCCACAGCAGCTGTAGCATTTTGCAATCTCACCAGCCATGGGTGAGAGTCCCAGCTTCCCCCACTTTCTTGCCAACTTTTGTCCTGTTCTGTTTTGTTTTTCATCCTGGTCATCCTAATGGGAGTGTAATGGTAATCTTAGTGTGGTCTTGCAACCATTTCACTGTCTTTGGTGAAATGTCTATTCAGGTTCTTTGCCCATTTTAGGATTGAGATCTTTGTCTTTTTGTGTTTAAATGACTAAATTATATATATTTTTTGATAATTGGATTCTTGTCAGATAATGTGGTTTCCAATGATATTCTCCCAGCCAGTCGATTGTCTTTTCACTGTTTGGGTAAAGTCTTTTGGTAAGCACAACTTTTTAATTCTTATGAGGTCCCATTTAATTTGTCTGTTGTTTGTGTTTTGGTTGTCATATTGGATAACCCATTGTTGAAAGCTACTCCTGACAGCACCGCCTCTGCTTATTTTAAGAATTTTAGGGTTTTTGTTGCCCATTTAGGTCCTTATTTTATTTTTAATTGTTTTTTGTATAGGGTTCTATTTTGTTTTTGTGTATGTAGAAATCCAATTTTCTCACCAGCCTTTACTGAAGAGATTCTCCTTTCCCCACCAAATGCACTTAGCACTCTTGTCAAATATCAGCTGAGCTTGATGCATAAGTTAATTTTTAGACAATTGTATTCCATTAGTCTATGTATCTAGTGTACCATTACCAGGCTGTTTTTATCACCATGGCTTTATAGTGTATTTTAATGCTTTCCCTTTTTAAGGATAATTTTGCATTCTTACAAGCTAAAAGTAATGTTTCCCCTCCCCCCTCTCTTTCTTCCTCATAGATGCTGTAAGAGAAATCAGAAAATACTCCTTTGCTCACAGCATGGAGAAGAGTTCAGCCGGTAGACATAATGCCTATGATCATACACAGATGAAACTTTTTAGGTCTCAAAGAAATCTTTACATTTCTGGATTTTCATTATTTTTTTGGCTGTAAGTAACAGGGGTAAAAAAGAAAGGAAGAAGCCCATGTTATAAACAAGATACCTCCCTCTCTCTCCCCTTTCCTTACCTAAACTATAGGTGCTTTTATCTTCTGTGGTTGCTAGTATATCAGTATCTTCACAAAAGACCGCAGATGACATACCTAAATAATAAACAATAGTTAATCTTTGTGGGTTTGATAGGTGGTAAAGCCTGCAGATCTGGTCCCTGCCTTTCTTGAACCTTGTCTCAAAACTGTTCTTCCCACATGCATGGCGTTCTACCAACATTGACCTTCGGCTTCTTCCCTCCTTGCAGCAGATCCTTCCGGAGCTCCTTCCTACTTCAGGGCCTTACACAGTTTATCCTGCTGCCCCTTTCTCAGAGAAGCCCCGTGTCTTAGTTACGTGGGTGGCTTTAACAAATTCATATTTTCACAGTTTAAGAAGCTGGAAGTCTGACCTCAGAGAGCTACCTTACTATGTGTTTGGCTCTGAAAAGATGATCCTTGTCTTTTGAGCTCATGCTCCTGTGGTGTCTTCATGTTGCATTGCATCTTTCTTCCCTCGTCTCTGCGTTTCTTGCTTGCTTGCTTGCTTCTCAAATCTCAGAAAAAGATTGATTAAGGATAGACCCTATACATTAGCATAATAAGCATAGAATTTTCCCTGATGGCATACAGGTTAGGATTTACAACATAGGTTTTTGGGGAACACATTTCAATCCACACCACCTGTCTTCGTTTCCCAGCACTATAATAACCAACCCTGACTGAGGTACCACCTTTTTGTCACCATCACTCCCCAAAAGAAGTCATTTCCTGTTGCATATAAACCCATATGTTTTGTTTTCTTTTTGTAATCATTTTATTAGGGGCTCATACAACTCTTATCACAATCCATACATACATCCATTGTGTCAAGCACATTTGTACATTCATTGCCCTCATCATTCTCACAACATTTGCTCTCCACCTAAGCCCCTGGCATCAGCTCCTCATCCCCTGCCCCCCCTTTACCCGCCCCCCAAACTGGTATGTTTTCTTTCTGGCATCATTAACCGGGGAAAACAAAAAACCACTGCCAGTGAATGTTATAAAACCTTATATCAATAAGGTTTCCAAGCTTATCAATCTGTGGGAGTAAGCCGCCTTACTTTCTCTTAAGGAACAGCTGTTGAGTTTGAGCCGTTGACCTTGTGGTTAGTTGCCTCATACCTACCACCACCCCCCCCCACCCCCCCCCCGTCATTCACTCATTTTCTCTCATCAAGTGGATTCCAACCCATAATGACCGTATAGGACAGGGTGGAAAAACCCATGTGTTTCCAAAACTCACTCTTCACAGGTGTAAAAAGCCACATCTTCCCCACAACCAGTCTTTCACAGTTGTAGTTAATACTGTAATCCACACCACCTCCAAGTAGCATCTAAACCCGTGAGGCTGTGTCTTCTGCTGTGTCCTCAGTACCTAGAACAGGCCTTTGACTCAGAGCAACCCTTCGTGGTCTTCCAAGACTGTAAATCTTTACGGGGGCAGATAGCCTCACATTTCTCCTAAAGATTGACTGGTGGGTTTGAATCCTCTTTAAATAGAAAATGTTGAGCTAAAAATCAAACAAATGAAAGAAAAAAACCAACCCCCTCACTGCCCTTGAGTTGATGCCAACTCATAGTGACCCCATAAGACAGGGTAGAACTGTCCTTGTGGGGTTCTGAGAGCCTGCTCTTTTTCGTGCGAAGAAGCTGGTAGTTTTGAACTACTGGCCTTGCCGATTGCAGCCCAGTCTGTAATCACTACACCACAAGGGGTTAGCCAAAAAGTGATTTCTTTCTGGCTCTGTCACGCCCTCTGAAATATTCCTGAAACGCTCCTCTGGGTGTCCAAACTCTGCAGACTTTTACAAGGAAAATAATTATACCACTAAGCACCGATTTTATTTTTCAAATGCTAGTCTGCTAAAAAAGATTCCAATGGAATGAAACACAGCTTTGTTTTCACTGTGAAACTTAGATTTTAAAAAAATATATTTTAATCATACCTTACCTAAGACAAATCCTTTGAAAATGACTTAAAAATTGCATTCTCTGATGATTAGTTATACATTAATTGGATTTTTTTGCACCCCTCCCCCCTTTAGAGTGTTGAGACGTCTGGTTAGTCTCATTACTCAACTGGCCAAAGAATTGTCAGCCAAAGGAGTACTTAAAATTCAAACAGATAATACCAACAAGGCTGCCAAAAAATTCATGGAAGAGAATGAAAAACTAAAACAGGTATTTTAATTTCTTTCAGAATTTTGGGTTGGGTGAATGTCATTGGTATTCCCAAGGCGTGGCTTATTATTTTTCAGCAGCAAACAGAGCATTTCTCATTCCAGAAGTATATGTAGAAAATGTCCATAGATAACAGTATTGTTCAGTGGAATGATTATTTCAAGAGTATAGATGTGCTTGTTCCTACAGTTCCCTTTCGTAATAGATTAAATGCCATTTGGATTTCATGTGACTTGAGAAAAAAAATTGGTATTCTGGGACTATGAATTTTAAAATTCATTTTTCACCATTAATCTAAAGCAAGTCTGTAAAAACGTAGGTTGTTAGTCCCTTTTCAGATAAATCTTAGAATAGAAAGGTAATTGGTTTTAGAGCAGGGATTCCACATGTATTAAAAACCTTTAATTTAGGTTTTTTATATATATAATTATATAACAATTTTTATTGCATGTTAGGTGGGGATAATTTGGTATTGACAGCCTTTGAGAAGCTCAGTCTGCCCTTCTGCCATTCACATAGATGCATCAGGTAGTGAAATTTCCTCCCACTGAATAAGTAAAAGAATGAATGTAAAGCCCGAAGAGATAAAATTACTCTGGGTTTTTATTTTTCAGGTTTAAAATTCAAGAGTCATATTTCATAGCTTGAATTCTTTCAATTCATAACCCCCAAATCTTACTGCTATCTAGTCATTATTAATGCATAATGATCTGCTCTGTAAACCTCCTTTGTTGGGTAAAGAACAACGTAGAGCTGGTCCTTAGGATTTGTCAGAGTAGATCTTTACCAGCGTAGATAGCCTCATTTTCCTCCCACAGAGCTGCTAGTGGGTTTGAATTGGTAACTCTGTGGTTAGCACCCTGATGCTTTGCCCACAGTGCTACCAAAGCTCCTATTAAATACCTTAAGTTTTTGCTAATTATGCTTCTTAGAACAAGGTTATTAATAAATGGAACCGTTCAGAAATGAAATTTTAAAGAAAGCATCCCAAAAATGAGCAGTAAGATCCCTCCCCCCCCCACCCATTATAAGTTAAAATATAATTGGCATTACCTATTATCAAGTTGTGCTAACGTCAAAAGTATTGAGTTGACAATAGAGAGGTAGACTATGTATCTAAGAACTAAAGCCTGGCCTCTTTTAAGAAGTATGTGCATCTGCCTTAAAAATGATCCAGCTTTTCTTGTTAGGTGCTGTAGATTCGTTTCTAATCAAAGGAATCCCATTTTTACAGAGTAGAACTCCATTGGGTTTCCTGAACTGCAATCTTCCTTCTTTTTCCTCCCCTATTTTATAATATGAATACCTCTTTATATTATTTCCAGGGTTTTTTTAATGATGAATTTGGTGAAAGTTTACAGAGCAGATCAGTTTTTCATTCAATAGTTCACTGTATTTGTGATGCAGCGATTTACTTGATATGGTGCTTCTAGCCATAGTCTTTTTAAGTGTGTATAAATGAGCCCTCTCAGATGCATAAACAGAGGAGTTGATTCCCATCAAGAAAGAAGAGTTAGGATTAGAGAATGTCATTTGGACCCCTAGATCCTTGTACACTGAACCACCTCAATCCTGGAGAGTTGTGTTAACAGGAGAGTACTAGCAGAGAATCAGTAGGAGCAGAGAGCTCTCTGCCCCCAAAGCTAGTAAAACTAAAGGGCCTTCAGGTAAGAGGCTCCTTACAGAGGGCCTCCAGGCTAGATTTGCTGACCCACAGAGCTAGAGCTTAGCACTTTTAAGGGAGACTTACAGCAAGTGGAGAATGCCCTTTGGGCACAAACCAACAGCTCTTACAGTTTTGTAACATTGGTGTGCTGCTTCCGTGTGGGCTTTGTTGCTTCTGGGCTAGATGGCCGCTTGTTTGCTTTCAAGCCTTTAAGTCCCCAGACGCTACATCTCTCAGTAGCCAGGCACCATCAGCCTTCTTCACCACACTTGCTTATGCACACCTTGTCTTCAGCGTTTATGTGAGGAAGGTGATCACACAATGAGAACACCAACATGGGTGATCATGAAGGTCAGAGGAGACCAGGTCTCAACAAAGGCGGTGGGGGGGGGGGTCACATCACCGTGAATGAGGGGGACTGTGTGATAGGGACCAAATGCCCATCTGTAGACAGCTGGATATCCCTTGCAGAGGGGTAGTGGGGAGGAGATGAGTCACTCAGGGTTCAGTGTAGCAACAATGAAACTCAAAACTCAAAACCTCCCCTCCCAATTGTCATGACCCCAATTCTACCTTGCGGACCTGGATATACCAGAGGATGTACAGCGGTGCAGTAGGGATCTGGAAACACAGAGAATCTAGGACAGATGAACCCCTCAACACCCGCGGTGGGAGTGGCGACACCAGGATGGAAGGGAGTATAGAAAGGGAGAACTGATCTTGGAGATCTGTGTGTAACCTCCTCTGGGAGATGGGCAATGGGAAGGTGGGTGAGGGGAGACGATGGGCAGTGTAAGATAAGATAAAATAATTATTTATAAACTATTAAGGGGGGAGCGGGGAGTGAGGGGGGGGGAAGGAAACCGAGCTGATTCCAGGAACCCAAGTGGAAAGCGAATTTTGAGAATGACGAGTGCAACAAATGTGTAAGGGTGCTTTGCTCAATTGATGTATGTATGGATTGTGATAAGAGTTGTATGAGCCCCAATAAAGAGATTTATTTTAAAAAAATTTTAAATTAAAAATGAATGTTTATGAATAAATGAACAAAATAGCCCACAAAAAAAAGTTTTGTGACATTGTCCGGGAAGGCTAGCTAAGAAGCTGATGTGACTAAGGAGCAGAGGACCAAAGAGAAGTAAGTGTACTTGCAGGCATGGATGGCTGAGCACAGACTGTCTTGAATGATGAACTATCTTTTCTTTTTTATTTAATACTTTTATTGGGGGCTCTTATATCTCTTATCACAATCCATACCTTCATGCGCAGTGTTGACACGTATATTTTACAGTAAAGCCTACAAAGATAAATACTTGCCATGTGCCAGGTACTGGAAGAAGCATGGTGCTTAGTTCCATCCCTGAGTGCTATCCACTTGTGATCGGAAGAAATTGGAATATAGAAAACTTCTTTCATTTTTCTTAATTCTTTTCTGCAACATTCCCTAGAGTGTGCTCCCTGAAGCTCTAGTTTCTGAAACAAAACAGTCTTTCTTTCACTATAAAAGTTTGGAAAATATTCAAACTACCACCATATCCTGAGGACATGCATGATATATTAAAAACAAAAATTCTGAGGAATCCTACAGAAAAGATATTTCTTGAGCTCTAGGTCACTTAGCATTTACTGATTTTCTATATTGCTTCCCATCCTTTGTCTCTTTCCATCTTTAGTCTTTATTCTCTCTCTTTGTTTATATCATTTTATTAGGGAGAATGATGAACTGTATCTGGAGTTTCTGTGAACTTCCCTGATAACCCCATAATCGGTATGGTCTAGAACTTCTGTGTGGCAATTGCATTGAATTATAGAGCAGAGAAGTAGAGAGTATTGTGGAAGTGATCATTGATGTCAGAATTGGTATTTTAAAAAAAGTTGAAGGAGGAAGTGTGCATGACCTTTACCTCTCAGGATTGTCCTTCCTCCTTGTGAAGTCAAGAGAAGTCAGGTGTGGGCCCCATACCAATTTTACCATCTAGTACCTTGCACCTTCGCTGAATTTGATTATTTCGCTGAAAGTTGTAATAGCTTTTTTTTACTTTAGAATGTACTTGAGCAACACTTTAAGATTCAGTAGAAGTTATTCCTTTAGTCTTTAATTTGAAAGTGTTTAAAGACAAATTTTTCGTAGAAGCAAACACTTCCATTTGCTTAGGGTGACCCTTTTAAAATGGTATTTCTTTTTTTTATTATTAAAAGATTATTTTATTGGGGCTCTTGCAACTCTTACAACAATCCATATATCAATTGTATCAGGCATATTTGTACATATGTTGCCATCGTTCTTTACTAGACATTTCTATTGAGCCCTTGGTATCAGCTCCTCTCCCCACCCCCACACACTAATAGCTTTCTTGTGAAGTCCTTGGGGCCTTTTATATGTAGAGAGGCATGTCATCTACTAAAGGGCATCATTTTACTTTTTCCTTTCTGGTTGGAATAGGTTGGATTGTTTTGTCTATGCTTTGGAAAGAATTTCTAGTACACTGTTAAATAACTGGCAAAAATGTTCATCTTTGTCATCTTAAAACAAAGGGAATATAAGGGAATAAGTTTTCAGTTTTTTTACCATTGTGTTAGCAAGTAGATTTCTCATAGATGCCTTTTATCACGCCTTTAGCATTGTTAAAGAAGGTCCCTTCTATTCCTTGTTTAAGTGTTCCTTTTGTGTCTGGGTGTTTACATTCATCAAATGACTTTTCTATATTACTTGAAATAATTACGTGGTTTTTCTTTGTTCTGCTAATAGTGTGTCACATTGATTGTTTGTCTAATGTTGAAACACTCATGCATTCCTAGGATAAACCCACTTGGTCGTGGTGTTTTCGCAGTTCAAAGTGCCATGGGGTTTGATTTGCTGTTGTTTGTAGTTTGCATTTATGTTAGTATAAAGGGTGCCAGTGTGTAGTTTTGTTATGGTATGTTTGGTATTGATGCAGGACACAGTTGCCCTCATATGATGTTAGGAAGTGTTTATTCTTTAGGAGCAGATTTGGAATAAGATTAGTATTCTTCTTTAAATGCTTCTTAGTACTCACCAGCAAATCCATTTGGTTCTAGACTTTTCTTTGTTGGGTGTTCTTTTTGTTTGTTTTCAATAGTTTTATTGGGCAACTACTTCACATATCATACTACTTAATTGTTTAATTAAAACACAGTCATAACAATATAACAAAACTCCAGCAAAATGACTAGACAAAACATAGGAACACCTCTATCAAAGGGAAAGCAGAAAAGAATTAAAAACTGGAATGACTTTAAAATGAGCCAAAGGGAAAGCAAATGATAGGGTGTTACATTTTAATGATAGGGTATTAACATTTTAACCTACCGGAAGCTACATCTGCCATACTGACTTTGCATTGTTCTTTGTCTGATAGGGCTATTCCTATCTTTTAACTATGGTCAGAAGAGATTCACCTAGGACATAATCCTGATGAGTAGATTTCGGGCTTCCACTGTTGTCCACTGTTGGTTTTCCTGTTGGTGCTTGCCAGTCAGTTCTGACTCACAGTGAGCCATGCACAACAAAACAAAACACTGTGCGGTCCTGTGCCATGCTCGCAGTTGTTCCTTTGCTTGAGCCCATTGTTGCAACAACTGTGTCAATCCGTCTCATTGAAGGTCTTCTGTTTTTGCCGCCTCTCCACTTTACCACACATGATGTGCTTCTCCAGAGAATGGTCTCTCCTGACAACATGTCCAAAGGATGTAAGATAAAATCTTGCATTCCTTGTCTCTAAGGAGCACTCTGGCCTTATTTCTTCCAATACACATTTGTTTGTCCTTTTGGCTGTCCATGATAACTTTCAATGTTCTTCGGCACCACACAATTCAAATACATCAGTTATTCCTTTTTTTGTCATTATGTATTATAAAATATTAATTCTAATGACAAATCAATGAAATTTTGTCCTTTTTCATGATCATTTCATTAGGGGCTCATACAACTCTTATCACAATCCATACATACATCAGTTGTGCAAAGCACATTTATACATTCATTGCCCTCATCATTCTTAAAACATTTGCTCTCCACTTAAGCCCCTGGCATCAGCTCCTCATTTTTGCCCCCCCCCCGTTCCCCCTTCCCTCATGAACCCTTGATAATTTATAAATTTTTATTTTATCATATCTTACACTGTACGACATCTCCCTTCACCCACATTTCTGTTGCCCGTCTACTAGGGAGGGTGTTATATGTAGATTTCTGTAATCGGTTCCTCCTTTCCACCCCACCCTCCCTCTACCCTCCTGGTATCGCCACTCTCACCACTGGTCCTGAAGGGATCATCCGCCCTGGATTCCCTGTGTTTCCAGTTCCTGTCTATACCAGTGTACATCCTCTGGTCTAGCCAGATTTGTAACCTAGAAGAAAGTTGTATGTTTCTTCGTTGCTACACTGCACCCTGATTGGTTCGTGTCCTCCCCAAGACCCGCATCAATCATTCTTTGTCCAATTTTCACATGCATATGAGGCGATTGAAAACATGATGGTCCTCAAAGTAACATCCTTCCTCTTCAGTACTCTAAAGAGGTCTTTTACAAGAGATATACCCAATGCAATCCATCGTTTGCTCCCCTGACTGCTCTTCCATGAGCATTGACTGCGGCCAAGCAACACAAAATCCTTGACTTTAACCTTTTCTCCATTTATCACGATGCTTCCTATTGGTTCAATTGTGAGAATTTTTGTCTTCTGTACATTGATTTGTAATCCATACTGAAAACTGCAGTCCTTGATCTTCAGCAAGTGCTTCAAGTCATTCTTACTTTCAGCTAGCAAGGTTATGTCATCTGTATATTGCATATTGTTAGCAAGTCTTCCTCCAGTCCTGATGCCATACTGTTCTTCCTATAATCTCCCTTCTCTGATGATTTGCTCAGCATACAGATTGAGTAAGAATGGTGAGAGGAGACAACCTTGACACACTCCTTACCTCTTTTAAATCATGCAGTAGTCTCTTGATGCCTTCACACAACTGCTTCTTCATCCATGTACAGTTCCACAGGAGCACCAGGAAGTGTTCTTCTCAATGTTATCTGTAGTTTGTTTTGATCCATACAGTCAACTGCCTTGGCATAGTCAAGAAACCACAAGTAGATCTTTCTGGTAGTCTCTGCTTTCAACCTAGATCCATCTGCTATCATCAATGTCCTCCTGTTCCATGCCCTCTTCTGAATCTGGCCTGAATTTCTGGCAGCTCCCTGTCAACATATTGCTGCAACTTTTGTTGGATGATCTTCAGCACAGTAATACTTGTATGTGATACCAATGATATGGTTCTATAGTGCTGTAGTTTTAACATTCTGTTGGTTCACCATTCTTGGGAATGAGCACAGATATGGATCTCTTCCAGTCACTTGGCCAAGTAGCTGCCCTCCAAATTTGCTGGCGTAGATAAGTGAGTGCTTCCAGTACTTCATCAGCTTGTTGAAATGTTTCAGTTGGTATTTCATCAATTCCTGCAGCCCAGTTTTTGGATAATGCATCTGGTGCACCTTGAACTTCTTCCTTCAGCACCATTGGTTCTTCCTCATATGCTGCCTCCGGAAGCGATTACTGTCGCCGCGTTCCTTTGGCGCAGTGACTGTCTTCTCTCCATGCTCTTTTGATGCTTCCTGCTTGACTCAGTCTCCCCCAGAATCAGAATTGCAACTTAAGCCTCGAATTGTTTCCTGAGTTCTTTCAGCTTAAGATATGCTGATTTAAGATAGGTTCTTCCTTTTTTGTTTTCTAACTCTAGATCTTTGCATAGTTTATTATAACATTTGACTTTTTCTTTTCTAGGTGTCCTTTGACATTTTTTTGTTCAGCTTTTTGACTTGATTATTTCTTCCATTTGCCTTAGCTGCTCTAAGATTAAGTGCAGGTTTCATAGTCTCCTGTCTTTTTAATGACCTTTAGGTTTCTTCGTGAATGATGGTCTTCTTGTCTTCCCACAGCTCATCAGGTCGTTTGTCATTAGTGTTCAGTGCAGCACATCTGTTCTTAGATGATTTTGAAATTCACATGGGATAGACTCAGTGTTCTACTTTTGCTCTCGTGGACATGTTTTGATTTTCTTCAGCCGAATTTACATAAGAAATTCACGGTTGATTGTGTGTTCCACAGTCAGCTCCTGACCTGGTTTTAGCTGCTGATACTGAGCTTCTCCATAGTGCCTTCCCACAGATGTAGTCAGTTTAATTTCTGTGTATTCCGTCTGGAGAAGTCCCTGTGTATGTCTTTGGTGCTATTGAAAAAGGGTATTTGCTCAGAACAATTCATTGGTCTTACAAAATTTTATCATGCAATTTCCAGCTGTGTTTATTTCACCAAGTACATAATTTTCAATGACTGTTCTTTCCTCATTGTTTCCAACGTTTTGCATTACAGTCATCAATAATTATCTAGTCATTGATAACCTTCTGCAAACTAGATGGTCACAATTTAAGGTTTGATACCATTACTTCCTTTGTATTTAGGTTTTATTATTTACAGTATTTGCATCACACAGGTTGGTGTGCTTCTTCCATTTGGGTTTAGTTGATACCTCACTTAGGTGGCTGCTTGTTTGAAGACAAGCCTTGAAGACCTCAGACACTATTTTTTCTGATAGTTAGGCACTATCTGGTTTCTCCACCTCACTTTGCTAAAGCCCCATATCTTCAGTGGTCTCTTTGTAAGGAGAAGCATTAAGCAGGTATAGGTCATAGATCTAATTATTCTTAGATTGGGACTAGAATAAAATGCAATCCCCAAATCCATTCATATGTCTATGGTCTATATATATATCTGGTTCATTCTAGAAATGTTATTTTATGATACAAACCATTATAAATAATCTCCCATTGGCATAAGATTATTCTATCGATAATGTCATTAATTTAGCCAATATAGAATTTAAAACACTGTTGAGAAGGGATATTATACAATTATAGGCTGGCTTCAGACTACAGTACATGAATTGTTGACTTACACAGATTAAACTCTTAAAGTGACAGGAAACCATTTATACAAATAGAGGGGGTTGGTGATAGGGCAAATTTTCAGTAACACTCATTTGTAAAGGCAGGACCATGCTTATAAGATTAGTACATGTGATAATAGAGTATGGTGGGCATTAAAATACTAAGTATATGATAGTCCTGAGCCATCATTAATTGGCCCCCTCAAAGCAAGGGATAGGCCATTCCATAACCTTGAGATAGCAGTCACCTGCTGCTTCTCACTAGAGTGTTTCAGCCTCAAGTCCAAGGGCAAGGTCTGTTATAGGTTCTATAAGTCTGTTATAGGTAAATTTGAAGTAAATTCAAGTTGGGTCTCCACATTGAATCCTTCTAGTGTGGCCTATGAAGGATGTAGTATATATCACGTGGCTTAGGTCACCAAGGGCTGGATAGACATTAAATCAGAATGGTCCAATTAGGAACATGGTACCAGGCATATTCTCCCCTTGGGTTCTAAAGATTGATAAGCATTTTTTTTTCCTCTAATGGGAGGCAGCTCTTCCCATTTTACCCACCAAGAGTAATGTAATCACCTCTGAGACATACATGCTCCCTCCCCCCATCTTGACTTGAATTTTCAGTAAGGTTCCCTTTTTACTCTTGTAGGACTGTCTATAGATTTGCTCATACTATCTGAATGAGAGGTCCAAAGTACCTAGGAAATTCCCCTTTACGAACATTGGGTTATATGGCCCCTTCTTTTAAATAACTCCTTTGTAGGTCTTTGGTGTGTTAAACTGTTGAATTATGGCTCTTCTAGCCATGCACTTTGTAACTCCCAACAAAAGACTCGTTCCTGATGGATCTGGGTAAGAGATGTGGGAGAAGATGCTAACAGAATTGCATGCTTCAATGGTGAATGCTTGTTAACAGGGTTAATCCTGAGCGCTTCTCATCCTAACCTGTACCTTTGAACTTCCCTAATAAAGCTCCTGACGGTTAAAAAAAAGAACATTGTCTTTATGAACAGTCTTATACCTGTTGACTTTGATGTTATGTCTCCCCAAGTTTGTTGAGAGATTCTTTTTTGAGTAAGTTTTGATTAATTTGTGTACTTTTAAGAATTTGTTCATTTTGTCCGGATTTAATTCTTTGCCATATATTTCTTAGTATTACAATCCTTTTAATTTCTATGTAAGATTTGTAGGAATGTCCAACTTTCATCTATGATCTAAGAAACTTGCATCTTCCCTCATTTCTTGGTTTACATTAAATGAAAGATTCCTCAGTTTTGCTGATCTTTTTAGCGTCAACTTTTTGTTTTATTCATTTTCTGTTTTATTATTCTCTATTTTGGTTATCTCCGCTCTTAATTTTTCTCATTTCCTTCCTTCTCCCTACTTTAGATGTCATTTTCTCTTCTTAGGGGATTACTTTGAATGGTTTGTTGGTTTATTTCTTGTGGTGTGGGCATTTACCCCTATGCACTTCCCTCCGTCCCACAAGTTGTGCTTTCATTTTCATTTATCTCAAAGTAGGGTCTCATACCTGTGATTTCTCTTTGATCCCTTGTTTGTTTAAATATTGCCTCATGTGAGAATTTTTCAGTTTTCCTCTTGTTACTGATTTCTAGCTTCATTCTGTTGTGTCAGTGATAATATGTCACATGGTTTCAATCTCTTTTAGTTTATTGATAATTTGCTGTGTGTCCTAACAGGAAGTAAGCCCCTGCAGGTGTGCTGAGGAGACTGTGCATTCTGTTGTTAGGTAGTGTCCCGCCTATTTATCTAGTAGCTCTAGAGTTTAGTTGGGATATAGTCTTGCTCGACTCTTTTCCTTCTTTATTGATCTTCTGTCTAGATATTTTATCCATTATTGAAAGTAGGATATAAAAGTGCCCTGTTGTTGTTATGGAGACTTGGTGGGTTAAACATTGGGCTGCTAACCAAAAGATCAGCAGTTTGAACCTACTGGGCACTCGGTGAGAGGAAGATGAGGCATTGTGGTGCTGCACACATTTACCTCCTTGGAGACTCAGGCAGACCGCTCTACTCTGTTCTGTAAGTTTCCAACGAGTGAGAAATGGCCCCAAGGCAGTGAGTTTGAGTTTTGAGGTTTTTCCCATCGTTGTTAGATAACTGTATTTCACTCTACAATTCTGTCAGTATGTATGTCACATGTTTGGCACTGTTGTGTAGTGCAAACTTGTTTAGAATTACCAATTAACTTTTCATTTTAATACTTTTAAATAAGTCGAGTAATGTGGCTACCTCTTAGATTATTTTTCATGTGGGTTAAGATAGGTGGGCCAATGAGCATTTGAATGATTGCAACTAGTACCTGTTGAATTTCAGCTGGGCTTTCCCCAGCTTAAAGTTAGACATAATACATTTATTCGAGTTTATAGGTGCAGGGATGACGCCTACTTACAAGACCAACACAAAGCCAACTCTTCCAAGTCAATGACTTAATAATTTAAGCAGTCAGTGAAAACATTCCTGTGACCCAATGATTCCAATTTGGGCAATTATTAGAGATTCTTTTAACTGAATTCAACCAAGTAATTGCTAATGTGGACAACACCTTTAAAACAATTTCATGTTTTCTTGTTCCTGCTCTTTTTTAAAAAAAATTTTGTTTTCAGTTTGTGGAAGTTGTAAGACTTCTATTAGTATGTACTTTCTCTCATAAAAATTTGGAGGGGATTAAAAACTATCAGTCCTTGAATTTGTTCTTAGTTGCCTAAGCTCTCTTATTGCATGATAATACAGGATTGGATCTTGTGTCATAGATTTCTGCTGTTATCTTTATTCTTCAGATAACTAGATTGAAGTTACCCGAGCACAGAGACCATGGTTAGCTTATATATTTATCCATGATTGTGCCTTACATTATATAATACTGGCATAAAGTTAGTTCTCAGTAGAATTTTGTGGAATTTGTGTGCTATATATACACCAACTTACATTAGAAAAGCAATCCCTCTGCAGTAGAAAGTCTTCTCTTATTTCTGTCTTTGTAAAATGTATATGAGTTGCTTTTTTACCTGGATTATCAAAACTCTCAGTATCCAGTAGCTGAAGTAGCTGTCACTCTTTTTAGTCAATTGACCTATACCAGTGTGTACATATTTCATTTTCTAAACACTAATTAATCTTTCTTGATCACTTAAAACCCTTTCCCAAATGTCTTAGTGATAGTAGACTAGCTTCTTCCTTGTATTAGCAATGCTGCATTCCCTGCAGATAACAGAATGTCAACTCTACATTGTTCTTACTGCGTCACTGTTGGGATGGCCTTTTTCTCGCCTAGAAAGGAGCTCTCGTGGCACTCTTGGGCAAGCAGTGGACTGTGAACGGCAGTAGAAAGATGAGGCTGTCCACACCCTGAAAGACTGGCAAAGCTTCATAAGCCCTGCATAGTGTCACTGTGTTGGAATTGACTTGATAGCAGTAGATTTAGTGATCTTAGAAAAGATAAGCTGCAACCAGAAAATTGAAAGTAATTTATTGAAAACACGTATTTTAGAAACCAGAACAGATATTACAATATAACAAACATCCTACAGGATTAACTGAAGAAAAAATAATTTGGGGATTGTCCAATGAAATTAGTATAAAATTTTCCAAACAGAAATGGCACTATAGTTTCCCACTTAGCTGTCTCCACCTGAAAAGGTTAAACTCTCTTAGGAGTTGGTCAATATGAAAATCGTCTGAGTGCACAGGTCAACAGTTTGAAAATAATGAACTTCCAATTATTATCATCCTGGAGACTGATTTATTTTTCCTTAGATAGTCACTATATACTTAATGTAAGAAAAGAGATTCACATTCTCTGCCTAAATGATTTAGCAATTATCAGTTTCATGGTAGTCCAGCCTTGGAGGAGATTTCAGCTGTCGGAAGGGTGAGCCTTCTGTACGTGTTTCCAAATGTGAAGCTGCCGATCACAAAAGTACATTGCAGACGGGTAAAATACTAAAAGGGACAAAGAAGTAAAGAATAACTAGTCATTTAAAATGGCTTCTCTGGCTCGTTTCCTGTAAGAATGCCTGGCTAATGCATGTTAAGCTTACTTCTTCCTACTTCCTTAGTTGTTCTTTGCTTGTGATAGGTTATGAAAAACTATGGCAAGGGAGAGCGACCAATGTTGGAAGTGGAAAATAAAAAACTAGTAGAAGACCAAGAAAAACTGAAAACTGAATTAAAGAAGACTACCAATGGTAATGTTGTGTGCATGTGCAAAGATTAGAGTGATTTTTTTATGCTGTTATACTTCACTGTTTTCCCTAAAACAAAACTAATGTCTAAATGGCTAAAATATCAAGAATGACCTATTTATAAATTCCTACTCAAATACCAAGTTAAAACATTGTCTCAGCCAAGACAAACACCCTCTGTTATATAGAAAAACATGTAGGTGTTTCAGATCTGTGTTGTAAATACAGATGTTCCTTGCCTTAGTACAAGAGCTATGTTCTTGAAAAGTTGCACATAAACATATTTTTGTCAAATGAAGCACATTTTTCCAACATCATACATTACTTCTCTCAGAAAGACAATCGCGGGGACATAATTTTGGTTATAAGAAAATGGATTACCTGAAGCCCCAATGTTTCCTACCTGTTGAGTACAAGAAAAAGGTTCCCTAAAAGAGATGCCTGGGCATGCAGGAAGCAGCTGTCCGCTCTCCGCTGAGGATTTGAGTGCTCTTCCCAAAATACATTGCCCTGAGGGCATAAGGTGGTATGTCTTCATCCATTCTCTAATTCTCTGGCATTTTTTTAAAAAGTAGTTCTATAATTTTTGTTCTTTATCGGAAAAGAAATTATTATTGCCTACAGCATCATAACATGAGACAGTAGCTAGCCCAAGGCCAGAGTCATCCCAGGAAAATAAGTTTGTGACTTGACCCTGGGGAGCATGCCTATCTATGTGCAACAGACAGGGCTTTTGTTGAACCGACTCTGGGAAACATTTATGCAACTAGGGTTCAGATAGTGATTGATCTGTAGGCCATCTTCACTCTCATGTGTCTTCCACAGCTTGAAGGGAAGATAGGTACATTGGAGAATGTTCAGCGACTGAATCAAAGACCAACTTTATACCGTTTGTAAACAGATTTTCTTTCTATAGGTATCAATATATTCGAAGCTCCCCGTAATATAACTCTATCATTCAACGTATATCTACATTGGTTGGAGACATTTTGCTACATTCGAGTGTATTTGAATTTGAGCTAGAACACAGGATAAAAGTTAATTTTGTAAGGCAAAAAAATCCAGGGGAGGCTGTTTCATGTGATATAAAATTCTTTGGTTACCTTCCCACACCTTGTTTAAAGTAAAATTTTTAAAAAATTGTTTAGAGGCTGTGGCAGTAAGTGGAGAAATAATACCCATGGCCTGGGTATTAGCATAATATAGCCCCAAAATCCAAGAATCTTGGATTTTAGTTGTTGCTATTGTCTCTTCTGAAATTCTAGAAGGTATAGACATATAAGAAAATTTGTATGAAAATAAATTTAACCATGACTTACTCTCAGCGTTAGACATTTGAAGAGAGAAGCCGTGTTCTTTATGTTACCCCACATAGCATGCTGCTAGTCCTTGAGAAGAACCACAGGGCTTTTTCCAAAATAGCTTCAAGGAAGGGAGAAAATCATTTTTAAATCTTTCCTTCATATCTGCCAAAAGGCCTCTTTTCTTACACATTAACCAGGGTGGTGCAAAAATAAGACTGATAATTTTGTTTTTTCTACCTTGGGCTTTCAAAAATTAGTTTCCAACTTTGAAATATTTTGATCTTTTATGAGATCAAACTCAAAACTTAGTTATAAGAGCATCACTGTAACAAATTAGATGTTAGGAAAAATGGTCTTTTTGATAATGTTGGCGTTGTGCTTGTAATCTGATAACCAGATATACCAGCTTCTGTGTTTGAAGTGTAGACTCCCCAGCTACTTTCTAAATGAATCGGTGTTGAGGGCAAAGCAGCTCTTACCTGTTTGAGGATGTCCTGTGTGGTTCCTGTGAGCTGTCTGTGATATTTTATGAACATGATGTACTATTTCAGATAACATCATTAGTGACCTTGGGAAGATCAAAATTCCCAGGCTGAAGAAGATATTTGCTAGCTATATTTTCTTACATTTTTTCCCTCTTTTTGACTATACTAAGGCAAGAACTAGGTGTATCAATGAATGCTACAGGATTTGATTAAGTTCACTATAGTACTCTATATACAGTACCACTCAATAATACATGATGATTTCTAAAACTTAAGTGTATTAAGGCTTTCAAATTATCTCTTCTATTTTAAAATTGAGTAAAAAAACAGTATGGTTGATGGTTTTTAAAAGGGCAAAAAAGATATTTTCTATATCACTTTTCTTACCCTTGCTGTTTCTTTAATCTACATGAGACATTTTCTTTAAAGTATATATATTCTTGGAGGTAAAGCCTAAATAAAAATTTAAGGGTTGCCCCAATTTAGAAAAAAAGAAAGCAGATATTAGATACACTCCATCGACAATGTCAAACTATCATTTGTCAGGTTTTAGCCACCAGATCAGATTATGGCCAAGTTTAATAAATTGCCTGGGCCCCAACAGAGTGATGCTAAAGAGAATTGTGTACAAAGGTAAATCCAACAGTGTTGCTGTAGAGCTCGGTCCAAACAGAATGTGTTTAAACACAACTGCGATCGGTGGATGGCTGCAGACAGGTTCTCTCAGTACTGCACTAGTCTTAGTCTCAGTAGGGAACCGTCACCAAAAGGGTTCTGTTGAAACATTTGGAGGGAGAGGATCTGCAGAGCCCGTCAAATTTAAGGCAGCACAATCAGCGGAGACTATTATGGAGACTGTTGGTTTTATTCTGAAGAATTAATCTTGATAGATTTCCTCAAAGTACACAGAACAACCATGAAGAAGAACGTCTGAGGAACACGTTTGAAGAGAACCCAGAGCTACATTGATGAGAAAAAGGGCAGGAAAGTTGCACAGAGAGTTTTTTTTATCCCATTACGACAATGCAAATAGTCATTTTTTGAATGTAGCAAAGGCTGTCCTATCACAGTACAACTGGAAAAACATACAAAATCATCCCAAATCCATACTTCGGACCCTTCAGACTTCTTTTTGTTCAAAAAACTCTAAATGATTTAAGTCCCTCAAGGATACCAAAGCTGCTGTTGTGATGTGTAAATTGTAGGACACAGAATTCCTTAGTTTAAGAATTAGACAGGTGTAACCATTACCTTCAGAAGTTTATATACCTAGGTGGAGCATATGTTGAGAAACAACAGCTTCACATTTTGAGATTTTTGTTTATTAAAGGTTTCTGTTTAGTAGCAGTATTTTTTGACTTAACCTTCATATGTCCCAGAGCACCTAATTTGCACTCAGAACTTAGTCAGGTATAAGAACTTGATCTGTCATTTTTAATGATCTCCTTAACAATAGCTCTGATATCCCAGTGTGCAAAGAGTAATTGGGAAAAGCACTGCTGTGAAAAATGTGAACCTGAGTCTAGCAAAGTGGACAACGATCACAAGCTCTTACAGCAGAAAAAACCTTGTTGGTAGTAGACAGCCTATTCTGACATCCAAGGAGATGGACTTCAGAAGCTCTCCTCTCATACAGCCACTGGACTCGTTTTTGTTTTCTTTAACTTTATGTGAATTTGGTCGGGTTTGCATATTAGATACCATTTTTGCATTCAACAACGTAAACAGCTCTTAATAGTTTGCCCGGCCCACTCCTCCTTGTGGGATATTAGCTTTTCCTTCTCCGAAGTAACACCTGATACCCTCTTTCCCTTCCTTCTTCGCCCCTCCCACCCCTGGTAACCGGTAAAGCCTATTTCTTCTGGTATGGAAAACTTTTTCTTGATTTTTTTATTTTTTTAACAACATTGGTTTCATACAGTATTGTTGCATGATAGACTAACTTCACTCAGGACAACAGAATAATGCCCTCCACACTCATCCATGTCATGGTGTTGTACAATTTCATTATCATTTTTCAACCATGTGTCGAATTCCCTGGTATGTATTGGTACTTATTCTTAAAAGCAAATACTTTTTCGATATGTATTAAGTAAATACTTCTTCGATATGTGTTAAGTAAATACTTCTTGGGTATATGTATTTGATAGCAAAGCAAATAGCATTTCATCAGTGCGTGCTGTTAAAGCAGTGACAAAAGTAGTTGTGTTCAGAAAAAGGATTAAGGCAAATTCCTTGACCCTGCCATTACTCTTTATTTAATTTATCAGCAATTTGAAAAGAACTTTAAAAATAATTCATTCATTGCAAAATTATTTAACATGGATCATCATACTTCCTTTGAAAAGCACACTGTTCAACAGAAGGCAACTTTAAAAGAACCAACCTGACCAAAAAATAAACCAACAAAATAAGAATTGATGATAAAGGCCCATTGTACATACTAAAATATTGGCAGCAAATAACAGGGTCCTTAGGCTTAGACCAGGAAACAAAAATCTTAGATTCCCCTATTTCTTCCTTGTGTTCAGTGCCATTGAGTCAATTCAGAATCATAGTGTCACTGTGTACAATGAAAGAAACATTACCTTGCTTCACAATCTTTAGTATGTATGAGCCCATTGTTGTAGCCACTGTATCAATTCATCTGTGTTTTTTTTTTTCAATTCATCTCTTTGAGAGTCTTTTTTTTTTTCATGCTGGCTCTCTACCAAGCATGATAACCTTCTTTATTCCCAAAGTATGTGAGATGAATCCTCACCATCCCTACTTCTAAGGAGCATTCTGGCTGTACTTTCACAGATTACAGCTTGAACTTCTTCATTCATTTTCATCTGCTCTCCATCATCTGCCACTCCCATGTGGTTCCACTTGGATGCAGTGACTCTGTATAACCTCCCATCTTCTTTCGATGCTTCCTGCTTCATTCAGTACCTTACCCGCAGAATCCTTCAGTACCCCCACTCCTTACTGTATTAGTATGATTAGTTTTTGAAGACCAGGTCAGTGTGCAAAAATTGCCATTTTGCAAAAGTGAGCGTGACAGCATCAGATCACAAAATGAAGGATGACTAAATTATGATGTGCCAGCCATACCCCTGAGAATCAGTGCCATCCAGGTTGGTACATAACCTTGACCACAGCCAGTATTAGTCTTTCTTTCCACTTTGGCATCTATTATTTCCAGACTTGGATTATTAATGTGCAAAATAAGCTGTTGATAGATCTTTTATTATTGTAAATGCTAAATGTGAGATAATGAGACAGCTGGTAAGTATGGAATCATTTTATCATTCAAGGCTTCACTTTTTTTCCTAGTTCCTTCAGCATAGGAAATGTCCACCACCTTCTTCCTTTTGGGTCTAACTTCACACCTCTTTAGATTTTGTTATAATGCTTTGTCTTCTCAAGCTCTCATCTATTCAGCTCCTTTATATTGCCATTTCTTCCTTTCGCTTCAACTATGCATTTAAAAATAAGTTTCAGAGTTTCTTCTGACATCCACTTTGGTCTTTTTTTTCATCCTGTGTTTTTAATGGCCTTTCACATTCTTCATGCATGAAGTCCTTGATGTTATCCCACAACTAATCTGGTCTTGAAGCATTAGTGTTTAGTGTATCAAATTTATTCTTGTCATCATCACTAAATTCAAGTGGGATATACTCAAGGTCATATATTGGCTATAATGGACTTACTTTCATTTTCTTGAGCTTCAACCTGAACTTGCATATGAGCAATTAATGGCCGATTCTGGTGTTGGTCCCTGCCTTTGTTCTGATTAATGATATTGAGCTTCTCTACTTTCTCTTTTTAGACATCCAGTTGATTTTATACCTGTGTTCTCCATCCAGCAAAATCCACATGACTGTTTTATGTTGGTGAAAAAAGGTATTTCCAATGAGTAAGTCATTGGTCTTGCAAATTCCCATCGTGTGATCACCCATATCAGCTGCTGATCCTTCTTACTTTTTTCTACCTTGCAGCTTAATTGAATATTTTTATTAAATTTCACACTGCAGAATGTGGTATCACTACTCAATTTCGTCATCTTTGGCAGTAGTTGATATTTAATTTTAGACAATGGTCATTTCACCTGCTTCTCTACTAAAAATACTTAACATGTTTCTACTTAACAGTACTGATATTCGTCTCTCTTCCTGGATAAATGCTTCCATATCATTTTCATTTAACTTGAAAAAATAGCTGTCATGTCCTTTACCTTTAAAGATGTTGGCATTTTTAAAAAGCATCTTTTAATGCCAATAATAAAGTTGTACTAATGGTAGCATCTAGGGAGCTGAAATTGCCTTGTTCAAGAGAATTGCAATGCAAGACAAGAAGGAAAATTAAACGAGTATTTATATACTTTATATACTAGAAACCATGTTTTCTTACCTCTTGAGACTTTAAAACATATATCTACAAATTTACAGCCAAGGATTTCAACTCTTTATAAGCCATTAACCCCCCAAATTCTATCCTTAGCATGTTGTTCAGTTATGATGTCTCAGGAACATTAACTCTGTTATCATTAACCTGCTGTTATAGAAAAGCCACCATCTCATTTTTAAATTGTTGATGCTTAAAACCAAGTGCATTATTTTCATCATATTTTTTAATTCTTTATCTTTAAAAAAATCTTTGATATGTATAAGAAATTTATCTCTTTACATATCTGGAAGTTTCTGCTTCACTGAAGTTTCCTAACCTTCTTTCTGATGAAAAGCCCATATTATAAAAAGAATACTTTATTTGATGGATGAGGCAGTAGACAATATATAATTAATGTAAGGTAGTCAAGAGAAGCCAGAGACCAAATCAGTCGAATTAGAGCAAACAGGCTTTATTGGAGAGAAAAGCTCAGCCTGGGCGAAGTCCCACGGGTCCACAGTGTCTGGGCCGGGGGACTCGCAACCCAGGCTATAGGGGTGGTGCTTATATGGCCAGAGAACATGTGACTGGGCTGTTTTGAGTCCATATAAGGTAAAGTAGTCATGGATTGGGAGATACAGGTATGTCAGGGTTTCTGGAATGTAGGTGTCTTCCTGGTTCCGGGTGTATTCTTGCCGGCTACAGAGCAGCGGGCCAAGAACCAAGTGGGCACTGAGCCAAATGGGCCGTGAACAAAACAGGCCGGGAGCAAAACGGCCGTGAGTAAAACAAAGAAAAAAACTTGCAAAGCTGCTGACAAGTTACATAGCCAGCTCTGGCCAGCTCTGCAGGTGTGTGTGTGTGTGAGATTCAAGGCCACTTGCTGCTAGTTGTGTCAGCCAGCTCTGGTCAGCCCCACACAGGTGGGGGAGATTCAAGGTCACTTGCTGCTAGGAGCTGGCCTGGCATTGATCTGGCCATACAATTAATAGTACATTAAGTGGTGTGTGTGTGTGTACCCATCATTTTTGTTCTCAGGTGTCAGATATTTTGTGAAAATAAACAATTTATTACCATTTATTGCTAAATTTCTATATTATCACCCCAAATAATAATGTTGTCTGACCAGAAAAAGGAGGTTTGCATGACTACTGGGACTAAATGTGTGTGGTGAACGTTTATCCCATTTGTTTCGGGTTTAGTTGGATGGTTTTCCTTTCTTGTGAGCCTGTTGTCCCTTCACAAGGCCTTAGAGTAAACTAAGTGGTTTACATGTCATCCAGGGTGAATAGCTACGGGAAAGATAGTAACTTAAGACAGAGAGGGAATAAGGACACTTTAGTATAGTTGGTGTGTGTCCTGCAGAAAGACTTGTATAAATCTTTATAGAAAGACCAAAAAATGGTCTCGTCTCTTTGAAAAACTTGGAGTCCAATTGGGTGGGTAGAACATATACACATAAAATGTCTGTACACACACAGACAGACACAATTCATCTCCTCCCTATATATAAAAAGTGAAGTGACAGTACTAAGTATATACTGAGGCTGTTCTGTGGCAGTCGTGGTATATTTAATACTCATGATTTTCTAGAGTGGTGGAGAGGTCAAATTGTCAGTGAAATGGCATTCCTATTGTGAGAGAAGCAAAGCATACAATAGAAACTGATGTGTTAGCCTAGTATATAATAAAAGATGGGGAGTCAGTTGATGAGACCCCGAAGAGACTGGAGGGAATGGATAATTAGAATGCACTAGTTTTCTTTGCTATTTTCTTTTGTTTTTAATCATTTTATTGGGGACTCGTACAATCCTTATCACAATCCATACATACATCCATTGTGTCAAGAACATATGTACATTTGTTTCCATCATCATTCTCAAAACATTTGCCTTCTACTTGAGCCCTTAATATCTGCTGCTCATTTTCCCTCTCCCTCCCCACTCACCCCCAGCCCATGAACCCTTCATCCATATATTATTGTCATATATTACACTGTCTGACATCTCCCCCTGCCCTCTTCTCCGGTGTCCCTCCCCCAGGGAGGAGGCTATATGTAGATTCCTGTAATCTGTTCCCGCTTTCTACTCCACATTCTCTCCACCCTCCAGGCATCTTGAGGAGACATCTGTCCTGGATTCCTTGTGTTTCCAGTTGCTATCTGTACCAATGTACATCGTCTTGTCTAGCCAGATTTTCAAGGTAGTATTGGGATCATGATAGTGGGGGGAGGAAGCATTTAAGAACTAGCGCAAAGTTATATGGTTCATTGTTGCTACCCTGCACCCTGTCTGGTTCATCTCCTCCCCACAACCCCTCAGCAAGGGGTGTCCGGTTGGCTACCCTTGGGCTTTGAGTCTCCACTTTGCACTCACCCACATTTTCAATGATATGATTTTTTTTATTCTTGATACCTGATCCCTTTGACAGCTCGTGGTCACACAGGCTTGTGTGTTTCTTCCATGTGGGCTTTGTTGCTTCTGAGCTATATGGCCACTTGTTTATCTTCGAGCCTTTAAGACCCCAGACGCTTTATCTTTTGATAGCTGGGCACCATCTGCTTTCTTCACCACATTTGCTTACGCACACGTATGGCTTCATTGATCGTATCAGGGAGGTGGGCACCCAATGATACGGTTTTTAGCTCTTTGATGTGTGATAACTGGTCCCTTCTGCACCTTGTGGTCAGACAGGCTCGTTTGCTTCTTCCATGTGGGCTTTGTTCTCAGCTAGATGGCCTCTTGTTTATCTTCAAGCTTTGACGACCCCAGATGCTATCTATATCTTTTGGTAGCCGGGCACTGTCAGCTTTCTTCAACACGTTTGCTTATGCACACATTTTTCTTCAGCAATCATGTCGGGAAGGTATGCATCTTGGAATGCCAATTTATGAGAACAAAGTGTTCTTGCATTGAGTAAGTGCTTGAGTGGAGGCCCAATGTCCATCTGCTGCCTTAATACTAAACCTATAAATATATGCACATAGGTCTGTTTCCCTATACTCTTATAAATATATTTACATATGTACATTCCAATCTTTGGACCTCTATAAATACCCTTTGTCACCTACTTCTTTCCTCTATTTCCTTTTGCTTTCCTCTTGTCCCACTATCATGCTCAGCCTTCATTTGGGTTTCAGTAATTTCTCTCGGTTACCTTGCCCTTGCTGACTCCTTACCAGGTCATTTACACCCTCCTTGCTACTGATTTTGGATCACTTATTTCTCCCCTGTCCTTTGGTTGGTCAGCACCACCTCCCTGCCCCCTCATTGCACTCTCCCATTTCTTTGCTATTTTCTTTGCCATTTTATTCCCTACTTGAATGTGTGTGATCATAAAAGATCTTCATAATAAATAACTTTCATAATGGCTATGTCAGCTTGTCTTGGGTTTATGTTAACTGCCAGTAGAAATATCGAAATTATGCTAAAGTCAAGTAAGTCCACATGGAAGAAGCTTGTGTGATCCAAAGACGACAATAACAAAATCCAAATATGATGAAGGGAAAAGAGCAGAACTTATTGTGAACACCCAATTTGTGGGAGGCTGTGGAAGACAGCGGTGGTCAAAAATCCATTTGCATAGTATCTAGTCTGATTAAGCCTCTGGCAGAACTCTGCTAGCCCCTGACAAGGGACTCAAACAGCTTGCTGTCAGACAGAGATGACTGTAAACTTGATTGTGTTGCATCGAACTTGATACTTGGTCAGTTGACCTCCCTCTTGATCCAACCTGAATTTGTTCTAGACTCAAGTATTTTGCTTGTTCCATGACAAAAATTTCTTCCCTTGTTTTTTAAAGAAGGGTTTTTTTAAATACTGAAGGGTGGTCTTTTTTACTCATTATTTGTATTTTTATCTTTATATTATTATTATTTTACCCTTGCCTTTTTATTTTGTTTTTTTATTGTTTCTGTTGGGTTTCCCAGTTTGTGAAACTTGGAGTCGATTCTGATAACTGATGCAACAGCTTATCGGGGATGTGGGAATGGGAGATAAGGAGGGTAAAGGGATTTGGGGAGCAAACAATAAATGCAGGAAGGGGGAGGGAGCCCTAGAACTGATTGTTGATTATGTATAAACGACCCACTTAGAAAGTGATTTGGCCATGTGGTGGGGTGGCTTGTGGGGACGGACCAGACTTGACCAGTGGTTACCATAGGTGAAGAGGAAAGAGTTGTTGCTAGGGAACTTTGAGTTTATGCCAATGGTGGTTTAATAATTTGGGGGGAAATATAAATTATGGTTGTACAACATGAAAAGTATAATCAGTGACACTGGTTTATACAAGTAAAAGTTGTGGAATTGGAGAATGCTCTGCTGTGTATGTTTTGGCCACAATTGGTGGAAAAAATAATTACATGAATGGCAGTGACTACTAGGAAGAAGAAAATGTTCTGAAGTTGAATATGGTGACAATTGTACAACCTTCTTGATATGATTGAATTATTGAATTGTATGACATGTGGAGGAAGTGCTAATAAAATTGTTATTTTAAAAAAACAAAAAACATGCTAACAAAAACCTGTTGGCAGGATTAGAAAAAATAATAAGCTGAACCACTAGTCTAAACCATATCATATGTTGGGGGTTGTTAGGAGAGAGGTAACAAACTATTAACAGTATTTATCTTTGGCATGTATAAGGAATTGCTTTTTTCTGGAGTTCAAATTGTCTTCTATCATGAATTTGAAAAGGATAAATTTATTAATATATATTTTTAAAACACTTTTTTTGCATAGCCACATAATCTGAGCAGTAGCTTTTTCTTAAAATATCCAATTCAGTGACTCCATTTTTAACAGGTTGTTGTGTTAGGTGCCGTCTGGTCAGCTCCAACTCATAAAAGCCCTGTGTACAACAGGAGGAAGCACTGTTGTTGCTGTTTCTGAGCCCTTTGTTGAAGCCACTGTGTCCGTCTGTCTTATGGAGGATCTTCTTTTTTGCTCACCCTCACTTTCCCAAATTTGATACTTTATATATGGTTTGCCTAGCCATGTCCACTTCTTTTTTTTTTAATGAATCATTTTATTGGGGCTCAAACAACTCTTATCACACTCTATCCATACATCAATTGAGTAAAGCACCCAGCCATGTCCACTTCTAAGAAGCATTCATCTTCTATACTTCTTCCAAGATACATTTGTTCATTTTTCTCGCAGTCTGTGGTATATTTAAATATACTCTGCCAACACCTTAATTCTAAGGTACCAATTCTTCTGCGGTATTCCTTATTCATGGTCCACCTTTCTCATGTATATGAAACAAATGAAAATACCATGACTTGGTCACTGGTGGCGCATTGTGTTACTTATTGAGCTCCTAACCACAAGGTCAGTAGTTCAACCAGCATGGACGTGAGAGAAAGATGAGGCTTTCTACTCCTGTAAAGATTTAGTTGCGGGGGGAGCGGGTAGGGAGGGGAAAATAAAAGAGGACCTGATGCAAAGGGCTTAAGTGTAGAGCAAATGCTCTGAGAATGATTGGGGCAGGGAATGTGTGGATGTGCTTTATACAATTGATGTATGTATATGTATGGATTGTGATAAGAGTTGTATGAGCCCCTAATAAAATGTTTTTTTTTAAAAGATTTAGTTGTAGAAACCTATAGGGAGCTCTACTTTGTCCTCTAGGATTGGTGGTATCCAGTTGCTTACCTGGTGGTTAGCAACCCAACAAGTAACCACTGTGCCACCAGGACTCCTGATCCATCCTAAAGAATTACATATAGTTTTTGAATGTAGACATAAAATAGTAAAGGTGGTATAAATTGCACTGAGCTATGTAAAATGTGCTCTTGTGCAGTGGATTAAGCATTGGGCTACTGTCTAGCCAGAAGGTCATCTGCTGAAACTCTCCAGCCCCTCCTCAGGAGAAAGATGAGGTGGTCTGCTCCCATAAAGATTGGCAGTCTCTGCACGCTAAGGAAGTAGCTCTACTTTGTAGTGTCACAGTGACGACCATCACTGGCAGTTGGTGCGAGCTATAGGAATTGTAATGTAATGTTGGAAAATACATTGAGTAATCTTGAACAGGCCTTTTAATCTTTTTAGGCCACAGTTTTATATGAAATGAGAGAATGAATTGGGTGACTTTTTTTTCTTTTTTTACATTTTATTAGGGGTTCATACAACTCTTATCACAATCCATACATATACATACATCAATTGTATAAAGCACATCCATACATTCCCCGCCCCAATCATTCTCAAAGCATTTGCTCTCCACTTAAGCCCCTTGCATCAGGTCCTCTTTTTTTTCCCCTCCCTCCCCTTTCCCCCCTCCCTCATGTGCCCTTGGTAATTTATACATCGTTATTTTGTCATATCTTGCCCTATCCGGAGTCTCCCTTCCCCCCCTTCTCTGCTGTCCCTCTCCCAGGGAAGAGGTCACATGTGGATCCTTGTAATCAGTTCCCCCTTTCCAACCCACTCACCCTCCACTCTCCCAGCATTGCCCCTCACACCCTTGGTCCTGAAGGTATCATCCACCCTGGATTCCCTGTACCTCCAGCCCTCATATGTACCAGTGTACAGTCTCTGCCCTATCCAGCCCTGCAAGGTAGAATTCGGATCATGGTAGTTGGGGAGAGGAAGCATCCAGGATCTGGGGGAAAGCTGTGTTCTTCATCGATACTACCTCACACCCTAATTAACCCATCTCCTCTCCTAAACCCCTCTATGAGGGGATCTCCATTGGCCAACACTTGGGTCTTGGGTCTCCACTCTGCACTTCCCCCTTCATTTAATGTGGTATATATACATATACATATATATACATATACACATACATACATACACACACTTATATCTTTTTTTTTTTTTTGCATGATGCCTTGTACCTGGTCCCTTGGCACCTCGTGATCGCACTGGCCGGTGTGCTTCTTCCATGTGGGCTTTATTGCTTCTGAGCTAGATGGCCGCTTATTCACCTTCAAGCCTTTAAGACCCCAGACACTATCTCTTTTGATAGCCGGGCACCATCAGCTTTCTTCACCACATTTGCTTATGCACCCATTTGTCTTCAGCGATCCTATCATGGAGGTGTGCAGTCAATGATACGATTTTTTGTTCTTTGATGCCTGGTAACTGATCCCTTCGGGACCACTCGATCACACAGGCTGGTGTGTTCTTCCATGTGGACTTTGTTTCTTCTGAGCTAGATGGCCGCTTGTTTATCTTCAAGCCTTTAAGACCCCAGTCACTATCTCTTTTGATAGCCGGGCACCATCAGCTTTCTTCACCACATTTACTTGTTCACCCACTTTTGCTCCAGCCATTGTGTCTAGAGAGTGAGCATCATAGAGTTCCAATTTAATAAAAGAAGGTATTCATGCATTGAGGGAGTGTTTGAGTAGAGGGAATTGGGTAACTTTTAATGTTTACTCTGTAGCTTCAAATTATGTACTAATGGTTGTGGGTTGTTCGTTTTGTTTTATTAACTTTCTGAATAAGCATTAACAAAACATGGTGAATAAGTAATTGAGTGAAAGTGACTTTCAAGTGTTTTCACAGTTGATTCCTTTAGACCCTTAAAATTATCATTCTTTTTCATTGTCAAAAACTGCTCACAGTGACTACTTCCCTTTACCCCAACTTAAGTTCAGCAGGTGGTTCATTATCCCTCGCATTAGAAGAATGTTTCAGGTTGTCTTACCATTAGGTTAGGACCTGGCATGTTTTACCCATTTGCTAGCTCAAAGGCCAAATGTGTTCTGTTCAATGGGAGCCCAGGTCTTTACATGTCTGTCTCCCTTGGGTGGGACATCCAGGAAAGTGTGGAGGCATCATATGCCTGTAAACGTAACCACTTCTCATTAGTGTTTCAACACATTGTTTTTTTTTTAATTTAGAATACCCACTATAATCATTTTTATGGAATAATAACATTTTGTAAGACAGGAAAAATTATTTCAATATATTATCATATGCTTTTCATTAGTAAAATCCTATATTTGGGAAACCTAAAGAGCTTACCTTTATTTAGACACTATTAGAAGTGCTAAACATTATTGTTTATGTTAGGGATAATTTCATAGTAGCTTCAGAATAAAATTTCTCATAATTTTAAAATTATTTCCCTGAATTCCCTTTTTATTTGGCCATTCTCATAAAGGTGCTAATGTATGGCTCATTCTTCACTATCTGCTAGAAGTCTTTTTTTGGAGCCCATTCTTTATATGAGGATAAGTCAAAAAGTATTGCTAAAAATTAGAAGCCTTTTGGAAACAAAAATATTTAAACATGAGACTTATTTCTTAGAATACCTTATATCTGCTGCTGTATGTTTCTGAAGACAGTATTTCCATATCTCTAACTCTCCCCCCAAATAATTTGTTCGGCATTCATTGATTTAAACCATGTGAAAATGGCAGTTTGGACATCCATGATAAACCCACATTGTATTCCTTTTAAATATTCTTTGAGTTTCTGGGACCAAAAAAAAAAGATCATGAAGTGTCAGGATCAGGGCTGTAGGGGTTTTGAGGTAAGGTTTCCTAATTTAAATTCTCATAGGACACCTCTTACCACCCTAAAAAAGAAAAAAGAATTTTTTTCAAAAAAAGCAAATACATTATCATGATGGAAAAATTTACTTACTACAACTTTCCTGGCCTTTTTCTCACCAGTTTTCAATTTTCTTCCTAATAAGCCTTGATGACCATTCTGTAACTTTCAAGATAATCTGTCAGGATTACCTCTTTGGACTCCTATAACCTTCTGAGCCATTCTTGTGATTGAATTTTTTTTTTTAAGAAACCCTTAGGAGAGCAAAATAAGCGTATTACTGAAAGAACTTATAGGCAGCCAGCCAGCAGTCATAGAGTCATGTTTAAATGCTTTTGTTTAGAATAAACCCATGAACTGGGACCCTAGACTGCAAACTAAAAACCTCAAGTTCACTGCCATCAAGTCCATGCCAACTCATAGACCCTGTAGGACAGGATAAAACTTCCCCGTGGGTTTCTGAGACTTTAACTTCGCAGAAATAGAAAGCCTCATCTTTTTCCCAAGGACCAGTAGGTCATTTCAGTCTCTAAACCTTGCAGATAGCAGTCAAATGCCTAGCTGCTATATCACCGGGAAGCCTAGAGCAAGACTTTTTGACTTAACCTTGTATATGGTGCTAAAAAGGAATCTTTATGTTCTTTTGTGCACTTTATTTCACTGTATAGCCATATTACTTTTAACCCTACTTAAGAATAAGAGAATTAGAAGATTTAGTGAGTTTTTGTGTTACTAACTTCCTGAATAAACATTGTACATACATGAAGGATTGAAAGATGTGTCCACATAGAAGAAGCACACCAGCTTGTGTGATCACGAGGTGTCGAAGGGATGAGGTATCAGGCTTCAAAGAACAAAAAATCTTATCATTGTAAATGAGGGTTAGTGGGGACCCAAAGCCCATTTGTAGGCAGCTGGACATCCCCTTACAGAAGGGTCACGGGGAGGAGACCCAGTCAGGGTGCAGGATAGTACCAATGAAACATACAACTTTCTTCTAGTTCTTAAATGCTTCCCTCCCCCACTATCATGATCCCAATTCTACATGACAAATTCAGGTAGACCAGAGGATGGAGACCAGTACAGATAGGAACTGGAATCACAGGGAATCCAAGGCAAATGATCCCTTCAGGACCAGTGGTAAGAGTGGTGATACCGGGAAGGTGGGATAGAAAGGGGAAACCAATTACAAGGATTTTTACATATAACCTCCTCCCTGGGGGATGGACAACAGAAAAGTGGGTGAAGGGAGACCTTGGACAGTGTAAGACGTGACAAAATAATTTATAAATTATCAAGGGTTCATGAGGGGAGGGGACAATGAGCTGATACCAAGGGCTCAAGTAGAAAGCAAATGTTTTGAGAATGATAAGGGTAACAAATATACAAATGTGCTTGACATGGATGAATGGATGAATTGTGATAATAGTTGTATGAGCCTCCAGTAAAATGATTAAAAAAAAAAGAAAGATGTGTAAAAATTTAATGGAAAAGAAAACTCAAAAAACAACTACCTGATTTAATGCATTATTCTTATATAGACCATTAAAACCTAAAACTTTGAGTTGGAAGGAATCCAATAGCACTGAAATACTTTCAGTTTAATGATTAAAGAACTTGAACAGTTGAACTCGAATTATTATGATTTAGCATAGAGGCAGAAGAACCAAGTCTAAAACTCAGTTCTCCTAACTGATAATATTAATTTTAAATACATCTGCCCATAACAAAAATATTTTATTATGTACTGGAAGAGATTAAAAAAATGTATAAAGCAGAGTCCCCGCCCTTCCCAAGGTGAAAGAGATAAAACATAAATGTAAAATAAGCACATGTATGATGAGTGATGATTAGTTACCAGAAGTAGATCGTTAGGCCTTTCCTCCTAGTCTTAGTCTGGAAGTTCCATGGAAAACAGTGCACCAGTGGTTTCCTACTGGCATTTAAAATACCAGTGACATAGCAACTGTATCATGTCAACACACAAATCTCTAAAGCATTGAAATCTGACAGACTGGCACTGCACCAGGGAAAGATTTCATTCTATTAAGGTTGCCATGAGTGGATGCTGGATAAAAACTCAGGAGAAAATAAAAACAATATAATACGGTCATGGGTAGGAACATACACTTCTGAATGGTTCTAACGCTTGCTTTTATTCCATTTTATCTATCTCTATGTAATAATCTTCCCCCCAAACCCAGTGCTACAAGCAAAACCCAACTTTTATTCTGTCACACCATTTTGAAGATCCATAATTCCGAATCAGAGTTTGGATTTTTATTGGGCCTCTCAGGCAATTTGTTCACACACCAGAGCTAGAAGAGCCTTGCTCTAGTTGATGAATTCAGAAACAAGGCACAAGAAATCTACAAGTACATGCCCCTGACCCAGATTGTCTGCTTTTCAAATTTGTGGTATGTTGCAAGACATGAATTTTCTGAGTATATATAAGGGTCCTTGCAAAAGGTCTGTAGAAAATGGAATAAAAGATGATGGGTTTTTTTTAACAAACTTTAGCAGCTCCTTCAGATATTATGTACATGAGATGAGAGTTTTTAAATATTTGTGGAAAAATTCTATTATTTTTTAATTACATTGTCTCAAACATACTGAAACACCTTTATTGCTTTCTTATTTTGGTATAATTATGTTAGTTACAAATTTGATGCCTACCACAAACTGGTGTTCTTCTCTGGAGAGTTAGAATTAATTTACTGGAATGATTTGTAGTACACATTTTTGTATGTATGAATAACCATTATGTAAACAGAATTGTGAGGGTCCAGGTATTCTCCACTCATGAAACACATTATGCATTTCATGCTATGACTTCATCACCCTTAACAGGGAGCAAGAAAAAGAAAAATACATAAATAATAATAAAACACACAAATGCGCAAGTATTTCTTTTTTAGAGGCAGAGTATAATGTTAAAGTGCACTCTACAGTGACATTTTATGCTTTCGTCACATTGGAAGCTAGAAGTTGGCTTTAAAAGTTCACTGGAAAGCACAGTTTTTTAAAGCATTTTATTGAGGGCTGATACAGTTCTTATAACAATGTATACATCAATTGTATTAAACACATTTGTTCACATATTGCCTTCATCATTTTCAAAGCATTTTCTTTCTACTGGAGCTCTTGGTATCAGCTCCTCTTTTTTCCCTCCCTCCGTCACCCACCTTTCCACCCTGGTGAACCCTTGATAAATTACAAATAATTGTTATTTTCAAATCTTACACTGTCTGCTATCGCCCTTTACCACATTTCTGTTGTTTGTCCCCCTCGGGACGGGGGAGGAGGGTGGTACATTGATCATTGCGATTGGTTCATCCCTTCTCCCACCTTTGCCTACTCTCATGGTATCACTTCTTCCATCACCGTTCTTGAGGGGCTCATCCAGGATTCCATGTGTCCAGAGCTCTTAATCTGTACCCGTGCCCGTGCTCGGGGCTAGCCAGATTTGTAAGGTAGAACTGGGATCATGATAGTCAGGAGGGAGAGGTGGGGGGGGGGATAATCAAAGAACTTCGAGGAATGTGTGTTTTGCCTGTGCTATATCACACCTGGCTGACTCATTCCTTCCTGTGACCCTTCTGTAAGGGGATGTCCAGTTTTCTACAGATGGGTCTTGGGTCTTCACTTCAACCCTCCTCATTTGCATCAATATGATTGTTCGTTTGGGATCTTCTGATACCTGATCCCGTCAACACTTCATGATCACACGGGCTGGTGTGCTTCTTCCATGTGGGCTTTGTGTCTTCCTTGCTAGATGTCCACTTGTTTAACTTCAGTCCTTTAAGACCCTGGATGGTATATCTTGTAATAGCTATATCTTGTAGTAGCCAGGTACCATGAGCTTTCTTCACCACATTAGCTTATATACCCATTTTGTCTTCAGCGATCATGTTGGGCAGGTGAGCATCACAGGATGCCAAGTTATTAAAACAGAGTTCTTGTGTTGAGGGAGAACTTGAGTAAAGGTCCAATGTCCATCTGATACCTTAATTTATAAATATATGTACATAGACCTATATCCTTATCTTATATATTAATATATTTACATATATACATGCCTATATTTATACCTCTATATATGTCTTTTGCATCCTAATTCTTTCCTCTATTTCCTTTTACTTTCCTCCTGTCCCACTATCCTTAGGCTCTCAGTCATAACTCTCATCTACATTGCACTTGATTGAAACCCACCAGGCATTCTGCACCCTACTCACCATCAATTTTAGATCTGTTCTTGTTCCCTTGTCCCCGAGTTTGTTGACTCCCCAGTCCTCCTCCTCCTGCTCCCATTTCCCCCCAGAGCCATGGGTCCCATTGTTTTCTCCTCAGGATTGTTTATCTTGCCTATCATATAGACAGACCTAGCAAAAGAGAGAGAGAGAGAAACCTATAAGTATTTCCAGGCCTGTCTACTGACCCTTATGAATGCTTTCTGATCAGGTCTGATGAGTTGTCAATCCTGCCCCCCGAGTCTGAAGTCTATTTTCAGGATTCCTCAGGAGTCACCCTGCTTTGCTCCCCTTGCTGCTCTGTTGCACTCCCTTCATGTTTTGCCCCAGTGAGGGGGGGAGGGTCCAAACCAGGCACTATTCTCGCACTGTCTCTCCAGTGCAGTCCCCAAAGCACCGTGGGTCAGTGAGGGGATGCCGTGTCTCGTAGTGGGGCCAGCCCAACAGTCCTCTCGGTCCATTGGCTAGTCCAAGCAGGAATGCCATCCTGTCCTTGAGACTTGGTCGGCCAAGATGTGGTTCATGTTCTTCCTCTTTCTCTCCCCAACCACCCCCTCTTTCATTCTCTTCCTCTTTCCTCTGTCTTAGTTTGCGCCCATGTGATCTGAGCAGACCCGCCACTCTCCCCTGGCTGTATCTTCCGTGCTGTCCTCTGTAGTGCAGTCTTCTGGGGAGAAGGTTCACATAGCTGGGGTTTGGGTCAACCCTGCAGACCTCTGTGGTAGTTTGCTGCTTCATTCTGTTATGTTACCCTCAGGCTTGGAATAAAAGGTTGAGGTTTGGTCCTGCTCTCCCTTTCCTGTGGCGTTATAAACAGTACCCTCCCTGTGGGTGGGTTAATACCTGTTCCCTGACTGCCTGAATCCCCTCGCCCCCCTTTTTTATCTTTTCCCTTCTCTTTCAATTGACTGCCATATGCATCCCTGGATTGGGTCTGACCCCTGCCAGAGTGCCTGGACACACCTGGAAATGTATGCATTTAGTGACTTTTCCCTTATGCCCTTTGTGCTTTTTAAGCTTATCTCAGTGGACTCGTGTTCACTTGTCTGGAAAGCACAATTTTGTAGAGGTATGGAAAGAGCTGCACAGTAAATTATCAACCCTTTTGAATGGAGTTAAAAAGCTGTGAGTCAGAATTGACTCCATGGCAATGAATTTGGTTTAAGCTTTAATTTAAAATGGAATGTCTATTCAGACCATTTAACAAAGACCATCAAACCAACAGCAAACCCACTAGTATCAATTTGACTCCAACCCTATAGGTTTCTAAAGCTGTAAATCTTGACGGGAGTAAATGGCCTTATTTCTTTTGGAGAGCAGTTGGTGGGTTTGAACTGCTGACCTTGCAGTTGGCAGTCCAATGCTAATGGGCAGTGACACCAGGGCACCTTAGCAGTATCTACATTAACAACTAACTATAGTCCTATGAATATTTTTAGGTTGCAAATGAATCCCTGTACTTATATGGCAGTATTTGACATGCTATTTGGAAATTAAAATACTAGTAATTCATACTATTCAAATAAAGCCTATAAAATTAAGCACCATCTCGATATAACACTGCAATATTTATTATTCAGATATTTATTCATCAAAGAGAAAGCATTTGCAGGAGACTTACAGAGATGGAGCAAGTAAAAAAATAAATTGGGTGGTGCAAGTGGCGATACCAGGAGGGTTGGGTAGAAAGGGGGAACCAATTACAAGGATCTACATATAACCTCCTCCCTGGGGGACAGACAACAGAAAAGGGGGTGAAGGGAGATGTCAGACAGTGCAAGATACAACAAAATAATTTATAAACTATCAAGTGTTCATGAGGGATAGGGGAACTGGGAGGGAGGGGAAAAATGAGCTGATGCCGGGGCTTAAGTGGACAGCAAATGTTTTGAGAATGATGAGGGCAATGAATGTGCAAATGTGCTTTACACAATTGATGTATGTATGGATTGTGATAAGAGTTGTATGAGCCCCTAATAAAATGATTTTTAAAATAATAAAATAAATTGGTGGTTCACCTCTCAGGACCAGCAGTGAGAGTGGCGACACCGGGAGGGAAGGGGGTGTAGAAAGGGGGAACCGATCTCGGGGATCTACATGTAACCTCCTCTCTGGGGGGTGGGCAACAGGAAAGTGGGTGAGGGGAGACACCGGGCAATGTAAGATAGGATATAGTATTAATTTATAAGTTATTAAGGGTTCATGAGGGAAGGAAGGAGGGGGAGGGAAAAGAAAATTAGCTGATTCCAGGAACCCAAGTGGAAGGCGAATTCTGAGAATGGTGAGGGCAACGAATGTATAAGGGTACTTTACTCAATTGATGTATGTATGGATTGTGATAAGAGTTGTATGAGCCCCAATAAAATGATTTATTAAAAAATAAATTGGTGGTTCAGTATCTCTGCAGACATCATTTGTAGATAAAAACAGTAACCTGACTATTCTCTACAAAATCCTTGAGAAATTATGAATTTGAAGGCTTTGACTCTGTTTATCTTTATAAGACTGAGACTTTGAGAACATTTTTTTAGGAGTATACACTGAAAAGAAAAACCTGAAATGCCCCAGGATGAATTCTTTACAGAAACATCAAAAGGAGTGCTCTGGGAAACCTGTGGCCGACTCAGTCTTTAAAATATTTAAATCAGTGTGATTGATGTGTGTAAGAAGTTCATTTGTAGAACAAGATCATGTGGCTTCTAGTGATCTCATCTATGAACTCACTTTGCTTTACTGAGTGAAGGTGCTGGATTGAGATTTTGGAAGTAGACCTTGGGCAAGTCTTTAGGCTTCAATCCCTCATCTAAATGGGAGAAGGCATTTGGACCCTGGTGAACTTGAAAGAATGCTGACCATGGGGTCGCAGAACCTGGGTTTGTGTCTCTGCCCCACTGTTCAGCAATGATTTGGTCGTGGACAGATTACCTTACCTTTTGGCCTTCAGTTCCTCCTGCAGGCAGTGAGACAATTGACACCGGACGACGCTTCGGTAGCATTGCAGCCGCAGCCTTGCTTGAGCTTTCAAAGGTAATAGAGTAGGAGGTACTTATGAACAAAGAACTGTTTGTAGTCATCAATGAAAATGCAGTTTTTGTTCTAGAAGTTTATTTTTTAAAAGACTCTTGAGAAGAGCAGAGCACCTGAGAAGTGCACAGCTAAGGCGGTTGGAGGAGGGCGGCGTTTGTGAGGAGACGAACGTGGGAAGCAGGTGCTGCTGCTCAGCCGGGCTTCCGCCCTTCTGCCCGGGCTACCTCGCTGAGGTCCCAACTTCTCTTCAGAAGGAGCCTGGTGATGGGTTTGTTCATTTTCTCCCTTCCCATCTGCTTAACCTGCTTCTTTACTGATGACAAGAGACTGCTGTGAAATGTCAATTTTATTGGAATTGATTTTCTTTTTTAATCACCAAAAGTGGTTTTCCTGGAAAACTTTCACTTCTTTGCCCTCTACAATGCAGCAGTAGTATAATCCTGTCTTACTGAATGATGGACTCCTCACCACTCTTTGTGGGATCGGTTCCTGAGATTGAGGTTCCGCAGAGGGTCGCATGATCTTGGCTGGCTGAGTGTGAAAAGGGCTTTAGCGATGTGGAGTCCTGGTTCAGTTTGACTTTGGGATTTTCCCTCGTACCTGCCACATGGAAGGCATTGGTGTGCTGCACGTGCTGAGGGAATACCAAGGGACCCACCGTTACTAAGGATGTATGCTCACAAAAGTAGCTAAGTCCTCTGAGAACAAAAATAAAAGGCAGGTGGTGGTGATGAAAGCCAAAATAAAGTTCAAACACAACGGGTTCGGATAGCACAGAGGAAAGAGAAATTGCTTCTGGCTGGCAGAGCGAGGGAAAATTTCACGGTGGAAATAGGACCTGAGCTGAGTCTCAGGACTGAGAGAGATTCCAGAAGACGGATGTGTCGGTGTGTTCGTCTTAGCCTTGGGAACATACTCAGACCAAGAATGGAAAGCCATTTGTGGCTAAGCTTCCGGCTTCCGGCTGGGTAGAATGGCAGGCCAGGACGAGAGCTGAAGGTAGGAAATGGGGAACGTAATAGTAATGGTGCAAGGAAGAAGAAAATGTTCTAAAGTAGTTGGTGGTGGTGATAGCACAAGTCTTTTTTATTTTTAATAATTTTATTAGGGACTCATATAACTCTTATCACAATCCATACATCAATTGTGTAAAGCACATTTGTACATTCATTGCCCTCATCGTTCTCAAAATATTTGCTCTACACTTAAACCCCTGGCATCAGCTCCTCATTTTTCCCCTCATTCCCCATGCCACCCTCCCTCATGAACCCTTGATAATTTATAAATTATTATTTTGTCATATCTTACACTGTCCGATGTTTCCCTTCACCACTTTTCTGTTGTCCAACCCCCAGGGAGGAGGTTATATGTAGATTCCTGTAATCAGTTCCCCCTTTTCAACACACCCTCCCTCCACCCTTCCGGGATCACCACTCTCACCACTGGTCCTGAAGGGATCATCCGCCCTGGATTCCCTGTGTTTCCAGTTCCTATCTGTACCAATGTACATCCTCCGGCCCAGCCAGATTTATAAGGTAGAATTGGGATCATGATAGTGGGGGTGGGGGGTGGGGGTGGGGGTGGAGAAACATTTAGGAACTAATGGAAAGTTGCATGTTTCATCTTTGCTACACTATACCCTAACTGGCTTGTCTCCTCCCTGCGACCCTTCCATAAGGGGATGTCCAATTGACAACAGATGGGCTTTGAATCTCCACTCCGCACTCCCTCTCATTCACAATTATGTGATTTTTTTTGTTCTGATGATGCCTGATAGCTGATCCCTTTGACACCTCGTGATCACACAGGCTCTTGTGCTTCTTCCATGTGGGCATTGTTGCTTATTAGCTAGATGACCACTTGTTTACCTTCAAGCCTTTAAGACCCCAGGCGCTATATCTTTTGATAGCTGGACACCATCAGCTTTCTTCACCACATTTGCTTATGTATTCATTTGTCTTCAGTGATTTTATCAGGGAGGTGAGCACACAATGATATGATTTTTTGTTCTTTGATGCCTAATAACTGATCCCTTCGACACCTTGTGATCATGCTGGCCGGTAGCACGAGTCTTTTTAATATGTTTAAACCATTAAACTTTGGAATATGTGAATTCTAGGTCAATAAAAGTTCAGGTTTTTTTCCAAGTTGAGGCAAGATGTGGGGGTCCATGTGTATTATATAGAAGTTCTTAATTTATTCTAAGGTAAGTACAAAGCTAGCGGCAATGAAAGAGCCAGAAGTAGCCCTTTGTCAAGTAGTTTTTTGACAGGGAAGTAGATTTCAAAGGAGAAAATAAAATGACCTTCAGATGTTTGAATCTCTTTATTTAAGAATTAGCAAAAAAATCATTGCCATCGAGTCGATTCTGACTTTTGCAGATAAAATACTTGGCAAACTTTATGCATTGAGAAAGAGCAAGAACCTCTCTAATGAGTGGTAAAGCATGCAGTGAAGCTGCTCATTACTAATTAAATCTGGGGGTTGATTTACAAAACCAAGGTGTAATACCACTGTGCTTTCCTGGGTATCTCTTGGGATTATATTAATCTGCCTCAGAGTGTTTGTATTGTCCAGCGTGTAGATGAACACCACTGAGCTGAGTTGGTTTTTGTGAAACTGAAGTATGAGTTTCTGCTTTTAGAAGTTGCCTGATGGGATTTCCATGTGAAAATCCAAGTGGGGTCTCAAATTGACATTGCCAAAATTGAACTTAATGTCTTCTACTCTGAGCCCTTTGAAATGAAGAGGAAGCAGTCCGTCAGAGACATGAACTGTGGAAAATTAAAGGAGAACAATACTTGTCCACCTGAAGCTAAATTTCATGGAGCATTCCCAAGCTGTATAGCCTGTGTTTGTTTTCTGTGAGAACGTTGATAGAGCTATAACGAAGGAAATTTTTTTAGGAAGTTTCTTCAAAGCCCTCGCCTGTTTAGTTTCCCCTGTCTGGTGTGTGCTGGTTCCATTGCTCACATGAGTAAATGCTACAGTCTCACAGAGACTGGTGATGAAGTTTGCATGTGCTGTTTTAGGGAAGACACAGCAAATGATGTCCTTTGAGCCAAATCCAGCCTGCTGCCTTGTTTATTAAATAGAACAGCCACACCCATTCTTTTTCGTGGTTTTTATGGTGGCCAAGTAATTGTGACAAAACCAGTATGACCCGCAAAGATGGGGATATTTCTTATTTGCTCTCTACAAAAATGGTTTACCAAACCCTGTTTTAGAGTTTTCAGATAAATATACCATTTTCAATATAAATGAAGTGATAATGAAAAGCTTTATGTCTCCTGCTGGCTAATACTAAGTTAATATCCTTTCTGTGCACTTAATGTTTGTTGAATACAGTAATCAGATAATTTAAGGAGTTATTTATGCTTGTGTGCTACATTTCTAGTTCTTTGTGTATAGCCAGACTAAATTGATTCCTTCAGCGCTTCATCTGACCAAAACCAAACTCACTGCCATCGAGTTGCTTCTAACTCAGAACAGAGTAGAACTGCCCCTGTGAGTTTCTCAGACTAGCTCCTTAAGAGGAATACAAAGTCTCTGTTTTCTCCGTGAACCTTTGGACTGTGGTTAGCAGCCCAAGGGGTAAACCCGCTAGAACTCTAGATTCCATGTTTCGTTTCTAAGAGCACACGGATTTGCTTTGTGTCACATACCTTTTCAAAGCCATTTGTTTATAGTTTATATAATCTGTGTTTGTACAGTGCTATGCTTAGAAAGTATATCCTGATTTTTAAGCCCCAAGCTAAAATATTACTTTAGTTTATAATTATTTGTTACTTTGTGATAGAGCCATATTGTTTTTTAAATAGATCGCTTACCAACCTTTGGTTAATGAACAAAGCCTTCATTTGGCTATTGTTTCTTTCACCAACAGTGTATACAATAGAGTTCATTTATTTATTAAATTAGAAAATCTGTTTGTCCAACCCCTGAGATTAAGTGTCATAATCTGTAGAGATGTCCAAATTCCTGAGTCCCTGTGTTTGGACAAAGCAAAGCATTTTGCCCGTGGGCCTCATTCCAGCATCCCAGAAAGTGTGCGCCAACTAGGCTTAGGTCTCTAAGTAAAGAAATTGAGACACACCAAAGAAATACTTAACTTCCCCCTCTGTCCTTAACATAAGAAAGTTAGAGCTAGGTTTTACTTTATTCATTTATTTTGCTCTGTGGTCTAGTTATTTGTGCATCTTTATTCGATTCCAAAAACATCTGGCTCCTCCCTGCAGGATATGCAGTCTGCTATAACAACTCCTCGCCCACTCCCTTCTCTTTCGTTTGGCCTTCTCAAATCACTGCTGGGTGGCTTCTCAGAACTACAGAACTGATCTGACCTCTGTACTATTGAAAACTCTACTGACTCCAGTAAAGAGGTCTCTTCAACTGCAAACCTAGTTTTCTGTGATCTAACCCCTGACGTCATTGCTAGTCTTTTCCTTGACTTTTCGCCAATGGTCGTGTAATGGGTTACTTGTTATGCTCCCAAGTGCAGTCAGCAGTTGAAAATCACCAGCCACTCTGTGAGAGAGGGGGAGATGGGGCGTTCTACTCACATGCAGTTACAGTCTTGGGAACCCATAAAGGCAGATCTGCCCCGTCCGAAAGATTTGTTATGAGTCAGAGTTGACTCAGTGGCAGTGAGTGCAACTTGGTTTTCTTCATTTACAGTGTTCACAAATCAAGACCAAGTGTTCACAAATCAAGACCGAGCTGATTCCAACATCGCCTTGTATGACAGGGTAATTACTGCTCTTATGGTTTCTGAGGCTTATATCTTTTTTTAAAATAATTTTATGGGGGGCTGGTACAACTCTTATCACAATCAATACATACATCCTTTGTATAAAGCACATTTTTACATTTGTTACCCTCATTATTCTCAAAACATTTGCTTTCTACTTGAACCCTTGATATCAGTTCCTCACCCTGCCACCCCTCCCTCATGAACCCTTCATAATTTATAAATTATTATTTTGTCATATCTCACACTTTCCGACATCTCCCTTCACCAACTTTTCTGCTTTCTGTCCCCCAGGGAGGAGGTTATATGGCGATCCTTGGAATTGGTTCACCCCTTTCTACCCCACCTTCCCTCCACCCTCCTGGAAGTCTGTATGTCTTTTATAGGAGCAGACAGCCTCATCTTTCTCTGGTGGTATGGCTGGTGGCTTTGTACCACTAATCTTATGGTTAGCAGTTGAGTTGGAGAAAAGTCAGGGAAAGGGCAAGAAATGACTAGAGAGGCTAGACCACAGAAAGGAAATGAGCTACGGCCTCCACGCCATTCCTGCAGTAAGTATATGTGCAGGAGCATATTTATCTACGTGTCTCATACACAACACACACCCTCACTGACTGACTTGGTGAAGGTCCTTGCCCCCTTCCTCAGCTTGCCTGCAGTCAATGCCCAGATGGAGGTGGCACAAGAGGATCCTGCAGCCCACAGGATACTGCTGTGGGGCAGTGCCTTCTAACTTTCTCTGGGTCACAGTGTTCTTCTGCCCTCTTGTTCCCTATATCCTATGTTCTCCGTTGTCCTGGGATTACCCACCTCTTCTCCTGCATGCATCTTCAGATCCTGTGCCCCTCGGGGGTCCCTCTCCTTGAAACCCTTTCCCCGTCAGAGGTATGTTTCCTGAAGCTTGAACCATCTCTCTCATAGACAGCTGATTCACTTCCTTTCCCATGGGGGCACACCCCTGCAGACCCCCAGGCCCCGTCTGCTTGCACTTGCTTTTCCTATGTCACTCTGCTTCTGTGTTGGTTCTATAATTCAATGCAGTTGCCACCCAGAACTCACAGACGGCACTCGTGATCATGGAGTTTACTAGGGGAGTTATTCAGGATCAGAAACGATAGTTATCTTACCCAGTATGCCTCCTCTCATCTATGCTCGCATGCATGTCTCTCACTGCAGGCAGTGTTACGAAGCTCCCGCAGCACTGGGAAATGCCCAAAGGCTTACCCATCTGCAAGCAAGCAAGCCTCCTGCCTGAAGGCATCAACATTGCTTCTTCTGGGGCATAGCTGGGAAACCCACCACTCTATCTCATGCCAGTATTCTTACTGCTGCTACCGCTGCCTCTCCATGCAGAGAACCTAGCGCACAAATAAATGATGCACTCTGTTTTGGCTCTTCTTTCTTGTAGATCACGAGATTGCCTGTGCCTGATTCTGAAATGGGTCACTTCATATCTAGTGAAATGGCAAAACTGACTAATCCCCACATTAGAGTTTCGTACATCATTTTTGCATGCTCTCACCTAGTCAGAGGCATTTCACTGTGTGGATGATGACAAACTGTACACAGCTCAGTGAAGAATAGAGATTCATGGTCATTGTGCTCATGCAGAACTATATGGGCCAAGAAGCGGTTCTTCAACCGAACAACCTTGCTTACTGAAGGTAAGGCAGACCTAGCACACTTCAAGGATTTCAGCCTTCCATATGGATTGTAACTCAGAGAAAACAAAAATCTTCGCAGCTGAACCAATAGGTACCAGCATGATAAATGGAGAAAAGATTAAAGTTGTCAAGATTTCATTTTGCTTTGATCCATAATCAGTGCTCATGGAAGCAGCAGTCAAGAGATCAAAAGACACACATTGCATTAGGTAAATCTACTGCACAAGACCTCGTTACAGCATTTATAAAGCAAGATTAAAGTGCGCCTAACCCAAGCCATGGTGTTTGCAATGGCGATATATGCATGTGAAAGTTGGACATTGAACAAAGAAGCCCGAAGAATAATGGGGATGCATTATTGTTATGGTGCTGCTGAAGAATATTGAAAGTACCATGAACTGCCAGAAGCATGAGCAAATCTGTCTTGGAAGAAGTACAGTCAGAATGCTTCTTAGAAGCGAGGACAGTGAACTTGGTCTCATATACTTTGGCCATGTTATCTGGAGAGACTGTACCCTGAAAAGTATGTCATTCTTGGTAAAGTAGAAGCACCGCAAAAGTAGAAGACTCAGTGGGCTTCATTGACACACTGGCTGCAGCAATGGACTCAAACATAGAAAAATTGTGAGACTAGCATAGGACCGGGCAGTGTTTCATTCTTCGTGGACATAGGGTCACTGTGAACTGGAACCCATTTGATATTTAGCAGCAGCCCAGTCATTTGGTAGGAATTAAGAAGAACTGTGCCACACACACACACACATATTTTTAAGCAGTTGAAAAAGAGTTGCAGAACAAATGTCGCTCCACCCTAAATCCTTCAGTGAATATTCCATAAAAATAAGAACATGGGTTGTTTTTCTGTAATTAAATACTTTTATTGGGATCTCTTACATCTCGTATCTCAATCCACATAATCCATTGTGTCAAGCACATTTGTACACATGTTGCCATCATTTTCAAAGCATCTTTCTGCTTGAGCCCTTGATATCAATTCCTCATTTTTCCCTCCCCTGCCCGCCCTCCCTCACGAACCCTTGATAAGTTATAGATTATTTTCATATTTTACTTCATCCTCTGTTGCCCTTCACCCACTTTTCTGTTGTTCGATCCCCTGGGAGGGGGCTATATGTTGATCCTTGTAAACGATTACCCCTTTCTCCCCACATCTTCCCCCATCCTCCTGATATCTCTACTCACTGTTGACCCTGAGGGGTTTATCTATCCTGGATTCCCTGTGTTTGGGGCTCTTACCTGTAGCAGTGTGCATGCTCTGGTCTAATCCAATTTGTGAGGTAGAACTGAGGTCATGATGGGGAAAAGGAAGCATTAAGGAACTAGAGGAAAGTTGTGTATTTCATTGGTGCTACACTGCACCCTGACTGGCTCGTCTCTTTCTCGTGACACTTCTGTGAGGGATGTCCAGTTGTCTACAGATGGGCTTTGGGTCTCCACACACAGTTCCCCACCCCCACCCCAATTCACATTAGCTATGATTTTGTTCTGGATCTTAGTTGCCTGATACCTGGTCCCATCGACACCTAATGATCACACAGGCTGGTGTGCTTCTTCCATGTGGGCTTTGTTACTTCTGAGCTAGCTGGCTGCTTGTTTATCTTCAAGCCTTTAAAACCCCAGACTCTATATCTTTTGATAGCCGGGCACCATCAGCTTCTTCACCACATTTGCTTATGCACCCATTTTGTCTTCAGCAATTGTGTCAGGAAGGTGAGCATCACAGAGCGCCAGATTGTTAGAGCAAAGTGTTCTTGCGTTGAGGTTATACTTGAGTCGGGGCCCAATAAGGACATGTGAAGATGGTTGAAATGGCAAGTGCCTGATACCTGTACATTTACTACAATAAAAAATTAGAAAAGGACATTTTCTTAAACGTGTATTGCACTTTGACATGAGCAGTAAATTAACAATGATGTGATAATTATAGGCCTTATTTAGATTGCATTAAGAAAATATAGGTTCTTGTATTGCTTTACATTATGTCACTTTATACCCTCCCCTCCAAAAGAGCAGAAAATAAATTCACTTCCACATTGTAACACTGCAACTCATCATCCTATTTTGTTTGTGTGCGTGTATTATGATATTGACATGTTTGAAGAATGTAATGTTCCTCAACAAAGGTTTGTCTGATGTTTCCTCAATTTGCCTCAGGTTGTACATTTTGACCAAGAATACCACAGATAAGATGTTATGTTCTTCAAGTGCAGCATATCAAGAGGCATGTGCTGTAGATTTCTCTCAGTACTGGTGATGTTAAGTTTGATCACTTGGCTAAGGTGATTGATAGCTGGTGTCTCCATTATAAAGATGTGATTTTTCCTTATATTTTTTCCATTTTTGTTAGGATTTCTTATAGATAATATAGCAATCCATAGCTCAGTTAAGTCAAGCATGACTGTACAGTAGTTGCCACCATCATTTTCAAACCATTTTCTTTCTTTGTGTGCTCTTTCTTATCAGCTCCCCTGGAGAAATTTTTTAAATTACTGTAATATACATACAGCATTTATTTTATTGAATTTTTCAGTACACCTCTGTGACATGGATTACACTCTTCAAGTTGTGTTCAATCATTTTCACTTTCTTTTTTGCAAATTATCCACCACCATGAGCATAACCTTCAGTGTATTAAGTTCTTACTCTTCAGAAGGAAGTCAACTATTTGCAGTTCATGGTCAAGGAGTAGGGAATTAAGCACAACTTCTTTGAGTTTGGAATATCTTGAGAAATTATTTAGAATTCTTCTGCAAGGAGATTTGTCTGTTCTCCCATATTTATTTATTCATTCATTTGTATGGGCGTTGACTCTTTGGTACTTATTTGATACTGTGGGTTATAATTTTAGGCTGCATTATTTATTTCTTTGATCACATCCCAGCTTTGGCTATTGGAAGCTCTTTCAGTTGCCTCCTCTGTCCCTTTGGCATCTCTCCAATAGTGACTATTTAGTTTCTCATGCTTTTTGAGCATGCCCTTACTTTGGGCACTACATGATGTTCTAAGCTTATCTTATGTATTTCCTGTCTAGTCAAGAGTAAGTGTTTGGATTTTCAACTTGATACTATTTGTTTGTCTTTTGCAGTTTTTTGGTTTTTGTTTTTTTAAACCTAGGTTAGTGCAAGATAATTGTAACATGAGTCTATTTTCATCAAGATGTTTCAATGTTGGTATGTTTGCTTTGTGACTCTAGCTATCCTGAATTTTTTTTTGAAGATATAGCTGTTTTTAGTTGCAACCAAGATTCTAATCATCTCACTAAAGTAACAGCTCATATTTTAACCTCTCATCTTATTGTCAGGAAATGAATTGGTTCCACACAAGTAAATTTTTCATATGCTTAAGCTTGCATTTGTCCTTTGTCTGTTCTTTCCTACAAAGAGCATATTTTTTATTCATTTTTAGCATTCTATTTTTTCATTGTGGTAAAATAGAATAAAACATTTTCCATTCAACCTTTTGTACCTGTGCAAATAAAGCGGCATTACTTATGTTCACCATGTTATTGCAGCCATCAGCACTAACCACTCCAAATGTTTTCATTACCCTTAACAGAAACTGAGCAATATCTACCCATATCCCCGCCCCACTTGCCCTGCCCTACACACCACTACTAAACTTTGTCTCAATACATTTGCCTATTTACATGTTTTATGTAAGTGGAATCATATTTGTCCTTTGATGTTTATTTCAACTCAGCATAAATATTTGCAACAGGGAACTGTTTTTAAGCACTTACTATATGCTGCATGCTCAGGACCCAGAAATAAGAAATAGCTCTCTTACTTAAGTAGTTTATGTTCTGGTAGGGATATATGGAGTTGCACTTCAGCATGGTAAACGTTATGATGAAGGTGAACTCAAAATGGCATTAGAAACCATCAAACTTTCTGGTCAGACAGAATGGTGGAACCCCCAACACTATGGCCCTCACACCATTCAGCTCTGCAACTGAACTCACCCTCCTGTTGAATATTCAGCCATTTAAGATTTTAAAAGGCAACATTTACCCAAGGACAAAGCTCAAAGGATTAAGAAAGAGGGATGGAGGGAGGGAAACAGGAAACACAGGACTAAGTGGGATAAGTGATGGTACATTGAGGGAAATGGATGAGTTGGATCAGAATGTGGGGATTGTTAAATATAAAACTGATATGCTCTATAAAACCTCCTAAATCACAATAAAAAGTTTTTTTTTTAAGTGAAGTAAAAGCCAAGAGTAGAGACAATGACAGACTTGATGTTTTAAAGGATGAATTTTAATTAGCCAGATGAAATGAGAGAGAATGAAAGAGGCAGGGAAATGAAGGATAAACATCTTTCCTGATCTTAAACCGTACAGTATCACAATATTCTGTTTGAACGGCTGCTGCTTGATCTAAGTACACATTCCACATGAAGTGCTCTGGCAATTCCCATGCTTCACAGTGTTATCCATAGTTGGTTATGATCCGCATAGTGGAGTGCTTTTTCATAAATCAATAAAATACAGGTAAGCATCTAGTAGTGTGCTAATAGGAATTCCGCAAATGTGTGAAGTATTTTTGCTACCATGAGATTGGATAGCTATCTGATCATGTAAGGAAAGTACATTATGCTCTTGAGGTATGACCAGTATGGTACATGATCCCCTATTTTGAGGATTGATTAGTTTGCCATTCTGACAAGCTAAACATAAGAAATTCCAGTGGTTATAAGAAATTCCAGTGGTTATAAAGAGGCTCACACTGCCATCAAGAAAGAAGAGCCAAGAATGAAATGCGTCCTTCAGACCTGAGATCCAAATGAGTAGCATGTAATGGGAACATGTGGCACTTTTAGGTATTGTAATGAGTTCACTGTGGCTGGTGCACTGTTGAAAGTGAGCCCTGTACTCATGAAGAACCTCAGGCCATTTTTATGATTACATTTTGCTGGCCTTGTTGGAGAGTTTTTAAGCAGGAAAACCATCACTTTGACAGAACTGTGGTTGGTGAATTCGAATCGCAGAGAAACTAGGTAAAGGGATCTATTTCAAATTGAAGAGAGACATGAGGACAGGGGTAGCAGAGGTGGAGTAAGGGCTGGTGGGTTGGAAAGGAAGCGATAAGGAAGGGGAAGTAAAGAGCTCCACCAGCAGATGGACGTGGGGGTTACACGAAAGAGGAGTGTCTGCCTCCCTCACTAGGGGTGGAGGAGGGGCAATTCACTGTGAAACATTCAAGAAGAGAAACAGATGGGAGTCGGAGGAGGCTGAGTTCAGATACAGATTGTTGAATTTAAGCTAAAATATGTCATTGATTTCTGTTTTTTAAGTTGCTGTTTTTTTCTCATTTCTTTCTGGAAAATTTTGCTTTTTCTTCCAAACACTGATGTATTCAATCAGTAGCAAGTAGTTTTAAAGATACTGCCAATTCAAACTATTCATTTTACAAGATAAATCTGGCGAATGGGTCATGTTGGAAATAGTAAATAACAAAAAACACCAATCTGTATGATCCTGACAGTATCGGCATTTGCAAAAATAAAACCGGTGATATAATTAAAACCCTGATTTGTTATTACTGAACAGACGTTTTTGTCTACTTTGCAGGTATGTTGTGGAGTTGCAGTATAGAAATTGTTCTCTTTCAAAGGGAGAGTACCTTTCTGAAACTCATGAGGCAGTTCAGCTCTGCCCTGTAGGGGCTCTGTGACTGGGAAGTGACTCAACATCAGTGAGTTTGAATAGTCCTAGTATATCACACTCTTGAGTTCTCAAAAAATAAGATGAAAATGGGAGGATTAAATGCATGGAAAATTCACAAGTGAAAAAATGTACTCCCCTAGTTTAATTCTCTTTTTAAAAATCATTTATTGGGGACTTATACAGCTCTTATCACAATCCATACATACATCCATCATGTCGAGCACATTTGTACATAGGTTGCCAACATCATTTTCAAAACATTTTCTTTCTGCTTGAGCCCTTGGTATTAGCTCATTTCCCCCCCTCCCCCACCCACCCTCATGAACCCTTGATAGTTTTTTTTCATGTCTTACACCAACCAATGTCTCCCTTGTCTGGTGTCAATCATTGTAATCGGTTCCCCCTTTTTTCCCCCACCTTTCCATTTCCCTCCCGGTATTGCTACTCTCATTATTGGTCCTGAGGGGTTTATCTGTCCTGGATTGTATCCATGTACATGCTCTGGTGTAGCCAGATTTGTAAGGTAGAATTGGGGTCGGGGGAGGGGGGCAGCATTAAAGAACTAGAGGAAAGTTGTATGTTTCTTTGCACTCTGACTGGCTCTTCTCTTCCTTGTGGCCCTTCCTTAAGGGGGTGTCAATTGTCTACAGATGGGCTTTGAGTCTCCACTCTGTGCTCCCCCTCATTCACATCAATATGAGTTTTTGTTTGGGTCTTTGATGCCTGATACCTGATCCCATCTATAGCTCATGATCACACAGGCTGGTGTGGCTCTTCCATGTGGGCTTTGTTGCTTCTGAGCTAGATGGCCACTTTTTTACCTCAAGCCTTTAAGACCCCAGATGCTATATCTTTTGATAGCCGGTCACCATCAGCTCTCTTCACCACATTTGCTTATGCATCCGCTTTGTCTTCAGCAAGCGTGCGGGGCAGGTGAGCAACACAGAATGCTGGGTTATTGGAACAAAGTGTTCCTGCATTGAGGGAGTACTTGAGTAGAGGCCCACTATCTTATCTACTACCTTAATACTTAACATGTAAATATATGTATGTATATATATTTCCCTATCATTATATATAAATATATTTACATATGTACATGCCTGTATTTAGACCTCTATAAATGTCCTTTGTCTCCTAGTTCTTTTCTCTATTTCCTTTTACTTTCCTCTTGTCTCAATATCATGTTTAGCCTTCATTCAGGTTTTAGTAATTCCTCTCGGCTACATTGCCCTTGATCAAACCCCACCAGGCATCCTATGCCCTCCTTGCCTTCAATTTTAGATCACTTGTTCCCTTGTCCCTGGGTTTGTTGTCGTCTTCTGGGGTGCAGAGGAAGGGGTTCCCACATAGTTGAGATTGGCCAGCCCTGTAGACCCTGGTTCAATTCTTAAAAGTGCTGTACAATGAGCGGTTGTACCAGTGCCCCCCTCCCCCCCGTTTCCCTGCAGAGCTCAGCAGCTGTTGTGTGCTCCCACTGCTAGAACTCACAGTGCTGTAGCCCCACTGTGCACACAGCTCCATGAATAGGTTTGACTTCATTGTGATTTTATACAGACGTTTTTGACTTTTGTCTGTATCATTGTGACATTAATAGTGGAATTATTGTTTGTATTAATGATTTTAGTGTCTTAAAAAAAATCCCTGCTCACTAGCATAAAACCTGGTCTCTAGTTGAATCTAGCCAATATCCTCATGAAATGTCTCAACATTTCCATAAAGTTGTTGGCAAGTGATGCCAGTCTATTTTTGCAGGTGAAAAAAATGGAAATAATAGTGTAGATTTGAATGAATCACCCCAAGTGTCTTTGTCTAGTAGTGCTTCCTCTCTTTATATGTTGTTTCCAAAATAAAATAATTCAGCTATCTGATAGAAGGTTTACGTGACCTGGTAGTCACCGATGCAGTGCGAGGAAGAGATAGACCTCCAAACACAACACTGTAATTTCAGACTATTCCCCCTCCCCCTTAAGTAGAGTGAATTCAATAAGATAGTGCCCATTACACTTGTTAATAGCCACTGGAACATGAAACAAAAAGTTCACCCGTTAGCTGGATAAGTGACAGAAAAGCAGGATTTGCCTGCAATTATTTTGTTACAGCTTCCTGCCAATAATGACTTGAAGAAACTTCTGAATGGGTCTAAAGTGGCACCCAGCTTCTTTTATAGATTCATACTACAGGGAATTCATTGGTCTCCTAAGCACACTAATTTTCTAGCAACTCATGAGAAAATGGTATGTCTTACTAAGGAAATAATGATATTTAAGATTTAATTTCTAAGTAAGTAATGTCAAAATTAAGTATTGACTATTTTCTTTTGTTATTCATTTTTTTTCCTAATCCTAAGTATAGGCTATTTTTTAACATTGAGATCAAGCCTTGTTCAAACATGTTCCTGACCAACATTTCCAGGGTTCCTTTGACCCACATTCTTAAAACCCTCAATAGACCAGTCAGATATCAGTAAGATGTGGAATTGTTAGATTCCTTGGTGGGAAATGCCTCAGTTCTTGGCTTAGTTAATTGTATTAAGGTAGCAGGTGGACTTTGGGCCTCCACTCAAGTACTCCCTCAATGCAAGAATACTTTGTTCTATTAAACTGGCATTCTATGATGCTCACCTTCCCGACATGACCGCTGAAGACAAAGCGGGTGCATAAGCAAATGTGGTGAAGAAAGCTGATGGTGCCCGGCTATCAAAAGGTGTATACCTTAAAGACTTGAAGGTAAACAAGCAGTCATCTAGCCTAGAAGCAACATAGCCCACATGGAAGAAGCACACCAGCCTGTGTGATCATGAGGTGTCGAAGGGATCAGTTATCAGACATCAAAGAACAAAAAAATCATATCATTGTGAATGAAGGGGAGTGCGGAGTGGGGACCCAAAGCCCATCTGTAGGCCACTGGACATCCCCTTCCAGAAAGGTTACAGGGAGGAGACAGCCAGTCAGGGTGCAGTGTAGCCACAATTAAACATACAGCTTTCCTCTTGTTCTTAAATGCTTCTTTCCCTTCCACTATCATGACCCCGATTCTACCTTACACATCTGGCTACACCACAGAATGTACACTGGTACAGATAGCAACTGGAAACACAGGGAATCCAGGACAGATGACCCCTTCAAGACCAATGGTGAGAGTGGCGATACTGGGAGGGTGGAAGGAGGGTGGGTTGGAAAGGGGGAACCGATTACAAGGATCTACATATAACCTCCCGGGGTGGGGGGGGGGCGTGGACAACAGAAAGTGGGTGAAAGGAGCCATCAGGTCAAGATATGACAACAAAATAATTTATAAGTTATCCATGGTTCATGAAGTAGGGGTGGGCCGGGAGGGGCGGGAGAAAACGAGCTGATGGCCAAGGGCTTAATTGGAGAGCAAATATTTTGAGAATGATGAGGGCAACAAGTGTACAAATGTGCTTGACACGATTGATGGATTGTGGTAAGAGTTGTGTGAGCCCCAGTAACATGATTAAAATATAAGGGTAGTCTCGGGTTCCTGTGTTTTAGGGTCTTCAGCTGGAAGCCCTGGTCAGTGGTGCTGAATTCAGCCCACCTGGCCTAGTTCAGGGCCACCCAGGTGTACTGCCTTCCTGGCTCCAGGACCTGAATGCACATGCCCTCTACCCTTTATTGTCTTCCAGCTTCCTGTAGGGAGCTCCTAGGCATGGAGAGGAACAGCCCTCTACCTGGCTGCCTAATAGAATCTTTTGTTTTCTATATTCTAGTAATCAGACCTGAAGATATTTTCAGTAAACTTCTGAAGATAGCAGTAACCATGCTTCTTAACATTTTCCATTATCCTCTAGGAAATGTCTTACAGAACTCAAAAAAGTAATATGTATCTTTATATAATGGCAGTTGCCCTGTGAAATCTAACATCTACCTGAACTTACTCTTCTATAGCTGATTCATACCCTTTACTAAGTGATACTAAGCACATTACATTTATCAAATACCATCCTCAGTAACTAGTTTAGACTTATGGAGCTATATAAGAACATAGAGTAGGCCAGCCCCAATCCCAACTACTGCGTGGACACCTGCCCCTCCCCCCAGAAGAATTTGTTTCAGAGGACGCACTGAATCTGCAGCTCCGGGAGAGGGACATATTTGATTGGAGCACGTGGGAGCAGATGAAGGGAAAGGAGGAGAGAGTAGAGCACATCCTGGCCCACCAGGCTTTGAGGACGGTGACCTCAATTAGAGCAGCCCGTCCACAGAGAGGACCACATGGCCGGCCCCACTATGAAACATGACATCCATCACTGACCCATAGCCCTACAGGGGAAAACACTCATGACACAGTGTGGGAATTGCGCCTGATCTGATCCCACCACACCGAGGCAAAACACTAAGGGGGTGCAACAGAATAGCAAGAGAACAGAATGGCAAGGTCCCCAGGGAATGCTGAAAGGTGGACTTTGGGGCCAGGGCTTGTTGCCCTCACCAGACTGGACTGGAAAACTCTCCTAAAGGCCAACAAACTGTCCTTAAACTAACTACAAGCTTTTCTTTCTTGTGATTTTTGTCATTGGTTGTTGTTTCGTTGTATATTGTTGCTTGGTTTTGCTCCATCTTGTTTTTGTACATGTTATTATCTCCGCAGGTCTGTCTAAATAAGATAGGCTGGATAAACAATCTAGAAGAGAAAACAATGGGACCGTCAGTTCGGGGGGTTGGGGGGCATGGGAGAGGGGGAGGTAGGGGGAAATGTTTTGAGAATGATGAGGTCAACGAATGTACAAATGTGCTTTACACAATTGATGTATATATGGATTATGATGAGAGTTGTACAAGCCCCCAATAAAATGATTAAATTTTTTTAATTCACCTTTCTAGTATAATAAAATGAATTTGTAGGTTCAACTTAAATGTATTTATTTTTCAACTTTTGTAGAAGAAATTTGTTTTCTTTGTTCTTAGAGGAAATACCCTCGCGAATCTCTTAGCAAGAATGATAAAAATTATTTTTCTGTTAATCAGTTTTTCCAGAAGTAGATCTTAATGATAAAGTCTATTCTAATAAAGCTACAGTCCAGGGCAGAGTCAGGGAAGGCTTAAGGTGAACCAGGAATATCTTGTGGCAGAAAATCAGGAATACTGAAAAATAAAAGGGGGTTAATAGTCAAAAAGTGTTATTGCTGGTCAAACAGGGAGCAATTTGAATAACAACAGTTTTTCAGTAGTGTAGCAGTAAATTTAAAATAATTGGACAAAGTAGGAACCCAAGAGTTCATCATGATGATAGAAGGATGGAGCGGAAAGGAAGACTCTTCTTTACCATAGAGTGCTGTCTGATCATTGTGGGAGGGAAGGATGGTGTTGGAAAATCACCATTTTGCAATTAATAAGATTGGCTTGAGCAAGGATTTCTTTTTTTTTTCTTTTTTTGTCTTATGTGACCCTCCTGGGTTTATTTCTTAGTTGCAAGGGGAGAACAGTAACTGTGAAATGGAAAAATGAATGAGGAATAGATAGGTCCCCAGACATAATACCTTAATAAGGATTCATTGTCACATGTCATACTGGTATATAAGTGTCATATATGTATATATATATAAGACACTAAAATGAAGATCAGTCTGGCTTTTTATTTATTTATGAGTTACCATATTTTGGCCTTTTATTTGTTACGTATTCTTCAGTAGCCTGTATTTTTTATAAAATGTCGGTGCTGCAAAAGACCAGGGGGAGCTTGGGCTTTAATCTGTATCAGGTTAAAGAAAACAAATGAGACCTGATAACTCAATGTTGTATGACAGGGTTTCAAAAGTTCATAGAAACGTAGAATTAAAACATAATGGAATTTAACACGACCTTTTTGGAGCCCCCTCGTATGTCACCTAGACTGGATGTTAGTTAGACTAGAAGGGGGGGGGGAGACTTTTAAAAATCTAATTGAGGGCGGTTTGCATCAGGCCTCCAAGATGTCGTTCCCCAAGTCTAAGCGCACGTACCCTCGATCCTGCTGAATATGACATATCTCAGGAGACCCGGCACACGCCAGTCGAGGGGCTGGCCATAAGATCCTGGCTAAAGAGGATTAACTGCTTCAGTATATCAACCCCTACCGCCCAGGGCCCATTGAAGATGCTGCCTTGGTTCGTTGCACCTATGCTAGATCAGCAAATAGCTAACCCAATTTCCAGCCTGCTCCTAAGAACTCACTTGCAGGAGCTGTGTTTGCCATTGGACCCCTGGTGTTCTGGTATTTTCAAAACTGACAGAGACAAGAAAGAAAAACTTACCCAGGAATGAAAATTTGATCGAACATTTAACATCTCATATTAAGTTTGGTGATAAAGACTGTGTATTCTTGCTTTAATAAATCTTCTGTTACCCATTTAAAAAAATCTAATGGAGATGTTTGCCTAAATTAAATACGGATGATAGATTAGATATAGTGTTGTATTCATTGTAAGTTCCCTGAATTTGATAACAGTATTGTGATTATATTGTGTTTGTTCCTAGGAAATAGCATAGTGACGTATTCAGGAGTCAAAGAGAATGATAACTGGAGTTTATTCTCTAATGGCCCGAGAAAATGTGTGTGTGAGTGTGTCTGAGTGAGTGTGAGTGTGAGAAGAAAATATGGTCACTCAAATGGAGCACCATATGAACGGTTGGTAGATGTGACTAAAAGGGTCTTCTGATTTAAATTCGTGCAAATTTTCTGTAAAGTCGTTATCAAATAAAAATTTTGAAATCAATTTTTTTATGTTTTCTAGCCCTTTCTAAGGCCCAGAATGATGTGATGACCATGAAGGTACAATCAGAGAGACTCTCCAAGGAATATGACCGCCTCCTGAAAGAGCATTCAGAACTTCAGGTGGGGACGACCTTCCCTATCTTGAGCTGTTAATTACTTAGGCCTGTTCCTTAGGGCATTTGCCCTGTTAAAATCAGAAGCTCCACTTCATCCTGGCTTTCTTCAGTAATCAAAGAAGTCAGGAAACTAGAGGATAAAGATTAGGACTTACCTGGAAATGAAGATAACCGTAGCATAAGGAGATGCTGACACGCTAACTCAACACTCCAGCTGGGTAAAGTTTTAAACAAAAACTGAGTTACAAAATGTCAATATATGTGTCATAGTCATGCTGGAAAATGTCCCAAATTGATATTACACTACTCCTGTCTCAATGTCTTAGTCATATTAGAACAAAACCTGTGGCATTTACACATTTGGTTTTCCCGTAGAGGTAGTTTTCGAGATACACGTGACAAATGTGTGTGTTAGAGTCTCAGCTCCTTCACCTGTAAAGTCAGACGCCAAGGGTTTCTCTTTTCCCCCCTCCAGTCCTCATAGGGCAGTAGTTAAATATTAGACTGCTAAGCATAAGGCCAGCAGTTCAGTACCACCGGTCAATCTGTAGGAGAAAGACAAAGGTTTCTCTTATAAAGATATGTAGTCTTAGAAACTCATAGGGGCAGTTTTACACTGTCCTATGGGGTCACTGTGAGTCATAATTGATTTGTTGGCAGTGAGTTTGGTTTCGATAGTCTAGCAAGTGTTCCCTTCATTCACATTGGGCTCCTTGGCTCCCCTCTGCTCTCCAACTGCCAGCCCTTAATCTGAATTGACTTCCCATCCACACATAGACCGCGTGTGAGAAAAAGTGGGAGGGACCGGAGGGACACCCACACTCTTGGTAAGGGGGACATGAGTAAGTAAGTAGACCATTCCAGAGGCAGCCTTGTCTTTCCATCCCAGGTCCTTGCAAGGGTGAGGAACTATATGCACTTTGCACTCAGGTTGAATTGGTTCTCAGTATTTGGCAACCCTTAATAGTTTTCCAAGAGGAACCCTGGTTGTGTAATGGGCTACAAATTGAGCTCTTAAACACAAAGTCAGTGGTTCAAACCCACAAGTTTCTCAGAGGGAGAAAGATCAGCCTATCCTCTTATAAAGATTTAAAGTCTCCTACATTCAGAGGGGCAGCTCTGCTCTGTCCTATGGGAGTCACTGTGAGTTGGGATTGACTCAGTAACAGAGCCTTTTTTTTTAATAGTTTTCAGTTTGGTTTTTGTTTTGTTTCGTTGTTTAAGCAGTTACAGTCTGCAGTCATTTCACAATAGTAGGAGCCCTAGTCCCAGGACCCAGTTCCCTACAATAACCATTGAATTGCCAGGGTCGAGCACTGTGCCTGCCATGAGCCATGAGCGCAGGCACTCTGCTTCTCCTTTGGATTCTCAGAGACCTGGACTAGCTATGCTTGGCCCTATATTCACTTTGGGATGCCACACAGATTACATCACCCCTCTGGTCATCTGTGAAATGAGAACAATAAGGATGCCGCATTCCCTGAGTTGTGAGAATTAAATAAACTACATCGGTTGCTCAGCATGGTGCCTTGATGGCAGTGCACACTCAAGAAGTAGTTGCTGTTGCTTTCATTGTCATCGCCATCCTTCCCGTTGTTACTTTCTCTGTAGAAGTTTACTCTGCAAGAATGACTGATCCTCAAGCAAAGTGTGTAAATAGCTAAGTCCTAACAGACATACATGTGCAGCCATTCAGACAGACTTAAACTATTTCGGATGTGAGAAAAGAAACCACTCACATGAATCAAAGCTGTAACTTAAATTAGGAAACCTTTCTCTTGAAACTCTGTCATTAACCACTGTAATCTTAGCTTATGCTTGTTACTAGACTCGATATATTGTTGAAGTCATTCTCCTCCCACCTCTGCTCCACTTCGTAGTTGGGGAGCTCTACTTCACAGGCTCTCTTAGCTTGGGGTAGGCTCCACTAGATGACTGAGTGGTAAGAGGAGGGAGAGCAGGCTATTTGTCTCTGCTTTGGTTGACATCGTCAGAGGGAGCTACCTGGGCTCAGTGAAATCGTCCTTTTGTCCTTCCAGCCTAGGGAGTGGTGGTTGCTAACGTCAGATGTTGCTATGATTTGATGTTTCTACTTTCTCATCACCTATAAAACCATTGTCCGAGGGGGTAAAAAAACAGCTTCATCATTTGACAGTTCTGAAATGTGTGGTGAATCATTTAACAACGCTGCATCTTGGCTTCTTCATTACTCAAATGAAAATTATACCTTTGTGGGGTGTCTGTGAACATTAAGCAAAACCCTATGTAAGAGAACACATTATTTCAAACAAGAAAAACTTATATAGCCATAAAATGCTATTAAGCATGTCCTGTTTGGTTAAGTTTTTCCCGACCCACTTACCTCCCCTCTGCCCTTATATGAGAACCTATATAAGTTTCTGACCTGTAGGCACTATGAAGTAAGAACCATTGTCTTAGTAGTGGCTCATATTTTGATACTCACTTTCTGAACCTTATTTGAGAAGAAAAAATGTAACTGTAGAATATCTGTGCTAAAAGCCATATCATTTTTAATGAGTTTTACTTTTAGTGTGAAACCTATAATAGTAAGTAATACAATATATCGTTAGTTCTTAAGGATATACTTAATAGTGTTCTCAAGTTTTCAACTTGAGCACTTGGAATCATCATACAGTAAAAGACTGTTCAATGTACAAATGTGCTTGACACATGGATGGATGGATGGATGGATGGATGGATGGATGGATGGATGGATGGATGGATGGATGGATGGATGGATTGTGATAAGAATTGTACAAGCCTCCAATAAAATGATTTAACAAAACACTCTTCAAGTAAAAGGGGGTACAAAGGAGAGTAGGAGGAAGAGGTTTCTTTACTGTAAATACTTCTCACTTTGCATTTTTAAAAACACTTGGATTTCCCCAGGTGGCCCCTTTCTGTTGTAGGTACTTAATAAATATGAGAAAACAGACCCTTTGAATGTGTAATCTTTACCTTTCCTTGTTTGCCTGGCTCTATTCTGAACAAGAAAGCAAACTAACTAGAGATTATTGGCAGCACAAACTCATCATCACCTGCCAATTTTTAAGTTTCATTTTGCAAAACCCACCCTCCACTTAAGGGACTGGCGCATAATAGCAGCTCCATTAAAGCGTTGGTTTTGATCTACAGTGTCAGATACGTGTTTATGTACGCCATGTGAAAATGGTGCCGTATCACTCAATCCTGTCTGCCTGTTTGGTTCTTAAAATTATTATTGAAGCTACTCTGAAAGCATTAATGCCCAGCCTGACAATGATGTTGATGAACTTCTTGTATAAAGCAATAACGCAACTCTATTTTAGGAGATTTCTTTTTTTGATGTAGACATTTACCTTTTTGTCCAAGTGATCTTTATTTTTAATTGTAAAATATACACAAAATATAAAATTCACCCTTTTTAACCATCTCCAAGCTACAGTCCAGTGGCATTAATCACACCCAGTATTGTGTAACCATTACCATTTGCTTGCAACACTTTGTCATCACCCCAAACAGAAACTCTGTCCCCTTTGAACAGTAATTCTCCATTGCCCCTGCCCCAGCCGTGGCAAGCCCTAGTCTACTTTCTATTTCTCTGCACTTGCCTATTCCAGATACTTTATATCAAATGGACTATACCATCTTTATGCTTTTATATCTGATTTATTTCCCTTGGCATAGTATTTCCAGAGTTCATCCATAATGTAACATATATTAGAACTTCCTCTTTTGCCAGTGGCTGAATTGTATGTAGATACCATTTTGTGTATCCATTCTCTGTTGATGGGCGCACAGTGGGCTGTCTGTCCACCCGAGTGGGAAAGCGCTGCAGTGGGGCAGATAGCTGTGAGTCCCTGTTCTGAACTCTTTTAGGTATGTGACATCGGGTTACTTAGTAATTGTGTGTTTACCTTTTGGGGAAACCACCTAGCTATAGTAGAGGTTGCACAATCTTACATTCTCATCAACAATGGGCAGACGTTCCCATTTCTTCACATTCTTATCAACACCTGTCACTGTTCATGTTTTTATTATTGTTGTTTTAATAGCCATTCCAGCAGTTGTGATATTTTATTTCATTATGGGAATTTCCCTCCATTTCTAGTGTATCTTAGTCATCTTGATAACACTATCAGTGAAGAATATAATTTGAGAAGCCAGTTTTACTGGCAAGTGCCTTTTTTTTTTTTAAAGAAAATGTTTTAAATTTATGGTGGTAATGATTGTGCAAGTCTTTTTTTTTCCTTCTGGAATCTTTTTTTTTTTAATTAAAAAAAATTTTATTGGGGGCTCGTATATCTCATCACAATTTATACATCCATCCATGAGTCAAGCACATTTATATATTTGTTGCCATCATCATTCTCAAAACAGTTGCTTTCTGCTTGAGCCCTTGGTATCAGCTCCTCATTTTCTTTTTTTTTCTTTTTTATTTATTTATTTTCTTTTTTACATTTTATTAGGGGCTCATACAACTCTTATCACAATCCATACATATACATACATCAGTTGTATAAAGCACATCCGTACATTCTTTGCCCTAATCATTTTCAAAGCATTTGCTCTCCACTTAAGCCCTTTGCATCGGGTCCTCTTTTTTTTTTTCTCCCTCCCCGCTCCCCACTCCCTCGTGAGCCCTTGATAATTCATAGATTATTATTTTGTCATATCTTGCCCTATCCGGAGTCTCCCTTCCCCCCCTTCTCTGCCGTCCGTCTCCCAGGGAGGAGGTCACATGTGGATCCTAGTAATGAGTTTCCCCTTTCCAACCCACTCACCCTCTACTCTCCCAGTATCGCCCCTCACACCCCTGGTCCTGAAGGTATCATCCACCCTGGATTCCCTGTGCCTCCAGCTCCCGTATGCACTAGTGTACAACCTCTGCCCAGTTCTGTAAGGTAGAATTCGGATCATGGTAGTTGTGGGGAAGCATCCAGGATCTGGTGGAAAGCTGTATTCTTCATCGGTACTACCTCGTACCCTGACTGACCCATCTCCTCTCCTAAACCCCTCTATGAGGGGATCTCCAGTGGCCGACAAATGGGCCTTGGGTATCCACTCTGCACTTCCGCCTTCATTCACTATGGTGTGTGTGTGTATATATATATTTTTTTTTTTTTTGCATGATGCCTTATACCTGGTCCCTTTGGCACCTCGTGATCGCACAGGCTGGTGGGCAAGTGTCTTAGAGACAAAAAACATTGAGTTTATTTGATATTTTTGGCTTTACTTCCATTCATTCTTCCCTTGCCAGAAGCCCTAATTAGGATTTCAGTGGGACATTGTTAGAAAGTTTGTTTTCCTGGTGTAACCAGTGAAAGTCATACTAAAGCAGGGGGGAAAGTGAACTTTTCATGACTGCTATATTTTCGCTTCTACATATTTTTATCAAGCAAAACCCTCCCAACCCATATTTTCACGTTTCATTAATCTCATAATAATTACACAGAAGGGAGAATTTTTTTTTTAGTGTGTGTAGTGAATTAAACTCTCACAAAATGATCAGATGAGATTGTGCGAGTAAGGAGCTTCTAGCCCAGCAAAAGGATAACATACCAGTACTACAGATAATGTACATAGAAGCCTGTGGAGGGGACCATGTGAATAAAGTATAGGGAGCCCTAATCAGGGGGGTCAGTCTTATTTCCAAACCCAGTAGGCCTGTCCCAGAAGCGAAGAGTGGGCATCTAACTACTTAGAATGGAGCAGATCCTTTGCATCCAGAGTCCCTGTCCTGAGACCCTCCCAGACCCAGAGGCCGTGGCAGGGGAAAGAGAGATTAGACAGATGGATGGATGTAACTTCACAGGCAGTGAGAACTGGCTGCAAGCAGTAGGAGCAGAAGTAGACAGAGCACAACAGCACAGAGGGCTTCCCAGTCCAGGGGCTGAGCCGGCTGCAGTGGGCCTGCCACACCACCCATGGAGTGTTAAGCAGCTTTGGGCAAGAGGAGGCTTATGAGTAGAATGGGGGCTAGCTAAGGAGCTTTGTAACACTTACCCACGCAGGACAGAGGCCAGGACCAAGAAGCAGAGGGCTGAGAGAGCCCTTTCTACAGGCATGACTGCAAAGAAGCTGTCTTTACTAAAGAACTCTGTCTGGAGTCATTTCTGATGCTAAATTTTATAAACACTTATTTCCTTAATAAGTCCCCTAACTGTGAGTTTGGTCTGAGTTCTGTGCTGCATTGCAACAAATTATCAAATCAAGAAGAGAAAGAGAAATGGTTTTGGAAAAGGTGCTGGTTTGGGAATTGGTAACAGGATCTGAGGATGGAGGCATGTCTGACTTCCACTTCATAAGACTCATCAGCTTCATGCTGATAATTCTCCTCCCCCTTAGGAAGTTAGAGATGTGATGGCATCGTGCCATTTCTACAAAGAAAATCCTTGTATTTTTACATCAGTTTCTTAATCTTTGACATAACTACTTAATTTTTTTTTTCCTTACAGGATCATGTAGGAAAAGGCATTAAGAAAATCCTGTGAACTTTATGAAAGAAAGAAGATGTACTACACCGGGTCAATATAATTAATTTGTTATCATGTTAGGCTTTATGAAATTTACATTACAATTCAGAAAAGTGCACTGATCAGCCAATGATTTCTTTAATGCCACACATAGGCTATATTATAATTCCACTGTCACAGTATGTGATGATGTCTCAGATTTAAAGTCTATGTTCTAGCTCTTAAGAAAAACAAGAACGTGTCAACATATTTACATATCGATAGCAACACTGGTGTATAGTGGCTGTTTACAAATAAAAATTCATTAGCCAATTACTTCCAAAAATAGGTTTTTAAGTTGCATGAAACCATTAATTGGCTTGGAAACTTGGATGATTTTTCAATAATAATAGTAATCTTAGTCAGATGATGATGTTTAACAATAGTATTCAGTATCACCAAATGTATTCACAGATTAAGTAAAAGGATAAAGTGTCAGAATTATCCATTGCATTTATAAGAAAGAGTCAAAAAGAACAAACAACAATGACCTGACCTTACTTGGTTTTTTTTTAATCTGACAGTACTATGGTTTACTCTTATAAGACAGCTATATTGATAAAAATATTTTTGTTACTGAGTTTCTGCACTTGTTTGACTGCTTTGTTTTTGGTACTTGTGCTAGTAGCATAATTAGTATAATTAGCAAGCACTCTAACTTTTCAGATACAATAATTGTATTTACACATATTTCTATAACCACTGAAGCTCTGAACTGGGCTTGCTTTTATAAGAGAATGGATCTTGATTTCAAAAGCATATCAGAAAACCCTCCCCCCCCCCCCCAACCAAAGAGCAGTGGTTCCCATGGCTGTGAGAATTATTAATTTTACACGCATTACCTCAAATATTCAGTTGCTGGATTCACACAGCGTCTCTGTGATGGTTCTATTTCTCAAGGCTAAATATTAAAGCTATTTTTCCATTCAAATGCTCATTTCGTATCTCCTTTAAAAGATTGTAATTATTGTCATATTGATATAATTGAGGCTACTCCACTATTTAGAAATGAAAATCACCTTGTATCAAAAGATCAAAATATAAAAGGAAGTGGAAAATAACTACGGAGCTATTACTTTTCTGGTCTTTGTTTATTTTAATTTTAGCACCAACTTCACACATTTCAGATTTTTTTTTCAGTGTAAAGTGTTTGAAATGAGTAAGTACATATGAATTCTATTTCAGAGAAAAGTCAGGAGTGACTGCTAGAAAGCAGAGCTGTAGGAGACATTTAACAGGAGTAAGCAATGGGCGTTGGACCGTATGGACTGCGAGCACTATACATAACAAGACGAGGGAGTGCTGAAAGGGGGGCTAACTGGACAAATGACAGCCAGAGGACAGACTTGGAAATATCGGATGGATGCAGATACAGCTCTTGAGAGTGTGCGATCCTGGCCTGTTGTGTGGAAATCAAGTCTAATGACAGAACATAGGGAAAAGGAAAAAACATGCTGTTTGAGAATTGGCAAAACTAAAATCTAATTCCGGCCTCACCACCTGCTTAGCCATGCAATCTCAAGAAAGTAATTCAAACTGAGTGGGTCTCCGTTTCCTTATGTTCAAACTGGGGATGGTAAAATTTATGTCAAGGTGATTGTGTGGACCAAATAAGAAAATACCATGAGTCTAAAGTTTTTCAAGCTGTCCAGTACAGGGGAGGTCATGGACATGAGGACAGGAAAGACCCAAAGGTCTTTAACGTTGACATTTAACCCTTTCACAACCAAGTGATTTTTGTGTTCTTTAGATTCACTAAAGAGTAAGGTAATAAATATGTGGAAGACAAAGATCCCACTGGATTCTAGAGGTAGGACACTCGAGAAGCCCAAGGGAAAAAAAATCGTTTGTTGGTAGCAAATTTATTCTCTTGCCTGAACCTTGTGGAAACATGGGGTTACACTGACAAGTACCCTAAAAGGGCAGCAGCTCATCATTGTTGGGAGCCCCCTCCTCAGTGCTACATTCTTGGCTTCACCTTCTAGAAGCCTTGGGACGCATGAGTTGTCTGACCTGCTGGAGTCGTACGTCATGTGGCACCCTGTGTGCTCCTGCCTTGTCTTTCACGAGAAAGTGGGGTCTTCCAATACTGTTAAACTTGATGTTTATAAGAATTAGCATAACATGCCTATGAAAAAACACAGGGTGGGTGGTAGTGGCTGGCAATCAAACACAGAAGGTGCTCATAATTTGCTTAAACAAAGCTTAAGTTGCTCACTTGAAAATTACATCATCACCAGAGCCACAACTTAAAAATGGCACATAGGGACTTGTAACCACACTCGCAGAGCTCCCTGGTCAGTATAAGAGGCCCCCAAAAGGCAAAAGGCTGCACCCCCTCATTCAGTGTCATCTGGAGGGCGAGATTTGGTGCCACCAAGGGTTTCTTTAGTTACAAGCAGTAAAGTTTGTCACCGCCAGTTTGCTTCCTGAGGCACAAGAAAAGCCAACAAGGTGAGTGTGCTGCACATGTCCCACTGGCCGTGAAATGTCAACCCTCTCAATTGTGTCAATCTGTAATCTGAGGCCTCAACTATTACAGACATTTTCCTAAGGTAGCAATATTTGCTAAACAGCAACTATCACCAATTCTTAGCCAGAGTTTGAACCAGGGAGTTCGGATCTATCTGAACTCTCTCCGACTATTGGTTCTTGCTGTTGCTCTCCCGCCAGTGATGGGTGTTGTTCTTAGCCTCTTTGATCACTTACATGGAGTTTTGTTTTTGTTTACAAAATCCCTAGTAGCAATTCTGCCTTTGAAGTTCCTGACTCGGATGAACTTTAAGAAATCCTAGCTGCTCACTCTTGTTGGGCATGAGCTATCTGGTTACGTCTCGCTCTCTCTCTCCTGAGCCTCAGTGCTGGCAACTGTGTTTCTGCCTGAAGATTCTCCACTAGAATTGACCTTGCAGCTGCAATGGTGGGCTCAAACATAAAGGACAATTGTGAGGATGGGGCAGAGCTGTTTCCTTGTACGAAAGATCACTGAGTCGGAACCGACTTGATGGTTCCTAATGACGAGTTCTGTGCTTGGCTACTTAGACAAGTACTTTGGAGACTAAGATGCCCAATCTAAAGCGTGTAGTTCAGCTAGCAACTAGGAGATTGTCTTGATGCTGCCAACCTACCTCAGTCTCCAAATGCTACATGTTCTGCTCCCTCATTGGATCTCTTACTGCTTTCCTCCGTGAATCTCATTTGCATGGATGCACCTGCACCCATTCTCTTGCTCTACTTATATGCTTGGTCTCGTTTGCATTTCCATTTCATTGTCATCTGTGGAGCAGCACAGCTGAGTGGCTCCTGCCCAGCTTCAGTACTCCATGCAACTTAGTGCTTGCTAGCCAGTGTAAATAGTATTTTTAAAGCATTGACCTGTAATATCACTGAAAAGTTTGTCCAAAGTCCATTGAGCCTTCCTGAATTTTTTTTCAGTCTTTGTTCTGATTTTCCCAGAAGTCTTTAATTTGTTGAATTCTACTTTCTGAAAACGTTATTTTCTCTCTTTTAAAAAAAATCATTTTATTGGGGGCTGGTACAATTCTTGTCACAATCCATACATACATCGTGTCAAGCACATTTGTACATTTGTTGCCCTCATCATTCTGAAAACATTTGCTTTCTACTTGAGCCCTTAATATAAGCTCATTTTCCCCTTCTCCCACATGAACCCTTGATAATTTATAAATTATTATTTTGTCATATTTTACACTGTCCAACGTCTCCCTTCACCCAATTTTTGGCTTTCCATCCCCCAGGGAGGAGGTTATACATAGATCCTTGTAATCGGTTCCCCCTTTCCACCCCACCCTCCCGGTATCGCCATTCGCAGCACTGGTCCTGAAGGGATCATCTGCTCTGGAGTCCCTGTGTTGGCAGTCTAGCCGGATTTGTAAGGTAGAATTGGGATCATGATGGTGGGTGGAGGAAGCATTTAGGAACTAGAGGAAAGTTGTCTGTTTCTTCGCTGCTACTCTGCACCCTGACTGACTGGTCTCCCTGTGGTCCTCTTTTAAACATTTCATTGTGATCTGACTGAAAATTTAAACAGCAAATTGGTTTTCCATTCAATAACTCATACGCATTATTTTACACTGATTGTAATGGCCACCCGCAGTGTAACAGCACTCTTGCCACTTCCTTTGCGTATTTATAGTTGTCATTCATCCTTCTTTCCTGTCTCTTCCTGCTTCCTGAGCTGCACATCCCTGGACACATGCTGCCCTTCGGATCTCTTGATTGGTTAAGGAGTACATATGTGTGGGTTTGTTCCTCTTATAAACTGGTCTGTTGTTTGGCTAAAAGTTAAGCCAGGGGTGTGTGTCTAGTCCCAGGCTTGCAGGGTGGCTGTGGGCCATAAATCCTGAGAAAGCAGTCTGTTTTCTCATTTTAACAATCCTTTAACCCACTTACTAAGGGGCATTACTCTCAGTGCTGCGTTCCACCTTCATTCCTGAGCAAACAGGATTGTATTCGTCCTGTTTCCTTCTGCAGCCTCCTGCTTCAGAACCATGCAGGGCACATCTATAGTGAGCTGCACTGACGTTCACAATGTGTAGAAGGCAGATGCCCTGGAGCATCGCTGGTTCCTGTACGCTAGCCATTTGGTACATCAGGCACAACAGTTACCCCGCTGCTTACTTTAATCATGCAGTTCCATGTGTCTCCATTCCCATTGCCATCCAAACTCCTGGCCAACGCCATCTCTCCCTAGGACTCCCCACAGTCTGTTCTAACTAGCCTCCCTACGCCTTCTGTTAGCACCTTTCCTGTGGTGCACTCTTTTGCAAATGTTGCTTCCATGATTAATGTCTTCTCGTTTACCTTTGCATTAGTGCTTCGCTGTTCTTATCTCAGTCCACTTTTCCATCTAAACACACACATTTTAACTCTTCTGGGGACCGGTCAAGTTCGTCCTCCTCTTGGGGCTTTTGTATATGCAGTGCACGCAGCACCCCAGTCCTGTGTGTCTCTTTTATCTATGTTATTTTCATCGTGGCATTTATTCGCTGAAATTTTTTCATTTTGCTTCGTGGAATAATCCTATAAGGGGGTACTGCCTGAGAAAAATTAAATCTTTTCATTTATTTCCCTCGAAACAAAATTGATACACAGTAAAAATAGAAAATATAACTTATAGGGGAAAATTACACTTAGCTGTTTACTTATATTTCTTACACATACACAAATATTTATGGCATGAAATCGTGCCATGTGTACTATTTTGTTACTGACGTTTTTCTCTCCACATCAATAAATATTCTACAGCAGGGTCCTCCATAAGAAAGCTACATACCAAAACAAAAAACTACATACCAAAAAATTAATACAAATTTCACCAGAGTGCTGGTATTGTTTTTCAAACTATATACTCATATGCCTACCCACCACTACCACTATGGAGAATTACAGACGCAGACAATCATAATTAATGATGAGGTCTCATCATAGCCATCAGGCACATGAGATTGGAAAAGGAAAAAAAAAGGCTGAAACTCACAGTTGTGTGACATTGTAGGGATAACTTATTTCTGGTTGTTAGACTTTTCATAAGACTACTGGTAGAATATGCTCTGGAAGCAGTAGAGAATGGTGCTGGTTGAATGCATGGATGTCATGGGTTCAAATTGCCTCTCCATTCAGTAACTGTTGAACTTAGGGGAAGTTACTTAACCAACCATTCTAGTCTCAGTGCTGTTTATCATCAAAATGGTCACAATAGGACTGCACTTCATGGACTTGTCAAGTGGATTTAATGAGCTAATACAAAGAACTTTGAACTTCCGCTGATGGTAAGTCATCCTGAACTTTATATGAAAACTGTAACCCACCTCTTCCACAAATGATGCTGGGATGACTTGATTTCCACTTGCAAAAAGAATGAAGTTAGACACCCTGGCTCACACCACATTAATTAACTCAAGACCGAACTATGAGAGTTGAAGCCATTGAACTTGTAGAAGAACGCATCGGAGTACATTTTCATGGCCTTCGGTTTAGCGGTGGACCCTTAGGTAATGGCAGGTGAGAGCATTGTGGCTCAGAGACGAGGTCCTGCCTGTGAGGTAGGTGCTCCTGGTGCCATCCCTGGTCCTTCCACCTGCTACACAGGGCCAGCCAAGCATCTCTCCGTGAGGCTTACATATTGTTATGACACAATAGGTGAGAGACGCACAAATGACCAAGCACATGAAAATATGAGCAACATCATTAGTCATTGAGATGCAAATCAAAACCAGAGTGCGAGACTACAGTGGTTGCTCAAGAATTTAATCAGAATGTTCATAAACCCATTGCCGTAGAGAATTCTGACTCAGCAATTGTATAGAACCCAGTAGAATTTCCCCAGAGTTTCCAGGCAGACTGCTACCATTCTCCTGTGGGTCTGAACCACCAATCTTTCAGTTAGCAGTTTAGTACTTTAACCACCTACAGACCAGGGTATTTAGAATTTCCATTTTGTGTGGTTAGGTGCTATCCAGTCAGTGCCAATGTAGAGCGACCCTGTGCACAACAACGGAACCGCCCAGTTCTGCACCATTCCCAACGTACTCCTGTTTGAGCGCATCGGTGCAGCCACTCTGTTGGTCCAACTTTTCTTCCTGTTTTTCATGGCCCCTCCACAGAGCATCATTTCCTTCCCCAGGGACTGGTCTTACCTGACAACATGTCCAAATTACATGAGAAGAGGTTTCACAATCCTTGCCTTTAAAGAGAATTGGCTGTACTTCTTCCAAGACATATTTGTTCTTTTGGCAGTCCACGGTATTTTCAAGATTCTTTGCCACACCATCATTCAAACGCATCAATTCAGTCTTCCTTATTCAGTGTCCAACCCTCCCTCACATGCGTCCGAGCTGATTGAAAACACCATGGCTTGCATCAGGCGCACCTTAGTCCTCAAAGTGACAGGCTTGCTCTTCAAGGCTTCACGAAGGTCTTGTGCATATGACACAGCAAACACACTGTTGAACATATACTCAGAAGTTTTTTTAAAAATTCAGATATGGGTATGCTTGTGTTTATAGCGCTATCATCCACATAGCAAAAAGGTGGTAATGTGTTTAACAATAGATTAATCGATAAATAAAACACGAAATCTTATTCTGTCATAAAGGGAATGGAGTTCTGATGTATACCACAACATGAGAGAATTTATAAAATATTAAGCTAAGTGAAATAATTCATATAATTCTACCTACATAAATGAATTATCTAAAAGAAACAATTTCATAGATACCAAAAGCAGATTAGAGTTTAAAAGGGGTTGGGGGAGCGAGGAATGATAAATCATGCTTAATTGGTTCAGAAAATCTGTTCTGGGTAATCAAGTTATAATCATAATGCCACCGAGATGTGCATATGAAAATTAATTAAATGGCACATTTTATGGTTTATTTATTTCACCACAAAAACTGCATTAAAATGTGCTGAAAAAATGGCTGATACACAAGTCTATACGGTAAATTGATTTTAAAAGGACACCGTGATGGTTAATGTCAACTTAGCTACACCATGATTCTTAGTATGATGCCATTACACTCTGTATGGTGAACCGATGTAAGGAGAGTCCTTGGTGTGGCCTACATCCAATAGACTAACCTGCATCCAGCTTTTCATCCTCTGACCTCAGGTTCTTGGGGCTAGAACCAGCTGCCTTCCGCCGTCGACCAGCTCTGGGTCTGTCAGCGTCTGCAACCACATGAACCCAGAAAAGCCTCCAGTGTCCATAACTGAGACGCCTGTTTCTTGAAATAAATCTCTGTGCATTGGGTCAGGGGAAAGGACGGCCCTGGACATGATGGGTTACCAGTGGCTGTAACAATGGGCTTAAGCATAAGAACAATTGTGGGGATGGTGCCGAACTGGGTGATGTGTCCTTCGATGGTACATAGGGTCGATAGGAGTTGGAACCTACTACTTGGCACCCAGCGACTATTGATGGATGTGTCTGCTTCCCTGGTTTTGCTCACCTTGAGAACCAGACTAAAGCGATGGTAGTGTGGTGTGACTGCATGGAGAGCATCTGTAATAGACATGATTAAGAGACACCATGTGGTGGAGGGAGAATGAGCAAATGGGAGCTCTCAGCTTTTCGGCACAATTTTTCTATAAAGCTAAGATCGCTCTAAAAAACAAAGTCCATCATCACTCCTTGACCTTTTGGTTAAGATCAAGTGTAAAAATAAAGTCTGTCCTTCCCCTGGCCTTGCTCCCCAGTTAAGGCAGTTCTTCCAACTATGGGAGCCATTCCCAGCCATCCCTCCCCCACTACCTCCAGATAGCACAGTGCCCTATTTGCTTAGGTATACAACGAATGTTTGCTTATTTGAATTGAAATCAGTTCAGTTTTATCGTGTCAGATTCTTTTCAAATGACTTCACTTTCATAATCTTTGTGTAGTTCCTGTTTTAACATTATGACAGAGCTACAATTTTGACCAACTGTCTAAAATTTCTGGCAGTCCCTATTTCTGGACCATAATGTATTTGCTTTCAAATCCCATTGCTAGATTGGATGTTACAAGAGGGTTTGGCTTGGGATGTTCTGTTACCTGCTTGAAACATAACTGTAATTCTCCTCCACCCACCCCGCCCTTTCCCAAAGAAATGCAAAATTGCAACCACACTAAAGAGTGTGTACACTAGAATTTATTCAAATGGAGAACAGAATTCACACACACAAATATTCCTGAAAGCTTGATGATCCCCATCTCTTCTAAGATCTTTTTTTAGGCAGTTTATCAGGAATGTTTCCCAATTGCCATTTGGCTTTTCCTTTCTGCTGAGAACACAATCTACACAGTCTTCAGAGGGGCTTGGGTTCTCTAGGGACCTGGAGCATAAGTTTCATTAACTCCATAGAAATCTTCCTTTAGATAAGGAGAGAAAACTAAATGTTAATATAAGCAACCTCCTGAAAAACCTTGAAATTTAAATTAATAGGATTCTCACAACTATAGCTATTTTTTTGGTCATGGTGAATATATTGGTTTTCTATTGCTGCTGACACATGTAACTACATAAAACAGTACAAATACGTGCTTAGATAGTGTGGAGGGTTAAGCACTCCACCAGCCAAAAATCTGGTGATTCAAACTTTCCCAACAACACCTTGGAAGACTGACCTGGAGCTCTGCTTCCAGACGGTCACAGCCATGAAAACCCTAGGAAGCAGTTCTTGGCCCCCATGGTAATAGCATGAGTCAGAATGAGCCCAATGGTAATTAATAACAAAAACAAAACAAGTCACAAATTTACTATCTTATAGTTCCTAAGTTTATCAATCCCAAATTCTGCTTCATTGGACTGAAGTCAAAGTATCCATAGGTGGGTTCCTTCAGAAACTCCCGTGGGTGTTGGGGGGAGTCGTTGGTTTCCCTGTCTTTTCCACCTTCCAGAGGGGGCCCACATTCCTTGACTTGTGGCATCCCTCCTCAGCCCAGCAATGGCCAGGCCAGTGTTTCTCATAGCAAATCACCCTGACACTGACTTTTCTGCCTCCCTCCTCCACCTGACTCAGAATGGGCTCAATGGCAGCGGGGTGGGTGTTTTTTTTTTTTTTGTCTTTATTTTGTGAGTACATGGGATGCCCCCAGATAATCCCAGGCAATCTCCACTGTAAAGCCAGCTGATCAGCCACCATCGTTCTATGTGCTACTTTAACTCCCCTTGGCATGCACAAGAAGCATGGTCACAGGTTTCAGAAATGAGGTCGTGACTTCCTTGGGAGGACGTTAATCTGCTAACAACAGTAGACAAGCTATTTGAATACCACGCTTTTGGTTTCCAGGAAGAACAACAAAGGGGGAGTTTTCATAGGCAGGACTCTATCAGACCCAAGAGGAAAGACATCATGATACTGGCATGGATGGTGACATCAGGGATGCCTCAACAAACAGCCCCGTCATCTTACCTACAGGAAATTTCACCACAAAGCCTCACCCAAAGAGAGTTTCCAGGTTACTTTTGAGGTTCCCACTCTTAAATATGAAGAGGCAAATCCAGGTAAGACCAACAAAAAGCTTTAACCACTAAAACAAACGGAAGAAATGTGATGAAAGCTGAGCTATGAAGAAAAGAAAACCTCTGTGTCTTCAAGAAGCCTGGGGTTGGGGCTTGGGTTACTAGCCACAAGGTGAGAGGTTCAATCCCCCACCCCACCCCTGGCACAGCTCTAAAGGAAAGCGATGAAGCTATTTGCTCCTGTTACAATTTGCAGTGTTTGAAATGTATAGAGTTGCCCTGTGTCAGAGCGACTTGATGGCAGTGGCTGGCTTTAATGGATAGTGAGGGAGCCCTGCTGCTACAGTGAGTTCCGCATTGGACTGCTAAATACAAGATCAGAAGTTCAAATCCACCAGCCACTCTGAGGGAGAAAAACCAAGCTCCCTGCTCGCATAAAATACACAGTCTCAGAAATACTACACTCGGTTGCTATGAGTCAGAATTGACGGCACTGGGTTTGGTTTGGTTAGGGCTTAGTGCCTTCAGAGAGAATGAATTCTTTCAATGCACCCCTGACATAAAAATTGAAAGCTATAACACTTTCCCCCCCTGGAATGGGATAAATCTGGGATCTTGGGAAAATAGGAGGGCCCAGAACAATGGTCAAAAAAAACCCCGGAGAACTGAGTTCAAAGAGAAGATTTCATCATTTCTAGAAAAAAAAAATCACAACTCCTGCTCAAAGGTTCAGGAATCCAAATGGGTCTCGATTTCTAACTAGGATACTCTGAGAAATAAGGGACGTGGCTGCATGACTCACGAGGTGTCAAAGGTCATCAGAACAAAAAAAAATATCATTGTGAATGAGGGGGAGTGCGGAGTGGAGACCCAAAGCCCATTTGTAGGCCACTGGACATCCCCTTACAGAAGGGTCTCGGGGAGAAAACAAGCCAGTCAGGGTGTGATGTAGCAATGAAGAAAAATACAACTTTCCTCTAGTTCCTAAATGCTTCCTCCTCTCCCCACCCCTATCATGATCCCAATTCTACCTTACAAGTCTGGCTAGTCCAGAGGATGTACACTGGTACAGATAGGAACTGGAAACACAGGGAATCCAGGGCGGATGATCCCTTTAGGACCAGTGGTGCTAGTGGTGATACTGGGAGGGTGGAGGGAGGATGGGTTGGAAAGGGGAAATCAACTACAAGGATCTACATATAACCTCCTCCCTGGGGGATGGACAACAGAAAAGTGGGTGAAGGGAGACGTCAGACAGTGTAAGCTATGACAAAATAATAATTTATAAATTATCTAGGGTTCATGAGGGGGGAGCGGGGCGGGAGGGGGAAAATGAGCTGATGCCAGGGGCTTAGGTGGAGAGCAAATATTGTGAGAATGATGAGGACAATGAATGTACAAATGTGCTCTACACAATTGATGTGTGTATGGATTGTGATAAGGGTTGTCTGCACGCCTAATAAAGTGATTTTAAAAAAGGAAAGAAAGAAGGGGCATGGAGCAATGTTTTCAGTTTCTGAGGAAGATTCCAATTTAGAATTCTAAACCCAATCAAATCCTAAATCAAATGTGTGTGAAGAATAAGGACATTTCCAGGCTTGCCAGTCTTCTAAATATTACCCACCACCCCACACCCTTCCTGAGGAAACTCATGGACAGAGGATGGACTCCATCGAAAGAAGTGTCTAAACCAAGAAACAGGAAGACAGCCCTAGGAAAGGAGGCCCCCTGGGGAGGCAAAGAGAACCCATAGGGCGGTGGTAGGGACAGGTTTAGTGATGTCACACAAAGAGACAAGACACAACTGGATTGTAGCTGCTGCCATGATTCTGAGATAGGCTTCTTCAAGATGAAATGGACTAAATGCCTGATTTTCAGGAATGTGTTGAATGGAGACTTAGACATAAGCTAGAAAAGAGTTTGGGGTTAAAATGGGATACATATTAGTAATCATGCAAAACTAAGCCAATGACACCCTTGAATAAACAAGCAAGCAATAAAATTAAAATGCAAGTGAACACACACACACATGCCCAGAGGAAATACAAAGCATGGTTTACAGATGGATCTGTTGGAACTCAAAGCATAATTATACTGTGAAGAGTACTATTGCCACTCTGGCGGTTTAACCCGAGGTTAGGTGTGCACTGGGAAGGTGGAGGAACAGAGAGCCCAGGTCTTTGTCGTGCCGGGAACACAGGAGCAGAAGCCAAACCCACATCTCACAAAATAAGCAACCTGGGAAAAGCAGAAACAGAAATGCACGAGGCTTCTTGAGAGACCTGAACATCAAAGAATCCACTAAGAGATTAGAAAGTGGTTGCCTTTGAAAAAGGAAAATGGAGCTCAAAAATAAAGTACAAAAACACACCTCACTACTATGGAGTCAGTTGTGACTCATGAGGGTGCCTGTAACAGAAAGCTGTTGTTGTTGTTGTTGTTGTTAGGTACCATCAAGTCTGTTCTAATTCAGCACCCCGAGTACAACAGAACAAAACAGCCCCTAGTCCTGTGCCCTCCTCACAATTATTCTTGTTTGAGCCCATTGAGGCAGCCCTGTGTCCATTGATCTTGCTGAAGGCCTTCCTCTTCTCCATTGCCCTTTTACTTGTGTCTCATTGACTATAAAAAGGCCTTCGACTGTATGGACCACAGCAAATGATGGATAACCTTGAGAGGAATTGGAATCCCAGAACACTGTATTGTACTCATGTGGAAACTGCACATGGATCAAGAGGCAATTGTGTGAAAAAGAAAATACTGCAAGGCTTAAAATCAGGAAAGGTGTGCATCAGGGTTGCAGCCTCCCAGCACACTTACTCAATTTGTGTGCTGAGCAAACACTCAGAGAAGCTGGATTAGATGAAGAAGAATGTGACATCAGGGTTGGAGGAAGGCTATGAACAACCTGTGAGAATCAGATGACACAGAAAGTGCGGAGGACGTGCAGCACTTGCTGATGAAGATCAAGGATTGCAGCCTTCATTATGGACTACAACTCAATGTAAAGAAAACCCCAAATCCTGACTTCTGGACTAATTGGTAACATCATGATAAAGGAGAAAAGATTAACGTTGTCACAGATTTTGTCTTGTTTGGATCCACAATCAGTGCTCATGGAAGCAGGAGTCAAAAGGTCAAATGATGCATGGCATTCAATACATCGGCTGCACAGATCCCTTTAAGGCAGTGAAAAGCAGGGATGCTATTTTGAGAACTAAGATGTGCCCGCCTCAAGCCAGGGTGTTTTCTTTCTTTTTATAACATTTTATTAGGGACTCATACAACTCTTATCACAATTGATACATATACATACATCAATTGTATAAAGCACATCCATACATTCCCTGCCCCAATCATTCTCAAAGCATTTGCTCTCCACTTAAGCCCTTTGCATCAGGTCCTCTTTGTTTTTCCCCCTCCCTCCCTGCTCCCCCCTCCCTCATGTGCCCTTGGTAATTTATACATCGTTATTTTGTCATATCTTGCCCTATCCGGAGTCTCCCTTCCCCCCTTCCCTGCCGTCCCTCTCCCAGGGAGGAGGTCACATGTGGGTCCTTGTAATCAGTTCCCCCTTTCCAACCCACTCACCCTCCACTCTCCCAGCATCACCCCCCACACCCTTGGTCCTGAAGGTATTATCCAAAGCCAGGGTATTTTCAATCACTTCCTATACATAGGAAACTTGGACATTGACTAAAGGAGCGAGAAGAAGAATTGATGCATTTGAAATATGGCAAAGAATGTTTGAAGTGCCATGTCTTGTTCCAAAACAAACAAACATGTCTTGGAAATATAGCCAGAATGTTCCTTAGAAGCAAGGGTGGCAAGACTTCATTTCTGGTACCTTGGACATGTTGTCAGGAGACACCAGCCAGTCCCTAGAGAAGGACATGATACTTTGCTTTCAGCTGTGATCCGTCTGACATCAGCAATGATACCTCTTGTTCCACCTGCTCTTCTGAATCTAGCTCAAACCTCTGGCAGTTCCATATTGTCAATATGCTATTGCAAACTTTGTTGGATGATCTTCAGCCAAATTTTACTTGGATGTGATATCAATGATACTGATCTGTAGTTTGAGCATTCTGTTGGATCACTTTTCTTTGGGATATGTGCAAATATGGATCTCTTCCAATCATTTGGCTAAGTAGCTGTCTTCCAAATTTCTTGGCATAGACAAGTGAGTGCTTCCAGTGCTTCATCAGCTTGCTGAAACATTTCAGTTGGTATTCCATCAATTCCTGGAGCCTTGCTCTTTGGATAATGTTTTCAGTGCAGTTTGAACTTCTTCCTTCAGCCCCATTGGTTCTTGCTCATATGGTACCTCCTGAAATGTTGGAGTGTTGACCTTTTTCAGTTCAGTGACTGTATTCTTTCCATCTTAATTTGTTAAACAGTTGTATTGGGGCATAATCCACGTAACATACAATTCAGTAGTTCGATCACATCAGGAAGAGTTGTATAATCATTACCACAAACAAATGGTCAAATATTGTCTTCTTTCTTGTACTATTGTTATTCGCTCCCCATAGCCCCTCAACCTTCTCTGCCACACCCCCAAGAAACCATTCATCCAGTGACTATATCTATAGTCTCTCATCCTGAGTATCATATATTGAAAAGCATACAAAGACAAAGAAACAAAAGCTAACAAAAATACCAAAATAAAATTTCCATCTTCTTTTGCTGTTTCCTGTATCATTCAATATTTTGCCCACAGAATCTTTCAGTACTGCCACTTGAGGCTTGAATTTTTTTTTTTTTTGAGTTCTTTCAATCTCAGATATGCTGAGCATGATCTTCCTTTTTCAGCTTTCTAACTTGAGATCTTTGGCTATTTCACTATATTTGATTTTGCCTTTTTGAGCTGGCCTTTGAAAGTTTTTGGTCAGCACTTTGATTTCATCATTTCTTCCACTTGCTACTTTAAGATAAGAGCAGGTTTCAGAGTCTCTTCTGGGACCATTTGATCTTTTCCTTCCTGGTTTTTTTAAATTAATAAATATTTTTATTGGGGCTCATACAACTCTTATCACAATCCATACATCAATTGAGCAAAGCTGCCTTATACATTTGTTGCCCTCGTCATTCTTTTTTTTTTTTGACATTTTATTAGGGACTCACACAACTCTTATCACAATCCATACATATACATACATCAATTGTATAAAGCATATCCATACATTCCCCACCCCAATCATTCTCAAAGCATTTGCTCTCCACTTAAGCCCTTTGCATCAGGTCCTCTGTTTTTTTTCCCCTCCCTCCCCGCTCCCCTCTCCCAATGTGTCCTTGGTAATTTATACATCATCCTCCCAATGTGTCCTTGGTAATTTATACATCATCCCCCCCCTTGGTAATTTATACATCATCCCCCCCCCTCCTTCCTGTCTTTTTAAATGACCGTTTGCTTTCTTCATGAATGATGGTCTTCGTGTCTTCCCGCAGCTCATCGGGTCTTCTGTCCTTAGTGTTCAGTGCAGCACATCTGGTCTTTAGATGTTTTTGAAATTCAGGTGGGATAGACTCAAGGTCCTATTTTAGTGCTTGTGGACATGTTTTAGTTTTCTTCAGCATCCACCTGAAAGTACATAGGAACAATTGATGATCTGTTCTACAATCAGCCTCTGGCCTGGTTTGAGCTGTTGATATTGAACTTCTCCGTCCTCTCTTCCTACAAATGTATTCCATCTGATTGATGCCTGTGTATTCCATCTGGAGACGGCCAAGTGTATAGTTGCTTTCTGTGCTGTAGAAAAAAAGTATTTGCAAAGAAGTCATTGTTCCTTTGAAATTCTATCACTCTCTCTCTTACTTTCTGTAACACCAAGATCGTATATTCCAGCCACTCTTTCTTTGACTTTGTTTTCAACTTTTGCATTCCAATCTCTAATGATGATCAATGCATCTTTACTGCATGTTTCATTAATTTGAGACTGAAGACATTCATAGAATTCTTCAATGTAGCTGGTGCAAAATTTTTAATAACAGTTGTATTGATTGGATTTCCTTGAATGTAAAAGGATACGATCCTATCACAGACAGCATTGCACTTCAAGATAGATCTACAGATGTCCTTTTGAAGATGAATGCAACACTTTTCCTCTTGTTTCATTCCCAGCCTAATAAAGCGTATGATTTTCTGGTTCAAAGTGGCCAGTTCCAGTCTCTTTCAGCTCACTAATGGCTAGAATGCTGATTTTTATGCATTCCATTTTATTTTTAACAACTTGAAATTTTCCTAGATCCATACTTGGACACTTCAAATTCCAATTCTTAATTGATGTTTTCAGCGGTTTCTCCTCATTTTGAGTCATGGTCCATGGGCACATGACAGTCCTGAAGGCCTTACTCCCACAGGCTTGACTCCATCCACAGCACTACGGCCAACCCTACTTTGAGACGGCAGCTCTTTCTCAGTCATATTTTGTGTGCCTTCCAACCAGAAGGGTTCATCTTTCGGCGCTATCTCTGACAATTTTCTGCTTCTATTCATTAGGTTGTCAGTAACAGATGATGTTTCAATGCTATCCACAGGATTGGTTTTATTTAATCATTTTATTGGGGGCTCCTACAACTCTTATCACCATCCATCCATCCATCCATTGTATGTCAAGCACATTTGTACATTGTTGCCATCATCATTTTCAAAACATCTTTCTACTTGAGCCCTTGGTATCAGTTCCTCTTTTTCCCCCCTCCTTGCTATCCATAGGGATTTCTGTGGCCAATTCCTCCAAAGTGGACAGCCCACTCATTCTCCGTAGTCTGTTCTTAGTCTGGAAGCTCTGCTGAAACCTGCTCACTGTGGGTGACCCTGCTGGCATTTGAAATCCCAGTGATGTAGCTTACAGCATCACAGCAACACACAAGCCAACACAGTATGACAAACTGACAGACAAGTGGTGGATGAGAGAATGCTAAAAATAGCAAAGAAACTCACTGCCGTCTAGTCCATTCTGACTCACAGTGACCCTATAAGGCAGGGTAGGACTGGCCCTGTGCATTTCGGAGAGTGGCTGGTGGTGTCCAACAGCTGATGGTGCTGCTGTTCGCAGCCCAACTCATAACACTGTGTCTGCAGGGCTCCTGGGGGGCGGGGCTAAGGACTGCTAATTAGTCCTGCTGGGACTACCTGACTCACTAGATTCGCCCAGTGATAACATTAAAATAAAGAATGAAGGGGGAACTGATTACAAGAATCTACATATAGCCTCCTCCCTGGGGGGTGGACAGCAGAGAAGAGGGTGGGGGAGATGTCAGACAGTGTAACATATGACAAAATAATAACAATTTATTAATTATGAAGGGTTCATGAGGTAGGGGGCAGTGAGGAGGGAGGGGGAAATGAGCAGCCGATATTAAGGATTCAAGTAGAAGGCAAATGTTTTGAGAATGATGATGGCAGCAAATGTACATATGTGCTTGACACAGTGGATGTATGTATGGACTGTGATAAGAATTGTATGAGCCCCCAATAAAATGATTTTTTTAAGTTAAAAAAAAAGAATGAAAGCAAAATTGACTAACTGTCGCATTTTACTTTTCTGGGAATACTGTGCAAATTAATGCTTATAATACATTATAAGCTCTTTGAAGAAGACTTACTTCAACTTCTTAATACTGGGCTTCAGGACCCCTGGTGACATACTTGTTAAAGAAGCTAACCGAAAGGTGCGTACTTCTACCCCACCATCTTTGGGGGAGAAAGCTGGGGCGGTCAGCCTCTGCAACAGGACGGCCGTGAAAACTCGACAAGGTGGTTCTCCCCTGACCTAAGGGTGACTTTGAGTCTTGGGATTGACCTAAGGACTGGTCTGTAACCTATTTAGTATGTCCACTGGTTCCTAACATAGTTATATTGACATTACATGAACACACGCCTTTGTCTTTTCCAGATTTTAAATAGGATGTAATTGGATCCTCTCATTCACCCTTCTTATACCATTTTCCTACTTGATCACAATTCCACTTTGGATCTCCATCTGGGTTTTGTCTTTCAAACACCTGAAAAGAAGCCCTGTATCTTTAAGATCGTTTGGGCTTGCTCAGCAAGCGCCTTACAAGGCTCAGGAGGAAAAAATGGACTAAACTTAACAGAAAAGAGAACCACCACTGACCAGAAATCAGCGACCAATGTTATCTTGACTGATCTGATTAGTAAAAGGATTGTGCTATGGATTTATTTTTCCTATTCACTTAAAATACTGTTTTAGGTATCTACTATACATTGAGAATTATGCTGATAATAAACACTTGTTGAACGCTTACCATGTGCTAGATTTTAATGGCTTTCCCTACTCCATGCCAGTTAATGATCACAGCCACGTTATGAAGTGACTGCTATTATTATTGTTCCCAGCTCGCCGACCAGGAAAATGGGTAGATTTCTGACTCACTCCATTGACGTCAAGTCAATTCTGACTCATCGTGGCCCCATATAGACTGCATAGTAGTGCCGCATGTAGATGAAATCCAGTTTGTGAATTCTTTGGGGAGTGGCTGGGCAGGAACCTGAGTCAGTGCTGTGTATCACATCCCACGGCAGAGCAACAGGCTCCTCCAAGGACAGCCCCATAGGAAAGGAGAATCAGAAAGGAACGCGCTTACATGAGCACTTCCTGTGCTCCCGAAAGTTCCATCCTTCTGAGTCTTTCCCCGCACTCTAACGAATGGCCGTGACTTCATTCTAATGGTGAGAAAGGTGAGAAAATCCCCTGAAGGTCCTAGACATAGCCTCTGCCTTCAAGAAACTTCCATCCTACCTGGGGAGAGCGCAAACCCCAAAAGGACAGGCCAAACTGCAAAATGATGTCAAATTCATGGTGCTACAAAAAGACGAACTGCGGCCGAACAGGGTTCGGGTCGGATGGACAGATGGCAACGACACGGGCCTGCTCCTCTCTCATCGCTGCCCCGGCAATGTCCCTCTTCTTGTAAACATGACATTCTTCTACAAACAGGGTGAAGGCTGGCCCAAAATCATTTTCAGATTCGCCTCTTTTAAAAAGGAGGGCGAAAGAGCAGACCATGTGGGGGAAAAAAGGCGAGAGAGAGCTCTGTTAAGGTGGGAGTCACAGGGAGAAGGAGACCGATATTGGAAAATAAAGAAAACAGAGGTGGGGTGGGGGTAGGTAGGGTAGGATTGGGGGGCGCAGGGAGTACAGTTCCCCAAGGAAGCAGATTGTCATGGTTTGAAGTCAAAGGCCATTGACTGGTACAACGTTGAAGACGTTTTCAGAAATAAGATGCCGCCCCTTGTCTGCCCAGACCCACTTCAGGATTCCGGAGATGTGAGAAAGAACGATTTGGGGGAGCCAGTTTCCCCAGGACAGGCCGCCTCTCCTGGACTCAGAGAAGCACTGCGAATGCTTGCCCTGGGGAACGAAGCCAGCGTTGACATCCAGCGAGTATGGATGACATCTGCTTGAAAATAAGTGCCTTTATATCTTGGGGTAGCTTGCACGGACGCCGAAGTGAAAATCAGTTATATATACATATTTTTAAAAATCAGTTATAATTCCTTTGGGTGGGAGAGACTAAATTAGACAGAGAAACGATTAGAAACAGAAGGCAGCCTGGCGCTTGTGGTGCCAAACTTGTTCAACATGTGATTTAAAAGGCGTGGATAAGTTTTCCTGGCCATTCTCCAAATAACAACCTTTAGCTTGCTTAAAAGCCAAAATCCATGACTCAAAAGAGCGTGCTGGGGAGAAATTTTTGACAGATAAAATTAGATATTCTTGGCAGCATCAAATAACATATATCCATAAACTCAAGTACCTTTTTTTGAAGTGAGCCTCAAAATATACAAAGCTCTATCTTGTCACCCCTGGGGGTTATACAACTTGATTGTGTCCCCTAATGTTTATCAGGTGCTTTCGATGTGCCAGGCACTGCTTTTAATTCTCATACCGACATTACGACATAGGTACTCTTCTCATATAATCTAATTTCAAAGATGAGGCAACTGAATCAAAGAGATGCTGCATAATTTACCCAAGGTCACCCAGGTATTAAGTGAAAAAATAGGACTGAAACTCAGACAGCATGACTCCAATCTACTCTTACTAAAGCCCCTCTCTCAGGCGTTTATGTTGGAGGTGGCAGTGGCTGTGGAGTTGGCTCCGGCTCATGGCGCTCCCAAGTGTGCAGAGAACTGCCTGGAAGGGTTTCCAAGGCCGTGCCCTTTGGGAAGCAGATGCCTTGGTCCGAACTCCCAAGTCCTCCATTAGCAGGCAAACACTTATTGTTTGCCCCACTCTTGCCCTCCTCATGGTGCACACAAACAGATCTAGAGTGCTACGGACGCATGTAGGGCTGCCTCGGTTTCTCTATTGAGGAGAATGTATGTATACGTTATATGTAAATATAGGGAAAAAGCTTCCTCATTGTTGAGCCAGGAACTAGCAGGGCATCCATCCCCTTGTTGAAGGTCTCAGCTCTTGTTGGACAATTCTCTCCAGTATGACCTTGGATTCTGGGAACAATCCCGCCCTAGAAGAGGCTAGGACTGTTGACAGCTCCCTTCTGTGACAGCTGACAGTCCCTTCAGAACGTCCTGAGGGGCTTCATCATGCTTTCTCAACAGTCTCTCCATCGTCTCCACTTGAGTGTACTGTTTCGTGTTAGAATCTTGATATATATTATATATATAATTTTATATTATTTTCATTTATATAAATATGAGCATATCATTACATACTTCATGCACTTGCCCTTTTGCTTTTTCATCTACAACACACCTTGGAATCATTTCATGTATATCCATGTATATTGACTTGTTAGTGTCCCATGATCGACTTTTAAATATTTTCTCAGAAGAGGGAAATGAAAAGCTGGGGTCTAGAGAAGTGCCCCGGAAGCCTGGGTTGGGCCAGAGGATGGGGTTGGAGAGTTCGTGACACAGTGGGGAGGAGAGAGGATGTTGCTAAACACACCTGTATAATTTCACAGTAGTTCAAAGTTTGGAGCCAAATTGCTTGGGTCAATAGTCCAGCTGGATGAAGAGAAAATGATACACTCTTTCGGCATGTGGGAGTGCAAGGCCTACTCCGAGGTAAGACTTAGGCGCAACAGCCGTTGAGTTTTCCCATTGTTTTGAATCAGGCCACTCTGAGCAATGTGGCACCTGTGGTAGGAAGAATGCCCTGCTTTCCGTCTGCCCCCTTTCTTCATGCTACGCTTACTCCGTCCACTTCCCTCATTCTTTGCTGCCCAGTCTGTCCCTTAATGAGCGATAGATCTCTCTGTTATTATTAAAGATTCTTTGTAAATGAAGAATTTGATAGATTTTAGGATTGGGTTGCTACCAATTCCATTCAAGAGAGGGGGTCAGAGCGAACTTACAAAGCGCTCTTTGTAAAGCAAAGCCGTTTTGCACTAGCCACAAAAAGGAAGATAAGCTGCCCCAGTCAGAGGATGTGCTGTCGTTTCTCACTGAAAGCAGTGCGGGTTACTGCTTGCATCCATTTCTGCGCACATCTGCAGGAGTTACCTGGACTGCTGAGGTCACTTAGTGTGGGGCACCACCACGACTGAACAAGTCAAGTTATTAACCCTACAGGTGGTCATTAGAAACAATTGCATACATTTTAAATATTAAGATTTCCCCCCCACACCTTCTTCTCATGTGTCATTACAAATTATACATGCCAAAATATTTTCTTTAGGGACTAGTTCGCTAAGAAGTTCAAAGTTCAAATCATGCTTTTTAAGAGCCTTCCCCCTCCACATACACACCTGAGTTCAAAGATTATGTGCGTTTCACAGAAGAAAAAAGGCCCCTTGTCCTCCTTCTCAAGGGCACACTGTTGGTATACTAGGGTAAGTCTTGGGCTGTCAAGAGCCCTGTTGGCAGTTGAAAGCCAACAGCCACCCCGTGGGAGAAAGGTAAGAAAGGCAAGGCTGTCTGCTCTAGTCAAGTCTTACAGCCCAAGAAACCCTAAGAAGCACCTCTACTCTGGCCGGTAGGATTGCCATGCAGTGGAACCAACTCGCTGACAGTGAGTTTGGCTCGTTGATCCTCATCCTGTGCGGGAAAGTAGGCTAGGCAGTACCCTCAGGTGAGCAGGGGACTGCTGTCCCACTGCCATCAAGCCAATTCCAATTCAGAGTGAAGCCATACAGCTCCAAGGCTGGAACGCTTTACGGGAGCAACCAGCCTCATCTTGCTCCCATGCAGCCACTGATAGACTAGAGCCTGGTGGTGAGCAGCCGGACGCTCGTCCAATGGCTAGTCCCACAAGGGCTCCTCCCTCAGAGCCATGGACCTTTCCACGCTGGACTGCTCAAGGGCTCGGTGTTAATATTTTATCAGCCGACACACTTGCCCTGAGTGTCTGTTTTTAGTTTCCACATACAGACCAAAGACCCCCCAGTGTGCTGTCTCCAGAGCCGATGATCTGAACAGTAGCCACGCGGGTTCTCTACAGCTTTCTCTCTCAGCAGCAGCTCAGTGGTCTTGACCCCTTTTCTTTCTCATCCATGATTGTGGGGACAGCCTAATGGGTTCCAGTGCACCCTTTGTCTCTAAGGTCTGATAAGATGTTGGAATGACTCAGAAACTCCAGAGAAAGGGCTATTTTATCCCGCAGATCAAAAGACTGTGAAAGCAAGGTCCACGAGGTTCTTGGCTCCAAGTCTCTATGTTTCCGGGAAATGTGCTTACTCTCCCAGGACCCAGGAAGCTCCACCAGAAAAAAAGCAATGTTTTCCAAGACCTTTATTGGTCTCATTATGTGGCCATCATAGGTTATATCATGCTTCCTAAAGTTTAATCCAAAGGAGCCCTGGTGGCATACTGGGTTATGCTTTTGGCTGCTAATCTCAAGGTCAGGAGTTCCAAACCACTCTGCACAAGCAAGGTGAGGCTTAGCTCAGAAAGAGTCACAGTCCCAGAAACCCATAGGGGCAATCCTACGCTGTCCTATAGGCTTGCTACAAGTCAGAGTTGACTTGATAGCAGGACTTTTTTTTAAATTATTTTTTAACCATTTTATTGGGGGCTTATACAACTCTTATCACAATCCATACATACATACATCAATTGTGTAAAGCACATTTGTACATTCATTGCCCTCATCATTCTCACAACATTTGCTCTCTACCTAAGCCCCTGGCATCAGCTCCTCATTTTTCCCCTCCCTCCCTGCTCCCCACTCATGAACCCTTGATAATTTATGAATTACTATTTTGTCATATCTTGCCCTGTCTGACATCTCCCTTAACCCACTTTTCTGTTGTCCGTCCCCCAAGGAGGAGGATATATGTAGATCCCTGTAATCGGTTCCCTCTTTCCAACCCATCCTCCCTCCACACTGCCGGTATCTCCACTCTTACCACTGGTCCTGAAGGGTTCATCTGCCCTGGATTCCCTGTGTTTCCATTTCCTATCTGTACCAGTGTACATCCTCTGGTCTAGCCAGATTTGTAAGGTAGAATTGGGATCATGATAGTGAGTGGGGAGGAAGCATTTAGGAACTGGAGGAAAGTTGTATGTTTCATCGTTGCTACACTGCACCGACTGGCTGGTCTTCTCCCCACCACCCTTCTGTAAAGGAATGTCCAGTTGCCTACAGATTGGGTCCCCACTCTGCACTCCTCCTCATTCACAATGATATGATTTTTTCTTCTTTGTTTTTTTGTTCTGATACCTCATCCCTTGGACACCTTGTGATCACACAGGCTGGTATGCTTCTTCCATGTGGGCTTTGTTGCTTCCGAGCTAGATGGCTGCTTGTTTATCATCAGCATTGGCTTCTATTGGTCCTTCTTGGTCTGGCCAATAGCCCTTGACCTCACATGTCGGACCCAGCACCAAAGGCCAAACTTTCTTTGTTGCAATGGGGGTCTGCACCCTGCACTGGACTTTGCATTGCATAAACACAAGTGCTTCTGCTTCTTCTTTTTTACCCAATAGTTTTATTGGCTTATAACTCACATGTCATACAATTCAATAGTTCAATTGCATCAAGAAGAGTTGTACAATCAGCACTATAGTCAGTTAGAACATTTTCTTCATTCTTGACAATAAACTCTTTCCTGACTCAGACTCTTGGCTCTTTCTCCCTTTTTTAACAGGCATTTCCTCATCCTTCAGGTCTCGTTAAAGGTTATTCCTCAGAAAGAGAACTACCTTCACGGAATCAATAGCAATGTCTTCCTTCTCTCCCTACCGTGTACTGCCCCTATTAGTTATTCTACGAGACACCTAGTTCTCTCATAGCTTTTTAAAAAAATCATTTTATTGGGGGCTCTTACAACTCTTCTTACAAAACATACATCAATTGTATCCAACATATTCGTACATATATTGCATCGTTCTTTTCTCGACATTTACTTTCCATTGAGCTCTTGGGACCAGCTCCTCCCTTTTCCCCTCCTCCCCACCACCTCCCCAACCCTCGTGGCTCCTTGATAGATTGCAGGTTGTTAATTATTTTCAATTCTCACTCCAACTGCCGTCTTCCTTCCTCTCTGGTTTCTGTTGTTCTTCTCCCCGACTGGTGGGGGAGGGGGGGTGGAGGGCGTGGGGGTGGTTACGTGCACTTGCATAGCTTTTATCATCATCTACCATAATCAAAATTGTTAATGCGTGCAATCGCATGGATAATTAAAGATGATTAGATTGCAAAAGGTTAAAAAAAAGAACAAGAAACCGTAGTTGGAAAGTAGGGGTTTGGAGAAAGAAACAAAGCTGGAGAACAAATGATAGGATTTTGCAAGACCCATCAATGACTTGTAAATAGCAAATAACCTTGTCAACCACACACAAGGCAGCTAGTTATACGTATGGATTTCTGCAGATGGGATACACAGGAATCACATTGACTACATGTGGAGAAGCTCAATCTCAGCAGCTAAAACCAGAACAGGGGCGACTGTGGGACAGACCATCGATGGCTCATAGCAAGTTCAGATGGAAGCTGAAGAAAATGCAACCAAGTCCACGAGGGCCAAAAGACCACCGAGATTATACTGGACCTGACTTTGAAGAACATCTCAAGAACAGATTTGCTGCATTGAACACTACTAACACAAGTCCTCATGAGCTGTGGGAAGACATCAAGACCATCATTCATGAAGAAAGCAAAAGGTCGTGAAAAAGACAATAAAGAAAGAAAGATCAAAGTGTGTATCAGAAGAGACTCTGAAACTTGCTTTTAATCTTTGAGTAGTTAAGGCAAATGCAAAATATGGTGAAGTCAAAGAGCAGAACAGAAATTTTCGGAGGGAAGCTCAAGAAGACAAAGTCAAATATTACAATGAAATGTGCAAAGACCTAGGGTTATAAAACCAAAAAGGAAGAAATTCAAGCCTCAAGTGGCAATAATGAAAGATTCTATGGGCTAAATAGTGAATGAACGAGAAAGCCTTAAAAGAAAAAGGAAAGAACACACAGTCTCTGTACCAAAAAGAACTAGTCACCCTTCTACTATTTGAAAAGGTAGCATATGAGCAAGAGCCAATGGTGCTGAAGGAAGAAGTTCAGTCTGTTCTGAAAGCATTATCTAAAAGCACAGGTCCAGGAGCTGATGGCATACCAATTAAAATGTTTCAACAGGCTGTTGAAGTACAGCACTTCATCATCTATGCCAGGAAATTTGGAAAACAGCTCCTTGACCAATTAACTGGAAGAGATCTATATTTATACCCATTCCAAAGAAAGGTGACTCAACAGAATGTTCAAACTTTGAACAGTATCAGTGATATCACATGCAAGGAAAATTTTACTAAAGATCATCCAACAAAGGTTATAACAGTATATTGACAAGGAGCTGCCAGAAATTCAGACCAGATTCAGAAGAGGATGTGGAACAAGAAATATCATTGTTGATGTCAGATGGATCTTGGCTGATAGCAGAGAAGACCAGAGAGATGTTGAATTGTATTTTCATGACTATACCAAGGCATTCCACTTTGTGCATCATAGCATGCTGTAGATTTCTATGAGAGGAATGGGAATTCCCCAACACCTCATTGTGCTCACGGGGCACTTGTACATGGAATAGGAGGCAGCTGTACTAACAAAACAAGGTTCTAAAATTGCATTGCAGTGTTTCAAATCAGGAAAGGTATTTGTTCAATCTGAATGCTGATCGAACATCAGATCAACTGGATTCTATGAAGAAGAATGTGGCCTTAGGATTGAAGGAAGGGTTATTTACAAGCGACTCTATGCACATGACACAGCCTTGCTTGCTGACAGTGAGGCGGACTTGAAGCACTTGCTGATGAAGATCAAGGATTGCAGTCTTCAGTGTGGATGACAACTCCATGTAAAGAAGACCAAACAAAGTTCCTCAAGACAATACAAGCTATATATGAAAAACCAACAGCCAAAGTGGTAGTCAATGGAGAAATGACTAACATAATTCCACTGAAAAAGGGGACCAGACAAGGATGCCCCTTGTCCCCACTCCTATTTAATATCGTGCTGGAGGTTTTAGCTAACAGCATAAGGCAAAGAAGTGACATCAAAGGTATACGTCTGGGGAAGGAAGAGGTGAAACTATCGTTATTTGCAGATGATATGATTCTATATATGGAAAATCCCAAAAGTTCCACAAGGGGAGTACTGGAAGCAATAGGGGAGTTTGGCAGAGTGGCAGGATACAAGATCAACAAACAGAAGTCCATCGGACTGTTATACACATCAGATAAGACCACAGGAGATAAAAAAGGTGGTACCCTTCACAATAGCCAAACACAAATTGAAATATCTAGGGATACACCTGACTAAAAAAAACAAAAGATCTATATAGGGAAAACTATAGAACACTATTACAAGAAACCAAGAGCAACCTCAACAAATGGAAGAATATTCCATGCTCTTGGATTGGGAGACTTAATATAGTTAAGATGTCAGTTCTGCCAAAAGCACTATATAAGTTTAATGCCATCCCGATACAATTACCATCATCTTTCTGCAAAGAAATGGAAAAACTGATTACCAACTTCATATGGAGAGGGAAGAAGCCCAGAATTAGCAGAGAACTCCTCAAGAAGAAGGACACCGTGGGAGGGCTTGCTTTACCTGACTTTGGCACATACTATGCAGCCACAGTTCTCAAAACTGCATGGTATTGGTACAATGACAGATACTCAGACCAATGGAAGAGAACTGAAAACCCAGAAATAAAAGCATCAGCATACACACAGCTGATCTTTGATAAGGGCCCCAAATATATCAAATGGGAAGCCAATGCCCTCTTTAACAAGTGGTGCTGGAAAAAATGGATATCAACATGCAGAAAAATGAAGCAAGACCCTTATCTCACTCCATGCACAAGAATAAACTCAAGGTGAATCACAGACCTTGAAGTTAAACCCCAAACTATTAGGACCATCAATGAGGGAATTGGGACCAACTTGAGAACTTTGGCGCAGGGAATACACAGGCTATCAGAAATAGGGAAGGACACAAACACAGAGGAGGCACAAATCGACAAATGGGATATACTGAAGATAAAACACATGTGTACATCTAAAGAATTCACCAAGAGAGTAATAAGAGATTCCACAGACTGGGAAAACATCTTTAGCAATGACACATCAGACAAAGGTCTTATTACTAAAATCTACAATACTCTGATAGCTTCCAAAAAGAAAAAAACCAATAGCCCACTTGAAAGGTGGGCAAAGGACTTGAACAGAAATTTTACAGGGACAGAAATCCGAATGGCCAACAAACATATGAGAAAATGTTCCCGATCTTTAGCCATAAGAGAAATGCAAATTAAAACAACAATGAGGTACCACCTGACACCCTCAAAGGGAGCCCAGTTCAAAAAATCAGAAAGCAACAAGTGTTGGAGGAGCTGTGGGGAGACAGGAACTCTCATCCACTGCTGGTGGGCCTGTAAGTATGTACAGCCACTATGGAAATCAATCTGGCAATACCTAAAACAGATGGAAATAGAGATACCATATGACCCAGCAATTCCCCTACTGGGCATATACCCAGAAGAGGCAAGGAACAAACCAAGACCAGACATCTGTGCTCCAATGTTCATTGCGGCACAGTTCACAATTGCAAGGAGTTGGAAGCAACCCAAATTTCCATCAACTGACGATTGGATTAAAAAACTGTGGTATATACATACAATGGAGTACTATGCATCACCAAAAAGCAGTGATGAACGTATGAGGCACATAGCGGCATGGGAAGAACTGGAGGAAATCATGCTAAGCGAGGTAAGTCAGGCACAAAAGGACAAGTACAACATGAGCCCGCTGAGGTAAGTATTAAAAATTTTTTTTAATTAAAAAAATTTTTTTTTAATTTTTTTAAATGCAAAAGTGGCATAGGGGAAAAAGCTACTGTATACAAACATTCCTGGGGTGAAGACTGTGTAGTATGGCAGAGACCAGATCAAAACCAGGCATGCACATGGTAGACAACAGTGGAGGAGGTGGGAAAGGAAAACAAAAGGATGAATATAAGGAAGAAAAGGGAAGTGGGGGCATGGGGCACTAATCCACCCAAGGGGAGGGTATTGTTTATATCTCCACAGGGAAAGTGGGACCAGACTTCAACCCAGTGCCGCAAGGTGTGAATGCAATATCCTGGCGTGGAGTAGGGCCCAGCACCAAAAATTAAGTGGATTCCTGCCCTCGGCCGAAAAGAATTTGTTTCAAAGGATGACATTGATTATGCAGCTCCGGGAGATGGACATATCTGATCAGAGCACACGGAAGCAGATGAAGGGGCAGGAGGAGACAGTGGAACACAGCCTGGCCCACGAGGCCATGAGGATGATGTTCCTGAGTAGAGCAGCCAGTCCACAGAGAGAACAACATGGCTGGCCCCACTATGAGACATGATGCCCCTCAGTGACTAAGGGCGATACAGGGGACAGCACCGGAGACACAATGTGGGAATTGCACCTGACCTGATCCCACCACACTGAGGCAAAGCACTGGGGGAGTGCAGTGGAACAGCAAGGGAATGGAGTGGCAAGGTCCCCAGGGAATGCTGAAAGTGGACTTTGGGGCCAGGGCGTTGAGCCCCAACAGACTGGACTGGAAAACGCTCCTAAGGGCCAGCAAACGATCCTTGAACAAACTACAAGCCTTTCTTTTGTGAAGTGTTTTGTTTTGTTCTTTGTCAGTGGTTTGTTTTTGTTGTTTTATTGTCTGGTTGTATACTGTTGCTTTTTCCTCTGTCTTGTTTTCGTGCATGTTAGTGTCTCCACAAGTCTGTCTGAATAGGACAGGCTGGATGAACTATCTGGAGGAAAAACAATAGGACAGACAGTTCCGGGGGGACAGACAGATCCGGGTGGGGGAGGGGGAGGAGGGTAAGGAAGTGGTGTTAATAAACACAGGGAGAAGGGAACAACATGGGACCCAAAATGGTAGTGAGGGGGGAGTGACAGGCCTGATGGGGAACGATCAAGGGTAAGGTTGCGTAGAGAAGAGGTATAGCTGTAGCCCAGGTGGGGACGGAGCATGGTGGTGGGGCAGGAGGAAAGTCAAGGGAGAGGGAGGAAGGAGCTGGGAGTCAAGGGACATTTTGGAGGTCTAGACAAAGACATGTACATGCAAACATATATATGAGGATGGGGAAATAGATCTAATTGTCTACATTTATAGGTTTAATATTAAGGTGGTGGAAGGACCTTGGGCCTCTACTCAAGCACTCCCTCAATGCATGAATACTTTCGTTTATTAAATTGGTACTCTATGATGCTCACTCTTCCAACACAACTGCTGAAGCCAAAGTGGGTGAACAAGTAAATGTGGTGAAGAAAGCTGATGGTGCCCGGCTATCAAAAGAGATAGTGTCTGGGGTCTTAAAGGCTTGAAGATAAACAAGCGGCCATCTAGCTCAGAAGCAACAAAGCCCACATGGAAGAACACACCAGCCTGAGTGAGCGAGTGATCCCAAAGGGATCAGTTATCAGGCATCAAAGAACAAAAAATCATCATATCTTTGGCTGCACACCTCCATGATAGGATCGCTGAAGACAAATGGGTGCATAAGCAAATGTGGCGAAGAAAGCGGATGGTGCCCGGCTATCAAAAGAGATAGTGTCTGGGGTCTTAAAGGCTTGAAGATAAACAAGCGGCCATCTAGCTCAGAAGCAAAAAAGCCCACATGGAAGAAGCACACCAGCCAGTGTGATCACGAGGTGCCAAAGGGACCAGGTATAAGGCATCATGCAAAAAAAAAAAGAGAGAATATGTGTGTGTGTATGTGTGTGTGTGTATATATATATATATATACCACATTGAATGAAGGGGGAAGTGCAGAGTGGAGACCCAAGGCCCAAGTGTCGGCCACTGGAGATCCCCTCATAGAGGGGTTTAGGAGAGGAGATGGGTCAGTCAGGGTGCAAGGTAGTACCGACGAAGAGCACAGCTTTCCCCCAGATCCTGGATGCTTCCTCCCCCCAACTACCATGATCCGAATTCTACCTTGCAGGGCTGGATAGGGCAGAGGTTGTACACTGGTACATATGAGGGCTGGAGGCACAGGGAATCCAGGGTGGATGATACCTTCAGGACCAAGGGTTTGAGGGGCGATGCTGGGAGAGTGTAGGGTGAGTGGGTTGGAAAGGGGGAACTGATTACAGGGATCCATATGTGACCTCCTCCCTGGGAGAGGGACGGCAGAGAAGGGGGGGAAGGGAGACTCCAGATAGAGCAAGATATGACAAAATAACGATGTATAAATTACAAAGGGCACATGAGGGAGAGGGGAGCGGGGAGGGAGGGGAAAAAAAAGAGGACCTGATGCAAAGGGCTTAAGTGGAGAGCAAATGCTTTGAGAATGATTGGGGCGGGGAATGTATGGATGTGCTTTATACAATTGATGTATGTATATGTATGGATTGTGATAAGAGTTGTATGAGCCCCTAATAAAACGTTTTAAAAAAAAAAAGAAGACCAAACACCTCAGAACTGGACCACTAGATAACATCATGAGAAACGCAGCAAGAGCTGAAGTCACCGACGACTTTGTTTTGCTTGAGTCCACAATCAATGCTCATGGAACCAGCAGTCAAAAAATGAAACAACTGATTTGCACTGGGTGCATCTGCTGTAAAAGACCTCTTTATAGGACTGTAAAGCAAGGATGTGATTTTGAGGACTAAGGTGTGCCTGACCCAAGCCATGGCACTTTCAACTGTGTCATATGTATGTAAAAGCTGGACATTGGATAAGAAAAACTGAAAAAGAATCAATGCATTTGAATTGTGGTGCTGGAGTAGAATATTGAAAATACCACGGGCTACCAAAAGGACAAACCAATCTGTCTTAGAAGAAGTACGGCCAGAATGCTTATTAGAGGCAAAAATGGTGAGACTTCATCTTAGCTCCTTTGGATATGTTGTCAGGAAAGGCCAGTCCCTAGAAAAGGACAGCATACTTGGTAAAATAAAAGGGCAGCCAAAGAAAGGAAGGCCCTTAAGGAGCTGGACTGACACCATGGCTGCAACAATGGCCTCAAACATAGGAACAATTGAGAGGATGGTGAAGGGCCGGGTACTATTCTGTTCTGCTGGGCATAAGATTACTATGGCTTGGAACCAATTCGATGACACCTAACAACACAATAAGAACAACAACATCATAATGAATCTATACTCTCCTATAGGATTGCTATGAGTCAGAAATGACTAGATGGGAGTGAGCTTTTGTTTTGGGATCATAATCAAGTATTTGGATTGATTGATTGATTGATCTTCATTGACTTCCACTAGAATATAAGTCCTTAGAGAGTAAAGTCTTTGTCATTCTTGTTGGTGTAGTACCCTCGGCGCTTAGGGTGGAATCTAACATAAGTAGGCAGATCAACAAATACTCACTGAATGAATGAATGAAGACCTAAAGAATGAATGAATGGAATACTTAAACATCCAACTCATGATAACACAGCATGTTATCTTTGAAACGACTCTCTCAAAATCATTTTTCCCCTCTCCTTGACAAATCATCATTTTCTGACTGAGACATAGATTGTATTACATAAAAATGAAATTTTATTGAAAATCATTTTAAATTGGAATAAACTGCTGCATAAAGTTTAGAAAGAATTCTTGAAGTTGGATTTTGACTTTAAATTGTTCTCATCCTGAGCAGAAATTTTGCAACCATTGTCTTGAGAAAACTAATTGTTGTTGTTGTAAGTGCCCTGGGTTTGCTGTGTCTCATAGTAACCCTGCACACAACATAACCAACCACTGCCCAGGCCTGCCCCATCCTCACAATAGCTCTTATATTTCAGTGAATCTTGCCAAGATCCCTCCTCTTTTCCACTGACACTCTGTTGTTTTGGTGACCCTCGACTTTTCCAAGAATGATGTCCTTACATGAGACGAAGTCTCCCAACCCTGACTTCCAAGGGTCATTCTGATTGTGCTTCTAGCAGTCCATGTAATTTCAATATTCATTGCCAATACCAGAATTCAAATCCATCAATTCTTCCTCACTCTTGCTTATTCAGCTTCCATATGCATATAAAACAATTTAAAATACTATGGCTTGTGTCAGGTGCACCTTAGTCTTCAAAGTTAGTTAAAGAAGTCCTTGTGCAGCAGGCATGTCCAAAGTAATATCCATTGATACTAAGCAATTCTTTGTTAAATTGTTGATTGATTGGTTGATGGATCATTGAATGATGGGATATTGAGGGGTAGCACTCATAAGCACTTGGAGGAGTACATGAATGGGGCAAACAGGTAAGTGCTTGACTATTAACTGAAGGCTTGGGAGTTCAAAACCAACCAGAGCTTCCTCAGAAGACAGGCTGGAGAGCAGTTCTCTTTGCACTTTGGGATCACCATGAGTTGGCACCAACTACCAGCAACTACCATCAACATAAACACCTGGAGAGAAGGGTTTTCTGGAGAGTATGCTGGAGTCACTAGCCCAGTCCCAAGAAGTTGAACATCAAAGATGTCCCAAATGTCCAACCCTTCCAAGATGTTATCTTGCATCATTCCCTGACTGCTCCCTTTAATATATTCCCGAACACCCCTGGGTTCCGAGTCCCCGCAAGATCTCACAGAAACCCACAAATTGTTAAAGAAATGTCTTATGTGCTTGTAGAGGCTGTGATTGCCAAGGGCCTTCCTCTTTTTAGTTGCTCCTCCACGTTCTTCTCTTTTTCCTTCCAATTTTAATTATCCTCTTTTATTTTTAGAATCATTTTATTGGGGGCTCATACATTTTATTGGGGGCTCATATTTTTTAGAATCATTTTATTGGGGGCTCTTATCACAGTCAATACATCCATCCATTGGGTTGAGCACATTTGTACGTTAGTTGCCATCATCATTTTCAAAACATTTTTTTTCTACTTCAGCCCTTGGTATCAGCTCCTCATTTTTCCCCTCCCTCTCCCAGCCTCTCTCCCTCATGAACCCTTGATCATTTATAAATTATCATTATTTTGTTATGTCTTACACTGGCCAATGTCTCCCTTCACCTAATTTTCTGTTGTCCATCCCCCTGGGAGGGGATGCTCGTCTACTTTCTTGGTGACCCTCCACTTTACTCAGCAGGATGACCTTTTCCAGAGACTGGTTTCAAATCTGAAGGTCAGGCAGAGGTGAGCCAAATGCAGGTTCCAGAGCCAGAAGTTAAAAAATGCCCAAAGGTTAAAGCAGGTCTTCTTGCCTCTACTAAAGCTCAGCCACGAACTCAAGGGCTGGCTGTGATGGAGGGTGTTGTTTTCTTGGTTAGCAGACCATGCCTACAAGGAAACAAAAGTATGGTGTCTTAACTCACACCTCCCAGTAGAGTAGTCTAAATATGCCTCCAAGAAAATAAAGGTGTCACTTGCTTCACACCCTCTACTGAAGTCAGCTCAAATCCTAATTCTGTCCTGTAGTGGAGCAGAGAACGCCCTGCAAAATGGGATGAGAGTCCAAACCTCGAGTCCGGAAGTACAGCTTCAGTCATCACCAGCAGGTGCTGTAAGTGTTCCTCGCGTGGAGCCAGCAAGATGTGTCATCTGTAGATGACTGGCAGTTCGTCAGCCTTCCTTCACTCCTGATACCATCTTATTCTTCATAATCCAGCGTCTCTGATTATGTGTTTAGCACATACAACCCTGATGCACACCTGTCCTGATTTTAAACCATGCAGTGTGCTCTGGTTCAAGCCACACAGCTGCCTTTCGATCTATGTCTAGGCCCCACAGGAGCACAGTGAAGCGTTCTGAAAACCCATTCTTCTCGAGGCTAGCCCGAGTTGGTTGTGATCCGCATCATGGCAACACACAAGGCCCCACAGTACGATGTATTGACAGACAAGTGGTGGGAGAAACTGAATACTACAATTGAAACAAGAGCTCAGGGTTAAACTTATGTGTTGGGCTACTCACCGCAAGGTCAGCAGGTTGAAACCAGCAGCTGCTCCGTTGGAGAAAGGCTGATAAATAAGCACTGCCCCTCTCGCTACGAAGCTGGCGAAGCTTACTTTGCAGAGCAGAACGAGTCTCTGCTGTGTTTCATATGACAAGTGCACTGGGTGGAGAGAGCAAGCTGTTGTCACCCCCTACTCCTTGCGGTTTCTAAAAGATGGACACAGTCAGACACTCTCTGGCCTATAAGAAAGCAGTTCTGAGTTCCTATGAAATGTTACAGGGAATCTAGAGATATCACATGACCCAGTGTGCTCACTACTAGGCAGATACCCTAGAAAATCAGAGCCATGAGACGCATCGATATAAGCACATTCTGTTCAATGCAACTTTATTGTAGTGAAAACGTGGCAGCAGCCTGTGTCCATAATTTGTTTATTGATTCAGCAGATGAATGAGAAAACAAATTAGAATGTAGACACACAATGGAATACTACAGTGTTAAAGAATAATGGTGTATATATATGTGAAACTTCTCAAATATGGATCGAACTGACAAAAAGTCAAGAAAAGGTTTCCACAGAGAAATAAAATACCTTCTGATGGTTACCAGACATGGGAGAGGGAAAGAGGGAAAATCGCTAACTAGATAGCAGACATTTATTAACTTGAGGAAAGAAGAGGAAATACACCAAAAGGGGAGGTGAGCCCAGCATGGCCACACGGGAGGAAAATGCTGGAAGTACATAAAAGACAACAGTGGGAAATGCTTGCATATAAAACCCTGCGGCCACAGTACTAATAAAGAGTAATTTATGAGTGGATACATAGGCACACATCTAACAGGTATGGGATGACATACGGGAGTATGCCCAGGAGCATGTACAGATGTATATGCTAATTACGTCTCATTCTACGTATGTCTTCGCAGGTGTTGCAGGTAGATCCAGGTATATGGTAGAGCACGGGGAACGGGGTAGCACCAAGTGCTGCTAACTTCTTCGGCATGATGAAATACCTTGAGGGGCTAAGTCACCGGGCTTGAGGGATTAGGAGCGTGTTGTTGTTGGTTATCGTCAAGTGGGTCTGACCCATCTCCACATGATGCACAACAGAACAAACACGGCCCGGTCCTGCGCCATCCTCACCATTGTTCCTCTGCTCGAGTCCGTTGCTGCCGCCACTCTGTCCATCGTATCGTTGAGCGCCGTCCTGTTTTTCACGGCCCTTCTGCTTTACCGGGTATGACGGTCCCTCCTGACAACACGTCCAACAAATGGAAGACCAAGTCTCACCATCCTGCCTCTAGCCGGTGTCACTCAGACTCTGTTCCTACTAAAGGCAATGGTACCCCCTACTTTGGTGAGCAGTCACTGGGGGAGCGGCCATGTAAGATGGAACTATGGGTCTCTCCCTAAGCATAGCAAAGCCTAGTAAAGAAAATAAGAGACCCCTGGAAACAATTAGGTCCAAACATCAATGAACTCGGCAAACCACAGCCACCTCCACTCACGGGAGATCGGAAGAAATCGAGGATCCCTTACTGCCACCAGTGACCGCTCCGGTCGGGATCACAACAAGAGGGCCAGAGCAGAGTGAGCGGAAAATGTCAAACAAAGTTGGAAATCATTCCGAAACAGCAACAACAGGTCAGTGGGCTGAGAGACCGTTGGAATCCTGGAGACCATGGTGCCTGGACAACCCTACAACCTTGGACCTGAACTCACTCCGCGGCTCAACTTTCAGCCAAACCATGGGCCTGTAAAATGAATGACACACCAGGGCGAGAAGCACTTCTCCCAATCATCCGCCATGTGAGGCCGAAGGGGTAGCATTTGTGAAAAACAGAGTTCAGAAAGCAGGAAGGACAGGGAAGATGGGTAAACCAACTGGAAACCCCGAGAAGCAGTGGGAAGAGGCCTGTTTTACTAAGGAGATCACACACAACAAATGTCATGAAATAAAATGTGTACAGATTGTTGAAAGACAACAGCGGTTGGTGTAAGACATGAAAAAAATAATAATTTATAAATCATCAAGGGTTCATGAGGGAAGGAGGCTGGGGGAGGGAAGGGGAGTGAGCTGATACCAAGGGCTCAAGTAGAAAGAAAATGTTTTGAAAATGATGATGGCAACATAGGTACAAATGTGCTTGATACAATAGATGGATGTATGGATTGTGATGAGAGCTGTAAGAGCCCCCAATAAAATGATTTTTTGAAAAAAGAGAATAAAAAGTGGCAGAAAAAATATTGTTGAGAGAAAAAATTGCTACAAAGCAATTTTTATTTATTTTATTTATAAAAACTTTCCATTAATGATATTTTTTTAAAAAATAGATCTGAGAGGCCTCCATTTTCCGGAGGGCGTCCTGCGGGAGTCCGGCCTCTGACCAAGGGTCCGCGGTAAACCGGCCCAACGGCAGCCGATGCTGCGTGGGCGGCTGCTCGGGCGTCTGGTCTCCATGGCCGGCTGCGTCTGTCTGTCCCGGAGCAGCACAGGATCAGGAAGCGTCGGTCCTGTGGAAGCTGCCATTCGCGCCAAACTGGAGCAGGCATTGAGCCCCGAGGTACTGGAACTGCGCAATGAGAGCGGTGGCCACGCAGTCCCACCGGGCAGCGAGACGCATTTTCGCGTGGCTGTGGTGAGCTCTCGCTTCGAGGGGCTGAGCCCTTTGCAGCGACACCGGCTAGTCCACGAGGCGCTGTCGGAGGAACTGGCGGGACAGGTGCACGCACTGGCCATCCAGGCACGTACCCCCGCCCAGTGGAGGGATAACCCTGAACTGGACAAGAGCCCCCCATGCCTGGGTGGAAGCAAGAAAACTCGAGGAACACCCTGAGCCCCTAAAGAGGGCCTGGAGCGGGACGTGAGCAGGCTAGATGGGAATAAACTACTGGAGTCTTCCTCTCGATTCAGTCTGAGATGTGTAAAGGGTGAGGACCCCTGAGCCCTGTTCTACTGGCATATCCCTGTTTTCCAGAAATACAAACTCATGTCAGACGCTTGCCCTCAAAAGGCTACCCAGTTGTTAAATATTTGTGACGAAGGGTCCAACAGTAGGTGTGATTTGTTAGAAACCGTCTTATACATTAAAGCAAACTATTGTGTGAAAAAAAAATAGATCTGCTAGGGAAAGCTACTTAACAAAAGAAGTTTTTAAAAGCTCACCCACATACACAAAGGACCATGATTATTGAACTTGGGTTTGTGTCCCACCCACTGACGTCAACTTGATGCTGACTCATATTGACCCCGTAAGACAGAATAGAACTACAATCTGTCTCTTTAAAAGCGTTCTGGTGTGGATAGGAGAAGGTGGACCGCGTTTGACACTCAACCACTCACACCCATTCTCATTGGACTGATCCACCATGGCAGCCCTCTCAGTGTCCCATTACACATCCCACTTCCTCCCTCCTTTCCTGCCTCCACTCCTTCGGTTTCCCTAATCCTCGGAACTGTGTCCTCGGGGAAATGCTCCTGTTTTTGTCTTAAATGGTTGGTTATTCTAACATGGAGGCGACTTTAGTTTCTGACTTAAAGGGTAAGGACCATAGTCTTGGGGTCTCACCAGTCTCTATCCAAACAGTGAGACTGGTTTCTTTTCTGATTGTGAGAACAGCAATCTTGACCAGAGAAAACTGTCACTTCTTTCTTCTGTGGGGCAGCCTGTGGGTTCCAACGGCCAATATGTCTATTAATGGTCCATTGCCTAATCCTATGCCACTAGGGCTCACTGATTCTCCTACAGAGACATGCATTTCAAAGCATCTACAGAAGGGTCCTGCCTGTTCTCCAAGGGAATTTACAACGTCCTGGACTCCTACACACTAGTCTAGTTTTGTTTCTGTCCCTTTGCTGTCTTGGCCTGGCTCTCTGGGCCTCTGGGTGAGAGGTTGGTGGTTTGGGTCAGAAGAGAAGTACACTGCCTCCAAAGACAATCCTCCGGAGCCCTGTTCTGCTCTGAAACCCATGAGATTGCCCCGAGGGGAAATCTCAAAAGCCACTGAGTTAGTTGCTTGTCTTTTCTACCTCATCCTGCTGCTTTCAATGATCACCACCACCACCACCCCGTCACCACGTTCAGATGCAAAGGGACCGATAACACAGTCAAAGTTTTTTGTTTTTTTAAAATATATTCATTTTTTCTTATTTTAAAAAAATAATTTTATTGAGGGCTTATACAACTCTTATCACAATCCATACACCCATCCATTGTGTCAAGCACATTTGTACATTTGTTGCCATCATCATTCTCAAAACATTTTCTTTCCACCTTAAGCCCTTGGTGTCAGCTCTTCATTTTTTCCCTCCCTCCCCCCCACACCCTTGGTATTCACAAATCATTATTATTTTTTCATGTCTTTTCAATTTTGCAATTAAAAAAATTTTTTAATGTCTTACACTGTCCGATGTCTCCCTTCTTGGCTATCCGTCCAACTTCTCAGCTTCTTTGCTCAGTAGATTGAATAAGTATGGTGAAAGGATGAAACTCTAGCACATACCTCCCTGCCTTAACACCATGCAGTATCCCCTTCCTCTGTTCAAACAACTAACTCTTGGTCTCTGTATAGGTTTCACATGAGCAGTCTTAAGTAGTCTCAAATTCCCACTGTTCACAATGTTATGCATAATTTTTTATGATCTACACAACTGAATGCTTTTGCATACTCAATAAAACATAAGAAAAGCTCTTTCTGGTAGTTTCTGCCTGGCAGTTACCTATTGCTGTACCCCTGCAACTGTCTTTAACCCATCTCAAATATGTTTTTATGTTATTAATAATATTGTTCGTTAACTCCAATGTTCCGCCAGCACACCTTTCTTTGAAATAGGCATGTGTATGGATCTCTTCCAACTGGTTGGCCAAGTAGCTGTCTTCCAAACTTCTTGGCATAGATGAGTGAACACCTGCAGCATTACATGTGATCGTGGAAGCATCTCACTTTGTATTCCGTCAGTTTCTGAAAACTTTGTTTTGCAACGTAGACTTCTTCGTTCAGTACCGTCAGCTCTTGATCATATGCTACCTCCTGAAATGAAGGAAAAGCGTCACTTATTTTGGAGATAGGACTCTATATTCCATCTTCTTTTGATACTTCCTTTGTTGTCCAGTATTTTGCCCACAGAATCCTTCAATATCTCAACTGGAGGCTTGAATGTGTTCTTCAGTTGCCTCAGTTGGAGGAATGCTGACAGCACCCATCCCTTTTGTTTTCCTTAAATGTTTCCCTTTTGTTTTTCTAATTAGGTGTTTACATATTTTATTATAATACCAGGGGGTAACCAAAAAGACAGGATGTTTTTTCAACGTGATGTATTTAAATTTTTCTATAACACAACCTCACCACCTTCAAAGTACTCTCTATTACAATTGATATATTTGTCAAAACTGCAGTTCCAGTCTTAGAAACATGTTTCAAACTTATCTGTTTGGATGACTTGACAGCACTTGCCTTGTTTTTTCCTTCACCTCTTCTATGTCATCAATTCGCTGTCCTTTCAAGTGCTTCTGCATTCTTGGAAACAAAAAGAAGTCGCACACAGCGCGGTCAGGTGAGTAAGGCGCCTGGGGCCAGAGAGGCATGATGTTTTTTTATGCGGAAAACTGGTGCGCAGAGATGGCTGCGTGAGCAGGTGCATTGTAGTGGTGACAAACCCAGTCCCTCATCTAACACAAATCAGGCCTTTTTTTGTCCCACACTTATGCAATCTTTTCAAACCCTCTAAATAGAAAGTTTGATTAATAGTCTGACTTGGTGGGACAAACTCCAAATACACTTGGCGTTGACATTTTCGTTTGTTCTAGAAGTTGACAGACATCCAGAATGAGGTTTGCCATCAGTTAATTGACAGAAAGGAGAAAACCACTTGTGCACTCGAGTTTTATCCATAAGGGGAGTTGATTTATAATCTCCTAGCAGGAAAAATGTGTTCTACGAAAGCTCTGCATAGCGGGGCTTTTTTCCATTTGGTTTGGGGGGGGGGCGGGCGTGAGAGGATGTGTGCCCTCTTGTACTTTAACTTCTCAAACGACCCTTTGAAGTTTCCTGTTCAGTTCCGCGTGACTTCTTATTTCTTCCTATTGCTTTAGCTACTCTAAGTTCAAGGGAGAGTTTCAGAATCTCTTCCGTTGGTTTTGAGAATGTTACAAAAGGTCATCCTTCTCAGGGAGGCAAAGTCCTTGCCCTCGAGCAATTTTTAGTATCGTGAAGAAGATAAGACTCTAAAGAAAATGGTGATGCTGACAGGTAGATAATTCCACTGTGTCCTGTAGTTGCTCTGAGCCAGGATGGACCCAATGGCCGTGAGAGAAAGACAAGGTAGACAGTGAGGCATAGAGAGGCAATCAGCTAAGCTTCCAAGAGAATCCAGAAATGGGACCAGGTTAATCCCGACGGAGTGGATTAGGAATGGTCATGGAGTAGATAATGTTTTAGTCAGACCCTGATAGGTACATCCGGAATCTATAACAAATGAAACTGTTAGGCAGCTTAGCGCAAGGATGGGGATGTCCGTTAACGCATGTCCAGAGAGCCAAGCTCGGGAACAAAGAGCGGGCACTGCACATGCTCAGAGGCTCAGGTTTCGTGACGGTTGGCATGGGTGGGCGCTAAACCTGGATTGGCCAACGTGGGCCAGGTGAATTCAATTCAGCCAATGGGGTCGATCAGGGATCGTCCACCACACCTCCCCATGGAATCCTTGAAGAGGCAGGAGCCTAGAGTCAGAAGGAGAGATTTAACATAGAGTCGCAGGGAAGGAGAACTTTGTCTGCGTGACGCTGAGCAGCTTCTGCCAGGTTGCATGGTCGGGAGGAGTCCTATAGGTGCTGTGTAAACATGAAACGTCTTCTAACTCTCATTAAACTCACTTGGATCACGAACCAGGCTTCGGTGTGAATTCTTTCTCGCGCGGAGCCAAGGACCGAGGTCCAACTCTATTTCCAGAGAGATCTAACAAAACCAACCAACAAACAAAAACCAAATGATAGAGTCCTCTTCAACTCATGACAACTTCAAGTGTTTCTGAGAACTCCGCTCCACACAGCTTTCAAACCTGTGAGCCACCAGACGCAGACTTGCAAGTCTTCCTTTGGAGTCACCTCTGGGTGTGTTTGAGCTACCAACCTTTAGTTTATTAGCACAAGGTTTCAGCATCCATATATCAGTTATTTCATTGTAATCAAGTTATACACCCAGCAATATGTGCCCTTTCTTAAGATACACACACAGTGAGACATGCATATGCTTGGTGCATGTTGTAATTTATTAATAATTTTTTAAAAATACAGAAGTAGCTTTTTTTTTAAGCTTAGCAATGCTCCTGCTCTTTACCCATTGACTCCCAGTACTGCCCTCCCAAATGTGACAACCCCGAATGTCTCCAAGCCCAATGTCTTCTGGGGTTCAAAGTAGCCTCTAGACAAGGACCACCAATTTGCACAAGTAAAACATGTACTTAGGGCAGAACCTCCCACCACCATTCCTTGGCAGGTGGTAAGAACGCTAAAGTTCATGACCTTGATTTTCCTTTTAGGTTCCTTCTTTAATGGTTTGTAACCACATTAGAGTCAAGTAAGCCTTTGAAGATCTGTTGAAAGTTGTTGACTCATTCTCAGGGAAACACACATGCTCACACTGTGTTGAGTACATTTTCAGAGTATTTACATAAGGGTTTCCTGAGACATCTGTTTCCTGGAGCTTATAGACAATGGTCCATATTTTCTTGCTGGGTGGGTAGCAGAAGATTCATATTTTGCACACTCTTTATTTGCTTAAAAAAAAACTAAAAAAACCATTGCTGTGTCCAACTCAGGGCAAAGTAGAACTGCCCCGATGGGCCCAAAGCTGGCCTGCTTCTGGGAGCATACGCTCACATCGTTCTCTCACATGGTAGCTGGTGGATTTGAACTACCAACCTTTCAGTTAGCCGCTGAGTGCTTAACTACTGTACCGCCAGACCTCTACGTACTGAACACGCATTAAAAAACCAAAGCACACTCACCGCCATCAGGAGAGTCTGACTCCTAGGCGACCCTAGAGGACAGGGTAGGTCGGATAATCAGGTGAGAAGTCCCCTTTCTCTCCCCTACTTCGGCCCGTGTTCTTACATTCACCCAGCAAAAGACAAAACGCGCGCAGGATAGGTGAGCAAGACAACACACTGATCCCTCTCCGTTCAGGTGTTCTCTCTGATTGTCCATATCAGGCGTCCTCAAACTACAGCCACATGCGGCCCGCCCAGGGCATTTATCCAACCCGCCGGGTGTTTTTGCCCCGTTTGTTTTTTTACCTTCAAAATAAGGTATGTGCAGTGTGTGTAGGAATTTGTTCATAGTTTTGTTTTTAAACTATAGTCCGGCCCTCCAACGGGTCTGAGGGACAATGAACTGGCCCCCTGTTTAAAAAGTTTGAGGACCCCTGGTCCACATAAATGAGAAAAGAGAGAGCCAGCCACGTAACAAAGGGGGTGACACGAACTCTTTATTGTGATTTTCAACTGTCCTACACACACGTGCCGAGTATGCGTCTAAATGTCATGGCTAAGAAAAAGGGAGACCCCACCCCCACCCTGTATAACCACCGCCCTTGGGGTCCTCTTAGGAAAGCCTTTCTTGAAACCCACTATTCAAAACGGGTCACTGGTTCGATCCTCCTGGCCTCCTCACCTGGTAGGAGCAGATATCTCAGAATGCGGAGCACCCTGATCCTATAACCGATGAATCAAGGTCAACCCTCCAGCGAACCTGACCCCTTCCCCCTCACCTGCTCAGCCCTCCAATAACAAGTGCCCCATGACCTCAACTGCCCTTGGCCAAACAGCCCCGGGTTAGTAATCGCGGCCTGAGCGCGGATCCGGGTGGCCCCGATGTGACAGCGGTGAAAAAGCCGCGACCTTCCTGGTTCTGGAAAGAGAAGGAATGAGGGAGGGGTAGGGATTTTTCCCGGTAGAATAGGTAGGGGAACGCCTGCTGCTACCTGGGTGTCTTTCCGTTTCAATGAGGTGTCTCTGTTGCTCCATAAATAAACGTCCCACTGCCTTCAGCAAAGGTATAAAGGCCACCGAACAGTTGTCCCCTGGGCTTTCCAGGGAGGCGCGCACCGAACCAGGTGAGCTCTCCGCCGGGCGACGCTGCTCCCCGGCCCGCTCGCCCGCCTGGGCTGGGTTCCCGGGGAGGCGACGAGCCTTGGGGACGCGGCTGGGGAAGGGGCCCGCACAGCCTCTCCGCGGAGGCGCCCGGAAGGGAGCCCGGTTCCACCGCAGGCATTCGGCGGGAGCGCACGCCGCCACGGGACCGGGGAGTGCGCCCCGAGGGTCCCAGGGCGCGCGCCGAGTCCCCAGGCGAGACCGGCGGGGAGGACGCTGGGGGGCGGGCCCCCTGCCCGACGCGACCGCGACCGCGCCCCCAGCTCTGGTTTGGGGCGATTTCAGGACGCGGACAGCGCTCCAGCGGCCGGACCCGAGGGTCTGCCCCGCGCTCCGGAACCCCTCGGGGGCACTGGTTTCTCGGGTGGGGGCCACCCGACCCGCGGGCAGCCCGGGCTCCGGCGGCGACGGGCCGCGAGCTCAGAGCGCCACTGGACCGGGGCCCGGGCGGCGCGGGGTGGGCTCCGACCGGCCCGGCGGCTGAGAGGGCTCGCCGCCGCCCGCCCCGCCCAGCGCACCTCGGCGTCCCCTCCCGGCGCCAGCGCGTCCTTCCTCGTCGCCTTCTGCCCGCAGGTCATGGCCGAGCCGCGCGGCAGTCGTCCGGAGAGGCAGCGGCTCCCGGAGTTGAGCTGCAGCTACGAGGTGTCCCGGCCCGTCTACAGCGAGCTGGTCTGCGAGCAGCTGCACGAGCGGCGCCTGCAGGAGCGCAGGACGCTGCGCGAGCGCCTGGCCCAGAGCTGCAGGTAGCGGCGCCACCGGGCGCGGGGCGAGGGGGGCGCGTGGGGGTCCTGCCGGGGGTTCCGAGGAGGGGACTCCATCACGTGCAGCCTCGAAGCCAGTCTCTGCTCTCCTCTCCTCTCCCCTCCTCTCCCCTCCTCTCCCTCTCCTCTCCCTCTCCTCTCCCTCTCCTCTCCCTCTCCTCTCCCTCTTCCTCTCCCCTCCCTCTCCTCTCCTCTCCCTCTCCTCTCTCTCTCCCTCTCCCTCTCCCTCTCCCTCTCCCTCTCCCCTCCCTCTCCTCTCCTCTCCTTGTTGGTGGGTAAACTCATCACCTAACTAGGAGCCCTCCTTAAATCCTCTCATCAAATCTAGACAGGAGAGCATTCCGTTAGAAGCCTCGAATGGGAACTAGACTACAGGAGGGCATGGAGTGCTCCAAATTCTTAACGATGTGGCAGGAGGACCCCTGGGTGGCCAAATGTGTCACCTGTAAGTAGTTATCATAAACTATAACTTTAGAGAACAGTCGGCCACTGCTAGATTTCCCTTCTTTCATCCTTTCTATCATGGAGGCGGACAGGTATGTGATGGGCTGCTACCCCCAACGTCAGCAGCTCGAAACCACCAGCCAGTTAGAGCCACGGAAACCACAAGAGCAGTTCTTCCCGCTGCTAGAGCGTTGCTATGAGTTGGACTCACGCGGTGACAGTGAGTGGGTTTAGACATCGTGGTATAATGAAATCCCTCTTGGCCCCATGTTGTTAACGGATCACTCAGCTTCAATAATTGTTGTTTTTAGGTGCCATAGATTCGGTTCCGACTCACAGCCACTCTGTGTGTAACAGAACGAAAAGACCACCTGATGGTGTGCCAGTGATTCATCTGTATTATTATCTATCCCCACTGACTTGCGCCCCGCCCCCACCTTATTGTTTAGAAGCCACTTCCCAAGGAATGTGTTCTTTCTTCCGTATATATTTCAATATCTATCTCTAAATGAATCTTTAAATAAAGCCACAATGCTATGCAAACTCACTGCCATCAAGTCGCTTACTGTTTAGAGTGACCTTATGGGGCAGACGTAACCTATAACTCTTTATGAGCATAGAAAGCCTTTCTAGTGAGAAGAAGTTAGGGTTTGGAACTGCTGCCCTTAAAGTGAATAATTCTATCAAACCTAAAAAGGAAATAGAATCATTATTTAACATCCTCAGATATGTAGTCCTCGTTCAAATTTGTAGGGGTTTCATTAATGTCATCTTTTTTAAAAAAGTGCATTTGAATTTGGAGCCAAATATGGTATATCTTTTAAATCTCTTCAATCTATAGACTGCCAGATTTAAACAAGACTAAATAACAGCGTAAGGCAGGGTATACATTCATCACAATGAGATTTCTGTAAAAACTGACTTCAAAGCCTATGATGCCAAAATAAACCAGGTGTGTTTGCTTTTCTTAAAAAAGGAATAGTAAGAAGAAGGCGCCTGGATTAGAAATCTGAAAAGTAATCTTGAGTTTGAGAAAACACAGTGGTCGGTCTATGGCCAGACCAGAAAATGGGTTCTTGTGTAGGACTATTTTCTCAGAGGATTAAAACAGGTGGAAATGGGGAGGGGACCCTTAATCCTGTGTTTTCCAGTACACTACTAAAGGGTAGATATGAGGACAGTTCTTGGCAAAAAGCATGGTGAGCACTTCTCGCGTATGATTCGTGGCTTCTTGTTTTCGAAATTATTACAAGGCAGAGTTCAGCTCTTTAGCCTGGTGATTTGCAGTGGGTGGGAAACCTTGCCTTCTTGCTTCTTGACAGTTGCTCAAGAAAGAGAGCCCTTCGTGTCTTGAAGACGCTCCTGCCCATTTTGGAATGGCTGCCCAAGTACCGAGTCAAGGACTGGCTGGTCAGTGACCTCATTTCCGGAGTCAGCACTGGCCTAGTGGCGACATTGCAAGGTAAGATGCTGGCAAGTGGCTCCCAAGTGATTCCGCACTTTCACTGACTGCCAGGCGTCTGCACCAAACGCTCGCTCGCTCGCTCATCCTCCAAGGCCTTCATCTGTCCTTAGAGTGCCTTAGCGCAGAGAGACATCCCTTTTCTCCTCGACCCCACGATTCCCTTCCTGGGAAAACCTGAACCTCTAGCTGCATGCTTCCAATCGGAGGCAGATCACCTCACCAGCAGCTTCCCAACTTTGATTTTACGGACTGAGCACAGGCTACAGTGAGCAATCGGTGATGCGTCTTGGCCTGTGCGCTTGTCTCTACACCCTCCTCACAGACATCCACTCTGATGGTTTTTGTGTTGTTTGTTTGTTTGTTTGTTTGTTTATTAGTAATGCCCTCCAGCAAAACTACTCCTAGGGTTTCTGAGCGCTGGCAGCTGAAGGAAGCAGGCGGCCTCTTTCTCCCACAGAGCGGCAGGCGGGTTTGAACTGCCGGCTTGCAGTCAGCAGCAAACCCTCCACAGATCCTTTGGATGGTGCCTGAAAACCCAGACTCACTGCAATTGAGTCAATTCAGACTGAGAGACCTTATGGGACAGAGGAGAACTGCCTTGTGCGTTTCTTGAACCATGTCTTTCTCCAGAGGAGCTGCCAGTGGCTAGCAACCCAACCCTTAAGCCACGATGCCCCCAGGCTCCTTTTCCTGGGGATTATGGGCCACACACCATCTCCGCCTGCAGTTTGAAACTGAGGGAAAGGACAGGAAGTCTCAGCCTGGGCAACACAGGAATGTCTTTTTTGTCCTCTTATTTTTTTCATCCCTTCCCTTTAAAATGGTCTAGCAAAAATGTTCCAACATTGGTGGTTACTACTATGATTATTATTTGCTAGTTCACCACAATTGATTTCATTTTGGTTTTTATTGTTTCTTTTTCAGAATAAAAATCTTAGCAGTAGGAAATATAGACTAAAGCAGAATGCAATGCATCCTTTCTATATATTGAGGATATATATATATATATTCCACTAATATTTTTGGGCTTCTTCCTGTTTGTGCTATGCGTATAAGGCTTTGTTCTGTTTTGTTTCTGTCGAACAAAAGAGGGTGGTGAAATATTAGAGTAAAAGGTCCGATTGAATGGCCCGTACTCACAATGTTTCACTTTAATCATCATTATCCACTTCAAAAACATTTTTCTAATTAGCTCCCTCAGAAACTCTGTCTCACTTTAGCTGTGAGTACTTTCCCTCCCTTTCCTTGTAACCGCCCTGGCAAGGGTATTTATCTCTTGCCACTGGCTTTACAGCAGACTATGTCCAGGAGCATCTTGGACGTCGCGGCGGTCCAGGTACATCGCAGGGTGGATGTTCTCCCCTGCCCTCATCCGCTCAGCACTCTTGGCTTTTCTCCCCACCCCCTCCCGGAGAAAGCCCTCAAGCCCTGAAAGCAGAGTCTCCTCTGTGCTCTACAATGTGATGGAGGGGCGAGTATGTGCCAGGCACTAGACATGCTGCCATGTGCTGCTAGAGGTACCACCTGTTTTCAAGGCGCGCATAGACCAAAGGGGACATAGATGCTTACAAGTCAGCCTGCTTCAGGATGGCAAGTGAGTCCCCGTCACCCAGGCCGGAGGCCGAAGGAAGGGATTCCTGAAGGCTGAGTTGTCACCACTGAGTTTTCCTGAAGGGCAAACCTGAATGTGCTAAGTGGTGGGGAAGTAAGGTGTGTAGACCGATAACTGAAAATGGACCATTTCAGAAGGTAGTAACAATAATTGAGCAATGTCGTGACAAAATTTGACTATGGAATTCTCAGGATTATTCAGGCTAGGCCAGGTAGATTCCCACAGAGAAGGAGGATGTGTCTGTACATGGCTTGGAACTAGACAGCTTCCGGTTCAACTTTGTGTTGAGAGCTTACTTTTCCATCCTGCACCCATTGAATCCGAATCTACGTGTCAACCAGATCCTCCGGTGATTCATAGATCCCCACATTTTCAGCAGGGCGTTGAGCCGGAATGAACCAGTTTGAGTTCCGTGCCTCAGAGTCCAACCTCACCCTGAGCCATTGTATTCCCAATCTCAAAGTTAGAGGGCAGAGAGGAAGATGAGGCTGAGCAGGTCGTTGGCTAAACAAGGCCGACTGCCCATGAGCACAGCCAGTTCCAGTAGCCGTAAGTGGCCTCACCTTGTGTAGCCGTAAGTGGCCTCACCTTGTGGCTACTTAGGGTCAGAAATTTGTGTTTATCCAGTGCCCAGTACAGAGCCTGGCCTATGGTAAACAGCCCCAGAAATAGTGACAAGGATTAGGTTACATGAGTCATCTTTGGATAGCAAAGATGCCATTTTACGCCTCATGCCTACCAAGTTTTCATCAAGTACTTGCACTAATTGCTTTTGTTCATTAAGTAACAGCTACTGTGCTAAGGGCTCTGGTCAGTTCTCCTTTAATCTCCACAGGGACCCTGTTAGGAGGTAAATGTTATTCTGTCCCCTCTTCAGTCGATGAGAGATCTACTAACTCTTGTCCAAGGTCACCAACTGGTAGGTTGGAGCGCTCTCGAGAAAGGCCCGGTGATCTGGATTTGAACTGGAATCCTGTGGTCTTAGCTAATCTGCTATGTATGCTTGTTATACTGTGGACGTATTGTTGCCAGCAACATCAGCACTCTAGAGTTGTCTGTGGAAGGTGGCTATCTAGGAGGTGAGTTACCCTGCTTGCTTCATATCAACAAATATTTGTAGGCCAAGTCTGTGTGGCAGGCATTCAGCCGGGGGGGAGGGGGAGGGAGGATTTCGTGGTCTATTGATAGATAACTGCTGGCTTTGTACCGTTCATTTCTAGTGGTAAGAATTAGGCCACAGGTGGGTCAGTTATAGAGAGTGATAACACTATGGTGGGTTGACTATGATGCTGCCCAAAATAAAACCCCCCAAACCCAAACTCTGCCACCGAGTCGATGCCAACTCATAGGACAGGGCAGAACTGCCCCCACGTGTTTTGGAGACTGTAACTCTTGGCAGGAGTAGAAAGCCCCATCTTTTTTCCCCCGTGGAGCAGCTGGTGGCTTCAAACTGCTGACCTTGGAATTAGCAGCTCATCTTGTAACCACTACTCAACTAGGACTCCTGTTGATAGGAGTTAATTCGAGGAGGGAGTGTTTTCTATTGAATGGTACAAAAAGGTCTTTCTGAGGAGGTAACCTTCTATGTGATGAGTACAGCCAGGGTATACAAAGGCCTGAGGGAGACTGAAGGGAATTCTAGTGTGGGTGGAGTACAGGAAAGGAGGGAGAGGAAGCAGAAGAAGGCCTGGGGTGAGGTTGAGACAAGTGAGGGATTCCTCTCAAGTGCTGCCTTGTGCCTCAGCATAATGTTTTCAGGGCTCCATCTCTCTTCGTGGCTGAGTAATATTCTACTTTTTACCCCCTGTCCGCCTGTTGACGGACCTGTTGGTTTAGCTTATTTCCACCAATTGGCGATGGTAAACCATCCTGTAATGAAATTGGTATACATCTGGGTATATCTGTTTGGAGCTCAGTTTTCAGGTCTCTTGGTTGTATATCCAAGAGGACTCCAGAAAATTCATAGAAAAAAAAATCATTATCTTGCAATTCCATCTTTCTACCAACTTTTGAAGGCCCCTTGTCTACCTGGAAGTTGAGTTGCTGAGTTGAATGTCAATGCTGGTACTCGGGTGGTACACATGATTGAATTCAAGGCTACTAATGGAAAGGGGAAGGACGAGAACCCACTCAGAAGTGCCTCGTAAGAAAGGCCTGGCAATTTGCTTCTGATGGGTCCCATGTGGCCACAAAAACCCTCTGGAAGCCAGCTCTCTCCTAAAACACATGGACTTGCCATGAGTTGGCATCGACTCCAAGGTGACTGTTTCTAACTTTTTGAAGAATCACCAAAATGTTTCCCACGACAGCTGGGCAGTTTTTGCATTTTCAGCAGCCACAGATGAAGGTGCTCGTCTCTTCCCAGCCTCACAAACTTGACATTCCTGTGGTTGTGTTGTGGTTTTCCATGTTAGCTCTCCGGTAGGGGCGAAGTCATGTCTCATGCTGGCTTCAGTGTGCAATTTCATCATGGCAAGCAATGTTGACTATCTTTTCATGCGCCTGTTGGTGAACTATCTATGCAGGTTATGTGTCCATCTTTTTGTTGGGTTGTCAACATTCTTTATCTGTTCTCGATATTCCACCCTTATGTGACACACAAAGGAGCTTTAAAAAGAAGTGGAGAAATGGAATTCAAAGAGAATGCCATCTTCCCACAGAGTTTTTAAAGTCCCCCCCCCCCAACAAACAAGCAAACCCTCCCACGAGTAGGTTGTCTTCATCTTGTTCAAATCCTTGCTGAATGGGAGTTTTAACTGTTGATGAAGTTCAGTCTAGTTTCCCCTGGGTACTGTATCTAGCGGAGTCTGGGGTTGGTTTGTTTTTCTATGACAATTAATAGAAGTCCGATTAGGTGAGTGTATAGGTGGACAAGAAGAGGGGGATGAGGGGGCCCAGGGGTGCCATGGGTAAGCAGTTGGCTGTTAGCCCAAAGGTCAGCAGTGCAAATCTCCTCGGGAGAAAGACGCAGGGCTCTACTTCTCCAAATATTTACAGTCTTGGGGACCCTATAGGGCAGCCCTGCTCTGTCCTCGAAGGTCATGTTGGTAGAATGGCCCAGCAGCAGTGGGTTGGATTAGGGCAGGTCTGCGTCGTTGGTCCCTCAGAGAGAGGCAAAGCTCCCCCCCCAGGGAAGAAATGTCATTGACTCCTTAGCTAGGGCTAAGGGCCCATCTGGGGCTAGGGAGCACAACGTTTAAGTGAAATTGTTCAGAGCAAATACAGATGCCTATAGTTTTGTTTACTTAACTGCTCAATGGATCTTGTGAGGAGCGGGGTGTTTGGGATTCCCCGTTTGGTTTTTCCAGACAAGAAAAGGGTGGGACGGAAAGAGAAGAAGCAAGGGGCTTAAGGATATTACCCAATTCCATGGAATCCGAGCTGAGTGAAGACAGAGGAGAGGACCCAAGGGTGCCCAGGGTAGGGGAAAGCGCAGCCACCAGGGTGGATTGCTCAGTAAGCAAGGTCAGCGTGGGCTCACGTGTGCTTGCTTGCTAAGGTTCACTACAAATTAGTGAGCAGCAATGAGTACACCCCTGCTTCCCTGAGGTTTAGCGCCTCTCTTCGTGAACCATTCCACTCCAGAGTAGTACAGTCATGCTGGCCTGGTTCCCTGGGTAAGTGGACACTGAGCAGGCACATTGGGGTAAGGAGTCCGTATCCTGCGGGAGACGCCCGGGTGAGATCTCGGAGGGTGCCAGGCTGTTTCCAGTGAGGAGGAACCCCTGAGAGATGGCGCGCTCCAGCTGTGGAGAGGCCACTTGGTTGCTAAGGGCAATGGAGTAGCTTTTAACTTTTGTTATCTGAAAAGCTCCCCAACAAGCAGCCAGTTCGGTGCTGTTGTTGTTTAGAACTCTAGGGGGTCTGCTCTCCGCTCCTCTAGTTGCGCTTTCTAGGTGTTTCCAAATGTTTTTAGCCTCACAATCCTCTGCACTCTGTACGGAGACTCAGATATCCCAATGCTTAAAACCACGCTGTACATTTCTTTACAGATGGTGGCCTTTCAAAACCATTGCATAAAATGTTCTTATAATAAACATGCTTACCGTATATTTGGAGAGCATTGTCCCTAAATAAACCACTACCTCGGGGAGTGAAGTTCCTAGATTTCAGGTGTCTAAGAACCGGAGAGCCCGATTTAGGCCAGTGGACTTTTGAGTAGGATAAGTGTACAGGAAACAAGTGGTCTGCGCTTTCTTTGCTATGCGCACCACCACAAGAATTGCATGAGTACATATAGGTTTCTAGAAGAGACTTTACTTTTCACTCCTGTAACCCAAAACCCTAGAACAGTGCCTGGCATATGACAGGTGCATAATCAATAGTCGTTGAATGAATGACTGCTCGTTGTAGAAAATCCATATAAAGAACATGAAAAAGTGCCTCCTTCTCAAATTAGAAATCACCTAAGTACCCACCATATGGATAACCCATTAACATGTTGATAAATACCTTACTAGATGTAAATACACGCCCATATTTAAAAAAACATGAAGACACATCTGGGAAACTCAGGATGGTGGCTGCATCCAGGGCATGGAGGGAAGAAAGAGGAAGTGAAATGAAGGCCTAACCAGGGAGGTGGGTGGTGGTGGCTACATGGAGTTTATTAAGTTCTTTGTCTTCTGAGATTTCTGAATTCATCATTTTATGTGAATATCTTTCACGTTTTTAGCATATAATGCACATGAGTGCTTCTACAAAAGTAATGCATAGTTATCAGTCTGGAGTCCTGCTTTTTGCTCACCTTTCGCCTTTGTCTCCCCCTCTCTCGTGCCAGTAAGTATACTTCCATGCGTCATATAATTTGAATTTCATGTAATTACAGTGTTTGAAGCATTCTTTATTTCCCTCTTTTGGGACTTTCATTTGGTAAATAAGTTTTGATTGTCTGTGGGCCAGGACATTTAGGCTCTCAACACTTAAACAACAACAAAAATAAACTATTATGAATGAACATTCATTCAACAACTATTGATTATGTACCTGTCATATGCCAGGCACTGTTCTAGGATTTTGGGTTACAGGAGTGAAAAGTAAAGTCTATTCTAGAAACCTATATGTACTCATGCAATTCTTGTGGTGGTACGCATAGCAAAGAAAGCGCAGACCACTTGTCTCCTATCCACTTATCCTCTGCAGTGCTCATGAAGCGGCAGTCAGGAGATCAAAAGACAAGTTGCATTAGGTACATCTGCTGCTCAAGACCTCTCTGCAGTATGGGAAAGCAAGGATGCTGTTTCGAGGACTAAGGTGAGCCTGACTCGAGCCACGGTATTTACCACCACCTCATCTTCATGTGAAAATTGACCATTGAATGACGAAGACAGAAGAAGAGCTGATGCATCTGAATTGTGGTGCTGGAGGAGTGTGGGGTGCAGGGCGAAGAGCCCCGTGGACTGCTGGAAGGACTGACTGCTCGGTCTTGGAAGAAGTACAGTCAGAGTGCTCCTTAGAGGCGAGGACAGGGAGACTTCGCCTTACATCGTTTGCACATGTTGTCAAGAGGGACCAGTCCCTGGAGAAGGACATCGTGCTTGGTAAAGTCGAGGGGAGGCAACGAAAGAAGGCCCTCAGGGAGAGGGACAGACACGGAGGCTGCAGCCAGGGGCTCCAACATAAGAACAGTGGTGAGTGCAGTGTTGGATTCAGTTGGGTTGGAACCAAGTTGATGGCGGCAACATAAACTTTTATTAATGACTCAAGGGCCCAAAGGCTTGGCTTTCGCTCACTTGGCTGCGTGGACTGTGGAGTAGGATGTGCGGGCTAGCTAAGAAGCATTTAGTTAAGAGGAAAAGGATATGCTGTCATCTTCCAACCCTACCACCACTCACTGCCACTGAGTCAGTGCCAACTCATCCCGACCCTGCAGGGCAGGGTAGAACTACCCTGTGCGTGTCCAAGACTGGAATGCTTTGTGGGAGTAGAAAGCCTGGTCTTTCTCCCCCAGAGTGGCTGGTGTTTTCGAACTGCTGACCTTGCAGTTAGCAGCCCAATGCATAACCACCAGGGCTCCCTTCCAACTCCATGTACCCCCAAATGTTGAGACTTCTCTCTAGTGCTTGCCATTTACTGGCCCAGAGGCTGCTGGGATAGCTTAGTGGAGCGGGAAGAGTTGCCTGGCCTGGTGCTTGGTAAAATTGTCATTTTTCCCTTGGCCTGGAACAAGCAGGGAGGCAGGGGAGCGCAACAAGCTCTGTGATCCTGGATCACAGAGAAACTGAACGCAGGGAACACTGTCCACTCACAAAACTGGTTTGTATCTTTGGGTTGGAAAACAAAAACCCCAAAACAATTGACTGGGTTTTTCTCTCCCCTTGCGCGTCCCTCCCCATCACCTCCACTGATTTGATCAGCAGATCACTTCTGACCAATTGAGTCTGTTCATTGGAGCAGGTGTTGCATGTGAACGCAGCAGCCTAGTGGGTTTTGGATCTTGCCATCATCTCACCGCAGTCACAGAGGACTCCATGCCAATGGGACCACTGAAGGCAGGTGGAGGCAGTGACACCACACGTCCAGGATAGCAGTGCAGAGCTGGTTCTGTGTGCAGCAGAAATACACGATCACTTTTGTGACTTGCATAGTTTTGGTTGTTGCAGGCATGGCGTACGCTCTCCTCGCTGCAGTTCCTGTTGGATATGGTCTCTACTCTGCTTTTTTCCCCATCCTGACGTATTTTATCTTCGGCACATCAAGGCACATCTCAGTTGGTAACTATAAGCATTTACTACCATTCCGTTGGTCTATGTTTAAAGCGCTTCAGCCCTAGAATGTACATCACGATTTCATACATTGGACAATGTGCTCCAGGGAAGGAGGGCTTTTGCGTTAGCCCTGAGCGCGCTATTCTGTGATGCGCTGGCTCTCTGTAACTTTCAAAATCCTGTATTTTAAGTTAGCTTTTACTAAACCTTTTTTTTAAGTGAAAGAATATGAAAACTAGCCTCCCTTTGCATTTTAGAATATTTTTATTAAAAGTAAAAAGCACCGAACTTAAGCTTTTCTCCTTTTTTTTTTAACATTTTATTAGGGGCTCATACAACTCTCATCACAGTTCATACATACACATACATCAATTGTATACAGCACCTCTGTACAGTCTTTGCCCTAATCATTTTTTGCTTTTCTCCTTTTTTATATGTAGAAAGTGTTCCTAAAAAACAAAACAAAAGCAAAACAGTGTTCTTTTCCAAAAGGCAAACTGAGAGGGCAAACAGCCTTCACGAGGTCTTTGACTCTGTTGTGTTACTAGATTCGCTGAACACTTACTAAGTTCTATTCGTCCATATATTCATATATTCATATGACTATACCGCACCAGCATCGGAAGACTGACACAGTCTGGCTAAAGCTGTTGAGAAGTTAAGTTTGGCTTTCCTTTCTGGCGTGGCTCAGAATAGGTTTATTTCCTGCTGCTCCTAAAATTTTAATTCTGTTTTGCTAAAACGGTCTAGTAAACGAATGCTTTGTGCTATTCTGCAACTTTGACATTTATGCAAGAGGTAATTTTGCTCCTACGCCCATCTGCTGGTTAGACGTACATACCTGGACGATCCTCTTGAAAATGAAATACAACTTCCTTAACCCATATCCTTGACCTTGGGTATCCCTCCAACTCCTTCTATCTATCACACTGCCTTGTCTGTAGAAGAAATAATAGAGGTTGACTAAAATAACTGCCTCAATCAGAGGCAACGGAGAGTCAATCAGTATCAATTGATCAGGTAGATCAGCGGGTCTCAACCTGTGGGTTGCGGCCCCTTTGGGGGTCCAACGACCTTTTCACAGGGGTCACCTGATTCACAACAGTAGCAAAATTACAGTTATGAAGTAGCAACGAAAATAGTTTTATGATTGGAGGGGGGCTCACCACAACATGGGGACCCGTATGAAGGGTTGCGGCATTAGGAAGGTTGAGAACCGCTGAGCTAGATCAAGGTTTCCCAAAGCAGGTATGTTGGAATGATCCAGAGGTCAGGGTGGGGGCTACAAAAGCAGATGCCTGCACTTCATCCTGGATTATGGACTATGGTGCACACGTTCTGCTTTGCCAGGGGACGCTGAACAGTTTCTTTTTTCTGAAAAGGATGCAGTAGGCCAAACAGTGCTGGAACCAGATGAAGACCATAGCAGTGTGTGTGTGTGTGTGTGTGTGTGTGTGTGTGTGTGTGTGTGTGTGATTGCTACATATTTAGAGAGTCTGTCTTACTGGATCTCGGCTCTCAGTCCTCGCAACCATAAGGCCTTCCATAATTGCTCAGCACGGGCTTTTCATTTTAGATAAAAATAGCAGCGAGTAAAGACGTTGTTAAAAGGAAAGTGTCTTTTAAAAAGAGTCACAGTAGAAGGCAGACTTTGTAAATCATGTTCCCAATTGTTGACCCTCTGGGATTCATACTTGATTGACGGGTGCTTTTTCTCTTTGCTCCAGGACCGTTCCCAGTGGTCAGTCTGATGGTGGGATCTGTCGTTCTGCAGATGGCTCCCGATGAGCACTTCATCAGTAACGAGACGACATTCAATGCCACCATAATCGACACTGCAGCTAGAGATCAGGAGAGGGTATTGCTTGCCAGCACCCTGACTGTTTTGGTTGGAATTATACAGGTAATGGGCTTGCAAATAAAATATAAACGGATGCTTTTTTTAATGTGCAAGAACCACTAGAAAGGATGTGGGCTTATGAATTCACTTAAAATGAAAAACAAAGCAAGTTAATGGAACACAAAATTATCTCCCAAATTTCATTGTTTATATCAGAGGGTAAAATAGTTGACAGGACCCCAAATCATGTATCATCAGAGTCAGAGACAGATAAATGGAAGGAGAAGAAACATGTACAAATCAACTGGGGGTGAGGGAAGGGGCCTATGGGAGAATCCCCAAAAGAGGAAAAGGTATTCTTGTGAGCACGCTGTGTGGTTTTTGCCTTTCTTAGGACACAGCTAGATAGAAGTACTTCTGAGAGTGGTGGAAGGGTGAGAAGGGATAGAAAGTTCGTTCTTCGCCCAAGCAAATATTTCATTTTTCCCGTCGGCTTCTGTCCCAGTTGATATTTGGAGGTTTGCAGATCGGGTTCATCGTGCGCTACTTAGCAGATCCTTTGATTGGTGGCTTCACAACTGCGGCCGCCTTCCAAGTGCTGGTCTCACAGCTGAAGATCGTCCTCAACGTTCCCACCAAAAACTACAACGGCATTCTCTCCATCATCTACGTAAGTGTTGCTTCCTACTTCAGGGGGTGGGCCACTGCTCGTCTCCAAAAGAAACGGATCCTTTCCCTCTTCGGTGTGCACCTGGAGAAGACAGCAGGTTTTGTAAATCATGGTACTCAGTTGGTGAAAACACCCCACCCCCCGGGGGGTGGCCCTGCCCTCCAACCGATTATAAAAACAAAGTGGCACGATGACGTCAAGACTGGTCTGTGGGTCTGTGAACCGAGTAGACTTAGACACAGCAGGCAGAGAATGGCTGAGCTAGGGGGTCAAAGCTGCATGGACCTGGACCTAACAGCTGACTCTGTAACTTACTGACCAATCACCATAAATCAGTTTCCCCCTCTGTCAAATGGGATTGATAACAAAATTTGCTGGATTATTAAATACAAAGGCTGGGGTATAACAAGTACTCAAAATAGTCCCTTTGAAATTATGCTATCACATCTTAAGACTTCGTTTTTATTTATAAAATAAGATGGTTAGAGATGTATCTTTCAAACCCTTTTTAAGTTTGAGCTCATCAAGTGAGTAAGTATGTCAGCGATTAGAGATGAAAAGGAACATTAGATTCACAGATGACTCAACATGCAAAGCAGATGCAAAAGTAGGATGAGTAGTCACACTAATTAGATTTGAAAATACTCCTGGATTTAAATATCCATTCTATATAAAGCGCATTAGTGATGCTTGAAAAGTGGTGATTATAGTAACATGATGTCACCTCTGCTTGGGGAGAATTATACTCTACAGAAATCATATGTCAACAGTAAGAACGGAGCTTAATCCTTTAATGACCTAGGTATGAGTCTGAAGCAATATGTCCGTACCTCAGAACTCGCGAGGTGGTCAGGATTTGCTTAATTTATAACAATGCTGTCATCACATCTACCCAGCAAATATTCTTACAGGGCCTCTTACAGGGCAGGTCCTGAGACGGAAGTATTGATTACGGTCATGGATTTTGAACTTCAACAAACTTGAGATGGAGTCCTGATTCTACCACCTACTATCTGTGGGATCTGGGGTGTATTATATGATTATTAGATCCATTTTCCTGCCTTGTAAAATGGCATTGGAACGGGAGTAGCTCCTTCTTAAGAGTTGTGAGGGTTAAAAAAAGAAGATCGTGTCTGGCACTCAGTAAGAATTCAGTGTTCTGTTATTCTTCCGATCAGGACTGCATAGACCTCATGGAGCTAACTGGGCATTTCCCAGAGACCCAGCCAGTCTATTAGAAGGTGTGAACACAGGCTACTTTTGGAATCCCATGATTTATGTCATTGTTCACTGCTTTCCCTACCAAGTCCTCTCTTCTCGTTGAGACCCCTTGACCATCTTACTCTGACGGGTTCTCTCATTTCTGCACTCTCTGAGGCACCTTCCTTTAACTTTCACGGTTTCCCTGTCAGTGTTCATTCATTCAGTTCAGCCATTCAAGAAGTGTGTGTTAAAAACCCCACCTTGTCACTTCCTGTACAAACCCACTGACTCGTCAATGTACTGGGACACCCCTGACTGGGTTTGCTCCACTTGGTGGGCACACCGAGAGACCAACATCCTCTCAGAGTACAGGGGGCCTTGGCCAGTGGCGGACTTGGGGCTCCTGGATATGACTTGCCCTCTGTAGAGCAGGGGAACGGGGTCCCTTACTGGTCCCCTACAACTATGCTTACGAAGAAGCTTGCTGCAAATGACTACACTTTTGATAGGGACAGGATCGGGAGAACAAGATCAAAAAACATTTCCAAATCAAACACATTTCCTGTTGGACAGTCTTCTTCTTTTTTATATCTGCAATTTATTTTTTAGTTTTAGGCTTATGAAAAAATTACCCACAAAATATAGGGTTCTCATATTCCCTAGTCCCTGCATACCACTTCTATTAGAGTGCTGGTTCTCAACCTCCTAATGCCATGACCCTTTCGTACAGTTCCTCATTTTGGGGTGACCTCCCAACCATAAAATTATTTTCATTGCTACTTCATAACTAATTTTGCTACTGTAATGAATCATAATGTGAATATCTGACAGGCAAGACGTATTTTCATTGTTACAAATTGAACATAATGAAAGCATGGTGATGAATCACAAAAACAATATGTAATTCTGTATTGTGAAATATTTATTTCTAATGACAAATAAGTGAAATTTGGCCTTGAAGCATGGTGTAGCATGGGTAACCGTCTTAATATAACAACAGTAAACTGCATTGCTACATTTTGCACCTGTCTGTGTAAAAAGCCAACATCAGGTCAGAGGTTGAGATAGCTTCTTTTTCACCAGATCTGCATAGCTACATGTGGGCAGACCTGCCAGCAGACGGATGGAGGAGCGGTGTCTGGGTTCCTAAGACCATCAGAAATATGTGTTTTATGATGGTCTTAGACCACCCCTATGAAAGGGTCGTTCAACCCTCAAAGGGGTCACGACCCACAGGTTGAAAATCTCTGTAGTAGAGTGTGGAAGTAGCCCTGGTGGTATTATCAGATAAACATTAGGCTGCTAACCTCACGATCAGCGGTTCAAAACCATGGACGGCATAATGGGAAAAAGATGAGGCTTTCTGCTCTTGTAATGATTTACAGCTTCAGAAACCTCATATTGGGGTGCTTTGAGTTGGAATCCGTTCATTTGGCCAGGTGTTTAGTGTATTAGTGTGGTACTGTTGTTATAAGTGATGTATCAAATTAGCTATTGATACATTATTATTAACTGAAATCCATAATTTAGAGCATCTCATCTTATGCTACAGTTAAATGTTGTCTGTTAAAGATAGTACTTTCTTGTGCTTTCAGTGAGAGTTTACACAGCAAACTAGTTTTCCATCTAAACAATTTTATTTCATGATATTGCTGACATATTTCACAATGTGTCAACATCCTCATAAATTCCTTGCTGTTCCATTCCGAGTCATCTTGTTTCCCTGCCCCTTGACCGCTCAGTTTTGCTTTAGGGTAATTGCCGATCATTTGACTGCACGTAGGTGCCTGCTTTCAGGAGTGCAGTGCTCCTGCATTACAGTCCCAGTGAGCCAAAAGGCAACCAAAGGGGACAGTTTTAGTTCAGAGGTTAAAGAATATCTGAGGGTGTTCGTCTTGGAGATTGCTTCCATTTCCACCAGCTCAGTAAGTCTGGACTTTTTCAGACTGAGTTCTGTGCCACATTTTTCTTCTGTTGGATAAAACTCTTCCAATGAGGCCTGGGTCAGAGCGGCTGGTTGTGGTACCGGGCACCATCCAATGCCTCTGCTCTCATAGTAGGTGAGGTCGTCTGTAGATTACTATTCCGATTGTAGATTAATTGCTTCTTTGAATCGTTGGCTTCCTTCGTTCTCGTTTGCTCTGAATGAGTAGAGAGCAAGAATTGTATCTTAAAAGGCTAGTCACAAGCTTTTAAGATGCCGGATACTACCTCACCAACCTAGGGTGTAGAACTTTTTGAACTCTAGTATGCCACTGAGTTCTAGATAGGTTCTATTATGACTGAGTTGTCTCATGAGATGCTGGTCATAAGCCATTAAAGACTTAAAATTTTTAAGAAGTGCTTTTTAACCATTCCCTCTAATGTGGCTTATTCTATATGAGAATATAAACTGGGGGGTGTCTTCAGAAAATTCATGAAATTTCATGCTCCTCTTTTTAAATAAATCATTTTATTGGGGCTCATACAACTCTTATCACAATCCACACATACACCAATTGTGCAAAGCACCCTTATACATTCATTACCCTCATCATTCTCAAAATTCGCCTTCCGCTTGGGTTCCTGGAATCAGCTCATTTTCCTTTTTACCCTTCCCCATCCCTCCCCGTTCCCCCTCCCTCTTAAACTCTTAATAATTTATAAATTATTATTTTATCTTATCTTACACTGTCAGGCGTCTCCCTTCACCCACTTTCCTGTTGCCCATCCCCGAGAAATTTCATTGGCTTTTAATCCCATTTACCCATAAACTTTTTGAAGCCTCCTCATACATATTCACACATTTATGTTTATACATATGTTCATTTAGGGAGTTCGATATGTGCATACAGGAACCTGAGGGGTATAGTAGGTTATATGTTGGGCTGCTAACTGCAAATCAGTAGCTTAACTACTTCCCCCCACACCCCCACCACCACTCCAAAGGAGAAAGATGAAGCTTTCTACTCCTGTAAAGATTTGCAGCCTCAGAAACCCACAGGGAGCCATTCAACCCTGCCTCACAGGTTCACTACGAGCTGGAATGGACTTGATGACAGTGAGCTTGTCTCTCAGTTACATATGGACACAGTGAGCCCTGGTGGCACTGCATGTTAGGCACTGTGCTAACTGCAAGGTCAGAAGTTCAAACCTACCAGCCGCTCCTCGGGAGAAAGACAAAGCTGTTTGCTTCCATAAAGAGGTATAGTTTGGGGAACTATGTAAGGCTTTGGAATTGGAGTTAACTCAATGGCAGTGGACTTGGTTTAGGGTTTTACATGTATATATGCACACACGTATACTTTTACACATATGCATATGTAACTACAAACATGCTTTGGTTGGTGGTGCTGTCGCAAAGTGATCTATGATATGTCTTTTACCTCTTTGTCTTCTTCTCTTGGGTCTTACTCTCATGATTCACATTGGTCATGCTGTATACACCGCATCAACCTTCCAAGCTACCTTTCCCATCACCCAAAATAGCAAATGTCTACTATCTAGTCCTCCCCCGCCCTGACCCCCTCCCCTGACCCCCCCCCCCCCACACACACACTCTCTCTCTCTCCATTGCGGGTAACCACCAAAAAACATTGATTTCTGTATATACACACCAATCCTTTTCTTATAAAATTTCTGCCATATAATATTTGCCCTCTGTGAATGAGTGATTTTACTTAGCTTCACGTCCTTCAGACTCATTCAAATTATAATGTTTCAAGAACTCACCACTATTCCTTATAGCTGTGTGGCAGTCCACTGTATCCACGTCCCACAGTTTGTTTATTTATCCATCCACTAACGGGCACTTATGGACACAGGTCTGCGTGTCTCTCTTATTAGTTCTCTGGGAGATATACCTTGGAGATACATTGCTGGCGCACAAGATATTTCTGGCTTTAATTTGCTAACTTATTGAAGAACCACCATATCATTTTCCTTAGTGCTTGCACCAGTTTACAATCTCACCAGCAGTGGGTAAGGGTTTCAATCTCTCACATCCTCATTGGTACATCTTCCTCCCCCCTCGTTCCCTCCTTCCGTCCTTCCTTTCAGTGCCGCTCTAGCAGGGGTGCGATGGTGGACGTTTGTGCTTTCAATGGGCATCACTGATGGCTATTGATAGTGAGCACTTCCCCATGTGTTTCTTGGCCACTTCAATGCCCTCTTCGCGGAAGTGTCCATTTGAACGTCCTTCTTGAAACATAAATTTAGAATGTGGCATAGACCAGTGCAAGGATTTCCCTATAGGATGGCCAAATAGAATGAAGTTATTTCAATCACTTTTGAAATAAAAACGATTATCTAAGTGTTGAATGAGCCACTCATTCCCTGAAGAATGTTGCTTTAAAAATCACCATCATTCACGCGCATATTCTTCAGCAAAGGAAGAGTAGGGGATTTCCCCAGAGAAGATGGTCAAGTTATAAACGTGTTTCCCTGCCATGCAGTTAACTTAACATCTCTGTTGCAAGGCTGTGCGTTGGGTTGTCTCATCTGTTCCATTCTCGAATGTATTGAAAACTGACTCCAGAGCCTCCAGGGGCGCTGCAGAAGTCAACCGGACACTTGAACCTGGAGTATGGGCTATCAGCTTTAATTGCTGGGGGTGGGGAAAGATGATGAGGAACTTCTTTTCCCTGGAAATGCCGTGGTAACCAAGTGAGTTTGGGACCCTGTGATGGAGAGGGCTAAATAGCCATGATGTCTTCAACACACAAGGTAGAGGGGACTGTTTACATTCATGCTCTGTGCCCTCAATTTTTATATCTGCTTTGGTTGGATTTTCCTTTTTCAACCTACTGTCAGCTGTTTCATCGTGTGCTGTCCGGGTGTCCATCTCTAGCAGTTTTCACTGATTCTGGAAAGCAGACGCAGGGAATGTGTTGGCTTTGGATTTAAAAGGAAAAATATTCTTCTCTACAAGTCAAATGCTTGAAGGTACAAGTCAGAGTGGTGGAATGGACTACGATTGCACAAGAGTCTCCCCCTCGCCATTCACTTCCTCTTGAATGCATTCGGCTTGCTGGCAAAATTACTTCTGGGTTACTTAGTGTTTATTATAAAATTTGTTTTAAAAATAAAATACAAAATTGTTACTAGATTTCCATCATAACTATTTTAAATATCTCTAGAAATAAGATACACGGTATAAGCTACAAGATACTCTATTACTTTTATCATTTAAAAGTCTATCAATAAAAATACTTATTCAAATCTCCACTCAGCGATTACTTAAGTAACTAAAGAAAACCTTCTTAAGTTATGCCTCTTGTAGGACTTACGATAAGATAACAAATACTAGTGTTCTCCTGTGGGATTCTCCCTTGCTAATTTCCTTGAAGAAGTTCCTTGATTCCCAGACATCTTCTGTTTACAAAATAAAACTAGATTTCCTTGAGCTGGCTTGTTCCTCTGCTCGGGAAGGTTTATTTAAGCAACCTCAGTTCAAGTTTTAGCTAAGTACCAAATTAATTTCCAAAAGTTGACACATTGGCCTATCTACCAATTCATTAGACTGTCCTATGAAGTAACTTAGGAATTTTCATCATTTCCTCTATCATTCGGGTTCAGGGTCTTACCTGAAATACTGGATAATTGTGACCCCCCAAAAAATGGTTGGAACTTTTTGTCATGGCTGGTTCTATTCTTCATAAGACCTTATCAACATGGCAACATCAGCAGCCACTTAGTAGCACCTATAAAACCACTGTGAAATATAAACTTTTAAGCCTTTTCTGCAAGCAAGCAACAGTATAAAATAACATTTTTTTAAGTTCTTCATCTTTATTGTAGAAGTTACAGACAGGCAAAACATAAGGAACTAAAAATCATAGGTTTTACCACCCCACATCACCATCACTAGTAACTTGGTCTATATTTTTTTCAGAAAATTTATGCATTTAGTGTTCTTTGGATTAGTCAACACATTTGATAATTTTACATGAATCTCAGGTGCTATTTGATGGGGCGGCATGATTTTTCAGATGGAAAGATTCATCTGAGGACTAATTCGCTTTTCCCCCCCCCCAACAGGAAGTATATAATTTTATTTTGTTTTGTTTTATAGACCCTGATAGAGATTTTTCAAAATATTGGTAGCACCAACATTGCCGATTGCATTGCTGGATTACTGACCATTATCATCTGCATGATAGTTAAGGAGTTAAATGATCGATTTAAACACAAGATCCCCATCCCTATTCCTATAGAAGTAATTGTGGTAAGTAGAATATGTCATTCAGACAATCCAACATTTTGTGGCTTGACAAGAAAAATTTAAAACTAGTAGAGTTGTTTTTTTTTTAAAAAAACACATCTTTTGTTTTATTTCAGACAGTAATTGCTACTGCCATTTCATATGGAGCCAACCTGGAAAAAAATTACAATGCTGGCATTGTTAAATCCATCCCAAGGGGGTGAGTTTGGCATTCTTGCCAGTACTTTCTATTTAAATGAAACATTTTATTTCAAGCTTCATTTCACAGGTGTCCTTCAGTAGTCCTTTATGTGTGTGGTTTTGAAGAAATACCCATTTGTATAAACCATCAAGTAAACAGCATGTGTGTATATAGATAAAGTTCAAGGCATTTATTTAAACACAGTCCTTATCTGCATGTTCATGTTTAGTGAATTCCATACTTCTCACACTCATATGTATAATTATAAGATAAATGACATTGCAGTTAGTAGTATTAATTGGGTGATGAATAATCTGCTTAAGGAATCTGGGATGCCAGGCTAAGTTTACTACCAATTAGTTTTATCTCTTTTAGATACTAATGTTATCATTTGTTATATATATATTTATATCAAGAAAAGGCATTATCCTTCAGGAGATGACACATTTCATGTATGTTTGGTAGTTGGGTATATTAGAGGACAAAAAATCAAGGTCCTTCGGCTATCACCATCTAGTTCTGTGGCCTTGGGAGGTTCCCCTATAAAACAAGGCCAAGCGTCCAGAGCCTGGTGTGAATCACCAATGAGAGCTCTCATAAAAATGCACAGCAGTGAAAAAAGTACTTGAGGATTTTATCACTTGGTGTTTAAACGGAAGCTCAGATGTGTCTTAGATTTGTCTCATTAATGTGTAGCGTTGGTAAGTAGCCTTGCTGTTAGACAACCAGTGATTGCTAGGGACCCTTTACCAACCTTTTTTTCACCTAGGTTCTTAGTAGAAACTCCTCAGGCAAGATAAGTTCCCATGTTTATTCCATAAGGAACTGTCTTCTTATTTGATTAATTTTATCATTTCTTCTAATATCAGCTCAGAAGATCTTTGAAAAATTACAGCTAGCTTCATGGGACTTAATTTATATCCCACCCATTATTTCCCCAACTTACCTTTGCAGAGGAATTGCATGACACCCTTGTGAAAGACACAGATTCCTGGTTCCCATCCACCATTTGTTCAATCAGACCTTCAGGAAGAGAGGCCTGGGAACTTATATTATTCAAAAGTGTCCCAAGTGATTCTTAAGATCAGGATAGTTTGGAAAGTTGTGTTAGAGCACTAACATTTTGATAGTGAATTCTAATACTAGAAAAATTTAATGATAAAATGATATAGATTGGCTACGTGAGTATGGAATTCACATGCTAACAATTATATGATTTGAATCATTTTAATTGGGTAAAATATATGTTAGAGATCATATAGTCAGACTTCATGATGGTGGTATATAATACATGCCCTGCATGTGTTAATTTTAGGAACTCATTTTTTTTACTACCTTAAGTCATCCTTGATCTTATAGACCTTTTCCTGGCTCCTCTAGCCTCTTTCCTTGAGGTTTGGTAGCACTTGTCTCTCACAGACCACTTGGTGAAGTGGATCAGTAACTTCAACTGCCTGCTCCCCAGGATTATGCATTTCTTCTTTGTTGTGCTCAACTCGGTTGCCCTAACACACTGCTTAGCCCATGGTTGCTCTCAGAACACATTTATTGATGGATACAATCTGAGTGTGTCATTATAAGTAAGACATAGAGAGGCCTTTGTTATTTGTGCTCACTTGGTAGCACAGAAACAATTCTAATAACAACACACTGAAAACAGAGAGGGTACGCTGGAGAGGTGGAAAAGGAACAAGGACAGTAGAATGTTAAAGTGGTTGAGGTGAATACAATGCAAGGGGAGTAGAACAAAGAAAAATTGTGATATTTCACTCTTTCAACCCACCCTCTCACCTTTCTTTCTGTCTTAAAAAATCATTTTATTAGGGATACATACAACTCTTATCACCATCCATCCATCCAACCATCCATCGTGTCAAGTACATTTGTACATTTGTTGTCCTCATCATTGTCAAACATTTGCTTTCTACTTGAGCCCTTGGTATCAGCTCCTCATTTTCTCCTCCCTCCCCACTCCCCATCCCATAATGATAATTTATAAATTATTATTTTGTCATATCTTACACTGTCTGACATCTCCCTTCACCCACTTTTCTGTTGTCCATCCCCCAGGGAGGAAGTTATGTGTAGATGCTTGTAATTGGTTCCCCCTTTCCACCCCACCTTCCCTCCACCCTGCCAGTATTGCCACTGGTCCTAAAGGGTTCCTCTGTCCTGCATTCCCTGTGTTTCCAGTTCCTATCTGTACCAGTGTACATCCCCTGGTCCAGCCAGATTTGTAAAGTAGAATTGGGATCATGATAGTGGGTAAGGAGGAAGCATTTAGGAACTAGAGGAAAGTTGTATGTTTCATCGTTGCTACACTGCACCCTGATTGGCTCGTCTCATCCCATCATGGAATGCCAGTTTAATAGAACAAAGTATTCTTGCATTGAGGGAGTATTTGAATGGAGGCCCAATGTCCATCTGCTACCTTAATACTAAACCTATAAATATATGCACATAGATCTATTTCCCCATTCTCATATATAAATCTATTTACTTATGTACATGCCTTTATTTAGACCTTTATATATGCCCTTTGCCTCCTAGCTCTTTCCTCTTATCCCACTGTCATGCTCAGCCTTCATTTGGGTTTCAGCAATTCCTCTTGGTTACATTATCCTTTTTCATGCCCTACCAGGCCTCCTCCACCCTCCTCCCAACTGATTTGGATCACTTATTGTTTCCTTGTCCCTGCTTTTGTTAACACCACTTCCTTTCCCCTCCACCCCCCAACCTCTCCTTCTCCTGATTTGGATCACTTATTGTTCCCTTGTCCCTGGTTTTGTTAACACCTCTTCCTTCCCCCTCACCTCTCCTTCTCCCATGTTTCCCCAGAAACATTTTCTCCTTCACATTGTTCATCCAGCCTATCTTATCTAGATAGACTTGCAGAGATAATATCCACAAAAAACAAAACAGAGCAAAATAGAGCAACAAAAGAAAACAAAATAACAACAACAAACCAATGATTAAAAAAAAGGAAAAGGCTGTAAATAGTTCAAGGACTGCTTGTTGACCTTTAGGACGGTTTTCCGATGAGTCTGATGGGGGAGTGCTGCTCCCTGGCCCCAAAGTCTATTTTGGTATCCCCTCGGGACTTCATTGCTCTGTTCCCCTTGCTGTTCTGTTGCATGCCCTTAGTGTTTTGCCTCGGTGTGATGGGGTCAGATGGGATGCAATTCCCACATTGTATCTGCAGTGTTGTCTCCTGTAGGACTATGTTGTGTCTCATAGTGGGGATGGCCACATTGTCCTTTCTGTGCATTGACTGCTCTGAGCAGGGATATCGTCCTCAAGGATTGGTGGGCCAGGATGTGCTCCACTCTCTCTTCCTCCCCCTTCATTTGCTCCCATGTGCTCTGATCAGAGATGTCCCTCTCCCTGAGCTGTGGCTTCGGTGCTGTCCTCTGAAGTAAATTCTTCTCAGGGGAGGGGAGGCTGTCCACATAGTTGGGACTGGGGCAGCCCCTCAGACCTCTCTACTGGTTCCCTGCTTCATACCAGTGTGTTGCACTCACATCTTGGAGCACCCCTGCCTCCTTTTGAAGGGAGCAAAAGCAAGACTGTGTCCAGCAACTTCCTTTCATGCCATTAAGGGTCAGTTTTAAGGAGCTAATGCAAAGGTCAGTGGATCAAAGCCACCAGCCACTCCGTGGAAGACGAGGCTTTCTGCTCCCATAAAGATTTATAGCTTCAGAAACACCAGGGAGCAGTTCGGTTCTGTCCTATAGGGTTACTCTGAATCAGAGTTGACTAAATGGTGGTGGATGGCAATGGGTACCATACAAGAGGATTACTTGATCCTCAATTACAATTGGGCAGCTGTGAACTGTGACTCCATGTCTTTCTTTCTCAGTGGCTTCTCTGGCAAAACAAACGTACAATTTCCCTATGTCTACTCAGGTATCCTAGGATTCACCCAAACCAGCAGTCCTAATCTTCTTACTAAGGCAAAGCAACAGCAGTCATGATGTGTCTTTCTTCTCATGCGGCTGATCTTTATTCTGCATTTCTGAAAGTTCCCAGTTCCTCGTTCATACCACCCAAGGTTCTCTTTTACCTGTCTTCTTCCTTCTTCCGTAACAAAATAGGCTGTTTTCTCCCTATATTTTAATCAGTGCGCTAACCCGCTCTTGTAGATTGCTTTGGGTAGTGTTGACATTTTCACGATGTTAAATCTTCCTCTTCATGAGCAGTGTGTGTTTTTCCAGGTGTGCAACAGAAAAATCTCACTGCCCTGCAGTCAAGTCTGATTCAGAGCTACCCTTTAGGACAGAGTAGAACCCTAGGGTTTCTGAGACTGTAAATCTCCTATGGGACTAGACAGCATCATCATTCTCCCTCCATTTGTGCAGGTCTTGTGCTTCTTGCAGTTGTGCTTTGTAGTTTTCTCTATATCGGTCTTTTTTGTCCCTGGCTGGATGTATTCCTAAGTATTTTACCTGTGTGTGTGTGTGTGTGTGTGTGTGTGTGTTGGGGAGGGTGTGGGGAGGGGGCTATTCCAAATGGTATTGTTTTCTTGATTTATTTTTCGAAGTTCTCATTATTACCATAGAGGAATCCAACTGATTTTTGTGTGCTGATCTTACACCCTGAGACTTTGCTATTCGTTCCAGTATCTTTCTTGTGGAATCTTTGGGATTTTCTGTGAACTACATTATATCATCTGTGAACAGGGAGTTTTATTTCTCCTTTATTATCCCCCCCCCCCCCGTCTTGTCTGATTGCTCTAGCTAGGACTTCCAGCAAAATGTTGGTGAAAAGTGGTGACACTGGGCATCCTTGTTAGGTTCTTGTTCTCAAGGAGAAAGCTTTCAGTCTCTCCCTTGAGAATAATGTTGGCTGTCGGCCTTATTTAAAAAAACCAAGCACTGCCATTGAGTCAATTATATCTCATAGGGACCCCATATAGTCTTTCTACGACTGTGTACATCCTTTTTGTATAGAGCAGCTGGTGGGTTTGAACTGTTGACCTTGTGGTAAGATTCCAAGACTTACCTTGCAGTGCCATGAGGGTTTCTTTGGCTCGATATAAATGTCTTTTATTGTGCTGAGAAAATTCTCTTCTGTGCTTATTTTGCAGAGTTTTTATTAGGAATGTTGGACTTTCTTAAATGCCTTTTCTGTGTCAGTTGAGAAGATCATGCACTTCTTTTGCTTTGTTTCTATGGTGGCTTTTTCTATTGGTTGGTTGAACCACCTTTGTGAATCTATCGGATAAGAACCCAATTTCTGTTTTGTGTATGCTGTTGAATTCTCGGCTAGAGTTTTGTGGAGAATGTTTGTCTGTGTGCATGAGAGAGGTCGGGGTGTAAGTCTGGAATTTTTTAAAGGTATTCTCACCTGGCTTTGGTTTCAGAGTTGTTCTGGCTTCAGAATGAGTTTGGGCATGTGTCTTTTCTATTCTCTGAAATAGTTTGAATACTACTGTTATGAGCTCTTTTCTGACTGTTTGGTAGAAGCTGCCTAGGTTGGAGCTTCTCTTTTTGAAAACTTCTTTTATTGCTTTTTCAACCTTTTCTTTTGTTATGAATCTGTTCAGCCCCTGCCCCCCCCTCCCCCCAAGCCTGTGTTAGTTTATTTAGCCAGAGTGTTTCTAGGATATTTTCCATTTCCTCTAGACTTTCAAATTTGTCAGAGTAGGTTTTTCATAGTATTCTGTTATGATCATTTTTATTTCAGTTGGTTCTGTTCCTTATTTTGATTATTTGCCTTTCTCTTTTTTTTATTTGCCTTTCTCATTTTGATAACTCATTTGTTGATTTTATTGATTCTTTCAGAGCATCTTCTTTTTTTTTTAACACTTTATTGGGGCTCATACAATTCTTATCACAGTTCATACATATACATACATCAATTGTATAAAGCACATCTGTACATTCTTTGCCCTAATCATTTTTTTCTCCTCTTTTCTTTTTTTACATTTTATTAGGGACTCATACAACTCTTATCACCATCCATACATATACATACATCAATTGTATAAAGCACACCCATACATTCCCTGCCCCAATCATTCTCAAGGCATTTGCTCTCCACTTAAGCCCCTTGCATCAGGTCCTCTTTTTTTTCCCCCCTCCCTCCCCTTTCCCCCCTCCCTCATGTGCCCTTGGTAATTTATACATCGTTATTTTGTCATATCTTGCCCTATCCGGAGTCTCCCTGCCCCCCTTCTCTGCTGTCCCTCTCCCAGGGAAGAGGTCACATGTGGATCCTTGTAATCAGTTCCCACTTTCCAACCCACTCACCCTCCACTCTCCCAGCATCATCCCTCACACCCTTGGTCCTGAAGGTATCATCCACCCTGGATTCCCTGTACCTCCAGCCCTCATATATACCAGTGTACAGCCTCTGTCCTATCCAGCCCTGCAAGGTAGAATTCGGATCATGGTAGTTGGGGGGAGGAAGCATCCAGGATCTGGGGGAAAGCTGTGTTCTTCATCGATACTACCTCACACCCTAATTAACCCATCTCCTCTCCTAAACCCCTCTATGAGGGGATCTCCATTGGCCAACACTTGGGCCTTGGGTCTCCACTCTGCACTTCCCCCTTCATTTAATATGGTATATACATATACACATATATACGCATACATACACACACTTATATCTTTTTTTTTTTTGCATGATGCCTTATACCTGGTCCCTTGGCACCTCGTGATCGCACTGGCCAGTGTGCTTCTTCCATGTGGGCTTATTTGCTTCTGAGCTAGATGGCCGCTTGTTCACCTTCAAGCCTTTAAGACCCCAGACACTATCTCTTTTGATAGCCGGGCACCATCAGCTTTCTTCACCACATTTGCTTATGCACCCATTTGTCTTCAGCGATCCTATCATGGAGGTGTGCAGTCAATGATATGATTTTTTGTTCTTTGATGCCTGGTAACTGATCCCTTCGGGACCACTCGATCACACAGGCTGGTGTGTTCTTCCATGTGGACTTTGTTTCTTCTGAGCTAGATGGCCGCTTGTTTATCTTCAAGCCTTTAAAACCCCAGTCACTATCTCTTTTGATAGCCGGGCACCATCAACTTTCTTCACCACATTTACTTGTTCACCCACTTTGGCTCCGGCCGTTGTGTCGGGAGAGTGAGCATCATAGAGTTCCAATTTAATAAAAGAAGGTATTCATGCATTGAGGGAATGTTTGAGTAGAGGCCTAAGGTCCTTCCGCCACCTTAATACTTGACCTATAAATATAGACACATAGATCTATTTCCCCATCCTCCTATATATATTTGCATGTACATGTCTTTGTCTAGACCTCCATGAATGCCCTTTGACTCCTAGCTCTTTCCTCCATCTCCCTTGACTTTCCTCCTGCCCTACTACCATGCTTCGTTGCCACCTGGGCTAGAGTATACCTCTTCTCTAAGCAACCTTACCCTTGATCATTTCCCACCAGGCCTGCCACTCCCCCTTCTCTACCATTTGGGGTCCCATGTTTTTCCCTTGTCCCTGGGTTTGTTAACACCACTTCCTTACCCCCCACCCCAAGTCCCCCCGGAACTGTCGGTCCCGTTGTTTTTCATCCAGATAGTTCATCCAGCCTGTCCTATTCAGACAGACCTGTGGAGTCACTAACATGCACGAAAACTAGACAGAGGAAAACAAAGCAACAGTATACAACCAGACAACAAAACAACAAAAACAAACCACTGACAAAGAACAGAACAAAGCAGTTCACAAGAGAAAAGCTTGCAGTTAGTTCAGGGATCGTTTGCTGGCCCTTAGGAGCGTTTTCCAGTCCATTCTGTTGGGGCACCACGCCCTGGCCCCAAAGTCCACTTTCAGCATTCCCTGGGGACCTTGCCACTCCATTCCCTTGCTGTTCCGCTGCACTCCCCCAGTGCTTTGCCTCGGCGTGGTGGGATCAGGTCAGGTGCAATTCCCACACTGTGTCTCCGGTGCTGTCCCCTGTATCGCCCTTAGTCACTGAGGGGCATCATGTCTCATAGTAGGGCCAGCCATGTTGTTCTCTCTGTGGACTGGCAGAGCATCTTCTTCTAGTTTTGTTGATTCTTGTTGTTTTTGCAGTCTTTATTTATTTGTTTTTGCTCTAGTCTTTGCTTTCCTTTTCTCCAGTGACAACGAACATATTTTGCTGCTCTTTTTATGTTATTTGTGTTGTAGGGCAAGTTTTTGATTTGACTCTTTATTCTTTTTGGTGGGTGCATTTATTACTACAAATTAACTGTGTATTTATAACTACAAATCACTGTTTCTTCTTGTTTCCCAAACATTTTAGTGTGTTCTGTTTTACTTTTCTTTTAAATCTAGGATTAAAAAGTGAGTCATTTTTTGTAGTTTTCTGCTACCCCGTAGTTTTTAAAACAAGGTATTATTCAGTTTCTATGTGTCTGGTTTTCTCCTTTGCTTTTCTTTTTTATCATCTTCTATTTTTATAGCATTACGATTATGCTGTTTTAATTGATTTTCTCTATTTAACATCTCTAAGATCTGACAGCCATTGCAATGGCTACTCAGAACTCACTGAAAAATATTCATGATTAAAATAGTTTAGTATGGAAGTTAACAAGTTACAATGCCAGAGACATTCTCTGGGTTCAGTCGTTTATCAGGGCTGTTACAAAGTTCTTTCTAGTCTGCTAATAAATATCCAAAGGGGAGGCATACATCTCCACTGTACGCCTCCACTCAAGTGCATTCAGTTCAAGCTCCACTGGCCAGCAAGCCCAGATACCTGAATTAAGTGCCCAGATACACACCACTCCAGTAAGCTTCAGCCCAAAGGCACTCAGCGCCACTTCTGTCAGCGAGTTCAGTTTCCCCAATTAAGTGCAGAGGCGCCCCATTCTGAAAGCCGGCCTCTTACAGAAGAGCACTCAGCTTTACTTGCTCCGTGGGTTGGGAAGTCCATACTTCCATGCTCTGGCTCCTGGTGCTGCTACTGCTGAACCAGTTTATAGCTGTCTTCTGGATCCAGGAGGCTCGCTGTGCTGGGATCTCAGGTCCAGAGGACCCACTCCACTCCTGGCTCTTGTTCGCACCAGATTCCCTACTCCTGCTTCTCAAAGGGCTCATTTTATACACAACAGGAAGGCTCAATGGGGAATCCTGTTAAGAATTATTCACAGGTGAATCCTATTGGCATCTTTTTACCCCACCTTCTTACCAGACCCCTGTAGGAACAGGTCATTTGGTGGGACTTAGTGATGTTAGCTAAAGGAGCTACATTAAATAACTCACTGCTCTTGCAGCAGTCATAGAAAATCATTTGTATCTTGTGATATTTTCAAATTTACTGCGTCTTGCTTTGTAGCCTGATATGAGATCTATTATGGAGAATGATCCACGTGTTTTGGAAGCGGGTATATTTGTCTTCTGTGTGATGGTGTGTTCTGTATTTATGTGTAACCTGAGTTGGATGGTCATGACATTCAGCTCTTTTGTGTGTGTATTGAGCTTCTAGTTCTGTCCTTCACTGAAAATGGTGTGCTGAGCCCACTTACTACTTAGTATGGAACTGTCTGCTTCTCATTCCAATGCTATTGGAATTTTAATATATATTGGAGTTCTGTATTTGGGTGCATATCTATTTATATGGTTATGTTCTCTTGGTAGATTGACCCTTTAGCCGTTTTATATACTTCTTCCTAATCCTTTTTCTTCCTTATCTTTTATGGTGGATTTTGCTTAAAATCTACCATATCAGAGACTCATGTTGCCCATCCTGCTTTTTCAGTGATTGCTGTTTAATATGTATATTTACATATCTTAAGCTTTAGCCAGTGTTTTAAACGGTGATTTGCCCTGAATTTATACATGAAAGTTTAGAAGAATAGCAAGGGTCAAGTCAACAAAATTGAAGAACTCCTTTTCTAACTGCTTCCCCGTGGCCACTTTTTCATTTAGCTGAGGTACATTTGCCAAAGGTCAAGGCAAGGCCAAGGACAACTGAACAAAAAACGTTCTGTGGCATGTTTACCCTGTCTGCTTCCCTCTTCTTGGCCCTTTGGCCTGTCAGAGGCTTCTCTTTCTCTGTTCTCTTCTTTTCAGATGAATACATGCTCACAGCCTTGATCCTCTAGGAACAGCTCATGATCAGGCCTGAGTGAGCATGGAAATTGGAGAGCTATGCACCCTGAATGAAGGGAGGAGTTAGTGGAAGGGTCCACTCATGGGCTGAGATGTCCAGCCAGGGCATTACATGGAGTGGTTTGGGTCTATAATTGGCACCATTACATTGCAGCAGACTAGTACAAATGGGTGGCAGGTGTATGGCAGGGTTAGGCTCTCCCAGCAGTTACTGCATGCCTCCCTGCTATGTGGGCGCTGATTATTTACATGGGCAGACCTCATTTCGTTCTTCCATGATCCCTGTGGAGGAGCCTCTATTATCTACCCGAGGAAACGGGGACTTGGGAGGGGGAGATAATTTACCCAAAGTCACCAAATTGCCGATGGAGTGGAGGGATGCAGTGGAGACAGCACGCAGGCCCTTTGGGGTCCAATGTTTGCACTTTGTAATCCTGATTCACAAGGATCTGGTAGTATTTGGAGAAATAACAAATAGTAGTCATTTGACCGTATAGTCTTTAGGATATTTTAGTCACTAAAGTGCTTTGATAATTCAGCAGATTCTGGTTATTATACCTCAAGAAGATTTAGATTTTTTTAAAACGTTTTATTAGGGGCTCATACAACTCTTATCACAGTCCATACATACATCAATTGTATAAAGCACATCTGTACATTCTTTGCCCTAATCATTTTCTTTTCTTTCTTTCTATTTTTTCCCCTTTTCTTTTTTTACATTTTATTAGGGACTCATACAACTCTTATCACCATCCATACATATACATACATCAGTTGTATAAAGCACATCCGCACATTCCCTGCCCCAATCATTCTCAAAGCATCTGCTCTCCACTCGAGCCCTTTGCATCAGGTCCTCTTCCCCCTCCCTCCCCTCCCCCCTCCCTCAGGAGCCCTTGGTAATTTATGCATCGTTATTTTAGATTTTTATTTTCACTTTGTTCCTTCAGCAGCTTGTAACTTTGTCTCTTTCACGGACCTGACATCTGTGAGATCTCATTTTAAGGCTAGGCTATCTTTTCAATTCAAAGACTTTTGAGAGAAACCATACTTGTACAAGGAAAATACTCTTATGGGAGAAGGCATGGCATGGGCTTCTATGATACTTAAGAAAATCAGGATTTTTCATGGCAGGGGTAGAGCAAGGTGAGTCAGAATTTGCAGGCTCACAAGTTGGGGACAAACAAATCCGTTAATGAGATGCCACCAATTTTCCATTCCAAATTGTAAAAGCGGTGCTGCATCTCGTGCACCTCGTGTGCCTTCGGTTCTCTTGACTCCCACACTTTGACGTCTAACCTCTGGCGGGGTTGCTTTGGGAGGTGGTGAAGTGGGCAAAGAGAACTGTGATCCAACTATCTTTTAACACTGGCTTTTAAAAAACCCCACTAGGTTTTTGCCTCCTGTGCTTCCACGTGTGAACGTGTTTACGGAGATGCTGACGGCGTCTTTTTCCATTGCTGTGGTCGCTTATGCTATCGCAGTGTCTGTAGGAAAAGTATATGCCACCAAGTACGATTACGCCATCGATGGAAACCAGGTACGGCAGTGCTCCTCTGAGCCAGCTCTGTCTAGAAGGGAGGACAACCTACACGGACAAGGTTGTTGTGTTGTCTTTCCAAGACGACATCACCTTCTTCTGACATTGGGTCCTTAGTGGATTGGGCTCCCTCTGCGCTTGCTAGTTTTAAGTTATTTTGGAATGATGCTGCTGCACCACTTTATTTATTTATTTAATTTTTTAAAAGAAATCAGGTGAAGTAGTCAAAGTAGGAATTCTTCATGCAATCCAGTATCTCCTCTAGGTGAATTTGTGGTGAATGGAAACTGTTAGATGACAAAACAGCACAGTTCACACTGTTAATAATGGTGGGGACCACTTCACCCTGACACGGGCCAGTATGCACTCAATGCACACAGAACACTTTTTGTAGGCATGTGAGGTGTATGCCTACCTCAGTGTCAGGTGAGCTGGCTTTGTATTGCTCACAAATCGGCAGGTCTGGAATATTTCTGAAAACACAGCCTTGCAAACAGCTATTGCTACATGATTACTCAGGGAGCAGAACGGGAGCTCTCCTGGTCATGCTGTACATCAGAACCAATACTCGCCCAAAGAAACACACTTTGGCTGAGAGCTGGAAGCACGTGAGGGCTGCGGTCCTAGGCTGTGAGATACGCCTTTCAGCGAAGCATCAGGCACTCTCACCTCCACCTTAAAAGCCAATGAGATGTAGAGACCGTGCCTGGATTGGCCTTGGCTTAGAGGTGTGGCAGGGAGGGTGGAGGAAAGTGGGGCGCTAACAACAATGAGCACAAGAGTATGTTCTGAAGTGGGTTACGGTGATGATTGCATACTTCTTCGTTGTATGAATGAGCGATTAAATTGTACGATGTGTGAAGCATAAAAAGTATTTCAAAAATCTATTGAGAGAAGTGAGGTCTCACCTGGATTCCATAGAGTCTGACCTCCAGAGATGTTACAAGCCCCCAACACTGGACCCTTGAACATGAAGGATCAGTGGGGGCCCTCGAGAAGGTGGGCCTGGTTGTCTGCTTTCATCAACGCTCCGTGAGGGTCTGATAAAGGTTTTCTGGGCAGCATCACTATCGTCCAGTCTCTCTCTTAGGAATTTGTTGCTTTTGGGATCAGCAACATCTTCTCGGGATTCTTCTCGTGTTTCGTGGCCACCACTGCGCTGTCACGCACTGCGGTCCAGGAGAGCACCGGGGGGAAGACACAGGTAAGGAGGGACTGCTTGGGAAGACGAAGACATTCACCGATGGTCATAGAGAGCGAGTGAGGATGGCCTGGCACAGGCCTTCAGGGAAGGAATATCAGCCGTGGGAAAGGGAGCGCCTTGTGCTTCCTGATGTGTCCGTTCCGCCTAGACCTTTCCGACTCGCTGGTCCGCTCCTTCACGGGAAATCACCTGTAAAGCAGCGTTCATGGGTTTCAGAGAAAGCTGCCTTCAAGTCTCTTCGTAGTGGGGCTCCCCTGGCAGATTGCCACGCTTAGCTGGTTCCCCAGAAACTGCAGCGACCAAAAGGGAGTCCATCGTGGAGGATGCTGTTGTGGAGAACACGGATCGGCTCACGGCACATAAGAACCGCTCCTGGCTCAGGAATGACTGTATTTATCAGGGAAATGAAAACATGCCTGCTTGCATTTCCTGTCCCCGGCTCAGGCTCTTCCTTGTGCTCCCATGGAACAGTGGTGTAGTGCCAAGAAGATGTTTGTGGTGACATTTTAGCCTTTCTTCCTGAGTGTGGTTTTGTTCCTGAAGTTTGAATGTGGGATTAACTTCACCTTTGAAAACTAGTTTCAGCTTCACAAAGGTGTCAGCTTCACAAAGGTGACCCCCCCAAGCCCAGATCCTGTTAATCTCTGGATAACCCCTTCCTCCATCAGCTCGAAACAGTTCTCAAAGGCAGACAGGGACGCAAATCCGCCAAACCGATAGGGGAGGCCAAGCGGCAGGCTCTAGAGTGGTGTTTATGTTATGCCTGGAAGACTTAATCCTCCCCACACAGAAAGAGCTATTATTTACAAATCAGAAGTGCATGGAGACTGTAAAGAGACAAACCAATGCCAAATAGCACGCGCGCGCACGCACACACCACCACCACCAAAACAAGAGTTGTATTGCGGCAGCGACACAAATGACCACAATAGAAAATCATCGAGGAAAGAAATAACTCCAACAGTGCTTCACCCAAACCAAACCCGCTGTTGGTTCCGATCAGTGACCCTAAAGGTCAGGGTAGTATCGTTCCTCCTAAGACTGGAAGTCAATCTTTACAGGAGTGTACAACCGCCTCTTTCTCCCAAAGAGCAGCGGGGGGAGCTGGTTATCAGCTCCACATTTAACTTGCTGCGCTGCTTGGGCCTTCACCCAGGGAGCCTCAATTTCCCCTCCTGTACATGTGGTGCTCTTATCCCATCTGGGATGGATCTTTGACAACGGTGGAAGAATCAGCATCTTCCAATTTCTTGGTACCTTTTGGACAATAATTCTAATTTCCAGATGTCTTTTTTTTCTCTTTATAAGTAAGCTTATGTTTTATTTCATTTCCCCCTCCAAACACTTTTAGATCTGAGGGTGCGGCTTAATTAAGATAACTGATCCCAAGAGGCATCATTAGAGATCTATGGCCGAGGGGCCAAGCTCCAAACCCCAGCTGAAACCATGCAGCTGTCAGCAGTGGGAGTTCGTGCTGCTTGCTAGTCACACGGGGCAGTGACAAGTTCTTCGGAGCACGTGGCCCTAAAGCGAGCAGAGGCAAACCCCAAATTGCTGCTGTGCTTACCTCGGAGCTCAAGTGAGGCAGGCTTGGCCTCCCCAATAAGAATGCCCATGAAAAGTGACCTCTTGGCAGAGGGCACTGGGGATAAATGGTGTTCTGGTAAGCTAATCTCCCTTTGCCCACACTGGCATGTATTATAGTTAGGAATGAGGGATGCCAGGAATTCAGCATTGAAGAATGAGCCACGCTCAGAAATGGCTTGATATTAATTACTGAAATGTATACTACGTCCTGAGGTTAAAAGTCTAAGTGTCTGGACCAGCATACAGAGACTCATGACCAAATCACTTGGCAGGTCTCCCCTTGTTGTGTGGATTCTCATGTTTTCTGGGACGCTAGAACCTTAGATTCTGCATCTGAAGAGTGGGGAAATAGCTGAGCCCACCTCAGAGCTGCGGCGAGGAGCGAGGGAATGCTTGTAAAGTGTCGGCAGTGTTCCACTCACTAACGCCTCAAGGCAGGAACAGAGTCTGAGCACGTCTGGTACATATTTTGTGCCAAAGCACCCAGCATATGTTTGCGGAATGAATGAACGGAAAAATAAAGGCTAGTGGACATCACACACATTGTAGAAAGGCAGACACTGCACCTGTTCTTTCTCCTCACCCTCCTCCTGACTCATGGACAAGTAATTCCAAGGCTAAGCTACCTTCTATCTGATTATGCTCTCGCTAAGAGAATAATTTCCTAGTACGTGAATCTGCTCATCTGTATAAAATCTATGTGTTTCCCTTAAGCCAGTCTTATGAAGGGAGGTAAGTACCAGAAATCGATCCCTCACAAATTTTAACACAGTGATCAAAATGAGCTATTGGTCCACATATGTCAGGGACTTCTCCTTGCACATGCCTAACTGAGTCGGTGGCCGTTTGCTTAGCATGAGTTGGGCGGTTGGCTGCAGTCCCTATTTCCAAAACTCTGTAACTCTAACCAGTTCACGGTGAAATCTCAATAGCCCGTGGGTGACGGTAAACATTGGTATTTCTGAAAGTCATCCCTCTGCGGTCTGGTTTGATTCTGGCACACGTGGCATCATGGTAAACTGAAGTCATGGTGAGTCAGAGGCACCATGAGTCAGAGTTACGATAAAGCAAGGAACCATGAATTGGGGTCAACTGGATGACAGCTGGTGGGTTAATTGCATGGAAGGAAATTGACCTTAAGATAGAGCGGACAGAGGATAGGAGGAAGAATGTTGGCACCCTTGCTTAGAGTAGCAGAAGAGAAAGCTGGCCAAGGTATGGGGCGCCTAGAGGTGTGCTCCTACGAGTTAGCACGGCCCAGGTAGGGGAGCCCAACCTACAGGTGAAAGCTTTCGTCTTCTGCACCATCCTGCGACAGGCTGCCCGTAGAATGCGCTGAAAAGAAATGATTGGTTTTCCAGTTACGACTATGAAATTTCCTGATGTTTTCTACTTTTCGATTTCCTTTTATCTGTGTCTTCTCACTCCACACCACCTTCTCTGTTGCTTCCTCTGATCGCTGTTTCTGGTTCCCTGTCTCCTGTTCTCCTTTCTTTCAGAACTTCTAAGCTTCCTTCCAAGGCCAGGCCCCAGCAGTCTCAACAGAGAATTCACTGCTCATCTAAGCAAGCCCCACCCTCTATCTTAGGAGAGCTTTGGGGCAGTGAAGGTAAAGTCCTCCAAGCTTCCTGTCACCCGGGTCTGTCAGGGCTGCTGTGGGGCAGCGCTCTGAAGCTGCTCAGAAACTGCTGCCCTGGAAATGACATGAAGCAAGAGATGTGGTCCCACCTTTGAATATGCTAAGGTGACATTTTGCGCTTGTACCCTGGCTGGTAAGCTTGTTTTCTCGGAGGAGGCTTTCGTGGGAACCGTGTGCTCCAAGTGCACAGTGATATCAGAGCCGTCCTGATGGCAGCCTCACAAATGCGGAGGAATCAGATAGGAACTCCTGAGAGCCGTGAGAATTTGTTTCCCGAGAACTCCGCGGTGATCTGCCTTTCGGGAAGAGGGAGGAAAGGGGCCAAGGCTTCCTGCTATTGCACAAGACCGGGGTGTCTGGTCTCCTGAACTGACATCTATCTGGAGTTCTTGGGGGGGGGGGCGCAAATGGTAGCATGTTCTGCTGCTCACCAAAAGGTTGCAGGTTTGAGTCTACCCAGGGGAGCCTCAGAACAAGAACATGGAAACCTACTTTTGAAAAAAAAAAAAATCAGCCATTTAGAAGAAATTCTCCTCGGACACACACCATGTTACCATGAATCCAAATCATCAAGTCAATTGGTCACTCGTACCTAATATGCCCAAATACAAGGCAAGGCCAATTTGCTTGACCTAGGCAGGCGCAGAATGCACACATGCTTTATCTTCTCTGCCATCAACCACGAGATCGGTTCTGACCCATTGCAACTCCAGGGGACAGCATAGAACTGCCCCCCCAGGGTTTCCAGAAAATCATCATCTGCGCAAGGAAACAGATCACCGCGTCTTCCTCTTGTGGAGACTGGTGGGCGCAAGCCCCCAACCGTCTGGGTGAGCAGCCGAGTACTTAACCACTGGGCCCCCAGCTCCTCTCAGTCGGAGCTACTACGACAGGTCTCCAAAGGGTTCATGGGAAAATCCCTACTCTTTTCAATTCCACTTTTCCACCGATGTTTTGAAGGCCTCTCGTCTCTGCTTTCCATCTCATTTGGTCGTGTACAGGCACGCCCCGTCTCATGGCCGCTGCTTCCTTTTTACAGACGCATGGTCTGTGGTCCCCAACACAGAGCGAGCGCATCCACTGCGCCCATTGCCCGATAGCATGTGCTCATTCATGTCTCTGTGTCACATGCCGGCCGGGCTCACAACCGACGGAACTCACTCATAATGCTCTAGCACCGGTAGTAGACTTCAGTGTCGTGTGGACATGCCTTTTCTGTGCTCTGGGTCGGGGGAACGGTGGGGGGGTGGGGAAGGATTGCATGACCGTACCCTACCTCTGAGGTTTTCCTGTGTCGTTCCAGCAAATGAGTCTCATGTTTCTCCACAGTATGAGGCGGAGGGAGGCCGGGAGTCATCGGGTGGGCCCCTGAACAGTCTCCTTCCCACACACGGTCAGCAGCTCTGGCTCATGGGAGGTGTGTGTCTTTCAGATCGCCGGCATCCTCTCGGCCGTGATTGTGCTCATCTCCATTGTTGCTCTGGGGAAGCTGCTGGAACCCCTGCAGAAGGTACATACAGCCCTGCTTTGGCAGACATTCACTGAATCAAGTCCCTTCCCTGCTCTGCCACCAGAGAATCCACAGGGCAGGTGAACCTCATCACCTGGAACACGATTCCCCTGGATAACAGAGCCTTCCCTGTCTCTCTTGGCAGTCGGTCTTGGCAGGTGTTGTGATCGCCAACCTGAAAGGGATGTTTATGCAAGTGTGTGATGTTCCTCGTCTGTGGAGGCAGAATAAGATTGATGCTGTAAGTCACTTTGCCCCCATGTTTCTGTGAAAAGAATGCTTTTCTCTTGCCTGTACCCTGCCACTTTGTCTCGGTGGCTCCTCTTCTCCGGAATGCAATTGAAAATTGTGTGGATAAACCAAAGCAGAAGGCTGGAACTGCTTGATGTGAAAGCCGTTTCTCTGGGAAGGTCCATTTCCCAGCAAGACTTCCCTAGAGGCTTGTTCCTGACCTTTAAAAAAAAAATCCAAAAAAATTACAAGCCTCTGTTTAAAGCCTCCAATTAAAAAGCAGACACAAAACCATGCAAGCGCAAAGAATAAAACCAACATGCATAAACCCAGGCTCACGGTAATTCTGAGCAAAGCAATCTTTACAGCTTTTCTGGGGAGTTATTAAAATCAGAAGGGAAATTCTTTAGCATTCTGCTCGCATTTAAACCAGAATAGATAGAGAGAATGAAAATTTTCTATGTGCTGATCCCCCAAAGATCTCAATCCGTTACATGAAAAAGAGATGTACACAGACCAGGAGCAAGTGCATCATATGCTGAAAAGAGGGGAAATAAGATATGCTCTCTATTGAGGGACTTCAAAAAGTTCATGGAAAAGTGGAATGGGAAGAGGACGGAATTTTTTCACGAACTTTTTGACACACACACACACACACACACACACACACCCCAGTCCTCATATTGGCCTGTTTGCAAAATGAAGTCTTGAGTAAAAGCCCACTGCACATACATAGAGAGCCGAGAAGTGGGGAGGAGGGCTGGGACGAGGTAGAGAGAGCTGGGAGATTCTTTTTGAATCATGCAAACATATTGCCTACTCAAAAATTAATTACACAATGAAATGGCACGGTCGGCCCTTATTGGGCAGGCCAATTTCCATTTTTTATAAATGTGAAATAAAAAAAAGGTCGAACTTTGTTCTTGGATCATTGACCTTATGATTTATACGAGGAGCCGCTCACCTGTTGATAATCTGAATAAACACCCTTCTGATTCCTGTCCGTCTGTCCCTAGGTGATCTGGGTGTTCACCTGCCTGGCGTCCATCATTCTGGGGCTGGATCTCGGTTTACTAGCCGGCCTTATGTTTGCGCTACTGACGGTCGTCCTGAGAGTTCAGTTGTGAGTAATATGAAACCAACTTTTCGTGTGAACAGCGAACCCATACCCTGAATCAAAATTTTATTTTGATTCATGCAGCAAACCATCAAACCATTGTTATTACCACTGCTGAGTTGACTAGCTCATGTCCACAGTGTATGCAGTGCAATGCAAGTCTACCAGTTCTGTAATTTTTGCATGATCGTTGGTCATCAGGCAGGATTCTATTTCAATCTTTAAGGCTTTCTTTGGCTACTGATCAGAAGTAGGTCACCGGGCCTGGTTTCCTCGTCTGTCTTCGTATGGAAGCTCTTCAGGTACCTGTCTCTCCCAGATGGCCCTGCGGGGATTTGAAATGCCAGTGACATCGCTTCCGGCACCAGAGCAACGTGCAGGCCACCACAGTGTGACAACTAACAGATGGTGGTGGCTATTTCACAGTCAACAGCAAAGCAGAAATGAACAAAAGAAACCCCAGTCGACACTGGCATTGAGTTGATTCTGACAGAGTGGAACTGCCCCGTAGAGTTTCCAAAGCTGTACGCTGAAGGGAAGCAGACTGCCACGTCTCTCTCCTGCAGAGCGGTTATTTCGTTAACAGCCCAGCACTTAACCTCTGCACCACCAGGGCTCTTGGGATAGTTATTTAACAAGTGCTTCTATGAATTAATGGAAGAATGTCAGGGCTTTCTACTCCCATTTAATAGTTACAGTCTCTGAAACCCACAGGGGCAGTTCTACCCTGTCCCATAGGTCCCATAGGGTCGCTATTCATCAGCATTGACTCAATGGCAGTGAGTGAGTCTATGAATTAATCACATAGCACTTGACTTATGTTATAATTAATCTCCTAGCAAATCCTATGAATTGGTTTTCTTGTTTTAATTCTACAGATGAGAGAACTGTCGCTTAGAAAGAGGAAGAATCTTCACTGAGCTCACACAGTTAGGCAGTAGCAGAGCTAGATTTCCGCACAGACCTGTCTTACCCCAGATTCTGTTCGCCAGTCCCGTGCTCTACTGCATAGTCCCCTTTGATGTCACTGTGAGGCTAACCCACTGAGGCTGTTCTCGACATAAGGTGACCCAAGGCCTGGGAGAAGACAGCTGCTCGAGAAAGTTTGTCCTGTTTTTCTTTTGAGGCTCAGAGGTCACCAGTTCTGTGAGCCCGAGCAGGAGGGCCTTCAGGTACTTGACAGTAGCCAACATTCCTTCCAGTCTCCCAAACGAGGTGAATGCCAAACGAACCTTACGGCAAGCTACATCATCATAAGAAGTTGACAAAATCAGGTCATATGCAGAGGGAAGCAGCAGACACGATGCAAAGGGACGGGAATAGCCTGAGCCTCTGGGGAAACGTTTGGGGGTCCGAGGCTGGTGGCTGGTGGGTTGGTTTTGTTTGGACTCTTCCGAGGCTGTAACTGTGTGCCCTCTCGGGCTAAGACCGAAACACAGCTTCCTCCTCACGTCCTCCTCGCTTCCATGATTTTCCAGGCTTCGGGCCCCTTCTCTGCCTACGTGTGGGCTCAGAAGGACCAAGAAACCGGGAGTTTTCAGCTGGCCTAAGGCTGCCTCTCCTGCCCTGGCTGCCAACCAGTTTCCTTCCTGCGTGCCTTCTTTTCCCTGGCACGTTGGTACCTACCCAAAAGGCTTATGTTTACTGCCTCGGCGCTCTTCAGTGGTTGCCCAGGGGCCCCAAAGAGGTCACAGACTCCCACAGTGGCCAATTTGCTGCGAGGGAAGACTCAGAGAGGCTGCCTCTCACATGGCTGGGTCTTGTGGGTGGTGGCCAGGGAGGGACGAGCATGGCAGAGTGAGACTGAGCTCAGGAGGAAAACTTGTGCTAAGGGGAGGTGGTGGCGCCTGTTGGTAGCTAGGCTTGGAGCCAGCCCAAAGCAGCGTCCTCCACGGCATTCAATTTCCCATAATTACAGTGTGGCCCCAGAGAGCGCGCGGGAGCCAGTACCCCCAAACAAATACTCTTTCTTCACAAATTATGTTTAGCATTGGTTCCTAGCCACACTTGAAGAATCATGGGACTTCTCTGATTGCATCAGGAGCAGGAAATCTGCTGTCAGGTTGTCAGGAAGGACACAGAGTCTGCCCACCCCTACCCACCTCCGCCAGTTTCCTGTTTCCATCAAAGCTGACTGATTTGATCATTCGAAGACTCCCCAGACTCCAGGCACTTACCATCATTCCCGGAGGCCAGGCGCAGGGCCAAACCCCAGGACCTTCCAGGTGGAAGAGAGCCTCTGAACCTTAGTTAGCTCATCTGAACAAAGGAAGACGCTAGTACCAAACTTTCAGGAGGGTTAAAAACCAAAACCCCAAGCCCCAACTCATCCTAGAGTCCTCTCTTCCCCCCCCCCCACCCTGTGGACCACCCAGGAGGATGGCATCCTGGGGGCTCCTTGACAGAAGCTACCTGCCAGGCCTTTCTTCCCCAGAGCCACTGAGTGGCTTTGAACCGCCCACCTCCCGGCCAGCACCGTGTCCGCACTGCCCAGGGTCTGCCTCAAGGTTATGGTGAGACTTAGCTAAGATCGAGCATCTGGGAAAGCCCTCGGTGTGCCTTGTAAGAGGGTGTCCACGTGGGCGACGCCGTTCCTTCTCTCTCTCCGCCGTCAGTAGAGAGCCACGGCTCCCCCTCCACACAAACACCAGCTGCTCACTTCAGAGTTAGCGACAGGAAAATGTCACCCGCAAGAAAGAGGGCGGCTAAAAGCATCGTGGGGATGGGCTCATGAGTGTCTGCTATTGCTTCTGATTCCACAAGATGCCTGCTCCCAAACTGCCTGACCTTCTTTCTCCTTCCTTTAGTCCCGCCTGGAGTAGCGTTGGAAGCCTTCCTCACACAGACATCTACAAAAGTACCAAGATTTACAAAAATGTGAGTGCTTTTCTGAGACATTTGCTGCACGTGGGTTTGCGCACTGGCGATTTTGGGACTCAAGTATCTTGTCAGCTGCCCGGGGACAAGTTTGCCCGAGGAGGCGGCTCTGTCTTTGAGCCAAAGGCCATTCGGCCCTTGCCGGTGTTAGGGAAGCTTTGGACCCAGCATAGTATGCCCTTGGACCCCCGTGATGTGTATGAATTTCCTTCATACTGGTTGAATACCACTAATCTTTGGAGCCATCATTTTCATGTAAAACCATCATAAGAGGCGAATGTTTTCAAAAATGGAGTAAGATTTCCGTTTCTCTGCTCTGTGAAGTTGTCTGAAATCCCTATAAGATTTTCTTCATTCACTTTTCATATGAGACTTTCAGGTTCTCTGACACCAAGATCCATACTTGACATTCTGCTTTGTCTGTGGAATGGGAACATGTAATATATAGTTTGGGAATGAAAAACAAACACCTGGAAGTCCTGATAAGTGGGCTGTGGTCTCGGCCAATAAGATCACTTCAGGATCCCCAGGGAAATACACTAACAACAACATGAAGATGCACAGAGCAAAAACTATGAAAAAATAACCCCAGCAAAATAGTTTTCTAAGCTACACATAGATGCGTGGTAGGTGTGTGTGTGTGTGTGTGGTGTTTTGATTTGAGTTTTCAGGTGTCCTTGGGAAGTTGTAGTACATAGCATTAGACTCTGTTGGACACTGTACCTGTAATTCCAGGAAGGGCTGTTTCCTTTATTTCCACAAATCTTCATTTGTGTTGAGCCACATGCCTCCAAAAGCTAAAATCCCATCTGGAGATGATTTCAGCCCCGGAGCCAGCTGGGTTTGGGAGTTTGGGATTCTAGATTCAGTCTTATGGAGGCCTTGCCCATTCAGCTGCTCAGAGTCTCCTCTTTTGCATCGGAAAGGGCTGGACTGAAAACGCTCAGCTCCTTTCAGACTAGACGCGTCTGTGAGCCCGTGGTTTCTACTTTACACTGTGGATCAAGATGTGACCCCCTAGATGACCTCATAGACCTTGGCTTTCACAAACCTTCTTGCTTTTGCTATCTTTTCCTCCTTAGCATTTTGGAAGAAGTTTAGCCAAATTGAGAGGGCTAGTGATATGAACTTGAGGCAAGTCATGCCACCGTTTGAGCTGCAGCTTCTTTGTCCGGCAAGGAGAGGGCTCCACAGGCTGTTTCCTCAGGTGTCTTCTCACTTGGACCCTCGATGGGACCGTGATCTGTGGGCTCCGGCGGCGGCTGTGGTGCCTGGGAGGCAGCCGCTGGGTCAAGGGAAGTTAGGTGCTGTGGCCTGCTCCTAGGGGCAATCATGAGCTGCCAGAAATCTCATTGCCTATTTGAGACTTAAAATTGTTTAACTTCAGATCAATTTTTGAAATTGTGTTAAATGTATGCATAACAGAATGTGTGTTACTTCAACAGTCTTCCCACCGGGCTTACTGTTGTTGTTTTCTCTCCCGTGTTAGACCGAAGAAACTGAAGGGGTGAAGATTCTGAGGTTTTCTAGTCCAATTTTCTATGGCAACATTGATGGCTTGAAAAAATCTGTCAAAAACACAGTAAGTGTTTTATCCCGAGAAATTGTTTCTTTATGGATTCGTTTCTAGTCAGGCCTAAGACTTCATGCCTTATCCTCTCTATCTTGGGCATTATGATGTAACATTCTTGTCCTCAGATAACTAACCATTTGGGGTGTGTGTGTGTGTGTGTGTGTGTGTGTGTGTGTGTGTGTGTGAGAGAGAGAGAGAGAGAGAGAGAAAGAGATGTGTTAAAATCTATGCAGTACTAACAATACAGACATGCAATTCTAGAAATGCTTTCAGGCAGAATGCTTCCCAAATATATAGTTGTAGTGAGTTTGCGGGGAGTTTAAAGCTGATCAAGGGAAAAGATGGGACCATGAGATAGCAACATTGTACCACGAGCTGCTTTCAGAGGGTAGTCTCTCACAGCAGGAGGACGTCTAAGACAAATGGTGAGGGAACTATGGAAAGGAAAGGGGAAGAGAGCAAGGAAACACCTGGAATAGAAGGAAGAAGGGGAGCGCTTGTGATGTCTTTCTGCAGGAGGTGGGGGGAGTCTCTGGATCAGAGAATGCTCAGAGACAGCAGCAACAGGGGTCCTTATAGCTACAAGGTGTATCTATGATACAAGGTATAGAAAGCAGGCCCACCACTCAGGTGTTAGATTGTCATGCGATAGTGGCGTGTGTGTGTGTGTGTGTGTGTGTGTGTGTGTGTGTTGCTGTCATGCTGGAAACTGTGCCCTTGGTAGTTCCTGTACCAGCCAAGTCACCCATAGTGTACAAGTGACAGTAGTGCTTCCAGGCTACACAGTCTAGGAAGAAGGAAGAGGCTGCTCACGTCTGGAATGTTGCCGCTGAAAACCTTATGGATTGTAGCTGAACGTTGTCTGATGTAACACCAGAAGTTGAGCCGCCTCCTCGACATGAAGTTGATCTTAATGAAATGCTAAAGCAAAGCCTTTGAAACTTGCATTTCTTGATGCGGCACAATGCCAAATAAGAAGAGACAGCTGTACATATCCATTAATAATTGGAATGTGGGATGTACAAGGTATGACTCTTGGGAAATTGGAATTCAGAAATGAAATGGAACATGTAAAGATTCATATGTTAGGCATTAAGAGCTGAAATGGACTGGTATTGGTCATTTTGAATCAGACAATCATATAATCTATTATGCTGGGAATGACAAATCAAAAAGGAATAGCATCATATTCATTGTCAAAATGAATATTTCAATACCTATCTTGAAGAACATGTTTGTGATAGCATAATATCCACATACTTATAAGGAAAAGCAGTTAATATGACCATTGGTCAAATTTACAGACCAATCACTCATGATAAAGGAAATGAAATTGAGGATTTTCACCAACTTCTGCAGTCTGGAATGGGTCAAGCATTGGCAATCACTGGTGACTGCAATGTGGAACTTGGAAACAAAGAAGCTAGGCAGTTGTTAAATATGGCTTTGGTGGTCTAAGTGATGCTGGAGTTCCCATGATTGAATTTTGTAAGACCAAAAACCTATTTATTGAAAATACCTTTTTTTTTTTTTTTGAGCTATAAGTTGGCCAAACCACAGAGAAGTAAGACAACAGAGAAATGGAGCAAGAGCCCTGGTCAGTCACGGACCTCGGAATCAAGCCCCTGGTCAGTCACGGACCTCGGAATCAAGTCCCTGGTCAGTCACGGACCTCGGAATCAAGCCCCTGGTCAGTCACGGACCTCGGAATCAAGCCCCTGGTCAGTCACGGACCTCGGAATCAAGCCCCTGGTCAGTCACGGACCTCGGAATCAAGCCCCTGGTCAGTCACGGACCTCGGAATCAAGCCCCTGGTCAGTCACGGACCTCGGAATCAAGCCCCTGGTCAGTCACGGACCTCGGAATCAAGCCCCTGGTCAGTCACGGACCTCGGAATCAAGCCCCTGGTCAGTCACGGACCTCGGAATCAAGCCCCTGGTCAGTCATGGACCTCGGAATCAAGCCCCTGGTCAGTCACGGACCTCGGAATCAAGCCGCCTTGGAAGCCAGCGGGGAAAAGCAAAGAAAGAAAATACTTTTTTCAACAACATAAATCATAGCTACAGATCTGTCTCTCACCAGATAGAATCCACATGAATAAAATCAACTATGTGTGGAAAGAGACACTGGAAAATCTCAATATCATTAGTCAGAGCAAGACCAGAGACCACTGTGAAACAGACCATCAATTGCTCATATACAAGTGTAAGTTGAAGAAAATTAAAACAAGTTCATGGGAGCCAAAATAGGCCCTTGAGTATATCCCACCTGAATTTGGTGACCATCTCAAGAATAAACTTGATGCACAGAATGCTAATGTTTGAAGACCAGATGAGATAAAAGACATCATACATTTTGGGGCTTGCACTTTAATTCTAGCCTCAATTTAAGAACAATTTAATTCTTATGACACTTCCCTGCTTCAGTGCTCATCTTTACAAAGAGAACAATGAAGATATGGGTGCGATAGCAAAGTGTGGTGAAAAAAACAGATGGTATCCAGCTATCAGAAGGAATAGCATCTTACATGAGCCTGTGTGATTCAAGGATTGTAGTAATGAAATCCCAATCTGGAGGAGGGAATGGTATCAGTATTTAAATGGTGAACACCTAGTTTTCAAAGGGCTATGGATGACAGTGCAAGCCCAAAATCCATTTGTAGGATCCACACATGGATTAAGCAGCAATGAATCCCCTCTTGAGGGATACGCATTGCCTTGTTATCAGACAGAGAACATTGTTTAATTGATTAGGGCACATGCAGTTAGGTTAAAGTGTAATATCATTTGATCTCCCCTTTGATCCATTTTAAAGTTTTCACTTAAAAAAAAGTGAAAGCAAAATATAGGTGGATTAAGCCTCTGGGGAAATCCCCTCTGGCCATAGACCAGAGATGTAAATAGCCTGTTATCATGCAGGATGTAATGGAAAGTGGATTATTGCTGATGCAGCTAGGTTAAAATTTAACACTTTATCATTTTATCTCCCTTTTGACCCATTTTTAATTATTTTCTGCTTTCTTTTTGATTAAAGTTTTTCTATTTTTCACTTTGTTACTGTTGTTAGTTTTTGTTTTCTTTTTAAATTTTTAATATGAAATCCAGGATAGGCAAATCTATTGAGACAGTAATTGGACTAATGATTCCTTGGGGTGGGAAAGGTGGGGGAAAGGGGAAGCTAATAACGATGAGGACAAGAATGAAGAAAGTGTTCTAAAACTGATGGTGGTGATTGTACAACTGTTCGTGATACAATCAAACTGTGGTATTGCTATGGTATTTGTGAATTATATGCCATTAAAGCTCTTTTTAAAAAAATAAGCAACAAAAACATCATACATGAAGAAACCGAAAGACTCATTAAAAAGACAGTAAATAAAGAGAAGATAAGGCGTTCCCTTGTCTTAGCCCTGAAGTTTGGAAGTCTAGGAATGGCACCTGGCCAACCAGCTGGAAAAGATGCATATTCATACCCATTCCAAAGAAAGGTGATCCAACAGAGTATGGAAATTATCATTAATATCACACATAAGTAAAATTTCACTGTAGATAATTTTACAATGGTCACAGCTGTACAGAGGGATACCTCCCCCCCAAAACAAACAAACAGAATTGCACTATGTGGAGCAGAGCTTTCATAGTGTGCAGTTCTCCCTGCTAGGTGAGCATTGAGCAACTCATTCTGAGTTAGTGCACCTAGTGGTGTCACCTGGGAAGGTTCTCTCTGGTCACAGTGAATTTTTTTGTAAAAGCAGTTTCACTTGAACCTCGTGCTGCTGTGAAAATTTGTTTCCTGCTCGGGAAAAATGCTGCAGAAACTGTTGTGATGTTAAACACATCTGAAAAGGAGAGCACTAGGGGAGGAAAAAAAGTGTACAAGTGATTTTCTCGTTTCAAAAAAGGTGAAATGTCGGTTGATGACAAACCCTGTTCTGGACACCCTTCAACTTCCAGAACAGACAAAAATGTCTCCTCGCAGTGCATTTGGAGTTTGTTCCACCAGGTCAGACTGTTCATCAAGCTTTCTACTTAGACGTGATAAAAAGATTGTGTAACAGTGTGCTACCAAAAAAAGGCTTGATTTGTGGCAGAGAGGGGACTGGTTTTGCCACCATGATAATGCACCTGCTCACACAGCCATCTCAGTGTGCCCATTTTTTGGCAAACAACAGCATGCCTCTCTGGCCGCATGCACCTTACTCACCTGACCTGCTCTGTGCAACTTCTTTTTGTTTCTGCAAATGAAGACGACAGCAATTGGATGACATAGAAGAGGTGAAGTAAAAAATAAGGGAGGTGCTATCAGCGATCCAAACAGATGAGTTTGAAAAATGTTTCCAAGAATGGAATCACAGATTTGACAAATGTATTAAATATAATGGAGAGTACTTTGAAGGTGATAAGGTTTTTGGATGAAAAAAAATTTTTTTAAACTCATAGCTTTGGGGAAAAACAAGAGGCAATTTCCAGAAATTCAAGTCATGAAAGAGGACATGGAATAAAGGATACAATTATTGATCTTAGATGGATCTTATCTGAAAATAGAAAATATCAGAAAGATTTGTACGAATGTTTAATTGACTATGTAAATGCATTCGACTATGTGGATCATAACAAATTGTAGATAACATAGCAAAAAATGGGAATTTAAGAGAACGTAATCGTCCTTTATCAGAACCTGTCCATAGAGCAGGGAGCAGTTGTTCAGAAGGAACAATGGGGATACAGCGTGGTTTAAAAGGTATATATCAGATTGGATCTGTATGTTGGGCAAACAATCTGAGAAATTGGACCATATGAAGAAAAACAATCAAAGATATGGCATCTGGTTATCTAGGTGTTAGGAGTTTAGAAAATGTTAGTTGATCCGAGGAGTCTGTGGGTCGCCAGGTGGGTGGAAGGGAAGAGGTTGTCTCAAGGCCAAGAGCACCATGTGAAATGAGAAAGGGAGCGCGCACACTGCTGTAGGGAGAGTTTGCCAGTGTTGAATGGTACACTAGGGAGTCTACCTCTAGATCCGCATTTTTCTAAGGGAGCTCCAGGGCAAACTAGCAGCAGAGGAATGTTTATCGATTTTGTAATAACAAAAGGGCTCGGAGATGTCCAAGCCGTTTGGAAAGCACGGCCTTAAAGTGAAAGAGGCCGTTTTTGCTGGTTTGTTTCCTACCATCTTCTGACTGATATGGCTCCGACAGGGCAGAGTACAGTCACTCCTTAAGGGTTCAGAGTATGTAAACATCTTTACAGAGTAGGCAGTCTCGTCTTTCTCCCATGGAACAGCTGGTAGGTTTGAACTGGCAGCCTTGTGGTTAGCAGCCGATTGCCTAACTCAGAGCACCACCATCAAGGCTCCTTTTATTTATTTACTTTTAAAAATCATCTTATGTCTTTTTAAGAGGAGCCCTGGTGGCATAGTGGTTATGCGTTGGGTTCTGATCCCCGATGTCAGCAGTTCAAAACCACCAGGTGCTCTGGGAGAGAAAGACCATGGCTTACAACCCCCCAAACCCACAGGAGCAATTCTGCCCTGTCCTATGGGGTAGTTAAGAGTTGGTTTCATGCAGAAACTTGTGCGTTTGGTTTAAGTTTGGAGTAGATTCTTTAATACACTAATGTAATTTTCTGGGAATAGCAAAGGGAGGGTTTTCTGGTAGTGGGGAAGGGTCTGCTCCCTCAGATCTCAGAATTTCTGGTTTTTCGGGGGGTGGGGGTGGGGCAGAGACTCTCAAGGAATAATAGCCTTGGAGAAATGCCTTTTCCAGCTAAGAGTTCCCATTAACCAACACTAAGACGCGGACGTTTTAAGTAACCTGGCGTTTGTTTCCAAAGGTTGGATTTGATGCTGTTCGAGTATGTAACAAGAGGCTCAAAGCACTGAAGAAAATACAGAAACTCATCAAAAAGGGGCAATTAAGAGCAACGAAGGTAAAATAGCATTTTCCTTTTTCTCGTTCAGCTCTTTCTTGTCTCTAATGAAAGCAGTTAGATGGTCTAAGATTACACCTGCCTCCTTGAGTGGCCAGATGTGCCTGCGCAGATGCCACGGGTGTATTACAGAACAGCTGGTCTGGTCTGTGTGCATGAGACGGTGGGAGGAAAGAGAACACAACCAGCTGAACTCCAGAAACACAAAATGTGATTTTTTTAATCACAGAGGATTTGCATAGTTTAGAATTTATTTCCTTATTTAGAAGAATCATTTATTTTATTTAGTTGCTGAAGGTGTACGATAGGATATACACCAGTTCAACATGTACAACTCAAGGACCCTGATGACATTCATCAGGGCCGCCCTCACTTGGCCTCTCCTTTCTGAGTCTTCCTCCCTCCTTTACAGGCTCTTGGCCCTTAAGCTTGCGGATCTTTGGTCACTGTGGTCAATTTCAGATGGGCTTTTACCAAAAGGCTTGAACTAAGTGCTAGCTCTATGCCAGAAAGTGTCTCACAATAGAAGATAGAAAGTTCATAAACTTTTTTTAAGTCATTTTATTGGGGGCTCGCACAACTCTTATCATGATCCATACATCAATTGAATCAGCCATGTTTGTACCTACATTGCCTCTATTCTTCTCTAGACATCTACTTTCTATTGAGCCCTTGGCCTCAAAAGTTCATCAACTTTGAGAACTATTCCCTCTTATTCAGACTGTTCTGCTTATGTATTGTGGCAAAGGTCCACAATTTTCGAGAAATAGATTAAATTGGATTTATTAATCTTTCACAATCTTCCAGAATTGTTTTTCTTTTCATCTCATCTCTCCAGAGAATATCAAAGGGTGAACAGAGATAAGCTTCATTCCTTGAGAGTTCACCCCCTTGATGCTTTGCTTATCAAAGACTTGTGTGTAGGACTTTTGAATAATTAGAAATGAATCATTGAAAGACAGTCCGAATGTGGCTGGTAATTAAGTTGCCGATGTTTCCTTCTTTAGAACGGCATCATAAGTGACGCTGGCACATCCAACAGTGCTTTTGAACCTGATGAAGATATTGAAGATCCAGAGGAATTTGATATCCCAACCAAGGAAATCGAAGTTCAAGTGGATTGGAACTCTGATCTCCCAGTCAAAGTGAATGTTCCCAAAGTGCCGATCCACAGCCTTGTGCTTGACTGTGGGGCTGTGTCTTTCGTGGATATTGTTGGTGTGAGATCACTGAAGATGGTAAGGTTCTGACTTTTAAAGTGACAGATGCGGAACTTTGGCAAGAGCAAAATGATGTTTGCAGAGTTTTGCAAAAGAGTGACTGCATGGTTTCTCCATCATTATTTTTGGTGAACCCTCCCCCCCTGTAGTCTTTTAGAGCATGGGCTCTAGAGCCATAATTCCTGGGTTTGAACCCACTTATCCATGGAGGGACCATGGACAGGTTGTTTAGTCTGTCTATACCCTGATTTCTTCATCTGAAAAAATGGGGGTCATGATGGTTTTACGTCACAGGACTATTGATAGTGAGGATGACATAAACTGAGAGCTATGAAGAGCTTAGAACAGTATTTGGCATATAGTCAGCAAATAATATTTATTAAGATATGTTTTTCAATGGCGACATAGACAAGGGAGCCCTGGTGGCAGTGGTTCCGTGCCACGTGCTCACTCCAAGGTCGGCGGCTCAAAGCCACCAGCTGCTCTGCGGGAGATAGATGGAGCTTTCTGCTCCCGTGAAGAGTTGTGGGCTCAGAAACAGGGGCAGTTCAGTCCTGACCTATCGGGTCTCTGCGTTGGCATGGGCTCAGTGTCAGAGAGGTTGCGTTTACATAGAAAATGATGTATGAACAGAAGGGAAAGTGGGCAGAAGGCTTGTGTCCAGTCTTGTTTTGTGGTGTGAAGAACAGCAAGGGAAGCACCAGGTAGCCGTGGGGACCGGAAAAGACAGGCGCCATTAGGCTTTAGAGCAGAAAACAGGTCAGAAGGCTAAGAAGCAAGAGTTGAGATGCATGTAGGATTGAAACATGATATCAGAAACCCAGTTGGGCACATTCTAGTTTCTGAACTCTCTCCTAAAAGAGATGTGAAATGCCTACTATGTGCTAAGTACTCTCCTAGGAGGGAAACTTGAGCAATGAAGAAGCCATCCCCCTGCCCCCAGGACACTAAGCAGTCTGAGGGACCGACATTCAGTAAGCCACCTTATTCATAACAAGAGGGTGTCACTGGCAGTGTCCAATTTAATGAAAAAACAAACACCCAACAAACGAAGCTACGCAATCGCTGCGAGTCGATTCCAGCTCACGACAACTCCATGTGGGTCTGAGCAGAGCTGGGCTCCAATTACCGGCAAATCAACCGCTCATTTTGCCTCATTCCTTCTCTTTGAAGATCGTCAAAGAATTCCAGAGAATCGATGTGAACGTGTACTTCTCATCGCTTCCAGGTAAAGACACACACACGCACACACACACACACACACACACACACACACACACACACACACACTTAGGGACTTTCCCTAAGCCCCTGTTCCCCCCTCCCGTGGATTGTGAGCACGTGGTATCTGAGGGCCTTCGCTAACCGAGGAAGACTTTGCTTCCAAGTTGAGCTGCTCATGCCCAGAAAGTATGTTCCGACAGCTGCTTAGGGTCACTGGGAAAATCTTCCTGTGAGGAGAGCAGAGTCAAAGAGGATCTGATCCTCAGAGCAGGAGGCTCGTCAAGGTTTGGGAGGCTAGCTGAATATATGTGTGTAGGAAAGCGCCAGTGTGCAGAAGCAGAGGTTGAGTTGGGGGGTTCGTGTACACGTGCTCTCTGGAGTCAAACGTAAGGGAAGGAGAGGCGCAGGGAGCAAAGAAGCTGGGCAAACCTGGTTTCAGAAGTCTAGCCTCAGTCTGGTTTCACAGGGAGGCCCACAGCAGGAACACCGGAAGGTTATTTCTTCTTGGCCTTCATACCCCCTGTCAGTCACTGACTGCAGGCCACCCCTCTGTGGGAGGGGCACCAGCAGCCTTTTCAGGTGAGGCAGCTCACCTTGGCGGAGGAAGATGCTTCAGAAAAGGGCAGTCGTGAGCCATTAGCAGCGAGGCTCAGTGAGGCAGGTGGTATGCCAGCGTGACCAGAAGCAACACAGTCAGGTACCAAGTCCCTTCACTCCAGCCAGGTATAGTATAGCCATTGTATGTGCTGAGGAAGAAGAAATTCTGTCCGTTCAGAGCAGGGTCACAGTTTAGTAATCAAAGCAAGAGTTATGAAAATGTAGACCTGAACAACCTAAGTGCCAGCGAATGAATGAATTAAACAAACTGCCGTACATGCACGCTGGAATAGAATCCAACACTGACGGATGAATCCATGAACCATTCACCACATGGATGAAGCCGGAGCACATCATGCTAAGGAGAATAGGTCAGTCTCCAAAGGACACATTGTATGCCACACGACTATACAAAGTTAAGAAAAAGTTTATGTGCAGAACGGAACTTATTTTTTTTGATTAGTGGAATGGGAGGGAGACGGAGGAAAATCACAAACTGGCTGAGAGCTGCCATGTACTAGCGTGAGGGATGAGACGAGTGATACCAGAGCAGGGAGAGGTCAGCCCACAAAGGTGCCCCAGGCAGAGGAAGACGCTGGGGGCATGCAAGAGCAAAGGCAACCGCCATCAATGTTATGACATTCACAGCCTTGCAATCACAGTGCTCAGTGCAAATACCCAGTCGATATGCGAAATGAACAGATGTGGGATGGCACATGGGAGTATGCCCAGAAGCATCTAGAAGCTTGGCAGGGGCTAGGTCTACATACATGTTTGTAGGTGCTACAACCATATCAATGTATATTGGAGGGAAAACTGTGCTAACTTCTTAGCTCTTAGACCTTAACCAAACACCTAAAGAGAGCAAAGCCACTGGGCCTGAGGGATTCAGACCACAGTCTCAGGGACCATGAGGTCAATCACATAACACATTCCACATAAAGAGGACATCGTACTTTTATGAGCAGTCTTAAAGGCTTGTGAGTCACCACCTAAGATACAGCTATTGGTTTCGTCCTGTCTGGAATAAAGAAGAGTGAGGAAAATCAAGGCACACAGAATTAGTCTAAACCAGTGGTTCTTAACCTTTCTAATGTCACGACCCGTTAATACAGCTCCTCATGTGGTGGTGACCCCCAACCATAACATTATTTTCGTTGCTACTTCATACCTGTAACTTTGCTACTGTTATGAATTCGGCAACCTCTGTGAAAGGGTCGTTCGACGCCCCTCCCCCCAAAGGGGTCGTGACCCACAGGTTGAGAACCGCTGGCCTAAACCACGAAGAGCCACATGAATCACTGCCTCCTAGCCTGAGCTCAGAAATACTAGCTAGTACCCGGCTGCCATTACCAACTCTCAGTACTGACTGCTCTGAATGAAGTCACAATGCAAGATCTGCACAGAGCAGGAGAAACATGGGGAACAAAATGCAAAAATAAAAACTACTAGGCTTGCTGGTCTGGTAGGTTGGTGGAGCCCCCAGACTCGGGGCGGCTCTTAGACACCCTTCAAGCCTGGAACAGAACGCCCTCCTAGAGTTCACCTTTCAGCCAAACAGTAGCTAAGCCTACAAAGGGAACAGGGACACCCACGAGGCAGTGCTCCTCACTCAACTGTCTGCGACCCAAAGGGCAAGCAATTGTCCCCAAGCAAAAGTCAAACGGCAGGACAGGTGGGTGACCAGACAAGGGAATACAGGAAGGAAGAATTGTTACATTGAGGGGGTTGTCACTGAGGTCGCCAAGGAAAATATGTATAGATCGCCAAATGGGAAATTAATATGACCTGTAAGCTTTCATCCGAATCACAATAAAGTGTGGGCGAGCCAAATCAAATGAAACATATCACTGGCCGATGCGAGAATAGCATCTTTCCCTGGAACCAAACTCAGCATTACTTCTCTCTTTGCTTCTGAAGACCACGTGATCCAAAAGCTGGAGCAGTGCGGGTTCTTTGAGGACAGCATCCGAAAGGACATTTTCTTCTCGACAGCCCATGACGCTGTGCTCTATCTACAGAACCAGGTCAAATCTCGAGAAGTACAGGATTCCATTTTAGAAACGGTAAACATTTGACCTTTTAGCTTGCCTATCTTTGCTAAATTAGCAGGATTCTGTAGATGGTTAAAAATACACAAATCTAGCTTTAAATCCTAGTTTAGTTTTGAGATTTTAGGACATTGGCCTAACTTCTTACAGCCTCCATTTCCTCATCAGTAAAAGAAGAGCAGACCTTTGTCTTACTGTGTAGACATCAGGACTCAGCTCTACGCAATAACCTGTTAGTACACAGTACACAGTGGTTTTACAGTCTGTAGGTTTACTACAGGAACCTTGATTGCACTGTGGTTATGCATTCGACTGTGAGCTGCAGAGTTGGCAGTTCAAAACCGCCAGCTGCTCCTCAGGAGAAAGACAGGGCTTTCTGCTCCCATACACAGTTACAGTCTCAGAAACTCAGAGGGGCAGTTCTGCCCTGTCCCATAGGATGGCTGTGCATAGCCTCGATCTCACTGAATTCACTAATGCAAGTGGGCATTAGCTGAAATGCCTGTGGAGAACCAGCGCTGAATCTTGGTCTTCTGTGACTTGGGCATACAAATGACTGGAAATAACCACATAGCAGCGTCTTTAGACTTGTCGCTAAGTGGGATCCATTGGGCTGTCAGTGATGTTTGAAATAGGAAATGATCATAATAAAGCCCATGAGTGAGCCCACGGTTAATTTTTCCTCAGAAAATAGATTAGACTTCAGTTTCAGATAACTCACTGACATCTAGTCAGTTCTACTCATCGTGACCCTACATAGGTTTTCTGAGACTGTAAACCCTTAAGGGAGCAAACAGCCTCTTCTTTCTCCTTCAGGGGGCCTGGTGAGTTTGAACCTCTGAACCTCTGGTCAGCAGCCCAATGCCTCGCCCACAGCACACCGCCAGGGCCCTTTCAGTTTCAAATAGGCCTCCTCTCTTTGGGAGCCCTCCCCTCATAAATACTCAGACAAGGTGAGCTTTCGGTCTGGTTCCATGAGCTGGGCTGACTGGTGGGCCTGGCACAAGAACTGTGAAGTGGAGCAACAAAAACAAACACTTAACACAGTAATAAGGACTCCAGTGGCATAGTGCACTTTAATTTAAATTGCTTCCTTTTTCTCCTAAAATGAGGATAAGTAGATCCTCGGTGCAGACTGGAAGTGCATATGTGAAGCCAAACTAATTTAGAAAACAATAGTACAGTGTTTTGTTCAGCTGTTTTTAGAGAAGGGTGTTCCGCTCTATGCAGCTAGAGAAAACACTGCCGCTAAATACCGAAGTGTGGATCTTACATACAAGAGAGAAGAAAAGTTAAAAAGTAGGACCACCAATTTCAAAGGAAATGAAAAGAGAGAAAACTACATGTAAGCTGTGTAAATTTGATTTAGATTCATCTTTGAAAACTCACAAACTTTTAAAATTCCCTTACTCGTAGGTGATAATAAGAATAAAAGTTGGATCCTACAAAAGAGCTGGAAAAGACCCCACTGAACGGGAAACAGTGGTTAGAGAGGGAAAGCAGTCACTAAGAAGAGCCGAAATATCCTCTTGTTTCTTAAGATGAAAATATAGCTGTTTTTGCTATTTATTACCTCCTTATTCTTAGCCAAGCACTTCTCCCATCAGTGCCACCCGAAGCACTAGCCGACGGACGGTGCAGCCTGGATTCCGTCTCGGCACTCTGAATGACTGGTGGCCTTTTGGACCCTGAACAAACGTCCAGGGCCTGCATTCATGTACTCAGTGGTTTGTAGGCTATTGGGTTGAGCATTATTGATCACCTGTCAGGGCAGAAGCATTCTATTGCTACGTATTCTCAGTATCCAGCACAAAGCCCTATATATGGTACATGTGTAAAACACCAAACACCAAACACCAAAACACCATTGAGTAGATTATGCCTGCAGGCCAGGGTAGATTGGCCCCGTGGGTTGCTGCAACTGTAACTCTATCCAGGAGTAGAAATCGCTGCCTGTGGCTCTTGCCCTTCCTTTAGGAAAGTCCACTTGGGTCTTAGGGGTCTTGCAGATATAGGGACAGGATCTGCCTGATAGGAGGCCGCCCCCTGCCTTTACAATTGCAAAGACTATCCCAGGACCACCCCACCTTGTAGTGGTACCAAGAGTCTACTTACTTGTCCACTTAAGGGACTCTGGTGGCAGAGCAGGTTACACATTGGGCTGCTAACAACAAGGTCAGCAGTTTGAAACCACCAGCTGCTCCTTGGGAGAAAGATGAGGCTTTCTACTCCCGTAATGAGTTAAGGTCTCAGGTACCCCTGGGGGCAGTTGTGCCCTATCCTATAGGGTCGTCATAAGTCGGAATCACCTTGAGGGCAGTGAGTTGAGTAGCTTTGCCATTTAATATTTATTTCCACGACAGCAAAGAGAACTGAGTTATTTGTAAGCCAACCCCAAACCAAACCTACTGTGATGGAGTTGAATCCAACTCCAGTGACCAGGCGTCGGGTTTCCAAGGCTGCACATCTTTCTGAGGGCAGATAGGCTCCTCTTTCCCCCAGGAGTGGGTTTGAACTATCGTTCTTGCATTAGCAGTCCAGTGCTTACCCAACGGCAGTAAATGCAGCTAAATAACATTGTGAAATAACACTTTCCTCCGGAAACATATTTGGAGTTGCTTTGGTCATGTCCTTCTTCAAAATGAGATCAAAGTCTAAGTAGTGAGTGGTTTCCATTGTGTGCAAGGCACTGAGGCCTAGGCGATGGGCTGCTAACTGGAAGGTCTGTGGTTCAAATCGCTGCTCCTGTTCTGCAAGAGAACTATGAGGCTGCCTGCTTCCATGAAGATCCACAGCATCAGAAACTTGATATCAATCCAGAATTGACGTGATGGCAGGTGGTGGGAGGCTACTCTTAAAAAGCAGAGACAACCACCTTGATCCATAACCATGGGTGTCAACTGCAATAAAATTAATTCCCATCAAATTCAACTTGGGACTCTTTGTGGTCATCAGTCGCCAGCGTTCATCGCATGATTCATACCGTACTGAGTGTCCTTAGCTTGGCCACAAAAGGAGCGGTAGGGGAAGCCAGCCGGAAAACGTTTAACAATGGAAAAATCTACTGGTTCACATTTGAATGTGAAAAACATAGGATAGGAACTTTTCAGCAGTGAGATTTATCAAAGAACCAGAAAGCAGACGAGAATGACCAACTCTGTCGATTTGATGAGAACCAGTCATGGAGAGTGAAGTGTCGGTGGGGTGTGTGTGTGTGTGTGTGTGTGTGTGTGTGTGTGCTGTTTTCGCCTAAATAAAACTCTCCTGTGTTCTCTGTGTCAAGATCTCCCTCATCCAAGACTGCAAGGATCCTCTTGGATTAATGGAAGCGGAGCTGACTGAAGAGGAACTTGATGTCCAGGACGAGGTACGAGCCTCACTTCCTAAGGAAGCAGTTTCAGGTTACATCTTGCATAAGCAGGATATTACAGATGGCAAATGTGTCTGATGAAGAGTGGTTTGGGGGCTTTCTACACCTTGCTGATGCTCTGGTAGGGTCACATTCTTGCTTGGCGACTCGACTGAAACAAAGCAGGAGTATCTGAGATAAATGTATAGGATTCCACCCAGAGTGAAATAAGACCTACAAAGGCGATTGTAGTTCATATATAGTTCATGCGTGTCTACTTCCTTTATGAGAGCAGCTCGGGGCTTACAGAGAAACTCAGCAGAAAGCCCAGTGTTCTTCCCGCTCCTCGCCGGCCTACCTTAGCAACATGCGTTGCACCAAGTGCTTGCTATTCATGTGTTGCACTTGTGAACCCTGACGAACCAATATTGATACATTACTATTAGCTCAAGTCCATAATTTACAGGAAGGCTCAGTGCCTGGCTTGGATAAATGCAAAAGGTCGTGGGCCCACCAATACTGTATCACAAAGTTTACATCGCCCACAAAATACCTTATGGCTACCTAGCCATCCCTTCCGCCCATTCCCTGAGTCCCTAGCGACTAATCTTTTTACTGTCTCTATCGCTTTGAATGTCTTTTACTGGATCACAGGATTTTATAGTTGAGAGGTTTCTCAGAGACCAGGCCATCCAACATCCTGGCCCATTCTAATCCCTTCTTCGCCACACCTGGTGGATACCCGTTCAGCTTCCGCATGAACGTTTTTAGAATTGACGCCCGGTGACTTTTCAGTGCACCTTGCGCCACTGTGGGGAGCCTCCAGATGCGAACTCCGCTCGCAAACCTCCAGTCAGCCTCTCCGGACCAGCCACTCGAGAGGTTCTGGGTGCTGTGAAGAGTTAGCACAGGGCTTGTCAACCATGGGACTACCCAAAGATGCCTCTGAACAAAGGCCAGGAGATCTCCTTGGAAGAATTCGGCTACCCAAACCCCTGTGGTGCACAGTGCCCCCAGACATACATGGAGTCTCTGTGGGCTGGAATTCACATCACAGCAACTGGCAGTAGCTGCTTAGTGGCCTGAGATCCGCCTTCTCAGAGAGCCAAGCAGCCTCTCCCAAGTTCTTTAAGCCTGTGAGCAACACTCTCTTATCTCCCCAGGCTGTCTGCCAGGCGAGGCTCCTCCAGTTCCCTCCATACCTTCCTCGAGAGGTGCATTTGATTAGTGCTTTACTGGCCAAGAAAGGGATACTCCCAATGTGGTCGAGCTAGCTTGGGGATTATGAAACCTCAGTGACTTGTGCTTGTTGTCACCATAGCCACAGCAAACTGGTGGCTTCGGTTGAGCACGGCCAACTAAAGGCTCAGGCATTTTTGCACAAGCTCAGGCCCTACTGAGATGTCCATTATATTGAGGTGATTTTGGGGGGATGGTGGTGCAGGGACGCTTCTATTTCTACTAGATTGCATCTTTTGGTTCATTTTAGTGGAAGGTTTGCAGTCCACTGATGCAGGAACCTTTTGCAGGTGCCTCTGTCACCTAGAGCACTGCTAACCCCCCTCCTGGTGCCCTGCAAATCTGATAGACATGGCTCTCCGCCTTTCCCCAGGCCTTGATACACATGTTGAAAAAATAACCCTTCTAGAAAAACCAGACAGTGGGGACAGGCTGGGAAGATTTTGATGGAGGAGATAAATCAGAGTGCAAGTCAACCCTGCATGTTAGCTTCGTCAGCGAGGAAAGTCATTGCCAGTGGGCTGTGGCGCAGGTGCGGCACCAGCGTTTACAGACCGTTTGGACAGGCTCTTGTTGCTGTGAGGGGCTGTAGGGTCTGGTCAGGGTGGGAGTGACCTTATGCACAGCAGACTGAAGCACTGCCTGGCCCGTTGCCTTTCTCACATGCGTTCTGAGTGGCGCGAGGGGCTCTGTCTGCTCTCAGACAGGGCTGGGTGCTCTCTATTCTGACTCTGCCGGTGCCCTCGGGGGAGTGACTCACTCTTCAGTCATGTCAGAGAAAGTCCTGAGAACAGCATCTCATAGATAGTAAGTGCTCAATAAATCATAATGCTTGCTTTTAAATAAATGCAATTAGAGTAGGGAAAGGTACAAAATGTAAGTGTTACTTTACTTTTATTGTGATGAGAGGTACACCCAAGATGAGTAAATGAGAGGAGCCAATGCTATAAAGACAGGCTTATTAAAAAGATCGTGTTCACTGAAGAATTCAGCTGCATCCACACTTGATTTTCTCCTTCCTTCCACAGGCGATGCGTCGACTTGCTTCCTGAGAGAGAGCTCCCAGGGGTCCCTGTAACAGGCCTGCCAAGCAACGTGTCCCTGCCTACGCCATTCTATACAAGTATTTTCTGCAAATGACTAGTTCTCTGGACATGAAACACTCATTCTTTTTGAAGTCTCTGTGTGTTTTTCTTTTCTCTGTTTCTTAGTCACCAAAAAAGAGGAACACTAAAATTGTTTCTAGGCTTTACTTGTAAAATAAATGTGGAAAATGGATGAGAAATAGCACGCAAGGTAGCAATGTTCAGAATGTGCTAATCTTATAACATCAAAATTGTTTCAGAGAAGTTAAGAGATCAGCCTGTCTTGGCTCCTGAGGGTGGGGGATATGGATATATATATTTAATGTAACAAAGCTCACAATCAAAGAAAGTCATATATCAAACTCTCGCTGAAAGATGCAGTTTAAATCTCGGTTTGTCTATAGACATGATCGTTGCATGAAGGTATATGTTGGTATAAGAACCTAAGAACCACCAACCCACCTGCAGTCCATTTCAACTCATAGCAGCACGAAGGGATAGAGCAGACCTGCCCTGTGGGGTTTCCACGGGGCAGAAAGATGAGACTTTACTTCCTTGATGAGTTACAGTCTCAGAAACCCACCAGGGCCTATCTGCCCTGTCCTGTAGGGTCACGGTGAGTCGGAATCTACTTGATGGCAGTGAGAGAGAGAGACTAAGGAAGCTTATTTCCAAAGCTGACACTCTATGAAAGCAGACTGCCACACATTTTCCCACCAGTGGCTGATGGCTTCAAACTGCCAGCCTTGTGGTTTGAGCTCAAGCTCTCGAACGGTGCCATCGAGACACCATAGAGGTAGGGATACTCGCTGCCATCAAATCCACGCTGCCTCATAGTGACCCTACGCCTAGGTATAATTTTAAAAAATCAAACACTACAGTTATACTCTTTGAACAAAAACCAATTTGAAACAAGTAAATGTAAGGATGTGGTGAGGAGCCCTGGGGTCAAGTGGTAACTCACTGGACTGCTTACCAGAAGGTCAGCAGCTTGAAACCACCGGCCGCTCCTCAGGAGAAAGACGAGGCGTTTCCCCCCTTAGGTCGCTAACTGCCTGGGAAGCCCACAGCCGCAGTTCTACCCTGACCGACAGAGTCGCTATGAGTTGGCATTGACTCGAGAGCAGCGAGGTTGGTTGGATTTTTTAAAGAATGTGGTGATCAAAATATTCTATTTGCCCCTGAAATTTTAGTATCAAAGTAAATAAATGTTTAACTAAATTCTCCCCACCTTTCAATCTTTGTTTAAAATGACTTTGAGATAAAATAATCTAAATGAATGATGTTGTTAAAAAAAAGTGCATTTGGAAGATTGAAAATATCTACTCTTAAGTATGTATATATATATATTTCAAGCCACAAAGTTTTATTTTTGACATTTATTTTTAAATACTCTTTTCTTATTATATATAATATATAGACTTTGGTCCTATGGACTATTCCCATACATTTCATATTGGAGTAAATGAAGTTATACTTCATTTCTAGAGAAAAAGAAATACTCCGGTCCCCAAGTGAGGTAGTGTCTTGCCTAGCGTCACTGAGAATCCTCTTGTTCCTTTGGTCTGTTGGTCGATGCCACCGGACGATCCCGAGAACCACGCGCTGCCCAACCCGGTGCCCTCCTCACATCTGTTGTTATCTCTTTGGCATAAATGTGCAGATGTTTCCCATATGTTTGGCTATCCCAGATGATTGCTTTCTCTTCGGAAATGCGATCAGAATGCCATCTCTACTTCTGATGGGATGATCCTGGATTTCTGGCCTAAAGCTTTTTCACCCCCAGCCCCTAGGCACGACTCAGCATTAGCAAGTGAGCGGGCTGTCATGGGCTGTGAGCATCGCTGTCCACGTTCCAGGGCTACAAGACTGCTTCACGAACTCAGTGCACACTTCGCCCCATGTCGGGTACAAAATTACAATGTTCTCATTTTCACAGTGGTGACTGCCTCTAAAGAGTGAATGTAAGTCTTGCAGAAAGCTGGTGGCTCCCTCTGTTCAACGGAGGACATATGCGCTGCTCACGTGCTTGGTCATTTGTTGGGAGGGTACCAAAGTGACCTTTGACAGAGGTCCAGAGCTTTGTGGCATCTTGACCACACTCTGTCTGAGTGTTTTCCAGACACTCTAGGAATCCTGTCCCTTCCATGCATTTTGTAAAAAGTAAGCACATTTTAAATTCTATATTGCTGACAGGTATTTTACTTGGGATGAATTCTGTCTTTTGGTATCTTTTTAACCTATAGAATAAGACCCCACTATGGCATATAAAGTCTAATGACAAATGGGGGGAAAATCATGTACATTTGGAAATATTTACACAGATTTTTATTAAAGTCTCCCTTCAAAATACTCTGGATGTGCCCTTGCTGAACAGTAACAAAAAGACATTAATTTTTCAAGTCTGTCATTTCTTTTTTCAGTTACCTTTATGGCCCTGTTTTCCATTTGTCTGTGTGCAATTTATTTTTGTAAAGAAAGCTTATCGATGTAATAAACTGTGACTCAAAGGAATGTGTGGTCAATCATGTCATTCTCCCCATAGGTCTTGTGCAATGGTTTCTCATGACGCTACGAAAACACTTGATGGTGACACAATCTACACACAAAAAGTCTTCAACCATAGCTCGTTGCTTGAGGAATTTTCATAAAACAAACACATCAGCAAAGCCAGGACCCAAGTCTACAGCCAGGACATCATAGCGCCCGAGCAGCCTTCTCAGCTCCTTTGCAGGACTCATTGGCCCGACTGCTAGCACCGGCGCCTTGTCCTCTGTTAAACTTTCTATCGAATGAACCAAACAAGACCTTTTTTGTTTTTTCTGTGTCCGCCTTTTAATTGGGCTGCAGTCACACCATTGCCGATAGCGACCGCTTACTGATTGCTGTGTAGTGGCCTATCGCCCGAGTGCCACCCCACTGTTGGGGGTGGCGGGGAAGGCAGGCACTGCAGTGATTGAACACCTGGCTGCTAACCCAGAAGCAGGTGATTGAAACCCATCAGCTCCTCCAAAGGAGGAGAGTCCCAGCGACCTGCTCTCTTAAAGAGTGACAGCTTAGAAAGCCCTGCGGGGGGCGTTGTACTCCACGGGCCATTTGCTCTCAGTCAGAATCATGCAGCATAGCCCGTCTTCCTGGCTATGGGGGTCATTGCCAGGTCTTTCCTCTGGGAGCAGCGGTGCTGGGAACATCCTCCATCTTGATTTAATGTCTTGGTGAGTCTAGACGTGCAATTTTGAGTCCTGTGTACTGGGCCTCACATGTACTGCTTTTGTAGGTATTATATAGAAGTAGCAATGTGTAGGTAGACTGTATTTAAAAGCTACCACTAAAAGTGTTCTTTGAACAGAAAACAGTTTGATGTGAATGGGTGTAAGAATGTGGCAGGGAACCCCAGTGGGGCAGCGGTGAGTTTGCAGTATGAAACCACAGGTCATTCCTCAGAAGAAAGAGGTGGCTTTCTACTGGTCAAGAGTGACAGTGTCAGAACCCAGAGGGGCGGTGCCACCCTGTCCTGAAGGGTTGCCGTGAGTTAGGCTCCAGTAGAAGGCAGTGAGCTTTTATCGTAGTAGCTACCCGAGAGTTTTGCAGAGCTGGTTCCGGTTCACACTCCTATCCGCTGCGAATTGGTATTCCTTTTAGCCACTCCTTCAGGCCTACACCACAAGAAGGCGGCCTGGGCCCTTCCCGGCCCTCGATTCCTAGCCTGGAAATACTTGACGGGAGAGGTCTGGGCCACGAGAACACACTTGTCATGACCTTTCTGCAGTAAGCTCCCAATTAAGTGGGTAAGTGGAGGACGGAGTGAGAAAGGAGGCCGGAAGGAAGACTGGGGCCAGCTCCTGAGGGACCCTGTGCTCCATTAAGGAGCTTGGACTTTATCTCCAAGTCTGGTAAGAGATAAAGGCAAAATGACTGGGTTCCATTACCTGGCTAATCCAATCAGCTGCCGGGTACCCAGAACTAAATTCAAGAGGTGAAATTAAATTAAAGCAGAGATGAATGAGGCTTTTGTGGTGTGTTTTTTTTTCCTTCCGCAGTTTCTAAGGAGAGAGAGGAGATGGAAATAGACATGCCAGCCTTTGTGATTTAGAAATGAAAGGCTTGCTCCGTGAAGGTGATTTTATTTTCAGAGCTGATCCATTTGAAGCAACGTGTGCTGGGGTTCTATTGTTTGTAATCAATCACGTGAGGCACTCCTTTTGTGATCGGAAAAGAAATAACATGTTATTTTTAAATCTGGCAAGCCAGAAGTAGACACTGATGGGAGATGGTGGAGTTTGGATTTCCTTTTGAAAAGGTTGCGATTGATAGGTGGGAGCTACTGTCTTTTCTGGTTTTACTTGCTTGTTTAAAAAAAAAAACAACAAAAACAAAGGAGAAGGAATCAAACGTTTGGTTCCTGAAGCCAAGCGAGAAGGGATTGCTTAACCGTCCTGTCTGAACCAGTCACAGGTCCGTGATGGAGCACACCCCGGCTGACCAGCACCCTGTGCTTTCTGCCACCCCTTGGAAAGCCAGGGCGAAAGCTCTGGCTGTGGCCTCTGCCCTTCTCCCCCCTCAGCCCCTCTTCTCCACTCTGAGCGCCTGGTCTGGCCAGAGAGACAGCCAATACCTGGTGTGAGGCTCTTCTTGGGTGGGGAGGAGGCGGGCACCATATGAAGCCCAGACTTGGCCACTGAAATAGTGGAGGCTGGTTTTTGTCTTCATTTTCATCTGTTCCACCCACTAGTCACGCTCCCTCCAGGGTGCTTGTTTTCCCATGGGGTCTCTTGTCAATGGTTCTGGGGTCACCAGGGAGCCCTGGCTGCAACCCGCTGGGTGCTAAGCTCTGAATGGAAGGTGGGGTGGGGGGGCAGCAAACCCACGCAGAGGTTGCTCAGGAGAAAGACAGGATGTCCAGCTCCCGTCAAGATTACAGGTTCAGGAAGCACGATGGGGCGATTCCACTCTGTCACCTGGGGTAGCCCTGAGTCCTCGTGACTGAGGGACCCTGGATCCTCTGCGGCATTGCATCTTTCCGTGTAATTGGCACAGAGCCAGGGGCTGGGTGTCCAGTGAGGGGCAAGCAAAGCTGACCATCTCTGTTCTCAGGAAGTCTGTGGTCTGGCGGGGAGCTAATTAGACATGCAAGTACACCAATAAATAGAGTAAATTAAGAGGACAGACACTTGGGGGACGGGGAAGGCAATATATGAGAGAGAAAGAGAGAGAGAGAGACCAGCAAAACAGGATGGACTCTGGGAGGCACACGGAGAGCCGTATAGGGTTATACCATCGCCCTGCAGTACAGTAATCACACAATCTACAAGTGGACACACAGATAGACAGTCCCCCCCCCCCCCCGCCCAAATATGCGGCTGCCTGTAAAAGAGGCTGGGAAGGCGACAGATGGAGGCCAGCGATTGAGGCCAGCCGGGGACCCCTCTCTGCTCAGGTCCTGTTATTTAAGGGGGGCGGAGCAGGCACAAATCGGGGAAGACATTTCCAGGCCAAGTGAGCACACAGGTGTGCAGCCTGCGGCAGGAAAGCGCTCCCCGGGAAGAGACTTGTCTAGGCACAGAGAGGTCAGCTGCTAAAGCAAGGCCAAATCCAAAGTTAACCAACTGTGAAAACACAGTCCTTTTTTTGTATTTCCAGAAGATTCCGGAGGGGCATTTTCTTCTTTATCTAGTGCTGCTATGCCAGAAATAGCATGCCTGGGTGGCTTTGGAAAAATCTATGTTCTTACAGTTTAGGAAGCCCGAAGTCCGAATGAATGGGGCTGGCTCCGGGAAGCTTTTCTCTTGGTTTTGGCTCTGGAGAAAGGTCCTCATCGCTTTTCAGCTTCTGTTCCTTGGTTCCGTGGTGACCTTTCTGTGGTCTGGCATCTGTCCACCCCACCCTCCCACCAGCCACATCTCTGCTTGGGTCTCTCCGTGCCTGATCTAGCTTCCCACCGCAAGGAAGAAAACCCATCCCCAGTGGGATCATAACCACCAACACGGGGCCTAGGACTTGAACACCTAGCTTTGAGGAACACAGTGGAGCGCACCACAGAGAAGCAGGCATCTCCGTTTCGGGGTAGAGAACATTTCCCAAAGCGCAAGACCTAAGGAACTGATCCTGTTGGTTGCCTACGGAAAGGCATTTGGGTGCCTGGGGGTCAGAGATGAGAGCTTTCACTGTGAAGCCATTCTTCACGTCTGAACTTGGCCCGCAGAAGGCACCCTGTGGATCCCACTGGAAGCCAGGAGAGCCGGAAGAAGGCGAGAGCAGCCGTCCAGGAGAAATGGGAGGCATACTGAAGAACAGAGTGATCAGACTTGGGGGGGCGGGGAGTGGGAGGAAGACAGGAATTGATATGTTGGTTTCTGAATTCTAGATTGAGCCAGTAGGTGATGCATCCTGAAACTGGGGGAAGGGGAAGGGGAAAGGTTGTGGGCATTGGCCGCTCTTGAACTTCTGTCCCGGGGGGAAGTTTGGAGTCGGACACTCACTGGAAGTGGGGGCGGGGGGAGGTTAGTCTTAAATATGTATTTCCTAGCATATCGATCAAGAGCCCGTGGGGGTGCAACAATGTGCTTGGAGTTTCGAGTCAACCTAGAGGTGCTTTGATGACCTGAGGACCCACTTTCAAAAGACCAGCCCTTGCAGCGCACAGTTGTGCGTGAACACACATGCAGTCACCAGGAGGTGGAAGAAGTCCACTTGACATCAGTATGGGTTTTCTTGCTGTTGTTGTTTTTGTTCATATTGGACAGCTTATGCTGCAGTAGCTTAAACACACACACACACACACACACACACACACACACTTTAGAATTAAAAACAAAAACTTCAGCAACTTATACAACAGATTTTTAAAAAATAAAGGGTGGTCCAAGAAGATAGCATAAGCAGGCACCACATAAAGTCCCTCTGTAACCATAAAGACTTGAAAAAAAATAGGTGAATAAGATACAGTTGACAACTTTGGAATTCTGAGTATCGGAGTCAGGCTGAAGAATCAGATCCAGGGCCAACTGGAAAGAGAAACGATACAAAAAGAGCAGACGTGGGTAAGTGTAGAGGTGCAACAATCCCACCCCTTGGAATATACCCTAAAGACATTAAGAGTCGTGACATGAATAAATATACACCCCTGGTCATCAGCATTATTCACACGAACAAAAAGATGGACACAGCCGAAGTGTTCATTGCTAGATGAATGCATAAGCAAACCCGTACATGCACACAATGAAACACTGCAGAGTACAGAATGAGGGTGAATCCCCCGAACCTCCCACCACGTAGAAGACTGTGGAGGTCCTTATGCAAGGCGACCTGTCCTGTGGAGTCTTCATCAGTTGGAATCCACCCAAGGCCAATGGGTCTAGGGCACTGAGCTTCCTTTCCAAACTTACTGCCATCAAGTCCGTTTGGACACAGAGCAGCCAGACAGAACAGAGTAGAATGGCCTTGTGGGTCTCTGAGGCAGTCAATCATGATGAGCAGAAAGCTTTAGCTTTCTCCCCACTGTTCTCAGAGGAAAGGTCGGTGAGTTCAAGTTGTTGACCTTGCCATTTGCCATTGGTGGTCCCATGCAGAGCCCAAGTGGATGTCAAGGCTCCTCCCTCTCCCTTGCTTAGACCAATGCTTCTCAGTTTACAAGGTGACCAGCTACCCAGCCACATCTATTGAGATTCAAATTTAGCATGGCTGGCTTCCATCAGGGTGGAAATGCAGGGGGAGGGGGGCGGGGGTGGGGGGGATGACTGCAGCTTCTGGTGGAAGAAAAGCGGCTAGTAAATTGATTTGGGTCAGGGATTTCTTTAAGGTGGATATATGATTTCATGGCTAAGAAAACCCCCTTGCATTGCAGGACATTTGCTATCTGTTTCTCTCCTTGACAAAGCTCATCTATGGAATGGTGCACGTGCACATGATCAGTTTTAGCCCATGAGACAGCAAGCTGCCAGACTTCAAGTACAGGAGGCAAGGGGAGAGGTCAAGAGCACAAGGCGTGGTGAGTCTCTCCCAAAGTGTCATCTCTCTAGTGTTTTAAGGTAATATGTTATAAGATGGTCATGATTTAAAAATTGAGCAAACAATGCGAAATTCAGATTGTGATGCAAAGAGAGAAATTAGTCGAAAGGGAATACCGTCGGAAATGCTAGCTCTTCCACCAAGTTGTGGGACTTACCACCCTCTGGTCCTGGCCCTGCGACACCCCCTAGGTTACCTGGGGTGGGCGGGAGTCAGTTGAAGGCTATTATCAGCAAAGCACCAGCACCACTCCCCTCAGTGGTTTATTCACCACCGAGCCCAGAGCAATGTCAAACCTAGAGTGAACCCAAACCCCAAACAAACCCACTGGCCTCGGTTGATTTTGGCTCATAACAACCCTCTAGCGCAGAACCGGGGAACATCCAGCTTGCAGGCCTGTGACATCATTCAGACCAGCTCCATCACACAGCTCACCAGAGACAAGCAGCTCCAGCCATCACGGTGGGGGGGGGGGGCGAGGGGTGAGTTAACGAAACATTTGACCACAATTTTAAGTTGATCATTTTGTATGGTTTTCAAGCAACAGCCAAATGGCCCTTGGCAGAATCAAACTCCCCACCCCTGCTAGTTAAGGTTTCTAAGGCTGTCAACCTTTCCTGGAACAGATAGTCTCCAATTCTCCTGCACATGGCACCGGGTGGGTTTGAGCTGCCAACCTTGTAGCTAGCACGCCAGTGCCCACCCCACAGCACCACCAGTAAAAAACCAAACACATCTATCAAACGCACTGCCATCAGGTTGATTCTGACTTACAGTGATCCTGGGGGACAGAGCAGAACTGTTGCTGCGGGTTTCTGAGGCTATAACTCTCCTGTAACAGAAAGTCTCCTCTCCCTCCTGCAGAGCTCCTGGGGGGCTTGAACCACCAACCTCCTGCTGAATGGCCCAATTTGTACTCCTCTATGCCCCTAGAGGTGCCTAGAAACACCAAAAATAATCAGTGTCACAGAATATATTTACTGTGAGTAGGTGCGACTCCAATTGGGCAGTGTCAACCTGGCCATGTTGGAAAGGCACTGAAAAAGGGGGACAGGGAAATTGGTTACGGTAAGGCCCCTGGCTGATTTAGATTTCCTTCAGACATCTCTTCTATAAGTCAGTTACATGTAAGTCAGGCCCCCCACCCTCTTCTCTTTTTAAAGTCTGCTTTCTGATTGCTTCTTAGTATCAGTATCCTTATACTTAAGATCTTTGTCTTTGGGGATTCTCATGAGGATAAGATCGGCAAATTAGAAGCCGTAACATTGTATAAGATACATAATACTCAGAGATAAGATGTACCAGAAACAAACAAGCAAAATACCCAGGCCCCAACTTGAAACTACAGCTGCTCTGCAGGAGAAAGGTGAGGCATTCTACTCGCTAGAGAGTCACAGTCTCGGAAATTCGGCTCCACCTGCCCTAGAAGGTTGCGGTGAGTCAGAATGGACTTGATAGCTGTAGGTGTCGTTTTGAGTTTACGATGTACATTAGGGGCTACGTGAGTATATGTGACTGTACTTCGGAGGCGATGGCCTTAGAATGTAGTTGTGACAGAGATGAAGTTAATTCCAGAAACTGAGTTGATTCTGCAGGCAGGCAACAGGAAGAAATGATGGGGTTTGCAACTTCCAAACTGCTTTTAAAAGCCAGTGGAAGTCCATCAAGTTAGGTACCCCAAACTATGTGACAAATAGCAGGTGGCAGTGGTGGCAGGAAACAATGAGCTACACCTCCGTTTCTCCAGGGGCCACCAGAACACTGCCAAAGCAGTGTTAGGTTTTGGGAGTGGTTTATCCCTCGGTTCTTGCTTCACACGCTGAAACAATTCACGCAGTAGAAGCCCTTCTGTACATCCAAGTGACTTTTATGAGGAAAAGGCAAGTTTCAGGTATTCACAGGAAATCGCAGGGGCAGAGAGTAGGAAATCCCAAGAGTGCACCTGTTAGGTCGGCTAGCATAGAGCTGTCCATTAACGCATGCCCAGAGAGCCTAGTCACCGGAAACACTGCACATGCTCAGAGGTTTAGGTTTCCTGCTGGTAGGCATGGTGGGCGCTAAACCTGGATTGGCCCACCTAGGCCAGGCCAGGTGAATTCAATTCAGCCAATGGGGTTGATCAGGGGTCGTCCACCATGCAGGAGAAGGGAGGAGAGAGAGAGAGAGAGAGAGAGAGAGAGAGAGAGAGAGAGAGAGAGAGAGAGAGAGAGAGAACTTTACGTGACTCTGAATGGTCGGGAGGAGTCCTACAGGTGCTGTATAAACATGAAACGTCTTCTAACTCTCATTAAACTCACTTGCATCACGAACCAGGCTTCGGCGTGAATTCTTTCTCGCGCGGAGCCAAGGACCAAGGTACAACTCTATCTCCAGAGAGATGAGGCTTGAAAGGGAGCACGGGCCCTAAGACCAGGGTGGCTTGTGGTAACCCCCACCCTTCAAGAGCACACCTGAACCAGAGAGGAGGCTCAAGAGCACACCTGAGCCAGAGAGGAGGCTCAAGAGCACACCTGAGCCAGAGAGGAGTCAAAGAGGCTTGGCCTTCCTATGGCAAGCTCTTATCAGCTCCGGCTGGGGAGGCATGGTTGAAGGTACTGGCTGACCTCATTGACCAAGTTTAAGTGCACCTAGGCAATATCATGTGACTGGGCCTAGTCTGTGCACCCAGGTGGACCTCCCACCTGGGCCTAGCAGACTTGTGTCAGAGCATGCTCAGTTTGGATCTTTCCATAGGTGTCTAATGGGTGCCCGATTTCTCTGCAGCCCCTTTGTGGTGGCCCATGGGCATTTGGGGAGATGACCCCCCTTGTCCCTATTCTGGCCAGCTAACTACATCAAGCTCTATTGTTTATCTAAATGGGGATGCTTTGTGCCTGGCTACTTTACTTAACAACCCTGCTTGCTGGCTTCTCAAGTTAGAGCATCCCTACTGATTAGGTTTAAAAGAATTTTTTTTTACTGCCAGGGAGGGGGGCTGTTACATTTAGATTTCTAACAATTAAATCTTAAATTATGTTATTTTTCTAGTATTTTAATTAATAGCAGGCTAACCGTTTCAAACCCTCCCTGTAAAGAACACAGACAGGATACTAGTGACTATATATCTTCCAGTCAGACCCTAGGGTTCGGCTGCTTGAAATTAACTGCTTGAAGATCATTCTCTCAAAGGGCCTAAATGCCTACAGCAAAACAATCTCTGGAAGGCTACTCTTGGCTCTTGTTTAGCTTGAATGTACTGGTGGTATAGTGATTGTGCATTGGGTTAACTGCAAGATTGGCAGTTTGAAACTACCAGTCGCTCCAAGAAAGGAAGACTGGGCTTTCTACTCCCATAAATATTACGCAGTCTCAGAAACTTACACGGACAGTTCTGCCTTGTCCTGTAGGGTTGCTATGAGTTGGCATCAACTCTGTGGCAGTGTTTGTTTTGGGGAAATAGTTCCTGTGTTAGACAGGGTTCTCCAGAGAGATAAAACCGGATTGCTGATAATTATATATATATATATATATATATATATATAGATATATAACACAAGAAATGAACAGTTAAATTATAAACAGATAGATATATAATACAAGAAATGAACAGTTAACTTATAAAGCAGCACAAATGGCTCAGTGTGACTCTCTCCCGTGAGAGAGTTGTGAGACACTGGCAGTCCTTCAAGTCTTGAGGGCCACCAGTTTGTCCTCTGTAGAGAGAGCTAGGCTATCCCAGCACAGGCAGCAAACAGCAAGGCAGGTCACCAACCGTCAGCCAGGTCACCAACTGTCAGTCCCCAGCTCAAGAGATGTAAATTTCAATCATGTGGTCTTAACGGGACCTCAACCTACAGCAACACAGTCCACAGCTAGGCGTCCCACAGGTAGTGTAGCCTGTAAATTGAGGCAGAGAACAAGTAAGGCAGTCGCACACTGATCCAATGATTAAAGAGCGAGACTCAAGAAAGGAGAGGCTCACTGAGCCATTCAATTAATCCCACTTGTGTTTATTGGCCAGGTTGGCACAATAAACTATCTCAGTTCCTAAAAGGCTTAAGGTTTAAAAAGACATCTCAGGGTCACCCCAATTCCATGAACCTTCAAATCTGGACTTCAGGAGCCTCAAAGCAATTTTGACAGTGCTTGAGAATTATAGATTAAATGAATAATCGAATATAGGACTCTGGAGCCCATAAGTACAAATGTTGCAGACAGCTTGGTTAGTTACGGCCTGCGACTCTGCCAGTGGAGCCACTTGGAGGACAAAGTGGCCAGAGGGCAGGGCGCTAATGAACAGAAACAAATGGCAGCGAGGCTTCTTTCTCCATGCTTGGCTGCAGAGGGGAGGGAGAACAGAGGAGTAACTTCTTGCTTTGTTTGAACAGGTAGAGGTTTATTGCTTATTTTATTTTAATGACTAGTAATTAGAACTAGTAGTGCAAGAAGACTTGAAGGTGTCCAAACGGGAATAGGTAATATAGTGTGTGGACAAAAGACAAGATTAAGTGTGTATGCCCAAACCAAACAAACAAGCCCATTGTCAAAAACGCTGGTTCCAACAGGGCAGCCCTTTGCTCCCCAGGCTCACGAGGTTGTCATTGTCAGGCAGACTGCCCCATTGTCCTCTTGTGGAGCAACGGGGGCTTTGAACTGCTCAACTGTGGGTTCTCAGCCAAGTGCTTTTTCCCTTATGCCGCCAGGGCATCTTCTTTCTTGGTCTACTCACAAGAAAACTAAATGCACTGCCATCTAATCCATTCCAACTCATAGCTACGTATAGGATAGAGTAGAACTGCCCTTGTGGGTTTTTCTGAGACTAAATCTTGATGGGAGCCCGAAGCCTCATCTTTCTCCCACAGAGCAGCTGGTGGTTTCAAACCGCGGATCTTGCCATTAGCAGCCCCACCAGAGCCCGCTATGCCCCCTGGACCCCCTTCGTGCATCCCTCAAACTCACCGCCAGTGAGCCAAGTCCAACTTCACAGTGACCGTGCAGGACAGGGGAGAACTGCGCTGGTAGGTTTCTGTGGCGGGATCTCTTTACGGGGATAGAAAGACTCTTCTTTCTCCCTCAGAGTGGAGAGTGGTTTCAAACTAGTAACCTTGTGGAATAAAATCCAATAGGAAGGCTAAATAGGAACCCTTCCAATTTATCCACAGCCCCCAAAATGCACCTGCTCCAATTTATCTGCAGATTCGACGTAAAGAGGGATTCGACGTCCAGTGAGTCTCGTTCATTACCTGGGGCCTGCTTCTGCAGAGGGAGGCAGCTGACCCCCACCTCAGAATCTCATGGCTGTTATGATTAGGTGCCAATCAGTCTGTTCCCACCCACAGGGACCCGAGGTTCCAAGAACTCAGAATCTTGGGTCTGAGAATCATGAACCTGAACAGGTTTGATTTGCCATTTGTGTAGCCCCATTAAGCTGGTTATGGGTAAGGAGGTAGGATGCTTAGTTTGGAGGACACGTTATATCTAGAGTTCACACTCTTGTTACTATGATAGCTTAATTTTCCTCCGTGCTTGTGACTGGGCTGTGTTGCATTAAGAAAACGAACAAAAGTGAATCTGGGAACTTTGATCTCCCTGTGTCTGGCGCCACCTAGTGCACAGCATGTCACAACCGGCTTGAGTCAAAGACCCACAACGATGAAGAGAATGAACATTCCTTGCGTGGTTTATTTCATTAGGCATCCGGTTAGGTGTGATGATAATACATTTAATTTCATTTCTATGTCTCCACAACCCCTTTATAAGGTGGAACCGCTTGTCTCCATTTTACACATAGTGGAACCAGAGAGGAGGAAATATTGTAAATTGTCTAAAATAACTCAAGCGGTAAGCTGCAGAGCCACACTGCCGAAGTCCAAGCTCCTAACTCCTGTGTCAAAGCATTCAGTCACACCTGCATAAGACAGGCACGGGGAGCAAGCCCGAGGAGAAACTTGGGGGCTGGAGGGACCGGAGAGACTTGGGGGTTGGAGGAGTCAGGGGAAGGAGTGGTCAGCAGTCATGCCAGGAGTGTGACTTGGGGGTTGGAGGAGGCAGGGGAAGAAGTGGTCAGCAATCATGCCAGGAGGGTGAGCATTACAGAATGCCAAGTTGTTAGAACAAAGTGTTCTTGCATTGAGGGAGGGCTTGAGCACAGGCCCAAAGTCCATCCACTTCCTCAATGTATTGCCAAATAAATATATTTACCTATGCCAAATACCTGTATTTTTAAAAATCATTTTATTGGGGGCTCATGCAACTCTTTTATCACAATCCATCCATCCATCCATTGTGTCAATCACATTTGCACATTTGTTGCCATGATCATTCTCAAAACATTTTCTTTCTACTTGAATCCTTGGTATCAGCTCCTCATTTTTCCCCTCCCTCCCTGCCCCTGCCAATATCTCTATGAATTAATTTATTTACATAAGTGCACACCTCTATCCATAGCTTTTTTTCCTAGATCTTTCCTGTTTCCTTTTACCTTCCTCTTTTCCCACCATCACACTCGCCCTTCTTCTGCCACTCAGTAATTCCTCTCAGCTAGATTGCTCTTGCTCCAACATCCCCATGATCCCTACATCCTTCTCCTTGCTGTTGATTTTAATTCCCTAGTTGTTCCCCTGCGGGAGGTGGGAGGAGACAACAGTTGGTGTAAGATATGAAATTACTAATAATTTATAATTTATCAATGGGCAACGAGGGTGGGAGGGGGAGGGGAGGGTAAAAAGATGAGTTGATACCAAGGGCTCAAATAGAATGCAAATGTTTAGACAATGATGAAGGCAACATATGTACAAATATGTTGATAAAATTGATGTATGGATTGTTATAAGAGCTGTAGAGCCCCTGATTAAATGATCTTAAAATAAAAACAAAACAACAACAAAACATTCAGTCACTTCTGGTAATGAAATCAACCAGTACAATGAGTATCATGGGTGGTGAGTGCATATACATGGTGTGGTTTAGTATCCCGGAGATGACTGAAGGAAACAAGTACTAGCAGGTCAATTAATAGGGCCTCTCGAGTCATAATTCCTTATGTGAAGACTTATCGTTCTGCACTCTTTGCTTGTGCCTGTGAACCCGTTTTGGAGGGAGCTCTCTGTTATAAGATTAAGGTGGGGCTAAGTCCAGGCCGTAATAGAGGGTGTGAACGAGGCAGACCCTTTGTTTCTTTGGGGGCATCATCAAGACTCCTTTACTAGAGGTTGTGACGTAAGACACCATCCTTTGTTTTCCTTGGGGGTATGACCAGCTAAAAGACAAGGCCAAGCCTCAATCCGAGCCATTCCTCGGGGGAGAAGAGCCGTCTTGGACAGAGAGACAAGGCCAGGGTTATGGGAGGAGCACCTTCGAGAGCTCTGTCTGAAATAGCAGAGGCCACCAAGACCAGTTGCTTCAGAGACAGTGGCACAGAGACTATGGGACAGGGTCAGACTAGGAGCCTGTGAGGCAGAGCAACAGGCTGGCTTCCTGGCCAGGAAGGCAAAGGCCAAGGGACGACTGGGCGGAGAGGCTAAAGACCAAGAGAGACTTGGCTGCTGGCTGAAGAAAGGCGCTGCTGTGCACCAGTGACTGTCCCCTCGCTGTTTGGTGATCCTGACGACTGGGCAGCCTCGTGACTCCCCTATTCAGCCTCCTTAATGGTGAATGTTGTCTGTGAGGTCTGTGTGGCCACTGAAAAGAATTATTCAGTAGTGGAGTGCAGTGGGAGGAGTGACTGGTGTCAAAATAAGGTAAAGGATGGAGGGTGAGGGCCTCTATGACCCCTGCCTTGTGGCAATAGGGCGGTCAGTTGTTGCTCGGACTCACAGCAATCCTCTGCAGAATGGAATTGAAACACTGCCGGAGGAGGTCCTATGTGGCCGGCCCGCCACGCTCTTTGCTGCGTGCTGCCTTTGATCTTCACCAACAGGTGCTCACGTGCTCCTGGCTTTTCACAAGCAAGCTTGCAGGTTGTTAAGGAGCCTTCCTCCACGCCTGATGCCGTATGCTTCTTGGATTATTTGCTCAGCATACTGGTGGAATAAGGACAGTGAAAAGATACAACACAAAATCATGAGGAATACCTTGTTCTGTTCAGATTACTGCCTCTTGGTCTAGGTACAGCTCTACGTGAGCTCAGAGAAGCATTCTAGAGCCCCAGTTCTTCACAACGTTATGCATAGGGTTTTTTTTTTTTTTTGCATGGTCACATGCGTTTGCATAGCTAACAAAACACAAGTAAACATTTTTCTGGTTATTCTCTATTTTCAGCCAAGATCCATCTGACATCAGTAATTCCACATCTGCTCCTGAATCCAGCTTGAGATCCTGGCGGCTCCCTGCTGCTATCAGTCTTTTTAACTATCTCCAGCAACATTTGCTTGCATGTTCCAATAATAATATAGTTTGATAACTTCTCCATTTTGTTGGAATGGGGACAGATATGGATCTCTTCCAGTCAGTTGACTAGTTAGCTTTCTTCCAAATATCTTGGCATAGACTAGAAAATGCATTCGGCACTGTATCAATTTCTGGAAAGACTTCAATTGGTCTTTTATGAGTTCCTGGACCCTTGATTTTGTTATTGCCTTCGTGTAGCTTGAAGTTCTTGCTTCAATACATTGTTTCTTGATCATATGCTATTGAAATGGTTGAATATTGATTTTTCGCTATGGTGACTGTTTATTCATTCCGCCTTCTTTTGATGCTTCCTACATCATTCAATATTTTCCCCCATGGAATCCTTCAACATGTCAACTCAAGACTTGACTTTTCACTTCTTTCAGCTTGAGCTATGCTGAGCTTGTTCTTTTCTTTTGGTTGGAATAGCAGGACTTTGTGTATTTCATTTAAATGTCCCCTTTCTTCCCAAGCTACCCTTGGAGATTTTCTGTTCAGTTCTTTCACTTCATTTTTTCCCACATTTTCTTCCCTTCAGTTTCTTTTTCTAATCATTTGATTGGGGCTCATACAACTCTTATCACAATCCATACATAAATCAATTGTGTAAAGCACACTTGTACCTTCGCTGCCTTCATCATTCTCAAAATTCGCCTTCTACTTGGGTTCCTGGAATCCTCTCATTTTCCTTTTTTCCCTCCCCGTCCCTCCTCGCTCCCCCCTCCCTCATGAACCCTTAATAATTTATAAATTATTATTTTATCTTATCTTACACTGCCCGGCATCTCCCTTCACCCACTTTCCTGTTGTCTGTCCCCCAGAGAGGAGGTTACATGTAGATTCCTGTGATCTGTTCCCCCTTTCTACCCACCTTCCCTCCCAGTATCGCCACTCTCACCGCTGGTCCTGAGGGGTTCATCTGTCCTAGATTCCCTGTGTTTCCAGTTCTCATCTGTACTGCTGTGCATCCTCTGGCCTAACCAGGTTTGCAAGGGGTCATGGGAGGAAGCGTTTTAGAACTAGAGGAAGGTTGTGAGTTTCATTATTGCTACACTGAACCCTGAGTGACTCATCTCTTCCCCACTACCCCTTTGCAAGGGATGTCCAGTTGTCTACAGATGAGCATTGGGTTCCCATCATGCACTCTCCTCATTCACAGTGCTACGATTTTTGCCCCCCTGCCTTTGGTGCTTCAAACCTGGTCCCCTCGGCCCTTCATGATCATACATGTTGGTGTGGTTTCCATGTGGGCTTTGTTGCTTCTGGGCTAGATGGCCACTTGTTTACTTTCAAGCCGTTAAGACCCCAGACACTATATCTCTCAATAGCCAGGCACCATCAGCCTTCTTCACCACACTTACTTATGCACACATTCGTCTTCAGCGTTTATGTGGGAAAGGTGATCACAGAATGATGGTTTTTGTTCTTTGGTGTCTGCTACTTGATCCCTTCAATGCCTCATGTTCACTTAGGCTTGTGTGCTTCTCTGTGGGCTTTGTTGCTTCCGCGCTAGATGGCCACTTGTTTGCTTTCAAGCCTTTAAGGCCCCTGACACTATATCTTTTGATAGCCGGGCACCATCAGCTTTCTTCACCACGTTTGCTTATGTACACGTCTGTCTTCAGAGATCATGTCGAGAAGGTGGGTATCATGAAATGACTGTTTCGCTGAGCAAGGTGCTCTTGTATTAAGGCAATGCATGTGAGGAGGCCCAATGTCCACCTGCTACCCTACTAGTAAACCTATAAATATATACACATAGGTCTATTTCCCCCATAATCATAAATATATTTACACATGTACATGTCTGTATTTAGGCTTCTATGTATGCTTTTTGCCTCCTACTCCTTTCCTCTATTTCCTTATGCTTTCCTCCTGTCCCACTACCATGTTCAGCCTTCATTCTGGTTTCAGTAATTCCTCTCAGTTACCTCGCCCTTGGTCACTCCCTACCAGTCCTCCCATCCCCTCCCTCCTCTGGTTTTGAACCACTCATTGTTCCCTTGTCCTTGGGTTGGCCAACACCTCCTCCCTTCCCCTACCTCTCACATGTCCCTCCAGGAGCGTTGGTCCCATTATTTTCTTCTCACATTGTTTGTCCAATCTATCTTATCTAGGTGGACCAAGATATATTAATAAGTGCATAAAATTGGGGATGGCTTTGACAGCACCAAAGTGACACATAAGAATATGGCAATGACAGCAGCAACACTGACAAGCTAACAAACAAAAATGCCACTGACATACAAAATTTAAAAGAAGAGAAAAAAAAAGAAGAAAAAAAGAAAGCCTGTTTGTAGTTCAAGGTCTGTTTGCTGACCTTTAGGAGTGTTTTCTGGACGAGTCTGATGGGGTGCCACATCCTGGCCCCAAAGTCCATCCTTTATTCATTAAAAATTTTTTTTATCCCCATTAGCTACTCTCCACTCAAAAGCACACTGCAGAGTTCTGATGTCCACTTTGGTCTATTCTTCCCTCTTGCCTCCCTTCCTCCCGTGCCCCACATTCGATCTGCCTGTCTTTTAAAATTACTTTATGTGAGTTCTACCCATCTTTTTCTCCCGCTCTATTTCCAGCAGGGTTTTGCGTGCCTTCCCCTCCAAGAGGAGCATCTTCCAGCACTTTGCCAGACACCGCCTCACTGCTTTCAATGAGGTTTTCAGTGTTTCCTCTCTCAGCCGTAGATAGTCTGCTCCTCCTTCTTAGACTGTTCTTAGTGCAAACAGTTCGCTGACACTCGTGAGCCTCCCGGTGCTTTGAATGTCTGCGCTTCAGTTCCTTGTTGCAGCCACTGTGTCGATCCATGCCACTGAGGGCTCCCTCTTTTTCACCGACTCCGCCATAATGTTGTTCTACAGGAGCAAGTCCCTCCTGATTACGGGCCCAAAGTACATGCGTCCTTCTCCCTTCTAAAGAGCATGTTGGTTGGGAATCTTTCAAGACAGATTTGTTCATTCTTTTGGCCATGCATGGTATAAGCAATATTCTTTGCCAACACTATAATTCAAAGACATTCATTCTTCTCCGGGCTCCCTTCTTCGTTGTCCGGCTTTCACAGGTCTGTCAGGCAATTGAAAATACCATAGTTTGGGTTAGAGGCGGCTTAGTATTCAATGTGCCATCTTTGCTTGTCAGGACTTGAAAGAGTCCTTTGCAGTAGCTGTGCCCGGTGTAATCAGTGTTTGATTTCTTGACTGCTGCTGCCATGGCATTGCTTGTAAATCCAAATGAAATACACTCCTCGACAACTTCCATCTTTTCTCCATTCATCATGATGGTGCTTGCTGTTGGTTGCTCCACTTGTGGGTTTTTTTTCCCTTTCCTTTGTGTTGAAATGTAATCCATGCTGAAGGCTGTAGTCTTTGATCTTCATGAAGAAGTGCTTCAAGTGGTCTTTCCCTGTAACAAACAGGGTGTGTCATAAGGTTGTTAACGAGTCTTTCTAGAATTGTGGTGCGGTGGATGTCCTGCTTCATACAGACCATCTTCCGGATTGTTTGTTCGACCTGTACAGGGAATAAGTCTGGTGAGGGGACCCAGCCTGACGCACCTCTCTCATTTTAACACCATTCAGCGCCCCTTATTCTGTTCAAATGACTACCTCGTGATCTCATGTGCAGGCTCCAAACGCGCATAAAAACGTGTTTTGAATTCCTCCCCTTTGCAGTGTAGCTATAATTTGTTGTGAGCCCCATATCTGAATGCCCTTTTCAGAGAGCACGTTTTTCTGGTATGCTCTGCTTTCGGTCAAGATCATCTTGCATTAGCAGTCATAGCCCTCGCTGCGTATGCTCTTCCGAATATGGCTTAGACTTCTGGCAGTTCATGTTTTTAAATTATCTTCTTTTAATTATTTTACTTTACAAAGATAGGGATTGAACATTGGGCTGCTAACTGCAAGGTCAGCAGTTTGAGGCTGTTTGTTTCTCAAAGATCTGCAGACTTGGAACCCAAAGTAGTAGCTTGGTTCTTCCCTTTGGGTCTTCTCCGAGTTGGAATCAACTTGCTGGCAGTAAGAAGGACCTTTAAAACCAATGACTATGTTGACTAACAGGTGAGAAAAACCACAACCGAATCCAAGCCCATTGCCTTCAAGTCAATTTAAACTCTTGTAGACTCTGGTAACAACCAACATTTAATGACGACAGCTTTCTGTACACCAAACATCTCCACATGCCTTAGATATATAATAGCATTTAATTCTTAACCACAATTCCAGAGTTGGACTATTATGTCATTATCGTTCTACAAAAGAAGGAAGCGAGCCCAAAAGAGATTAGGTAAGTTACCTAAATTCTCACAACTGGCAAAGGGCAGAGTTGGGATGGGAGCCCACAATCATCATCTAGCCAGTATATTCTACTACCTCACCCTAAATTTCTATTTATTGAATTTGTTATGTTGTTGTAGTTAGATACCATCAGGTCGATTCCGACGTACAGTGACTTTGAACAAAGCACTGCCCTGTCCTGCGCCGTCCTCGCGATTGCTCCTATCCTCGAGCCCATTGCTGCAGCCACTGTGTCAGTCTTTCTGAATGAGAGTCTTCCTCTTTTTCATGACCTCTCCACTTTACCAAGCCCGATGTCCATGGACTAGCTTCTTCTGACAACATGGCCGAAGTACAAGAGATGAAGTCTTGGAGTCCTTGCCCCCAAGGAAGCATTCTGGCTGTACTTTTTTCCAAGACCGATTTGTTTGTTCGTTTGGCAGTCCACGGAACTTTTGCTATTCTTCACAAGCACCATAATGCAGACGCATCAATTCTTCTTTGGTCTTCCTTATGCAGTGTCCGGTTTCACACGCATAAGAGGAAATTGCTGATACTATGCTGTTCCTAAATGAACATTTCTGACCTAGTTTCTATGTAGACCTCGGTGACCCAGGCTGTGTGCTACAGACTACTGGCACTTCAGACTTGGATCTTTCAAGGCACACAACATCCTTCGGAGCCTATACCAGAAGGACTCCAGTAAGTGAACTGGGCTTTACCTTAAGCCTACCTATAGAGCTTGGATTTAAGGCTGACCTTTCCTAGTGGGAGGAGAAGATGCTTGCTCTCCCAAGGCTATAGAACTGATGGTCTTTGAACTTTTGTCTCAGATCTCTTGCTTGATGGTGCCCAATGAATGGTGGCTCAGGACTTCCATATGCTATTTTAATTAATACCTCCCTCACTTTATTTTTCCCCTCACTTTATTATGACATGCATTTATCTGGTAGCTGTGGTTTCCAATATAATGGAAAAATTTTGCCCTATCACCAACCCCATTGCTTGTGTAAAGTGTTCAGTCATTTAAGCATTTAATGTCAGCAATTCATATAATGTGGTTCGTAGCTGGACTATACTTATATAATTTCCTTTTTCAACTGTTTTAAATTCTATATCATTGCCTGGTTAATGACACTACCAGTAGAATTAATTGTCTTATGATGCAGGGAGAGGATTGATTATGCTTTATAACATAAAATGAAAATGATGTCTCTAACTTGAACCAGAGATGTATATAAACCATAACTTCATGAATGGATTTGGGGCTTGCCCTTAATTCTAGCCCCAATCTAAGAACAATTGGTTCTTAGCACACGACCCTGCATTATGCTTGCCCTCATAAAAAGGTCACTGAAGATATGGGTGCTATAGCAAAGTGTGGTGAAGAAGCTAGGTGGTACCTGGCTATCAGAACAATAGCATCTGGGATCTTTAAGGTTTGTCTTAAACAAGTTGCCATTTAAATGAGGCGTCAACTAAGTTCACATGGAAGAAGCACACCAGCCTGTGTGATCCAAGGACTGTAAATAATATAATCCAAATCTGAAGGAGGGAATTGTATTAGAGCTTAAATTGTGAACCCTTGGTTTGCAGAAGGCTATGGATGACAGCAGAAGACCAAAATCCATTTGCAGGGTCCATACATAGATGAAGCCTCCTATGAATTGCCTCTGACCATAATTGAGGGATGTGAATAGCCTTATCAGACCAAGAGCATTGTAAATAGACTATGGTGTATTATATATCGTTAGGTTAAAAGTGTAACACCTTACCTGACCATAGACCAGGAATGTGAATCATCTTGTTATCATGCAGAATGCATTGGAAAGTGGACTATTTCCATTGTGATTAGGTTAAAATGTAACACTTTATTATTTGATTTCCCTTTTAACCCATTTTAAATGTTGTAGCTTTTAAATATTTTCTATTTCCTTTTTGATTGAGGTTTTCATCTGTTTTGCTTTGTTACTGCTGTTTGTTGTTGTTTTTCTGTATATAAAATCCAGGACAGGGAAATATACAGATACAGTAACATGCTCAATGGTTTCTTGGGGACATGACACGGGAAGTTGGGTAGGGAATGGAAGCTAATAATAAGTACAAGAAAGAAGAAAATGTTCAAAAATTGACTGTGGTAATGATTGTCCAACTCTTCTTGATATGAATGAACTATTGAATTGTATGATATGTGGATTATGTGCCAATAAAGGTTTTTTTATTTTTTAAACAAAAGAAAGGAAATACCATGGCTTGGGTCAGGCACACCTTAGTCCTCAAAGTAAAATGCTTTTCAACACTTTAAAGAGGTCTGGCGCAGCAGATTTATCTAATGCAATGCATCGTTTGATCTCGACTGCTGGTTCTATGAGCAGTGATTGTGGATCTAAGCAAGACTATCTTTTGTCCATTTATCATTGTTATATATTGGTTCAGTTGTGTGGGTTTTGGCTTTCTTTACACTGAATTGTAATCCACACTGAAGGCAGTCATATTTGATCTTCATTAGTAAGTACTTCAAGTCTTCCTCAGTTTCAGTAAGCAAGACTGTGTCATTTGAGTATTGCCAGTTTTAATAAGCTTTCCTCTAAATCCTGATGGCATATTCTTCTTCGTATAACCCATCTTCTCTGATAATTTGCTCAGCATATATAATAAAAATAGAAAAAAGAGGACACAACCCTGCCACATATCTTTCCTAATTTTAAGCCATGCAGTATGCCCTTCTCAAAATTACCCACTGTTTATTATGGCCCACACAGTTGAATGCCTTTGCATAATCGATAAAACACAAGTGAACATCTTTCTGCAAGATCCAACTGATATCAGCAATGATATCCCTTGTTCCATATCCTCTTAATCCAGCCTGAACCTCTGGCAGCTCCGTCAATGTACTGTTGCAACTGTTGTTGGGCAATTTTCAGCAAAAATTTACTTGCATGTAAAAATAACGGTGTTCTTCTACAATTCAAGCATTCTGTTGGGTCACCTTTCTTTGGACTGGGTACAGATATGGAGCTCTTTCAGTGGGCCAAGAGCTGTCTTCCGAATTTCCTGGCATGTTGAAACTTTTCAATTTGTTTTTGGCTGTGCTTTAATGCAGCTTGGACTTCAACCTTCAGCATCATTGGTTCTTCATCAAATGAAGGAATGTTGACTACTTCTTTTTTGACTACTTCTTTTTTGACTACTTCTTTTTTGACTACTTCTTTTTTGGTACCGTGACTCTGCATATTCTTTTTTTTCCCCTCGGTGTATTCTTTCTATCTTCTTTTGATACTTTCTGCGTCATCCGATATTTTACCTATATAATCTTTCAGTATTGCAATTTGAGACTTGAGGTTTTATTTAGAGTCCTTTCTGCTTAAGCTATGCTGAGTGTGTGCTTCCTTTTTTGGTTTTCTGACTCTGGGGCCTTGCACATTTTATTATAACATTCGACATTTTCTCCTTGAGCTGCCCTTGGAAATCTCCAGCTCGTTGAGTACATCCTTCTCCCGTTTCCCTGAGCTACGCTATATGATCAGGAGCAAGTTTCAGAGTCGCTTCTGACATCCACTTTGGTCTTTCCTTTCTTTTTTGCCCTTTTAATGCCTTTTCTATTTCTTCATGAATGATGTTCCTGATGTCCCCCCACAGCTCATCACCTCTTCTGTCATTAATGTTCAATGCAAAGAAAATATTCTTGAGCTGTTCTGAAAATCCAGGTGGGATAAACTCCAGGTCATATTTTGGCGCTCATGGACTTGCTTTAATTTCCCACAGCTTTCATCTAAACTTACATTTGAGCAATTGATGGTCTGTTCCACAGCCAGCCCCTGGCCTGGTTTTAGTTGCTGACATTGGGGTTCTCCATGGTGTCTTCCCACAGATGTAGTCAATTTGATTCCTGGGTGTTCCATCTGGAGAAGTCCATGCATATACTTACCTTTTGTGTTGTTTAAAAAAAAAGCAGGTATTTGCTACTTACACATCATCTTGCAAAATTCTATCATGTGATATCCAGCTTTGTTTCCATCACGACCATATTTTACAATTACCATTCCTTCTTCCCCATCCCCCCACTTTTGCATTCCAATCACCAAGTGTTACGTAATTTCTCTCAATCAGATCTTCTTTAACAGTCCATTCATACTTGCTGCCTGGCATACTGAACATCAAAGATGCCTCCAGCTTCTTGCCCAATTGTTCTAGAGAGTTAGCAGTATTCATTTTTTCCTTGAAAATTTGCTCATTGTTTTTGAATATATCTTGCTGTGCTATGTTATGAATTAAACAAATTGGGTTTGTACTACTGTACTTAAAAACTTTTTTTAACTTAAAAACTTTTAAACAGTTTTACTGACATATAATTAAAATACCAAACAATTGAATGATTTAAACATATTAAATAATCACTACAATCAGCAATCAACTTTACGACAGTTTCTTTATTCATATATTCATTATTATTGGTACCCCATTTCCCCTATATACTCTATTTCCTTCCTTAAGGTTCTCTACAATCTAACCTTGAAATGTTTAGTGCTCTCTTAGGCTGCATTCTGTAAAGAAACAAACCCCATGATGAGAGCGAGAGGGGCAAGAGTGATATTTATCTGAAGGAAATAGTCCACACAGTTCCAGCAAGCCTAAGTCTGGGCCATGCACTAGGCTTCTCTCGGTGCACATAGTTTCAAGGACTGATGAATTCAAGATCAGCAGGTCAGACGGCTACTCGCTCAAGTACCCCAAAGGCTGACACATTTCAAGAACCAGAGGTCAGATGATGACAAGCCAGATGCAGGATCCAGAACAAAGAAGAGAGCTTTGGAAGATATCTGTTATACTTGACACCGGCCACCACCCCAAGGAAACTCCTCTTCAAGTGGATTGGCTGATTATATCATGGCAGATGATTTCTTTATTTTATATAACTGCCAAATTGCATCATTATATTACTACCAAACTACTGAGAATCATAGCCCAGTTAAGTTGAGACATAACCTCAGCCAACACTTCAAACATGGATCAAGTACAAATCAAGCTGCTCACTGTGCTTTATATAAGCCACAACAATTCCCATGTTTATGTATTAGTCTGGTGGGCATGGTGCTGTGAATGAATGTTATTAAAAGTTTTATTCTTTTGAACTCCCATTATTTGTGGAAATAGTGTCCAATCATTTAAGTATTTAATCTGTACAAGTCAACAACTCATTTATTTTGGTCTGAAAAGTCAGACTATACCTGTATGATTTCCTTTTCTCAACAGTGTTTTAAACTCTATACCATTGACTAAATTAATGACACTGTCAATAGAAGTACCTTATGTTCCAGGGGGAGGATTTATCATGTTCTGTAGCACAAAATGATAATGATGTCTCTATAGCGAACCATAGATATATGCCATAGATACATGAGAGGTTTTGGGGCTCATCCTCAATTCTAGTTGTATTCTGAGAATAATTACTTATGACATGGTCCTGTTGGACACTCACTCTCATGAAAAGGTCACTGAAGTTATGAGTACTATAACACAGTGTGGTGAAGAAACGAGATGGCGCCTGGCCTTGAGGAACAATAGCATCTGGGATCTTAAAGGTTGTCTTCAAACAAGTAGCCATCTAAGTGTGGTGTCAACTAAGTCCACATGGAAGAAGCACGGCAACCTGTGTGATCCACAGATTGTAAATAATAAAATCCAAACAGAAGGCGGGAACAGTACCAGAGCTTAAATTGTGAATTTGCAGAAGGCAATGGATGAGAGTGGATGCCCCAAATCCATCTGTTAGTCCAGGTTGGCTAGAGCTACAAATTCAGAGACACTAGTGTGTGTGTAAGAGAGAGTTTTATTTCCAAGAGTAATTGTATATTAAAAAAACATTCTAGCCCTGACCAGATCAAGTCCATAAATCCAATATTAGTCTATGTGTCCGATACTCGTTTATACATTCCTCTTCAGACTCAAACAAATGCAATGATGCCAAATGCAGGAAGATCACAGGCCTGTGGGTGGACAATATTGTGGCTCCAGTGGTGGTGAAAGCATTTCCAAGGCTCTGGCTGCCAGCAGTGTGGTTCCATGTGGTTTGTCATCAGGAATGTGAAGCAGAGAGAGTTCTCAGCATCTTCATGCGAAGGTCATGCCCACAAGGAAGGGTCAGGCTGGGAGCTGATCAAACTCTGTCCAAAAGTTCTGATTGACCTAGTTGGCACAATAAACCCAACTATCACAGAGTCCTCAGTTGGATTAAGCCTTGGGTGAATGACCCTAGTCTGACCCCAGTCCAGGAATGTGAATAGTCTTGATATCAGAGTATTATAAAGTCGATTATGGCAGATAGAGTTATATTAAAATGTAACACCTTATCATTTGATCCCCCTTTTGACCTATTTTAAAGTTGTTCAGTTTTTAATATTTTCTTTTTAAAAATCATTTTACTGGGGCTCATACAATTCTTATCACAATCCACACATACATCAATTGTGCAAAGCACACTTAAATATTCATAGCCCTCACCATTCTCAATATTTTCTTTCTTTTAAATTGAGGCTTTCTTGTTTTGTCATTGTTGTTGGGTTTTTATTTGCTTCCTGTTTCTATTTCCTATGGCTTTCTGCATATGAAATTCAGGATATGTAAATCTATAGAAACAATAGCTAGATTTATAAGTATCTAAGGATATGGGAGGCAAGCCTGGTGGGAAATGAGAAGCTAACAAGTAAGAGTGGAAAATGTCCTGGAATTGACTGTGGTGATGACTGCACAAGTCTTAATATGCTTGAATGATTAAATTGTATGATGTGTGAACTATAGGCCAATAAAACTAAGTTGAAAATAATTCTTGTGTTTATGCCCTTGCTTGTCCCCATTTTACATAACTATTTCATTGCTCTCTACTTCTCCAAATTCTATTCATTCATCCAGGCTCAGCTCAAATCTTTTTGTATGAGTAAAGCCTGCCTACCTTCCTTCCCTTCCAATGATGGTTTCTGACTGTAGTAGGGACTGCAATCCTTCGAAAGACTTTGACCAGAATTCTATGTAATTTTTTGTGTCAAGTGCTAGTCTGTGTAATCCTTGAGAAAGGTGCCGTTATTTATACAGCCCTTGCCTTGTAAAGTCCCAAACCACAGCCAAGGAGCTGAATTGGTCTCACAGCCAGCCGCCAAGACAGGGTGGCCTGTCCCACAGGATGCAGTCTGTACGGCAGCAGGCTATTCCATCGCTCCCCACAAGGTGGCGAGCAGCTTTGGAACGACCAGCTTTTCACCTAGCAGCCAAGTGCTTAGCCGCGGTGCTACCAGTTTTGTATTGTTTTTTTAAAGCACTCTCCCTGCAGCCGTATAATACAGCTTAAAAGACCAGTCAGACGGAGGCTCTTCTCCTGAACTAGTATTGAGGGCAGGCCCTGGGGAGTGCAAATGGTTGATGCACTCAGTTGCAAACTGAAAAGCTGTAGGTTCAATTCCATCTAGAGATGCCTCCGAAGAAAACTCTGGTGATCTACTTCTGAAAAATCAGCCGTTGGATACCTGTAGTTTTCTACTCGACATGGATTGCCATGATTGGGAATTGACTTGTTGACAGACAGCTAACTGGTTAGTACTGAGGTAGACCTGATGGCTCAGTAATGTAGTGCTTCGCTGCTGACCCAAAGGTGGGCTGTCAGAACTACGGACTCCATGGAGCGGGATGAGCTTTGTCAATAAAGAGCCACAGCCTACTCTGACCGGTTAGTTCACCAAGAGCTACATTAACCTGATGGCAGTGAGTCTGATTTGCTTTAGAGTTCGTAGTGAGGAGTCTGAAATAAGCTCTTAGAAAAATATGCTCTCTGATCATAATTCCGGCGGATCATAGCTTGCTGTATGCAGACGAAAGGCCAAAGGGACATTAGCTTTGAAAACACTCGCTTATCCAGAGGCCAGTGTGATGAAAATGCGTACCTTCAGTGCTTCAGATTGCCTGTTACTATGGCTTCCATGGTATAAACCTCAGACCAGTATTCTGCTATTTCAATACCTATTACATCGGCTTTCAGTGAAGAAACTGACTGATGAGAGCACCCTGGTAATAAAAAAATGAATACTAGAGGGCAGTAATAAAATATAATCTTTGTACAGTTTTACTTAGTTCAGACAGAGATGAAACTAATCTGTCACACTGCTACTTTAGAAAAATCAAGGCAACTACAGGGAAGAAGAAAATGGATACAGAGATATTGATGCAATGCCTGAAAGTCACAGATGCCAATAATAAATAAAATAATGCAATACATGTTTAACATTTTAGCTGCAGGAAATCTAAAATAGTGACTCTTCCCCCAGGAAATTAATTTTCATAACTCCACCTGCCATAAAATGCTGTAGAAACTTTTTTTTATTAAACATTTTATTAGGGGCTCATACAACTCTTATCACAATCCATACATATACATACATCAATTGTATAAAGCACATCTGCACATTCCCTGCCCCAATCATTCTCAAAGCATTTGCTCTCCACTCAAGCCCTTTGCATCAGGTCCTCTTTTTTTTTCCCCCCTCCCTCCCCGCTCTCCCTTCCCTCAGCTGTAGAAACTTTTGACTCACTGATTGAAATGTCTAAGATAGTTTGAAACTATAGCTTAAGTTTTTAAATATTAATATCAGCTGACATGGATACCAACATTCTATGCCCAATCATGGCTTGTTGAACTTGGGTTTACATTGATCTGAAAGTTAGCTAATAAGCTAATGACACGAAATCAGAAGGCACAAACCACTTCCTAATCGAAAATGACTCTCCTTTTACACTTCCAATTGCGACAAGGGTTGGGCCATGTCAGCAGTCAGCAGAACTGACTGGAGAAATGGGATACAAAGGATAGAAGAGATTTTAAGCCTCCCTCACTCCACTCAACAAAAGCAGTCCCAGGAACGGGCAAGCACCTTGAAAGCCATTTGATAATCCAGTACTTTTATTGTAACAAAAGCAGGGGTAATTTTGAGTCACAAATATTCTTAGTTGTGAATGTACCGAAGAAATATTTTATGAAACTGCAGATACAGTGGGAAAGACTTTTTAAAAGATCCTAGCAAAACCATCCCCAAATAAAACGGTAGGCTCATCCAAGTATTATTCAAAGCCATCATTGCATAACCATGCAGCTACAACACACTGCTGCCCACACTTTCGTCGGAGTTCAGTTCACAGGAAACACTGCTCGAAGAGGTCATATAAAATACATCTGTTCTTGATCATGGGGCGCCGGCACTGAAAGCGTGAACAACACAAGGTAACGATGTCGTCACCAAGGGACGACAAGAATAGAACTCAAATCCCCTGATTCCCGAGCTTGTGGTTTTCACTAATTGTGTTCCTTTCTACTCATCCGAGTGCATCAAGTGTAAAGCGCCGGCGAAAGGAGTGGACACAAATGAGCCAAGTCCGAGGGGCGACGACTGCGCCGGGGGTCCCAGGCACCGCCACCTTTGGGCACTTTCCTTTTGTTTGGGCTGAGGAAGATGAAAGCAGCCGCAACCACAAACCCTTGGGACCAAGAACTGGAACTAGGTATCGCCTATTGTGGTAACTCTCGCTCGGTCATGGTCATTGCAGGCCTTTTCTTTTGCACCTTTCCCTTCCCGCCAAACCCTGCCTTTCACCTCGCCCCGGTGCACATTATTGCTCGCCCCTGGGACCAAGGGGTGGCTGCGCGGCGTTCGCCCCGCCGGCCGAGAGACATTCCTAGGAGCCCTAGCGCCACGGGCGTCTTCTCGAGCAAGCGAGCGGTAGTCAAGCATGATGTAGATGTGTTTCCACAGTGAGAAACTTAAAGCGGTGGGAACCTGGGCATGCACCAAGGCTGCTCTAGCGTGGGTCTCCGTGGCGCGTTGCGACAAAGCAACATGTAGACAATGAGAAAGTCTTTTCCTCTGGCTCGGGAATCCCCGGGCGACCTCCTCCCGAGCGCCGACGTTGACACTTGCCCCTGCGCCCGAGGAGCCCGAGCTCGCAGACCCTGGGGGCTTCTAAACCGTTACTCCACCCGCCGGGGTGGGGCCAGCCCAACGGCTAAGCCTGCGCAGTAGGCCGGGCCGGTTCCGGGGTCCTGAGCACTACAAGTCCCACAAGGCAACGCTCCGCAGGGGCGTCAGACGCCCCCCGCCCCCAAGCCCGGAGATCGGGGTTGCGGCTACCACCGCACCCGCCTTCCCTGTGGCCTTAACACCGTTACAGGCGACTTTCTCTTGAAACACATAAGCACACTATTGCTGTGTCCCCCGCGGACTCGCTCTTCCTCCTGTTGCTCAAACTGCTCGAATTCCCCCTCGGAGCGGGGATAGCAAGGAGAGAGAAAAGAGCCGCGCTCCTCGGAGGACAGCGCTCGGCGCCTCGGTCGCACTTCCGCCTTCCGGCTCCGGAAGGTAGTGCGCACGCGCCCCCGGCGACTCCGGCGCGGTCGGCTTCCGCTCCCACTGTGCTCTGCGAGCCGAATCATGGATCACACTGGTAAGGAGGCGGAGGCAGTGGGGGTCCCGGTCCCATGCCCCCTTGGCCGGCCTGGGACCGGTCGCCCAGCGGGCGTAGGGGGGGCTACGCTCGCCCCAAAGCATTTGGTTGTGGCGGTGAGAAAGAAATCTCCCCGACCTCTCTCCGGACCCGGCTAGGGCCTGCCGCTTCCCGGCCTACCCTCCGGTGCGGTAGCTCCAGCCTCAGTGCCGGCACAGCCGGGGGCCCCTCTGGTTCCAGTCGGCGCCCAGCCGGGACGGCGGGCACGCGCGCGGGCTTTCCCACTCTTCCAGTCCGGCCTCTGTCCTGCGTGGTGCGGACTGGCGGCTCGATTTCCGTGTCCACGCGGGGAATCCTCGCTGCGCTCTCCGCTCCGGCTGGAAGTGGATGCGCGAGAGTGGGTCGGAGATGTCCTGCTGTCTCCCTTGGCTCTGGGCGGGAGTCGCGGTGGCCACTTTGTGTCGTTATTGCCTCTGTTTCTTTGAGCGAGAGTTGGAGAGAGGAGTCGGATAATAGCGTGTGGAATCATACACGGAGCAGCTTCTCTAAGCCCAAAGCATGTCCCGCGCTTTGACTGAGGTCCTCATTGGTCGTTTGGGCACATTACTAAGGAGAGCGCAAAAAGCAAGGCATTCGCATGCTTTCCCCAAGTAAGACTGGCTCCACCCCTTTGTTGTCTGTATGTGTTTGCTTTGGCGTCTGCTTTTCGTGGTTTGTAGATATTAAAGTGTGCTGTAGGTTAGAAGGTGGTCCATACAGTTATGTTAATCGTGTCACAGGGAAAACGACTTTTCCTGTCTAGAAAGTAATTGGGATGTATGCCCGCAATAACCAAGTATTGTAACACACACTGGAGTTTCTATTTTTTAGCCCTCGTGTTGGGCTGGCAAACAAGACAGTAGCAGTTCTCGTGGAGGTTACTGGAAGTTCTAGTGGAGAAGTTAGTGAAGCGTTGAAAAACCACTTAAAATGGTTACAAATTGTGTGTTGATGAAAGTGAAAGGGTGATGTGTCAGTAATGGTAAAGAGTGGTCAGGGAAAGTCTTTCTGGAAAGCTCAAATCTGATAGATGAGAAGAATTCTTTCAAGGATTCTGAGGTAAGGAAAACAGAGAAGGCCAGTTGACTACAGCCTAATTGGCTAGCAGGTTAAGAGCCATAGGATGAAATTGAACAGGAAGGCGAGAGTCAGGTCATGCAGGGCCTTGAAGACCTCAGTAAATATTTGACTTATTTTCAGTTGCAACATGCAGCCATTTAAGGAGCCCTGGTGGCTTAAGCAGTGGTTGGGCTGCTGATCACAACATCACCAGTTCAAATGCACCAGCTGTTTAGTGAGAGAAAGATGAGGCTGCCCATGTCTGTAGAGACTCAGTCTCTGAAATCCTAAGGAGCAGTTCTGTTCTGTCTTAAAGAGTCCCTACGAGTTAGAAGTGCGTGTAGCTAGTAAACGTTATGGAGGTGACACTCAGTGATAGATGCTGATGGTGTAGAGGTGTGTGAAAAGAAAGAAGAAATGTCTGGGTTTCTGGTTAAAGTGGTGGGTAGATAATAGTGTCTACTATTAAATTGAAGAAAAACATTTTTAGGAGGAGAAATTTGGTCACAAGCATTTGTTTTCAGACTACTTAGATGGGTTGTAGAGTGAGACATACAAGGTTACATTTCTATGTATCTAGTGGTGCTGAAACAGACATGCCACAAATGGGTGGCTTAATCAAAAGATTTATTCTCTCACAATTTAAGAGGCTAGGAGTCCAAATTCAGGGCACCAGTTGTAGGGAAAGTTCCTTGTCTCCTTTCTGCATCTTTAGATCTGGTTTCCATTGGATATCTACTTGTGTCCAGGCATCAATTTTCCCCCATGCATTCAGCTTCTTGCTCTTCTTTCCTCATTGTCAGCGCCCACCCCCCTTCTTTTCTATTGCCTTTTCCTTTTCGCAAGATAAAAGATGATGCAGGCCTCACCCCAGGGAAACTCTCCTCACGTGGCATCAGGATTGTGACCTGATCACATCATCACATAACTGCTAGGCCACTGAGAAGCATGGCCCAATAAAGTGGGTATATTTGGGGGGCACCATTCAATCAATGGCTTAAGGGGAGATGAGCTATCAAACAGATAATTTGAGATACTCTGTTGGTGATGAGGCAAGATAAATGAGAGGCTTCAAAGTTTTGTGGAAAATGGAATTGAAATGTAATGGAATTTTTCCACGAACTTTTTGAAGCACCTTTGTATTTGAAAATCAGCACCTTAACAGTAATGTTTTTAGGCATGGCGATGTGTGTTTTACTTGAGAGCAAGTACAGGAAAGGTTCTAGAACCAGGCTCTAAGGAACACCAATGTTTGTGCAGTTCTGTACAAACAGAACTTGGGGATCTTGTTGTTAAGAGTAACAAACCTCCTTGTTCTGAGCTTTATATGTTTAGATAGTAGATTCAAAAGGAAACTGTACTTTATGGTGAAATTTTGCATATAACATATGGCTATGTCCAGATTCTCAGTAAAGCAAAAGGCTCCCAGAGCAATACCGGAGAGTGGATTTTGCCTTGGACTGCGGATCGTGAGGTTTGAAACCCCAGCCACTCTGTGGAAGCAGGATGAGGCTTTCTACTGCCCAGAAAAATCTACTTAGGAGCAGTCCTACTGTGTCCTTTAGTTATGAGTTGGAATTAACTAGAAGGCAGTGAGTTTGGTTTGGGGAGTCTGCGGCAAGCTAAGGCGTTAGGGACTGCAGGTTCTCGACCCGAGTGCTCGCTATGCCAGCAGCAGCAGAACAGGGCGTGTGAGAAGGACCTGCAGCAGTGGAGTGGAGGCGTTCTCAGCGCTCGCAAACACCAGGCGTCCTGTGGCTAGCTGAAGGGCAGCACTGGGCTGTTAATTGTTTTCAACCTTCTTTTAAAAGCTGTATTAGGAAGTCACATGGCTTTTGAGCAGGAAAGTTATTTTGCCATTTCTACATTTTGCTTATTACATCGCTTCTAAATACTGTTACAGCCATAAGCAATAAGAAGAAATATATTGGTCAACTTGTTAGGCTGGTAATGAATTGTTGTTACAAGTGAGTCAAGTTGGTTGGGATTATCCTAACAAAGATGTTTTAGCTATCCACATACAATCTCTTTTTCATTATTTTTTTTGGATCAGTTCATGTAAAATAGTAGAAAGTAGGTGTCAAGACATTTTAAGTTAATCATGAAGGACCTGTTCTGAATTTTGTTCCATATATTGTTCAGAAATGAACGTGAATTTTACATGTGTCTAAAAATTATAATCTTGGAGTTCCTTAAGGAGCCCCGGTGGCACTGTTGGGTAAACATTGGACTACTAACTTCCAGGTTGACAGTTCAAACTGACCAGCTGCTCCACGAGAGAAAGACAAGGCTCTGCTCCCATAAAGAGTTACAGCCTCAGAAACCCAATGGAGTGTGGCTAGGAACTGGAATTTACTCGATGGCATTGGGTTTGCTTGTGTTTGTTGGGGTTCCATGGCACTAGTTTACTGCTTCCAAATGGAGGTGACAGATTTTAGGTCAGTCTGGTCCTGAGTTTTGAGCGGTTATTTCCCAAGGTGTAGATAGTAGCCTTGCTCGATAACTCACCATGCTGAGAACATTGCACTAATTAAAAATGATTTGCATTTTCTACTTTAGGATGTTTTCTTTTTTGTCCTTAGGTAGAGTTGAACCATTTCTGTTATAATTTTTTACATACCCGAATTAAATATTTTCTGGATTATAATATCGTCATATATTTGGAAACAGGTGGCTCTTTAGCTTTTAAATGGAGTAAATTCTATGAAATAGTGCTATTCACAGAGCATGAGTTAATAGTTTATTTCATGATACATAAGCAGGGAATTTTAGGAACTAGAAAACACCAGTTATCTAGAATAATTGAATGTAACGGAAATCTTGTATCCTCCTAAACTGTAACTTTTTATTAGAATGTTGACAAGAGTAACTTAGTTACATGTGTCTCTCTAGAATGTACAGCCCACTGTCTGCATATTTTTAATATTAAATGGTATCGTTTTTGCTACTATATGCTTTTTAGAAAAGCTATGTAACATGTAAGGGAGTAATTACCTTCCTGAAAACTAATGCCATTTAATTTCGCCGTTGTCACTCTTTTTGCACTTCTGCTTGTATTGTTTGTCCTGATGTACATTCAGTGTAGCATGTTTACTGATTGCTGACTTTATATTGCTTTATGAACAGACATAGAGATTGTTTTTAGGAGCCCATGAATCACTTTTGACTCATTCAACAGGATGAAACACTGTCTGTCTGGTGGCACAATCCTCACAGTGGTTACTGTGCTTCTGGCCATTGTCCATCTTGTTGAAGGTCCTCTTTATTCCCGGCCCTCCACTTTTCTGCGTGTGATGTCCTTTTCCAGGGATTGGTGCCTCCTGATAGTATAACATGTTCAAAGTACCGTATATACTCGAGTATAAGCCAACCCCAATATCAGCCGACGCACCTAATTTTACCACAAAAACTGCATTAAAAATGTGCTGGAAAAACAGCTTATACAAGAGTATTTACAGTATATTGCTTTCCTATTGATGGCAGAATAATCTTACAAAAGCAAAGCTAAAAGAAATGACAACTTCGTTGTTTGTTTTTTACATAGATAATGAGTTACAAGGCACTAACAGCTCTGGATCGTTGGGTGGTCTTGATGTGCGCAGACGAATTCCCATAAAGCTTATCTCCAAGCAAGCGGCGAACAAAGCCAAGACTGCACCCCGAGCTCCGAGGCCTGTCAACAGGATGCCTGCAAAGACGCCCACTGGTGATGGAGGTCAGTTACTTAACAGGGCTGCAGCCTTTGTGTTGAGTCAGATGCCTCCAAACGTTTCATGTGGTCTTACTGAGCCTCTGCTCATCTTTTTGTTGGGCTTCTCACTTTTGCATGTTGTACTATTCTCTCTGGAGGGATGGTTTTGGCTAAATTTCTTTTTTGTTGTTGAAAATAACATTGCTCATTAGTTTTTTAAAAGATCTAAACAGTTCTACAGAAAGACATAACATTAATTACTCTCCTCTCCATAGTTTATCCCCACAGCTAATTTTTTCTAAAGTTTTAAAATACAGAAATATTACTTTTTTATGTATAATTGCTCCCCCCCCCCCATGGAACATACATTTGAGATTTTGCTACATCCCCAAACCCACTGCTGTTGAGTTGATTCCATTTGTAGAGTTTGCAAAACTCTAAACTTTTCCAGGAATACACAGACTCCTCTTCCTCCCTGGGACTGCCCCATGCCTAACCACCAGCATCACCAGGCCTTCCTGACCCTGTCAGTCACTACTGACAAATGCATTTTATTTTACAAAAATAGCTTTACAGTATGTCATTCTGTAGATGCATTGTTCTACCAGCATTTGGAACTTGTATGTGACTCAGTAAATAAGACAGTCATCTCACTGACAAATGGTTAAATTCTGACATTTTTGTTGTTTCACTTTCAACTCATATTCACTAACCTATGAAAATATCAACCACCATCTGTAGTGGAAGTATACTTTAGAGATTTAGTTGTTAAAATTTACCAGCACATCATTGCTTTATTCTTTTATTTTACTATTTTCTTAGGCTGAACATTTTGCTTATTGATTTTCATTGTTGTCTGTTGTGTAAAATGAATTTATGCTTTTATATTTTATTTTTCTAAATGTTTTGTTGTGAATTGGGTGAAGGTTTACAGCGTAGTTCATCAGGTTTACATTCAACAAGTTAAACAGTTTGCTCCAGTGCATCCATTGCTGTGCCTTCATTGAATCACTTCCATTGTTTCCTCTTACCGATCCTCCTTTCCTAGCCCTCTGAACTTTGTCAGTGGGTAAGTGTTGCCCTTTGACTTTAAATTTGATTATTCTAACATGGGGGTGCATTCAGTTTCAGACTTGAAGTGTGACTGAGGGCCGTAGCCATGGGGTCTTCCACCAGTCTCTAGCTGACCAGTAAGCCAGGCCTCTGATGATTTTGAGTTCTGTTCCACCTTTTTCTCCAACTCTATCCAGGCCTTGCTTTTCATAGGTGATAGTGGTAGCCAGCCGCCAGCCAGAGTTCTTCTAGTCTCAGGGATGTAGTGACTGATGTGCACTTGTTCCATCAGTTACTGGATTAATGGTTTCTATATGTCTGACAATTTTCATTACTCTTCTTTACTTTGGACAAGAAGAGACCAATGGTTAACACCTTTCGATGACTGCTCCCTGGAGCTTTTAAGTTCCAGTCGCTACTCACCACAGATGGAAATAGAACATTGTCTTTGTGACGTATGTGATGCAGTTGACTTTGGTGTCTTCAGAGAGTATGGTTCTGAGCCCTGGGGTTTAGCAGTTCTTTGCCTCCAGGTCCTTGGTTAGGCTGGAGAAGCATTCCTAACTCTGCCTCCTGCTTGCTGCACTGCAGCAAAGGTAAATGTACACATGCACATTAATACACTTGCCAAGCCTATATACGATAGGGTACCCCCTCCCAAAAAAGGTGGGGGGGAAAGCTGGGCTGGGCAGAGATTTTGTATTACGCATTTTATGAACATAGAGCAACTTGCTCTGAATTAGTGCGCCCAGTGGTGTTTCCTCGGAAGGTTTTCTCTGGTGACTGAATTTTTTCATAAAAGCAGTTTCACCCAAACCTTGTTTTTTGTGATGGCCAATTTAAGAGAACAGCGTGCAGCTGTGAAATTTTGTGTTTTGCTAGGGGAAAATGCCACAGAAACTGTTGTGATGTTGAACACATCTTACAAGGACAGCACTATGGGAAAAACTCAAGTGTACAAGTGGTTTTCTTTTTTCTGAAAAGGTGAAATGTTGATTGATGACAAACCTCACTCTGGACTTCCGTCAACTTCCCAAGTGGACGAAAATGTCGACACAATCCAGGCACTTGTATTTGAAGACCGACAACAGCGATGACAGACCGTTGAAGAACTGGGGAGTTTCTCGGCTATCTTGGAGCTTGCTGAAAAATTTGTGCCTTGGGTTCTGACTGACAAGGGCAAAGAGGGTTGAGTGGAATCATGCTGTGCTCTGAAAGAACAGCTCCAAAGTGACCCAGAGGTCATTACTGGTGCCGAAACATGGTGCTATTCCTATGACCCCACAAGCAAACATCAACCAAGCCAGGGGAAGACACTCATCACCTCGCCTAAAAACTCCTCAAGTGCAATCAGAGATCAAGACGCTGCTCATTTGCTTTTTGGAGATGAGGGGGACAGTGCATTTGGAGTTCATTCCACCACGTCAGACTGTTGATCAATCTTTCTATTTAGAGGTTCTGAAAAGATTGTGTAACAGTGTGCAACATAGAAGGCCTGATTCATGGCAGACGGGGGCACTGGTTTTGCCACCACAACAATGCACCTGTTCATGCAGCCATCTCAGTGTGCCAGTTTTTGGGGGAAAAAACAAACACAGCATGCCTTTCTTACCCCATGCACCTTACTCACATGACCTCACTTTGTTTCTGTGAATGCAGAGGGACTTGAAAGGACAGCAATTTAATGATGTGGAAGAGGTGAGGAAAAAAAATGAGGGAGGTGCATTCAGCCATCCAAACAGATGAGTTTGAAAAATGTTTCCAAAAATGGAATCACAGATTTGATAAATGTATTAAGTGTAATAGAGAGTGCTTTGAAGGTCATAAGGTTGTTTTGTAAAAAAATTTCAATACATAACTTAGGGGCAGGGTGGGGGTGATTCCTTTTTTTAGGGGGTTCCCCCTCTTATGTTTGTGAGTAGATTTCCACTCTCCCTCTCCCACCTGTTCAGCCTTTGTCTCTCCAAGCAGTGAGTCCTAGGTCACTATTGTTGTAGGTTTTTTAGCATTTGGGGGGAGTCATTTGGGCTTCTAAGTATCCTTTACATATTTCTTAGCTTGTATACTCTGCAAAATTTGCATGTGAATTAGGGCATTTTAGAACTTGATGTGTAATTTTGCGTGTTAGAAGTAGCTCTTGTCAGATTGCTCTTTAAAAGTATTTGTTCATACTTCTTTTAAACATTTGATGGTTGCTGTTAAGGTTTTTATTACTGTGGTTGAGTTATCGTTTCAGAGTCTTGCTTGCTACTTTTTCTGACTCTCCCATTTCATACTCATTGCTCAGTTTTATTTTTGGTTATCCATTTTCCTCTGGGTTTATGAGCTGTTTGTAAATTAATAAACCCAGGCCTTTTTCATGTACTTTCTGGGTCCTTGAGTTGTACAAATGGTTCACGCCCTTAGCTAGTAACTGAACGGCTAGAGATTTGAACACATTCAGCGGTGCCTGGAAGAAAGGCCTTGGGAGCTACTTCACACAAGGCAGCCATTGCAAACCTGGGAGCACAGGTCTGCTCTGACACACCCGGCGTCCGGATTCTTCAGTGGTAGTTGACTTTACATATTCCCCTTTTGTTTTTTGAATTTTGTATATAACATTTTTTATGGAGATGCTTGAAGGTTCTGTGAGTTAGCTGGCCTTTTTTTCCCTTTGTGATTTCCGGATTTCATGACTTTGTGAAAGAGGCCTTCCCTGTTTTCCTATCTCATCCTGTAGCATGAGACTGATCACACTCTGGCTGTTTTTGTAACATTCTGTTAGAGCACACCTGCACTGACTCACTTCAGTGTCTCCTGTGGCTGCTCTCCCCTATTCAGTCAGATTGTATGATCAAATAACACACAGTTCCCCAAGAAAGGCCCCTGCATCAGATTCTTTACATGCTGCCGGACATTTTAATTAGCATGATGTGTTTAGAAAAATACCCCTAGGAGGATTGAGAAAATAAGGACACCGCGTCTGACCTCCTTTGGCCTATACCAAGGGGCAGAGAGAGTCCAGCTCCGCACCAGCCCAAGGCTGATTGTCACAAGGCAGAGGGTCAGACATGTCTCTACGGTTTGCTTCTCTGTTACTCTCTACCCTCCCATGGCATTCCTCTGTTGGGTTTGATAATCCACCTCAGTGGCCACCCAGAGCCCACAGACAGTAACAGGCTACCTCAAGCCAGGGGTACAAAACATAAGGATACAGTCTTTGGTCCTTGGAAACCCATCTCCTCAGCCGCAGCCAAGTCTGTGGTCCTCAACCTCTTCGTCCTGTGCTCCTGTGCCCATCTGTGTGCCAGGAAAGCTGCCTTCTTTGCCTCACTGCCTCATAGTCCTGTCGCTGCTCCTCTGTTCTGTCTCCCTGCTGTTGCCATCGCTACTTCAGACAGGGATCTTGCATACCTTCCACTGTGGCTCTTCTTTCTTGATGGTCCAGAGATTCACTCTTCCTGCTTCTGATGGGCCTGTCAGGCGAGCATATTAGGCTGCTAGCAGTTCAAACTCACCCAGCCACTTCTTGGGGTAAAGAGGAGACTGCCTACTCCCGTTAAGATTTACACTCAGAATCCTTATAAAGAGTTACTGTGAGTTGGAATGGATTTGATGGTATTTGGCTTTTTTTTGGAACGAGACTAAGAAGTGTATTGAGAGAACTTTTCTACAGCTATCCACTGGCCACAGAGACAGCCTTAAGCATGTTTTGCTTGGAAAATTTTGCACGTATGAAGTAGAACCCATGTAGCAATACCTTTTGACTTGCCCCTGTCATTTAATCATCTGGGTAAAGTTAAAACTCATATGCTTTGGGTAATCTGTTTACCAGCTCTTTGGCCAAGAGAGTCATGAGAAGCCTGGCACCTTGGAGGTATAGATTTGTCTCCGCAACTGTAGGTGATTGGGTTCTATCTGGAATCCTCATCACACGGCTTCTGGTTGTTTGTTTTGTATGAGGGAGGATTTCTAGAAACTTTTCAAAGTAGGCCAGGGAGATTGACCTCATTGGGTCATTGTCTTCTGTTCGGTGATATTAATGTGTATGTTGTGTGGTGGAAGACATACTGAGATCTGATATGACGCTAGGCTCTTGATGATAAAGCAGCGAGAAGTTTTATTTGAAAGAATCAACTAGGTATTGGTATGTTGTTTCTAAAATTGGGCTCATTTGGGGACTGAAGAAGACACCTTTAATTAGTCATAAAAACACAACCAAATATTCTTTGTTTCATTATTTTGTAATAAAATGACTGGCAGCATGAGACCACCTTTAAGAAGTTTATTTTTAATTCAACTGAGATTGATTTAGTGCCCACTGATACTATTCATTGGGAGTTCTGGTGGCATGGTAGTTATGTGTTGGGCTTCTAAGCGCAAGGTCAGCAGTTCAAAACCACCAGCCAGCACATAGGAAACTTTGGGTTTCACACTTTTCTGGTGATAAGCAAACAAAATACAAACCTCAGTTCTTTCAGAATTTTCCCTAAGAAGGCCATTTGTTTTGAGATAATTACAAATTCAGATGCAATACAGAAAACAAACCAAACTTACTGCCGTCGATTTGGTGCCAACTCCTTTTTTTTTTTTTAACAGTTTATTGGCACATAATTTACATAGCATACAATTCAATCTTTCAATCATACCAAGGACAATTTTACAATCATTACTCTATCAATTTTAAATACTACCCCGGGTAAAAATTGCCTTAAAATGACATGTGCAATCATAGTCAGTTCTAGTGCTCCCTGCCCCCTCCTGCCTTCATTTCCCACTCCTGAAATCCCCACTCCCGCCCTGTTACCCATCCAGTCCCCACCTGGCATGCCCTGTCAGCCCCCATCAGTTAGTAGCACCATGCATATACTCCTCCTAAAGGCCACAAACTGAGGAGCCCAAGAGAAACAATAAAAACCAAAATCAAAATAGGATGGTATGGAAGAAATAATAGTACATAGACCAAAAGGCATATAATGACTTAAAAAGAAGAGACCTTCGTCAACCTTCCCAAAGCCAGGGAAGGAATTTCTGTCATGGAACAAGTAAGAGATACTTGCACCCAGAACCAACTCAGGTCGGGTCTCTAGGGAGGTCATCTGGACAGGTCTTGAGTTTGATCCAGCGTCATCAGGATTATAGTGGTCTCTGCCTGACAACAAGGCTCTTCAAGGCTCTTGCCTGTGGTTAGTGGGGATCAGCCAGCAGCTCAGTCTGATGAGATCCTCTGCAGGTGAGTTTGGGGCTCGCACTGCCCTCCATAGCCTTCTACAAATTGGGTGTTCGTAATTTTAGCTCTGATACTTTTCCCTTCACCATATTCAGATTTTGTAATTGTCACCTTTGTATCCCACAAGCTGGTGTGCTTCTTCAGTGTAGACTTACTTATTTGACTCCTCACTTAGATGGCTACTTGTTTGAATACAAACAAGTCTTTAAGATCCCAGACACTATTCCGATTGATAGCCAGGCACCATCTGCTTTGGTGTAGCACTCTTTACCTTCATTCCGATTGATAGCCAGGCTCCATCTGCTTTGGTGTAGCACTCTTACCTTCATTGAGCATTGCGTGAAGGTGAGTATCGTGCAGGGCCATGTTATCGAAACGAACTGTTCTTGAACTGGGGCGAGAGTTAAGTAGGAGTCCAGGTCCCGTCTGCCTGTGCCTGAGTTTTGTACTACTCAGGTGTAGTTTGGCGGTAGTAATATGACAAATTCACAACCCTATAATATCATCAATAGCCATAAGCCAATCAGCAACCAGACAGAACACACACACACACACACAAAACAAAAGCCCACAAGGAAGCAAGCTATCATATTTTTTTAAATAGAAAAAATGGTGGCCATTTTCAAACTTCGCACAGCATCCCTGATGGGAAGCAGTAATGTCTTATATTAGGGGCATCCTGGTCAGTTGGTAAGAAGAACCCTTGTTTGGGAGTCTGCTCCCAGCTCTCCCACCAGTCCATGTGTTGAGTGATTGTCAGTCTCCATTCTGCAATGTTTTCAGTTCTGAAGAGATCTGAGTAGGTTGGGGCCCAGATACTTTTAATTGACGTTTTAAACTAGTCTTGAGTACTTGTTCTCAGAAGAGCTTTGAAAGGGAGTCAAGCAGGCTGTTCAGTGAACAGACCTGTGTCACCTCCGTAATGTAATTTGAGATTTGGGAAGTTAATGAGGAACACTTTCTTTTTCTCAGAAGGATTTGATTATAACGAAGAAGAACGGTATGACTGTAAAGGGGGAGAGCACTTTGGAAACCAGCGAAGATTTCCTGGTCACCTATTTTGGGACTTTCAGGTATAACTATAAACATTAAGACTTTTTAGAACAATTTGTAGAATGTCTAAAGAAGGTCTAGTATGAACGTTTGTTAGCGCTATGCGTTTCAACACACAAACTGTTTGTTTACTAATGCCCTCTCTCTACTCTTAAAAAGAATTTGAATAAGGTTTAAATGAAATCAGCAACCAGTAATGACTACTTTAAACCAACAGCCAGTGGCCGTATAGCTAATGGTGGGGGCTATTTATAGATAATACCAAGAAACCATATTGCTACTTGTTTTACCCACTTTTATAAAATACTAACCACTTTATGTAAACTGTAATTGCACTGAAAGGCAATGTTAACTCGTTTCCACAGATAAACATCTTAGGTGAAAAGGATGATACACCGGTTCATTTCTGTGACAAATGTGGATTGCCTATTAAAATCTATGGGCGAATGGTAAGTGTAACTACGAAACCTTGCTTTTGCTCCGAGGGCAGATCCTGAAGCCTTGGTAGATAGGTTCATCATTGTTGGCTCGTCACTGTTCTGTTGCTCTTATTGGGCGCCAGTGGGTTGATTCTAGCTCGTAGCAGCTCGCGAGCCAGAGAAATGCCCGGTCAGACTTTCTTGGAAGTAAGTAGGAAATAACCAAGGAATGTTTTTGCGTGGCTTGTAAAAGAATAACACCAGTTCTCAAAACAAAATAATTGCTTTCGCCTGCTAGATACTTGTTAGCTTACATTGAACACTTTTAATTTGTTAAGGAAAAGCATAATTGTCCTTGCCTTAACAGAATGAAATTAGTTGTTAATTTTTGAAGGCCATAACCCTTGACATAAACACTGGATAGTGTGTATGCTTTTTGGAAATGGAACTATAATCATTACAGACTGTATTTTTAGGAGCCCTGGTAGCACAGGGTTAAGCATTACACTGTAATCTCCTGGATGGATTCAAACTAAGCAGCCACTGTGTGGGAGAAAGCCGAGGCTGTCTGCTCCTTTAACTACGACAGGCTTGGAGCCCCTCAGGCCCAGTTCTGCTCCGCCCTGTGGGGCTGCCACCGGTTGGAATTGACTCATTAGCTGGGTTTAGTTGATTTTTATGGTTTAACTGTAGTTTTACAGTAAGTATGATTTTTCTTTTCTTAAGGAAAGATAGTTTCGTATTTGTTTGAAAAAAATTTAAATAGTAATATCTGTGAATGGTAGAATGGGGATGATGGGAGGTGTTTTTTCTTTGTATATCAGGAAAGTAGTCATGCTGGAATATAGTACTTACTGCTGTTTTAGCATTTTACTGTGTTCTGGTTTCTTTTCAGTTTTTTGGCTCATTAGCTTAAGAAAAGTAGGGTAAAATGCTACTGAAATTAAATATAGGCAATATTTGCTACTTGTCTGCTTTGAATAATTTCAGGAGGAACAAAGTAAGATAAAACAGAGAACTCCTCCTCAGGAGCTTTTAACCTGTGTGCCCTATGGATAAAATTTTTAGATTTACACTTCAGAAATAATATGCAAATAAACAGTTTTGATAAAAAACACTAAAACTTTTCAGCAGAGTCTCAAAGGTCTTTATGACTAAAAGAGGTTATTCATTTATAGTATTAGTATTTAGTAAGTGTTCATTTATTGATAATACAATTTCATTGAGTTCTCAAGGGAGGAGACGAGGCAGCCAGGGTGCAGTATAGCAACAATGAAACATACAACTTTCCTCTAGTTCCTAAATGCTTCCTCCCCACCCACTATCATTATCCCAATTATTCTACCTTAAAAATGTGGCTAGACCAGAAGATGCACACTGGTATAGATAAGAACTGGAAACACAGGGAATCCAGGACAGATGACTCCTTCAGGACCAGTGCTGAGAGTGGTGATACCGGGAGGGTGGAGGGAAGGTAGGGTGGAAAGGGGGAATCGATTACAAGATTCTATATATAACCTCCTCCCTGGGGGATGGACAACAGAAAAGTTGGTGACGGGAAACATCGGATAGTGTAAGACATGACAGAATAACAATAACTTATAAATTATCAAGGGTTCATGAGGCAGGGAAGGGCAGAGAGGGAGGGGAAAAGAGCTGATACCAAGGGCTCAGGTAGAAAGCAAATGTTTTGAGAATGGTGATGGCAACAAATGTACAAATGTGCTTGACAACAATAGATGGATGTATGGATTATAAAAGTTGTATAAGCCCCAAATAAAATGATTAAAAAAAAGTTCTCAAGGGTCTTCTGTGTGTAGGTCAGTATACTTCTAGTTACTTCTTTGGGGAAAATTTTAAGTTCTAATATGTCTAACTGATATGTCTCTGTTTACAGATTCCATGCAAACATGTGTTTTGCTATGACTGTGCTATTTTACATGAAAAAAAAGGAGATAAGATGTGTCCAGGGTAAGATCATTATTACACTGTTAAATAATAAAGTTCATGCTAGAGTGATTTGTAATCTCACATAAACTAGAGACAGGTATTAACTGTGTAATCAGTGCTCATGTTTGAGCAAGGTAGATTGGTCAAAATTATTTATTTGTCATCATTGTGTTACCACCCAAAGCAATTATTTTACTTTTTTGACAGGGCACTACAGGGTGATTGAGTGATTAAGAGTAAAAACACTTTATTATCTATGTGACATTTGGTTTCTTCATCTTGAAAATGGGGTAATAATAATACCTCCCGAGGTTATTAATAGGATTAAATATTGCTGTTGAGTCAGTTCTGACTTCCATTGGCCCATAGGGTTCCCACAGCTATACCTGCAGAGAAGCTGACTTACGTAGAATAGAGTTGGCCCATAGGGTCTCCAAGGTTATACCTACAGAGAAGCTGAATGTTAAATCTTTCCTCTGTGGAGTGGCTAGCAGGTTTGACCACGGACGTGGCTAGCAGGTAAGTGCTTAGCCACTGTGCCACAAGGTCTCCATAGATAGGGCTAGTTTGTTCTGGATCCTGCAGAAGCATTCCAGATGGACATACATGAGTTTTCCAAATTGAAATATCCACACACACATTACCCAGCATATAGCAAACACTGTGTAAATTAAATGTAAGCTATTATTTGTTACCTTTTTATCTGATTATTATATCTTGAGTATCTTAAAACACCACCTGGTATAGATTCATCCAAGTCATGAAGAGCTAGAGGGATTGGTTGATAGCGGTGTTTTTTGGATGCTCTTGCAGGATCTGGAAATAATTAGACCCTTTGTATGTGAATGTGGCCCCTGGAAAGGCTTGACAGAAGTTTTGAGAGACTGGTTTTGAACAGCTGTAGGCTGACTAGAATCCTGCTGACCTGCTCTGTGGGCGGCTGTCAAGGGTGACCCTCATTGTGGCATAGGAAAGTCAGCATCAGTGGGCTAGAAAGGGATGCTTTATTGACAGCCTGTTAACCATAGAATTGCTGTGAATTGGCGCTGACTCAGTGGCAGTGACTCCTAGCAACTAATTTTCTCTCCCTTCTTATTTTAACAACTAATTTTCTTGATGCATTGAAATACCCTTTTAAAGTAACATTCCGTTGAAAATTTTAAAAATTCTTTAAAAATCTATCCTGTGAGTTTCATGAATACTTCCCCACCTAGAGTTATCCTTCAGAGGTGTTATGAAATTAAAAGTGCATATTCGCTTACTTTTGGTGTCTTTTCTTAGTGACTAATTTTCTACACTTGCTCTTAGCTAAAAGTCTGAGAAGCGACTAATGACTGATTTTCTAAGACAGTGTACATTAACTTTATATGGTGAACTTGATTATTTCAATGGGACAATGGATTTTAGATAGATTTTCGATATGAAAGTACTATGCAGAGGGCACTGAAAGATCTTACTCTTTTTATATAGTGCTGCAATGTTCATACTTGGAGGAAATCTTGTTTTCAAGACTATATATATATATAACTGCAGTAAGCATTTTTTGTTATGACCTATATCTGCTTTTAAACATAAGTCTATCTGCATTACCAGCTCCAAATCAGAAAATGAAAAGAAAAACAAAAATCTCCCCACAGTAGCCATGGCAATGCTGATTTTAAATATTGTATACTATTGCTCTAAAGTATCACCCGAAAGAAATGATACCGCATCCTATTAAAATGATCATGGTTCTTGACTTACCCGTGAATTAGAGAAGTTAAAAATGAGGCGTGGGCCAAACCGTGGCTAAAGAGAAGGCTAGCTAGTGTCAGTGGGAAATGCCAGGCTTCTAGAAACAACGGTCTCCACCCGATCAATAGCGTGGAGCCGTTTGATGTGACTTCAGATGGCTTGACGTATTATAGTACTTTACCAAGGGACTCATAGTGCCATTTTCATTGTTCCGTTTCTTCTTAAAGATACTGTTTTAGGAAAGGAGAAATAGATGTGAGTCAGGTCGAGTAGACATTTTAACAACTTTATATTAGAGATGGAAGTGAAAACCCAGGGCGTGAATGACTTCTCCAAGGTTACAGACCCACACGACACGCTGCTTGTCCGATTCCCGGTTGAGGCCTCTTGCCACTGTATCAGGCAGACGCTAAAGAGTGGATTACACATAGTGAAATATGGAATATTATAGTCTTATATTGAGTCATCAAGGAAGGATAACTTAAAGTCAGTGCTCACTATTTGGGAAGGAGTAATATATTTTAGTAGTAAACCTGCCAGAAAATTGAGAAAGATTGAGTCCTAAGAGCCTCTTACTAGTCAAGGTTTGAATTTAAAATGTCTCTATTAAAAATTTACCCTTACTATTATGATCTTGAGCATCTTTGTATTTCTTATAGTACCTTCTACATCGTGTTTCCCACATAGTAGTGTTGCTCCACAAATCATGCAGTTCATTAAATACTGTGCAACTCTGAATTCTGTCATTGTAAGTGATAGGCTGTCTGGCCTGTCCTTCCTGGATATTACACGGATGGAGGCAACACAGAATTATTTGAGAATATAGGCTAGATTCTGGGTCTTAGGAAGAATAAAGTCTCTCTTAAAAATGTACTATTTGATAAGTCCTTGTCATTTTTGTAGTGAAATTTGAGGTTGATAGAAATGCTGATGTTTATAGCTGGCACGTGATAAAATGAAGATTAAAGATGTATTCACAGTAAATATTTTCAACTGTGAACTTCTGCTGTATTTTACACAGTCAACTTTTAAAAGTAGGCGTGTCTTTGAGATGAAGTGTATTATTTTTATGTTCTGTTTTGAGTAAATCCCAATTTTTCTCTCCCTTCTAATGTAGTTGTAGTGATCCTGTGCAGCGAATTGAGCAGTGTACACGAGGTTCTCTCTTCATGTGTAGCATTGTTCAAGGGTGCAAGAGAACGTACTTGTCTCAGAGAGACTTACAGGCACATATCAACCATCGCCACATGAGAGCGGGCAAGCCTGTTCCTCGTGCTTCCCTCGAAAACGTCCATCCTCCTATTGCCCCGCCTCCAGCTGACATTCCTGACCGCTTCATCATGCCTCCAGAGAAGCATCATCTGAGCCATATCCCACCAAAGCCGCACATCCTGATGCCGCCGCCTGCTTTGCAGCACGTGCCACACGAGCACTACAGTCAGCCGCACGACGACCTCCGTGCTCCTCCAGCAGAATTGCCCATGGCTCCTCCTCCACCTCGGTCTGTCGGTCAGGAAACCTTTCGTATCTCAACAAGGAAACACAGCAATTTAATAACTGTCCCTATTCAGGATGACTCAAATTCAGGTGCTAGAGAACCACCACCTCCTGCCCCAGCACCTGCTCACCATCATCCTGAGTATCAGGGTCAGCCAGTGGTCTCGCACCCTCATCATATTATGCCTCCACAGCAACATTATGCACCCCCTCCACCTCCTCCACCACCGATAAGCCATCCCATACCCCACCCTCCCCAGGCTGCAGGTACTCCTCACTTGGTGTACAGCCAAGCTCCACCTCCACCAATGACCTCTGCTCCGCCACCAATCACCCCTCCCCCTGGACATATTATTGCCCAGATGCCACCTTATATGAATCATCCTCCTCCAGGACCTCCCCCACCTCAGCATGGTGGCCCACCTGTCAGTGCCCCCCCTCCTCACCATTACAACCCTAACTCTCTACCGCAGTTCACTGAAGATCAAGGAACTCTGAGCCCTCCATTTACCCAGCCAGGGGGAATGAGTCCTGGGATGTGGCCTGCACCAAGAGGGCCGCCACCGCCTCCACGCATGCAGGGGCCGCCTTCTCAGACCCCACTTCCTGGACCGCATCATCCAGACCAGACGCGATACAGACCTTATTACCAGTGATAGTAGTATTGTGAACTGAAGAGGTGATGCGGGGGGGTGGGGGGGGGCAACTTAGACATAGTCATCCTTTAATTAAGCTTTGACTGCTTGGGGAAGGAGAAGCACCTCTCACAGAGGGGGCTGTAAAATACTTTAGGGTCTTGTTCTCAAGATGGTTTTAAGCCTTGACCTGGGGCCTGATTTCAAAGTACAATACTGTAGTGCAGATAAGTGGCTCACTTGAGCGCAGCTACGTTTTAACAACTTTGTTCTCTTAGTGTGGTAAATGGACCCAGAGGTGACCAGTTGTAATATTATTTCCTGGGGGGGGAAATTTTATTTTTCATTGTTCCACTTTCAGAAGTATTGCTTTTGTTAAACCCAATCTTTAGTTTTTCTTGTGATACATTTTGTTAACCTGTGTAAATGGATTAAATTTCAATATGGTTGTAAAAATGCTACTTTTTATGTGAATTTAAGTGCAGCCACATACTGTTTTTTTAAAGCCTTACGTTTTACCACTAATTTCTTAAAGTCACAATAAAATTCTGGAAGGCAGGCAGTCCAATGGCAGAAAATGATCTCACATGGCAGGCACTGGAACAATAAGGTGTAGGAAGTATATGATGCGCTTCGCTTGGATGCCTTTTCATTTTTAGGCAGCCTCAGGAACGCCCGAGCACCTAAGGGTTCTAGAGCCAAGATATATTTCTGTTTGTGACATTAAAGATCATTGCTGAATATTTGGAAGAATACAGACAAAGTACCTGATTCTATAAGCTCCAAGTTGGTAGGGGATGGTACGCTCATTCAGGTTTGCCCTTGAATGGTTTGAGTGGCGTGATTCATCACAAGTCACGTGAGCTGTTTAAGCGGTCTCTGGGTGCAGTGTGCCCTGCTCTGCTCATTGTTAGAATCTAAACCGACTGAAGAGGCTTGAGACAGTTCCTCTCTTCATGGTAGAATTTGATCCTGTGCTCAAGTGGCTTGTTTATTGGGTTTCAAGTAAAATTAAAATACCACGGGGAATTGGTATGTTAATGAAAGACATTCTTGTAATCACAAACTTGCATTTGCTCAGGTCTCATTACTGTATGATACGGGATTTTTCCTTTAACTTGAAAACTTAAATTATGATTTCCTGAAGCTTGGTTGGAGCAATCTAAACTTGGACTGTTTTAGAATGACGCTACTGGTGAAGACTGCCAGGTGATTTTGTATTGGAGAGAAGTTCTGACTAAATTGTGAATTTCAGTGCTTTATACGGTGCCTTCAGAGTCAGCGTTTGCATTGTAGGGACTTTTTAATATCCAGCTAAGGTAACCACTTAACGGTTTATACAGAACTCACGTATAAATTGATACTCTTGGGATATTGTTATATATCCTTGGACTAAACCCCTGTGAAGGATTTTTCCCTCCTAAAATGGTGCACAACATAAACATGAAATGTATAGGATGCAGCTTTCATTTATGAGATAGTTCGTAGTGTATACATTTAGAGAGTGCTTGTTAGCCAAGGGTCACCTGATGGCTAATTTAGCGTTTTCCTGCGTCAGGCACAGGCAAAGCAAATCCCCATCTCCAGTCATCAGATGCAAAGGCATCGATCTCAGAGCTTAGAGCCGATGTTAGAAATAATATCAGTGGTCATTTCAACCTTTGACTATCCCAACATAACCAATTCACTTTTTAAAAAAGTGGTTTTTCCTACCTAGCAACTCGAGAATTCAATGTAAATGCCATATTTCTAGTGAGTCCTAGTTGTTAGAAGCATGGGAGTGAGACAGTGTGAAATGATGGTGGGGAATGCTGTCATGTTACTGTAGGTACTTGGACTGGTGCAAACATGGTTCTCTTTCATGCCCCTGTTTGGGAGCTGTTAAAACAGTACTGCTGGAAATCCAATACCAGGCTCTGTGTCGTGAAATAAGGAAATAGCCAAATTCACACAAGACCCTCAACAATGAAGAGAGCTCTCTTGTGATTTTGAAATCCACTAGGACTATAAGTGGTGTGGAACCCCTTCACACCCTGTGTATTAGACAAGAAACCCAGTAAGTATCTCGACAAAAGCCCACATTTCAAGAGACAGAGACTTGAAAGAAGACAATTTGTTCCCCGTTAGGTTTGAGAGGTCTATGTAATGCAGGGGTCCATAGCAGACAAAAGTTGAAAATGGCGTCAGACTCGAATTGAGTTTTTGCTTCAATGAGGGTGGGTGGGTAGAAGGATAACAAAATCACTGTTAGTGTTTCTACGGAAGAAGATGTGAATTCCAGCCTTATTTCAGGGAAGCCTTTGAAGCTATGATGGACATAAGTCTAAATTCAATGTATGTATGTTTCATTATATTGCTCTTAAGACTACTGAGGTGGCAGTTTAATTCTTAAAAACAATAAAATGGAAGCATAAATACTGTTTTTGCCTAAATGAATTTTTACCTCATGGTGACACTTGGGAGAACACAGGATTTTCCATTATGTTGCTTCAACCTTCTACAGGAAATTAGATCCCCGGCTTGAATATTACAACCCTCAAGTTGAGTGTATTGTTTTGGCATATGTGTTCAGAGTGCAATGTAGCAGTTGTAGATGGATCAGCATCAAGACACAGGAAACAGTAGTATACACCCATATTGCCATTGAAGAAACAGTAGTATGCACCCATATTGCCATTGAAGAAACAGTAGTATACACCCATATTGCCATTGAAAACTCTTTGTTCAAAACTGTTGTGTAAGTTCTAATTAGGTACTCTGAAAGATAAAAGGAAAAAGTATTTGAACATAATATTAAAGCTTAAAATAAGTTACTATTTGCTAAGCCGCATAAAACTTTGTCCTGAAGGACTGGAGCAGTTTCTTTCACCCTTTTGAGATAGCCGTATACTGTGAGTACATGGACACACACAAGTACCAGAACCCAAACCAGAAATTCTCAAGTTGATTAGCCAACAAGTTTCTGTATTGATGTTAATAGAAGATTCACAATTGTATCCAAAGGGTTTGTTCTGATTGGAAGCATATTTATTTTTCCTTACTGGTTTGGTATTGTAATCTATTTATTTTGTGGTCCAGAAACCAAGGGGGGAAAAAATCGACATTTCAAAATACAGTGCCATCATGCACAAAATCACATCACTATCCTGAGAAAAAGTCAACTCCTTAGGTGACATGTTCTAAGCAGTTAATCATGCACCATTCTCAAGAGACCATCAATGAACATTAAATTTATGTCATGTTACAAATACGATAAAATTGCTAGGTGTCCAGGGGAGAAGGCTCCATTGGACCGGTGTCGATTGAACAGAGTTTTGAAGTGGATGAAAGTCATGTCATCAACAAGTCACCTTTTTGAACTGATGGCCCAGCTGGTACAAAGACTTTGAAGTGGATTACACTTGGCATGTTTGAAGGACAGGATTTCTGAAGGAGTGAGACCAGACCAGTAAGCCTTGCGGGGTAAGGAGCCGAGGGAGTGGGGCGGCCACAAAAGGCCGTGTGGGATGGGCGTGGGAAGCTGTCGTGTGGTTCTGAGCCAGAGGCTCAGCCCTGGCGCTGATGGGTCAGAGGGACCTGAAGGCCAAGATACAAGAGGGGGATGCTGCTAATCTACACAAGACCTGCCAGATGGGTCACCGAGTGGTGACTGTATGCTTAGTGAAACACCTATGTTAGATGTGGGAACATTAAAAGCCAAGGAGCTTCAAGAGCTTACGTTCTAGCTTAAATTCTTAAGTATCTTTGTCAAAGTACAGTGACTAGGGGGAAAAACGATTACATTAAAAAAGATAATTAGCAACACAGATAAAAATGCACAATGAAAGAGAAGTGTTAAATTTTGTATTGGAGCAGGAATCTATTTGCTAATAGCTCTTCTGGGTCTACTGTATCCTGCTAACTAGTTCCTGGGTGACATTGGAACATACCTGTAGACAGCTATCATGTACCTGGGTGTGGTGTAGTTAGGTCCAGGAACTGAACGGATGAAACCGTAGTAGATCAGTATTTAGACAGACTTTAATTTCTTTTGGGAAGTAATGTCAATAACCTTGAACTCTGGAGTTAGACTGTCTAGATCAATAGTTCTCAACCTGTGGGTCCCGACCCCTTTAGGGGTGGAATGACCCTTTCACAGGGGTTGCCTGATTCATAAGAGTAGCCAACTGACAGTGATGAAGTAGTAATGAAAATAATGTTACGGTTGGGGGTCACCCTGAAGGGGTGGCGGCCTGAGTGAGGAAGGCTGAGAACACTGGTCTGGAAGGAATTTGGGCTCTTCCCCCTTGTAACCATAACTGTGACCATGGTAACTGTACTTGTATCTTTCAGGCTTTGCTTTAGCTTGCTTTTCTGAAAAAGTGGGAATAATCCTGGTGCCTCATACAAGCTGTTGAGAAAGAAGTGCATTCTAGCTAGATGAAGGGGCTTAAAAAGGCTCATGGGAAAATCCCATTGCCGTCTGATACTGCTTGTTCACGAATATTGAAAGCTCCCTCATATGTTAAGGCAAGTCAGTAAGATTTCCTGACAGTTTAGAGGTGAGGTGTAGAGTGCAGGAAGGTGGACTTGGCATCAGCTGAGGTGGGGGAGGTACTGGTAGAGCTGAGGAGGGGGGAGATACGTTGATGCCATGTGGAGATAACAAAATTTATCAATTAATACAGGTATTCTTGTTCACACAGTGTAGGGTCAGGCTTGAGTGTAAAACATTTCTTTAAAAAATTTTTTTTTCTTTGAGTGAGTGAGAGTGAGTAAGTTAGTGGGATAGTGAGTGAGTGAGAGTGAGTGAGTGAGAGAGTGAGTGAGTGAGTGAGAGAGTGAGTGAGAGAGTGAGTGAGTGGGTAAGTGGGAGAGTGAGTGTGTGAGAGAGTGAGTGAGTGAGCGTGAGTGTGAGTGAGTGAGTGAATGAGAGAGAGAGTGAGTGAGAGTGAGTGAGAGAGTGAGTGAGTGAGTGAGGGAGAGAGTGAGTGAGTGAGTGAGTGAGTGAGAGTAAGTGAGTGAGAGTGAGTGAGTGAGAGTGAGTGAGTGAGTAAGTTAGTGGGAGAGTGAGTCGAGTGTAAAACATTTCATTTGCATTTTTAATTGCCAAGTTATATTACTTAAGCAAAGGTATGTGTCACATTTTTAAGGAATTATTAGAATACGATTTTTTTAAGGATAAAATTACTCATGTGCTAAACTTTCATAAGTTTCTTCCCAACCTACCTCCCAATTGCACCTTTGCGTATCATTTCCCTGTCAACCATGCTCTGGGCTTTGTAGCTTTATTTTTATTTTCCAAGGCAGTGTCTTACCTTCTTCCTACATCAGAGACCCAGTTTTTGTCCTAGTCAATTTCCGTATTTGCTGCAAGGTAAAAGCAGGCCCAGGTGTGTGTTTGGAGGGAAACTGGACGGGTGTGATCAGTCAGCCTCTGAGTGGCTGCCTGCATGTTGATGTGGGCAGAGAAAGTGGAGTGCTCATTCCGGTTTCACGTTTTGCTTGGTGGGAAAAATGGAGAGGAAAAGGCAGGCATCAGTGGCAGTCTTACAGAAGACTGCCTGTGCTAAAGCTAAGCGGAGCCATTGAAGAGACTGTTGGGGTCCATTTCCACACCGCACCCTTTATAGAGGAAGAGCTGGGCACCGAGCTTTAAAGGACATTCTGTGTAGATGGATGTGCTATTTCCACATCCTCCCAAAGTCTATAGGATGCACGAAACTATAAGGTGGCCACCATTCAAAAGGTTCTAAGAAGCCCTGTTATAAAAAGTGCTGATTCTCAAACTTTTGAGGTTCCTAAATTTAATGGGCCTGCCGCTTTCCAGAAAGAAAAAAGAAACAACAAAACCTGGCAATTAGTATGGTAGCCGATAGGCCAGCGCAAAGTGTATTGTTAGGTGCCATCTCGTCGGCACTGACCCATAGCGAACCCATGCACCATACATAGACTGGAGCACTTCACAGTCCTGGGCCATCCTCGAAATTGTTCCTGTGCCAAGCCCCTGGCTGCAGCCACTGCCAGTCCATTCAGCGTAGCTTCAGAACACAGTGTAGCTGTGTATTTGCTGCAATCCTGCAGGTGGCAGTGTTGCCCACGGGGGGGAAACACTGCTCTAGTTCTTCATTAAGATGATTAAATAAGTCTATTTTTCCTTTCTGCATTTGATCTTAAGTCCAACAGACAATCCCTCCCAGTAGACCCACGAGATAGAGGGTTCTTTGACAATAAAGGTTTAGAGGTGGGGTCTACGGTAGTTCACCTACACCCCCCCTTTAAGAAATAATGTTTACGAGATGGTATTGAATCGTTTTCTGTTGGTGCTATGGTCAATTTATAATTAGCATGAAGCAAAGAATGTGCTGGTGAACAAAAGAGAAGCCTCTGTCTGCTGAATCTCTGGTGACACGGTGGAGCTCCGGTGCTGCTACTCTGCCCTGGAGTGACAAAGAATGACAAAATAGCGAAGGAAAAAAGTATATTTTCTCCTAATACTGGTTTGCTTCCCGGAGAATCCAAACATGGCGTACCTATGCTGCTTCCCCTCTATTCACTCCTCCCCTTGCTTTTGATTTTATAGCTCCATGAAAAACCAACCTCACACTGGACATCCCCTTACAGAAGGGTCATGGGGAGGAGACAGCCAGTCAAGGTGCAGTATAGCACTGATGAACCATACAACTTTCCTCGAGCTCTTTCATGCCCCCCCCCCCACCCACTATCATGATCCCAGTTCTACCTTGCCAATCCAGCTAGACCAGTGCATGTTTACGGGTACAGATAAGAGCTGGAAACGGAATGCAGGACTGATAAACCCTTCAGGACCAATAATGAGAGTAGAGACACCAGGAGGGAAAGGGGAAGGTGGGAGAGAAGGGGGAAATGATCACAATGATCTACATATAACTCCTTCTCTGGGGGACAGACAACAGAAAAGTAGGTATAAGACATGAAAAAATAATTTATCAAGGGTTCATGGGGGAGGGAGGGTGGGAGAGGGAGGGGAATAATGAGTTGGTACCAAAGGCTCAAGTAGAAAGAGAATGTTTTGAGAATGATGATGGCAGTAAATGTATAAATGTGCTTGACACAATGTATGTATGTATGTATGTATGTATTGTGAAAAGAGCTGTATGAATCCCCAATAAAATGATTAAAAAAAAAGAAAAACCAAACTGCCATTGGGTTGATTCTGACTCAGAGCGGCCCCATCAGAAAGGGTAGCACTGCCCCTGTGGGGTTCTGAGACTAATTCTTCACAGGAGTAGAAAGCCTCCTCTTTCTCCCATGGAGCAGCTGGTAGTTTCGAACTGCTGACCTGATGGTTAGCAGGTCAATGCATAGCCCACTACAACACCAGGATTCCTATAGCTTCACTGGCTTATCCAAGTTTCATCTGAAGAGGGAGCAATTAAGTATGTGAATCTAAGACCAGTTATAGATAGAGCATTTGGATCATGGCTAAAGATTGTCCACTTCAAGAAGCTGGAGTGAGGAATATATCGAATTTGGGCCCAGACGTTTCATTGCATAGGGTTTGTCAGGAGATGCTCCTGAAGCATGCTTTCAGAGAGAATCCACAAACAAACCGTTTCCAGATGGCTAACAAGAAACGCAATAGGAACAGCTCTTCAGCGGCTTCCACTGTGTCTCAGTCAGCTTCCCCTCCCTTGACCCCCATACCGGCGGTGCCTGTCCCTTGCACTGTCACTCCGCCTCTTCCCTCCCTCCTTCCATCCTCCTCTCCCTCTAACTTCTTCCTTTCTCTGTTCACCACCGCCACCCAGGACCGCACGCAGGGCAGCAGGCAGAAAGCTTAACTTTTACTGTGCAGCTAAGTGCACTGTGCATGTTTCTACGATGCTCACCTTCCCGACACAACCACCGAAGACAAAGCAGGTGAATAAGCAAATGTGGTGAAGAAAGCTGGTGGTGCCCACCTATCAAAAGATATAGCCTCTGGGTCTTAAAGGCTTGAAGGTAAACAAGTGGCCATCTAGCTTAAAAACAACAAAGCCCACATGGAAGAAGCACACCAGCCTGTGTGATCATGAGGTGCCGAAGGGATCAGTTAACAGGCATCAAAGAACAAAAAGTCATATCATTGTGTGCTCACCTCCATGATACGATCACTGAAGACAAATGGGTGCATAAGCAAATGTGGCAAAGAAAGCTGATGGTGCCCAGCTATCAAAAGATATAGCCTCTGGGGTCTTAAAGGCTTGAGGTAAACAAGCAGCCATCTAGCTCAGAAGCAACAAAGCCCACATGGAAGAAGCATACCAGCCTGTGCGATCATGAGGTGTCAAAGGGATCAGGTATCAGACATCATCAGAACAAAAAATCATATAATAGTGAATGAGGGGGGAGAGTGTAGAGTGTAGACCCAAGGCCCATTTGTAGGCCAGTGGGTATCCCCTTAAGAAGGGTCTCGGGGAGAAGACAAATCAGTTAGGATGCGATGTAGCAATGATGAAACATACAACTTTTCTCTAGTTTCTAAATGCTTCCTCCTCCCCCACTATCATGATCCCAATTTTACCTTATAAATCTGGCTAGACCAGGCATGTACACTGGTACAGATAGGAACTGGAAACACAGGGAATCTAGAGTGGATGATCCCTTCAGGACAGTGGTGTGAGTGGTGAGACTGGGAGGTAGAGGGAGGGTGGGTTGGAAAGGGGGAACTGATTACAAGGATCTACATGTCACCTCCTCCTTGGGGGACGGACAACAGAAAAGTGGGTGAAGGGAGACGTTGGACAGGGCAAGATATGACAAAATAATAATTTATAAATTATCAAGGGCTCATGAGGGAGGGGAAAATGAGCTGATGCCAGGGGCTTAGGTGGAGAGCAAATGTTTTGAGAATGATGAGGGCAATGAAGTAACAACTGTGTTTTACACAATTGATGTATGTATGGATTGTGATAAGAGCTTTATGAGCCCCTAATAAAAATGATTAAAGAAAAAGAGTTAATGAATAGAAAAGTACTGTGCATGAAACTTGGAAAAAAAAACCAGTCCACCTATAACTACAACATGAGAGGAGGCGCTTATCCCCGAGGTATTTCTACCCATTTTCGGTTCGACCTTTATCAAGTTGAACTTTCTGTGGAGGACGGCAATTTAATGGAGAAGGAAGAACGAACGAGGCAGGCTGCAAAACACACTGCAGCTGCTGAAGCATGGAGGATCCTGCAGCATGAGCCCCTTCCCGAGAGGCTGGAGGTGAATGGAAGAGAGTCAGAAGAAGAGAATCTCAAAACACCTGAAATAAGTCAAGTATTTAATGGAACTTGCCTGTGGAGTTTGAGGTCGCCCGGGAGAGTGGCCCGCCCCACATGAAGAGTTTTGTGAAGATTTCAGAGAAAAAGGCTGCTGTCGCTGTTGTCAAGGAGCGGAAGAAGCTGCCTCCTCTCCCGACCGCGGAGCAGGTGAATTCTAGCATAAAAAAGGAAACAAAACCCATAACAGCCAAACTGCCCACAGGCCCAGAGTCTGGCCAGGGCATGAATCCAATCGGCAGACTGGCCCAGAGGCTGCTCAACTAGTGAGTGAGCGAGCGAGCGAGCAAGGCCTGCCACGGCCTGTGATGCAGGTGAAGGTCGGAAACCAGGCCGCCGAAGGAGCAGGCACCAAGGCGAAGGTGGCCAAACGCAACGCAGCTGAGACCGTGCTGGAGATCCTGGGCTTCAAAGTCCCACAGGCTCAGCCCGCCAAACCTGCCCTCAGATCAGGAGAAGACACCAAAAAAGAGACCAGGGGATGGAGGGAAAGTAACCTTTTCTGAGCCTGACTCAGCAGATGAAAATGGAAGGAGTCATAAGGAAGACGAGGTTAGGATGCCTTACCTCAGTCCCCAGCAGCTGCCTGCTGGCATTCTTCCTATGGTGCCTGAGGTTGCCAGGCAGCAGCTGCAGGTGTCAGTCAAGGACATCACACCAAAGATCACGCCAGGGCAGCTCCTAACCCTGCCAAGGCCACGGTTACTGCCATGACAGCCCGCGAGTTGTATGGGGGCACCTCGCCGACAGCCAAGACCTGTGTAAAGAATACCATCTCTTCGGGCCACGTACCCCATGGACCTCTCAGAGCAGCTGCAATACCTTTCCAGGGTCCAAGGACTCCAGGTTGAATACAAAGATTCCCCCAAAACAACAATGAATTTGTATCTCTAATCAATTGCTCCTCTCAGCTGCCCCCGATCAGCCACGGCGTCGGCAAAGTCGGCAAAGATGTGGAGACCTGCCATGACATGGTGGTAATGAACATCGTAAAGTTGCTGTCTGATTGGACCCACAAAGTACAGAGATGTCAAGGACGGGAGGTGGACCATCGTCCGTGTGTGGGAGGTGCTGAACCTTTCCTGGCCACGAACCATGACTAAATCCCAACATATATATTGAAAATACTGAAACTGCTTTGAAAAACAATTGGAATTTCTGATATCTACAGTGGGCTGCGTGGCGTGGATACGTGACAAACTGGACTCAACTGGCACAGAAGGTGAGGCACAGCCGGCGGCTGTCGTGGTGGTGGGGGGGGATCCTGGCCCCGAGCTGCAAGCCCCACAGACCAGATGCTTCCTACTCAGTGTGGCTGAGCCTGCCTGTGGGAGGTCCCCAGTGCCTACCCCAGAGCCACGGCTTTCTCTGCAGTACCGCACACATCCCTTGTTTCATTATTTTCTTTCGATTAAAATGACACTATATACAAAAAAAGCAATAAAACAGGACATGTATGCTGTACGACATTTTTTTTTTAATGAAGATGCCTTCATAGGAACTGTAGCCGTGACAAGATGGACAGCAGCGGCGTGAGTACAGGCACTGCCGGCACGAAGGTAGTGAGTTGGCTGGAAATCTGCTACAAAAATACACCTACACAAAACTCCCCCTCTCTTTGGCAGGTCTGCAAGATTAAAATGAAGAGTATTTACATAATTTTATACTAGATATGTGAAAAAAATACACCCCGCTAGAACAATCTCGTTCCAAAGTTTGAAACATAATTCCATGAAATAAAAATAGTCTTCATACAACGTATGAACGTATCAATAACTTCTCTGGAGACAAAGTTCTTTCTACGGCGGTCGTTTGAAGAGCGCTTGATTGGCTGTTGCTTAGAACTGTGTTTCCACGGGCACCTGGAAGGAGACCAAATGAGAAGGTAAAATACTGGTTAAGTCGTACCTTTCTCAGTAATCAGTGTATTCAAAACGAGTAAATCTGGTCCCCCGTTGAATTAGAGCCAGAATTCACCAGACTCCTCTGGCCATATTTTATCTGCTTTTTGTTGACTGAGTATCTTCTTTTGTCCCTTGGCTACCCCACTTCATGTGATTCTGCACATGTGGTGGTTTTACTGTCTTTTAAAGGGCTCATTTAACATAACCAAAATAACAACACACTCTGTTGTAGCAAGTTACTTCTTTGCGTTGGTTTCAGGAGCCACACAAGTAACTCCAAGGGCCTGTGTGAGGTGACCAGGTGCCTCTGACACTTAGCATCTGCCCGCATCACCACCAGTGGTCTATACACCTGGAGCTCTTCCTGTTCCTCTAAGGCAAATGGCTGTGGTTAAACTTTCTCTCTCTCTCTCTCTAATAGATGAAACAGATACAAGATCACACTAACTTCAAATTCTGTTCAAACAATTGACCCTAAACCTCTGCTTTGACCCCAGATGTAAATGTTGTTCTGCTTCATGGCCCGAAATGTGGCAGTTGGACTCCCAGCGACCCGAGAGCGCAGTTCTGTTCGGAGGTCCCTAACGGGCGCCCAGGCACGATGGAGCCAGCGTTGGGTTGCCGTGGCGACTGGCCATGGGAAACAGTGGGGCTTCCCAAGGCTCTTCTTTCCTCTCAAATTTATGTCACGTTTTGGAATGTCTTTGATGGAAGCGGTCCCAGCTCCGATAGCTGGGATTGAGGGAGGCCTCTCTTCCTGTAGGATTGACGTGCCTCCTGCTGTTCCTTTTGGTCCTTTCTTGAGCTGAGAGGAGTCCTGGTGGCATAGTGTTAGGCATTGGGCTGCAAACCCCCAACATCATTGGTTCGAGCCCACCAGTTGCGACATGGAAGGAGAAGAAGCAGTCTGCTTTTGGTCAATTTGTACAGCCTCAGAGCCATCCTACTTGATCGGCAGTGACCCTGTGATCTGGAATGGATCATAGTGAGTTTGGTTTTTCAGTCAGCTGACAAAGAAACGCCGCCAGCCACATCCCCTACTAGGGAGACAGTTTTGAGGTTCAATTATTAGGACCCCGATTTCATTCATCTTTGACCAAAGGTTACAGGTGGTATAAGGAGAATGGATGGAGCATAGGTCTTGGTATGAGACAGATGTTGGCTCAACTCTTGTTGATGTCGCTTAGTGTGTGGGCTTAAGCAAATTGGCCTCTGTGGATCTGTGTCTTCATTTTCTTACTTGCAAAATGAAGCGGCTGTCTTTGTATACTATTGTACCGACTAAGAAGATGAATGTAATGTAATGCGCCTATCACATGCCTGGCCAATAGCAGCGTGGCCCCTTTTGACTGTGATCCTGCTTCTTCCAAGTTAGAGACATTGCCTTACAGGATGGAATATTTCTCAATGAACGTGCTAGACTCTAATAAGCAATCTGGGTAAGTAATGACTTGGCCTCTCATTCTAGGAGGGAAGGGGAGGAAGGGGAAGGAAGTCGACATGCGTTACTGGACGAGGCACTAGGCTAAGGCCTTCTGGTGTGCCTGGGAGCTGGAAGATGGACATGGACTTCTCAGCTCTGTCACTAACTCATCAGCAAATGGAAATAGTAATACCTTTCCTGCTTCATGGATAATTATAAGCTGGAAAAGAGTGTTATATATATGTATATATACATGTGTATATGTATATATATATACACATGAAAAAAATATACATGCATGCATACATACATTCTGTGCTATCTGACTATAGATTGAGCAATACTCCCCCCACCCTTTTGTTACTCCAGTTTTCTCCCCAAGCCCCCATGGGATTGGCTCCCACGAGGGAGGAGCATTGGGCTTCCTGCAGCACGTTCCTGGGAAGAGGCCTTGCTCTTTCCAGGCTGCTTTTGTTGTGTCTCGGTAGAGGATGCTGATGAATCTTACCCGACATTCCCGGTTGCGCAGGCTTCCGTTAGTATTGACAGTAAAGTTACAATTCTTTTCTTTCTCCTGAGGTAAACAGAGTGGAATTGTGGGTTAGGAAACAAGTTGTTGTTGAAAAGCAAAGGGAATTTTAAGAAATCCAGAGGACTGCACAAATGTGCAAGGCCCCCCAGAACTCGTACCTGACTGGGACTGAATTTTGAAGTGCTATCATCTTTCTTCATCAAAATATGCAACACCGCATCATGGATGGTTAAGAAAAATATGGAATCATTGACTTCGTCATCGAAAAATTCACACCGAGTGAGCTTCTCGATGAAATCGTCTGAAGAGAAAAGGCAGAATAACATTTAAGAAGAAGTAACTGGCTGCCAATTTCTCTCTGAGGCTCACGATTTTCATTTCTTTTACAAATATCGATTTCACGGTCGGTTAAGTATTTGTGGGCTGCAGTAGTCCAAGGACAGTCTCTCTGTACCGGGTCCTCTGGAACCAAAGGACATCTTTCTAATAAAAACACAGATTTAATGCCCTTATAAAGGAAAAGGAACAAGTCCAAATGAGAAAAACTTGAGTAGCTCCTAAGGGGGAAGGGGTGGAGGCCTCCTTTGTCAGGGATTTGGTGTGTTAATCTCTTTTTATTCATTTGAAGCATTGAGTTTGACTTGTTATTAAAAATGGGGACTCCGCCAAAATGGGACACGTATGGATGAACCGGAGACGCACTCGGATTCTTGGTGGTCAAACTTGTTATTTATTAGTTACTTCTCTGTGGTCTCTTTCCCCAAAGGGAAGAGGCTCCATCAGCAAACCTCTCCCTGGCAGCTCACCTCACCGTTGCAATCATCTCTGAGGATGACTCAACCAGGGTCACTGTGTACCTGCTAGCTGCAGCCCTTGGCTGGGAAATGGAAAGAGCCAAAAGATAAATTAGATATGAGTCTTGGCCTCAAGGAAGATAAAATCTATCTCTATCACTCTGGTACTGAAAGGAAAAACGTCATATGAGGAGGCTTTTCAAAAATTCATGGGGGAAAAAAAATCCCCTTTTCTTTTAATGACATTTCGCCTGAGCTTTTTGAGGGCGGGGATTAACCCCCAGCCCCTGTCCACCCTCTTTTCCCTAATTCTTAAAATAATGCCCAGCAGGGGTCAAAATATCAAGTACCGTATTATATTAGACCAATCTGTCTCAAAGGTCCTCTCACAGTGCTTAAGAGCAAAGATGTTACTTTTAGGCCCAGGGTGTGCCCGGGCCCGGTATTTTCAGTCCCGTCACATGCATGTAAAAGCTGGACTCAGGAAGAGCAGTGCATTTGGGTGCAGTATCGGCGTAGACTAGGGGACCAAATGTAACAGCCGTGAGGAAGACTCGGGACTGGCAGTTTCCCCTTCTGTTGAAAGAAGGGTCGCTTTGAGGCGATCTGTTTCCATGGTACTGAACAAAAGATCTCAAATGGACAGTGATCCTGAAATGATCGTCAGAACATAAAAGTAAAACAACTTACCATCACTTCCTACAATGTACACATCCACCTGGATCCTGATAAATTCTTGCAAAATCTGTTCAAAAGGAGGCACATCTTCCTTAGGGAACGGTTTTACTTGTCAGCAACATAAAGTAACCTGTCATGACTATAGCTTATGTGTGCTCTGTCCCTTTGTAGTGCCATGCTACGTCTTCACGAGGTCGTAACAGCAGTACTGATGTGGAAAGGCAAGGCTCTACGGCAGCAAGAAACGGAAAGGACGTAGTCTTTTCTCAGTAAGACGCTAAAGTCCACGTTTTCCCAAAGCGTTTCATTGTAATTTACAGAGCAGGTCACTTCTCCATTCCACAACCCATACACCTTTGTTTCATCGCATTAATTGCAATCCCCTCAGTGAAACATTGCTCATTCCACACCCTCCCTGTGTGTTTCTATTTTTCCCTTCTTAATATTTGAGTTCTGTAGGGAAATATGATAGGAAAATGTTTTATCTCAAACTCACAAATAAACTTTGATTTAATCTTTAAAGTAGGAACTCTTTAGGGTGATCTAGACAAGAGATTTACAGACAAAATAAAACAATAACAAAACCCAAGGCTCAGAAATTATCTCATGTTTTCATACAAAATGACCAGATATGTTTAGCATCAATGTATCTGAATCCCTTTTCTTGGTCTCTAGGATAAAACAAACCCAAAACAGTAGAGATGTCAGTAAGGTCATATAAAGTACAAAAAAGTAGCTTGTACTGTTGACCAAGTTAGAGGCTCATTAATTCCCTTCTCATCATTAATAGTAACCTTGTAGAACTTCTGCTAGACACTGAATTATGACTTTAAAGAAACACAAATCAGAATTTGTATCTTTTGTGCTATACTGCTATGATCAAAACATAGAGAGAGAGAGAGAGAGAGAGAGAGAGAGAGAGAGAGAGAGAGAGAGAGAGAGCGCATCTTGAGAATGTAGTCATGTAGGCATGCATTTCCCCTCTTCAGCTCAAATAAACAAAAAGGATAAAGCAGTTTTGAGAATGATGTGATGCTAAGAAATGCTTTTCAGAAACTAAATTAATCCCATCTTATAATTTTAGATCGAGTCACCCATCCTTAGTAGTTGTTAGTTTAGCTCTTTACCTCGGGAAATTTTGGTAGGAATCCATACAACGAGAGACAAGTGTGGCCTTTTGGAACTATTCTTTCCCTCTGAGTTTCTTTGGAAAACCCTTTTAGGGGTGTTAACAAGGCTATGGAAACCAAGCCTGACTGTTTCAACCCTGCTTATCTCTCAAGTGAGACGTCAATTTTGTTATTCATCTACTTGTTTTGTCTGTCCCTCCTCCTCCTCCTCCTCCTCCTCCTCCTCCTCCTCCTCCTCCTCCTCCTCCTTTCCCTCCTCCTCCTCCTCCTCCTCCTCTTCCTCCTCCTCCTCCTCCTCCTCTTCCTCCTCCTCCTTCTCCTCCTCCTCCTCCTCCTCCTCCTCCTCCTCCTCCTCCTCCTCCTCCTCCTCCTCCTCCTCCTCCTCCTCCTCCTCTCTCCTCTTCTTATTTTATTTGGACACAGATTACTGAATAGCCAAGTGAAATTTCATCTGCTTATAATGGATGAAGGTGAAACTATTCTATTCTTCCCCAGAACCTTTCCATTGTTTTTCTAATATCAGGTTAGTTTAGATACAATTTCCATAAGAATTTGAAGACATCACAGAACTGAAATTTGGTAGGAATGGTAGGTCTGTTGTCTACCAGCAGGTTCAACACCCCCGAGGATCATAGTTAGGGGTGCTTCAAAATGAGGTGCAGTCCCATGGGCAGTGCAATTTGAAAGAGCTCATTGGACACCCCATTCCCTCCCTAACCCCCTCCCCCACAACATAATACTCTAGATAATAATCTCCTTCTAATTAACTTTATGTTACCGAAGGGAGCATCCTTCTACAAGTACAATGTTTGAAAATATGTAGCCCCTGGTCAGTTGTTTTCATAAAGAGTAAAGAAATCACCGTTTTGAGACCCCTCATTGAAGAGATGTCCAGAAACGACACTGCCGAGAAGTCGAGAATGAGGCTGTGGAGGCTGACTGTGGGAACCGCAATGTTGAGTGGAAGAGCACTATTCCAGTCTATCTGGAAGGGCAGGTCGGCCGTGTTGATCGGCTGATCCAGTTCTTCGATCTGATTATTATCCAGCTCCTCGTCAGAATCTTTCACGTCATCCACGGTGCATATGAACCCTTTCTGTAGAAGGAGAGAGGAGGCATGCTAAGGGGCCAAGGGGAAAAATTGCATATGTCAACGGCAGCCACTGAGTTTCTGAAGCACAGATCCACTGGTTCAAGCAATGGGGTTGCCGACGTTTTTCGTTGGTACCTTTGCCAGGAGAATACAAATTGTCAGGAAACTCAAGCGCACCAGTTAGCAATATTGACATGAGATGACACAAGAGGTGCCCGAGTGACATGGAGTTTCATTTAAGGAAACACAGCAAACAGGAGCTAGACACGAACTGAGCTAGTCGTAATGCACAGAAGTGGGACCGAGCAACTTACCGGTGTCACCTGTAGCAGGCCTTTCTTCTGCAGCTTTCGGATTTTCTTCAAAGCTTTATTGCGCTTGCGTAGAATCCGAAGTGGGTTAAAGCCGATCTGAAAAGGCCATTTCTTGTGTTACAATGGGACCGGATGTTCTGCTCTGTATATAGCATAATTTTAATAATTTTAACCAGAATGGGCTGAGTGATTAGGAAAATACTCCTACTTGTATTAAAGTTGAAAGTGGTTTAATGACAGTTGTGTCGGAATTCTGATCTGCTTGTTTCATGTGTGGTTATCAACAGCCTAAAGCCTTTCCGTGTGCAGCCTAAGATTCACTGGCAAACTATCCATCTGTGTTACACTGTCAATTCTACATCTGCTTGCATTTTTGGCAAACACAAGTCTTAGGAGAGTTTATTTTATCTGTTTTCTCTTTGCTGATAAGGATGGCATCTATTAGCAGTCTGCTTCTGTATAATTTCTACTATATTAAAATTTTAGGAGTTTATTTTATAATGCTGTTGTATGCTTTGCTTTCATAATTTTAACTCTAGATTTGGGAGTCACTCTGTTTCTTCTTTTACAAAACAAACATTCTTAAGGAGCAATAAACATGGGTCAAATTGCATAATCAAAAGATTAGTACTTGCAACATCCATTTCACTAATTCATCGCAATCCTAGTCTGGCAGCAAGTGAAAAAACATAAAATGATAATGAACTTAGAATTGTAATAGGCTGTAGTGAATCTTTTGTAGCTTTTTCTAAATGTGAATGTAACGTCCTCTCTGCTTCCTATCCCGATGATAAGATCGGCTGTTTGTCACATGAAACGGCTCTTTTGTGACATGAAAGTCAAGGTAACACAGTTGGAGGGGACATCTTTTATGAACTCCGTGGTCAGGTGGCACGGTCTGAGGCTTAGTAAAAAGGGTGATATGTGAAATCAGATGTTCCGCAGTGTGATCTGACTTTGTAGAAAGGTGCACTCTGGGGCCCGAGGGCAAAGTCCGCTTTAGAAAGCAAGCCGGTGCATGCCAAATTCTAGTCGTTAGGATTTAAGGCCAAAGCTCTATGGAGCAGACCCCAAGGCCTGTTCTTAGGATGAGTGCCAAGCATTTGCTCCGCATTTTCTTGTTATCCCCAGTTAGCCAGGGGCACTCAGTGCTTCTAGTTATTTGGTGGTAAATATTCATTCCTAACTGCTATCTCGAATCTCTCCAACGATGCCTTCCAATGCAAAATGCTCCTTTGGCGTTCCTGAAATTGGTGCCCTCAGACCGTCAGTAGGATGTGCTCTTCTCTCAAAGCCAGCATCCCCAAACTGCGTAAGTATCGTTACAACAGCAGTTGGTAAAAGCCAACTCTTATCTTGGACCTCACAGGAAAAGACTTATTCCCCACCCACCAACAGACCCTTGATTGGTCTGAGCTGCTTGGGACGTGGAACAGGAAAACCCTGGCAGTACCCTGACTGACTGACATCTGCGAAGCCGGTGACCTGCATGTTAAAGAGCAACATTGTTTTTCCTGGCTTTCAAAGAACTAACTCTCTCTCTCTCCCATGCACACAATGTCCAAACCTTACAGCATCAATCAGTTTCTGCTTAAAGAAATTAATGTTTGCAAAATAGATGGGCGACGGACATCTGAAGATTCGCACTCCTTCCGGCTCGTACATCTGCAAGGCAGAGAACAAAAAGATGAGCTGGTGCCCATTCACGCCACTTAGCCGGTCCAAGAGGGAACATCGAAACTTCCTTACGTCATTGTAATCTTTTTTATTCTTATAGATGTTGCTCCTTCCCACATTCGCCAGGCTGCTGCATTTCGGACTGTTGAGAAAACCAACACCAATGGAGTCAGGTCTGTGCCTTTGAGAGGCCTGTAAACTAACCCTGATGCATTCCCGGGCCTCTCGAGGGAGGCTCTGCCACCAGGATGGGAAAGGCTGGGGAGTCATGCCAGCAGAGGGCACACGGGCACGCACCTTGTGAGGCTCTCCTTTGTGTCTTCCCACCCAGCTCCTAAAACCGGCCCTGTTTAAAAAACACACCCCTGGACCTTTGCCATCTTGGCTCTGAGGATGGCAGCTCTGGGGTGAGGGAAGGCGGTGCAGTTTTCTGGATGAGAACACGGGCAAGGGAGATGGCTTTTGCCTCGGAGCACTCAGTTTGCCCCAGGGTTTGCTATGTCCCCAGGAGAGAGAGGTGTGCCACTCTGAATGAACAGAAGCATGCAGGAGCACTTCCATAAACATGTACTCTGGGGTGCCGCGAGCGAGCAGAGCGGAGGGGAAGGAGACAGGAGGGGCGAGGGAGACGGCCAGCCACACAGCTCTCTAAGGAGCCGGGGAGCAGAAACCAAAGGGACGTGGACCTTCTTCAGAACCAACCCAGAGAGAAAGCCTCCCCCTGAATTCAGCTGGCACCCTGAATTCGGACTTGCAGACTGGGAGAGAACAAGTGAGGAGTTCAAGCCAAGAGTGGTGAAGATGGACTTTAACTATGATGAAGTCACCTCAGTTGACAATCTTAAATGCCCAAGGAGCCTTTTGTGTCGGATGCACCATGTAAACCAACAGAGGCAGAGTGGCCACTTGGTGGTGATATTACAGCAGAGATTTAAAACTCCAGAGATTCTTGGATGAGTTGTCTGTTAAAAATCAAGGTGTCTTTTTGTAGAATTTTCAAAAATCATCTGCCCATTTGTCCTACTGTGGTGGCTTGTGTGGGGCTTGGAGGGTGGACACTATGCCACTGATATTTCAAATGTCAGCAGCATCATTCACAATGGACAGGTGTCAGCAGAGCTTCTAGATGAAGACAGACCAGGAAGAAAGGCCTGGCAATCTACATTTGACAATTAGGGAAGGAAAACCTGATGGATCAAAACAGAGCACTGGCCTATTTTCTTGTTTTCAAAGAGTTGAATCACTGGAGGAGGCCACCATGGTTGGTGACACAGAGGGCCAGGTGAGAGAGAAGAGTAGAATGGTGCAGGCAGGTGATTGTGAGACTGATGCCAGATCAGGCAGTGGCAGGGGGACCAACAACAGAAACGTGGGGGCAGGGGGACAGCAGGCGGTGTAAGATAGGAAAATAATAATTCATCTTTTATCAAGGGGTCATGAGGGTGGAAGGGAGTTGAGGGGGAAAAAAGAGCTGATACCAAGGGCTCAAATAGAAAGTAAATGTTTAGAAAATGATGATGGCAACATATGTACAAATATGCTTGATACAATTGAGGTATGGATTGTTAAAAGCGATATAAGAGCCCCCAGTAAGATGATTAAAAAAAAAAGTCAGGCAATGTTTACTTCCATTATACATAAGGTCGCCAGGTTTGGGAGCTCACTCAACAACAGCCATCTATTTGTCGATAAGCACATTTCTGTTTGTCTACTTGTCTATCATTTTCCTTCCTTCCTTCCTTCGTGAGGTTTTAGGACAAGAACCCCTGAGAAGGTCTCTACTCCAGCTCCATGCTCTTAAGGTGGGGATACATTCTCATGTCTAACAGGTCAAAGGTCAAGAAAGACATTAGACCCTCCTTGAATAGAGTTACATCTGGTTTACAGCTGGCCAAACAGACACCAAGACTCATATGACTTCTTTGAACTGGTGTCAAAGTAGAAAGCGGACCAACAACAGGCCTGCTACCTGTCCAGGTTTTCTAAAGCCAGGTCATGCTGTTTCAATGTAGGCCCTGAGGTAAGAGAGGTAGACTGTAATGGCCAGTCTCATGAAAACCTGTGACCCAAATGACTTTCCCAATCGCCAGTGACAATCTCCCGCTCCCCTCCCCCCCCGCAGGCCCAGGCCTGTGAAGCCGTGGGGCAACCGCAGGCACTCACAATTGGGTCCGGAAGACGATGGTGAGGAGTTGAAAGGCAACGCTAGCTGCCAGGCCCAAACCCAGTCCCAGCACAACGGCAGAGATGAAGGTCACGATCCAGACGCACTGGAGGGAAAAGCACACACACACACACACACACTGCCATTCACTTTGATGGACGTACCATGGCTCAGTCCAGAGCGATGAGAAAGCCTGGCCTTTCAGGGCCAGTGAGCCAAGTGCACCAGAGAAGGGACCTGCCTCCGACTCCGAGCTGTGGAGACAGCATCCCTATCAATGGCTCCACCTCATGTATTCATGTCACATCCCAAGCCTGGTCCAGTTAAAGAAGTGGCTGTGTCTGTCTGTCACAGGGTGAATTCCAGACCAGCCGCTGCACATGAAGACTAGCCAATCAGAGGAACCACGTTCACATTTCCTCTTTTCTTGCTGCTGTCGGGGAATCCCGAGAGCAAAACACTTGATGTAGCAATTTCTACATGTGCAGTGCGGTCGTGGGGGATGATGGGGTGCGGTTGTGGGGATGGTGTTTCTGGGGATCATGCACTTCTTCTCACCCGCCCTGCCTCAGTTGTCCCCGCTACTCTTCCTCTAGACCCATTCGTCCAATCAGGGGCTGCAATGTCTAGAAAGAGAATCCTGGTGCTCAGTTGCTAACCCAGCGGTGGGCAGTTTCCGTGGGAGAGAGCGTCCGCCATCTGCTTCCATGAAGATGCGCCGCTCGCCTACAGGCTAGCTGTGGGTCGGACTTGGCTGGAGGCTGAGGGTTTGGTGTGGGGGTTCTCTTTTACTTGGAGCCTGCCACATTGGACAGTCTGATCTCTAGGGATCATCGATGGGGAACAAGTGTAAGCCAAGGTTAACCTCTGACTTTCTGCGTGTGAAGTGCTGCGAGGCGTGCCCACAGCATTTTTATACGCCAGACTTTGACCCTGATAGAGGTCTAGACTCAGACTCTCACGGCCAGGCAGGCTGGGAGAAAGGTGGGGAGCCCTTTGTAAAGGGCTTTTCTTTAAAAAGGAATGCTTAGCATTTATGTTTTTCACAGCTTCTCTGGAAATGACCCTAATCTTTTGTGGAGAACACAGCAATGCCAACGCCCAAATTCCCAGCGAGCATCTCTGTGCCACACAAAATGCCAACACAGACTGGGGGGCTGATGGAAGAAAGTTCTGGATGTACAGGTAGCTCATCTTTTAATGGAACCCCCGGGTATGATCACAAGAAGCACGCAGCTGAAGGGCAGCCAGCCACGAGACGAACGAAGACCGCCTCCATCAGACACCTGGCTGCCCATGCGGCCAGCATGCTAAACCCGCGGTGAGATGCCGTCCTGACGTCTCTCGTCAAGATGCGATGGCCTCTACTTACACAATCGTACTTATCCTTTTTCCAGAGCCTTCCTATCTCAGCGAACTGCATCAGCATTCCCTTTAAGTTCCCAAGGGCTAGAGCTGCCAGGACGGACTGTAAAACACATAAACACCAGAGGTACTTTGAGTTAGCCGATCAGCCACCTAGAAGCAAAGGTGAAGGCCATAGATAAGTGAGGCCTTTAAAGGGCCCCAAAGCCTATCACAGGACACACCCTTTTCCGGTGTACAGAGGCCCAACCAAGGCACTTGGAGAGCTGGGGCGGACTCTGGCCTGTCCCCGTGGCTGACTTCGTTCCCCGCACAATGGTGGTGGCGAACCTGCCTTTCGTGGCTCTGCCTCCAGATGCTTTGGCGGCGACGCTCAGCGTTGGGCTGGAGGAGGGCAGCCCCTCCCAAGCACCGTCGAGGTGGGGGCAGGGGGGCTTTTGTGAGCAACCACCGGAGGAGCATGCAGTTCTGGGATCGAAATCCAAACCTTTACAAAGAACAGCCATCAAGCTGCCTCATTTGCTTTCCGGATGTAGCCTTGCAATCTCTGTGGTTAAATGCCTAAGCACATCCCCCCAGCAGGAGCGGGTTCTAACTCCTGGCGATGCCATGGGTGCCGAGCAGAACTGCGGCGCTGGGTTTCAGGGCTGTGCCCTCTCCGGGAGCCGACTGCCGGCCCGTCTGCTGAGACGCCTTTGGCCGGACAGGGATGGCTCATCCTGCAGTTTGTGGTCCAGCAGGTGTTTCCACACGCACATGTCTTGTTGTCAGTTGCCAGCTGCTGGTGACCCTATGTGTGCAGAAGAGACTGTCCCCCAGAGTTTCCTAGGTGACAGCCAGGTCTCCTCTCCCCCAGAGTGGCCAGTGGGTTTGAACAGCCAAGTTTTCAGTTAACAGGAGAGCACTTCACCACTGTACCTCCAGGGCTCCTTCCAAATGCACAGAAAGGAGGAAGAGGAATGAGAAGGAGGAGGAGAAGAAATGAGGAAGAAGAGGAGGAGGAGAAGAAGAGGAAGAGGAGGGAAAGGAGGAAGAAGAGGAGGAAGAGAGAAAGGAGGAGGAGGAGGAGGAGGACGAGGGGTAGGGAAAACCCTCTGGCATTGAGTCCATCCCAATGCATGGTGGACCCTACAGGGCAGAGCAGGACTGCTCCTTGGGTCACCGAGACTGTACAGCTCTCCTGGAATGGACAGCCTCGTCTTTCTCCCATAGGGCAGCGGGCGGGTTTGAAGTGCCTTGCAGTTAGCGGACCTCCACATAACCACCTCATCTCCAGGACTCCTCCTATCCTTATGAAGCATGCCAAACAACACTGTTAGAAGAGACGCATACTTTCCCTTGTCTCTCAGCATTATTTCCCCTTGGGCAGCACTCCATAGAAAAACCACTGGAACCAACTTACAAGAAAACACACAACTGAAAACAGGACGAAAGAGCGGCGAGCAACCTTCGAAGGGAAGAGGAGGCTCATTTCACCAGGCCTCTAGTAACTGATGGGAAGGCTGAACTAGGAAGAATGTGCTCACAACGCTGCTGAGGCTTCGTAGGCACCAAGTGGCTGCCATTGTGGGCTATGCCGGCTCGTATGCTAAAACGAAGCAAAGCAGTTCTTTAGTGGAAATGAAGACCTTTCTGACATGAGGGTCTCACGAGAGCTCACCACCTGGATCTTTTGTGGAAGAGATTTTGATGAACCCCACGGGGAATGTCCTCGGGTGTGTGGCTTATTTCGGAGGGAGCTAGGATTGTCAACAGAAATGGTTTCATTTACCTTTCTAAATGGACGTGGGCTGCACAGGTGCCCAGCGCACCTGGGCAATAGTGCTCCGAGCCTCTCTATGTGGTTCTTCTCTAAGTAAGGGGAGCGTGTGTGTGTGTGTGTGTGTGTGTGTGCGCATGCACACATGCAACTTGTGCTTATTCTCTTTCGTGAGGCACGTTCTTCTCTTCCACTGGTGATGACCTGCTGACTCCTTTAATGCCGTCCGTCTTGAAATCAGTAGTTTAATGTACAGAGAACACACATGTTTGGCAAACAGAACTCTGCGCCCCTGAAGAGCACCCGTGAGGCTCTTCTGGAGTGACCCCACTGGCAGTCCACAGATCTGGGCTCTGTCAGATTTCAGTGACCAACCCACTAGGACAAAGGGCCTTACTAACAACTAGCAATTGGTGTTCCCGGTCCTATCTCTGCATCCCATGCAACCAGAATGGCAATGGACTATTTGGATAATGAGAAGAATGATACAAAGCGTAGTGGCCAGGACTAGCCAAGGGTGTACCAAGTGCCAAGCCCTGGGTAAGGACTCCACAAGCCTCCCCTCATTTAATTTTCATAGCAACTCTGTGAGGTTGATACAACTCTTTCTCTCTTACAAAGCAGGAACCTGAGGTTCAGAAAGGTGAAATACTTTGCCCAAAGTTCAGTCAGGACTCAAATTAGGCCTGCAGGCTTCCAGAGCCAGTGCCCATGAACTGCCTCAGGCGCCTCTGAGCATGGTTTCCACAGGCTGGTTTCCCAGAAGAGGCCCTGGGTGATGCAAATGGCTTGCTTTTCCTGACTCATCGAAAGGTTGCTGGTTTGATCCCACCCCGTGATGCTACATCACCTTGAGTTGGAACTGACTAGTTGGTAAGGAGTTTGGGTTGGTTTCCTGGAAGTGCTAGGTTTTCCAGGATCTGTTGGAATGATTCTTTCATCCCAGGGCTACAGACATTCCACAGAGCATAAGACTAATCTCTGACATGTTACGGTGGAGGAGAGATGGGCAGAGGAACATGAGAGGCAGGTGCAAGGCCTGCTCCCCTTCTGCGATCTGGCAGCGTTGGTCTTGGAGTCAGACCAGGAGCTGGGAACGGGAGGGCATGTTCCTGAGGATGGGCGGTGTGGCTGGCAGCACCGTGCCCTGCAGTAGATAGAGAAGGAGATTGCCTCAACCTTTAGGAGCATCTTCACCAGGCTTCACTACCGTGCCAGGATGCCTTCTTGTTGAAACATCAATTACACGTGGAACTACGGACACGGAAAGAGCAGGTAGATAAGGTAGTTTGGATGTCTGCATTCCTAACATTCATAAAATGTTGCCCAAGGGAAAATAAATATTTTTGACCCATTGGGTATTGACGATGAAGAGTTCTGGAGCGTTGTAGTGACCTCATTGTCCCGAGGGTCCATTGTGTTTCCAGAGCTCAAGGAGTCCTTGAGTGGGGCAAATTGCTAGCCTGCTTGGCTGCTAATCGAGAGGTGGAAGGTTCAGGCCTGTCCAGGAACACCTCCGAAGAAAGCCCTGGGGGTCTTCTGACAAACCAGTCATGGAAAACCCGGTGGAACACCGCTCTTTTCTGACAAACCAGTCATGGAAAACCCGGTGGAACACCGCTCTTCTCTGACAAACCAGTCATGGAAAACCCGGTGGAACACCGCTCTTCTCTGACACATCCAGGGTGTCCTTAGTTAGGGACAGCCAGACCAGCGGCAAATGGTCTGCAGAGTTTAAGAATCAGGATAGGATCATTGGCTCATTACCCAAAGGCGAGAGATGTGATTCCCTCCCGACCCTCCAAATGAAATAAACGAAGAAGGGTGCTACCTTTTGTAGTGGTTCCAGCAGAAACCCAATGGCAAGAATGACAATCAGCACGATGATGGCACTGAGAAGGCCGGCAATCTGTGGAGGAGGAGGAGGAGGAAAAGACATCTCATTCTAAAACTGTCATTTCCCCTTGCTCAGGTCCCCAGGTACGGGTACTGGGGTGGCCCACATGACCCAGACCACGAAGTACCTGTGTTTTGCCGCCTGTACTCTCCTGAACCCCTGATCTGGAGAGCGCTGTACTGGATGCAAATCCTCTGAAGGACCCAGTGAGTATGTTGCTCAAGCCCAAAGCTATTAACTCCTGGAGGGAGAACAGTCGGGTGGCGGTGAGGTTTGCTGATAGAGGTACACCAAATAGTACTTCAAGTTGCCCGATTAGACCCAGTGCCGGCTGTATACTTGCCTGATTGCCATCAATCGGGTAATCGTATTTGAGAGAATAGACACTGGCAACCGAAAAGGCCACCGCAAAGCCAACGATGGCGATGGCGAAGCTGTCTCCTATGGTCTGTTGGAAAATCCCCACATCAGGTGTAATAGGGGCCTGAAACCTAAAATAGAAATCAAGCAAGCAGACGGTCACCAACATGCTTATCTTTCTTCCATGGCATCTATTTGCTCATAGGAAACTCAAAGCTCCCTGTCCAATTTCATTGCTATCCTCTCTCACGTTTGCGCTCCAGTCAGACCAAGCTCCTTTTGCTTTCTTGAAAGTGCCTTTCTTGTGCTTTGGAACCGTCTACTACGTCATTCCTTTTGCTTGTTCCATCCCGCACCCTTCTGTTCAGAAGTCTCCCTTGGCCGTCAAGTTGGGGTTGGGGATGTGCTCTGTGCTTCTCCAGCTTCTCCCGAGGATTCCACACACCCTGCCTTTACTCTGCTCACAAACATGGAGCAGGGACTGGGACAACGTAAGCCGCCATCCTGTGCCCAGGGGCAGACCCTCTCCTCGGGATACGGAAGGTGATTGTTGGATGATGAGCGAAATCTAGGGCACGCTGTGCCTCCCTTTGGAATGTCACTTGTCAGAATTTAGCCCCACTGAAAACTTTGGAATTTGCTACCTTATTGTTGAAATGCAATACTGCCTGAATTGGATGCACAACTGTAAATCCAGGCCAGTGGTAGAAGCAAATCTAAGCGTGGCCACACTAGAATGTACACTTATGTCCCCACAAGTTTCGGGAAAAAGACCTATAGTTCCACTTGTGTTGTTACATTGGGTTGTAAAGCATTATCCACAACCCGTCTAGCGGTTATCCAAGCTTGAAGGTTCTTTTAGCAAACACAATTTGGAGACAAGGCAAGCAGGAAAGTCTCTAGGAAACAACAACTTTCTGTGGAAACCCCCTGGCAAACAGATGGGCCTTGGACTCGGTCCCGTGTGGAGCCAGTAGTGACTCTGATGAAGACGGGGTTCCAGTGACCGAGTGCCAGAGGGACTTCCAACTCAGAGAGACTATTTCTCTGTCTATGCCTCACAACCCAAGCCAAACTCACTGCCATCGAGTTGATTCTGACTCAGAGTGACCCTACAGGACAGGGGAGAACGTTCCCTGTAGAAAGCCTCTTCCCTCTCCCGCCTTGTACGACAGGAGTACAGATATCGAAAACTCAAACACCCAACACCAACACAGATGCTTAGCTTCTCTAAAGGTCTCCCTCTGACGTAAGGTTTATTAGAAGAGGGCCAGTGGAATTCTCTCACCTTGTTCTGAATTCCTCCAAGTTCTGGGAAGTTATCTACTAATAAAATATCAGCTCTGATTCTGAAGCAGTACAACCGGCCCAAAGAGTTCTGGCGGCGCACGGGTGAGGTGCCTGGCTGCCCACGGAACGGTTGCCAGTGTGAGCCCACGGGAGGGCACACTTGGCTATCTGCCCCTGCCTGTCCTCTGAGGACACTTCTCCTCTGTCCTGTAGGTTGCTATGAGTTGAAATCCACTCCATGGCAGGCCAGCAGCATCTACCACCAGAAATCAGAAGGCTAGCTTGGGATTTTTGTTCTGACTAAATCTGAAAACGGTGATACAATGAACTTTTGCATTTTATACCACACCGACCAGTAGCTTGCTACGATGACTCTTTTTTTTTTTTTTTTTGGCCTCAAAGTACCATAGACGGTGATTAGGGGCAGATTTACAGTCTGGTGGCTTTTCTCCCGGGCTCTGCCTTTGCTCCTTCCTGAGCCAGTTTCCGCATTGTAAAGCTTGTTCTCTGTCATTTTGTGCGTGGGCCAAATCAAGTGAAGACGGCAAAGGCTATTTGCACACTATAAAACGCAGTGCGCCGGTTAGTGATCAATAGGAGCCCGAGTCTCTCCTTCGTGTTTCCTTTCAAAACTTGGCTCCCTTTGCCATCTTCTAGTTCACTGTGTGTAACTTCACCAACCAAGGTCTCAGGCCAGACGCGCACACGAGCACTAGATTATCAAATAAACAAACAGAAGCTTTGCTATGCAGTCTGTTCACATTCCAGTGGCCCTACAGTATCCGAGGGTTCCAAGACTGTAATCGCTCTCTCTCTTAAAAAAGGCTTTCAAGACTGTAATCTTTATGGAAGTTCACTGCCTCAACTTTCTCCCAGAGTGGTAGGGTGCGTTCAAACCACTGATCAGGAAAGACTAAAAGCCACTACCTTCCGTTACACTCTATTTGCAGTGATCAGAAATGTGAAATGCCCAGTCAGTCATCCACGAGGAAATAAAACAGGTGTAGTCCCTAATTTAGGTACCAAATTAGCAATAGGAGTCACAGAGCCAAACATTGATGGTAGGGTAGCGACTGCTGTAAGCAGGTCTCATACATAACCACACTGCATCCTTATCAGAATCCTCTCCGTCTAGCCATGATGTTTAACCCCATGGACTGCCAGGGACCTGGAGTCACGGAGTTGCATAGTTTTGCTCAAGGTCAGGAAGTCAGTCAGGCTCACATCTCAAGGACTCTTGTTTCTAGAACATGCTGCTCACCTACCAGGCAACCCTGACGCTGTGGAGCAGAAAGCTTCAGAAACGTGAGCTACACTCCCTGCCCTCCACGCCTGGTAGAAAGAGGTCTCCTGACATTTAAATGTGTATTTACTACATAAGGGCTCCGAACTGTACTCGGTGATGCCCAGGTATATCTTTTCTTTCAAAAACGCTTCTGACAAAAACAAAACAAAACACACTCTTCTGTATACACTTTCAGTATACATCTATGTACTCTTTCTTCCCCCTTTTTGTCTATGGCTCCTAAGACGTTTAAAGTGGAATTACTTGAAAGTTGCCTTTAAACTTCAGCCTAATTGCCACATAAAAATCCTTTAAATGAATAGGGCTGGTTTGCATCCATTAAAGACGTGAAGATCTGGTGATTGAAACCCCCCTATTTTCTCTTAAAATATATACGAGAGGGTTCCAAAATGTTCATGGGAAAATCCCACTTTCCCACAAACTTTTTGAAGCCCACTTGCACATGTTTTAAAAATAATTTGGGTATTTGAACATCAACCTCGTAAAAAGTAGAGCGGGTTTCAGGTTGGGCTGCTAACCACACGGTCAGCAGTTTGAAACCACCAGCTGCTCCACAGGAGACCAATGAGGCTGTCTACCCCTGTAAAGAGCGACAGGCCCAGGGGAGTCGTTTCTCCTTGTCCTCTAGGTTGCTGTGAATCAAAGCCGACTTGATGGTGGTAAGTTTTAATACACAATACAGATGCTGGTTTCTGGGATTATAAATGGAGAGTGGAGGGTGGTGGAGGGAGTCTCTCTCTCTCTCTCTCTCTCTCTCTCTCTCTCTCTCTCTCTCTCTCTCTCTCTCTCTGTTAAATAGGAAAGCAACCTTTCCGTGGCAAGCAAATTAGAAAAAGCAATGCTTTCTACAGCCAGAGAGGGCAGGGAGAGGAAAAAGAGGGAAAACTGAATCTCCCTTCCCAAGTCTGTGAAAGCAATGAGATGCATGGTCCAGTCCCGTGGAACCCCCGCCCTCCCTTGGGGGGCCAGCCGACCCCGGGCAGCGCTTTGTTTTGAGCAGATCCTGAGAAAGGACGGCATGTGCCTTTCTGGATGGCTCGAGCGGCTTCACAGCTGCTTTTGAGCCGCTCAGAATTGGCTCCAGTAACCCCAAACACTGAGTGTTTATGGTGACTTACTCCCACACCTGGAAATCTGCTTGCTCTGGGCGTTTCTTGACAGGAGGAAGGGGTTTGTGCTGTCTGCTCTTCTACTTTCGCTCATTTTCTCTTGCGGGTGAGTGCTTGCTCCCTCCCTGCCTGGGGGGCAAGGTCCTCCACGGAGAAACTTTCTGATCTCCAGAACTAGGGGTGCTTACCTTCCCCATGTCCTGTCCCAGCCCAGGAGGGAAGCTTCCGCAAGCACTGGGGGGTGGGGAGGGCCCAGATAGTTCGGCCATGGGTTCTTGCGGCTCACTCCCTACCACTGGGTCAGCAACCTCTGCTGAGTACTTAGCGATGCCACCATGAAAGACTCACTTACCCACTTGGCATATCCCCAACGACAGTCACATTGAACCTGGTTTTGAAGTCAAAACCATAGGACACACCTGTGGCGATCACTGTCTGCAAAGTTGTAAAAGTGCCCGAGTTAGAAATCAGAGATGGAATCGGGAGTGACTCTGAGCCCCTACCAGTCCCACATCCCATCCCTAGAAGCCATTAACGATGGAGCTCCCAGCCAAGGCTTTCCCCAAAGTCCCCAGGCCATTCTGGAGTGCCAGGATGATGCAAAGCATTCTCGTGCTCAGTGGTGACTGGAAAGGTTGGCTTCTCAAAGCGACCAAGAGGCACCTCAGAATAAAGGCCTGGAGACCTGCTTCCAAGAAATTGGCCCTGGAAAACACCGTGAAGGTGTCTCCGGGAGGCAGAGACAGCTCAAGGCCACAGGTTTTTATGTTGCTGTGCTCTTGAGGCAATTCGAACGCACCTCGGCCTCGTGGAGAAGCACAGATGTGATTCCCAGTGGCCTATTACCCTTCTCAGAGGCCATGGTCTCTGCACCATGCACGTCTTACGTGGAAAGAGAAACCCAAAGGCTTCAAAGGATGCTGTTACATGCGGAGTGACTATGCCGTGTATCTAGAACTTGTGGAGATGACCCCTCAGCCAAGGGTGAAGGACTGACAACAGAGGCACGCTAGGCTAAGGAGCTCCCAGAGAAAAGTGAGTAGATAGTCCGTTACCATGATGAGTTCAATCGGAATGGGCACCGGAAGTTTGGCTTTGTAGCGCTGATTGATTTCTTTAACCACAAATACAATCAACAGAATAATCAGGGATGTCACCAGGTCCGCAATATTAGTCTTCTCTATTTGTGAGAATATGGACTGGAGAACCTAGAACGATAAAGACAAAAAAACAAAACGAAAACAAAAACCAACACGCAAGCCCTATATGAATGCAAGATTTAGACGCCAGACTTACTTCTCTGCACATGGATGAAAATGAGCATGTAAGACGACGTGGTGGCACCGGTAGACAGGAATGGTGTAGCACAAACAGACTATTGAACAATCATGCCTGTCATGAATGCGACACTGCGGAGAGTAGCACGGAAAGACGAGGAGGTGAAGTACGCCACTGGGCAGTAGTGGGTCAGCAGTAGACTTCTCAACGTCCGTGAGAGAGACTGGGTTTGCTTCCCAGCCACGCCACCTCAGGAGCAGCATACCTGTCTCCCAGTGGAGGCTGGATCTTGCGATAATGCTCAACAGTGAATCTTCCAAATTAAGTTCATCGTGTGGTGGTGATTGACTTAGTGGCAATTAACAACAACAACCTTAAGGGTAGTGTGGCTGCCACCCTGGTTTAGGAGGTTTCTGGCATTTTTGCTGGAAATTTTTGAGGCAAATGCCAAGGTTTATTGGGTAGTCATTTATTTCCATTTTTTCAACTGGTCTTCTGCTTGTTGGTGTCCCTGGCCATCGTTACGGATTGACCCGTGTCCCCCTTCCACACATGTTGGAAATCCTAGCCTCCATGGAGATAGTGGAAATCCCATTTGGGTATGGATTTTCCTTGCTATGTTCATGTGACAGGATCAGCTCATCTTGCCTTTTGTCTTCTTCTAAATTTGATTTATTTTTGTGGTTGCTGAGACTATACATAGCGAAACATACACCATTTCAACAGTTGCCATGCATACACGGTCGTGATATTGATTACATTCTTGCAGTTGGACAACCCCCCTTGTCCCCCCTTTCCAAGTGCTCCCTAAGGCTCCTATCGAGTCTTTCTAGTTGCTGTTGTTCATTTGATCGCACGGAGATATTTCCCTAACAGGCGTAACGCTTGAGCTTTTCTGCCTCCTACTTTGGTGAGTAGTGACTGGGTCTTCAAAGCTCCCGATCGGCCACCTGACCTGCAACTCTTGGTCTCTCTCTGTTCAGAGAAGAGTGATAAAAATGGGAAAATGGCCTCAAGGATGACAAATACACCCGTCCCCACCATTCTGAGACCAGAACTAGCTGGTGCCTGCCCTGCTGCCAACTGCCCAGAAACGGATCACCTTAGAAGGACTCTGATCGAATTGGAGGGGAACGTGGGACAGAAACGCAACAGCAGAAAGGGGCTTACTGGTTGGATAGAGACTGTTGGAATCCCCCAATCTGTGGATCTCAATCATATCAGGAACTGAACTTAGCCCCGGGTTAGCATAAGCAACCATTCACGCTCGGCCAAAGCTCGGAGGGTTCGGAAAGAAGGAGAAACAAACAGGAAGCGCAAGGAGGAAGTGGAATAAGCGATGGTACACTGAGGTGACTGCACCGAATGAGTTGAAAGAAAACGTGTATGAATTATTGAACGTAAGATGGATGATTTGCTCTGTAAACCGTCGTCCAATTCACAATTAAAAAAATCATAATGCTAACGGTAGATTATTTTTCACTAGCTAAGCTGAACTGTTGTTTGTGTTTAAGACGACTTTAAGAGAAACTTGGTGTAAGGTTTACGGATCATCTCGGGAGAATCATTTGAGGGTTTCATTCACCCTCCATGCCTCTAAAAGACCTAGAGCAGGTGGGGAACATCCGAACCACATGCTGCCTAAGGCCCACGGACCATCAAGACCATCGAACGTCACAAGACTCCCCCCAGAGGAGCAGTTGGAGCTGTCACATTAGAGGCAAGCTCATTAAAAGTTTGACCGGCATGGCCCTCAAATGATGTTCTCAATGTCCAAATTGCCCTTGACAGAAAAATGGTTTCCCGTTCCGGATCTAGAGTCTATGATACTTTTAAATTCTGTTCTGCATTTCACTCCTTTTGATGAGGATTCGTAAATGGACACTTGGATCAAAGTAGTCAGGAATGGTAACCAGGTAACCAGGTCGTCTGGTCTCATGACAGAGGAGAGGCATTTAGCCACACATTCCACATTCACCTCCTGCTTCCGACGCTCCTCCTTCCTCTGATGCTCCAGTTCAATAGGGACCAACTACTGCGGTTCAGATATCTATTCGCAAGCTTTGAGACTCAAGCGTTCCATGGTGAACTCACCAAGACTTTCCATTCCAACTCCCTGCCACCGAGTCCCCTCCAAGTCAGAGCCATCCTATCAAACAGAGGAGAACTGCCCCTCCTGCTTTCTGAGACCCTCACTGTTTCTGGGTGTAGAAAGCCGCCTCCTCTCTCAGACCAGCTGGTGGTTTCCAACGGCTGAGCTTGCAGTGAACAGCCCAACGCAAGACTCACGATGCCACCATGAGCGAGGAGAGAGCGAGCACTGGGCACACTAGGCCACTCACACGAAACCACCACCCACACCGTCAACCCCAGGAACCAAGTCCCCTGAAGTAGCCCCAGCAGACCTTTGAAGAATTTTGGCACGAACAACTACTTTGTCTTTATGGAGTGGTGGAGGAAAAAAAAGTCTATTTGTGTCATTTACCAAAAAAAAAAAAAAAAAAAGAATTTTGACATCGTTCTGAGTGTATGTATCACACAATTTTCACGGTGCATAATTCTTGACATAATCATAATAATCACAATTGTGCAATCCTACCCTAAATTGGTGATGATTTGCCTATCCCTCTTACCTCCCTGCCCGCTCCCCCTTCCTCCTCTGTTGCCGTCAGTGCGGTGGACTCTCATTCATCGTGACCTTTGTACAAGAGAGGGAAGCATGACCCGATCTTGCTCCAGTCTCAAAATTGTTATTTTTGAGCACATTGCTGCCCGCACGGTATCTATCCATCTAACGGAGGTGTGCGGTGGGTGGGTGTATCTCCCCAGCGCTCCTTCGGCTGACCTTCCACTTCCCTAAGCGTCATGTCCTTCTCTAGGAACTCTCAACTCTGGAGAGCATGTCTGTTAAAATCCATGAAATGAAGTCTTGCCATCCTCACTTCTAAGGAGCATTCGGGCTGTACTTCTGCCAACCACAGATTTGTTTGTTCTTTCAGTATTCTTGGCCCAAACACAATTCAAACGCATCAGTTTTCCTTTGTCTTCCTTGTTCATCGTCCAGCATGTGAGGGGATTGGAAGTACCATGGCTTGGGGTAGATGCACCTTAGTCCGCAAAGTGACTCCTCTGTTCTTTAACTCTTTAAAGCCGTCTTGACGCCTACCTGCCCAGTACAAACAACACTGCCTTCACCTGATCTCTTGACCGCTGCTTCCATGGGCTTTGATTGTGGATCCAAGTGAAATGAAATCCTTCGCTCAAGCAGAAAGACAATGTTTTGAAAATGATGATGGCAACATAGGTCCAAGTGTGTTTGATACAATTGATGTATGGATTGTTATAAGAGCTGTAAAAGCCCCCCAATAAAATTATTTACTAATAAAAACAATGAACTCCTTCACAACTTTAAACTGTTCTCCTCTTATCGTGATGTTGTTTTTGTTTATCGGTACAATGATGATGTATTCACCAATAAACTTTGGTCCCTACACATTTGCCTTTTATTTTTATGTGAGGTCATACAATCCTTGCCCTTTTGTGATTGCCTTATTTCACTCAGCATAATGATTTTCAAGCTCTATTCATCTGTAGCATATATCAAATAAAGCGTATATCTTTATTTCTCCTCCTGGCTGAGTCGTGGTCATTTTGTTTATCCATTCATTTGATGGTGGCCATTTAGGTTGCTGTCATCGTTGGGCGACTGTTAATGTTGCAGTGAACGTTGGTGTTCAAGTATTCTTTGGGGTCTTTGCTTTCAAGTCTTTTTGATGTATGTCCAGGAGAGGAATTACTCGGTCTTGGGTTGGTTCTATTTTTAGTTTTGTTTATTTTTTTTTTTGAGAAATTGCCACACAATGGCAGTACCATATTGCATTCTTGTCAGCAGTGGTTACGGGTTCTGATTCTTCCACATCCTCACTAACATGCATTTTGGTTCTTTTCTTGTTGCTATTTTAATCTTAGCCATTGTAGAAGGCGCCCTTGGAGCATAGTAGGTTCCTCATTCAGCTATTGACTGCAAGGTTGGCAGTTCAAGTCCACCAGCTGCTCCATGCTAGAAATATGAGTTTTTCTGCTCCCATAAAGCTTTACAGCCTTGGTAACCCTCGGGAGTAGCTCCATTCTGTCTGGTAGTGTCACCATGAGTCTGAATTGACTTGAGGATGGCAGGCCTGATTTGAATGTAGAGATTACTAGAGGGAGTAAAATGGCATCCATCATGGTTTTGATTTGCCTCGCTCTGATGGCTAATGACAGTGAACATGTGTTTGGTGACCATTTGAATACATATATACCATATTTTGGGAAGATATCTTTGGTGAAATATCTCCTCAAGACTTTTGCCTATCATCTGTCTTTTTGTTGTTAAATTTTTGATGTTTAAAAAAAACAATTTATTATTAATTGGGAGTTAATACATATATGCTTCCAGAGTTCAATCACGTCAAGCAGAATTGTACAGTTGCTACCACAATCAGTTTCCAAACATTCTTTTTCTTCCTGGACTCCTTGAAATCATCTCCCTTTAATGGCCACACACCCTGACAACCACTGCACCCCACTGTCCCCTGAAACCCTATTCTACTTGCTATTTATCAGTCCTGGGTTTCATAGATGAAAAAAACCCAGAATGACATATGACATAACTTCAAGAGGGTGACCTCCAATGACATAACACCTCTGAGGTACACCCTAATATGAACAAAAAACAACCCCAAATACAGAAAATGTTGACAACCAGATCTGGTCCAGCATGCACCTGAGCGGGGGTCAACTGGCGATGTCTTGGCTGTTGAAGTCAGACTTAGGCCGTGGACTTTCTATACTGTCTCTCCAAGGCATCTGCTTAGTAACCGCTTTCCTCCCATCCCTCAAACGGTGGACAGAAGGAGTTCACCGGAGGCTTACTTCCTCTGTAACCCCTGACAATTATTGAAGTTTTACATACATGTTGCTTGAGTCCATTTCTTTTGAGATATAAAAGATATTAAGTAAGCAATGGAGTAAGCAGAGATGCGGGAAGAGAGATGGCAAGCCACATGAAGAAGGCCCAGCAGCAGCAGCAGCAGCAGCAGCTCAGAGAAACAAGGGCCTCCCTTCTGCGCTAGAGAGAGCCACCCTTCCCCTCGAGCCAGCTCCCTGAATTCAGGGGTGTAGCCTCCCACGCTGTGAGAGAATAACTCTCCGCTGGTTTAAATGGCTCGCGTGCAGTATTTGGTATGATACAGCCCTACATAAACAAGGCATTCCTTTATTTCACAACAGTCCCTCCTTCTCTGTCCAGGGAATAACCTCTGACCTTTATAGTCCTTCCTTAGCCTGCCTCCCTTCACCCCTGTCCGTTCGGAAGTGCAGACCCTGCACACTTCTTAGCTGGCACTCCTTGTCGCCTCCGGAAAGGCTCTCTGGCCTCACTGCCCTGTGCACAGTCTGACTTTAAGAAACCAGTGGCTCCCATATCCCAGTGGCTCCCAGTTTGCTCTTGGGACACACTGTTTCTGGGGCAGCTCTGGAAGGGCCCAGGGAGTGTTGCTTCTAGTTTGAAACAAGCTCTCTCAGATGCCCAGAGACCCTGTGGTGTCAGTGCTATGCACACTACCTGCTCGGCAGGGCATTGTCTGACTGAGGCAAGACCCGCTACTGTATTTACATTTGCACACCCACGTTCATCTTAACATTAACGTATCCCCAAGGAGGAAGCAACCTAAATGCCTTTCAACAAGTGAATGTATCAACAAAATGTGGTATACTTATATACAGTACTACACTACTCTGCCATTAGGAGAAATAGTCTTGATATATGGGGAGGTACCTCCCCAGAAACCAGATGTTTTCTTTCAAAGCTAGGTATTTCAATTTTTATTTTTTTTTACAAAGCAACCGTATCACCTTCAAAGTACTCTCCATTACACCTAATATATTTGTCAAATCTGCCAGTCCATTCTTGGAAACATGTTTCAGACTCATCTGTTTGGATGGCTGACAGCACCTCCCTCGTTTTTCCCTTTACCTCTTCTATGTCATCAAATTGCTGTCCTTTCATGTCCCTCTTCATTCGAGGAAACAAGAAGAAGTCACACGGAGTGAGGTCAGGTAAGTAAGGTGCGAGAGACATGTTTTTTTGCCAAAATCTGGCGCACTGAGATGGCTGCATGGGCAGGTGCATTGTCGTGGTGGAAAAACCAGTCCCTTGTCTGCCACACATCTGGGCTTTTTTTGTCGCACACTGTTGTGCAATCTTTTCGGAATCTCTAAATAGAAAGCTTGATGGACAGTCTGACCTGGTGGAATGAACTCCAAAAGCACTACAGGTCAACATTTTCATCAGTTCAGGAAGGTGACAGACGTCCAGAACAAGGTTTGTGGTCAGTTAGCATTTCACTGTTCTTGAAATGAGGAAACCACTGGTACACTTGAGTTTTCCCATAGCACTGTCCTTGTAAGTGGTGTTCAACATCACAACAGTTTCTGTGACATTTTTTCCTGAGCAGGAAACCAAATGTCACAGCTGCACACTGTTCTCTTAAATTGGCCATCACAAAAAAACAAGGTTTGAGCGAAACTGCTTTTATGAAAAAATTCACTGTGACCAGAGAGAATCTTCCCAGGTGACACCACTGGGTGCACTAACTCAAAGACAGTTGCTTGCTTGATGCTTGTCTGGTGGGAAAAATTCATACTAAGAAAGCTTTGTTCTGCCTAGTACAATTCTAGTTTTTTATAGATACCCCCTGGTATGCTGCAGGATGGATGGAACTTAGGATATTATGCTGAGTGAAATAAGCCAATCACTGCTTTCTCTTGTTTTATAAGCAAAGACTTGTACAAGGTTTAGAAGAACCTCTATTCTAAAATAACAAGGCCTGTTTCTTGATTCTGAAAGAAAACCTCGCTGCCATGGGGTGGATTCTGACCATAGTGGCCCCATTGGACAGAGCAGAACTGCCTCTGGGGTTTCGGAGACTTTAAATTTTTGTAGGAGCAGACAGCCCATCTTTCTCTCTCAAAGCAACTGGTAGGTTTGAACAGCTGACCTCGTGATTAGCAGCTCAATGTGTTGCCTATTCCTCTACCACCAGGGCACACTTTTGAGGCATAGGGAAACAGTATAACTCAAGTAGCACAATTTATCCAAGTTTTCAAATGGAAAAAATGTTAAAACAGCGGGACAAAATATTAGTTTTTCATATATTTTGGAAATACTTTTGAGTCAGAGCTCAGTAGCGGTGGCGTTTAATTACTATTGCTAAAGCTGGCTGTGTGGTAGATGTGGTTGCTTGTCAGTACCGTTCTCTTTGCTCCTTACTTTTCCTCAATGTGAATATGTTGCTCAACCCCTTGATTTCTCGCAAGTTCTAGGTAAGCCCCATAGCAAAGGCATTCAAACAAAGGTCTCTGGAAACAAAAGCAGCGAGTTTCATGATTTCAGTATTTTTTTAAGAGCAATAAATACTTACTTTGAAAATGGAAAACGGATCACTGTGTGCTGGAACAGTCAACTGCAGCATAAATTTGAGCTGGGAGACCAGCACGTGAACCGCGGCCGCTGTGGTGAAGCCGCTGATCAGGGAATCAGAAAGGTAGATCACCACAAATCCGACCTGTAGAACCCCCATGAGCAACTGCAGAGAGAAGGACAAAGGCCTCGCTTAGGAGAACGCTCTAGCCAAACCCAGGATCAGCAAGTTACATGATTTACAATGTAAGGGGTCAGCCGACTGCTCTGTGCCTTGCGGAAGCAGGTGGCCAGCCTCCTAGAGCCTGATGGGGAGTTCTTGAAAGGTTACAGAGTGTTGAGTAAGAACTAGACTAGGGTGTCCATGAGACGTCAACAGCCTCCTTTCCCTTTCTGCAGAATCTCTAGACGACTCATTCATAAGCCTTCAAAGCAGAATCTTATCTCGCATCAACTCCTTGGTGTTTGCTCCTGTTATGCTTTCTAGCTGCTGCCCATTCATACCCCTTCCAACAAGTTGCCCAACTTGCGTGTATGTTATCTAACTGTGTGCTCTAGATGTCCTAAGTGGACTCTGGACATCAGAAATGTTCAGCTTTAACTGGGAGACGAAGGTGGTTTTCCCCCCATAGCATTGGTGTTTTGCAATAAAGAGAGCTGGATACTTTCACCATCCACTACCTGGCGAGTCTTTCCGCTCATGCATCATGAATTGCTCCTGGAGCTATGGGCACACAAAGCACTAGGTCCAGAAAGACATCCTAAAGAAGTAGCTACATTGTTTGTCAATAGGAAATACCACCGGGTAGAAATGAACTTTCCGCCTCTTTAGGCAACTGTCTTATACAATAATATCTTATTGGGTTTTTAAAACTCTTATACAAGCATATCACTAGCCACAAACTAGGCCACACTGAAGTGTCTGTATGGCTTGGGAGTCAAGTGGTAGGTCCCTCCGCTGCCCTTGCCCGCTTCCCCTACGTCTTTGATGTGCACATTTCCAAGTGCAACCTATCCACCCCTTTCATTTCAGTCACAGTCTCTAAAGGATTAGAGAAAAGTATTCAAAGCTGCCGCTGTCACTACGAATCGCCTACACAAGGGGGCCTTCAGAAAAAGTTCATGGAAAAATGGAACAAAGAGATGCTGGAATTTTCCCACTAGTGTTTGGAAGCCACTTCATTTTAATCCACTGCCATCCAGCTGATTCCACCTCATAGAGACCCTGGAGGGCGGGGTGGAACCTGTGGTGGTCAGAGCAACCTCCTTAAATGCTTTGGCTAGTGCGGGCTGGGACACTGCAGGGGGGTCGCTATGGGACAGCGTTGGCTCCATGGCAGTGCAAAGGAGGGAAACCAACCAGCAAAAGAGAGTGCGGGAGGTCTGGCAGGAGGGAGAGAAACCCTAGGCAAAGGTGTACCCGTCAGGACAAGCAGCCCGGAAAGCCCGGTTTCGCGAGAAGGAGCGCACCTGGATGATTCCAGAAAGGATCGTCACTGTTGCAGCCACCATCACCTTCTGCTGGTCGTCCGGTGCTATCCCATTACTCTCCGAGTTATTCGCGCTCATCAGAGCCTCCCCACCGGTGTCTGGGACCACTTTCACAACGACCGCTCCCACCATCATACTCAGAACTGGAAATGGACCTAAGTAGCATCCAAGGATAAACGCGGTCAATCTACGCTTTGTTGAAGGCTAATTGTCTTTCAGCCATAATGTGAGGATACCCCTCTGCCCCATTCCCCAGACCCCAGTCCTAATTCCTACAGGAAATGTAGGACTCTCCCCCTGGGCTGTGTCCAATTAGTGACTGATGGACTTCGTCAAGAAAAATCACGGTGAGCTTCGTTCAGCCCAATAACTCACTTACCCACAGAGATATGCCGAGAAGTGCCCAAGAAGAAGTAGACTATGACCGGGAAAAAGGCCGCATACAATCCATAGCTGGGGGGGATGGTGACCAGCAGCGCAAACGCTAGACCTGTCGTGACACAAGCAAGGAGTATTGGAGAAGGCCTCTTCAGGTTCTTTATGTCTTCAAGATCGGCCGGAAGTACTTGGTGTCTTGTTACCCCCAAAATGGATCAAAGGCATAAAGGCGGGAACAAGAACAAGAAAACCCTTAGAAGAAAATATAGATATAAGTCCATGTGACTTCGAAGTAAGCAATGGCTTCTTAATTTGCCAGCTAAACCATGCACAACCAAAGAACAAAATAGATCAACTGGGCTTCATCAAAGTTAAAAACATAGGCACCCCAAAGGGCACTGTCCAAACCAACCCACACTCACTGCCATTGAGTCAGTGCTGCCTCACAGGGAGCCCTGTGGGCTTCTGAGACTAGCTGTTTACACGCGGGCACAGCCCCGTCTTTCTCCTGTGGCACCGCTGGTGGCTTCAAACTGCTGACCACGTGAATCGCTGCCCAATGTACAGCAACTATACCTCAGGGAACTGTCAAGAAGGTAGAAAAATCACCCACAGCGTGGGAGAAAATACTTGCAAATCAATTTTGATAAAGAATGTTTACAGCTTGGCAATAGATAGGCAAACAACACCATTATTCCTTAGGGAAATAGAAATAAAACATCACAATGAAATATCTCTCGACTCCAACCCTCAACCCAAACCCACTGTCATGGAGTTGATTCTAACTCACATCCACCCTACACAGGATTCCTGAGCTCAGTCTTTAAGGGAGCAAGAAGCCACATCTTCCTCTTGCAGAAAGCCTGGTGGATTTGAACCACCTACCTTGTGGTGAGCAGCCCAAAGCCTAGTGTCATTTGGGCGTCCCACTAGGTCCTAGGAGGATGGCTCTTAATAACAAGGCCAAGTATGACAAGTATTTGCGAGGATGTGGAGAAATTAGAACTCATTTACTGCTGGTGGGGATGGCCAACATCGCAGCCCCCAGGAAAAGGTTTGTTAGCTCCTTAAAAAGCTCCACACGAGCCAGCAGAAACTCACAAATGATTGGAAAACCATCCATCGATTGATGCATGAATAAGCAGCATCCCTTTAACAAAATATTAAGTGTCCACACAAAGGAGGGCAGTACGGGTAGACGCTGCCAATGAACGGCCCAGGAGAAAGAAACCCAACAGAAAATCCGCATAGAGGGAACGGGCAGAACGAGTGAATCCCTAAGACCACAACAAGCCACAAAAGGGGGCGTAAAACTGGGGGGAGGGGGGGAGTGACTGCTAATGCATCCGAGTTTGGGGCGAAGGGTCATGAAAATGTTTGATGGTAGTGATACTTGCATAACCTTATGAACATACCCAATCAACACTCTTTAAAAGGGTGAATTTTATGGTCTGTGGCTTACAGCGTCATAATACTTTATAAAAAGTTACCTTGCAGTACAGCCACCAGACCTGTACTGATCCCAGAAACAATGTCACTGAGTAGCCATTCCTTTATCCTGTATGCCGGCAACCACGATGCGATGGGAAACAAAGAGAGGGCGATTCTCTTGGCCTTCTGGGAGGAGCAGCTGAAATATTGAAAAACCACACATCAGTCGACTAAGTGACACGCAGCTAGCGCCCTACGGGTGGGTGGGAAACCGGAAGGGGCCTGCCTGGGGAAAGGGTTCAGTGCAGCGGCTTTGTTTGAACAGTTCAGGGAAAAATTCCACTGTCCTGAAATTCTGGTTTTCCGTGGACTGTTTGAAGCCCCTGTGCAAACTCTGATATAGATGTTCTGTAGCATTATAAGAGTGTGGTGCGCAGAAACACTCTTGCATCTTAATATGAATACGTAATTGACATTGTCACTCCCACTAACACCTCCTGAATTCAATCCCTCCCTGGCCACCACCAGGGGATTTTTTTTTTTTAAAGGAAAGTTCTAAAAAAATAAAAAATAAATAAATAAGGAAAGTTCTGCTTGCCTTCTGCTGTCAAAGAGCTCATTTGTCAGACACAGTTTACACTGTGCGACATCTCCGTGCAAGAGCTGCCTCTGTCCCAGCGCTTAGACTTTCTGGGTGGAAGGGCTTCCCCACTGTGGCAGGGAGTGGGAGGCTTGGAAAGGCAAGTGGAAAAGACGCTGTGTGAAACCAGTGCAGTGTGTAGGCTGGGGGCTCGAGCCAAGAGGGCGAGCTCAGGAGCGTGCAAAGCTAGGAGACTGCTTCGTGTCTCCCGAGGTTAGTATCTTTTTAAAAAGTGCCTTACCGACAAGAGTCTTTGAGATGTTCCAGAAATGTCTTATGATGCCTGTGTTTCTTCTTATGCTCTCCTCCAAATGTATTTTTAGAGTACACCGGCCTGGACACAATGTATTGATTGCCAATGGGTTCGATCATGTTTGCTTCCTCTGGTGGCAGTGGCAAGTGGGAAGATTGTGAGTAGTCCCTCTTCTTGCCTTTGGCAGGTTAAAATGCCTGAAACCAAACAGAGCTGGCTTCTTAAATCGCTTGGAGATAATGTGATGCAATTTACAGATGAGTGAGCTCCGAACTGAATGTTACTACCTTTGGAGATCAAAAGAGGACGGATTAAGGGACCTGGATTGTGTTTTGCCACAGCGGGATCACTTTTTCACTCCAATGACCTGGACGGAACTCCTTTGCAAAAGCAAACGGGAGGGTTTATTTTATTTGACATTTCTTTCTTTTTCTTTTTTTTTAATAGAAAGATTTTCAGGAAGGAATAATACATGGACTCAGTTGACTAACCGGTGAGTCACTTTTTGACTTGTAAAGGGAGTTCTTCTTATCACAAAAAGGCATTTACTGTTGAGTTTTTTGCCTTTTCCTAGAAGAGTCCCCACAGTTTGGCAGCTGAGCAGAACAGCTGCCCGTTCTAATGTGCTTGTCAGATCCTTGGAAGAAGGAGGCCTGGGAGCAGAAGTGCTAACACAGGGCTGCTGCCTGGGAGAGGGGCCTCACGAGCCCACCCGAGGCTCTCCAGAAGGACCCCATGTCTGGCTCCCATTGAGATCAGAGCCCTGGAAACCCGGTGGGGCAGTTCTGTTCTCCATGGGGTCGCTGTGTGTCAAAGTGGGCTGTGGCGACGATGACGGGCAGCTTTGTCATTTCTTGTGAAGTGTTTTCACTCTAGAAACGCAAAGCTGTTGCCCGTGTAGGATCTTCGCTTACTGTGTACAGCGTTTCGTGGAGGAAACTTTATGCTAGGAAGTAGATATTACTTGGTTACTTAACACATTCTGGATGAGATCTTTTTTATATTATTGTGCTTCTGCCAGACAACTTCTTATTACTTCGAAAAAGCAACGCTAGAGACTAGATCTTGCAATGTACGCTCTGACCAACTCTAAGCTTTCTGAAATGGAAACATGCCTAACCACATTGGGAGGGTTTGTAACGAACAAAAAGGTTAAGTACAAATGTTCACGTGCACAGCACCGCGTCATTGGCGACCTCAGAGCCAAATATGAACCTTTTTTCCCCAAAAGAAAATTTGGAAGAGGGGTGGCAGCAGCGGGGGTGGGGCGAGGGATGTGTGTCAGGAATGTTAATCCTGATGAGTACAGATAGAAAAGAAATTTTGAGAACAAATAGCTTTAAATCGAATACTATGTTCTGAAATAAATGGCCCAGGTTGACGCTGAACCAGCTCTGGGGTGAAATGAACACATGGAGTCTACAGGGACTTCAAACGCAATGCGAGGACCAGAGCAAGTCACCTCCGTTCCAGAAAGGGAAGTCTCTCTTTAGGAGGGGGAGACACTGCGGAAGATGCTCAGAGAGCCAAAGTTCCTGGGCCCCTTTGCCAACCACTCCCAATGCTGTACTGATACTGTCCGTGGCCCTCCCACAACTCTTGGCTGGACACCCGTGATGAGGTCTTTTCACAAGAGTCATATGCCAGGGACGTAAGCCTTCTGAGCCTCAACTGGGATAATTGGAATCATAATACCCAAGTTTCAAGATGATTGTAAAGAGTAAATGAGAATGTTTTCAAAGTATTGTGCACTGGAGTCAGTCGTGAGCTTGAACTGTTAACATTTGTCTTCTCAACATGTTTAACTTTAACCATTCTCAGTTCTGTTCCTATGATACTCAAACCACCATTTTTACAAAACATTACAATCATTTTCATGTACATGATTCTTCAGGCATCACAATGTAGGGGGCATTGACTATTATTCCTCTTCTTACAAATGAGAAAACTCTTCCACACTCCAGCAGCCCGCTCCTCCCATCAGAGCCAAGCAATCTTTCACACGACCAACAGTTGTCATTTTCAGACTTCCTTTCGGATGTCTTCTATAAGCACGTGGTTTCTCTAGTGACCCATATGAGCTGGCACGAGAAACATACGAACTGTTCACGAAAACCCAGCTCACTGCCGTCGAGTCCATGCTGATGCAAAGCGACCGTCTCTATCTGGGGCAGGACAGGGTAGAATGTCGCTGTGCGTTTCCAGGACCGCGACTCTCGACAGGAGTAGAAAGGTGCATTGTTCTCCCTGGGAGCACCTGGTGGCGTCAGACTGCTGGCCTTGCAGGGAGTAGCCCAACATGTAACACACTATGCCACCAGGTAAGATTAAGTATGCTATAAAGTGCCAGCTGTTAGGTTTAAAAAAAGAAATCTTGGTTCCTGACTACCACCCGTAATGCCAGACTTCAATCACAGTTGTTAGATTATCTCATACCAGATTGCCGCTCGCCACTCGGAGCTTTCTCAGGGATCAAGGGACTTTTAGTCTGTTTGCAGAGTTGACCATGACAGCTAGGAAGCCGGGGCTGCTTCCCGCTGCTGGCTCTACCTGACCTCTCTCTGACCACCTACCTCACTCCCCAATTCCATTCCCCAGCCTCCCCTAACTTCCTCTGCATGCGCACCGCTCTCTGGCTTGACCTTCAGAAGATGACTCCTTCTGAACTTTGTTATGACGCCTGGATTCACAGGGACTGATTGTTCTTTCAGAGCAGTCTCAACACCCTCCCCGCCCCCAGCTGCTTGCTCACCCTGCCCACCATATCTACCCCTTCACCCTCCCACCCCAAGTTCCAGGTGTCCTATGCTGTGAGAAGAAGAATGGAGGGATTTGAACCATGCTGGAGAAGAATAGTGAAAGGACAAACCAATCTGCTTCACAAGAAGTATGACCACAGCGCTCTTAGAAGCAAGGAGGGCAAGACTTCATCTTACGTATTTGAACATGCTGTCAGTAGAGGCCACTCCCTGGAGAAGGACATCACGTTCAGCGATGAGCCAGCGAGAAAGAGGAGGGTCCTCAAGGAGAGGGACTGGCACAGTGGCTGCAGCAATGGGCTCAAGCGCAGGACATTGTAGGATGGCGTTTCGTTCTGTTAGGCTGTGGATTGGAGCTGACTCAGTGGTCGCTAATAACAATATAGCCCTTCTCATTGTCAGAGAACTTGTTTATGATGTGGACTTGGTTTGCCCACTTTTATGAATGGCTGGGATTTTTCGGGCTCCTCTCCCCTCTGTCTTTTTTTTTTTTTTTTTTTGCCAACTAACAGCAATATAGTTGAGGCATTAACATAAGATCCAACTCATGTCAATGACTCCTGACATTTTAGATCTCTGGCAAAGTTTCTTCAGAGTGTCTTTCAAGGTCACTTTTCGTCCTGTGACTCCTCCAACCTAGTCAACCTCAGGGGAAGAAGACAGGAGCACCAAGTATTTTGATTTCTCCCAGATGTTGCCCTGAGCAACACCAAGAAGAGTTTGCTTGTTGCTTTTTTCACCAGTGACTTTACACAAACTCATCCATTCTGTTAGGAATAAAAGACCCCGATGGCATTTCTTTTTCTTCTTTTTGCTAGTGTGTGTGTTTTCTCTGCTACGTCTTGGTTAATGGTTTACCGTTGACAGGGATGGCAGAAAGAACAACGTCATTCATTCCTAACCAGAACTTAGCTCTGTAGTGAGCCTCTCATGCTTCCAACTGAGGCAAGGCCTGAGCTCTCCCCATCCCAACAGGGACCTGGCCAAGCCCCCTCCTAACCCGCAAGCAGGAAGCCCGATGGTTTTGAGGGCTGGCCTGCAACTACCACAAGGTCAGTAGTTGGAACCAGCAGCGGCTCCGTGGAAGAAAGGCGTGGCTGTCCCTGTAAAGATTTACAGCCTTGGAAACCCACGGGGCAGTTCTGCTGTGCCCTCCAGCAACCCAATGAGCTGGTCTCTATTTGATGGCAGTGCATTTGGGTGGGGTGGTGTGGGGTGTGTGTGTGTGTGTGTGTGTGTGTGTGTGTGAAGGCATCCAAGCAATGTTTAAAAAAAAGGGACCCAAAGGGCAGGCATTGGGGCAATTTAAGAAATCTTTCCAGAATTTGGAGAGAGAGAGCTGGAAGGGCACACTCCAGTCTTTTTGCTTTCTTTTTCCTTGACTCCCATTCATGCTCCTACCATGTGCTGCCTCGTATTTCGCGTGTCACAAGTGAGCCCCAAACTGCCGGCTCTCTTGGCACCTCTGTTGAAGAGATGCTCCAGATGCCGCCATAAGTCGGCGCCCCTCTCCATCCCATCATTCCTGAGATGCCTGAAGATGACCTACTGCAGTTAGGAATGGAAAGAGATTTTGCTAAATTTATTTTTCACCTGAACAAGTTGCCTTTTCCCCTCAGAAACTCTTGGAATGCATGCACTTGTTTCTACAATTGCAATTCTAGTTTCAATTGTTACATCCTTGCTAATATGTGCTTTAAAAAAATGCAATTTTATCTTCTCCATTTAAGTGTCTCTGCGGTATCCTAAGAGTGCTAGTGATTTGGGGGTGGGGGGGAATTGAAATTGACTCAGGAAAATGGAGAAGCCCATCTGTGTTCTTATTTTTCGACATTTCCACTGCTACTTCATTTCCTATGGTGTGTTCTTTCTATTTTGAGGCTTTAATGAATTAATGTGTGTATGTGTATATGAACATGCATACATATACATATATATATGCATATATATGTCTGTACTCTGGTTTACTTATTATGTCTGGTTTATTTTTTTCTTCTTCTGAGCTGAAATTTAATCCTGAGATTAATATCTGAAATGTGACTTTCTCAACTTAACGATTCCAATAACTTTTAGATTTCTAGGGATGGTCATGTCAGGACCATCCATCCCAAGTCCCACTCATCTTCAGTCAGAAGTTCAAGCCCAGTCTCCAGTCCACCTGAGCATCTCCACTCTGGCGGCCTCACCCCACTGAGAGGTGTCTGTCTCCTAGCCAAACCTTTCTGCTCCTTGACATTGATCTGGTCAGTGTTCTAGTCTTTCTCTTGGGAAACAACTACCGTGAACCCAGATGCTCTTCAGTGATCTCAGCCTTTGTCATTTATTAATGGAAGTTTCAAACGAGAAGCCAGCCGTGTGGAGAAAGGCCTTTCCCAGCCTTCCCCCGGTTCCAGGTGGCCTCTATGCCGCAGTGCTGGCTAATTGGGTATTCAAGTTAAGGAAGCATTTTGTAGAAGAGTGGCTGAAAATACCACACCGCCGCGTTGAGAATCTGCTGCAAACATGACTCCTTTGCTGGACCTCAGAAGCGGGGCTGGTGATTAGGAGTAACTGAGTGGTGGGTTGAGTCTCAGGGCTGATACTGACGAACATTGGTCAGAAGGAGCCAAGGATTGGGGCAAGCAATGATTTTTAAATGCTGCGGTTCCTGTGGGCTTGCGTCACACCTGAAAGACGGCATGGTAATTGATTAGGAAGTCTGCATCCTAGATGTATACTTGAGCTGAGGATTTCTTTGGAAGAAATGAATGCATTCACAATCATTTAGAACCTGAAAACGCCCAACGGTAAGCCGGTCAAACCCACTGAGAGGCACTGTAGAGGGGACGGCTGGTGCTCAGCCTCTGTAAAGATGGCAGCCCTGGAGCCATTCTAGCGGCATCACATCATGTTGCTTGGACTGATGCCGATTCCATGACAGTGGTTTGGGCTCGGGGTAGTCATAATCCTGAGAGTTCTATCAGTGTCCTCATAAATGCTTCCAGGAAACGTTGGAAGCCAGAGTCTTTCTGCAGAGAGAGGGGATAAGCTGAGGGGTAGGAAGGGTTTGTAAGTGGTGGAGCAGCACCGAGGACCCTAAGGATGTGGAGGCAGCTGTCACAGAGTCCCAAGGCAAGGAAGCTAAAGGAAAAGATCCGAATTCCCCCTACCCCACGAGATAACATAGATACTCTACACAACTCTGTTCATGCCCACTGTGGGCAGGGACATAAAGTATGTCTGGCATTGCTAATACAAGAAGTCTGTGTGACTTACTGTCATATGACATCTCCTAGGCATTTAACTTGTTGTTAATTTAATATTAATTCCGATATTGATTTTTAAAATCAATTCTATTACTATTTCCATTTCCGTAAGATGGAAAACAAACTCAGATCTATTTTAGTTAGAAGGTGCAGAGAATGGAGGGAGAATTTGGCAGTTACGTGGAATTGGCTACTTTCTAGTCCTTGCTTTGCCACTGCTTAAGTGTATTGCCATGGGCAAGCAATTCAAGCCTAAGTTCTCCTGATGGTAAAACAAGGTGCCATTACCCTCCCTGCAGGCTCCTGTCAAGACTGAATAGAAGGTATGTAAGGCCACCAGCCTGTGTGATCACAAGGTGTCAATAGGATCAGGTATCAGGCATCAAAGAACAAAAAATCATAGCATTGTGAATGAGGGGGAGTGCAGAGTGGAGACCCAAAGCCCATCTGTAGGCAACTGGACATCCCCTTACAGAAGGGTCACAGGGAGGAGACGAGCCAGTCAGGGTGCAGTGATAGCAACGATGAAACATACAACTTTCCTCTAGTTCCTAAATGTTTCCTCCTGCCCACTGTCATGATCCCAATTCTACCTTACAAATCTGGCTAGACCAGAGGATGTACACTGGTACAGATAGGAATTGGAAACACAGGGCATCCAGGACAGATGAACCCATCAGGACCAGTGGTGAGAGTGGCGATACCGGGAGGGTGGGATAGAAAGGGGGAACCAATTACAAGGATCTACATATAACCTCCTCCCTGGGGGGTGGACAACAGAAAGGGGGGTGAAGAGAGACACTGGTCAGTGTAAGACATGACAAAATAATAATAATTTATAAATTATCAAGGGTTCACGAGGAAGGGGGGAGCAAGGAGGGAGGGGGGGAAATGAGGAGTTGATAGCAAGGGCTCAAGTAGAAAGGAAATGTTTTGAGAATGATGATGGCAACAAATGTACAAATGTGCTTGACACAATGAATGGATGTATGGATTGTCATAAGAGTTGTACGAGCCCCCAATAAAATGATTAAAAAGAAAGAAAGAAAGTTGGCCAATGAATCAGTAAGAGTGAAGAGACTAGAGGCATTTGAATTATGGTGTTGGCAAAGAACGTTGTATGTGTCACGGACTGCCAGAAGAACAACAAATATGTCTTGCAAAAGTACATCCAGCTGCTTCTTAGAAATGAGGACGATGCCACTTCATCACCTACTTTGGGCGAGTATCAGGAGAGACTGGTCCCTGGAAAAGGACGTCGTGCTTGGTAAAGTGGAAGGCTAGTGACCAAGAGGAAGCCCCTCACTGAGGTGGATTTGCACAGTGGCAACAGCAACAAGCTCAAACATAACACTGGTGTGAGCTTGGCACGGGACCAGGCAGGGGTTCAGGCTGACTTGATGGCCCTTAATAACAGCAGTTTAGACCCTATTTATAACTACAGGACAAAAGTACACTAAGCCTGTCTGGAGACTCTATGGCTGCCAACTTGTCTGTGACTTCAGCTCATGTTTACCATTTTTCATGTTCACCCCTGCTTATTTTAACATAATTATAAACATGTATGGTGATAAAACACATATAACAAATATTTAAATTTCAATAATTTAAGGGTATAATTCAGTGACATTATTACACTCACAGTGTTGTAGTCACCACCGCTCTCTATTTCTAAGACTTTTACATCCCCTTAATATTCTAACATTTTAGGTATCTACTTATCTAAAACGGGAGGCTGATCTTATGAACTTCCAGAACGTAACTAAAGTTCCGTAGTTCACTAAGGCCTGCAAAAATACCCCCTTCTTAGCCTGGCATACATGCTCCTTTATAGTTGGATGTGGGCTTGGTTCTGTAACTGACTTTACCCCAGCTCCTCTCTCGCAATTATAGTTTACAAACAGGCCGTCATATCCAAACTTTACATGGCTGCCACTCACTGTCTTATCCATCCATTTTCCGCTCCTCCCGTCGATAAATTCCAGTTAATCCTGGGAAGCACTCACCTGTCCCTGACCATGAATTCATGCCTTGGCTTATTATTAAGCATTTGTCGCCTGTTGTTGATCAGGAACTGAGATACAAAGGCACCGTAAAGCCTTTGTGACCGCTGTTGGATGAAGTTAATAATTTCCTTGTACATATTTCTGTCTAGTGTTGCATTGTATTGTCTTGTTTATAATTTTGTCTCCCCTGTAAGAGTGAGTTCCCCAAGAGTAAGGCCCAAATCATAATCATTTTTCCCTCTCCTCTGGCATGGCTTCTCTAACATGCTAAGTGATAAAAATAAATTTGTTGAAATGAACTAAACTGTGGACAACAATACAGGCAATCCCTGGGTTATGAACATTTAAATCATGTATAACCTGTTGTTAAAAACCAACCCCGATAAAGCCTACTGTAATATTTGGAAGGAGCCCTGGTGCTGTCAGGTAAGCCTTTGACCGCTAAGTGAAAAGTCAGCTATTCAAAGCCCCTAGTCACTCCTTCAGACAAAGATGCCCTGTCCACTCTGTCTAGGGTCACGATGGGTCAAAATTGCCTCGCTGGCAGTAGACATTAATTATTTGAGGCACATTCAATGATTTTGTGATAGTTAAGTTTTGTGTCAAGTTGGCCGGGTCAGGATTCTCCGTGTTGAGGTAGTAAGACCTGTAAGGGGCAGGTCACAGCCTGATGGTGTCCCCTTGGGGATGTGGCCTCTCTTACATCTCCATAGACAGAAGAGAACTGGCTCTCTTTCTATTTCCTCTTGGTCTGGATCTTGTGTCTGATTTCTTGGGGCTTGAGGTTGGTGCCCTGCCATGTTGTCTGCTGGTGTTGGGTACACTTGACTCTGCCTCCACCAGCCTATCATCATCCTGTGTTGTGCTCCTGCCTCCTGCCTCCTCTTCTGGCTTCCTGTTTCTGCAGTGCTGGCAGCCACCTGAGCTGGGAAGGACCTCCAGTCAGCATCTGACTCAGCTAGAAGGGACCTGCTGCACTGCGGCTGTAAATTTCTTTACTATACATCTATTGGGGTCACTTATTCTATTTCTCTAGAAACTCCAGCCTAACTCAGGTTTATAATAACAATTGGGAGCTACCTTGCAATGTTCACTAAAGCATCATTATTCTTCCTAATGTATTCATATGTCAAAGGTGCTTTAGGGCATCTGGAAATGCTACTGTAGTTTTTTGTTTGTTTGATGCTCAGAAAAGTACATTCTATGCTTCATGCTAAGACAAACATTTGATTAATTGGTGTTGGCTATGAACCATATCTAACTGCTCCAACTTATGGACACATTTCACTTAAAAGCAGACTTAGGAATGGAACTGACTTGCAATCTGGGGACTGCCATCTAGGTCAACAATAAGTGGTGTATTTCTGAAGCTTAAAGTCTGCACAGAGCAGATGAGTATCTAAAATGATTGGTAGAGTTAATAAGTCGTAGGAAGAAAGCACCATGGACTGGAATTAGAGGCCTCCTAAGGGACTGTGGGCCTCTGTTTCCTGGGGTTGCTATGAGTCAACATCTCCTTGATAGCACCTGTCAACACCGACAAGGTAGAGGAGTAGGCATTATCATCATGCCTGTCCACATGAAGACATGGCATCCGGAGAAGTAAAATCGCCTTCCTACGTCTCACAGTTGAACTTGAAGCCAGGTCTGTGAGTCTGACTCTTTCCACTACCTACTTCTGTCTGCTAGGTTTTGGCACATTGCCGTGGGGGACTTATCAGTCCTGGTTCCTCAGATAAATAGACAAGAGGACAGACTCACCGCTGACAGCCCCAGTGCCCTTTTCTTTGGTAATGAACATCCCCCACCCCATACTGAAACCTTAAACACACACACACACACACACACACACAATATATATATAAGCATGCATAACCTGGACCTCAATCTGTTTGAAGTGAGTCAACTTATTCTTTCCTGGATTTCTTCACAAAGTGCAAGAGAGCTCAGTGGAAGTTATATTCTTATTGTTGGGAGAATCAAGGACCTTCATGGTGGAGGGAAGATGCACTAAGTTATTATTTGATTTATTAGACAATCCATTCTTACTCTGTGGATTCATGTTCTTATTGAGTATTGAGGAGGTTCACACTTTGTTCATTGATCTCTATCCTTGACTTATTCTTTATCTAGGCCAAGGAGGCAGGCGACTAAACTGCTACAAACTACTTATTTCTGAACACCAAAGAGTTGCATCATTATTTCTCAGCAGGAATAAGCTCTACGTGGTCAACTTTCACTACTGTTTCTGTGAACGACAAATTTACCTTGGAAAAGAACATTATTATTTGATCGGTGACTTATAAGTTGTTCATGACATACAATTTAAAGGGCATTGTGGTGTCTTGTCTTAGTGCTGCCAAGGTTCCAGGTTGCTTGCACTGGTAGTCTAAGGGCCTGGGTCCCAGCATGCTCCAATATTACTGGTGGCATAGAGTGCACTACGATTTTTTAATGCAATTTTTGTTTCTCTAGTTTTCCTCTTTGCTTTTCCCTCTCCATAATTTTCTGCTTGTATCACCCTTTCTTCCCTTCCCCTATCCCTTAATCCTGAGTTTTCAGGGGAATCTGGTGGGAAATCCCTCGTTTCTGGAGCAGGTGGCCTTCCTAAAGTTATTCAAGTAGAAGATTTTTCTTGCCTGAAAAACTCTCCCCTTTCCAAAAAGCTTGCTTCCCCCCCCCCCTTTATCTTCAGGACACATGATCTACTATGAAGGCAGGTTTGATTGATGAACTCAAAGCATTTGAATACATAAATCAGGCCAAAAGTCTCTTATCTTGAAAGCTGTTTAAGCCTAACAATCCTTATAACTGTTTATTTTGTCAAACTTAAGACTGTGCAAATATTTACTTCACGTTGTTAGTGCTCCAGATGTAAGATTGTAGCCTTTTGTTGGTAGAATCGTTTAAAACACTAATGCTCATGGGATAAACAGAAGACCCCACTAATCATTTTAAACAGGCGTGGATTTCAGAAAGTACACTGTTTTCAACAGATAGGAACCAAACGCAAACCTAAACCCACGGCTGTTGAGTTGGTTCCAGCTCCCAGCAACCTTATAGGACAGAGTAGAACTGCCCCCACCCCAGGGTGTCCAAGGCTTTATGTCTTTCCAGAATCAGACTGCCATCTTTCTATGAAGAGCGGATGGTGGGTCTGAAATGCTGACCTTTCTGTGAGTGACCCAGTGCTTAAACCACCACGCCACCAGGGCTTCTCAAATAGAAACCCGTTTGAGCAAAAGGCTCATAAAATTGATTCCTACCTGATTCGTGCTCCGCGACACCCTTCGGCAACAGTAGAAGATATTTGAGATAGAGCACACCAATGCTTCTGGGAGGCGGTCTCCATCCACTCAGATATACAGGTTCTGGAATGCATCCATATGCATCGGATTGTCTATATATAGGTTATGTAAGGCAGTGGGAAAATTACCTTTCTGTCGGCTTTAATAATTAACTTTCATTAACTTTTACAACAATGCAAAGCCTCCAATGTGGTCTTGACCTTTGAGACTCCGACCAGCAGAAGTGATGAGGCCAACTGCTTCCTTCCTCCAGTTCCTTGTGAGAAGAGGGCACTGGTGACACTTGTGTCGGTGGAGCAATTTCACTGGTTTGCAGAGATTGTGTGGTAGACGTGCCCTGGACATTCCCCCTTCACAAACCTCAGCGGGCCTTGCCATTTTACCGACCAGCATTACACGGTCAGATGAAACCCAAGAAGAGTCGGGGTGGGCGGGGGGGGGGCAGTCCTTGGGTGCAAAGGAGTGGTGTAGGGATTAAATCTGGTTGATAAAGGTCCTTCTTAGGAAAGCTTTCCCAACTCCAGGGAGCTGGCTTCTATTTGCATACTAATTTCTGTCCCCACCACTGCCAAGAGCAATCAGTCCCATGTTGCTAAAGCCAACTTCTCATCTTACTGAACCTCTGAGCATCAGGCGCTGCTGACTACTTCTTCCTGAAATCCTGTCTTCTCAAAATGCTGGTGGCATTTTACCACATTTCACTGAGTTTCTCACCTCCTACATCCTTGCCAAGTCTTCCTCGAACTCTCTCTCTCTCTTTTTAAACCTCTCCCAACTTTCTGTCTTGGTCTTTCTCCTTTTCTCTCCTTCTATGGTCTTACTTTAAACAAGAGTCCCGGGCTTCCAGTAACGTGTGTCTTGATTTATTTTCAATTTATTTTATTTTAGTGTTTGTGTTGGTGCTGAAACAACACCGGAGCACACAGGGGCTCAACCATTTATGCACAGACAATTCAATGACATTGAGTATGTCCTTCAAATTGTGCCACCCTTCTCACGGTCTTACCTGAACTGTGCCCCTGCCTCATCCCCTTAGCATCAACCCATTGGCTCCCGAGCTTTCCATCTGACAGTTCCAGCAACATGGATATTTTTAATACCTGACCTGCTGTTTCCAGCACCGGCCTTTAACCGCCTACCCAACATCTCAAATGTGACACGCCGAATTATGAACTAATTCTGAACTCTTCATCTCTTCTCCCGCCGTCTACTTCATCCCTAGTCTTTTTTCATTTCAATCAAGAACATAACCCCTGGAAACTCTACTTCCTCCTGCAAACTCTTTCCACATCCCAGCCAGTCCATCGGCAAGTTCTCCTGGACCTACAGCCAAGGTCTCTCTGGAAGCCACCCCTCGTCTTCCTACTGATTCTCACCCCTCAGCCTGGCTCTCTACCATCTCTCACAATGGCGGCTTCTTCTGCTCTTAGCTCTTCCTGTCTCTTCTTCACCACTCAACAAAGACCCTTACTTGTGGTTCCTCTTTCAAACTCTTCAGGAGCTTATGATTACACTTGGATAAAGGCTTCCAAAGTCCTGCTGGATACCCACTGGCCCAACACTCCAGCCTCCTCGGGCCCCATTCTCATTGTTGTTTTTTTCAACCTCGGCCACTGTTGTCATTTTTCAGTCGCCCAAATTGCCAACTTCTTATGTAGATTAAAAATGTTCTTTTCCCTCCCATCCTGTCTGGCTGTGATTCAACTTAGCATCACTTCCTCAGAGAGAAAGCTCTTGATTTCCTACTCTAAACTACTCCCACGTGCCATATTCTCTAATCGTGCCTGTTTTTCTCTAGCATTGTTTCCGTTTCAAAATGCACCACGAGTTTTGCAATGATTTGCTTAATAATTTCACTCTCATCCAAATGAAAGCGCACTATTTTACCTAGGACTTATAATGAATCTATGACAGAACAGCCACTCAATAAATATTTGTTGTTTGACAGATAAATGAATGAATTATATTTAATGCAATATGGGTCCAAAAAGAATTTGGAAAAAGCTAGAGTTCTATTTTGTAAATAAGCATAACTTATATTTTAAAATTTCACGTACACATAAATTACATGTATAATTGAATTAGCTGTGACATGACTTATTTCATCCTTTTAGTAGTAACCCAGCCCCCAAATCAAATCCACTGCCATCAAGTTGACTCTGACTCATAATAACCTGGTACAGGATTTCTGCGACTGAGACACTACAAGTAAATGGCTTTAACAAGCAGTTTAAGAGGCTAGAAGTCCAAATTTAAAGCACTACTTTAGATGAATGCTATCTCTCTTTATTGGCTCTTGAGCAAGGTCCATGTTTCTACCGTTTCTGCTCTCAGGTTCCTTGGAGCCCTGGTGGTGTAGTGGGCTATGTGATTGGCTGCTAACCACAAGGTCAGCAGTTTGAAACCACCAGCTGCTCCATGGAAGAAAGACGAGGTTTTCTACTCCCTCAAAGAGTTACAGTCTCAGAAATCGATAGGGGCAGTTGACTTGCCTCTATGGCAGTGAGTATTGGAATGTTGTTATGGTTCATTACTGTTGAGTTGGTGCCAATTCTTAACGACCCAACAGAACAAAACATTGCCCAGTCCTGTGCTATGCTCACAATCATTGCTATGTCTGAGCACTTTGCTGCAACCATTGTGTTGATCCATCTCACTGAGCGTCTTCCTCTTATATACTGTCTATTTTACAGAGTCCTTGGCATCTCAGCCATGTGGTCCCTGTCTTACATCTCCATGGCCAAGAGGCACACTCTGTTTCATGGTTTCACGGTCTGTGCGCTGCTCCTCTGCTCTGTTTCAGGCTTTCAGTGCTGTGGCTGCTGGTCCTTCTGCTCTCTCCACGCTTCAGGCTGGGTTCTTGTGCAAGCTCCTCTGGTGGTTCTTTCTTACTTTTTAAAAATTAAAAAAAATTTTAAGATCATTTTATTGGGGTTCTTACAACTCTTATAACAATCCATACATCAATTATATCACGCATATTTGTACATATATTGCCATCATTTTTTCTAAGCATTTACTTTCTATTTGAGCCCTTGGTATCAGCTCCTTTTCCCCCTCCCCACCACCCTAGTTACCCCTTGATAAATTATAAATTATTATTATTTTCACATCCTACAGCAACTGCTATCTCCCTTCCCCCACATTTTCTGTTGTTCCTCCCCCTAGGGGTATGTGTGTATGTGTGTGGTTTTGTTTTGTGTAGATCATTGCAATCCCTTCTCCTTTCCTCCCCTCTCTCCCCACCTTCCCCCTACCCTCCTGGTATCAATAATCCCATTTCTGTTCCTGAGGGGTTTCTCTGACATGAATTCCGTGTGTTGTGAGCTCTTATCTCTACCAGTGTACATGCTCCGGTCTAGCCAGAGCTGAAAGACAGGGCTGGGGTCATGATAGTGGGGGGTGGGGGAAGTGAGGAAGCCTCAAGGAACCAGAGGAATATTGTGTGATTCATTGGTGCTATACTGAGCCTTTATTGACTCATCTCTGCTGTGAGAGCTTTCTGTTAGGGGATGTTCCATTGTCTACAGACGGGCTTTGGGTCTCCACTCTAACTCCCCTGGTTCTCAATAATATGGTTTGTTTGTTTATTTGTTTGGGGGTCTTCTGATGCCTGGTACCTGATCCCATTGATACGTCATGATCGCACAAGCTGATATGCTTCTTCCATGTGGGCTAGTTGCTTATGTGCTAGATAGCCACTTGTTTAACTTCAGGTCTTTAAGACCCCAGATGCTATATCTTTTGATAACGGGCACCATCAGTTTTCTTCACCACATTTACTTGTGCACCCATTTTGTCTTCATCGATTGTGCCAGGAGGGTGAGCATCACAGAATCCCAGGTTGTTAGAACAATGTGTTCTTGCGTTGAGGGAGGGCTTGAGCAGAGACCCAAAGTCTGCCCACTACCTCAATGTATTACCATATAAATATAGGTACACAGGCCAATACCTTCTTTGTTTATGAATTAATATATTTACATATGTACCCACCTATGTTTATACCTCTCTCCATAGCTTTACTTCCTAGATGTTTCCTCTGTTTCCTTTTACCTACCTCCTGTACTGGACTTATTTTAAGACAGATTTATTCATTCTTCTGGTACATTAAATGTTCTTCACCAATACCATAATTCACAAATACTAAATAATTCAAAGTCATCAATTCTACGTTGGTCTCCCTAATTCATTGGTCTGCCTTCACATGCATATAAGGAGATTGAAATAACAAGGTTTGGGTCCTAGGCATGGCATCTTTTCTTCTGAACACCTGACAGAGGTCCTGTGCAGTTTCCTTTTGTCATGCAGTGTGCTGTTTGATTTCTTGATGGCCACTTCCACGAGCACTGATTGTATGTCTAAGTGAGATGAAATCCTGGGCAACCTCAATCTTCCCCATTTATCACAATGTTGTCTATTGGTCCAGTTGTGAGAATTTTTTATCTTCATCACTAAATATTTTTTAAATGATTTTATTGGGGGCTCATACAGCTCTTATCACAATCCATCCGTCCATCCATTGTGTCAAGCACATTTTCCTTCATCATTTTCAAAACATTTCCTTTCTACTTGAGCCCTTGGTATCAGCTCTTCATTTCCCCCCTCCCTCTCCCACGCTCCCTCCCTTACAAACCCTTGATAGTTTATAAATTATTGTTATTTTTTCATGTCTTCCATTGACTGATGTCTCCCTTCACCCACTTTTCTATTGTCTGTCCCCTAGGGAGGGGGTTATATGTAGATCATTGTGATAGATTCCCCTTTCTCCCCAAAACTTCCTCTTACCCTCCTGGTATTGCTACTCTTATTATTGGTCCAGAGTGGTTTATCTGTCCTGGATTCCCTGAGTTTCCAGTTCCTATCTGTACCAGTGTACACGCTCTGGTCTAGCCAGATTTGTAAGGTAGAATTTGGATCATGATAGTGGGGGGAGGAAGCGTTAAAGAACTAGAGGAGCGCTCATTTTGGCAGCACGTTTAGTAAGATTGGAACAATACAGAGAAGATTAGCTTGGCCCCTGTGCAAGGATGACACGCAAATTCGTGAAGTGTTCCATATTTTTAATCCAGGACAGATGAACCACTCAGAACCAGTGGTGAGAGAGGCGATACTGGGAGGGTGGAGGGTAGGTGGGGTAGAAAGGGGGAACTGATTCAAGGATCTGCATATAACTGCCTCCCTGAGGGACAGACAACACAACAGAAAAGTGGATGAAGGGAGATGTCAGACAGTGGAAGACATGACAAAAATAATGATAATTTATAAACTATCAAGGGTTCATGAGGGAGGAGTGGGGAGGGAGGGGAAAAATGAGGAGCTAATACCAAGGACTCAAGTAGAAGGCAAACATTATGAGAATGATGATGGCAACAAATGTGTAAATGTGCTGACACAATGGATGCATGTATGTATTGTGATAAGAGTTGTAGGAGCACCCAGTAAAATGGTTGAAGAAAAAAAAAGAACTAGATGAAAGTTGTATGTTTCATCAGTGCTATACTGCACCCTGACTGGCTTGTCTCTTCCTTGTGAGCCTTCTGTAAGGGGATGTCCAATTGCCTATAGATGGGCTTTGGGTCTGCACTCTGAATCCTCATTCACATTGATATGATTTTTGGTTCTGGGTCTTTGACGCCTGATATCTGATCCCATCGACAACTCATGATCACACAGGCTGGTGAGCTTATTCCACGTGGGCTTTGGTAATTTTGAGCTAGATGGCTACTTGTTTGTCTTCAAGCCTTTAAGACCCCAGAAGCTATATATCAGTAAATATTTCAAGTCCTCTTTGCTTCCAGCCAGCAAGATTGTGTCATCTGCATATTGCAGGTTCTTTAGGAGACTTCCTCCAATCCTGCAGCCTGGTTTTTCTTCATCAGTCCAGCTTCTTAGATTATTGGATCAGCATAGAGATTGAATATGTACTTTTAAGTTCAAACCATTCAGCATCCCTTGTTCTCATTGAACAACTGCCTCTTGGCCTATGCATAGGTTCCACCTGAGCACAGTTAAGTGTTCTGGAATCCCCGTTCTCCTTAATGTCACCCACAGTTGGTTATAGTACACACAATTGAATGGCTTTGCATGATCAATAAAACACAAGCAGACATCTTTCTGGTTCACATTTGACATCAGCAATAACCTTAATTATACATTTCAATGAGTTTTTTGACAAAATGCCTATACCCATGTGAATTATTTTTCTATTGTAGCTAATTATCACATGCTTAGTGGCTTAAATCAACACAAATGGATTATCTTACAGTTTGGGGAGCCCAACAGGCATCTCACTGGGATAAAATCAAGGTATGGACAGGGCTGTGTTCCTTCCTCCGGCCTTACGGAAGAATCTACTTCTTATAAAGACAACCTAGTTGTCTTGATTCTGATGCCTTCCTCTAACCCTCACACTCCTTTCTCTGACCATCGTCAGGTAAGTTTCTGCACTTTAAAAGACTCATGATTAAGTCCAAATCCACCCAGATCACCCCAAATAACCTATTTCAATGTCATTAACCTTGGAGAAACTCCCCCTTTCCATGTAAGGTAACACATTTATATGTTCCATGGGAAAAGTGTGTATATCTTTAGAAGTTATTATTCTACCTCCCACATTATATAACACTCATGCCATCAAGATATAAGGCATTTCTATACTCCTGGAAAAATATTTAATGTCTTTTCTCAGTTAATCCTGGCCAATCCCCCGAGGCAGCCTCTGTTCTGATTCCTATCATTTTTAATGTGTTTGTCTTGTTCTAGAACTTCATATAAATGGGCCATGCAATATGTTCTCTTTGTATCTAGTTTATTTCTCACCGCATACTTTTGAGTTTCATGTACAGGGAGACCCTGACTTCTGATGTATTTGAGTTACAGCAAACTGCACTGTAAATCACCAGTGCACCTGGGACACTGGATCTTCCTGGAAGGAAGTTATGGAAAACAACATGCTGAGTATATGGGGAAAAATATGAACGTGCTCCAAGCACTTGGTCAGAATAATATGATTGAAGAGATGTGTGGGGAAATTGTCCACCTGGCAAGACTGCTGATTTAGAACTTGGTGTCCTTAATACAGAACAGCTCATAGATCTCAAAGAATGGGGATCCACAGGCTGAGATTTAATGGGGCTTGAAGAGGAAAGAAAAACTAAAGAAGAAAGGAAAACTGAGGCAGAGTGACGTGGTCAAAAACGTCTGATCATGGTAAGACAAGCTGCAGTTCTCGCAGGTGCCGAAAGACAGGCTCTGAAAGGCGCTTTGCTAACATCAGTAAACAGGTTCCGGAGGCAGTGAGATGTTGCCATGAAATATGGTAAGGGGGAGAATGAGAAAAGACTATTCTCACTAGAAAATGGATTCCCAGTCCAAAGAGAATTCTGATGGTCCCGACATAGCACACGTGGAGTTACTATTACTGCAACTTCTACTGTCTCGAACTGTCCACAGTGGCGTTATTACTGCAACAGACAAAATGAACACTTTGTCCAACTCCTCTTCATCATTGGGGTTATTTCTAAAATGATGTGTGTATTTTTAAATGCATGCATTAAAATTCATATGCGATGCTTCCAATGCCCAAAGGCAAATAGAGATTAAATTCATGAAGATACTGAGACTGGAAGGCATTAATGAAAAATAATTCCAATGGGATATTTGACTTGTGTCAGAACCAACTTATAATGAAATTGTTCAAGCGAAGCCCCGTTGTAAGTGGGAACCGATCGATGCATCACTCCGTCTATGGGCTGTCTGCTCCTTTCCATGGTTGACTACAGTATTTTATTGTATGACTATGCCTTGAGTTGCTTATAAAGATTCGTGCTGAGAAGAATTTGAGCTGTTTCTAGTTTAGAACTATGGCAAACATTTTTTTGTGCAAGTCTCTTGTGTATATGCTTTAATTTTTCTGGTCAATCCCTAGTTGAAATGCTGAATCACAAGATAGGGTAGGATGGAGCTAGATCTAATTTTAAATGAAGAGACCAAATAATTTCCCCAAAGGGTTCCCATTTACATCCCCACCAGTACTGCATGGCAGGCCCAGCTGCTGCTCATCCCTGCTACTGGAAGGCATGGGTTCTCATCTGTCCTGAAATTGATTAGGAGTAAGCACCTTTGGAGAAAATCTTCAGCACTCAAAGTCAATTTTAAATGTCACCTAAGTGCCATTTTGCTATTCCTGGAGACGTGTGGTGACAGTATAGAGCATAGGTTCCCTAACTTATTTGGTCTACCTCCTCTTCACAGGAAACCAAAACCAAAAACTCAGTGTTGTCTCTGCCACCCTCAGCAGAGAATGAAAAACGTTTGTACTGTAGCCCACGATCCAGGATAAAGTGTAGGTGTCTGCCCTGATGGCGTAGTGGTTATGAGCTGGGAGGCTCATTTCAAGATCAGCAGTTCGAGACCACCAGCTTCTCTGCAGGAGAAAAATGAGGCTTTCTATTCCCATAAAGAGTGATAGACTTAGAAGCCCACATGGGCAATTGCACCCTGTCTTGTAGGATTGCTATGAGTTAGCATCGAGTCGATGGTAACACTTATCTGATTTTGTAGCTCCCCCAGATTGTTCCAGCATCCTTAGGAAGTGGTGTTACCCTCTTTTGGAAGTAATAGTTTTCAAGCTCTGCAAAATTGTTTGTAATCACACAAAGGATCATTACACAATGTTAAGGAATGACAATGAATATACGAAATGTCTTTTCTTAGACTGGGTTTTCTAGAGAAGCAAAACTCATGGGGCTTACCTTATGTCTATATACAGAGAGTATATCTATCAAGGAAATGGTTCACGCAGTTGAAGAGGCAGTCAGATTCCAAATCTGTGCATCAGATGTCAGAGTGGGCACTTATTAGCCTGGGTGAAAGGGGAGGCAAGATACATTACGTGGGAGGTCAGGAAGAAAGTGATGGAGGCAGAAGATCCTGTGAGGAGTACAAGAGAGAAAGGCCACAAGAGGTAAGTACAGCCCAGCACTACCGGTGGCCTGAAGGTACCTGCAGGAAGAGACAGACGTGCAGGCTGACCAGCTGTGGGAGGGAAAGTGAGACTATACCCATGATATGTCTGACAGAGAGTATCGGGGGCAGAGTTATGAAAACTTCTTTGAAATAATCAAATACCTTGTAGGAATACGTAATGGGCCTGGCTGCTCAGGATCAAAGTCAACTGGGATAGCATAGTCCCACAGAGACAATGTCCACCCTACTTTGGTGAATTGGGTCTTAAAAACTCACAAGTGGCATCTCGTTTGATCCTCATCTGGAGCAATCGAAAGAAAATAAGAAAATAAAAGACAATGAAACAAATAGCCTAATGGATTAATGGACCCCGTGAACACCAATATCCATCACCCTGAGATAAGAACTAGATGGTGCCGACCACCCTACCAACTCTCGGAAAGGGGTCACATTACACAGATAAGAGAAAAAGGTGAACTAAAACTCAAAATCACAAACATGACCTGGGCTACCCGTCAGATAGAGACTGGTAGGATACCTGAGGACACTCTTTATAGCTCTGCAGACTCAAACCCACTGCCACGGAGGAGATCCAGACTCACAGCAACTCTGTAGGACAGGGTAGAGCTGCCCCTTGGGTTTCCAAGACTGTAACTTTTTTATAGATACCAAAGTTTAGTAGTGGTTACTGGGGTCAGTGTACAGAAAGAGGGGTGGAGGTCGGGGTGATGGAAAACTCCATGGGTCATGGGATGGGATCTTGCAAACAGATCCTTGTCCTTGCTGTCAAGGAGGCTGAACCCTGTAAATAACTGAGCAGGCAAAAGCTGTGTGACAGACAGACAGACAGACAGACAGACAGACAAGGGGGCTTCAGAAAGTTTGTGGGGAACCTCCATTATGTTCAAATGTATTTGCCGTCATCTTTGGGGCTGTTTCTGCCTGCTGGTATCTTTGCGGGCCTGCTCTTCCACCTGCATGGCCAGGACCAGGGCCTTCCTGAAAGCTTGCAGGGCCGAGAGCTAATTGGGAAGCATGGCTACGGTGGGTTCTGCTTTGTTCTTAGTTTTCTCTAGGTCTTCGTCTGACTGCTTGGTCATCTCGGGAGAGCTTAAGTCAGGTTGGCCCTTGCTTGGAGCTGAAGAGGTGCAAGGAGTCCAAGACTGTAACTCTCTACAGGATCAGAAAGCTTCATCTTTCTTCCATGGAGGGGCTAGCGGTTCCAAACTTGAGATTAGTAGCTCAATGTATAACCACTACACCGCCAGGATTCATATTTCTTCAGCCAGAAATTGAACTTACCTCTCTGACTGACTTCTCCATCAAGAACCAGATGGTTCTTTAAGGTAAACAGCAACACTAGGGAAGGAGCCCTGGTGATGTAGTGGTTACATGTGTGCTTTGTTCTGCAGGGTCAGTAGTTCAAATCCACCAGCTATCCCACTAAGAGTCAACATTGACTTGATGGCAGTGAGGGTTGTTCTTGTTTTTTTTAATACTTGGAGGTATTTACTCCTTATAATAACCAACTTTTTGAGCCCAAATGGGCAGCATTAGCTCAATGAGGAATAAAAATGGGAAGCAAAGGGGGGAAGTCGGCTATATGATGTAAGGTTGTGGGCATCCAGTCAATGACATGAAGCAAAATGTGTATGAATTGTTCGATGGAAAATGGATATTCTCTGTGAACCATCCAATACACAATGAAAAGTTAACAGAAATAAGCACAACATCTGTGTATGGACGTGCGTGACGGGCAAGTAGGTACTTTTTTTTAGAGGAGATGGCCCATAGTGTTCATCAGATTATCAAGAGCCAAGAAATATGAGAAGTTAATGAGCAGAGTTAACAGATTTAATATTGTAACTAGATTGACCTTTCAATTATGAGAATGAGTGTATATAACAAAAAGTGAACTCAGTTAAATATTTCACTTAATATTATGTTCTGAGTTGACCATCCAGTGTTCTGATGAATAAATCAAAACCAGTTTCCTGGCATAATGCAGGTACACTTTTAGCCTTCATTGACTACACTTGGGCAGAAGGAGTAATTGCCCAAGCAGTAAATCTCTTAGTTATAGAGATAATAACAAAACTTCAACTCTCCTAGATTAATTGTTCTATCTTGACTTCCAACCATGCTGCTTTTTCTAATAGACCCAGGCTTTTTCAAAGACTCCTTCAGAACTTTTTATTTCTTCATTGAGAAGTTAATAAATGAGACGATTATTGTTGCCTAGTAGCAAAGGTCATCGGTCTTCTTGTCTAACTTCACAAAGGGGAAGAGAGAAAATCACCCAGGAATTTTACTATGAAGTGGAGGTGAAAAAGACATCTACTCGCCAATCTTTTTTGTTTTGTTTTTACTAATTCTGGCTCTAGATATGCCTCCCATAGCACTCTGTATTACTCTGCTGAGTTAGTTCAGTAATTTGGTGAAGGGGTCACACAGAACTCACAGACCATACTCACAATATGGGGCTTATTAGAGAAGCAATATTAAAGAAGTAATTCAGGATCAGGAGTGACTTAAGACACAGTTCTTTTTAAAAAATCATTTTATTAGGGGCTCATATAACTCTTATCACAACCCATACATACACCAATTGTATAAGGCACAAGCCCCCAATAAAATGATTTTTTAAAAACACACGCATTGGAAGAGTTTAAATCAGGGCGATCTGGCCAATTGTGAGGCTGGCACCGAGCAGGCAGTGTTTTGTCCGGTTGTACATACGATCTGTTCAAGTCCCACCTGACTCAAGGACACCTAACAACAGGCCATTCTCAGGTGCATATGAAGGTGAGAGGGTTGAATGAGAGGGTGGGTGGGAGGTGATGCTGAAACATTTACAGGAAGTACACTTTGTACCATCTAAAAAAAGTCACCTGGAGCTCCTGACTCTCGTGCCGAGCATACGTCACCTTTTCTTTATTGCTTCTTGTTCATTCATTTTATTATGTGTAGTAGTAGTCTGATAAGACTTCTTATAGAAGATTGGAATGAAAGATGGCATTGTATATGCTTAAATATAACAGAATAGCCCTTTGTCCTCATCCTTTCTGGCTTCTTTCCCATTTCTCAAGTCTTCCTTTAAAAGGTGAGACTTACAATAAAATAATGGGTGTGCAGAGTACACTGAAGTGGAATGGGTGGACTGGTCATTTTGAAGTTACCTCCCACTTAATGGTCAACATTCTTGAACATTTGGGTGGTAGACTAACTTCATCTTTTGGGGAACTTGAAGAGTTGTCTGTATTTTCTTTCAGCTCATCAAGGTGAAATTTTCTAGTAAAAAAAAGTCCAACAGATTATTATCCGCATGAATCCCAACATATGTATAATAATAAGACTAAATTAATCCATTTTTATTTCTCTACCAAATCAAATCACTCCTTTCCAACCTTTTCCTACTTTTGATGTAACATGTCACACTTCACTTTCTTCCTGGAATTCTCCTCCTTTGTTCTTATTTTTTTCAGTTCCCTTTTCATCGGTTTCTTTGTAGCTAATTCCTCTTCCTCTTTCTGCCATTACCTCTGGCTTCAAAGGCTTATTTTTGTCCCACTTCTAACTAACTAGCTCAGGTGGCATAGAAGATTATACATTGAGCTGCTACCCACAGAGTCAGCAGTTCAGATTGCCTCCGAAATCCAATGGGGCAGTTCTCCCCCATCCTAGTCTAGGGTCACTTCTAACAGAACCCTCCATCTTCAGAAAACTTTATTCTTTCTATGATCATGATTGAAAAGTCAGCAAAAATACTCTTTTCTACTCATTCAAATGCAGATTCTGGATCAACAGATGCCTATAGGAATGCCGCTTTTAGGCATCATAGGAGGAAAGAGAATTTGGAAGAGGACGAGGATATGAAATGTATGGCTAACTGCCTCCACGAGACCAGAAGGACCTATCATTTGATCAGAGACTCAATAGAAGAATCTTGATCAAAAGGGGTAAAGATGCAAAACAGAATTCTGAATTCTCAGACAATCCAGACTTTCTGGGTCATGGAGGCTGGATCAACCTGTAACACGGTTGCCCCAAGATAATCTTTAAACTGTAAACCAAAAATATTCCTTGAAATCTTCTTTAGATGAAAAATAAGTTATCTTAGTTCAGAAAGAATGTTTGCCTTTAACCTTGTGCTCTTGTGAAGAACTAACTACCTGTGGGATCACATCAATAATAGCAACTTGAAAGGTGAGGAAGAAGACTTAGTGGGCAGTGAGCTCATGATCAGGGGGAAAGAACAATCCAGAAAAGAAGTATGACAACATTTTACAACTGTAATTCCATGTTGTTAAATTGTACATGTAGAAGTTGTTGACCTGGTGTATGTTTTGCTGTATACACTTTAGCAATAATAAAATTTTAAAAGAAAGCTTCTTTTAAATGGGTGTAGACCTCCTTCAACTTAAAATATCTAAAACTTCAAATTGCACCTTGAAACCATAGTACAACAATCTTCTTATGTCATTCTGTCAAGGCAGACATTTGAAAAGATCCATTCTAAGGAGAGTGAATAGCAGTCTCTCTGTGTTCTACAGGCAGTTGTTCATTAGCTCAAATTATTTTAAATAAACCAAATATTTGTCAAACCTGTAAGACAACTTTAATCACTGAAAAGACAAAATTAACTTTAACTTAATTATTGAAAATATTTGAAATCTAAAACATCGTTAAAAATATTATTTTACCAGTGCTTGGAATGAAGGATGAAATTCACTTCTAAGAATTTCTCTTAGAGATTCAAATTCATAAATAAGTTTTAAAATTCATATAAGAGTTTACATCGCTGTAATAGTTTGTACTGGCAAACATCAACAGTAGCCACAAAATGTTATAGACACAATCCTAGTAAATACGGTCGAAATACTTGCACCAAAAAGACCAAACTCACTGCCATTGAGTCAATTCCAACTCATAGCAACCCTATAGGACAGGGTAGAACTGCCCATTTGGATTTCTGAGGCTGTAAATCTTTACAGAAGTAGAAAGCCTTTTCTTTCTCCTGTGAAGAGTCAGGTGGATTTGAACAGCTGACCTTGAGGTTAGCAGCCCAACGCAGTGGGTAAGGGATGGCCATATTTGCATAAAAGAAACTTTCAAGGAAGGATGCAAAAGAAGTAGTTAGTTATCACTGTAATTTAAGAGAGGGATTAGCAGAGGATTTTAACTTTTCAGTGTATGCCATATTATATCGTTCCCTCTTTGAAAATACAGTCTTCATGTTAAAGTTTTTCAAACCCACCTCTTTCTTTCCTGAATGTTCATATGCTAGGTTTCCAAATGGTGTGTGTGTCACTCTCTTTTCACCCTGGCATGAGGGTATGAAATCAGCCTTGGTTGATTCTTAACTTCCTTGTCAAGCCAGCAAATCCTCTCCTCCTCTGTAATGTCTCTCAGCTCTATCCTTCCCTCTCCAGGAAGGCCACTGCTGCCCTGGGCTGGATTCCTAACCACTGTCTAGAAGGGAGAACCCCAGCCAGCCGCTTGCTCCTTACATTCCTATAGGTGCAATGGGAAAAATAGCCTCTACAATGGAAGACTAATTTAGGATTAATTTAAATAAGAAAATGTATTTATTTTAGGACATTTAATTTGTGCTCAATAAGTGCTATTACCATTAATTTCTCTAGGGTGTTTTCCTATTACTACTGAATCCTCTAATTCAGCTTATATGCTGCTGTAAGGGAACTTTTTAGAGGAAACTGTTCTTTTCATTGCATCCCTTTGTTAACTGCTCTTGGTGCTATGAAGGAGCACTTATGGGCTGCTAACAGCAAGATGGGGAGTTCAAACTCACCAGCTGCTCTGTGGGGGAAAGATGAGGTTGCCTGCATCAGTTAAAGTCTTGGGAAATCCAGGGAGCAGTTCTTCTCTGCCTTATGGGTTTGCAATGACCCAGAATCAACTTGATGGCAGTGGGGTTTTGTGCTGGGATTATATCCTAGAATTTCAGACTGAAGGAGTGGTATATCTGGTGATCAGTTGGGGCTCTTGGAGAATTTCTTCTGGAAGGAGGAAGAGCTGGTGCCAAGGTCGCCGTGAGGTGAAGGTTAACCCTGGAGCAAACTTAAACTCCTTCCCTCCCATTTCTGAGACTCATTTGTGAACTTACACTGATCTGATTTGGGTAGAGATCGCATGTGTCAACAAACACATAAATCCCCAAATTCTCTACTTGATCTTACATTGATTTGCTAGTAAATCCAATTTTACTCTAATGACTCAATTTATTTTCTATCCTTGCCATTTCATGTTCTATTTTTATCTATTTGATACAAAGGTTACACATTATTTTAAAAAGACACACCAATTGTATAGGATGAAAGTCTTTTTCCAGCATCCCAGTTCTTACTTGGCAACAATCAAAGGTCATTACAAGTTAAATACAGGGAGCCTATAAAAACTGCTTAGCTATACCAGAACACCTTGAGGGAGTTACTGGATCTGGGTGCTCAGGATCAGAGTTTTGGTCAACTAATACAAGGAGCCCTGGTGACGCAGTGCTTACAAGCTGGGCTGCGATCCAAAAGGGCGGTAGTTTGAAACCAACAGTAGGTCTGAGGGAGAAAGACAAGACTTTCTTCTCAGTCTCAGAAACACACAGGAGCAGTTCCACCCCATCCTGCAGGGTCCGTGTGAATCAGTGTTGACTTGATGCCATTGAGTTTGGAGATTGGTTTGGTATAATATAGTCCACAGAGACAATGTTCTCCATCATACTTCGGTGAATAGTGACTGGGGTCTTAAAAGCTAGTGAGCATGCAACTAAGGGAAAACTAATGATCTCTCTCCATCAGCAGCAAAGAAGAGTGAAGCAAATAGAAGATATATGGAAGCTATTAGTCCAATGGGCTAATGGATCATGCAAACTTCAGCCTCCACCACCCTGGGACCACAAGAACTAGATGTTGGGTTCCCGGTTAGTACTACCAATTGCTCAGAAAGAGAGTATTTTAGGAAGTTCTAGATAGAGTGGAAGAAAAAGGTGGCACAAAACTCAAAATCACACAAAGGAGCAGACTTACTGGTCAGATGGAGACTGGCAGAACCCCAGAGACTAGGGCCCTTTGTGGTCATTATAAATGTCGTGTCAACCTGAAGATAGACAGTGGAGGGGTGGAATCTAGCCTGTCAGTCAAGCCACAGCCGGATGGTACCTCCTGGTGGGCAAGGCCTTCTCATAAGGAGGATCCTGGGGACTTCCTCTCTCTGCCTTTACTTTCATGCTGGCGAGCCAAGCTGAGACCTGAGTGAGACCTGGAGAGGTGCCCACCGCCATTGGAGTCCCAAGACTTTGTACCCACCAGCCTGTGATCTTGCATCATTGTATGTGGCTTCATGAGTCTGAATAGGGATTTATGACCTAGAATTGAACTTATGGACTAGTATTGGACTTTTTGACTTGAGTTGGACTGGGCTGAGATGTTTTCCTTATATCCAACTACTTCTTGATATAAAGCTCTTTCTTCTACATATATGAGTGCCAATGAATTGGTTTCTCTAGTTCACCCGACCTAACACACCCTTAGTCTCCTTTCAATCCTGAGACGGAATCCATCCCTGTCGCTCAATTTTCATACAAACCATAGGTCAATAGCGTGAACACCAGGGAGGTGTGAGCTCTTTAGAATAAAGGCCCCTCTGAGATCAAAAGAACAGCATTTGCCCAAGGACAAACTTCAGAAAGGGTAAGAAAGAGGAGGCACGAAACTGGAAGCACAGAGGGAAAGTGGGATAAGTGGTGTTAAATGTAGAGTAAGGGTTACCAACGATGACATGAAACAAAACACGTGTGAATTATTTCAAGGAAAACTGATTTTTCTCTGTAAACCTGCCCCCAATTTACAATTTAAAAAAGCATTCAAGAATTCAAGATAGAAAAAAAACATAATCATTTTATTGGAGGCTCATACAACTCTTATCACAATCCATGTATCCATCCACTGTGTCAGGCACATTTATACATTTGTTGCCATCATCATTCTCAAAATGTTTGCTTTCTACTTGAGCCTTTGGTATCAGCTCTTCATCTTCCCCCTCCCTTCCCACTCCCTCCCTCATGAACTCTTGATAATTTATGATTTTGTCATATCTTGTACCATCAACGTCTCCCTTCACCCACTTTTCTGTTGTCCATCCCCCAGGGAGGGGGTTATATTTAGATCCTTGTAATTGGTTCTCCCTTTCCACCCTACCCTCCCTCCACCTTCCCAGTATAGCCACTCTCAGCACTGGTCCTGAAGGGATCGTCCGCCCTGGATGCCCTGTGGTTCCAGTTCCTCAAGATAGAAGGTTTGATCAATAGACTCAAAGGAGAAAAGAAACACCGGAGGTAAGTGGGAAAGTATTGTTGTGCCGGCTCCAATTCACACAGGCAGTTTATTCCAAACAAAACATCTTAAACATGTTCAAGGGGTTTTGGCAAATCCCCCCAGGAATAAACCCAACCTGCATCTCAAGTGGGTGTCTTTGGGGCGGGGTGGGGGGACCCAAAGGGGCAATCTTAATGAAGGGCCCAGGACTCTCATTGGGGCTTATTGGAAAGAAGTTTTTCAGAAAGTTGCCTTGGTGACCTAAAGGATGGGAAAGGTACTCTGAGTCTATTTTCCCCCATCAGGCCAATGGACCACCTCATTCTTTAGGGGTTGGAGGGGCTGTCCTTTGAGGATTTTGTTGGGAAACCTTACTCTCTGCAGCTCGTATCTTGCCCCTCCAGGCTCCTTTTTGTTCCCCAAACACAATTTAAAAGGAACACAATTTGAGTTCCTCTAGAGTGTCAAAAGGGTCACTCTCAGCTGCATGGACTTTGTTCCCTCTCCTGCCACTGATTGCTGGGGCTCTGCTTTCCTCCGTGTGGAGTCCTGATGGCGTTGTGGGCTGTGATTTGAACCGCTCACCGCCAGGTCAGCAGTTCAAACCCACCAACCAATGCTAGGGAGAAAGATAGGGTAAGAATTGACTAATGACTTTGGTTTGGTTTTGGTTTTGCCTCTGTGCCATGATGATTTCCCAGTAATCAATCTGCTTTTTGAACCCAAACATGAATGCGCCAACTGTTTCCTTAACATTTCTCTACTCATCTTGCCCAAATTCTCCATCATCCCGGAACTAAACCCCATGGAGTTGATTCCAACTCTTGGCGACCCCATGTGTTCCAAAGTAGAATCAAAACGCAAAGTTTCCTTGCTTCTAATCATTAAATGGAAGTAGAACACCAGACTTTTCTCATGTGGTATAGCTGGTGGGTTTAACCACCAACCGTTTGGTAAGCAGCCGAGAGCAAATTAATTGTACCCTCAGAGATCCTCCAATTCTCCATGGAAGCTCTTATGTCAATACAATCCTTCTTCTTGGTTATTGGACCTTATTGGTCATAGACATTAAAAGGATAGTATTGTGCTGTAGATAGACCTGTGATTATTTGCTTTTCTTGGCTGCTATCAAGTTGGTTTCAACTCCTTGAACCCCGTGCACAACAGAACAAACACTGCCCACTCCTCCGCCATTCTCATGGCCATTGTTCTGTGTCACCCCAGGGGATTGGGGGTCGTTTCTGAGAAATAAAGACGTGTAGCATCAGCCGTTGAGCTACAAACAAATCTCTGGTAGTACAGTACTGTTTCTGAAGAAAATCAGAGTTGACTTACAATCTTTTGATTGGTTAGACTTACAGTGTTTTGAGTAATGTAGCCCATTGTAAGTTTCAGGACTGCTTGTCCTACCATCGCTATTGATAACCATGGAAGGTGCGTCAAATTCATTGTGAAAAGATTGAACAGACGAGCAGTGCCAACCTGGTGCATTCTTCACCTGGCATAAGAATTTTAGAAACACAAAGGTTGGAATACATCAATCAGGAGCACTTAGGCATAAAAGGGAAAGCAGAATGATTCTCTATGGTGAACAGGGAAGATTTCTCAACAAAAGTCATTAATATTAATTAATGATTGACTCTTTGCAGTGAACTCTGCATTGTGCTACTTTCAAAAAGTTGGCAACAGAATTCCTACTGGCTTTTCTCTTTTGTTCCAGGAACATTTTTAAATGTTTCAAGTTGATATCTTTCTGATTCAGACTAACCCAGCAGGAAAGCCAGCCAAGAGTAGAGGACAAGCCAGTGTGAATTCTGCATGCCCTTTCAGAGATACACTCTTAACCCCAAATTCATTATCTTCTCCATTTAATTCACATGATTTATTAACTCCTAACTTCACCGTTGACTTCTTTGAACATTCGCAGAACTCTTAAATCGCTAAAGCTGTTTTGATCCTGTTAGTTTGTCCTTTCAGCTCTACAAAGGAACTTTGCCGTGAACAAGGCTTTGGTTAGTAAGTGCTGTCTGAGATTTTTGTGGCTGTAACAGAGATGTCATAACTGGACGGCTTTAACAAACAGCAATGTCCTTCCTCACAGTGTTAGAGGCTAGACGTCCACCTGCAGAGCCCTGGGCTCCAGGAGACGGTTTTCCCCTCTCTCGGCTCTGGAGGAAAGTTCTTTAAGTGTGCAAAGGGGTCAAAAGTCCATTGCTTGTATAGTTCAACCAATGCAGCAAAATAGCTGTGGTAGTTTTAGGACACAAAAGCACTTACCACACTAGGTAAGGGACAGAGAGCTCAAGAGTGTTGCTGTCTCCTCAGACCTTCAAATAAAAGTACCAACTTGTACTCCATTTGAATCGGCTTCACATCTGGGTCTGCCTTTGTACCAATCACTATGGCGGTGAGGGAGATCATATGACCTTATGGGTTTGGGAATCTACTCCTGGAGCTGAGGGTGAACTTCGTCCCATTTAAGTGGTTATACAGTGACAAAGGAATGTGCACATCTCGGGAGACGCCAATAACGCCTATGACAGCTACCACCCAAAAGAGTAATAACAATAAAAGCAAACATGTAGCATGTTGGCAAGCTTTGTTCTAAGCTGTGTTAGACAGGGTTCTCTAGAGAGACAAAACCAGGTTGCTAGTAATTTTCTATATATATTTATAAAGATAGATATATAACACAAGAAATGAACTGTTACATTATATACAGATAGAGAGATATATAATACAAGAAATGAACAGTTAAATTATAAAGCAGTACAAATGGCTCAGTGCAACTCACTCCCCTGAGAGAGTTGTGAGACACTAGCAGTCCTTTAAGGCTTGAGAGCCGCCTGTTGCAAGTCCCCTTTCGTAGAGAGAGCTGGGCTATATATACCCAGGCAGCAAACAGCAAGGCAGGTCACCAACTGTCCCCAACTGTCGGTCCCCAGCTCCAGAGATGAACATTCCAATCGTGTGGGCTTAAAGGGACCTCAATTTACAGTGACACAGTCCACAGGCCAGGCGTCCCACAGGTAGTGTACCCTGTAAATTGAGGCACAGAAGAAGCAAGGCAACCGCACGCTGGTCCGATGATTAAAGAGTGAGAGACAAGAAAGGCGAGGCTCACTGAGCCATTTATCTCTCCGACCTTCAATTAATCCCATTTGTGTTTATCGGCCAGGCTGGCACAATAAACTATCGCATAAGCATTCCAGTCTCAAAGCCACCCAATTTGATATTATTATTTGCTAAAAAGTAGGAAAGGTATGCACCAGAGCTGCATCCTTTCGTCTCCATACTTATCCCGTCGGCATGCTGAGCAGGTAGCCAGAGAAGCCGGGCTGCACAAGAGAGAACGAGAGAGGTAGGATTGGAGGAAGACTTATGAACAACCTTCAATATGCAGATGATCCCACCTTTCTGGTTGAAAGCAAAGAGGACTTGAATCACTTGCTTATGAAGGTCCAGGATTGCAGCCTTTAATATGGATTACAATTCAATGTATAGAAAACTAAAATCCTCGCAACCTCATGATAAATGGAGGGAAGATGGACATTCTCAAGGATTTCATCTTGCTTAGATACACAATCAATGCTCACGGAAGCAGCAGTCAACAGATCAGACAACACATTGCATTGGGTAAATCTACTCCACCAGGCCTCTTTACAGTGCTGAAAAGCAAGGATGTCACACTGAAGACTGAGATGTGCCTTACCCAAGTCATTGTATTTTCAGTCACCTCGTATGAATGTGAAAGTTGGATAACTAACAAGGAAGACGAAAGATGAATTGATACAATTTAATTACTGTGCTGGTAGAGAAAGTTTAAAGTATTGTGGACTGCCAAACAAACAAACAAACAAATCTCTCTTGAAATAAGTACAGCCAGAAGGCTCCTTAGCAGCAAGGATGGCCAGACTTAGTCTCCTGTTCTTTGAACATGCTATGAGGAGAGAACAGTCCCTGAAAAAAGGACTTGGTAAAGTAGAGGGACAGCAAAAAAAAGAAGTCCTGAGACAAGATGAATTGACACAGTGGCTGCAACAATAGGCTCTGTGGTAGTTACATAATCTATTATCAATTTGAGAGTATTTAGAATGAAGGGGTGGAGTTTAGCCTATCAATCAGGTCACAGCTAGATGACCTCATTTGGAGGGGTTAACGAGGTAAATAGCTCGCTGGAGATGGGACACACCCACACTCCCTGCTTGGCATGCTTGCTGACAAGAAACATGGAGCTACGCTAGTGCCCTGAGCTGGAGGAGCCACGCAGAGACCCCTGCTAGCACTGAGATACTTACACCGCCACTGGATCCACAAGAATTCCCACCCACTAACCTGTGATCTTCCTGCATTCCGTGTCATTGCATGTGTTTCATGAGTCTGAGGAGGACATTATAGATTGGTATTAGAGATAGGGGCTAATATCCGACGTACGGACTTGATCTGAACTGGGCTGGGATGTTTTCTCAATATTTAATTGCTCTTGTATACAAAGCTTTCTAATACACATATGAGTGTCTCTATGAATTTGTTTCTCTAGTCTACCCAGACTAACACAGATAGTCTCTTTACATGCCATTTCTTTAGAGACAATGATCCCTCTGCCACCCTCCTCTTGTGGTGCTGGGATAAGAGGAGAGGAGGTGGAGAGCTGGAAGGTCCTCCTTCTGAGGCACTACTCGAACACATTCTGTCTCTAGCTGATGTGGGGGTCTGGTCTTCTCTCTTGGTCCGGTTAGGTCTGTTTTCTCTTCCCTAACACCTCAACCCAATTTTGACCTTCACTAGTTTTAAAGATGTCTCAGTCATAGTCTTACTTTCATAAAAGGTTTTTTAGTAATTTCCCCAGTCAGACTCTGAACTCATGTCTCTATTGTACTGCCCACATCTCTCAACTGAGCATGGTTTAGCAGAACTAAAGCCTGGCCCTCTTCTTGCCTAGCCATGCTTCCTTCGGAATAAACTTCAGCCCAGCTGCCTGCACGGCGGTGCCTCCTAGAGCACTCTGCAGAGCGTGGAGCAGAAGCCCACAGGTTTAAGCCTTGCCTTTACCTTATCAAGGTAAAGTAGTACCCTTCTCAAGGACACTGGTACAGAGAAGGATGATTGGGACACAACTCTCTCCCTGCCTCTTTCACGATGTTTTCTGTCCACAAACCACTGAGATAAGACTCGATGTTAGAATCCCCGGGACTGAAGATGGTGCTCAGTGGCTAACCAAAAGGGTGAAGATTTCTTTCACCCAGGATCACCTGCAAAGAAAAGCCTGGTGATTTACTCCCCCCCTCCAAAACAAAAACAACCCAGCTATTGGAGGCTGTATTTTGGTACACATGGGGTCACCAGGAACCAGAACTGAATGAATCGTACCTGGTGGTTTTTTCCTGTGTTGCCTGGACTTCACCTATAACAAGGTCTCTCATCACGTCCTCCCGGTCTGGCTCTTGATATGGTAATGGTGCTAACAGAACTTAGAAAGGTCCTTTTTTCTGGCTTTTAAAATATTGTCAATGCTCTTTTCTTTCTTACTCTTTATTTTTATCTTTATAGCATTATCATAATCGTTTTCATCTTTCTGTTCCATTTTGGTTTTGGCTAAGTTTCCCAGTTTATGAGGGACAGAAGGAATGGATGCACAGAGACAATAACGGATTTATCAGGAATGGGGTTAGGGAGGGTGAGGGGAAATTGGGGAGCAATCAATGGATGCGGGAGCAGGGAGGGAGCATTAGAATTGTTTGTGATTGTGTATATACAACTTTTTAAAAGCAATCTAACTATGGAAGTGTATGATAGGTGAATATTATATCAAGAAACTACTAAACAAGAAGGACACCCAACTTGACCCATGGTTACCTTGGGTGAAGGAGGAAGCGCTTTGGCTTGGAGGCGTGGAGTTCATTTTCATGATGGTGGCACCCTTTGTAACAGGATATCAATAATGGCTGTACAACACGGAGGGTATAATCAATGGCATTCAATTATGCATAGAGAAATTGCTGAATGGGAGAATGTCTTGTGTATATTTTTTTCCGCAATTGAAAAATAATTACATGAACAATAAGTACAAGGAAGACGAAAATATTCTACAACTGATTGTGATATGCCACTGAATTGTATGATACATGGATGAAGTGGTAATAAACTGTTTTTAAAAAAAGAAGAAAAATCCTTTTCTCTACTCACAAAGTTTGGCTTTCAAGTCTATTGTCCTGGGAAGAAATTGAAAATCTTATTTTGTCTGTCAATAGCTGAATATTAACCTGCTCTCCACCCCACTACCCCCCCCACACACACACATTATTCTGGCTATAACAATCCAAAGCTTACATCATCACCCCCTCTCTGGCTCATATCTAAGTTCTCAAGATGCTTCGGGATCCCTGGGGGAACGGTTGTATGCCTCTGAAAGAAAAGCATGTAAAAAGACAGCTCTTGAGTCAATTCTCAGTGATGAAAGTCCCATGTAGGCAGCATGGAACTGCATGCCTGTGGCTTTCAATGACTTATTTTCTGGAAGTCAGCCGATCTTCCAGGTACATCTGGGTGGACCCGAGCCTCGAACCTTTTGGTTCGCAGCTAATGTATTAACCATCTGTCCCACCGATAGACAAAAGAGAAAACCATCCAATGTGAACAGAGGTCTGTGCGGGGAGAGTGTGAGTGGCACAGGAATACATTCCATCGGGTCACCCCACGACATGGACAAACCTAGATGAGAATCTCGGCTCTGCTACTTATTTGTTGAGCTTCTGCGTAGGTCAACATCTCTAAGCTTTTGGCTCTCTCGTTTGTAGCACAGAAAAAACAAATATCACAGAAAAAATCCACACAAATATCTCCACATTTGTGAGGATGAAATAAGGCTGTGTATGTATCTATTAATAGGAGGAGCCCTGGTGGCCTTGTGGTAACTCGTTGGACTTCTAACTGCAAGGCCAGCAGTTCAAAAGCACAGGTCTGCTCCAGGGGAGAAAGATAAGGCTTTCTGATTCTATAAAGAATTTCAGTCTTCAGAAGCAACAAAGCCCACGTGGAAGAAGCACACCAGCCTGTGTGATCACGAGGTGTTGAAGGGATCAGGTATCAGGTATCTAAGACCCAGTATAAAACCATAACCAAGGTGAATGGGAGGGGGCATGGAGCAGAGACCCAATGCCCATCTGTAGACAATTGGACATCCCCTCACAGAGGGATCCTAGGGAAGAGATGAGCCAGTCAGGCTGCAGGATAGCACCAATGTAACACACAATTTTCCCCTAGCTCTTTGGTTCTTCCTTCACCCCACTATCATGACCTCATTTCTACCTTACAAATCAGATTAGACCAGAGCATGCACACTGCTACAGATAAGAGCCCGAAACACAGTGAATCCAGGACAGATAAACCCCTCAGGGCCAACAAGGAGAGTAGAGATACCAGGAAGATTAGGGGAGGATGGGGGAGAAAGGGGGAATTGATCACAAGTATTAAATTAGAACCCCCCTCCCAGGGGAACAAATAATGGAAAAGTGGGTGAGGGGTGATGGAGGATGATGTAAGATATGGAAAAAATAATCTATAACTTATCAAGTGTTCATAAGGGAGGGTGGGTGGGGGAGGCAGGGGAAAGAAATGGGGAGCTGATACTAGGACTCAAGTGGGAAAATGATGATGGCGGCTTATGTGCAAATGTGCTTGACACATTGGAGGAATGTATGGGTTGTGATAAGAGTTTGAGTATTTTTAAAAAACAAAATCAAAATAAAACAGCAAAAAAATTTTTTAAGTAACTGCCTAGAAAAGAATGATGGCAGCATATGTACAAACATGCCCGATACAATTGATGTATGGATTGTAATAAGCATGGTAAGAGCTCTAAGTAAAATTATTTTTTTAAAAAAGAAAGACAAGAAAGAAAAAAAAGAATTGCAGTCTTGAAAACTTATAGGGGTTTACCATGTCCTAAAGCATTGCTATAAGTCGGAACTGACTTGATGGCAGGCAGCACGAATCACATATACAGATGTGTAAGAACAGGTACTGCCACTAGGGATGCAGTTTATAAGTGTACAGGCTTATTCTGAACAAAACCTGTTTAACCCTGCCTCTGCAATCATGGGGCTGCACACGCTCATCCTCGCTTCATTGGAGTGTCTTCCAAAATAAAGAAGGTACGACCCCACAGAGCGGCTCCCTAGGACTAGTTATTCTGCTCAGAAGGGTGTGCCGATGATTTGGATGAGCCCAATGGTAGTCTTGAACTCATTAGTGAACTGCATTGGTGAAAGAAAGGCCAGGCAAGTTGACGAAGTAAGTTTCCATCCCGGACAATGCACTTGCTCATTCTTTGGGAGGTGCCGGGCTGTCCTGTGTGAATTTCATTGGGACACCTTGCCCTCGCCACTCTACATTACTGAATGTGCCTCTTCCAACTCCTTTTTGTTTCCCAGACTCGACCATTTAAAAGGAACACAATGAGTCCTTTGAGGATGCCAACAGTGTCCTTTTGATGTCGTGTAAATCAAAGAGTTCAGAACTCCTCCAAGAAGAATTGGAGAGAAGGAAACACTCCCTTCCGAAGTGTCTAGATAGGCCCAGGTGAAGAATATGCCTCGACCCAGCACATTCACATTTTGATATTTTTGTTTATCACAAGGGTTTCTGTGATCTCATAGCTATGTTTGTTGACTTACCCTGGTATGAACTACTTCGTGGAATTCCTGGCACATAGTAGCTGCTCTTATTTTATCAGTAACATATATGTCTGATCACATGTCTGCGAATGCATTTACAAACTCACCTACACACTCACATTTAGAATGTGAACATGTGTACTAGTGTTTCTATCATGTTATTGATTTTACTATTAGGCACCATCAAATTGGTTTCTACTCAGAGAACCCACATATAGCAGATTGAAACTCCCTAGTCTCGACCAATCTTCATAACTCTTATGTTGGGGCCCACTGTTGAGGCCAATTTTGTAAGTTCATCTCATTGGTGGGCTTCCTCCTTAGTGTGGATCCTCTCCTTTGCCCAGCATGCTGTCCTTCCCCAGGCACTGGACTCTCCTGACAACATGACCCAAGGACATGAGCTGAAGTCTTGCCATCCTTGCTTCTAAGAGAGCATTCTGCTGCGCTTCTTCCACGATAGATTTTCTTTCCATTGAATGTTCAAAATACTGTGCACTGCCAGAAAAACAAACAAAGAAATCTGTCCTTTTACACATAGTATTCTCCAATTAATATTTTAGTCTCTGCTCAGGATTAAGTTCAACTGATCCTGCTGATGTGAGAAATTATTGCTCACCAGCTTGTTAAACCGAATTCCTTTATCAGCGTCTTGCTTCTTCTTGGTTCCTGCCAAGTTTCATAGTCTGCAGAATCTTAGAGCGCTTAAAGTTATCTTTATCAGGTGAAGGTGGGTCATTCATTAGTTTGAACTGTGGAGAAGCTAGATATGAAGAAAAGGAAGGAAGAAAGAGAGAGAGGAGAGAGGGAGGGCCAGCACGACAGGAGCAGGAGAGGAGGGGGTGGAAGAAAGACTCAAACGTAGCTTCTCCCAAAAATGTTGATTCTGTCTTGACTGACCGGTGTAAAGGGCACTGTGATGCTTAGGTAGTAGACGTTTTCTCACCATGTAGTGAATGAGCACACAGTGCAGAGATTGCCTGTCTGATAGACTCTTCAGATCTCTTAGATGATTCATTCACTGAATGGGCTCCCTGAGCTTCTGCAGAGTGGCATTCAATTATGACTCTGTGACCTACACAGACAAGTCTTGTCCTTCTGAGAAAGGTCTTTTGATACAAAGTGGTATAGCTATCAGGAGGATGTATAGGTTCTTACCTATCCCAGGGGAAGGTAAAGTTGTTTTTTGTTGGTAAAAGATCAGACAGCAAATATTTTAGACTTAACTCTTGTGATCGTCACCACAGGCAGCCATAGACAATACATAAGTGAGTGAGCCAATAAAATTATTTATAGGCGCTAAAATTGAAATTTTACCTAACTTTTCACTTGTCATAAAATAGAATCCTTTGGTTCTTTTTTAAAAGGCTTTAGAAATGAGAGCTAACAAACAAGAGTGGGCTTATTTGGCGCTGGGGCTATGATTTGCTGACTACCTGCTGTGGAAGTTGCATAATTTCATGTCAACTTGATCAATAAGTGAAGGGGTGGGGGCTAGCCTGTCAGTCAGGTCACTCCCTGAAGATGCCTCCTTGTGGGTGGCATCTTCTCATGGAGAATCAGGGAACTTCCTCTCTGTCCTTTTCATCTTCCTCTTGGCAAGCCATGTGGAGCCACACTGAGACCTGTGAGAGCCCTGGAGATGCTTCCACCGCCAGTGGATGCAAAGCCTTGTGGATCCACAAGACTGCATCCACTGACCTGTGATCTTCCTGCATTTTGCATCATTGTGTGTGCTGCCTGAGTCTGAAGAGGAATTTATGGACACGTATCGAACATATGAACTTGATCTGTATTTGGCTGGGATGTTTTCTTAATATACAATCACTTTCATTAAAGCTCTCTCTTACACATAGATGAGCATCTTTGGATTTGTTTCTCTAGTGAACCCAGCCTCACACACGTGCCATGTAGAATGGTATTTTGGAATCGCTGAGAGAGTTTGTCGGCCTCTGCCACACACCTGTAACCCTCCAGGGAATGCTTGACTCCAGTCAGATTGGCTGTTGCTGCTGGGAGCCTTGGACTGAATCTCCCACTCGTAGCAGCTCCAATGTGACAGAGTTGAAGTGACCCAGAGGTTTTCTGGTCTCTAATCTTTACAGAAGCAGGTCCTTTGTCCTCACAGCTAGCTGCTGGCAGTGTCATCACTAGTGTCAGAGCCAGACGACAAGTCCAACAGTCCTGAATGGGGAAGTGAGGATTAAGGAATAAAGAGAGACGGAAAGTATTGGGAGGGCAACAGTGAATACTGAAGCCTCGAGTTTATTCTACACACTCCTTTTATCCATGCAGAAACAACCCGGACTTAACTATCTCATTGTTAAGCAAGCACATTTGATACACATAGCAACTCTATCTTCTGCCAAGCCAGATATCCTTGAGAAAATTAAACAACCTGTTTTTCCGGCCCTTGCATACTTTCTTCTTCGACAGTCTGTTCAAAGCATTAAGTCACAGAAGAAATCAGCAAACACTGACACATAGGTCATGAGAATTCTCAGCCGTTTCAAGACTGAGTCTTAATGGCCTTCAACACACTAGGGGAATGCAAGGGGTTCATCCCACACTGGGGGACACTGTCAGAGGGGGTGACACCAATGACTATCAAAATTTTGTCCAGTGTTTCAAGTATATTTATTATTTTATAAAAATATCCTTGTAGCTAGCTATAATACCCAAACCTTTTTGTTTTCTTTCTTTTATTTTTTTTGGTAAGCCCAGCTTACATGTGTCAATATACCTATAACGTTAAACATCTATGCTAAATTGCTTTTGAACCTTTTAATGCACCTTAGAACTGTCAATATCACACAGCTTTAATGTGTTTCGTATCACGTGGTCTCATCTACACAAGTTACAAGCTGTTGTTTTTGGTCCCTTCAGTGTTTTTATATTTACTGATTTTATCAAAACTTTTGGTGTTTTAACTATAATATGGTAGCACATTTGAAGTATTTATAAACTTTTATAATAACTTTTTTGAAAATGAAATAATAATTAAGGGAAAGGAGAAAAAATTTAAAGGCTTCGTCTTGCTTACTAACAATGCTGTAATGAATTACGTTGTAATTCAGTGCAAGGAACATGTTACAAAGCATATGAAAAGGTTGCATTTAAGCAATTTACAACGATATTCATCACAAATGATTCATTGATAAAATTTGATGATCAACATTACTAAGGAATCTACATAGTCTGGTACAGGAGGAGGTCGATGATGGGCCGGGGGCGGCAGAGGATGACACTAAATTACTCCACTGAGTGACACCAACCCTACTGACTCCACTGCTACTAGGTGGCTTTAACCAGCCAAACTTTTGGTTAGCGTTAGCCACTGAACAATTAGCCATTGCCCCAACAGGGGTTCTCAACGGGTGGGTCGTGACCCCCTTGGGTCACATAGTCGCCTAAGACCGTCGGAAATACGGGTTTTCTGATGGTCTTAGGAAACAAGACACAGCTCCTCTATGGTCTCCAGGCGGGTCCGCCCATAGACGAGTGCCCGGCGTGAAGACTGACCACACTTTGAGACAGGGGTCCTCAAACTTTTTAAACAGGGGCCAGTTCACTGTCCCTCAGACCCGTTGAGGGTCGGACTGTAGTTAAAAAAACAAGACTATGAACGAATTCCTATGCACACTGCACATATCTTATTTTGAAGTCAAAAAAACCAAACAGGGCAAAACCACCTGGCAGGCTGGATAAATGTCCTCCGAGAGCTGCATGTGGCCCCCAGGCCATAGTTTGAGGACGTCTGCTTTAAGACATTTCATTTCTTTGATGTTAGAAACAAATATTTCACAATATTTAATTACATATTGTTTTTGTGATTCATCACTATGCTTTAATTATGTTCAACTTGTAACAATGAAAATATATCCTGCAAATCAGATATTTACATTACAATTCATTACAGTAGCAAAATTGCAGTTATGAAGTAGCAACGAAAATAACTTTATGCTTGGGGGGTCCCCACAGCATGAGAAACTGTATTAAAGGGTTGCAGCATTAGGACGGTTCAGAACCACTGCTTTAGAAGTTTTCTTGAAGAAAAAAAGAAGGTGGAGATTTTCCTTGGGGACAGTGCTCTCTGAGTTGTTTTCAGTCTTTCCGGTTACATGGTAGTGTTAACAAATACTTGACTATCACCTTCCTGATGTGTCGGGGGAGGGGGGCAGTTTTCCCTGAAGCCCAGTTCCCTAATGCACTCACCCATGTTATTTCACTAGACCGCCCTATTCATGTACACTAGATTTTAAGGATTTTGTATTAAAAAAAGATGGTCATCTCATTAACTATTAAAATGTTGACTTGATGTTGATATATCATTTGTCTATAGTTATATATAATTGTTAAGGTTTTGTGTCAACTTGGCTGGGCTAGGTCAAGATCCTCCATCATTTGGCAATTAAGACGTAGTAATTCCCCATGATGAGATCTCCTTGCGAGTGTGGCCTGCTTCCCATATAAGTAGAGGCTGTGGAAATGTTTCCTTTCTTAAAAAAAACACACAAATGTAAAAAACAAAACACACACACATATTATTGGGAGTTAATACAGATATCATATCATTCCATAGTTCAATCACATCAAGCAGTATTGTACAACTGCTATCACAATCAGTTTCAAAATATTTTCTTCCTTCCTGAACTTCTTGACATCAGCTCCCTTTTAGCCCCCCTCCCCCACCATCACCACTGTACTCCTCTCCCCAATCCTCACCCCTAAAACTCTTATTCTACTTGCTATCTCTATAGGTTTTCCTTGCTTTTTACTGGATCTGGATCCTACATTGGATCATTGACCTAGGTTCTTGGGCTTGAGACAGCCCCTGGCTTATTACCTGGGAGCCATTAGCAGTCTGCTGTCTTACCTGTCCATCTTTGATGCATTCAATGTATCCAACCTTGCCATATTGCCTAACGATCCCACGAGTCATCAGTAGCATGCTGACTTTGGATTCATTCACTTTTGTAGCCAGAAGCATGTTGTCTGACCTGCCAATCTTGGATTCACCAGCCCATGCAGCTGTACAAGACATCTGACCCACAGACCTGCCTCTACAACTGTGTGAGTCGTTTCCTTGATAGACACCTTCCTATATATGTTAACAACAACAAAAATCCACAACCTGAAAACATCAAGTAACTGAAAGCTAATATGCTTCCTCCCCTTCTCCCCCATTTTCTTTTCATTGTCCCTCTTACTTGGTTCTTAAATACAAAATTATACCTTTATAATAGCTTTGATCATTTATCATTCCAAAGGAGCACTAAGAAATACAGTATAATTAAAGTGCCCATGTAACCACAATAAACTTGCCTGAATCTTAATCTGTCCATCATCTCACATCTTCTTCTGCCTCCTGAAATGGGTACAAAGATCTGGCTTCGAAAGTATTTTTCCTTCTTTTTTAGAGCTTTGCACACCAATACCCTCCTGAGAGTGTCAGACCTCACTTCGACCATTAACTCAAAATCTTCTACGTCTGTCTGTCTTCTGCCAGGTCCAAAATTATAGAGTCATTTAGGCACGTTTGATCACATCGGCTCTGATTCAGGCAAGAAGGCAGCATCGTGAGTCTTTGAAGAAAGAGACCAAATCAAAAACCAAACTAACTGCCACTGAGTGAATGCTGACTTAGAGCAAGTGATCCTTATCGATCAGGATAGAGCTGCTCCCGTGAGTTCCCTAGATGCTAACGCTCCACAGGAGTAGAAAGCCGCATCTTTCTCCAGAAGAGCTGGCTGGTAGTTTTGAACTCAGCACATAAGCTCTGCACCACTGGAGCTTGGAGGAAAAGGACAGAAGTGGGGAAAGTCCTCGCCTATGGATAGCATGCAGAGACATGTAATGCATGTGATACATGTAATGATTTTTCTTTCCCTTGGATTCAGTAATCTTTTAAATGGGCTTAACTATTACTATAAGTCATGGTTTTTATTAGGTTATTGCTAATGCTTTGTTTACATATTACTTTTTATATTATTTTTTTATTAAAGGCATGAGAGCTATATCCTATTGAAGGTTTTATGTTCACAGAGAGATTGAGAAGATAGAGTATCCATGTACTTGACACTAATTTTCCCAATCATTAGCATCTTATATGCATATGGTGCATTTGTTTCGATTAATAAATCATATAGCACTACTAACGAAAGAAGGACATCATGCTTGGTAAATCAGAGGGACCGTGAAAAATAGGACGGCCTTCAAGGAGAAGGACTGACACAGCGAGTGAGTGAGACACTGGGCTCAAGCCCAGGAACAATTGTGAGACTGGCACAGGACTGGGGAGTGTTTCATTCTGTTGGGCATGAGGTCCTATGGGTCAGAACAGACTCAATGGCCGCTAACAACAAAGTTTATGCAAGGAACCCAGGGTGTGCAGTGATTAACCACTTACCTGTTAACCGGAAGGCCGGTGTTCCAAATCCAACAGCTGCTCCATTGTACGAAGAGAGAGCAGTCTGGTTCTGTAACTGTTTGCAACATTGGAAACCATAAGGAACAGTTCTATTCTGTCCTGTAGGGTTGCAATGAGTCAAATTTACTCACTGGCAGTGAGTTTTAAAGATCAGATTTTCTTAAAAGTTCTTCTTTCTTCTTCTTCTTCTTCTTCTTCTTCTTCTTCTTCTTCTTCTTCTTCTTCTTCTTCTTCTTCTTCTTCTTCTTCTTCTTCTTCTTCTTCTTCTTCTTCTTCTTCTTCACCCAAAGCCCCTTTTTCTATCCTAGGGTCTTATCAAGATGCCCCACTACATTTAGTGCTCATGCTCTTAGTCTCTTCTCGGCTGTAACAGTCTCAGGTGTTCCTTGTGATAGCCTGGGCAGGTTTGAGGAATCTCAGGATTTTTGTAGACTGCCCCCCACTTGGGATTTCCTTGATCTTTCCCCTCATTTGAAAGTTGAGATGGAGCCCATCCGAATGACACACGTGTAGCCATCGTGTCTCTGTAGTCTCATCTGATCCATGACAGTTTCTGTCTTTTCTTCTTTCATGACCTCAGGACCCTTGAGATGTGCTGCGGGATACTGTACAGAATGCCCCTCGGTTTTTGTTTGAGGTTTTAGCTTGATTAGATTGGGATTATGCATTATTGTCACAGAAAAGAGGGATTTAAGGAGACAATGAAGACTAAATATAATGTGATATCATAAAGGGGAACCTAGAGCAGAGAAAAGGATATCTTGCTCTATGGCACAGTCTTTCACAGAGGCGATGCCCCTTCTCAGAGCATCGTGTCAGGGGTACTTGATGTATGTGGATATGTTTGTTACTGATGTTTTAAACCTTTGCCATTTGGTTAAGACCGTGTATGCCAGCTTTTTCACTACATAATTATTGTTTTTCCTTTGTAATGACTATATTAGGTAGGGATGGTAGTGGTGGTGAGGAAATGCTTTGAATATATACAAACATCTTGTTTCTCAAACATTTGCCTTTTAACTTAGCATCTACTTAGCGGGGGGCCCTTGTTTACAACAATTATTACTCTGAGGTTCTAATGGTGATTTCCTACTTCCCTTCTTTCTACTCAAATCATCAATAGGAATTCTTCTGTAAGGAAGAGTTATCCCTTCTCCATTGATTATGTATATTAATATGGGCTCAAGCATTTTTGTGTAATATTTGAGGTTTTATCTTAATAACTTTTAAAATGCTCATAAAATGCTTTAAATGGAAGATATTAATGAATTTTTAAGACAGATGAAGATATTTTGATTTATTCATTTGTTGGTACGCATTCCATTTTATTACCAAGGTGTCAAGTAAAATATAAATTTCTTCAAAGTAAGGAGTAGACAGTATAATCTTGTGGTTTGAATGGGTAGACTTCGAGAATTGCATTGCCTGGTTTCTGAGCCAGATTTTGTTCTGTGACTTGGGCTGAGGATCTTGTCTTCTCTGTTTTCCTTGCCCTCTCATTCCACATCTCACCTATGAAATGAATTTGTCGGCAGTCTCTACCACAAAGGATATTTGAGGGTGAAATGAGATAGTGCCTATAGATTCTCTAGCACAAAGCCTCTCAAACTGTGTCACTGAATGTTGGAGTCACAAAAAAAAATGGGAACAATGGAAATTTAGGAATGCATTGACCAATTAATAATTCAAAATTAAATGCATCAGGAATCGGAGAACTTTCTGACTGTACTTGGCAGTGTTGCAAGTTTCTTGGGTTGCCAGTGATAAATATTAAAATGCTCTGAAATTCTAGGCTGGTGCTTGGGTGTGTAATAGGTTCTCGAGAAATGTTTGTTGGCTTATTATAAATAATAAGGAGCTGAAGTCATGATAACCCTATCTGTGAGGTTTCCTACTCACTTAGAGAATTACAGACTCAGAAACCCACTGAAGCAGTTCCAACATGCCCTGCAGGGTCGCGGTGAATCCAAGTTGACTCAATGGCAGTGAGTTTTGAGTTTGGTTTTTATTGAACCAGAAATAATTAGTTGAGGGATCAATGGAAATCATATTTCCGGTTGGGCCCACATCTTGCTTATTGTCATTACTCTTACATGCATCTCCATGTGGTATGAAACACTGTCTGCTTCCGTGCCATCGCCATGACCAGCAGTGGATCTGACTGTTGTGAGACATAAGGTTTTCATGACTGATTTTCACAAGTAGATTGCCTTTCTTTATAGTCTTTTTTAGTTTAAAATCTCCACGGAAACCTGTTTAGCATCTTAGCAACACAGAAGAAGCCTGCACGGGTGATGGAGGGTGACTATGTAAGAGTTGAATGGCCAGGCTCATACCCAGATGTCCCACAGGGAAGTCAAGAATTCTACCTGGAAACCACGAGTGTATTCCCTTCTGGCCGATCCTGATATATTTATTTGTGTGTGCCTCTCTTTAAAATGCTTGATTCCGCTACTAAAATGTAAGACCCAAGAAGACAGAGACAGTTTTGTCTTATGTTATTACTGTATCTCCAGTGCTTAGTGTAGAATCTGTTACATAATAATCATCAGTAAAGGTTTGTTGAATGAATTAATAGGCCATATCTGTTAGATGATTAGTTAATTTATCCTCCAACCATCCGTCAAATATTTGAGCACCTGTTAGTATCAGTCATTAAAGAGAAGGAAAAACGAACCAACAACTTTATATGGAAAGGAAAGAGATACCAGATATATGAAGCACAGCTGAACAAGAAAAATAAAGTAAGAGATTTCTCACTTCCTGATCTGAAATCCTGCTCCAGAGCCAGAGTCAGAACAGCCTGGCCCCAGTGCATTGCCAGAAGCGTAGCACAATGGAGGGAGTGGAGGACACAGAAGTCAATCCAGCCACTCATGGACAGTTGGTCTTCTACAAAGGGCTGAAATACATGAAAGGACAAAGAGACAGTCGTGGCAATCATTTCTTTGAGAAGAATTAATACCAGACAAGTCCCAAAGAGTTGGAGAGTTAAGGTATCTGCCTCCATTTTCAAGCCCCTCCCCCCACCCTCTTGAGCAGTGGTTCTCAACCTGTGGGGGGGTCGAGTGATCCTTTTACAGGGGTTGCCCAATCCATCATAGTAGCAAAATTACAGTTATGAAGTAACAGCGAAAATAATGTTATGGTTGGGGTGCATGAAGAACTGTATTACAGGGTCGTGGCATCAGGAAGATTGAGAACCACTCTGAAATATATTCCCTCACACCCCTGGATTCTGCAATACGCTGCAACTTCTCACAAAATGTTCAGGAAATGCCCCACGTGGTGGTGGAGGCTGTTCATTCCCAGATCCGAAGGTCAGGTGGAGGCGAGCCAGTGCAGAGTCCAGAGCCAGGAGCCGAAACTGTTCTTACTTCTCCCAAAGCCCAGGCAGGAGACAGAGGTCACAGAGGGCAGGGTTTGCTGGAGACGTAATTTGTGTCTTTTAGCTGACCATTCTCCCAGGGAAAACAAAGGATGGTGACTTGAGCCCCACCCTACAGTAGGGTCTAAACTGCATCCCACCCCAGTCCTGTGGTGGAGAACCCCCTCCAAAACGGGATCTAAAAACAATAGTAAAGAAACAAGTGCAGAGGCTAGACTCTACAGTATATCTATCACCAAGTGGTTATGGCAAGCAGGAATATGGTTAGAAGGACCATTTTAACCAACGACACCTCAGGCCACTTTTTGGCTCCTCTAGCCATTAACTCATTCATACTAGAACCGACAGAAAATTATTCCCCTGCTCTGACTCTCTCTAAAGAAATAAGCATATTAGATTCTGCTCTCCTGCCCACTGCATAACCCATTTATCCATCCCTTTACCTTCAGCTATTATTTCTTCTTCCTTCCATTTGTCTATTATTTTCCCCAAACTTTCCATTTTGGAAACGGAGAATAGGGATGGCTGCTCACAAGAGCAACCTAGCAAGTGCTTCTCCCTCTATTCATTCCCATTCTTGTTGGCTGGAGGTCCAGATGGACAAGACTAGTGCACCAGCTCTACCTCTAGACAGTATTGTACTATTCACAACCAACCCCAGTTTTGCCCGCTCCCATCCTCCCCTTGTGAATTCTAGCATCCAGGTTTAGGGGCACAGTTACTGTCTCTTGCTAAGGGATCACCCCTGCTTCTGGAACTTGGAGCTGCATCCCTGGTCCTGGGTCCAGAGCATCTAGCAGGGAAAAAAAATCAATTTCAAGGGATGTGGGGAAGACGGTACAGTGGGCCCAGCTCCCCCTTCTACCCCCACCCTCTTCCCCAGGCTCTCCTGACAAATTCAGGACTCTATCAGGTGGCAATCCTACTTTTGCCTCCCTCATGTTGAGTGTGAGCACACAGTCATGAAGGCGTGTAAATCAGCCCCTCATGCCTTGCTCTCCCCCCCATTTTGGATAAGAACTGACTGAACAATCTAATTCTCTATCATGTCATCACTCGGAGGGGGTATACAATACAGTAAAATGATGTTGCTTGTCCACTGCTGCACCCTGTGGGCTGCAAGTGCATTGGTCTGAGGAGATATAACTGAAAGGGCCAAATTGGCTGTTTCTCTTGCTTGAATTCCCTGGTGGTGTCTCATAATCTGCATGTGCTAGTGGACATACAAAGTCCAGTCTGGTCTAAGTTGCCTGGTGGCCCTGGCGCCAATGATCCAATAGAATTGATTTGTCAGCTGTTTGTAGGACCTTCTCTTTGGGGCATCTGTCCCACAACCATCTGCAACCTCTCTCTTTCTTTTTTACTTTAAAAAAATTTTATTAGGGACTCATACAACTCTTATCAAAATCCATATATATACATACATCAATGTGTAAAGCACATCTGTACATTCTTTGCCCTAGTCATTTTCAAAGCATTTGCTCTCCACTTAAGCCCTTTGCATCAGGTCCTCTTTTTCCCCTCCCTCCCCGCTCCCCCATCCCTCATGAGCCGTTGATAATTTATAGATTATTATTTTGTCATATCTTGCCCTATCTGGCGTCTCCCTTCACCCCCTTTTCTGTTGTCCATCCCCCAGGGAGGAGGTCACATGTAGATCCTTGTAATCGGTTTCCCCTTTCCAAACCACTCACCCTCTACACTCCCAGTAGTGCCCCTCACACCCCTGGTCCTGAAGGTATCATCCACCCTGGATTTCCTGTGCCTCCATCTCCTATATACACCAGTGTACAACCTCTGCTCTATCCAGACTTGCAAGGTAGAATTCGAATCATGGTAGTTGGGGGGTAGGGGAAGGAAGCATTTAGGAACTGGAGGAAAGCTGTATTCTTCATCGGTGCTACGTCACACCCTGACTGACTCATCTCCTCCTGTTGACCCCTCTGGGAGGGGATCTCCATTGGCCAACAAGTGGGCTTTGGGTCTCCACTCTGCACATCCCCCTTCATTCACTATGGTAAGATTTTTTTTTCCGATGATATTTTATACCTGATCCCTTCGACACCTCGTGATCGCACAGGCTGGTGTGCTTCTTCCATGTGGGCTTTGTTGCTTCTGAGCAAGATAGCCGCTTGTTCACCTTCAAGCCTTTAAGACCCCAGACACTATGTCTTTTGATAGCCGGGCACCATCAGCTTTCTTTGCCACATTTGCTTATGCACCCGTTTGTCCTCAGTGATCATATCATGGAAGTGTGCACCCAATGATATGATTTTTTGTTCTTTGATTCCTGATAACTGATCCCTTCTGAACCACGTGATCACACAGGCTGGTGTGCTTCTTCCATGTGGGCTTTGTTGCTTCTCAGCTAGATGGCCTCTTGTTTATCTTCAAGCCTTTAAGACCCCAGATGCTATATCTTTTGATAGCCAGATACCATCAGCTTTCTTCACCACATTTGCTTACGCACCCACTTTGTCTTCAACGATTATGGAGGGAGGGTGAGCATCATGGAATGTCAGTTTAATAGAGCAAAGTGTTCTTGCATTGAGGGAGTACTTGAGTAGAGGCCCATTGTCCATCTGCTACCTTAATACTAAACTTATAAATATATGCACATAGATTTATTTCCCTGTCATCATACATAAATATATTTGCACATGTACATGTCTGTATTTAGACCTCTATAAATGCCCTTTGCCTCCCAATTCTTTCCTCTATTTCCTTTTACTTTCCTCTTGTCCCACTATCATGTTCAGCCTTCATTTGGTTTCAGTAATTCCTCTTGGTTACATTGTCCTTGATGAAGCTCTGACAGGCCTCCTATACCCTCCTTGCCATCGATTTTGGATCACTTGTTCCCTTGTCCCTGGTTTAACACCACTTCCTTTCCCCCACCTCCCTCTCTCCTGTGCCCCCTGGAACTGTTGGTCCTGTTGTTTTCTCATCCATATTATTTATCCCACCTACCTTATCAAGATAGACCTGAAAAGATAATAATATGTACAAAAGCAAGACAGAGCAAAACAAAGCAACAAAAGAAAACAAAATGACACAACAATAAAACAATGGCAAAAAAAGGCCTCTAAATAGTTCCAGGTCTGTTTGCTGACATTTAGGAGTGTTTTCCAGTCAGGTCTGATGGAGTGCCATGCCCTGACCCCAGAGTCCCAGTTTTTGGTATTCCCCGGGGACTTCATTGCTCTGCTCCCCTTGCTATTCAGTTGCACGCCTTTAGTGTTTCACCTCTGGTGTGCTGGGGTCATATCAGGCACAATTTCTGCATTGTGTCTCCAATGTTGTCCCCCGAAAGTGCTATGGGTCAGTGAGGTACGTAGTGTCTCATAGTGGGGACTGGCCCTATGGTCCTCTCTGTGCATTGGCTGCTCTGTGCAGGAATATCGTCCTCAGGACTTGGCGGACCAAGATGTGTTCCACTCTCTCTTCCTCTTCCTTCATTTGCTCCTGTGTACTCTGATCAGACATGTCCCTCTCCCTGAGCTGTAGCTTCAGTGCTGTCCTTTGAAGTGAATTCTTCTGTGGGGAGGGGGTGCTGTCCACGTAGTTGGGATTGGGGCCGGCCCCTCAGACCTCTCCACTGGTTCCCTGCTTCATGCTTGTATTCACATCTTGGAGCACCGGGTTGAAGTCTGGTCCCTCTTTCCCTGTGGAGATAGAAACAATGCCCTCCCCTTGGGTGGGTTAGCGCCCTGTATGCAGGATGTGTTTTCACAGTTACAAATTAAACATAATTAAAGCATAATGAGTAATCACAAAACAATATGGAATTATATACTGTGAAATGTTGATGTGTTTCCTGATGGTCATCCTTCGACAACGCCCCTCCACCCCCGGCCCCCCCCTTGAGAACTGCTGTTCTAGAGACAGAGGCATTGAGCTGGTGTTTGCCAGCTAAGTGTGATGGTGAATGTTAGGTATTTTCCACACTGCAACGCAGCGGGAGGTTGATTCTGGCAAAAACTGCTCCTTGTGCAAAGGCACAGGGATCCATGGGAGCATGGCATGTTTGGGAAACTGTAGCCCTGGAACTCCACAATTTCAGAGCATTTTAGAGGAATGGAAGGGAATAAGGAGAGAGGGTTAAATTGTGGCTAGATTTTGAAAGGCCTTTTATGCCGGCCATGTATTTCACCTTTATCCTGTAGATGGGGCACTAATGGAAATACAGCCCTACTGCTATCAAGTCGGTTCCAGCTCAGAATGACTTGATGTAGAGTCTCTGAGACTGTATGCCTTTTCCAGAGCAGATCGCCATCCTCGCAGAGAACACAGGGAGGCTCCAGTGACAGCAGGGGAAGTACTCTAGCCGTATGAATGGTGGGATGACCTTCTTGCCCTTCAGGAGTCTGCAGATCATGATAGGGGGAGAAAGAGAAGGAAATAATTACAGGAGGACTGAAAACTGACGGAAAAGAGAATTAAAAGATAATGGAATTTCCCATGAACTTTTGGAAGTCTCCTTGTAATACTCTTTCTCAGAGACCTGTTCTCCTTCTGCACCGATGCAGATATAATGGACTAAGGCAACAGCAGTAGGAACAAAAAGTAGAGATTGAAAAGACATCTTTTTGGTCTAAGCTGAATGTAGGGTGTAGGAGGAGAACTCAAGAATGAAGTAAGGATGGAACTTGACTAAGGAATCGAATTCCGTCGAACTTAAGATCTGTGAGAGATTGCCAAGTGAAGATTTTGGAGAGACGCTTAGAAATATCAGTTGAGAGTTTTTCCTGGAGACATGGATCTGGAAGTGATTAGCATGAGACTAGACGTAAGGTACTGGGAAGGTGAGTAGGTCATTTGAGAAGAGGAGAGGATCAGGGTAAGAGTCCCAGGGCGTGCTAGAACTTGAATAGGAGAAAGACACACAGAATAAATACTGAAAGGTCTGTAAACATGAATGCGTCTTCTGAAGTCTTTCAGGCACATATGGTTTCTGTAAATCCCTTTCCTTGTAAGACTTTTGGGGTGTTTAGAAATCCCCGGTGCCTCTACACCCACCAGACCTCACTGAAAGTTAGTTGGCAACTGCAGACACTTCTTGTGCTTGTTGACTCCTAGGAGCTGACCTAAGGTTAAATGGTGTCATTTGGCAAACTGGAGCACCCACGTGCACACCAAGCCTGTGGTCAAATTATTAAGCAATTAAGCCAGTAAGCAGTACATGACACAATCTAATTGGTCAAGAGGTTCATCATAATAAAAATGGAAAATGCCCCTTTGTCACAACTGGGCTAATTAATCATATAGACATTTCTTGAGATAAGCATGTAATTTTTCTCTTATTAACTGGCTTCCAAACTGAGTGACAATTACCCTTAAGCTTTTGCTTCAAATGAATGAATGTCAGCGTGGAGTAGCCTCTTGGATCTCCTTTGCTGGTTCCGAGTGGTGGGGCTGACTGGAAGCCTCAGCAGGGCCAAGGGGAAGGAAGGCAGACAGAAAGGAATGAAGAAAGCAAGGAAGGAAGGGAGGACTAGAAAGGAGGAGAAAGAAGAGGGAAATAATAAAGGACAGGGTCTAAATGTGTTTCTAAAGTATAGCATGAAACCGTCCAGCAATCTCAGGAGCAAGGCCACCTGAGCTGTAGTGGGCGGCATGTGTTTTCATGTCAGCAAGGCTGCGTTCCAGTCCCTGCTCTGCCCCTTCTAGCAGAGGGACCTGGAGCCAGGAAGTCTTCATCTGCCTCACCCCACCCCGAGGCAGTCTGGTGGACGGGATGTACCATATTCCTGGTGCTGGTTTGCATTCTGACTCTGCATTTGCATACCATTTGCACAGTTTTTTAACCGAACCTCTCCAAAACTGGGTTTCTCCCTGCTTTAAAGTGGAAATAATAACACAATCTCCCTTACAGAGGTCTAAAGACATTTATTTATTCGTTTAGAAAAAGAAAGAAAGGCAGACTGCCACCTGCAGTGCCCGATTTGGAGGTGTCTGGAGTCTTGGAAGTTTGACTACCGACATTCTCCTATAAACGGGCCTCAGAGCTTGTTAGCAGGTTGTGGCCGACAAGCGCAGTTACTTACGCTTGCTCTCCTTCTACGGGGAAGGTCGCGCTCTTCAACAAGTGCGCAGCTTGCGGAGGGACAAACGTGGAGCGGGGCCAGGGAGGAAGGGGACACCCGTCTAGCGAGCCAGATCAGCCCAATCAACCCTGGCGATCAGTGGGTGCAGATGTCGCAGCCAGATTGCCCTCACATCCAAGACTCTTAAGTAGAAATCTGTGGGAAATGGAAGCCTGTCAAAGAAAAAATAGTGCAAACCAATTAGCAGGGAGATACTTCCTTGTGTTTTTTATGGACAATGGGAAGGCATCCGACTGTAGATCCTAAAAAAATAGGAAAAACCTTGAGGAGAATGGGAATTTCCAGAGCACTTCCTTGTGTTTACGCAGACCTTGTCCATGGATCAAGAGGCAGTTGTGCAAACAGACCAAGGGCACACTGCATGGTGTGCAATCAGCAAAGGTGTGCGGCAGAGTTGTGTGCTGTCGCCATATTTGTTGACTCGGCCCGATGAGCACATCATCAGAGAAGCTGGGTTCCATGAAGAAGGACACAGCCCGGGGCAGGAGGAAGGCTTATTAACAACCCACTAGACTTTCCCTGTAGCAGGGCTTGTCCAAGGCCATTTAGACCAGGCTCTCTTGACCTCCTCACCAGGGTGTAATCTCATGGAGCTCTGGGCCAAACTGAGAACCATGTGAGAGGTGGGCTGATTGGTTTTCTCGCAGGAAATCCTGGGAGTACTTACCAGTGGCCTACTAACGTCCTAGTTCGCTTTGCCCCAGCTTCCAGAGCTAGGGCATTCTGAGTGTAGACGTGGCATATGTGCACAGTATAGCGATGGAAACAGTAACCTAAGAGGAAGCTCTATGACGACCGGCTAATACGGTGACGTTCAACTAGGAGATCTCCGAGACCTTGCATGTGTGGTTTCTGTGCAGACGTGGAGTGAAGAATGAAAAAGTCTTTTGGTCTCTTTCCTAACTAGCGGGGGTATACATATTCTCTCTCTCACACACACAATTCCTCTTTGCACAATTCGTCAGCTGTGCGAAACCAAACCTTACGATAAAAGAGCCGTTCTTTCTATATTTCACACACAGTCGAGGTTTTTTTATTTTAACTTTGCGTATGTATTTTCTTCTTTAAAGAAAAGCATATTCTGTGTAGCACAGCCGTCTCTTCAAGTCAAATGTGGGAGAGTGGTGCTTCAACCCTCCCGTAAACGTGGTGCGTTTTTCCTTCCTTCTGCTCCTCAGTAATTTTCTAGGCTCTCCTCCTTCTGCCTCCCCCGCCCTGGCCTCGTGTAGTAGTCTTCAAAGGCTTACCCTTTGGTGTGAAATGCCAGGTTTCTTTCCAGTGATTTTTTCCTTGTACTCATGGTGCCACTAAATATTTAACTTTATAAGACTGACGGGCTTGGCTAAGCACACTGCTCTCTTTTGTTCATGTCCTGCGATGTTTGATAGAGTCGTCATTGTGTTGACCCATTCGTCTATAATCAGGGTTCCGGGTTGTTTCCATCTTTTTGCTATTATGGAAAAAGGAAGTTCCGTGCTGATTTCCATAACGTGGAGCAATTCCACAGTCCCACTCGGATCTCTCCACATCCTCTCCAGCATTTATGATTTTTTGTTTTTATTCAAGTTTGCTGAAAGTTCCCATGTGAGGCAGTATCTCATTGTTCTTTGTATTTCTCTGATTGATAATGAACATAAGCCTTTCTTCATGTGGCTCTGGGTCACTGGGGTGGCTGCTGTAGTAAATCATTCATGTCCCGTGCCCATTTTTTTATTGGACCATTTGTATTTTTCCTATTAAGATTGCAGCTGTCTATAGATTTTTTCAATTAGCCTTTTGCCTGTTGTATCATTGCCAAGTATGTTATTTCCAAATCTGTGGGTTCTCTTTTAACTCCTTTAATATCACATTTTTTAGAAGGTCCCAGTTCTCTATTTCATCTTCTATAGTGTGGACATTTTCCGTTATGTTTGGGAGTGTCTTTGTGCCTTGTTTAGGTCCCCTAAGATTGTCTCCATGTTTTCAATGATGGTCATTATGCCTCTACGGTTTAGATTTAGGTCTTTGATCCATCTTCAGTTCATTTTCATACACGGTGTGAGGTCTGGGTCCTGTTTCATTCTTTGGCAGGTTGAGATCCAGTTTTTCCGGCACCACTTATTGAAAAGGCTATCATCTCTCCCCCACTTAATGTGTCTTAGTCCTTTATCAAAAATCAGGTGTTGGTAGGTACCTGGCTGTATTTCTGGTTCTCAATTCTACTCCATTGGTCTTCATGTCTATCATTGTGTCAGTACCAGGCTCTGTTTGATTACCATGGTTACGAAACATGTTTTAAAATCAGAGTGAGACCCTTCCGGCTGTGCTTTTTAATAGTGTTTTCTTTACTCTGGTTTCTTTCCTTTCCATCCAAAGTTGTTGGTTAGTTTGTCCATTCCTTTGAAGAACTGTGCTGGGATTTGGACAGGAATTGCATTAAGTGTGTAAAGTGTTTTTGGTTTCCAAGTAAAGTGAATCCTTGACAACTTCAACCTTTTACCCAGTTATCATTATAATCATCAACGCTACCACTCATTTGTCAGTTTGGCATAGTTTTGCTGAGATCCTGGAAGCGATGCTACCTGCATTTCAAATGGTTTCAGTGAAGTATCTGGACTCAGAGAGACTAGGAAGAAGGACCTGGTGATCTTATATCCTTTCAAAGTTTGCCAGTGACTAGCAGTGCAACATTGTCTGAGATACTGGCGAAGGATGACCATCTGAGCCACGACTGGGGCAGAGCTGCCTCCTCAAAGTAGAGTTGCGCTCAGAGATGTGAGTAAAGCAATGTTTTCAGGACCATCATTTGCAGACGAGGAATGACTCAAAAGGAGAAGAAATACCTATGAAAATTCATTAGTAATCGGAATGAAAATTCATGAAGTACGAATCTAGGAAAATCAGAAGTTGTCAAAAATGAAATGGACCACAAAAATTGCTATCCTAGGCATTGTTGCTAGGTGCAGTCGAGTCAGTTCTGACTCATCGCAGAGCTGCGGCAATAGATGCATCCTCACACCTGCTATACTCGAGCCCCTTGCTGCCCCACTCTATCAGTCCATCTCACCTGGAGTCGTCCTCTTCGTCACTGAGCCACACTTTACCCCTCACGATGTCCTTCTTCCAGACACTGGTCTCTCCTGATAGCAAACTCTCTCCATCCTCACTTCTCAGGAGCATTCTGGCTGTACTTCCAAGACAAATTTGTTTTTGGTTCTTTCAGTGCTACTTTCAACATTCTTTGCCAACACCATGATTCAGACACACCCATTCTCCTCTGCTCTTCCTTATTGATTGTCTAGTCATAATTAAAAAGAGAAAGAGAGAGAGAAATTGACTCAAAATACACTTTATGCAAATCGTATGTCAGCAACATAACAAAGACAACCTGTTCCCAAATGGGATTATAACTGCAGGCATGGGGAGAGGGAGGGCATATTTCTATTCATAACAGCTACTAATTAAAAGGTTAGAGATTCACCTCCACATAAAGGGGATTCAGAAGGAAGGGTTGGTGATCTGCTTTCAACAGTGAAGCCATGGAAAATCCAAGAGGGCATGCTTCTACTCTGACCCACATGGGGTCGCCATGAGTCAAAGTCAACTTGCTCTGTTGTTTTCCCAAGCTCAGGGCTAACCTGGAATGCCAGGCTGGCTGTGGAGGGAATCTTTTCCCCTGATGCAGGAGAAACCATATTTGCTGGAAAACGCAAGCGTGGGTGCCTCCCATTGGCTTGATCAGGATCTGGCTCTCTTTTTCTGGTGTTTGCCATGGACCAGGCTATCCTCCATGACCGGCTCTCAAGGTCACATGCCAATTGGCTTTGAATTAATGATTAAACTTTATGACTAAAAATTTTCTTCTTCCACTTAGTCTGTGGAGTCCCGAGTTGCCCTGCGGGTGTGAGCAATGCTGGAGAAGCTTTTCTGAAGATTATCTCCAGGGAGGAGGATTGCTAACACTTGCCAAGTCCAAAGGAGGGTCTGAGAGATGGCAGGGCTGGTACTTCTGTTACTCCTCCAGTTCCACCACCCAGCTGGTCGAGTGAAGACATTCACCAGGGGGACGCCGCCCATCCTGAGTCGGAGTAGACGCCATGGCCACTGGTTTATGTGAACATGGCACTTTTGGTGGGTCCGTCAAAAGGTCTTGATAGACAGCAAGTATCATAGTTTAAAAAGAGAGAAAAAAATTATTTCTCCCATAAGCAAAGTTTTAGCGGCTGAAGAAGAGAAAGGGATTGTATTTCTCCCAAAAACCTTTCTCTCAGTGGAGGTTTTAGAAAAACTGGGCTCTAACTCTCCTGTTGATAAGATTTATAAAGGCCAGCGATACGGATTTCAAAACTAATCTGGTGCATTTCTGTTGCAGTATGGCCTGGATGGGCCAAGAATGTGCTAAAGCCCCTCCCTGAGTCCAGCACCACACCCAGATGCTATGGGATGTCAACAGAGGAAGAGTGAGGCAGTTTTGATGGTTTCCACGGCTCACTACCTCCACAGCATGCTCCTCCCAGCAGAAATATCGGGAGAGGAGGGGGAGGCAAGGAGAATGTTGACATGACACAAAGGGTGGGAATGGAGAAGCTCGTAAGTATATTTTTAATCAGCGCGTCTTCTTTTTAAAAATCATTTTACTGGGGGCTTGTACAACTCTTATCACAATCCATCCATCCGTCCGTGTGTCGAGCACATTTGTATACTTATTGCCCCATCATTCTCAAAATATTTGCTTTCTACTTGAGTCCTTGGTATCAGCTCTTCATTTCCCCCCTCCCTCCCCACTCACCTCTCCCTCACGAACCCTTGATAATTTATAAATTATTATTATTTTGTCATGTCTTACACTGTCCAACATCTCCTTTTACCCACTTTTCTGTGGGTACCCCAGGGAGGGGGTAATATGTAGATCCTTGTGATTGGTTCCCCCTTTCTCCGCCCGCTGCCCTCCACCCTCCTGGTATGGCCACTCACACCACATCAGTGTATCTCTGCTGGTTCATGATGTCTATGCTATGACTCAGGTTTGTACACACAGTGCCTACCAGTTTGGAGACAGCAAGAGCGTTTACTGATGGTGGAAAGGGGCACCTTTTCCTTGGGGTCTTGTTTTTTGACATTACAACAGACAAATAATGGACTGTAAATGCCAGGACTTTAGCAGCCCATTAGAAAGCACGTGTCTATAGCAAAGGTAGGGTGACAAGGTTCAGCCTCCTGTTCCCAGAGTCCATAGTAGGTGCTCAGGACATTTTGCTGAGTACAGAATCCAATCAATGATTCTCCGGCCCAGTAGGGGGGCGGGGTGAAGTGGGGGTGGTGAGCCCTGGTGGCAGATTGGTTATTCCTTGGGCTGCTAATCCCAAGAACTCACCAGGGCCTGTAGCCATCACCCCTGAGTCATTCTCAGTCAAATTTAAGGTGGTCCAAAAAGAACTCTGCTCCCCAAATAATTAACCATCTCCTCTACACTCTAGCTAAAAGCCTTCCCTCCGTTGTTTTATTTGAAAGTGTTCTTTCACATTAAGGCTTAGAATCTCCTAAAATCTCTATGAAAAAAAGCATTTTTAAAAAAACAATAAAAATTCAGGCGCGTTAACCCACACAAGCTCTGGTGGCAGAGTGGTGCCGGTTGGGCTGTGACCCACCAGGTCAGCAATTCGAAACCTCCAGTGTCTACTTGGCGGAATGAGGGAGTTTTTGTTGGTTGGTTGGTTTCCTTAAGTGTTTTTAAAAATCATTTTATTGGGAGCTCCTACAACTCAATGATGAAGTTTTTATAAAACTCCTATGAAAAGTTAATGTCTAGGAAACCCACGGGGCAGCTCTGTGTTCTATAGAGTCCGTAAGAGTTGGCATGGACTTGATGCCAATGAGTTTTTAAGTGCAAATTAGTCTTGATTAGTTGATCAGATTTTTCAACAGAGGAGGGCAGAGGGAGAAGAAGTATAGACGGGATAAGAATTGGGGAAGGACAGAAAGGGGGTCTTATTTTTGATAAGGAGGCAGGACATTTTAAAGTTGAGGCCATCGAAGTTCAGAAAGGTAAGCCTTCCCTGAGTAAATTAATGAGTCCTGGCCCTCATGTTGCCTCCACCTGATACGTGCTTGGCTTCTGCTGAAAATGTCAGGCTGCAGGTACCCCACAAGTGTTAGTTCCACCTTAAACCTTGTACAGCTCCTGAGCTATGGCTGCCGTGTGACACCATGGAGCAGATAGGAGTATTGTCATTAATATAATGGTTAGTCGCTAGTATAATAGATTGTATTGAACTGTTCATATTGCCTCAACATAGATTTGCTGGGCATCTGTGATGTATCAGGCACCGTTCTAGGCCTCAGGGATATAATGGCAGAGAAGGAATTCATTGAAATTACATTCTCGGGGAAGAATAAACAAAATAAGTGCGTAGCACTGAGAGCATGTCAGATGGAGAAAAACAGGGAAGGTGAACGGGAATGTAAGATTGGGAAAGTGGTCAATGTGATTTTTATCTTAGTGGCCAGGGATGGCTTTATAGAGATGCTGACCTGTGAGTCGTCTCAAGGGAGGTGAAGGTAGAAGCCATGAGGATATGGGGGTCCTAGGGAATGATGGGTTCAAAGGCTCCAATATATAAAAATCAATGGTTTATAGCTAAGAGAACCCTGAGTAAGAAACGTTTGGTTTGGTGGCTCGTGCAGGCATAGCTTCTTACCAAAGAGGATAAGTACTTTGTTAAGAGATAGGCCAATAGTTACCAGGGCAGAGATCAATATTTGAATCTTGGACTATGGTGCAGGTAGGGAATAATCTTTTTAAATCCCCTTTTCATTAGGAAGGGTTTTAACTTATTAATAATTTAACTGACTCTGAGATGTTGCATAATGTATTGATCAAGGCAGGTTTCTGTCTATTGAAGCCATGCTTCGGGTCAGTCTGTGCATCGCACAGAGCAGAGGTTTTTTGAGTACATGCAGATCACCCTTATGTGCCAGGGTACAATTGAGACTATTGGCTCAAACATCATGGAAGTCACCCCAGAAGCCTTTCAACTCAGAAGAATTGCACCCATGGAGACTCTGATTTGCAGTGGCTCGGGTGCCCGTGCAGTTCAGCATGGCACCAACACTGTTAGGCTTCTGTGACCATGAGATCGTCACAGTACTTGGTTTTTGGAGGTGTTGACACAAAGGCTGTGTCAACTTCCGCTACTGTTGATTTGATTTGGTTGCTATAGGCAAGACCTCTTCTTGGACCACACATTTATGAAGTAATCATAATACTGGAAACAGATATTCTTAACTCAGCACCTCAGAGAAATTTCAAGTCATAAGAATCATTTTATTGCATTTCTTATGTTGATGTCTGAATCATTACAATCTTTAAATATCCATTTTAAATAATGCTAGGAAGACAAAACACACAACACTCCTCTAATCCTTTAATGCTTCCTCCCCCACACCACCAGCCCCTTATGACCCCAGTGCTATCCTACAAATCTGTCTAGACCAGAGCATGTACACTAGTACAGATAAGAACTCTCTACACAAGGAATCCAGGGTAGATACCCTTCAAGACCAATAATGAGAGTATCAATACCACGAGGAAAGGGGAAAGGTGGGGGAGAAGGGGAGCAAAGGGAAACTGGTTGCTATGATTGATGTACAATCCCCCACTTGTGGGGGGAACAAAGAACGGAAACATGGGTGAAGGGAAACAACAGAAGGTGTAAAATATGAAAATAAAAATAATTTATAAATTATCAAGGGTTCATGAGGGTAGGAGCGGGGGCATGGAGGGGGAAAAAGAGGAGCTGATACCAAGGGTTCAAGTAGAAAGAAAATGTTTTGGAAATGATGATGGCAACATATGTACAAATGTGCTTGATACAATTGATTTTATAAGAGCTGTAAGAGCCTCAATAAAATTTTTAAAAGTTTTAAAAAAAGAAAGAACTGTTTCTCCCTCCCCCTACCCATCCCCTATCACCCATAGCAGATGAGATCTGTATCACTGGTTTTACCATTGGGACCTGGGGATTATGGTTATTTGCATTAGTAGGGGATGACAGTAGATGTGGTAGTTACATAATCTGTTGTCAGCTTGAGACTATTAAGAGTGAAGGGGTGGAGTTTAGCCTATGAATCAGGTCACAGCTTGATGACCTCATTTGTAGGGGCTAAGGAGATAAATAACTCACTGGAGGTGGGACACACACTCCCTCCCCATGAGACATTTCTGCTGACAAGACATATGGAGCTATGGTAGAGTCCTGGAGCTGGAGGAGCCACTTGGAGACCCCTGCCAGCATTGAGATGGTGCCATTACTACTTGATCCACAAGTCTTACCACCCTCTGGCCTGTCATCTCCCTGCATTTGGCGTCATTGCATGTGTTGCAATAGTCTTAAGAGGAATTCATGGGCAAATATTGGGTTTAGGGGCTAATATTGACCTCATGGACTTGATCCAAACTGTGTGGGATGTTTTCTTAATGTACAATTGCTCTTTGTTATAAAGTGCTCTCTTACACACATGAATGTTGATGAATTTGTTTCTGTGGTCAACCTACACTAATACACTAGATAAATGCAAATGTTTGGTTCTTGACAAATAGCAAACCTGTCTCAATAACAGAGAACTCTTTGAAGCCCCAGATGTCCCAGTTAGCCCCCGAGCTCTTTAACTACCTTACAGGATGCAAGCCTGTCATTCTCATAGGCATCGTGATGTGGGAACAGAAACTATAGTAAGGTCAGTTCAGATGACCTGTTCTGTTTGTTTGTTTTCTTCCTTCCTGATGGCTTCCTTGACCTATCCCAGGCAGACGTGAGCCTGGATCCAGCCAAAGACTGTAACAAAATGAGCACATCTATGGGGAAATTCGCTGCTGCTTCATTTCACCCCAGAATCACCCCATGAGACCCTATATAGTAGGATATTTGACTTTGTTGCCTTTCAAATCACTTCGCCCATCCGAAGCCCTAATCCCTTTAGCGTGTGTAGGGCAGCGTGACAGGGAGCACCCGGTGGATTTTACGCTGGGTGAGGTCCTCATGCAGAGGTTCAGGACTACTCAACCTGAACTCAGTGAAGTGTGACTGCAAGGGAAGGAGGAGAAAACACAAGAAGATGAACTCAAGAAAGTAGGGGTCCAGCCTTGACATTGTGCACTTGACTTCAAGTAAAGTCTGTTTATGAAAGCCTTCATAGTGCTGTCAGGTAAGTGTTGGACTACCAACCACTAAGTGTGTAGTTTAAGCCCATTAGTCACTCCATGACAGAGGAAGTTTAAAGATTTACATTCTCGGAAATCCCAATTAGGTTTGCTCTGCATCAGAATCAACTCTATGGCGGTGGGCTCTAGGGGAATATATATATATATATATATATATATATATATATATATATATATATATATATATATATATATATATATATATATATATATATATATTTCACTGGTTTTGCTCCTCTAGAGAACCCAGCCTAAGACATTTGGTATCAAGAATGGTTGTAGAGAAGCAAATTAATAAGAATGAGTTTCCTGAATTTGTTCTAATGTGTGGCTATCTTAAAGTAGCTAAAGGGTTTGTCTCCAGTAGGAAGGCTAAACTCACTGCCATCAAGTCAAGTTCAAGGCTATACATCTTTACAAGAGCATATAACCTCAATTTTCTCCCAAGGCGAGGCTGGTGGGTTTGAACCATTGACCCCATGGTTTTCGATCCAATGATTACTGGACATCAGCATGGCATGAGGTGGAAATAGAAATACATAAAATATCACCACCACCGGGTCAAATGTTTGTAAGACACAAGACACTGAGTGATTTAATATTTTTCTCGACTTTGGTTAGGTTGAGAGTGATAAGGAAGCTGGTTGGTTGGTCTTAATTTCACTAGACAACATAGAGAAAGAGATTAATTCAGAACTTCAGGCACAGGCTCAAATATTGTATCCAAGACCTAAAAGTTGTCACTTAAACCCTGTGTGTAAGTACGGGTTGACTAGAAAAATAAATTCATAGACACTCATATGTGTGTAAGAAAGAGCTTTATATACAAGGGCAATTGAATATTGAGAAAACATCCCAGCCCAGTCTATATCAAGTCCATAAGTCTGATATTAGCCCATATGTCTGATACCAATCTATAAAGTCCTATTTAGACTCATGAAACATATGCAATGACACCGAATGCAGGAAGATCACAGGCCAGTGTGTAAGAAGTCTTGTGGATCCAATGGCATTGTAAGAATCTCAGCACTGGCAGGGGTCTCCATGGATCTCCTCCAGCTCAAAGAACTCATGTAATTCCATGTATCTTGTCAACTGCAATGTTTCTCGGGGAGTGAGTGTGCCCTGCCTCCAGAGAACTATCTCTCTCCTTCGGGTCTCCAAATGAGGCCATCAAGCTGCAACTTGATTGACAGACTAAACTCCACCCCTTCATTCGTAATCCTCTCAAATTGACAACAGATTATGTAACTACCATACCCTGTAAGTCTTATTTCTTGGAACCATTGACTCGCTTCTGCCAACAGAACCAGCACCCTTACTTGTATTGGAAGTTGTTGCTATTAGGTGCCTTGGATTCAGGTCTGACCGTATGCGTTACAGAAAGAAACACAGCTCAGTCCTCAGCCATACTCACAATTGATCTTATGTTTGAGCCCATTGTTGTAGCCACTGTGTTAATCCATTTCAACGAGGGTCTTTCTCCTTTAGGGTTGTTCCTGTACTTAACCAAATATGATGGCCTTTTCCAGAACTGGTCGCTCCTGACAACATGTCCAAAGTACTTTCACCACCCTTGCCTCCAAGAGGCAATCTGACCAAGTTTCTTTTGGCAGTCAATGGTACTTTCAAGATTCTTCACCAGCATTGTGATTCGATTCTTCTTTGGTCTGTCTTATTCAATGTCCAACTTTCACGTGCGTATGAAGTGATGGGAAATTCAATAGCTTGAGTCAGGAGCATCTTAATACTCAAAGGAACCTCCTTACTTTTCCAAGTCTTGTGCAGCAGATTCACCCAACGCAATGTGTCATTTCATCTCTTGACAGTTGGTTCCATGAGTGTTGATGGTGGATCCGAGTAAGATGAACTCCTTGACAACTTCAGTCTTTTCTCCACTTATCATGACGTCATCTGTTAGGCCTTCTTGTAAAGATTTTGGCTTCCTTTAAATTGAGTTTTAATCCATTCTGAAGGTTGCAGACCTTGATCTTTATCAGCAAGTTTCCTCACTTTCAGTAAGCAAGATTGTGATATCTGCATATTGAAGGTTGTTAATCAGCCTTCCTCCAAACCTGATGCTGCATTCCTCTTCATAGAAGCCAGTTTCCCTGATTATGTGTTCAGCACACAGATTGATGAGTATGATGAGAGAATACAACCCTGTAGCTCCACTTGCTGATTTTAACTGTATTCTATTCACACAGCTGCCTCTTGACCGAGTACAAGTTCCTCGAGAGCACAGTGAAGTGTTCTGCAATCCCCATTCTCGAAGCTATTCCGAGTTGGTGATGACCCACGCCGTTGAAAGCCTTTTCCTAGTCAGACACCTTTCTGGTATTCTCTCCTTTGAGCCAAGATCCATCTGGCATCAGCCATGACATCCCTTGTTCCATGTCCTCTTCTGAATCCAACCTGAAATCTGGCAGCTCCCTGTCAATGTACTGCTGCCACTGTTGTTGAATGACCTTCAGCAACATTTTACTTGCATTTGACATCAAAGGCATTGTTCTATAATTTGCACATTCTTTTGGATTACCTATCTTTGGAATGGGTACAAATATGGATCTCTTCTAGTCAGTTGACTAAATAGTTGTCTTTAAAATCTCTTGGCACAGAGGAGTGAGAGCTTCCAATATTTCATCAGCTTGTGAAACATTTCTATTGGTATTCCATCAATTCCTGGAGCCTGGTTTTTAGTTAATGCTGTTAGTGCAGCTTGGACTTCTTCCTTCAGTGTCAATGATTATATACTACCTCTTGAAATGATTGACTATCAAGTAGCTCTTCTGGGTACAGTGATGCTCTATGCTTTCTATATTCTTAGAATGTTTCCTGCATTGTTCAATATTTTGCCCTGGGAGACTTTGAATATTGTACCTCAAGGCTTGAATTTTTTCTTGAATTCTTTGAGCTATAGGATATGCTGAGTGTATATAGTGTCTGGGATCTTGAAAGCTTGAGGATGAACAAGTGGCTATCTGGCTCAGAAGCAACGGAGCCTCCATGGAAGAAGCACACCAGCTTGTGTGATCACAAGGTGCTGAAGGGATCAGTTATTATCCATCAAAGAACAAAAAAATCATATCATTGTGTGCTCACCTCCCCAATACGATCACTGAAGACAAATGGATGTATAAGAAAATGTGGTGAATAAAGGTGATGGTGTCTGGCTATCAAAAGATGTAGCATCTGAGGTGTTAAAGGCTTGAAAGTAAACAGGTGGCCATCTGGCTAATAAGCACAAAGCCCACATGGAAGAAGCACACCAGCCTGTGTGATCACGAGGTGTGGAAGGGATCAAGTATCAGGTGTCAAAGAACAAAAAAACAAATAATTGTGAATGAGGGGAGTGCAGAGTAGGGACACAAGACCCATCGGTAGGCAAATGGACATCCCCCTTACAGAAGGGTCGCAGGGAGGAGACGAGCCAGTCATGGTATAGCGTAGCAATGATGAAACATACAACTTTCCTCTAGTTCCTAAGTGCTTCCTCCCCCAACCCACCCCCCACTATCATGATCCCAATTCTACCTTACAAATCTGGCTAGACCAGAGGATGTACACTGGTCCAGATAGGAATTGGAAACACAGGGAATCCAGGGTGGATGATCCCTTCAGGACCAGTGGTGAGAGTGGTGATACTGGGAGGGTAAAGGGAGGGTGGGGTGGAAAGGGGGAACCGATTACAAGGATCTACATATAACCTCCTCCCTGGGAGATGGACAACAGAAAGGTGGGTCAAGGGAGACATCAGACAGTGTAAGATATGACAAATAATAATTTATAAATTATCAAGGGTTCATGAGGGAGGGTGGAGGGTGGGGGGTAAATGAGGAGCTGATGCCAAGGACTTAAGTAGAGAACAAATGTTTTGAGAATGATGAGGACAACTAATGTACAAATGCGCTTTACACAATTGATGTATGTATGGATTGTGATAAGAGTTGTATGAGCCCCTAATAAAATGATTAACTAAAAAAAAGATGCTGAGTGTGTTCTTCTCTTTTGGTTTTTTAACTCTAGGTCTTTGCACATTTCACTGCAATATTTGACTGTGTTCTTATTTGCCTTTGACATTTTCTGTTTTTGAAATTTGCCTTTGACATTTTCTGTTCAGCTCTTTCACTTTGCTAGTTCTTCCATGTGCCGTAGCTTCTCTATGATCAAGAGCAAGTTTCAGAGTCTTTTCTGACATCCTCTTTGATCTTTTCTTTTTAATGACTATTTTATTTCTTCACATGTGATGTTCTTGATGTCCTCCCACAGCGTGTCAGCTCTGGTCATTATTGTTCAATACATCACATCTCTTCTTGAGATGTTCTCAAAATTCAGTGAGACATTCTCAAGGTGGTATGTTGGCTCTCGTGGACTTTTCTTCACCTTCAACAACCGACCCTGATCTCTTCCGTATTAAAGAGATTACCAAAAAAATCAAGCTTACTTCCATCAAGTTGATTCCAACTCAGTGACCCAGAGTCCAGGGTGAAACTGCCCCCTGGCTTTCTGAGGCTTTAAATCTTCAGGGGAGCAGAAAGCCTCATTTTCTTCCTACAGAACAGTTGGGGATTGAACTGCCAACCTCTCGTAGTTAGCAACCCAAGTGGACACCAAGGTTTACTTGCTAAACATGAGGCAGAGCTGCCTTGACAGCCCCACACAACAAGCATATTGGCTGCACCCATCAGCCAGGGCTTCCAGTCACCCCACTTTTAGCAAGCAAGATTGTGGTATCTGCACATCTCAGATTGTTAATAAGCCTTCCTCCACTTGAAACACAGCCTAGTCTTGCGCCCTCCTCCCAATTTTTGTTATGCTTAAGCCCATTTTTGCCGCCATTTTGTCAATCTGTCCTGTCACCGGTCTTCCTCTTTTTTCAGCGGCCTTCTACTTTGCCAAGCAGGAACTGGCCTCTTTTGATAAGCCTGTGAAGTCAACACGCATGAGACCAAGTCTTGCCATCATTGCTTCTGGTGGTATTTTTTGCATGACAGATTTTTAAAATCATTTTATTGGGGGCTCATAAAGCTCTTATCACAATCCATCCATCCATCCATCCATCCATCCATCCATCCATCCATCCATCCATCCATCCATTGTGTCAAGCACATTTGTACATGTGTTGCCATCATCATTTTCAAAACATTTTCTGTCTCCTTGAGCCCTTGGTATCAGCTCCTCATTTTTTGGTTTGCAGTCTGAATGCAATATATGTGGATTTTCTAGCAAAGCTGCCTCTCTCTCAAACCTGCATCCAACTCATTGTCTTCTGACCTTGGTTCTGGGGACGTGAGCCAGACACCTGACCTGCCAGTTTGGAGATTCACCAGCTTCCTTAGTCTTTTGAGTCAGCAGCCTTCATTGACCCTGCTCCCATGTGCGTTAGGACAAGTGGTGGAGAATAAATCTCTATATGAAAGAACTTCAGACAGTGAATGGAAGCATGACATTAAAGTGTAATGGAATTTTCTCACGAGCCTTTTGAAACCCCCTTCTACATATACTGCTCCGGATCTATTGCTGCCGAGAGCCCAGCCTAAGCTAGCACACCAACGTCAGGAAAAGGTGATACAGAGCGGAGCAGCAGGAAGCACTGCAGTTGACATGTGCGTGTCACCCAGAAACCAATTGTGCAAACTGCCGCTACGGGCATTTTAGGAAGAGGAAAGAGCAAGGACACAGACTGCGGACTAAGAAAGGGAAAACGCTCGAGGAACAGAACAAAATAAAAGGCGTGTGAGCTGGGAACTTCTTCTGCTGAGCGCCTCGAATTGCTTAATGTGGAGAAGGTACAGCGATGACTTGGTCTCTAAGTGGAGAGGCGCGGCCAGGGTGTTCTGGAGAAGATGGCTCCTACTCTGCGGGGCACAAAAAGGGGCAGCTCTGATGATGTGCCTGTGTCTACCAAACCGTGACGGCATAACTACCTTAGCATCTACTTCCTCCCACCCCCACCCGCCCCCTTCCTCCACCCCGGAAGTTCTCGGATAGGGCAGCGTCAACTCCTCTGACTGCTGACTGAAAGGCTGGAAGATTGACTACACTCCGAGGTGCCTTGAAAGAAGGTCCTGGTCTACGCCTAAAACACCAGCCCATGAAACCCCACGGAGCACGGTTCGACGAGGGGTCGCCCTGAGTCAGAGCCACCAAGTTCATGACAATTCCCATGGACCCTAGTATATCAGGGCACGGCGGCCTCTGTGTACAACATAAGATAAGGTGACACCGAACAAGATGCCCTTAAAGCCGTAAGCACGTTTGAGTCCGTTGTTGTAGCCATCGTGCCAATCCAGCTCTTGGCGGAGCTGCTTTTTCACAGACCCGCACCTTCCCAGGCATGATGTCCTTCTCCTGGACTGGTCCCTCCTGACAACCAGGACGCGAGACACAGCCCGACCAGCCTCCCTTCCACAGAGCAGCCGGGCTGTGTTTCTTCCGTGATGGCATTGTTCATTTTCCTGGAAGTCTATGGTATGTTCCATATTCTTCACCAGGTTGGGAGGCAGTGCGTTCCTTTCTTTACAGAAGTGGAAAAAGACTCAATACTGAATTTCCCAGCTGTCCTGGCAGCTAAGATGAAGACAGGTAACCTAGACATGGCCGTCAGCTGCACCTATCTGTGATGTTGACACTGGATCTCAGGATCTAAAGAATCAAGGCAGGGAAGACTGTCTTCTAGCCCTGCAGGGGTGGCGATAGAAGGATGAAATTTCCAGGGACAGTGTGTGTGATAGTCTGGTGGACTAGAGGAACAAATCCAAGGCTACTCATATGTGTATGGGAAAGAGCTTTCTATAAAAAGTAATTGTGCATTAAGAAAACAGCTCAGCCCAGTCCAGATCAAGTCCATGGTCTGATATTAGCCCATATATCCAATACTAGTCCATAAATTCCTCTTTAGACTCACACAGCCATGCAATAATGCCGAGTCCAGGAAGGTCACAGGCCAGTGGGTGGAAAGTCTTGTGGATCCAGTGGCGGGAGAAGCATCTCAGTGCTGGCGTGGGTCTCCATGTGGCTGCCCAGCTCTCAGGACTCTGGCTACATCAGCGTAGCTCCATCAGGCTTGTTGTCAGTAATGTCTCTCAGGGAGTGAGCGTGTGTCCCACCTCCAGCGAGCTATTTATCTCCTTAGTGCCACCAAATGAGGTCATCAACCTGCAATCTGATTAACAGGCTAAACTCCACCCCTTCATGCCAAATACTCTCAAATTGACAACAGATTATGTAACCACCACAGCATGTAATGTCAACACCACCTAGAGAGCATCATTTCTCCAAATTTTACTGTCTAGCCTTCCCATGAGCACCCCTGGTGGCAGGGGTTGATCACTGAGCTGCGAGCTGCAAGGCACAATGGTGTGAAACCTACCCTGCTCCGTGGGAGCGAGACCTGCCAATCTGCTTTGGTTAAGATTCCATCGCCAACGAGTTCGTTCTGACTCATAGAAACCCTACAGGACAGAGTAACATGGTCTCACAGATTTCTCAAGGCTGTACCTCTTTATGGAAGCAGACTGCCTCATCTGTCTCCCATGGTGCGGCTGGTGGGTTCGAACTGCTGGCCTTTTTGCTAGCAACCGAGCATTTAACCACTGAGAAAGCACGGCTCTTCTCCTATGAAGCTTATAGCCTAGGAAACCTATGGGGTCAACCCTGTCCTTGAAGGTTGCATTGAGTCGGAATCACGTCAGTGGCACGCAGTATTCGCGTCCTTCCCAGAAACCGTGTCTGTCAGGTGTTCTTTCATGCATTCTCTGCCTGCATAAAATGACCAGAGTCCTTTTCTTTAATTATGATTCTGATACATACTTGACCAGCTTCTACTTGTCCCTCAAGACCCCTCTCAATTCCTACTTTCTCTAGAAGCAGCACCTGTCCCCACTGCTAGAGACACCTGTGCCTCTGCTCTGGACTTCCATAGAAGTCTGGTCCACCCTCTGCCTAACCTGTCTTAACAAACAGGGAAGCAAACCAACAAGGCCAGGGTGGGTGTAGGGCAGCCACAAAGAGTTCAGCCAAGCCGCCCCTCGATGGCAGCTCTGATTCCTGTCAGGCTGTCCTGTGAGGGCCGGCCTTTGTGGTTGGAGGAAGGGAGTTACTTGTTTCAAAATAAACAAGGCCCTCAAATCCTTTGAGCAATGAAAAGAACAGAGAGTTCATTAAGATGCATTCCTTCATATCTGAGGAATAGATCTGAGATTTTTATCAGGGAGGCTGGTTTTGGCTGGAACAATAATGGGCTGGTGCAGATCAAAATAACCTTTAAGTGCTTATCTGGGGCCCCAGCATCATGTGTGTTTTGCTTGGGCCTCTGCGTCCAGCTGGAGGAGAAGATGTCGGGAGGGAGTAACCAAGGTTCAATGACAGCCTGAATGTTTAAACTGTTTCCTCTGATTAGAATCTCGCCATGTTTCTGACTCACCTTCCCAGCGTTTTCTATCACACAGTGGAACGGCTTAAAAGTGTGGCTGTGGTGTGACCTGGACCAGGTCCTGCAGCGACACAGTCTCTTTCTGCTCCATTAATTTTGGAACCCAATCAACATAGGATGGATCGTGTGAGCACATACTTGACATTTTTGGGTATCTTTTCTGATATCTTTTCTCAGCACACAAAGTGGGTTGCCGGTTAGGCGTAACAGGATGTGGGGACAGCGTCTGGCCTCCTATGACATCAGCAGTGGGGGCAAGAATAAAATTTGATATCAGCCAATGCCGATTCCTATAAGGCAGGGGTCAGACATGCCTCCACCTTCAAATCTTACCAATTCCGATACTATTGTCTCTCCCACCACACTATTTTCCATCTGGAATTGATAGTTCATTGCAAAGGTTATCCAGAAATCATCGACAGTACTCATGTTCATGTGCATTATTAGGGAAGTTAACAAATTATATACAATCTATGACCAGAAATGCTCTGGACGGAGTTCTTCAATTAGGGGTGCCTCTTCACAGCCATGCCCATGGTGGGCCTCTGACAGGTCCTGGGCCTTTCAGTCATGGCATCTTGATTTCTGCTCTGCTTCGGCAATAGTAGGAAGCACTTTTAGCACTGCGACTCCATCGTAAGGCTAAGTCGGAATATGTTCAGCTTATGTATGGGTCAGCAAACCTAGAATTGCCGATTAGGTGCCTGAAGATACTCCACTCTGCAAGGGGGCCCTCTGCCCAAAGGCTCTCGGCTTTACTCATTCTGTGGGCCACGGATCCAGTTCTCTGTCTTCTGCTCGGTACCTTGGTTCTGCCACCGCTACTCCACTGGGGTCATGGCTGTGTCTCCAGGTTCAAGGACATTCAGTGCACAGGAATCTTGGGTCCAAAGATCAAGCTTCATTCCTAGCTCTATTTGTTTTTTAAAATCATTTTATTGGGGGCTCTTATAACCTTTATAACAATCATACATCCATGTGTCATGCACACCTGTGCATATGTTACCGTAACCTTTTCAAAACATTTTTTTTTCTATTTGAGACCTTGGTATCAGCTTCTCATTTTTTCCCTCCTTCCCCCACCCTCCCATCTCATGAACCCTTGATAAATTATAAATTATTATTATTTCATATCTCACACCATCTGCTTTCTCCATTCACCCATGTTTCTGTTGTCTGTCATCCTGGGTGGGGGGTTATATGTCAATCATTGCAATCGGTTCCCCCTTTCTCCTCACATCTTCCCCTACCCTCGTGGTATCGCTACTCCCATTACTGTTCCTAAGGGGTTTATCTGTCCTGGATTCCCTGTGTTTCTAGCTCTTAGCTGTACCAGTGTACATGTTCCAGTGTAGCTGGATTTGTAAGGTAGAGCTGGGGTAGTGGGGATTGGGTGAAGCATTAAAGAACTAGAGTAAACCTGTAAGTTTTGGTGGTTCTATTCTGCACGCTGGCTGGTTGGACCCTTCCTTGTAACCCTTCTGTGAGAGGATGTCCAATTGTCTACAGATGGGCTTTGAGTCTCCACTCCACCACCACCCCTCATTTGCATTGATATGATTGTTTGTTTGGGGTCTTCTGGATGCCTGATACCTGATTCTGTAGACATCTCATGATCACACAGGCTGGTGTGTTTCTTCCATGTAGGCTTTGTTGCTTCCCTGCCAAATGGCCACTTGTTTATCTTCAAGCCTTTAAGACCACAGGTGCTATATTTTTAATAGCCAGGCACCATCCGGTTTCTTCACCACATTTGCTTATGCACCCATTTTGTCTTCAGTGATCATGATCACGTCAAGAAGGTGAGTGTCACTGAATGCCAGGTATTCGAACAAAGTGTTCTTGGGTTGAGGGAGTGCTTGAGTAGAGGCCCAAGTCTGCTACCTTAATACTTAACATATAAATATATGTACATAGATCTGTGTCACTATTGTTATATATAAATATTTTACATATGTACATTACTGTATTTATACCTCTATAAATGTCCTTTGTCTCCTAATTATTTCCACTACTTCCTTTTACTTTCCTCTTGTCCCACTTTCATGTTCAATCATCATTTGGCTCTGAGTAATTCCTCTTTGTTACATTGCCCTTGATCAAACCCCACCAGGCACTCTGCACTCTCCTCACCATCAATTTTAGATAACTTGTTCCTTCGTCCCTGGGTTTGTTGGTTCCCCACTTTCTTTCTCCAATCTCTGCCTCCTCTCCCATGTCCTGCTGGAACCATTGGTCCCATTGTTTTCTCCTCAGGATTGTTTATCTTGCCTATCTTATATAGATAGAGATGGTGGGGGGAGGAGCCTATAAATAGTCCCAGGTCTGTCTGTTGACCTTTATGAATATTTTCCAATCAAGTCTGTTGAGGTGCCAAGCCAAGCCCCCAAAGTCTATTTTGGGGAGTCCCCAGGGACTCCATTGCTTTGCTCCTGTTGCTGCTCTGTTTCACTCCCTTTATGTTACACCCTGGTGTGGGGGGATCAGACTGGGCACAATTCCTACACTGTCTCCAGTGTTGTTCCCTGTAGTGTTATGGGTCAGTGAGGGGATGCCATGTCTCATGGTCCTCTCTGTTAATTGGCTACTCTGAGCAGCAATATCATCCTCAGGGCATGGTGGGGAAGGTTGCGGTCCACTCTCTTTCTCTCTTTCCCTCTTAGTTTGCTCCTGTGTGCTCAGAGCAGACCCGCCCCTCCCGCAAAACTGTATCTTCAGCACTGTCCTCTAGGGAGTGGGTCTTTAGCGCTGTCTTCTGGGGAGCGGGTCAACCTAGCTGGGATTGGAGCCAGCCCCGCAGACATCTCTGATGGTTTGCTACTTCACGCCATTATGTTGCCTTCAAGTCTTGGTGCACCAGGTTGAGATCTGGTCCTTCTCTCCCTTTCCTATGGAGACATAAACAATACCCTCCCATGGATGGTTAGTGCCCTGTTTGCCCCTGACCCATGTCCTCTTTTCCCCCCCTCCTTTTCCCTAGCTCCACTTTAGTGACAGTAGAAAAATGTACCCTCTTGCTTTTGAGTTGGCTCATTGACCAATGAAGGCAAAATTGGCCAATCTCCACATTAGAGTTCCACATTTTTATAATCATAATTAACCCTCTTACCACTCCCAACTGAGTTACATAGTTCTATAAATATCTTCCCCCAACTTTCTCATGCCTGTCCTGTGTAGACTGTTGTGTGCGATTGCATGAGGCCAGATTGACTAGAGAAACAAATTCAGTGTAAGACAGAGCTTTATTCCTTTTAAAAAAAGTTTTCATTTAATTTAATTTTTAATCATTTTATTGGGGGCTCTTACAGCTCTCATAACATTCCATACATCAATTGTATCAAGCATATTTGTACATATGTTGCCATCATCATTTTCTAAACATTGACTTTCTATTTGAGCCCTTTGGACTGTAACTTTTAAAAATCATTTTATTGGGGACTATTACAACTCTTATCACAATCCATACATCTATCTAGTGTGTCAAGCACATTTGTACATTTTTTGCCATCATCATTCTCAATCTATTTGCTTTTTACTTGAGCCCTTGTTATCAGCTCCTCATTTTTACCACTCTCCCAGTCCTCCTCCCTCATGAACCCTTGATAATTTATAACTTATTATTATTTTGTCATGTCTTACACTGTCCGACATCTACTTTCACTCACTTTTCTGTTGTCCATCCCCCAGGGAGGAAGTTATATGTAGATTCTTGTAATCAGTTCCCCCTTTCTACCTCACCTTCCCTCTAGCCTCCCAGTATCACCTCTCTCAGCACTGGTCCTGAAGGGATCATCATGTCCTGGATTCCCTGTGTTTCCAGTTCCTATCTGTACCAATGTACATCCTCTGATCTAGCCAGATTTGTAAGGTAGAATTGGGATCATGATAGTTGGGAGAGGAAGCATTTAAAAAATAGAGGAAAGTTATGTTTCATTATTGCTATACTGCACCCTGACTGACTCATCTCCTTCCCACGATCCTACTGTAAGGGGATGTCCAGTTGTCTATAGATGGGCTTTGGGTCCCCACTCCACACTGCCCCTCATTATCAATATGATTTTTTGTTCTTTGATGCCTGAGACCTGATCCCTTCAATACCTCATGATCACACAGGCTAGTGTGCTTCTTCCATGTGGGTTTTGTTGCTTCTCAGCTAGATGGCTGCTTGTTTACCTTCAAGCCTTTAAGACCCCAGACACTTTATATTTTGATAGCTGTGCACCATCAGCTTTCTTCACCACATTTGCTTATGCACACATTTGTCTTCAGTGATCATGTCGGGAAGGTGAGCATCATGGAATGCCAGTTTAATAGAACAAAGTATTCTTGCATTGAATAGAAGCCCAATGTCCATCTGCTACCTTAATACTAAACCTATAAATATATGCACATAGATCTATTTTCCCATCATCATCATATATAAGTATATTTACATATGCAATGCTTATAATTAGATCTCTATAAATGCCTTTGCCTCCTAGTTCTTTCCTCTATTTCCTTTTACTTTCCCAAAGAGCTTTATTTCAAGAAGCTTTATATATCAGGAAAACATCCCAGCCCAGTACAACTCAAACCCAATACTAGCCCATAAGTCGCTCTTCAGACTTACACAGCCACATGCAATGATGCAGATGCAGAAAGATCATAGGCTGGTGGGTGCAAGGTCATGTGGACCCAACGGTGAAATTCATCACAGACTCTGGCAGGAACCAGGGTCCACAATCAAGCAGGTGAAGGCACAGAGAGGGGGGAGTTTTCCAGGGCCCTCCTTTTGAGAGGGCCATGCTCACGAGTCACTATCAGGCTCTAACCTGATTGACAGGTTGAATGCCACCCCTACACTTTTATGGGTCTTCAAGTTGACATGAAATTATGTAACTATCACAGACCACTCCTTGTCAACTTGGCACCTTTACACAACTCTTTAGCCACGCATAATTTTTAAGCAAAGCACATAATAAAATCATTTTATCCTGTTGTACCTTACAGGATAAAACTAAAATGCATATAATTCCAAATTTGCTAGCCTAGTTTAAATATACTATTCTACAGGTAAAAAAACATTTTATGCCTAACAATTGTGAACACCTACACAATAATCCTATCAAAATATTATTCTACCTTCAAGTTGACATGAAATTATGTAACTCCTACAGCCATCAAATTGATTTCAACTAATAGTAACCCCATCTGATAGAGTGGAATTGTCCCATGAAGTTTCTAAGGCTATGATCATTGAGAAGAAATATACCCAATCTGCCAGGTCTCTGGCATAATCTGTGGCCAATTTGAGACTTAAGAGTGAATGGGGTGGAGTTTAGCCTGTCAATCAGGTTTCAGTTTGATGACCTTTTTTGGAGGCGCTAAGGAGATAGATAGCTCATTGGAGGTGGGACACACCCTCACTCCCTGTGAGACATTCCTGTTGACATTCCTGACACATGTGGAGACCCCTGCCAACACTGCGATGCTTCTATCACCACTGGATCCACAAGATTCTCCACCCACTGGCTTGTGATCTTCCTGCATTCAGTGTCATTGCATGTGTTTCCTGGGTCTGAAGAGGGCTTCATAGAATGGTATCAGACATAATGGGCTAATATCGGACTTGTGGACTTGATCTGGACTGGGCTAGGATGTTTTCTGAATATTCAATTGCTCTTGTATATAAAACTCTCTCATATCTACATATGAGTTTCCCTGGATTTGTTTCTCTAGTCTACTCAGACTAACACAAGGTCCCACCCAGTTAGCCAGTGGGAGTTACAAGGACTGTGGCCAGAAGAGACATATTAAGTAAATCACTGCATCACACTAGCGATGTGTTTTTAGTTTTGCTTTTACTACCAGGACTGCTGAGCAAAACCTCATAAACTGAATGGCTTACAACAACAGACATTTATTCTCCAACATTTCTAGAGGCTAGAAGCCTCAAATCAGGATGTCAGCAGGATCAAAGTCTTTCTGAAGGAGGTTCTTTGTCTTTTCAGCTTCTGGTTGCCCCAGGCTTTCCTGGACTCAGGTTAGCAAACTCCTTTCTCTGCTAGCTGTCTTTCCTCCGTGTCTGTTTCTCTCCTTTAAAAAAGGAAAAATAAAAGACATAAAATTGGATCAGGGGCCATCCTACTCCACTATGATCCAGTGTTAACTAATTACACCTACTAACACTCTATTAAGGTCACATTTGCAGGTACCAGGAATTAGGACTTCAAGGTGGCCTCCTGGAGCCTGCAATTCAGCCCATTATCAGTAAGATAACTTAATTTAGTTGCAAGATACAGTGGATCTAAATAATAAACTCCCAAAATTTAGGATATTTTGACCTAAATTATCAAGACTCATTGACCAGTTCTATATAGGTTGCTGTGTGCCATGCAGTTGATGCCAGCCCATCGTGACCTCACCTAACAGTGGACTTGCTCTGAACGGTTTCCAAGGCGGTAATCTCTCTGGGAGCAAGATTACCATGTCTGTTCCTGAGAAGCAGCTGCTAATTTGAACTGCTGACCTCTTCGTGAGTGCACATGGGAATAAAAGTTCACAAAAGGAAGGACATTAGATTTTCTGTCACTGATGATTCTAGAGCCAAACTGCTTGGTTCTAAATCTTAACTTTACAGCTTAATGAACATACAACTTCAACTGTGTTGCTTAATTTCTGTGTGACTGTGTGGTAGTTAGATAATTTCATGTCAACTTGAAGGAAAGGATGGAGTCACACAGCCTGATGATGCCTCCTTGTGGGTGTGGCCTTCTCATAGGAGGGTCCTGGGAGCCCCCTCCCCTCTCTGCTGCACTTTTCTGCTGTTGAGACACTTGGAGAGGTGGAAGAGCCCCATGGAGACCCATGCCAGCGCTGAGATGCTTCCACTGTCATTGGACTCACAAGCCTTTTCACCCTCCAATCTGTGATCTTCCTGCATTCTGCATCGTTACATGTGGCTGCATGAGTCTGAAGAGGGACTTATGGACTAGTATCGGACTTACGGACTTGATCTGGACTGGGATGTTGGCTTGATATATAATTATTTCTTGATATAAAGCTCTTCTACATATATGAGTGTCCTTGAATTTATTTCTCTAGTCAACCCAGCCTAACACAAAATGTTTATGTATGAGTTGGGCTGCCAACTGGAAGGCAGGTGCTTTGAACCAAGCAGCCACTCCAAGGGAGAAAGATGAAGTTTTCTGCTTCCATAAAAATGTCAGCCCCAGAAACTCTAGGGAAACGCTCTGCTCTGCCCTATAGGGTTGCTATGCATCAAAATCCACTCAGTGCTCCCGAGTAACAGAGGATGATAATAGTCCCTACCTTGCAGGCTTATGAATGGGATTAAATGAGGGACTTCACAGGAGAACTGCTGCTTTGTCTCCCACAACGCTCTCTGCTTTTAAGCTGTGCTCGATAATTCATTGAAATGGCCCCCAAATTCTTAGAAAGTGCCCACCATGATCGGGCTTATTGGGGGAGGTTGACAGGTGCAAAGCATGTGAGAAAAGCTAGGGTGCAGGTGCTCAAGCAGGCTGATTTCTTCTTGGATGCCGGCAGGACTCTCACTCTCCCCAGTCTTCTGGCCTAACTTCTGTCCTCCTTGGACAAGGTTACAACGTTCTTTTAAGGCTGCCAATGTGGGGGACACCGGCCTGCACTACCGAATGGGTCCCAGGGCACCGCTGTGTAATTGAGGGGTAAATAAAGAAACATCAGACAAGGCATGCAAGGACTCACCTCTCCCAGGGGACCAGAACCAGAGTGAGGGTGAATGTCTTCTCTCACAAGCTTATATAAACACATACGTACCAGACGGGGTTGTATTAGAAGCATACATGTAACAGGAGAGGGAGGAGCTAGAGGTGTAAAGAAAGAGGAAAGGGAGGTAACTAGAGGCATCCATGTGGCAGGAAGGAACCTACATAACATGGACGGGTTCTAGAGTTAAGATGGCTTGACCGTCCGTGTCCCTGGGCTCTTCTCAGGGGAACAATCTATGATCCTTATCAGAAGGGAATGGGCTGTACTTAGGGTTAGATGATCCGATCCCTCTTGGTGGCAGACAGCCTTCAGGCAGATGACCTTCAAGTGAATACAGTAGCAACCATGTGCTTGCAAGCAGCACCTTAAAAAATGGCATTACTGAAGGGGAGCTTCGGGGGCGGGGACAGCCTGTGTTTAGGAGAATGTGACTTGGATGTACCCCCACCCCACAAGTCTGAAGGCCCCCTCCATGCGAAGCCTGGTTTCCCAGGCTTCTTAAATAAATGCAGAGAATGTGTCTGCATCCACGCTCTTCCTGGCTCTTAGTTTCCCACACCAAAGAATGTCTGAAGGGCATGTCGCTCCACTATAAACCCCAACGGGAAGGCACTCGGGTATAGCTCCATGGGTCAGCAGGACCCGGTTCCCCCAAATAAGCTCTAAAAGGTACTTTTCTTCACCATCCCGCTTCCTGCCTCAAAGCACTCAGCTTTACTTGCTCTGAGAGCCGCGAAATCCACCACCGGATCTCAAGCTCTGGCTCCTGGTCTGCTGCTGCTGCTGCTGTTGCTGCTGCTGCTGCTGCTGCTCTGTATCAACGTTGTCTCCCAGAGCAAGCCAGTTAAATGCACACGGATCTTAGGGTTCAAAACACACAAACGCATTCCACTCCTGGCTCTCCTCTATTGCTGGCAGTGCAAGCCCCACTTCTTGCTTCTGACATGGCTCAATCACAACTAGCTCTGTCGGCAGTCACTGCAGCTGAATCACACACCCGGAGGTACCCCGCCCCCCCTGACAATGGCATTGCCTGGGCAGAACGAAGCTTTCGTAGTATACATTTTCCCCCACTGGGTGAGCATTGAGCAACTCACTCTTAGTTAGTGCACCCAGTGCTGTCACCTGGCATGGTTCTCTCTGGTCACAGTGAATTTTTCTGTCAACACCATTTCACTCAAACCTTATTGTTTGTGATGGGCAAATTAAGAGAACATGGTGCGGCTGTGAAATTTGGTTTTCTCCTTGGGGAAAAAGTGCCACAGAAACTGTTGTGATGTTGAACACAGCTCCTGGGGCAGTGCTGTGAGAGAAACGCAAGTATACGAGTGTTTTTCTTGTTTTCAAAAAGGTGAAACATTGATGACAAACCTCATTCTGGACATCCATCAACTTCCCAAAGGGATGAAAATGTCGACTCGTAGTGCATTTGGAGTTTGTTGCCTAGGCCAGATTGTTGACCAAGCTTTCTATGCGGAGGTTCTGGAAAGATTGTGTAACAGTGAGCAACAAAAATGCCTGCTTTGTGGCAGACGGGGGACTGGTGTTGCCACCAGGACACTGCACCTGCTGACGCAGCCATCTCAGTGCGCCAGTTTTGGGAAATAAACGGCATGCCTCTCTTGCCCCTCGCAACTGATTTACCTGATCTCATTCTGTGTGATTTATTTTTGTTTCTGAGATCACAGAGGGACATGAAAGGGCAGCGATTTGATGATGTAGAAGAGGTGAAGAAAAAAAAACAGGGAGGTGTTGTCAGCCATCCCAACAGATGAGTTTGAAAAATGTTTCCAAGAATGGAATCACGGAGTATTCTGTTGGAGAGTATTTTGAAAGTGATAAAGTTGTTTTGTTTAAAAAAATTAAATATATAGCTTTGGGGAAAAGCTCCGGGTTCTTTTTTGGGGGGATGGGTGGGTACCCCTCACAATCCAATCACAATCTTCCTCTAACTTGTTACCCAAACTTCATTTTCCTGATAGGAGTAACCAAGGCTATGGCTAGACTAGCCATATTAAATAACTCTGCATTGCAATGGCTTGGTGTGATGCAATGTGTTAAATAAATCCACCTCCATGCTGCTTCCAGAATAGCCTTTCAGAGGTTTATGAGAACCTTTGTTGATGGTCATGTCCGCCTGCCTAGCCTCAGGCCTCCTCCTCCAACTGCCCCAGCGGGGGAGACACGGGTCTTTTGGTGCCTATAGGAAACCCTCTTAACCTCCCCAGCTCTTTGTGCTGTCATTGCTTGTTTACAGGCTTGTTCTCTATGCTCACCTGTATGTTCTCGGGAAGGTAGACACTTCTCTTATTCATCAACAGGTGGCCACTACCTATCTGTCCAAAGAGAGTGCCTGAGACATGTATGCTGATTGAATAAAATAAACAAAATCGTCGATATTATCCACTGAGTAAAATGTGGGATATTTTCTTTAAATGTAATTCCTCCTGAAACTGGAGGGTGGTACTCCAGCGGCTCACCACAAGAACCCAGTGCTGCACAATTAAATGTTAGCAGTGCAGTGACCTTTCTTGAGAAATCTAAAAAGCAGGTGTGACTTTATTTGGCTACTTGGCTTCATGCAGTGATGGAGCAGATAGAGTCTTAGTGAGATTATTGGCATAGATCTTTACCTTTGATTCAGATTTCCTTCAGACTTTCATTTGCACCCCAGAGAGAGGACATTACCCAGATGTATTCCTTGGCAGATCTTGAAATGTAGACATTCTATTATCGACTAAAATAGATGCATCTGGCTTAAACCCCAGGCATAATAGTGAGGCAAGTTTACACCTGATGGTGACCAAATAAAGAGGCTCTAGTTCTTGCTTAGATCTGGAGACTTTTCACATCACACAAAGGGCACAGCAGAGCCTTAGAGCAGGCCTAGGGTTTTCGCTAACGGCTATTTGGCATCTGTGCAAAAGCCTGAAAAAGTTCTCAGCTGGGGATCCAGAGTTAAAGGCCACTGAGCATGGGAGAGATTATGCTGGCCAGGACACTGGAGAGCCCTGACAACCCTTGACAAGACTGGGGGACCATTTGGTACCAGAAGCAAATTGGAATCTTGATAGCCAGAAGTGAGCTAGTAAATTCCACACTAGACAATGTGAGCATGCTATTACAAACACGTGCAGGGTTCAAACAACATCAAGTCAGGCCGATTGATTCCCAAGTGCTGGCGAGTTGGGCCCAGACATTGGCTTGTTTAAAAAGCCTCATTGCCATCACATTGATTAGGGTTCCCAGGTTGTAATCTTGATTGAAGGAGGCTGTCTCACCTTTCTCCCACTGAGGGGTTAAGACCCTTGATTCTTCTGTTAGCGCGTCTTTGGGTTTGCAGACTTTGTGGTTAGCTGCTTGTGTTAGACCAAGTTGACTAGAGAAATAGATCCAGAGACACTCTTATATGTATAAGAAAGAGCTTTATATCAAAGAGAAAGTGTATATTGAGAAAGCATCCCAGCCGAGTCCAGATCAAGTCCATAAGTCTGATATTAGCCCATATGTCCGATACAAGTCCATAGATTCTTCTTCAGACTCATGCAGCACATGCAATGATGCTGAATAAAGGAAGATCACAGGCCAGTAAGTGGAATGTCTTGTGGATCCAGTGGCAGTGGAGGCATCTCCAGGGCTCTGGCTGTCATCAGCATGACTCCATGTGGCTTGTCAACAGGAATGTGAAGCAGAAAGTGAATGTGTTGCACTTTCAGGGAGGAAGAGAGGGAGTTCCCAGAATCCTCATGACTCGGCCACGCCCACAAGGAGACATCATCAGGCTGTGGCCTGAATGACAGGCTAGACTCCACCCCTTCGTTCTATTTATCAAGTTGACAGGAAATTGTGTAACTACAACACAATTGAATACTTTATTAGCCACAATGTAACAGGGCTCCCAGATGATTCTAAACTGAATCAGGAGTTTGAATCCCAGGTGAAGGGAAAGAAGAGGCTCTCTTCCTAGTTGCCGTGGCAATGTGGCTATCAGTCTAGTGTCTCCAACCAAGCCTGGCCACCCATCCTTATTTTATATTATTAGACTTGCTATGCTATTTGTCCAGTGTCCATTCTTATAGTGGATCCCAAGAGGGGTATGATAAAGGCTCACAAGAAGTAGAAATTGCTTGGAATCAACATCAAAAAAAGGCATCTTAGCAGCTATCAAAGATATAGCATCTGGGGTCTTAAAGGCTTGAAGATAAACAAGCAGCCATCTAGCTGAGAAACAACAAAGCCCCCATGGGAGAAGCACACTAGTCTGTGTGATCATGAGGTGCCGATGGAATCAGGAATCATGCATCAAAGACCCAGAACAAAAAATCCTATCAATGTGAATGAAGGGGAGGACGGAGTGGAGAGAGAGTAAAAGAAAAGAGTCAGACACATTTCTTTTTCTTTTAAAAATCATTTTATTGGGGGCTCATACAACTCTTATCACAATCCATTCTTCCATCCATTGTGTAAAGCACATTTGTACATCGGTTGCCATCATCATACTCAAAACATGTTCTTTCTACTTGAGCCCTTGCTATCAGGTCCTCATTTTTCCCTCTTCCTCCCTGCCCCCTTCCCTTACAAACCTTGATAATTTTTTTCTCCCCCTCCCCCTCCCTCACCACAACAAACCAGATGCCTCCGATAATTTATAAAATATTATTATTGTGTCATGTCTCACACTGACCAGTGTCTCCCTTCACCCACTTTCTGTTATCCATCCCCCAGGGAGGGGGTTCTATGTAGATCCTTGTGATCAGTTCCCCCTTTCTACCCCATCTTCCCTTTCCCCGCCTGGTATTGCTACTCTCATTATTGGTCCCGAGGGGTTCATCTGTCCTGGATTCCCTGTGTTTCCAGCTCTTATCTGTACCAGTGTACACATTCTCATCTAGCAGGATTTCTAAGGTAGAATTGGGATCATGAGAGTGGGATGGGAGGAAGCATTAAAGAAATAGAGGAAAGTTGTATGTTTCATCAATATTACACTGCTCCCTGACTGGCTCATCTCCTCCTGGTGATCCTCAATAAGGGGATGTCCAGTTGCCTACAGATGGGCATTTCCCTTTATTCACAATGATATGATTTTTTGTTCTTTGTTACCTGATACCTGATCCCTTCGACACCTCGTGATCACACAGGCAGGTGTGCTTCCTCCACGTGGGTTTTGTTGCTTCTCAGCTAGATGGCCACTTGTTTATCTTCAAGCTGTTAGTGTTTAGTTTAGTATTAAGGTGGCAGAAGGACCTTGGGCCTCTACTCAAGCACCCCCTCAATGCGTGAATACTTTCTTCTATTAAATTGGCATTCTATGATGCTCACCCTCCTGACACAACTGCTGAAGCCAAAGTGGGTGAACAAGTAAATGTGGTGAAGAAAGCTGATGGTGCCTGACTATCAAAAGAGATAGTGTCTGGGGTCTTAAAGGCTTGAAGATAAACAAGTGGCCATCTAGGTGAGAAGCAACAGAGCCCACATGGAAGAACACACCAGCCCATGTGATCACGTGATCCCGAAGGGATCAGTTATCAGGCATCAAAGAACAAAAAAATCATATAATTGGCTGCACACCTCCATGATACGATCACCGAGGATAAACAGGTGCATAAGCAAATGTGGTGAAGAAAGCTGATGGTGCCCAGGTATCAAAAGAGATAGTGTCTGAGGTCTTAAAGGCTTGAAGGTGAACAAGCAGCCATCTAGCTCAGAAGCAACAAAGCCCACATGGAAGAAGCACACCAACCTGTGAGATCACAAGGTGCCACAGGGATCAGGTATAAGGCATCATCATCAAAAAAAAAAAATCTTACCATAGTGAATGAGGGGGCAAGTCCAGAGTGGAGACCCAAAGCCCATTTGTCGGCCACTGGAGATCCCCTTACAGAGGGGTCTAGGGGAGGCGATGAGTCAGTCAGGGTGCGATGTAGCACCGATGAAGAATACAGCTTTCCCCCAGATCCTAGATGCTTCCTCCCCCCCAACTACCATGATCCAAATTCTACCTTGCAAGTCTGGATAGAGCAGAGGTTGTACAGTGGTGCATACGGGAGCTGGAGGCACAGGGAATCCAGGGTGGATGATACCTTCAGGACCAGGGGTGTGAGGGGCGATACTGGGAGAGTGGACGGTGAGTGGGTTGGAAAGGGGGAGCCGATTACAAGGATCTACATGTGACCTCCTCCCTGGGGGACGGACAACAGAGAAGGGGGTGAAGGGAGATGCCGGATAGGGCAAGATATGACAAAATAATAATCTATAAATTGTCAAGGGCTCATGAGGGAGGGGGCAGTGGGGAGGGAGAGGGGAAAAAAAAGAGGACCTGATGCAAAGGGCTTACGTGGAGAGCAAATGCTTTGAAAATGATTAGGGCAAGGAATGTACAGATGTGCTTTATACAATCGATGTATGTATATGTATGGATTGTGATAAGAGTTGTACGAGCCCCTAATAAAATGTTTTTTAAAAAACGAAAGAAAAGAAAACCAGCAAATCCATATTAAAAAAAAAAGACCCCAGAAGCTATATCTTTTGATAGCCTGGTACCATCAGCTTTGTTCACCACATTTGCTTATGCACCTGCTTTGTCTTCAGCAATCGTGTCAGGAAGGTGAGCATCATGGAATGCCAGTTTAATAGAACAAAGTGTTCTTGCATTGAGGGAGTACTTGAGTAAAGGCCCAATGTTCATCTGCTACCTTAATACTAAACTTATAAATATATGCACATAGATCTATTTTCCTATCATCATCATATAAGTATATTTACATATGTATTTAGACTTCTATAAATGCCCTTTGCCTCCCAGTTCTTTCATCTATTTCCTTTTACTTTCCTATTGTACCACTATCATGTTCAGCCTTTATTTGGGTTTCAATAATTCCTCTTGGTTACACTGGCCTTGATGAAGCTCTGCCAGGCCTCCTACATCCTCCTCGCCATCAATTTTGGATCACTTGTTGTTCCCTTGTACCTGGAGTTGTTAAGACCCACTTCCTTCCCCCACCCCCAGTCCCACCCCCGCCCCACCCCCCCCAACCATCGGTCCTGTTGTTTTCTCCTCCAGATTATCCTGCCTATCTTATTTAGATAGACCTGAAGAGATAATAATATGCACAAAAAACAAAACAGAGCAAATTAAAGCAACAAAACAACAATGAAAAACCAATGATAGAAAAAAGAAAAGCTTGTAAGTAGGTCAAGGTCTGTTTATTGATCTTTAGGAGTGTTTTCTGGTGGAGAGGAGTCAGACACATTTCATGGTAGCATGTTCATCTCCAGGACGGCCATGACCCCAGCAGCCAGGTCCGCGCAGAGAGAGCTTCTTTACTGTCCTGGAACTTTTATAGGTAGCCACAAGACATGCATATTCAGTAGTTACATATGTCACAAAGTGGGTGGTAACCAAGTAAAGACCCTGAGGAAACCCAACACCTGCATTCAGGAAAGGCCTGAGGGGGGATGGGTGCCAGGGGCAGGAGGAGAGGACCAAAGAATGTCTGCTTCTACAGGGAGATAGAGTCACCCATGTGCTCACTTTAAGGCAGTATAAGTGTTTAGGGAGAATCTGTGGGAATGACTTTTAAAGCAGGATAATGTACCTGGGCTTTATCTCTAACTTACCAAAGTGGTGTCTTTCCTACCGTGGAATATTAGTTTTCCAGACTCCCTCTGTTAACAGTTAAGGAATATAGTCCTGGCCATATTTCCTTCAGTGTTAGTTTCTACACGAGGCCACCAGCCACTCTGAGGGGTAAAGAGGAAGCGCTCTCTACTCGTGTGAAGATTGGTGGTCTCAGAACATTTGTGGGACGTTCTGTGTCCTGTAGGGTCACTGTGAGTTAGAATAGGTTGGTTTGGTTTCTCCAGTGGACATGATTTCAAATGAATCTAATTCAAATATCTTACTTGAAACCAAAGGAGAAAGGGGGTAGGGGTAATCAACCCAACAAAACTAAAAATGCATTTCTGAAACATTAATGAGCATATTTGATTCTTATCCCTATCTAGTCAATAACTATCAAGCTTTAGGTTCAGGGGATAGAGTTGACAAGGTCCCTGACCTGTTAGAGAGGCCTTCCTGATGAGGCTGAAAATGACAAAGTGAAATCAAATCAGCAAGATAACTATAAGGAAATAAAAAGCGACTTAAAAAACAAGGGTCCCCCACTAAAATGATCTTTAAAAAACAAAAGACATAACTAAAGCTGAGGATAAGTTTTTCCAGCTATAGCCAAGGAAGATGTCTCAAGGAGGTCACATTGGGTCTGAAATCCAAAGGATGAGAATGAACTAGGATTCACTTCAGATTTGTTTGCGGCTTCATTCTGGGTCCCTCAAGTAGATGCTGGCACATAGTTTGGAGACATTGATGGATGGATACACGCCTGCGTGAATGAATGAAGCAACTTGAGTGGAGCTGAAGACCAACCATTCCAGGTAGAGGGACCAACAGTGCAAAGACCCTGCAGCAGGAAATGTGTGCGGCTCAAAAAGGAGCCGGTGTGGTGGAGAAACTATAAAGGGGGGTGTACGAAATGGGATGAGGATAGGGAGGCAGGCAGCGTGATTGCATGTTACCTGGAGGTTTGCACTGAAATATAGCATAATGTTGAGAGATTTCTAGGATCAGACTCAAAAGCCAAACCATACCATTGCCAATGAGTCAAGTCCAGCTCATAATAACCCAGTAGGACAAGGCAGAACTGCTGGCTAACGTGTGCAGGGCTGTAAATGTTTATGGATGCAGAGCACCACACCTTTCTTCCGTGGAGGGGCGGGTTCCAAGCACCAAAGCACCAACCTTTCTTTCTCTCTCCCTGTTCTCTCTCTCTCTCTCTTTCCTTATTTTAAATCATTTTATTTAGGGCTCATACAATTCTTATCACAATCCATCCATCCATCCATTGTGTCATGCACATTTGTGTATTTGTTGTCATCATTCTCAAAACATTTGCTTTCTACCTGAACCCTTGCTATCAGCTCCTCATTTTTGCACCGACCTTTCAATCCACAGCCGAGCACTGAACCATTGCACCACCAGGACTCCTAAACCCAGACTGTTGAATTTAAACTTCTTCCCCTCACCAATGAGCTGGTCACCTCCGGTGAGTTAATCAACCTCAATCCTCGGCTTCCTTGTCTATGAAATGGAAACAAAATCATACCTGGCACTTGGCTCTGAGGCTCAAGAGAGTCAGTTTGGAAGCCAGGCTACAAAAGTTTCAACCTCCACAGTTGAAGAAGTGAGACTTTTTCATGGGGTTTCTAGTTCAATAAAGGGCCTCTCATCTGATGGGGTAAGCAGATGGACACCCGCCCCCAACGTTGAGAGAGGAGCCGAACGCTCTGCGCTCTGCTCCTGGGGAGATTTGCAGCCTGGGAACCCCGTGGAGCAGCTCTACTCGGGCCATCAGGCTGGAGAGTTGCAGATGACCAGAGAGCAATGGGCCATAGTTCAGAGAAAGTTGGTGTGCTTGGGAACATTTATGTCCTGTCTTTGTAAATTATCTTTTTTGTAGTTATTCACCAATTTTTCTAAGGAAAATTTTAAAAAATTGCTTTTTAAGTCCACTTTGAATAGTGGGAATATTAAAGCTTTGCCATATTTTGAAGACATTTCTCCAATTTTGAATTTGTCTTCTCCTATGTTTTGTGGCATTTGTTCCATGCAGACATTTCAGAGATTCGGATAGCCAATATAAGCTTGAATATACAGCGATTTGTTAGATATGAAAGACATAAAAATGCCTCTACAAACTTGTATCCATACCCACTGCCCTTGAGTCAGTGCTGACTTATAGCGACCCTCCCCACTCCTTGGATTTTTGAAACTGAACCGGTTTACAGGAGTCCAAAACCTAACCTTTCTCCTGAGGAGCTGCTGGTGGTTTTGAACTGCTGACCATTCGGATCTCAGCTCAACTCATAATCACTACATCACCAGGGCTCCACTTATATCTAGATTTCTTTTTAATACCTTATCTATTATCATATTTAAATAATTGTACCAATGGAATATTTTTTAAAGTGATGTAGAGGCACCTTCAGTGTTAGCAGTTTGATCAACAACCTTTCATTTACGTTTCAATGCAAAAATAGACAAAAACTGTCAACTCACTGCCATTGTGTCAATTCTGATGCTTAAATACAGATAGATGTATCCATACTGTTTTACACAACTACGCGGTGGGGTGTTATAGTATGCCAGATGTTTTATAACTTGCATTGGTAAGTCTGTTCCTTCCCCCTTGGTGAGTTAGAAGAGGGCAGAGGCCACCCCGTGTTATGGACGTTCATTTGGCATCTGAAGTGGGATTTATTGCTATTGCTCCAGATTCACTGGGCGTGTGAGACATTGTAAGATAAAGAACTGCTTGTTCTTATGTTGGAACTGGGATCCAGCCCCAAACCCATTCCTGGATCTATGCCTTTTTTTTTAATTTGCTGTAACTTGGGAGTCAATACATATGTCATATCATGCCATAGTTCAATCATGTCAAACATAATTGTACAATTTCTTCCATTAGCATGTTTTCCAAAACATACTTCTCCTTCCCGTACTTCTAGGCTTCATCTCCCTCATGTCTCCCCCATTCCTCACGATTCCTCCTCCTCCCCCAAACCCTTGTTTTATTTTCTCTCCCTGTAGGCTCAACATCCCTGGGTTTCATTTACCAAAAAATAAAGAAAGAAGTGACGCAGCTTGAAGAAGGTGAGCCCCAGTGGTGATGCGCCTCTGAGGTACACCCTTATATAAAAGAGCATGAGCAGATTATAACCGAATGGCCGTCGCAGAATTGCTGGGATAATACATATCTTAATACAGCACACGGAGCGTTGATGTACCAAGACTTTGTTCACCAACCCACAGTACACTGCTCTTTGTACAGCGGTCTTCTTCTACCTCATAAAACATGCATTTTCCAGCATAAGTCCTCAGGTTACATGTATGTCTGGAGTAGATTCCAGTTCGCCCAGTGGAGTTTCCTTTTGGGGTCTCACCGAAGCCTCTGGAGCTCAACACGCACTGAAGGTCCAGGATTCAGTGTCCCAGTGTTCTACAGAACCTGGCCTGGGTTCCTGGGACACCCCCAGATGCCCTATGTCAGTCTGCCCTCCCGCTGCATGCCACTAAAACCCCTCCCCTCCTAACCATCCCAAGATCTTCCTCAGTCTCTCCTCCTCCACCTGTGGTCACCCCTCCCTCCCCCAACAGACGCACATATTTGCAAAAATTTGACCATTCAATCTCTCCTCTCCCGTGCTGCCCCTCCCATCAGTGAGCCTCATCCCTCTGACAGGGCTGCCTCCCTCTCTGGGGGACCTCACACAGATCCACATGGCTACCACACAGCAGACAGCATCCCCCACTTCTCCTTTGATTGTTTGATCCCAGCTGTCATGAGGTGCCCTCCAGCCAAATGACCTACATTAGACATACCTGGAGCCCAGGATGTGTGGTTCATTGGCACTGGTCCAGCTCTTTACCAGGCTGTCTGGTCCCCTGCCAGAAGACCGGATGCCCTACAGCTTTGAGTTTGTGCCTGTTCTGCGGCTTGTTCCTACCACAGTGGACTCATACAGTATTTGTCCTTTTGTGCTTGACTAATTTCACTCAGTATAATGTCTTCCGATCCATCCATGAGTTGATTACTGCTTTATCAGGGATGTGTAGTATTCCACTGTATGTTATGTACCATAAAGTTTTTTTTTATCCACTATTCTATTGATGGGAATTTAGACTGTTTCCAGCTTTTTGCTATTGTGAACTGTGATGCCATGAACACGGGGGAACAAGCATCTGTTCATGATCTGTTTCTTATTTCTTTTGGATATATGCCCAGTAATGGTATTGCTGGGTCATAGGGTAGTTCAATTTCCATCTGTTTTAGTTATTGCCATATTGTCTTCCATGGTGGCTGTATGTATTTATAAGTCTACCAGCAGTGGGTAAGAGTTCCTATCTCACCACACCCTCTCCAACATTTATTGTTCTTGGGTTGTTTTTTTTAATTGGGCTACAGTTATATTCTATTTGTGAGTCCTACTAGTGGTTATGGGTTGGGCTGCTAATCACCAGCTCAGCAGTTTGAAACTACCAACCACACAACATAGGGGGAAAAGGCTTTCTACTCCTGTAAAGAGTTGAAGTCTCAGAAGCCCACAGGCAAAATTTTACACTCTCCTAAAGACTTGCCATGAGTTAAAATTAACTCGATGGCAATTCATTTGGTTTTGGGATGTGCCAGGTAGATTAACGTTTTCTGATACTTTTTAAGAATCTGCGATTATTCTGTTTTACTGAAAACAATCTAGGGAGGTGACCGAATTTGTCCGACAGCACAGACATTCTCCCTGGTCACCTGTCAAGGTCAATTTACATCATTATACCTTGCCTGAATACTGTGGCTTTCAACCAGTTCATTCTGCTTTGTCTCCTTCCCCCCAGAATTTGATTGCCCCCCCCTCCCCCGACTGAATTAGAATCAACATTTTCACAAGATTTAAAACCCACCTGATGAAAACTTCCTTTGGGAGCACAGCTCATTATGGTCTCTCGCCCTCAAAATTCCTTCAGCACTTAGATCTTTTTTACTCACTTCATTTATTTTTTATGTTTATGATGTTCAAGAAAGGAGCCTTGGTGATGTAGTGCGCCCAACACTGAGCTGCTCTCTGCCGAGTGCGAGCCCACCATTTGCTCTGCTCTTGTGAAGGTTTTCTCTTTAAGGCTCAGAAACCCTCAAGCGGCAGGTCCACTCTGTTCTAAGTGGTCCCTAAGATTCAGAATGGACTCCATGGCAGTGATGATGTTTGAAAGGAACCCCAGTGGTGCGGAGGGTTAGGTCTTGAGTTGCTAACTGGATGTTTGGCAGTTCAAACCCGCCAGCAGCTTCACAGAAGAGGAGGCTGTCTGCTCCCATAAAGATTCCGTCTTGGAAACCTATGTAGGGGTGCTATTAGTTCGAATCACTTGGTGGTACTGGGTTTGGTTTTAGGATCATGTTCAAGGCACTTTTATAGGCTCTGAGGATAAATCACTGAACAAAACAGATCAAAATCTCTGTCCTTAGGACACTTACATCCTGGTGGCAGCAAAATAACTTTGTAAAACAAACACAATAAAGTAATTACACAGTATGTTAGCAGATGGTAAGTGCTGTGAGGAAAAAAGCTTGCTCAGGGAGAATGAGCTTGCAGGGTGGAGGTAAGGCGGATTGTAATATGCTGGGTGGTCAGGGCAGGCCTCTCCGAGAAGGTGACCTTTGATCAAGGACTTACAGGAGGCAAGTGAGTTAGTCATTGATTTAATTGTGTTTGGTGGGGAGCTGGCTGGGGGAGAGGTGAGCCTTAGGCCCAGCCAGGGTTGCTTCTTGACTGCTCACGCAATGCCTGCTTTTCTCAATGAAATTGTGAACTTTCTGAAACCAGAGAGATTCGCGGATCCGATCCGGTTTTTTGCACTGTCTTCAGTGCCCTGCACAGTGTTTTGTAGGTAGCAAGTGATCCGACGCGGAGGAACATCAGTTCTACTGATAACCAAAGAGCTCTGGGAGGGGCGTGGCTACGTGTTGGACTGTGATCTGTGAGCTCAGCAGTTCGAAGCCACCAGCCTCTCGGAGGGAGAAAGACGGGGCTCTCTACTCCCGCAAAGTTATAGGTTCGGAGACTGCCAGGGCAGTTCTACCCTGTCACACAGAGTCACTATGAGTTGGCATCTACTCGATGGCAGTTTGGTTTTTGACTTACATAATGGCTAGGTGATCATTTGTAAAGTATTTGGCAATTGCCGATTTATTGAATATAGTACACCAGTGACCTTTGCATTTGTAATCATTCTGAAGCATTAACGATAAATCCCTGCATAAATACACCAACATGCACTTTTGCTTTAATAAGCTTTCTCTTTAAAGGAAGAAGCCACAGGCTGTGACCCAGGGAAAAGTAACACTGCCCCCTGCTGGGCAGACAGTACTACGTGTTTTCAGCCTAATTACTGTCTGTTTAAGATACATTTAAGTACACTGTAACTCATCAGTACCTACAAACTAACCACAAATACTCAGGTTAATATGTTGATACAATTTGTTCATGCACCATCAAAGAAAACTAAGTTTCTTCAAAAAGGAGAGGGTAAAAGCTGTTGACTTAATTAATGTTCTCTCTTTAACCTCCTCTGGATCTCTGGCGACACAGTGGGACACTACAGCTCTGGGCTACTAATAGCAAGGTCAGAACTTTGAAAGCACTAGCCGCTCCAAGGCAGAGAGATGAGGCTCTCTACTCGGTAAAGAATTTCAGTCCATCCTGTTCTAGGGGTTGTTGGGAGTCAGATACTGATGGCAATTAAGTTTCTCTCTCTCTCATTTCACCTCTCTAGGAGCTAATGTCCATTGCAATACACAGACCCCGCAGACAAAAGTTAATGATTAAAGAGTTTATTAAGAAAGTTAACAGGTTGTAATGTCAGTGAGAAATGCTCAGGACAGTTATTTATCAGGATAGGTTACATAGTTCTTTCAGGTCAGCTAATAAATGCCCAAAGGGGCCTATCACTCAGCTGTAAATCTCCACCTGAGGGCATTCAGCTCAAGCTCGGTGGGTCAGTAGATCTAGCTCCCTAAATTAAAGGCCCAGAGGTACTCTACCCCAGTAAGCCTCAACCCAAAGATACTCAGCTCCACTTCCTTGGGTCAGCAAGCCCAGCTTCCCCAATTAAGTGCCCAGGGGCACCCCACTCCAAAAGCCAGTCTTGGCACAAAAGCACTCAGCTTTACTTGCTCTGTAGATTGTGAAGTCCACCACTCTATTCCATGCCCTGGCTTCTGGTTCTGCTGGGGCTTCTCTGATGGAATCCTGTCTGCTGGATCTACAAGGTCCACTGTGCAAGGACCTCAGGTTTAGAGAACACTCCATTGTTGGCTTTTGCTGGTCATGAACTTCTCTCCTCTGATTTTCAGAGGACTCATTTACATGCAGAAGGATGGCATTCCAGGGAGTCCAGTCCCAATTACTCACAGGTGAAACATAATCAGTATCTTCCCCCACCTTTTCACCAGACCCACGCAGGGAAAGGTGGTCAGGGGAGATAGAAACTGGCTAAAAAAGCCACAGTAAATAAACCACTCCTCCTACAAGAATGAATGAAGTAGTTATTTTCTTAATGAAACAAAGTATCTAAGGGAGAGGGCTGTTAAGCAGTACTTCTGAAAAACATCTGAGCCAATCTGTAACCTAACAGACCAAGAAACTAAGCCAAGGAAACTTGGGATCAGTAGTCTTGCACCACAGGAGCTGGTTTTTTTTTTTTTTTCCAAATAACCCATTTCAAGTGTCTGGCACTTGAACCTGAGAGACAATTTTTGGTTCCCTTGTGTACCAAACAGATTTATTCAAAATGAAGTTATTGACAGACTATTAAGTCGACAGAGTTGTGAATGATTCGATGGCAGTGAGTTTTTGATATCAGGTAGTGACTGAATCTGTGACACAAACTGGGCGAACTGGCAGAAAGCTAGGTGCTCACACCTCCAGAAGGCTTTCCAACGAAAGGGTCTGGTTAAGACACCATTGTTGCCATTGCCACCTCTGGGCCTTGACACCACAGGCCTCTGCTGGGGTGGGGATGGGTATTGGGCAAATCTGCTGCACACCTCTTTAAAGTGTTGAAGAAAGTGGCATTACTTTGAGGACTAACATAGGCCTGAGCCAAGACATGATATTTTCAGTTGCTTCATATGCTTCATATGAGAGTTATACAATGAATAACGACTGAAGAAAATTTGCTACATTTGAATTGTGGCGCTGATGAAGAATAGTAAATGAACCATGGACTGCCACAAGAAAAAACAAATCTGCCTTAGAAGTACAGCCAGAATACTCCTTGGGAATGAGGGCGGCAAGACTGTCTCATGTACTTTGGCCATGTAATCAGGAGAGACGACCCCCTGGGAAAGAACATCATTCTTGGAAAAGTAGGTGGTCAGAAAAAACAAACACTGCCATCTAGATGGGTTAACCCAGTGACTGCAACAATGGCCTCAAACAGAATCATTTTCCAGGATGGCACAGAACTGGGTAGTGTTTCCTTCTGCTGTCCATAGGGTGTGAGTCAAAATCGACTTCCCGGCATCTAACGATAACCATATAAACTTGTCTCAAGCTGGTGGTGCCCGACTATCAAAAGATATAGCGTCTAGGGTCTTAAAAGCTTGAGGGTAAACAAGCGGCCATCTAGCTCAGAAGCAACAAACCCATGTAGAAGAAGCACACCAACCGGTGTGATCACAAGGTGTTGAAGGGATCAGGTATAAGGCATCATCACAAACCAAAACTTTTACCATAGTGAATGAGGTGGGAGTGCGGAGTGGAGACTCAAAGTCCATTTGTAGGCCACTGGAGAGCCCCTTGCAGAGGGCGCTATGATGCCGCCAAACTTTATGTGGTATTTACATAGATGGCAAACATATATTACAAATACAGCATTTGATCTGAAGGTTAGTAGTTCTGTAGTTAAGTAGTAGTTAAAGCGTCAAGGTGGCAGTTGTCTTTTCCTTGCAAGATCTTGGGAATATTGTTTAAACTCTCTGGGTCTCGCCCTCGAAATCCATGAAATCATTTTATGTGGATGTTGTAAGGATAAAATGCATAATACCTGGGAAAAGCTGAAGAATGCCCGGCGCAACGAAGAGCTTGACAAGCTTTTATTTTATGTAACGATAGCTTTATTTGGTTACTTCTACGGGCTTCCAAACACAAACTTCCATTGTGTCTCTAGACATTTTGACACTATCCCTTAAAATGGTCCCTCACTCGCCCTGCTGCCGCAAAGCACCGCCTCTTTACGACAGCGCACGACACTAAGCTTGACCAAGTTTTCGTCCGGGGCGGGCCCAGATGGCGCGGACCAATCACATTGCCTCGAAGGGATGACGTCAGGCGGTGCCTGTGCATGCGCAGGGCGGGGAGACCTTGGCGAGGTGGCGGAGGCTTGCTGCGGAGGTGAAAGCGCAGGCGGAAAGGAAAGTACGGGAGCAAAATGCAGAGCTGGAGTCGCATGTACTGCTCCTTGGCCAAGGTGAGGGCCGACCGGGGGGTCGTGCAGAGCCACACGTCTGAGGCCGGCCGCCGGCGCGTTCTGGGGTGCGGCCGGTGGTGGTCGGAGAGGCCGGCGGCCCGTCTAGACCACCGCGGCCGCGAGGACGCGGCCCACTTTTCGGCTGCTGCAGGCCCGGGAGAGTCCTCGTGGCCAACAGTCACACACTTCACCCCCGAGCCCGCGCCGACGGGCGGGCCAGTCTCACAAAAGCCTCGCCACCTTGGTGGAGGACGTGGAAGCCGCTCCGGGGCCCGTACGGTCTGGCCCTGGATATGTCCTGCTCTTTCCCCGATCGTAATCCGGGCCCTGGAGTGACCTAAGTCCGCTGTGAGTGGGTAACCCAGGGGGACAGTGCTGGAAAGACCCAGACAGCGAACCCCGCAGATGCCCCCAGGAATTCATGAAGGCCCCTTCCCGCGATTTCACACAGTCCATTGCCATCCTCAGGTGCTTTTAGAGACCGGTGTTATTCATTGCATCGGGTTTTTAAGACAGCTTTCCCCTTTCATCAGAGAGGTGACAGCTGCCCCCAGAAGGGTGAAGGCTTTATGGATAACATACATATCAAATCCCATTGCTTCAAAAATGAAGCTTAAAATTTAGCATGCTAAGATATTATGCTCTAAGTGCGACGGGGAACGGGCACTAAAACTCAGGTCTAATGCAAGAGTTGCGTTGGACTGGAGAACGTTGCCCCATGAGTGTGTTTTGTCATTGCCTCCCATTTGCCAGCTGTGGTATAAGGTTTCTCCCACTATCTGAAGAGCTAGGATACCTTTTGGTAAAACAAAGAAGCAATTAAATATAATTCTCGTTAATTTATGAGATTTTTTTTTTAGCATTCCCAGACTAAAATAGGCCGCAAAGAACACATAAGGCCTGAAATCACATTGAAGTACAGTGTTGACACAGTTCATAGGTAGGGCAGCTTGTTGCAGAGATGCTGAGTGCAGCTTCCGGAGGGAGCGTGGAGGGGACACGCTTGGTGGCCCTTGCTGCACTCCGGTTTTATACCTTTCACCGTTTTCCATAAAAGCGAAACTCCTCTTCAGACTTGGTTACTGTAGTTAATTTTTCTTTAAACAAGGTGAGTAGAAGTGCTAATGTGGGTAGACAAAAGGTAACTACTGTAGGTATTTGGAGAAGAGTAAGTTGTGTCAAGTGAACTTTCAAATAGGACATACCTGTATTTTGCTTCTGTGCCTCACTGTTCTTTAGGAATGGTTGTCTCCGACGTTCAGAGATTGCTGTAGAGCCTATTATAACCCTATAGGACGGAGCAGAACTGGCCTTGTGGGTTTCCAACGCTGTCAATCTTTTATCAGGAATTGAATAGCTTCATCCTCCCACTGAGCATTTGGGGGATTCATACCACTGATCTGGCTGGCAGCTCAGTGTTTATTCTTCCACACCACCAGAGCTTAAAGGGTTGCTGTGGGTCGGAATCGACCCCGGCAATGAGCTTGGTTTTAGATTGCATTGCCTAGTGTCCTATTCCTAGTTGAGGGCTGGTTGTGTAGTGGTTATGCCCCGAGCTGCAAGCTCCAAGGTCAGCAGTTTGAAAACCTACCACCAGCTGCTCAGAGGGTGAAAGTTGGGGCTTTCTATTCCAGGAGAGAATTACAGTCTTGGAAACTCACTGGGGCCGCTCCACCCTGTACTGTAGGGTCGCTATGAGTCAGAACCAACTCTGTGGCAGTGAGTTTGGTCTTAGGTTTCCTTGTCCGATGTTCTGTTCTAGTTGATGGCTGGGGAACGTGTTCATGTTCTTGGTAAAGGTGGAGTGTGCAGATAGGGGAGATTAGGCTCAGGAATCAATAACTATAAGTTAAGTGGATTATCGAGGTAGATTGTTCTGACAACTAAGCTAGAGCTTTAAGAGCTTTGATTATGACATTAAAATGATCACTGGCCCTAAAGAATTAGCCATGTTTTCTGAAAACAGTACAATGTACACCATTTAGTTCATTCCTTATTAGGACAAGTATGATGTGGTTTGTTGAATATACATTAAAAGTGACAAGTAACCCCATCTTGTATATGTATATCTTAAAAAACACCTCTATAGAGGATAGTTTACTTCAGCTGGGGTCAGTTTATCAAGATGGGGAGAGAGAAGACCATTCCGTTGCTGCCATGAAACATTGTGTTAAGGTCTCACCAAATTAACTGACATTCCTACAAGAAACAAACGATCCTTAGTGGAAATTCAAGTTGTGATATGGGGAGAGGAATATGAATATCTTAGAGGAGGCAGTTAGATTTCTATTGGTGGGTAATCTGGGTGAAGTAATCTCACATCCATAAAAAGTACTTAACAGTACTTAAATAGAACTCAGCGGGAGAATAGGGTCCGTATTTGATTTCTAATTGGACACTTTTGACCTAGTTTCTAACCAGCTATTGGTGACCCAGGCCATGTGCCATAGACTGCTGAGCCTCTAGACCAGCGGTTCTCAACATCTGGGTCACGACTCCTTTGGGGGTCGAACGACCCTTTCACAAGGGTCGCCCAATTCATAACAGTAGCAAAATTACAGTTAGGAAGTAGCAACGAAAATCATTTTATGGTTGGGGGGGTCACCACAACATGAGGAACTGTACGAAAGGGTTGCAGCGTTAGGAAGGTTGAGAACCACTGCTCTAGGCTTTACCCTTGCCTGGTGCACAACATCCTTCATAGGCCATACCCGAAGGATTTGATGTGGAAACCCTATTGAGTGAACTGGGCTTTACCTCAAACTCACCTGTAGCTAATTTAAGGAACCAAGGTACTCGCTTGGACTTAAGGTTGAAATGCCCTACTGTGAGTCGAAGTATATGACTGCTATCCCAAGGTTATGGGATATGGGATTAAGGTTATGGGATTCCCAGTTGTTTGACTTTGTTTCGGATCCCTTGCTTTGAGAGTACTCAATGACAGGTAGCTGGGGACTACTATATATTCACTATTTTAATACCTTTCTTATGACATGTATTAATCTGGGAGGCATGGCTCTGCCTTAGTGAATTAGTGTTATTTCAAGCTTTGCTCTGTCACCAATAGTTGTGTACAATGTACCAGTCACTTACTGAGTTTAATCTGTACATGTCAACAATTCATGTAGTGCTGCCTGAAACCTGCCTAACTTGTATAATTTCCTTTTCTCAGTAGTGTTTTAAATTCTGTACCACTGGCTAAATTAATGACACTATCAAAAGCAAAGCCATTTCTCCCAAGGGGGTGATATATAATGTTCTGTTATTAAATAGGAGGTCTGATGGTATGCTTGTTACATGTTGGGCTAACTCATGGTTAGCAGTTTGAAGCCACCAGCTACTCCTTGGGAGAAAAATGGGGCTTTCAACTCCCATAAAGTGTTACATGGAGGTAGTGGATGGACTTGGGCCTCTGCTCAAGCCCACCCTCAATGTAAGAACACTTTGTTCTCACAGCCTGGCATTCTGTGATGGAAGAAGCACACAAGCCTGTGTGATAATGAGGTGTCAATGGGATTGGGTAACAGGCATCAGAAGACCCAAAACAAAAAACCACATTGTTGAGAATGAGGAGGGGGGTCAGAGCAGAGACCCAAAACCCATGTGTAGACAATAGGACTTGACTCACACGATGGTCCCAAGGGAGGGATGAGTCCACCAGCGCGCAATATAGCACTAATGAAACACAACAATATTCCCCTGGTTCCTTGAGGCTTCCTTGCCCCCACTATCATGACCCCAGTCCTGCCTTTCACTTTGGGATAGGCTGGAGCATGTACACAGGTACAGATACGAGATTAGAGCTCATAAAACAACCGAATCCAGGAACGAGAATGGAAGTAGTGAAACCAGGAGGGTGGGGGGAGTGAAGGGGAGGAAGGGATTATGTGTACATCATTGCAATGATCAACACATCACCACCACCCCACCCTCCAGGGGGACCATAGCAGAAACTGGGAAAAGGGAGATAGCAGTTGTAATATATGAAAATAATAATTTGTAATTTTTCAAGGGGACACAAGGGTAAGGATAGGGTGGAGGGGGAGGGACAAAAGGAGCTGATACCAAGGGCTCAGTAGAAAGTAAATGTTTAGAACATGGCAACATGTACAAATACGCTTGATAGATGTATCAATTGTTATAAGAGTTGTAAGAGCCCTCAATAAAATGATCTTTTAATAAAGTTAGTTTCAGAAACACGCAGGCAGTTTATCTTGTCCTCTCGGGTCGGTGTGAGTCAGTATCAACTTGACAGTTTGGTTTTTGAGTTGTGATAATGTCTCTAAAGTGAACCAGAGACATATATAAACCAGAGATGGATGGATGGATTTTGAGCTCCCACTTGATTCTAGCCCCAATCCAAGAATTAGTTGTTAGGCTGAGGCCCCGGTTGATGCTTGCCCTCAATGGGGAGAGGTGGGTGCTATAGCAAAGTGTGGTGAAGAAACCACATGGTTCCTGACAATCACAAAGAATCGAGTCTGGGGTCTTAAAGGCTTATCTTCAAACAAGCAACCGCCTGTGAGGTGTCAACTAAATCCTCATGGAAGAAGCACACCAGGCTGTGCGATCCTAGGATTGTAAAGAATAAGATTCAAATCAGAAGAAGGGAATGGCATCAGCTTGAATTGTGACCAGCTGGTTTGCAGAAGGCTAGGATGACGGTAGAAGTCCGAAATTCATTCTCAGGGCCTCCACGTGGATTAAGCCTCTCGTGAAACCCCTCTGCATGTAGGTCCGGGGATATGAATGTGACCTTCTGTCAGACAGCAGTGTAAAGTTGATTGTGGCAGATGTAGTTAGAATGTTAAAATGTAATGCTTTTATCATTTGCTCTCCTTTTTGACCAATTTTAACGTTGTTTCAGGTTTTAGTCTTTTTGATTGAGGTTTTTATATGTTTTGCTTCATCATTGTTTGCTGCTGCTTTGGGTTCTGTCTGATTTCCTCTATAGGAAAGTCAGGATAGGTAGATGTAGATCTATAGACAGTCAGTGAATTGATACTTACCTAAGGGCTTGCCAGGGGTGGTTGGCGTTAACCACAATGTGTGTGGGAAGAAATGTTCGGCATTTGATTGTGGTGATGGCTGCACAAATCTTAATGTGATTAAATTGTATGATGTGACTTGTATGCCAATAAAACTATTTTTAAAAAAGTGACATGATGTGACACTGAAAGTTAAATGAATGTTTCTGTCAAAGAGGAGATATTGGTGGTGTAACTTCGAAGTTGCAGTGGGAGATAAGTAAACACTCAATTCTATTTAGATTTACCTAAAGTAATTTTAGTTTTATTAATCTATTGTAGTCATGTGCTGAGTTCATTTTTTCACCTAATAGGAGCTTTATTTTCTCTCCTAGAGAGGCCATTTCAGCCGGATCTCTCATGGCCTCCAGGGAGTTTCTGCAGTGCCTTTGAGAACCTACGCAGATCAGCCGAGTAAGTACTTAATGAGTGGAACAGGTTTTCCCCTTATAATGCTCGATAGTTCCCTTGTGTTTACATCAGGGGGGGATGAATAGAAAAGCCAAAAAATGTAAGAAAGAATAATTAGAATTCATGAATACCTTGTGTTTTCCAGGCAGTAAGCAAGATGAAGCTCTTGGGGACTTTATAGTCCAATGATGAGAGTGACAATACACGACTAACAGATAAATATTTTGGGAAGTGATAAGTGATAGTTAAAGCAGGGAATTGAGAGGTACCTGGAAGGCCTTTCCGAGGAGTTGCTCTGAGCGGGAGGCCAGGTAAGTCAGTGAGTGAGGTTATCTCAGTTGGAGGGAAGGACACTGAAGTGTCTGAATGGGGTTAGCTTGTGAGGTTTAGGGAATGCCAAAGACAGATATGACCGGACCGGGGCAGTGGCCCTTAGAGTGTAGAATCAGAGAAGTAGGCTGGGGTTAGATCACGGAGTGCTTTGTAAGTCAGGACCGTGAGTTTGGAATTTACTCCAAGTGGGATGGGGAACTACTGAAGAAATAGGAGTAGAAGTGTACATAGAATGTAATAACTAGAAGGAAGTACTTTGAAAGAGGGCTATTGATAATATTATCTTTTAAAAGGTTTTATTTTTATTTTTGAAGTTTTCTGTGAAGGATGTGTTTTATTTTTTAAATACTAAAAATGGAAGTTAATGAGCTTTTATGAAGGCATTTTAGCCTCTCAGGACAGGGTGGGATCCCTGCATGGGGCAAATGGTCTGTGTGCTCAGCTGCTACCTGAGAGGCAGGAGACTGAGCACCACGAAGTGCCGTGGAAGGTGGACCTGGCATTCGATTTCAGAAAACAACCAGTCATGCAAACCCAGCAGAGCACGGCTCTGCTTTGACACCTGGACTCTCCACAAGTTGGAATTGGCTCGTTGGCAACTGGGATGGTATTACTTAGCAAGGGTGTATGTATATATATATATATATATATATATATATATATATATATATATATATAGTTATTTGACATACTGAACTTATTTTTATGGGTTATAAGTAAAACTGCATATGATGTGTTGAAGTTTCATCATGGGAGCCCTTGGCTGGGGTAACTGTCAGTGTTCCCATGCTACATCAAAGCCAAGATGAATAGTTGCCCAAGGATTTGGGAGGAAGTAGAGCCACTGAACCTAGGTTTGCTTTACTGTAGGCTTATTCTTCCTGGACTATAGTATGCCTTCCTATACAAGGTCACTGTGGATTAGCATCCACTTGATGGCAGTGAATTGGATTTTTGGGGTTATAGACTATGTAGGAACCCTGGTTGTGTTGCCAGGTAAGCTTTGGATTGCTAACCTCAAAGTTGGCAGTTCAAACCCACCAACCACTCTGGAAGGAGAACTGGGCCTTCTGTTCCTGTAAAGATTTCTAGCTTCAGGAACCCTATTTGAACAATAGAGCAGAATCTCAGAGATTATGAAGCCTGCTTGCTGTTCCTTCTTGTTAAACAGCTGCAGCTGTCACAGGTGGAAAATCACATGGCCGGAAAGCAGCACATCGTGCTTTTCAGGACAGCGTGGCCCCTGTCACCCCTGCATCTCCCATTTGTCTAGATTGTGCTTCTTCCTTACGTTGGTAGTTTCGCAGGCCCAGCTGGTCAAGACTGGGTCAGCCAGACTCAGTCATGGATGGTGTTGCAATTCAACCCTCCTGCACTTTGAGAGGCCAGGGCTGCCGGGAGCAGATCATGCTGGTTCGCAAGACGAGCACTGGGGCACAGCACAGCTCTGTTTCCTCTACTGGCCCAGCCCAGTCTGGACCCGGCTCTTGGAATCTCTCCTCTCTGCACTGTCAGTTACATTTAACAGAGTAATGATATTTTCATAATAATTCTTCCCTTTTGGTGTACTATCCCACTGTCCACCAGTACCTCAACATGCGTTTAAATTAAAGACCTTGGCCACTTCAGACTGAGATCTTGAATGCGCATCACTGGTGACTCTTCTTCTGAAGGTCGTGGGAGTTCTTTCTGCTTCTCAGAGACAGGGGAGATGCAGAGGATGGCTGTGATGGAGGCGTGGTTTTTGCCTTTCCGCAGGCCATATGTACAAGGAAACAGGGTAGGGACTTGGTTCACCGCCTCTCCTAAGAGGGAGACAATACATTCTGGTGGCCTGGTGACCTATGCACAGGGCTACTAGCCACAAGGTCTGTGGTTTGAATCCACCAACTGCTCCACAGGAGAAGATGTAGCTGTCTACTACTGTGGAGATGGAAAGTCTGAGAAATCTTGTTCTGTGCTGTCCTGGAGGGTTGCTGAGTGGAAATCATCAACTCAGTGGTAGTGAATTTGCTTTAATCCTGTAGCAGAGAACTCCCTCCAAAGTGTGCTTATAACCACAGGCACAGAGACTAGAATTTGTACATTTGTATTACAATTATTATTTCCCGGAGGCTGCTGATCAAAGTGAAATTTTGATATTTGGTCTTTATAGGATAAATATCCAGAATAGTTAATTGGATGTTCTGGTTAGTTATAAAAATTTAGCAATATTCAGTTAATGTTAAAAAATATAGGGAAGCTGACATATTTTTCATATTTTTGTAATGAAGGACCTGGAAGGGAAATGGGGTCTTAAGTTTACTGAAAGCAGAAATATATTATACAGAATTACTTCTGCAAACATCAGTTACTTACATCACCGTTGCTGCCTTCCTGTATAACACAAAAGTTAAGTCCCTTGGCCAAGGTCGCACCATTAGGAAGTGGCACAGCTGAGATGTGCAGCCATGTGTGTCAGCTTCTAGAGCTCGGCCTCTCCCATCATTCAGGCTGTTTTCTAGAGGTTTATGGTCACTAACTACATGTCCATTATCATTACATATGCTACAGGTCAATAGGATGAATGGTTAAACAGAAATATAGTACACATAAACAGTGGAATATTATTTAACCATAAAGTGAAACAAAGCCCTGTTACATGCTACATTCAACATAGATGAACGTTGAAAACACGCCGAGTGAAATAAGCCAGTCAAAAGGATGAATATCCCACTTTACATAAAATATCTAGATTGGGCAAGTAGGTGTAGGAGACTTGATGGCTCGTTGGATAAGTGTTGGACTACTAACCACAAGATTGGCAGTTCAAACCCATCAGCTGCTTCATGGGGAAAAGTTGAGGCTATCTGCTCCTGTAAAGATTTACAGCCATGGATATGAGTCAGAATCAAATCAGTGGCAGGGGTACAGAAATCAGGGTTTGTTAGTGCTCTCTGGAGGTGGGCAAGGATGGGAAAGGAGGACTCACTGGTTAATGTTTGTGGTTCTGTTCAGGGTGATGGTAAACATGATGAACATGTCATTAAACTGTACAAGTGGAAATTGTTGAAATGGCTAATACTTTGTTCCACATATATTTCCTTAGACCAAACTTGTCAGGGGAGAGAGCCCCTAACAAAACTTCACAGGTCTGGTAGGCGCAAGAGCTAGACGAGAGATTGAAATAATGGAGTCACATATCTCATGGTAGTAGCAGGCTCACCTCAGCCCCGCTTGGTGGTCCACATTGAGAGAGCCCTAGAGAGATGTTTATGGCTAATCAAGGTTTATATCTCTTTGGGGGCGTGATTACAGGCAGTCACACACGTCACAGGAAGGGGATATATAATGGGCATAAGTGTAACAGGAAGGGGATGAGCTAGGGGTGTACACATGCTAGGAAGGGGAGGGACTAGGGGTATACATGTGACAAGGGCGGACCCAAGATTCATGATGGTGGTCTAACATTGGTCACCCTTGAGTGAGTTCAACCTCCCTGGGCTCTCCTTCAGTGAAACCTACTACTATCCTTATCAGAAGGGAGGGGGCCCTACTTACTGTGGCATAAACAGTGGTGACTGCTTGCTCTGGATGGCTGATAGCCCTTAGGGAGAATAACCTCTGACCTACTTCTGTTGACTGTTGACCTCCAAGTGTATAGTCATTTGCCACTTGTAGCAAGCAGCTAAGTTTGGCATATGTTTGGGGAAGAAATCTTTCTGTTTCCAACACAAACTGGGGTGGGTGGGGGGGGACCTCTACAGAATTTTGCAGGAATAGTATATGAGTTATATGTATATATATCATAGTGAATGAATAGAAAATGAAATTTTAAAAATAGTATCATTTTCAATAGTACCAAAATACATCAGATACCTAGAGATAAAAAAGTAGGAAAGTATGTTTCTTGTGTTTACTTGGAGGTTTAAATATCAGAAGAGTTTTTTTGTGTTTGATCTTCTAATGAGCTGTTTTTAGTAAGTGTTGAGCAATTTTCCAGTTCACTCTGTTTTCTCGTAGTTGATGCTGATGTAACAGTGATAGGTTCTGGTCCTGGCGGATATGTTGCTGCTATTAAAGCTGCCCAGTTAGGGTTCAAGGTGAGTTCTGAGCTCAAACTAGATGCTCATTCATTTTTATATGGATAGTTGATCACATTCACAAAATAATTTATAAATAAGCACAGCAAATGTTTCTTAACTCACTAGTATATATTTAACCCTGAAACTTATGAAGATAAAGGTTTCATTTGGTTGTAGTATTTTCATGAAATGGATGATCAAATCCATTATCGTTCACAAAATGTTTAATTTCTCGACTGATGATACTTTTGAAGGTAGTAAGAAGACTAAAAGCTATATTTGGTAATATTAAATAATTTGAGAAGTATGGTTTATAGAAGAATGAGGGAAAATATATTTGGGATTTTAATGTACTGAAACATTGTAAGCTATGTGCAGTTAAAAATGTCTTCTTCGGCTCTAGACAGTCTGCATTGAGAAGAATGAAACACTTGGTGGAACGTGCTTGAATGTTGGCTGTATTCCTTCCAAGGTGAGCATACATTTTGTATCAAAAAGCAATTTTTAGTTAACTGTGGACTAGAAAAATGTGCAACTAGAAAGCTGTAGAATGAATACTAGACTAAGGTAATAATGTAAAATAAACTCATAAGTGATAAAAGCACAATTTTTCTTTGTAAAACCTAAAATTAGTCTCTGATCTGCCACATGTTCTGGAAATGGCTTCCTTTTCTCAGAGCCGAATCTTTCCGTTCACATTTTGACATCTTATTTATTCTCCGTAGCGTCCTTTTACCCGTGAGACAGAAACCTCAACCCAAGCCCCCTGCCATCGAATTGATTCTGACTTAGATTGGCCCCCTTGTAGAACAGATGACAGCAGTGCTCCTTAGGATTCCTGAGACTAACTCTGTAGGAACAGCCAGCCTCATCGTTCACCATCGGAGTGGCAGGTGGCTTTGAACCCTAAACCTTGCAGTTAGGAGCCCAATGCGCTATCTGGGGCAAATGCTAGGTCGTCTGTTCTTCTGTCAGTCATTTATGAATGTAAACATGACAGCCTTGACGCCTGCCACGCTGAAGTGTGTGCGCCCACTCCTCTGCTTTCCTCTGGGGGAAGTCACTGTGTGCTCAATTTTTGTTTGTGGAATATCTTTTATATAATTACTGTTTATTTTAGATTATTTACATTAGAACCAGAACTGGGATGTTATTCTATGCGCTATCCCACATAGTACGTTGTGGAATATTTCTTAGGGCTTTTTAATTGTGTGTAAACAGTTGATAATTTCACCCTTGTATTTCCTTTAGGCTTTATTAAATAATTCTCATTATTACCATATGGCCCATGGAAAAGATTTTGCATCTAGGGGAATTGAAAGTAAGTACACCTCTCACATTTAACAATATTCCCAAGAACCGCCCACTTGGCTCTGTGGTCAACGACTTGGGGGGTTGGGGAAGGTGTGTGTGTGTGTGTGTGTGTTTGATTAATTATTGATTTTGTCCATGAGAGAGATGACGGTGGTGAAAGTCACTTTGGAAAGAAATGAAATCTAGATCCCTACTGTGGCATTTTCTGGTGTGTGGTTGGGAGCTGTGGTGGCTTAGTGGGTTACATGCTGGGGTGCTAACCACCAGGTTAGTTTGAAACCACCAGCTCCTCCTCAGGAGAAAGATGAGGCTTTCTACTTACGGGGAAGTGTTACCGTGTCAGAAACCCACAGGGCAGTTCTACCCGGCTCTGTGGGATCCCTATACGTCAGAATTGACTCGATGGCAATGTGAGAGGTGGTTAGACTAGTCTTTGCCCAAAAACCGTGTGTGTGTGTGTGTGTGTGTGTGTGTGTGTGTGTTTGCATGCATTCGGTGTATAGTTCATTCAGAACCTTTAATGTTTGGGGCGGATAAAATGAAGAAGGAAGAAGCTCTGCCTAACTTGGCAGAGAACAGTGGGTATAGTATGTACCTTAAAGTAAATGTCACATTAAACTAAAAGAGATGGGATGGTGTCAGGAAAGGAAGGATGAGGTCGTCAGAGCCCGGCATCCTAGGCAAGGCTTCTCTGTCCAGTGATGTCCGTGGGTCAGAGACGCCCTGGCAGTGCTCTCGGGTAAGTGTTGGAGTGGTTCAAAGTCGCCAGCCTCTCCAAGGGGGAAGCTGAGACGCTCCTGTGCGGCTGTATAGCTTCGGAAAGCCAATCGGCCCGTGTGAGTTGGAATTGGCTCAGTGGCAGAGTGTGACTGTAGGCGTGCGTGGTCCTCGGGTAAAGCTGCGATCTCTCAGGTGGTGCTGGCTGCGTAGACTGACTGAGAACCCCTTCTTTTCTCTAGAATTACTTTAGGGGCCACTTTCATCTTAGGTTGTTTTAGATCTTTTTAGAGTGAAGTGAGGAATTAAGATAATAGTTCTTTTACATTACGTTCCACCTGGCATTTGCATTTTTGTTTCATGAAATTCTTCATTATTTCTTAAATGTTGGTGATATTTTACTTAGTAATTTCTACTGATAGCTCGCCTAGACTTGTGTCCATCATGAGCATTTGGAGAGTGTGTTGTCGCAGGAGGAGGGGTGTTATTTTAGTTTGGACTTCTTTTCTCCCAGGGGCGGATCTTTCCAGTGCAATTGAAAAGTCTCACTGGCATCACGTTGACTGTAACTCATTGTAGAAAGCTTCATTTTCTTGTGGTGGTATTGAACTGCTGACCTTGTGGCTAGCTGCTCTGACACCGGAGCTCTTAACAGTGCTGTATCAAATCAAATCTGCCAGCAAATAAATTGTAATGCACAACAGCCCTATAGGATAGAGTAGCCTGGGCATTCGGAGGCTGTAAATCCGTATGGGAGTAGAAAGCCTCGTTTTCTCTTGTTGGGTGGCTGGTGAGTCAGAACTCATGGTCTTGTGGTTAGCAGCCCAACATACAACCCACTGTGCCCTGAGGACTCTTTCTAGTGCTGTACCACCAATCACTCCCTGCCATCAAGTCAATGCTGGTTCACAGTGACTTCATAATAGGTGCGCTATAGACCTGCCCCGTGAGTTTCTAAGACGGTAAAGCTTTATTGCAGTAGGAAGACTCATTTTTATCTGATGTTGTTATTATTTTGTCAGCTGTGATTATGAAAACGCCTTCAATGCTGCATTCCATGCAGTCCTGTAAGCCTAGTGGTGTCCCTAAGTGATGACGTTAGTCAGAATCTGGCTGGTGACCAGAGGTGCCTTGGAAGAAAGGCCCTGGCGATGCCCATGGGGAAAGCAGACACCGACAACCCTGTGGAGCATAGCTTTGTTCCGGCCCCCGTGGGTCACTAAATGTTGAAACCCCTTATAGGAGCCATTTGACTAAAAATTCCCAGATCCTGCTTAGTTGAAAATATTCCTCATAGCCTCAAGAACTTAGATGAGGATTAAAGATTTATTTACTTATTACAGTGTCTGAAGTTCGCTTGAATTTGGAGAAGATGATGGAGCAGAAAAGTACTGCAGTAAAGGCTTTGACGGGTGGAATTGCCCACTTATTCAAACAGAATAAGGTCAGTGTGTTTAATGCTCAGATTTCTGCTTAATTTTTTAATCGTTTTATTAGGGTTCATACAACTCTTATCACCATCCATCCATACTTCAATTGTGTAAAGCACATTTGTACATTCATTGCCCTCATCCTTCTCAAAACATTTGCTCTCCATTTAGCCCCTGGCATCAGCTCCTCATTTTTCCCCCTCCCTCACTGCTCCCCCCCCCTCATAGCCCCTTGCTAATTTATAAATTATTATTTTGTCATATCTTGCCCTGTGCAACATCTCCTTTCACCCATTTTTCTGTTGTCCGTCCCCCAGGGAGGAGGTGACATGTAGATCCTTGTAACCAGTCCCCCCTTTCCAAACTACCCTCCCTCTACCCTCCCAGTTTCGCCACTCACACCACTGGTCCTAAAGGGATCATGCTCCCTGGATTCCCTGTGTTTCTGGTTCCTATCTGTACTAGTGTCCATCCTCTGGTCTAGTCAGACTTGCAAGGTGATTTCTGCTTAACTTTATACACACATTAAGCATTGTGCTATGCTAAAATAATGATGGTGCTTGGGTCTGGCTACTGGGCAGCGTTTTCTTTTTTAAAAATCACAACAGTGCGCTAACCTAAACTAGAGTTCTCTGGCAAAGACAGATTTTGTTTATTTTTGTTTTGAGGCAGGGGACAGTGGGGTGGACAAGGGGGCTGCTCATTGTATAGCAGTCCAGAAGAAGGAAGCATTTTCTAGTTGATCAATTTATTTAATGCATTTCCTAGTAGGTGTGTTCATTAAAAGAGGTTTTGAACTCTGGTTTTGTAAACCCTTTGGTGAAGGTGGTTCATGTAAATGGCTATGGAAAGATCACGGGCAAAAACCAGGTCACTGCCTCTAAGTCTGATGGGAGCACGCAGGTCATCACGACAAAGAATATCCTCATCGCTACCGGCTCAGAAGTGACGCCCTTTCCTGGAATCACGGTATTTATGCAGCTGCCATAACTTCCCCTAGAAATCCCCTTTGTATCCGCTACTTGTTGCCACACTGTTTGTGGAGTTGGAATGAGCAGCTTTGGACTAAAAAAGCCTGTGTTTTGACAGCTCAGCTCTGGGAAGCTGTGGTGTATATTCTGCAGTGATGGGGACTCAATGGGGAATCTTTTCTATTTAGGTATATTTAAATATGAAGTTAAGATTGGCTGTTTTGTTTTGAAACACTAATAAAAATTTAAAGTAGCATTTTAATGGGACATAACAAAGGTCACTGAGGCGAATATTTCCAGGCAAATGATAGTGTTTCTTAGTCCTGCTGCAGCAGGAGGTCCCGGTGTGCAAATCACTGAGTTTTTCTGAGTAGTTTTGTTTTTCTTAAAGATTGATGAAGATACAGTCGTGTCATCTACAGGTGCTTTGTCTTTAAAAAAAGTGCCAGAGAAGATGGTTGTCATCGGGGCCGGAGTGATAGGGGTGGAGCTGGTAAGTGTGTTGTTCCTGCCATGGAGTTGGGAGCTTAAACGTTTCCTCTTTAATTTTTTGTGTAATAGTTGAGGCAACTCACAGTCCATTTTGCTTGAATACATGTAGTAATGAAGAGCTCACCTTCCTCCCCACCCCGCAAGCAAACCCTTTATATGCTTAGTGGCTAACGTGTTCTTTATTTGAAGAGCAAAACAAGAATTCTTTGCTCTGTTGTCCACTCCTTCAGGTCCCTAGAATTGGTCAGTTGATCTCAGTCTGCCAGCCTTGTGGATATTTGACGACAGCTCTTGTGCTGAGCATGTTGCATTCAGATAAAGACTATACTGCTTGCCGGACTTCCATGATCTGTTTCCTGGCTGCTTCTCCATCCTCAGTCCTCCTTGACTTGGGTTTTAGGAACTGCAAACTGTTGGCCATTCATTCCCTGACTAGCCCCTGCATACCCCACACTATCCCTTCCTGCAGTGTTTGCCCTGCTTGTCCCCGCGGCGTTTTTCCTCGCATATCTGATGATTTCTGCTTCTCCTTCTGTTCTAGGTTTCTTTCCCCAGGGCCGTTGTGCCCTGGAATTGTTCTGCATCTGACGTGACCAGTTCAGGCATTCTGCTTTCTAACCGTGGCTGCCTTTCTTTTGCACCTTGAGCTTGCCGAGTATTGTAGTCCGCAGCTCCCCCTGGCTGTCTTTGCACTACATTCCCGCTCCGCTCAGATCCCACAGGCCGTCACTGTAACCTCTGTGTGCCCTGTCCTTTGCTCGTTCAGCACTCCCTTGACAAAGCTCCAGGTCAACTCGCCTGGCACCTTCTTACTTATTTTACATAGTGTTTATTATTGACTTAACTCATACCATGTAATTTACTGGTGTGGATATATTCAAAAGACTTTTTTTTCACTTATTTTAAAAATCATTTTATGGGGGGTTCATACAGCTCTTATCACAATCCATACATCCATCCATTGTGTCAAGCACATTTGTACAATGGTTGCCCTCATCATTCTCAAACATTTTCTTCCTACTTGATCCCTTGGTATCAGCTCCTCATTTTTCCCCTCCCTCTCCCCTCCCTCCCTCATGAACCCTTGATAATTTATAAATTATTATTTTGTCATGTCTTACATGCCTTACACTGTCTGTCTTCCTTCACTGCTTTTCTGTTGTCCGTCCGTCAGTGAGGGGGTTATATGTAGTCACAATGGTGACTGGTTCCCCCTTTCTAGTCCACCTTCCTCTTACCCTCCTGGTATTGCTACCCTCATTATTGGCTCTGAGGGATTTGTCTATCCTGGATTCCAGTGTACATGCTCTGGTCTAGTCGGATTTGTAAGGTAGAATTGGGATCGTGGTAGTGGTGGAAAGGAAGCAGTAAAGAACCAGAGAAAAGTTGTATGTTTCATTGGTGCTGACCTACACCCTGACTGGCTGGTCTCCTGCCTGCGATCCTTCTGTAAGGGGGTGTCCAGTTGCCTACAGATGGGCTTTGAGTCTCCATTCCCCACCCACCCTCATTCACATTGATAAGATTTTTTATTCTTTGGTGCCTGATACCTGATCCTATCGACACCTTGTGATCACACAGGCTGATGTGTCAGCTAGATGGCTGCTTGCTTATCTTCAAGCCTTTAAGACCCCAGATGCTATATCTTTTGATAGCTGGACACCATCAGTTTTTTTCACCGCATTTGCTTATGCACACAGTTGTATTCAGCAGTCTTGTTGGGAATTGAGCATCATGGAATGCCAGTTCCATGTGTCTTCTTGTATTGAGGGACCACTTGAGTGGAGGCCCAATGTCCATCTGCTACCTTAATACTAAACCTCTACATATATGCACATAGATCTATTTCCCCATCATCGTACATAAATATATTTACATATGTACATGCCTGTATTTAGACCTCTGTAAATGCCCTTTGCCTCCTAGTTCTTTCCTCTATTTCTCCTTTTACTTTCCTCTTGTCCCACTATCATTCTCAGCCTTCATTTGGGTTTCAGTAATTCTTCTCAGTTAAATTGCCCTTGATCAAGCCCTACAGGGCCTCCTACCCCCTCCTCACCATGGATTTTGGATCACTTGTTGTTCCCTTGTCCTTGGGGTTGTCAACACCCACTTCCTTTACCCCACAGCCTCATCTCCCATGTCCCCTTGTCCCATTGTTTTCTCCTCCAGATTTATCTAGCTAGCCCTGCAGAGATCATATGCGCAAAAGAAAACAAAACAAGAACAACAGAAACCAAGGACAGAAAAAGAAAAGCCTGTGATTAGTTCAAGGTCTCTTGACCTTTAGGAGTGTTTTCTCTTCTGATGGGGGGCCACGCCTATTTTTTATATTCCCTGGGGCCTTCGTTGCCCTGATCCCCTTGCTGTTCTGTTGCACACCGTTAGTGTTTCCTCTCAGTGTGGTGGGGTCAAATCAGGCGCAATTCCCGCACTGTCTCCAGTGTTGTCTCCTGAGGCGCTATGGGTCAGTGAGGGACGTTGTGTCTTGTAGTGGGGCTGGCCCTATAGTCCTCTCTGTGCTTTGGCTGCTCTGAGAAGGAATATCGACCTCAGGGCTTGGTGGGCCAGGATGTGCTGCACTCTCTCTTCCTCCCCCTTCATTTGCTCCTGTGTGCTCTGATCAGAAATGTCCCTCTCTTTGAGCTGCAGCTTCAGTGCTGTCCTCTGAAGTAATTCTTCTGCAGGGGTGGGGTGGGGTGGGGGAGTGTTGTCCACGTAATTGGGATTGGGGCCTGCCCCGTAGACCTTTCTATTGGTTTCCTGCTCAAGAGTTTTTCAATCACCACCACAATCAACGTTAGAACCAACCGTCTCCTTTTTCATGGGGAAGCCAGGCTATTGACTGCACCTGGAGAGAAACACACACAACTTTGGAGGTGGTTGGGGCCTCTGTGTTCTTGGGTCAGGAATGCTGGCAATGCCATTGTTTCGCCTGGTTCACGGTCCTGGTCCCTGCAGTGACCGTTTCCATCTACCTCTCTTCTGAGACCTCGGGTGCTGCCTGTCTTGCTCCCCTGCCCACAGATGGCGGTGTCTCCTAAATGTCACAGAGTGTCACATAGAAGAGACTCCATCCGCTGATGGCTTCCTCAGCTTGAGGGATTGCCCCAGAATTAAAAACCGTACCTGTTGTCCCACTGCCTTTTCATCACCCTGCTTTTTACTAAGCAGATGCTGCTGTTTTCTCTAAATGAGTCCCATTACCCATCCCTTTGTAACACATCAGCCCCTGCCTTCTTAAAGCCTTGGCTTTGTGGTTTATAGGCTTTTTATTTCTTGCCCTTTTCAGTCTTCAAACGTTTTTACTTCAGCTTTCTCATCTACTTCAAACATGCCTGTGCCCCTTTTGCCACAAAACACATGTCAGATGTAAGCACTTCACAGACACAGGCATGTATATACAAAGAAGCCTTGTCTTAACCCCTTGTCTGTCTGTCCTGGCGTTGTTCCCTCTCTCCTTTTCTTCACCCCCAAATACTGGGGTTGTTGTCCATGCTATTCCGTGAACTTCTCACTTCGCGGTTTAACGAACTCGTGGCGGGACACGAGTGGACGGGTTGCCAAATGCAGTGGGTTGTTTTCTTCAGTGTTTCATTTGGACGCGTCAGCATTGCTGGTTTTCTTGGTTTTGAGACTTCCCCCCATCTCTCTGAAACCGAACTCTGCTGGTCTGACATTGCTCCGGGCCGACCTTCCGTCTCTCTGCAAGGTCCCCTTTCCCCGCCTTCCCAGGATGTGAGCATTGCTCGAGATCCTGTCCCCGGCGTCTCATCCAGTCCAGATCCGTCTAGTGACTCACATGCCTGCAGCCCAGCGTCATCTTTAACATCCCCTCTCGCCTCTGGCCTTTTATTAGCTACAGGTATCCCTTTGTGTGCATCTCACAGGCACACAATTAGTAACTCTAAACTCCTTGAAACAAATGAAACCGTTTTTCTTCACATATTTCCCATATTCATGATCGGTGCAATCCATGTAGAGACTAATAGAGAAGTTTGGGAGTTACATCTGACTTTCTGAGTTCGAACGTGATTCTACTTTCTTGAATAAACCTGCTTTTCATTCATCCTACACAGACCCTCCGAGTAGCACCAGCCTGGCCCTGGGCTCCCTGGCTTGTGCTCATCGGTTCCCCGCCGTGGCCAGAGCGGGCTCTTTGAGACACAGATTTCATTGTGTGCTCTCTCTCCTTACAGCCCTTCAGTGGCTCACCGCTACTGTTGGGTTGAGTCCAAATTTTGAATTGTTGCTTGAAATCCAGCTTGACTTGACCATGGCTATTGTGCCCGGCTCATTTCCAGCCTGCCCCTCAGTCTGTGTTCTGACAATCTGTCCCATGGAAATTACTGCCTAGGAACCTCATAGGGCTTCATCAGTCCCATGGAGTCTCATGAATATACACGACTTGAGGGAGGTTACTGAGGCACAGCAGTGCCTAGCATACAATACGTACTCTGATGTGCTTTCTTGCTAGCTGCCGGCCAGCCGGTTCTCACACCTCATGACCCCGTAAAGCCAGAATCGAGCCCTGCCCTGTCCTGCACCACCTACACAGTTGTTCTGTGCTCCAGCCTATTGTTGTAGACACTGTTTCAATCCTTCGCCTTGGAGTTCTTCCTCGTTTTTGTGGATCCTTGACCAGGCTTGTTCTTCTCCAGGGGCTTTGCCCTCCTGATAACTTGCCCAAGTATGTGAGAGGAAATCTGGTCATCCGTCTGTGACCTATTCTGATTGTGCTTCCTTCCTGACGGACAGGCGTCTTGTTCCGGCATCCACGGGACTTTCCGTTTTCTTCACCAGCACCGCACGTCAGGGGCATGAGTTCTTCTCATATGAGACGACTGAGAAGCGTCATCACCTGGGTCAGGCACACCCTAGTCTCTTTAGCACTTGGAAGATGTCTCGTGTGACAGATTTGCCCAGGGTGGTACATCATTTGATGTCTCGATGCCGCTTCCACCCGTGGGCACTAATGGTTGATGCAAAGACAAAGAAATCCTGGACGGCTCTGTCTTTTCTTCACATACTCTGGAGGCCGGTGTTTGCTGGCTCGGTAGTGAGAATTTTTGTTTGTGTCGAAGTTAATCCATTCTGACGGCTGCAGTCTTCAGTCGTCTTCAGTGTGTGCTTTAAGCCCACTTGGCTTTCCGCAGGCAAAGTTGTGTCGTCTGTATTTCGAAGATCATCAGTGAGCCCTCTAGCCCTGATGCTGAGTTTTCTTCATAGGCTCCAGTTTCTCAGTTAGTTGCTTAGCACTCAGGTTAAATGTCTGTGGTAAAAGGTTACAACCTTGCCACAGCCGCTCCAGATTATTATGTGTGAACGACTGCCTTGATCTGTGTACAGGTAGCACAAGATCACAGTTTTTCTACCTCTTACTACTGGGACCACCATATACACACGTGTTGATAGCATCAGTATTTAAGCTTCTTTGAGTCCGCAGTACACCTTGCCACTGTCTCTCTCCCTTGCCTTTGTCTCCGTGTGACTGTCTGCCCTAAGACTTTGAGCTCCTATCGTCAGCTTGCTGCGTTTTCTTGGGGTTGAGGCTCCTTTGCTTGGCTTCATGCTTAATTCTTCAGTCTCACAGACACCAGATCCATCAGTTTGTCATCCGTTTGATTAGTCCAGTCTGTCACGATCACCTGTCAGTGGTGTCCCAAACTAAATGAATCTGCTAAATTTTGACACTGCTTCCTTAGATGCGGACATAATGCCTTTCAGTGTAATTTCTGGGTAAAGCCTTTTAGTTTCCAAAAGCAAGCATAATCTCAGTTAAAATTGTAATTGAATGAGAATAAATATTTTTACCTTCCTTGAGAAACTGCAAAGTCCGTTTAGTATTTTACACATAGCAGCCACTGGTAGCAGTAAGAATGCTCTTCTTCCCCTCAGGGCCCTCTGCTTGGAAAGCGCCCTGTTCCCCAGCGCGGGGCGTTCACTCCTCGTTGTCTTTACACTAATGTTGCTCACAGTGAGGCCTTTTTGGCCGCAGTATTGAAACTTTTTAAAATTTCCATTTTAATTCTGACTGCCCTTCTTTTATGGAGCAGACTGCCCCGTCTTTCCCCTGGGGAGAAACTGCCGCCCTTCCGTTAGCAACTGAACACGTACCTACTGTGCCTCTGGGGCACACAGTAGGTGCTCAAGGAATGTGGAGTGATGCAAGTGGGCTTCAAAAGTGTGTGGGAAAAGTTCTCTGTTCATTCAATTTTCCCATGAACTTTTTGAAAGCCCCATTGTATCTGTTTGCCACCGTGTTCATTGTAAAGCGCAGAGCTTCTAACAGGAATATACTAACAAAAGAAAAACAGGAAATTACTGAAGATGATTTATTAAAGATTTGCTAAAGAAATGCGGATCGATTGATGGGTGGTTCTTTGCAGGGTTCGGTTTGGCAAAGGCTCGGTGCCGATGTGACAGCAGTTGAGTTTCTGGGTCATGTCGGGGGAATTGGAATTGACATGGAGATATCTAAGAACTTTCAACGTATCCTTCAAAAACAAGGATTCAAATTTAAATTGAACACAAAGGTTACTGGTGCTACCAAGAAGTCAGATGGGAAAATCGATGTTTCGTAAGTATGCTGTGTCTGTTTTTTCTTTATCCTCCTTATCTGTGTGGTTCTTGGTTCTCTTAAGAACACTCAAATTTTAAAATCACATTAGCAGATTACAGTTTTTTTAAAAAAAACTCAAGTTTACATTAGTGCTTAACATAATTCAGTATTGCTTGTTGCATTGTTCCATTAAAGTTCATTATTAAGTTGATGGTGGAAAAATTAAATTGATATTATAATATACCTTGCCAGAATATACATTTTGCAATTTTAGAACTTCCATTGAGTTTAATTAAATCTTTGTAGACAACTCTGTAAAAATCCCTGATAATAAATAATAGTTTACTACATGCTCAACACTCTACATTTTAAATATTTGTGTGATTTAATGAGTAACTTGCATGAAGGTAAGTAGCAGCAGAGCCAAGAGTAGAATGTGAATCTTGCTGACTTTTATGACATATTCTCAACCATTGGGCTCACGACTTGTTTTTTTTTTACGACTTGTTTTATGAGTTTTTTCAAATAGGTTTATTAGTGTATAATTAACATGTCATACAGTTCATTAGTTCAGTCGTATCAAGAGGACCACAGTCCGTCTGAGAGCATTTCTCCGATTTTGAATTCATCTTAGCTCTCATTGACCGCGGCCTTTCCTGCCGACCTCGCAGGAAGATTTAATCCAGTCAGTCTCTGTAGATGGGAGGTTTGAGGGCTAGGCCGCTGGGAGGTATGTGTGTGTGTTCAGTGTCGAACCCAGTGCACCAAGGGAGAAAGAGGAGGCACCTTCTACTCCGGTAAACGGCCTCGGGGACCTGCAGCTTCTTGAGCCAGAATTGACTTGATGACCCAGAGTTTGGTTCTTTGTTTTGTTCTAATCCTTGTTATGCTTGCAATAAATTAAACCTTGTTAGAAACATCATCATTGAGCAGTCTCTGGTCTTAAATTTCAAAATAAGCCATTTGTGTAGATTTGTGTTTAACAGTAATACACTACTCACTCTCTAGTATTGAAGCTGCTTCTGGCGGTAAAGCTGAAGTTATCACTTGCGATGTCCTCTTGGTTTGCATTGGCCGGCGACCCTTTACTCAGAATTTGGGACTAGAAGAACTTGGAATTGAACTAGATCCCAGAGGGAGGATTCCAGTGAATACCAGATTCCAAACTAAAATTCCAAAGTAAGTTGGAAAATTGTATTTTCAGTAATTTTAAAGTTTATCTCACACATCACTGTTAAAAATAAAACTTGTCATACATTAAGACCTGACTTTGGAGAAGGATGATAAACTTCAGGTATTAAATAAGAATAATTGAATTTTCTCACTGTTGAAAGATTAGAAAGAACAAAATCATAGATCTTTGAAGAACTGTATTTGATATATTTTGGCGATTTAATCACTAGAAACTTTTAAAAAATAATGTTATTAGTAAAGAATGTACTTGAGATTTTAGAGTTGGACTCACTGTGTCTGTTTTGATCCCCGCGGCAGTATTTATGCGATTGGTGATGTGGTTGCTGGTCCCATGCTGGCTCACAAAGCGGAGGATGAAGGCATCATCTGCGTTGAAGGGATGGCCGGCGGTGCTGTGCACATCGACTACAACTGCGTCCCCTCGGTGATCTACACGCATCCCGAGGTGGCTTGGGTTGGCAAGTCAGAGGAGCAGTTGAAAGAGGAGGTAATCCTGAACTTGGGTGGGTGGCTTTACATTACTGTGCAGATTGGGCTAATGGACACCGATGGCTGAGCACACAGCATTTTGTTGTGGCATTAGAGAACTAGACTATTACTGGTTGATGCCGTTTTAAACGCCACGCGTTCACCAGTAAGGCACCCTTGCACACAGCACACAGTGTAGATAAGAACGTGAAGTGTGAGGGAGCGGTGTGGTGTGGAAAAAGCTCGAATGTGTTATTTGTGTAAAAATGCTGTTGAGAACATACGAGGCAGAACATGCTCCCAGGTTTGTAGCCCAGCTTCCCTTCTGTTCACCTTGTGAAGGCGATCACGCAGTCTTTAAGTTTATCCATGACAAACCTAAGAGTGAATTGCCTGCGTGGTACTAATCATGGGAGAGCTTGTTTGATACTGAAATACAGGCAGATACATTTGTATTTGTACGCCAAAGTTGAGTTGATTAGCACTGAGTCTTTCCTTATACATGGTCTTTGAGGAGTTGCCATCTGGAGCTTTATTTATTTTCTGAACAGGTGGTAGTTGGTGTCGTCGGTGGGCGTGAGTGGTCCCTTGTTTAGGTGGGCTGTCATTTTCTGTCTCGCAGGGCGTGGAGTACAAAGTCGGGAAATTCCCCTTCGCTGCTAATAGCAGGGCTAAGACGAATGCCGACACAGATGGCATGGTGAAGATTCTTGGGCAGAAATCAACGGACAGAGTTTTGGGAGCACATATTCTAGGGCCGGTGAGTCTTACAAAGCCAGAGAATTGCCAGGAAGATTCCTGAAAAGCATATTTAGTTAGCTTGAAACCAGCACCTGGTGTCTACATTGTAGGGAGTTCTATAGTCTGGGAATTTAAGAGTTTTTAAAAATGATCAGAATGGTCAGTAAGTGGCAGCTGGACACTTATTTCAGGAGAGATAATGACCAGTGTGGACCAGTGTTTCTCAAAGTGCACAGTATCATTGGGGGATGGGGTGTGTGGTGTGTCTGCGGGAACAGTCCAGGGAGGCTGCGAAAGCAGATACCTGTACTTCATCTGGAACATTAGGCTGTGGGACAAAAGCTCCCAATTGCCAGCGCTGTGCTGAGTCATTTTTCTGGAAAAGGGGAAGTAGGCCACGTGAGCTCCGGAACCTATGTATGGACATGGCAGACTGTAGACCAGTCTCTCCTTTGAGTATCTGGTTTCCCTTTTTCTCTTTTGCTCCAAATGAGGAGAGAGCAAAAGCTGTATGGTAGACAGCTACTTTTAAGATGTTAAAAATCCCAGAAATGACTCGCCACAGTGGAATTATTAGTGTACTTTTATGAACTATGGTGTGCCTATTACCTAATCTATCCCCCAGGAGCACCTTTGGTCCAAAGTGTTTGAATTCAGGAAAGCCTTCTCACAGGGTGTTATTTCTCAGAAGTCCAGACTGTATTCCCCTTATGGCTTATTGTACAAATACATAAGCATGCGTGTGCACGCACACACCTGTGTATACATATGCCAACAGATACACCTGTCTCTGTACACATATATTTATTCTCAAAGCTTAATTGTTGGCCAAGTAAGCTTTTCTTAAAGGGATTTGGAGCAACAAACACACTTTTAAGGTTGAACGTGTCCTGTTCTCTTAACTATCCGGTATTCTATGAGCATATAGTTGTCTTTGTCAGGGAACTAAAATGACTTCTTGGCATATTTTCTTAAAGGGTGCTGGAGAAATGGTAAATGAAGCTGCCCTTGCTTTGGAATATGGAGCATCCTGTGAAGATATAGCCAGAGTGTGCCACGCACATCCGGTAATAATGATGGTACACAGAATTAGCGGTTGCTCGGCTGTCTTAACCCGTGGATGCTGCAGCTAACGGTGCATGTCTTCCCTTGCAGACCCTGTCAGAAGCTTTCCGAGAGGCAAACCTGGCTGCATCGTTTGGCAAACCAATCAACTTCTAGAAGATTAACGCTATGGGAGCTGTTACAGAAGTCACATTTCTGAACAGGAAATGCTCACAGCTCCAAGAATTTCTAAGACTGGATTAAGAAACCTTTGGAGGATATTTACTAGCATTGGGCAGGATGGAATAATCCCACATCTATAATTTAAATAAACTTATATTTTGTTTCAGTGCGTTCGTATTGCAGGAAAAGTGCTCCTTATAAATGCATCTTGGAAAGTCCATCAACCCGAGTTGTCATGCTTCTAAGAAAGGTCCATGTCAGTGAGTTTCTGTAAAGCGGTACCTCTGATAGGGTGGGGTTGGGTTAACCTACATGATGGAACTGGAGTACAGCATATGAACCACTGGGTTTGAAGAAAGATGATCAAGTTATTTTAAACTTGGTCTTATCGGAAACAAGTCATTAAAACGAGTCAAAAATATGTACACCGTATATACTCGAGTATAAGTCGACCTGAATATCAGCCAAGGCACCTAATTTTACCACAAAACCATATAAAATGCGGAAAAACTCGGCTTTATACACAAGTATATACGGTAAACAGAAATGATGTAAATAACACCCCTCCCCAATGTTTTCATTTATTTAACCCCCAAATTCTCACAGCAGATAAAAGATTTTAAAGGTTCCAGTGAGGTCTGCAAGTCTGAAGGATCATTGTATAATCACCTATATTAATGGGGGTCACCTATAGAACTCATGGACACTGAACTATATTACACGGGGACTGTGAAGATACGGAAATAAATCTCATTTACTGGTTATTCTGTTCTAAGATGGTCCTTTCAGTTCTCTGACTACCTCTAGAGCATATCCTTGCCCCTACGATCCTAGATGTGATTCAGAATGTATGAACTAACGGTCTCTTTTTTTACATTGTAGGGCTACATTAAAGCTGTCTTGACACCATCAAGACCTATCTGAAGGAAATGTGTAGCTGTTGTCAGGGCTCGATCGCATTACCTGTGAGTCACATTTTCCTCTTCTGTCCAGCAGTGTTGGGTTATGGTGTGGTCATTCTGTTGCTTAGTCCATCAAATGAAAAGGGAGTGAAAATGGGACACTCAGCCTTCCGGGTGTCAGCTTCTTTCCACTCCTTGCTGTTGTCTCTTTAGCACCTTTATCATTTTTCTTCTCTCGTGCTCCAAGTTAGCCGTTGCCGGCAGCAGGAGGGTTGGGTCGCTGTGCGCTACACTGTCCCTTTTAAGGACTCTGCCTCTAAAGGCTTCCTGTGGCCCCAACAATATGTACAATGGTTGTTTAAATTGCAGACATGTCCCATTTGATCAGGGATTAAAAAAACGTGTGTGTGTGTGTGTGTGTGTGTGTGTGTGTGTGTGTGTGTCAGTCAGAGAAGAACTGCTCGTCAGGCTTTCTGAGACTAATTCTTCATAGGAGTAGAAAGCCTTCCTCCCCCGGAGTCGTCGGTGACAAACTGCTAGTAGCCTAGTTAATGTGTAACCCCCTTCACTGGGCTCACAACCTGGGTAATACTGAAAGACAATAGGAAATCCCACCTAGAGATAGATATAAAATAGCTAAATGTGAGAGTGCAAATGGATGGTAAATCTGTATTGTTACAAATCATAGAACTCTTTACTAAAAATCGAAATGTGAAGCGATTGTTTTTCAACATATTCTTCATCTATGTACTCGTGAAGGCAGCGTTTCCAGTTAACCTTTCCCTGAAGAAGTCAGTGCTTTCAGTGCACCCAGGAACACGCTTGAAGAACAGAGACCGAGATGGCAGGATTGGGGATGGCTGAGGTAGATGGGTGTTTTCCAGTGAACTTCTCCTAGGATAGACAGACTTTGACCCCGTGGATGACAGATGCATTGCTGTGGTGGGAAAACATTGTCTGGTACAACTTTCCTGACTTATTTTTGGTCTTTTAGAAATTTTTCCTAGTAAGTCCCTGATTGTCCTGTGTCCTTTGAGAAAAAACAGTCAAGCTTTCCCCTCTTTGGGATCCCCCAAACAATTGCTGTAACCCGAGTTGTCCTCCAGTTCATCTTTGAAAAATGCTGATCCAGCTGAAAACTAATAGGCGGCAGCATTCTCAAAAACTTGTTGCAAAGCTACAGAGATTCAGGAAAATGAGTTTTGTTAAAAAATTTGACATTAGTCCTCACTTCAAAATCCTTTCCCCCCATGGCATAAGTATCCCCCTTTTTTTTGCAAGGGCACCGCACAGAACTAAGACAAGTGCTGACAAGGAAACTGGCTGGTGGTCACCCACTAATGGCAGATGCTTAGTCAGCCTACACCCCTGCATGCTTGCACTGGAACCCCAGCGGCAGGTAGTGTTGACTCACGCTTGTAACTGTTAAATGCTCATATGTAGTGGCCTTAGGTCTGGTTTTCAGTATGTTTAGATTGTCAAGGATGGCACTGAGCTGCCAAGTGGTGAGATCTTTGGCTGTGTTGCAGGAACGGACAGGCGAGGAGTTGGCATCAGCTACAAATATAAGGAATCGGGAGGAATGAGGGGTGCGCCCATTTTAATCAGACAGCCAAGGAAAATTAGTTGCTTCAATAGCTGCTGAGGCAGACCTGCTTTCACTGGTTATTAGGATTCTTATCCTAAATAAAAGCGATAGTTGGTTTGAACCACAGAGACGTTCTGTAGCTTATTTAGATTACAGCTGTTCACATAACTTCGGTCCAGGCAGGCCTAGCTTCGAGTGCAGCGGTGCTGTGGGTGGTGCTTCATGAGGAATGTCTGAAAACCGTTTCAGGACTGCACTGATGCCACAGGCTTACTGATTGCAGTCCAGCTTTTAAGCCTGTCGATAAAGTATCTGGTTATTATATGATTGTTTGGTCAAACCCACAGATGCTAACAGAAATTTTAGTAATGAAGCCAATTAAATTACAACACAAAAGCTGAGAAATTGTAGCATTCTGTACTCTTTGAGCACTGCTGGACTGGCATGGCAAGGTCCATAAAGTGGCTCCATTCATGGAAGTCTCATTAACCCCTCGGCAACGCTGGACTCATTGTAGGTCCGTAATGCAAGGCCCCAGTTACCCTGAGATTGCTTATGTTCTCTTTGAACAAGGTGTGTTTCCAGACTTTGGGGAGACGATGGGAGTAACTAGTCGTGCAGTGGTGGAGGCAGCACTATTCACACTGTTCCTCCTCAGCCGGGAAGCCCACTGGGAGGTGAGTTTGCAGATGTGTTGATCCGTCAAGCAGCTGAGTGATAGCTTGTTTACACACACCACAGGAAGTGGGCTCTCCCAGGAGGCAGCGCAACTTTATACATAACATTCTTTGTGAGATTCATGGGCACTCAATGAAAGTAACAAACAGGCTAAAGAATTACAGATTAGATAGTCATACAAAAACACTGTACTTTATTTAACTCCATACAAAATCTGGTAATTAAAAACATTAAATAGACTGAGTTTATTTTGAAGAATATTAAGTCGGTTTTTAAAAATGTAGTTATCTTGTTACTGTGGTCACCTCCGCTTCTTAAACTTGTAGCCCTCCTGCGTTACAAACAGGTGCTATAAACAGCAACTTTCTGACTTATGTCCTTGAGGAGCGAGCGGACTTCTCCCTCCAGTCTCACTAATTCTTGAGCTTTGTCTTCTAAATATTTTTGATTGTCTTCATATTTTCTCTCTAAATCTGGGGGTGGAGAAGAGAGAAAATATAAATTTCACTGTGCTGATCTCTATCTACCTGGACCACTGCTCCTGACTGAAAGGCTGGCTTTAGCTGCGAAGCCGAAGTGAACCAATCTCTTAAAACCAACATTAACAAGACATGACCCACCTTTCAGCAGCTGCAGCTTGCTGTTAGCTTGGGCCAGAAGGGTTTTTGCTTCACTCTGGAGCATTTCTGCTTTCCTCCGGGCATCGGCCGACTCTTCGGTCTTCTTGGCGATTAGATTTTCTACTTTCTTATACTTTTCATCGAGTTCCCCTTCCATACTCTGCAATTCCACATTATGACACTCAGTGGCGATGTTAGTATGTAAGCAGATGTACAGCAGCAAGCTTGGGTGGTTACATACATGATTATGCTCCCCGAGTACTCTGGGATCAAGAGTGGGAGTAGACTGATGCAAAATTAGATTTTAAAGAAGACACACTTGGAAGCCACTTTAGAGATGCAGCTGATATCTAGAGCTGAGCATGATTAGCATGATCTACAAAGGGAGAAGGTTACGTGTTGGATTACTCTGGGAGAAAGATAAGGCTCTAAGGAGGCTACCACCTCCCATAAAGATTTTCAATCGCGTCAGAAACTGGAATGGACGTGCTAGCAGTGAACTTGGTATTTTTGGGATAGAAGTAAGGAACAGCTCTCTGCACCACACCAAACACCAGTCCTGGTCAGAGCAAACCCATCCATAGGGTTTTGAAACTCTTCATCCTGTGGGGAGGAAATGGCCTCCGCTTTCTCCGACAGAGTGGCTGGTGGGTTTGAACCACTAACCAGTGCTCCACCCAGAGGACCACCAGGGCTCTTTAAATGTAATAAAATTAGAACAGACCCAGATTTTTAAACAATTTAGGTGATGTGGAGTGGTAACCAGAATGTGTCTTTGAATCCTTACAACAGGAGCAGCACTGCGAGACCTTTGGGAGGCTCAGTTCCTGCCGTGACCCTGGCAAGCAGCATGTTCAAAGCCGAAAGCTGCTGTTAACGGTTGCTGTGCGGTGTGCGTGCTGCCCTCGTTTTCCAACAGGGCGATGGCAGCGTACTCCCCCCATTCTGGGACACCCACATTGCAGGTTCACTTCACCAGCATAACCGACCCTGGAAGAACCTGGCTCAAAACTCAGCTCTCAACTACAGTGGATTTTTTTTGTCCAATAGATCTGCTGAAATCCAAACATTTACAGACATTAAAGAAGGCTCCTTCGGAAGAAATGGAAGGGGGACTGCCTGGATCTTAACTAATTTGGGACACGTTAAATCTTGATAATCCAGTTATCAGAGTGGGAAAGGAGGCCAAGATGGCAGCATATTCCAAAAGGTGGGTGAGGCTGGAGAAATTGGGTGTGGAATTGGAGAGGTGGTTGTAAATGATTCTTTGGAGAAACACTTTTCAAACAACAGCTGCGAGTGTGGAAATGTTTGTTCCTTGTGGGGGTGTGAATTGGGAGGCCTACTCCTGGCAAGGCTCGGCAAGACCACCACTGGGAGGGTCACGACCTCAGAACTGCAGGAAACGGACAACAAATGAGGGGAGAAAGGTCTGCCGTGAGACCTAAAAAAAGTTAGTTTTTTAAAGTTTTCACTTCCAGGAAAACTCTCGAATGGTATGAAATGATCACCAGAAATTCCGTGTTTCAACACCTCTAATTTTGTTTGCAGCCATGTTTTAGGTCAAGGCTGACACAGCCAGTCAGGCTCTAACTTGACCATTTCTATACCAACTGCTCAGTGGTGTTAACTGGCGCTCTTTGTCTCCTACTGGTTCCATTTCCAGGACTGTAGGTAGCTGCCCTGACCGCTCCTCATCTTGGTGCTTCCATGGTTTTGTTTTAAGTAGAGCATCGCTGTCCTTTATCCTTTGGGTGTTCATCGTAGTAGTCTATGAAAAGGTGGTCTTGGGAAGATTTCAGTTCAAGGTTCAGAGAGTAACATTCTCGGCATCCTCTGGACTCAACTGCTCCAGTGGAGTTTTGGTCTACATTTTTACCCATTGTGTCCAGTCTGATGGAACAGCTGGGCCAGCTCCCCTCCAGATTTAAAAAGGGCCTATGTCCATACAAAGTAAGAACTGGAATGTGTTCAAGGCATACATACTTCACTTCCTGTTGGCGTAGCCGCTCTCTGCAAAGTATCTTCCAAAGAGAAGTGGGGGTGATGACGGCAATTACAAAAGAGCGAGGGTGGTGGATTTGGTTTCCCGCTAGCTATCTCCTGTAGTAAACTTTCCCACCTTTTTCTGCCCTGCCTTAGAAGTTCAGCAGTAACTACTTGAAGCCATAAAGCTCTTTCTAGTTGATATGTAGTCACAGAAGTACAATCTCAATAGGCTTAAAACTGCTACCTAGAAGTTGGCTTGGGATTGAGGGATGGGTCAGAGCTCATGCATCGTCTTCCCTTTTTGGCCCTTCTGTCTTGGTACTCTTATTTCGAACAGGCCTTTGATCTGTTTCTGAGGAACACCTGTGTTAGGTCGGTCATGTCCCTAATCTAGTCCAAAAAGTCAGTGAGGAGACTGGCTGCTCCTACTTACCTTCTTAACATCATCTGCACTTTGCTTCACACTGTAGACGACCTTCTCAATGTAGTCGGCCTCCCCCGAGTTCTGGGCAGCTTTCCGCTTAAGTTCGTCCACGTTCCGCTCCAGCTCGCTGATGCGCTGGGACGCGTTGTGCAAGGTTTCCTCAGAAGCCGCTGTTTCAGACTCAATCTAGCACAAAAGTAAAATGAAAGTGCAATTTTAATCAACGTTTACAGGAAAAAGTGCCCAACTTTAAATCGTAACATCTCACTTAAACCCACTCTCGCCAATTCTGACAATCTAGGCTGAAATTCCTGCAGTTTTCCTTGCCTCAGGCAGGCTCAGTGGGTTGAGCAAGCACTTTATGGCCACCTGCAAGTTCTGGCAGGGAACCTCCGCAAGGAAAAGCAGATGTGAGAAGCCCGGTTTCCATGCCAGTTTTCAAATGCGTGTGGGCAGGGAGAGAGGATTGATAACTCGCCACCATTTTTTTTCTGTTCAGCTCCGAATGTGAAATTCCTGTAGCAATGTTATGGCGCCTCGCACACGACCTGAAAAGGCGGAAATGTTGCGGGGTGGCCTATAGTCACAGGCAAGAGCATGCAGTCAATGATACAGAACAGAACAACTCAAGCCGGACAACCATGAGGAAATACCATCTGCTCTGGAGGAACTGATTTTAAATGGATGGGCCTATTCCATTGTAACAAGAATCACGTCAAATGAATGGGTCAGGATAGGCACGTGTTCTCATACGCAAACACATTAACCACTTTTTTCACCTAGTGAATTTTCCCTGTGAACAAGGGAGCTTCAGTTTGCATAAAAACGAAATTTCCCCTTATTAACGATAATAAACAAAAGACTTCTTGGAGAGTGGTTACAATTCCCAGAAGATAAACTTTATAGTTTTACTTTTAAATGCACGAGCAGTTTGAGATTCTGCTAGTAGCAGAAACATACTTCTTGTTCTCACCCAGGTCCCTGAAAACCCCACCATATTAACTTGGAGCATCAAGCTCATTATTTCTGAAGTTGCTTTTAAAAAGTCACCCAATTAGGTAAGTCCCTAGGATAGCACGGAGGAGAATGAGTTCAAACGGAATGCCCACAGCTCAGTAACGTTCACAGCACCTGCGGGCGGGAGATGGTGTTTCTCATACTGAGCAGAGACTAAAGAAGGAACCTGTGTGAGGGGTATTAAAAACGTTTATGGAAAAATGGAATTGAAAGATAACCATTCTTTTTTCCATGAACTTTTTGAAGCTCCCTCATATGCTCAAGATGGAAGAATTTAAAATGGTTGGCAGTATGGTTCCCTGGGAGCAAAGACAACGGTAGAGATTTGTTATCAGTGGCTGGCTGAAACCTCCCACAAAGCCATCTGTGAGCAGGTAAACGGGGGGGGGGGGGGGGAAGGTCACCCCGAGGAGACAGCACACAGTGCGGTGAGCACCCCATTTCAAAGTGTCCTCTGAACACTGGTTGGATGAGCTGCTACCTATCTCCAGCCACACACTGAGGAGAGTTTAGAGAGCCTCTCATAGCTGCCAGCCTCGGAGCTGACCTGTCTAGAATGTGTGTGCAACGTGCTATCAATTTAGCTTCTTGTAGGAGGAGGCCGTCCGAAGAAAGTGGGTGTGTGACCTGCGTTCACTTTCGGTGGAGACCAGTTAAGTTCTGGTGAGAGTGCCTTACAACCTGAGGTGCTGTCCTCCGGCCCTTTGAGGTCAATCCTACCCCGGCACCTTGCCGCCTTAATGCATTTAGATTCATTGGGCTCTGCAGATAGCGAGTCTTGTTCTGTTGTGGAAGGTTTGTAGCAACCCTGCACTGAACAACGTATTGTGTGACCTTTCCAGCAGTGTGTATTCAGCTTCATGTCTCTGCATCACAGAAAATGAGTGCACACTGAATATTGAGTGGAGTGCAACTCATCACCCTGTTTTAGGGTTTCTGGGGCTAACCTCCAGGACCAGACGGGCCCATCCTCCTCAGGAGCTGCTGGAGGATTTGAACTGACTGCCAACGCTGACCTAGCTATAGGGGAGCCGAGTAAACAAGACTTATACTATCTGCTTGATGGCAGTGCTTTGCTACCAGGCACTTGCCAAGAGGTTGACGGTACTGCATGCTAGTTCAGGGTCACGTGCCACGTTCTGGAAGAACAGCAGTCAATGTTCATCGGCTTTTTGTGTTGGAGAAAATGAAAGTGGGCATAATGTTCTGGTGTGGGTGTACTGATGGGATAGGTCGCAACACTGCAATCAAAGGAATCCTGCAATACTCCACTCTAAGACATTTTGTTGGTGGGTTAACTAGGAAAGCCCCTTCTCGGATGAATGAATAAATGTATGTGTGTTTGTGGATGCTCTCCCAGGACAAATGGCAGCTCACCGATGTCAGCAGGTTCTGTGTCCCCTGGATGTCTTCATCTGCTTGTTTGATTGCCTTCTCTGCGGCAATCTGGGCCTTCTCTGCTTCTTCCAGGGCCTCCTTCACCACATCTGCAGTGACTTTCACATCGGTGGCGCTTTTGCTGAGTAAAAGAATAAGAAAAACGAGAATATGAGAAAGCACTTCCTAGTAGACCTTGCAGACCATTCCTCTTAGAGAAGAGTCTTCCAGAAATGAGCCAGGGTAGATTGCAGGGGTCACTCCTAAAAACACCAGCCACCCATTTGCCATCGCGGGCTTCGGATACCTGGCTCTTTTGGCTTCTTCCAACAGCATCTCGGCTCGGGCAACATCAGCAGCACTCTGCTGCAAGATGACCTCGACTTGGGAGAGGCTTTCGACCCGCTCTCTGATGTCCTCTGTCAGGTTCTGCAACTGCTGCGGGGTGCTCGGCATTTCCATCTTCAGCACCTCGTTAGCCACGGCTTCAATGCTGTCCAAATCAGCACCCTCCTCTGAAAGCAAAGACGTGCACGCACATCCAGCTAATGCGGGAGAGGGGCACTTCCCGGCTGAGCTCATCACCTGAGCTGGTGGCGGGATGACCCCTCTACGCAGGAGAAGGTGAGTGCAGTCCAAGGGCACTCCCCCACCCCCAAGTCTGTGGCAGGCTGGGGTAGTGACTAGGGAGGATGAGGGAACTGACGGGGTTAGGATCTGAAAGAGGGACATTTCTTGGCTGGCCAGACTGAGCAGCGCATTATGTGGTTAAGTTTTATCTTAAAAGGCAATGACAACTTTTCATTGAGGCTAGAAGAACAGTTACGATACGATGGTAAACGCAGCCACAGAAATAGATACTCCTTCTAAATGACCTTCGGCGAAGCAGAGAAAGAGGGATGAGATCCAGAACCGAGAGACGCCAAAGCCAACACGACACAAAGAGACCAAAGAGGTGACCCATTCCTCCCTTTCTGAGAAACTGTCAACAGCAAAAGGGACCCCAGTGCCCTGACCACCAGGAAAACACGGGGATGCATGGTGGCTTCCGCCGGCCCCTGACCCATCTCTCCCTCTTCCTGGTTCACAGGATCCTGAGTTTGCTGTAGGGATCTACTTCTATGAAAAAAGTGACCGCCTTAGGGTTCAACATCTAAGCCCGGGCATGTGACTCACTTCTGACCAATGGGATTTATGAGATGGACTGAAGGTTTCCCTCTCTTTAAAAACAGAGCAAAGGAATAGCCGGCCTCTTTCATGGGGTACTGTACTTCTAACATGAAGTCATGTTACCAGGAGCCTGTGAACAAAGATGACAGGCAGTGGTACGTGGGTCCCTGAACCATGGAGCAATCCTGTGACCGGACTGCTTATATGAGATAATAAACATCTTTTCTGATTAACTGAATTTCGTTGGAAGTTTTTCTATAACTTGTAGGTGAAACCTTCCTTCCTGATCTCTCTCAAGCTCTGATCAGGGGTAATTATGAACGGGATCACACAATCTAGATCCCCCCCTTCTTCATAGGGTAATTAGGTACTCTGTTTAACTGCAGGCAGAACTGCCCCCGTGGGTGTTCAAGATGGAATCTTCATGGGAGGTAAAGGCCTCCTTTCTCCCATGGAGGGGCTGAGGGTTTCGAACTTCTGACGCGTCACCCAGAGGCACAGTGTGTGGAAACAACGGTTACAAAGCAATGCCAAAGTGAAAAGTGCCAGTTCCTTGAGATATACTCATATGTAATCTGATAGCAATTCCAAATTCCGTTCTCCCGGTGAATGCTGCGCTTGTTACTTGAGTATGCCCACCACCCTCAGGGGGAGTCAGTGTCTGTGTAACGTTGGAGGCGGTCACTTGTCTATGGGCCTGCATGCATTTTGAAGAGGTGGACACTCTGTAGCATGGGGTTTTTCTTCTTTCGAGATGTGACCCCTTATCCCTGCCAGAAATGGATCTTATCCCAAACGCTGGCTTGAGCCCTGGTCTTGCAAACAGAAAACCCTGTATGCTAAAAGCAGTCTCATGTGCCCAAATGGAACCAATGTTCAGGAGGAAAGGGACAAGGGAAAGCTACTCACGGGTCAGGAAGTCCCTGATTTGCTTGATGAGGCTTCTCAGGTCTTCATTGCTCTGGTCCACCTTCTCCTTGGTGGCATTGGTTTTCTGCAGAACCTCCTGCGCATTCTGCTTGGCTTCATCGGCTCGTAGTTTGGCTTCAGAGACCTAAACAGGCGGAATGTGTTACTCTTGGCCCGGGAAAGGAGGCTGAAACGCTAGCACGCCATTGGAGTCATGCGCTTCTGGAAACACCTTTCTCACCTTCAGCAAAAGGTTATTTATTTACAGGCTAGAAGCATCCAGTATTTCTATACAGCTAGGCCTAGCACGTAGAAGCTCAAGGTTTCTTTGTCAAACTTCTCCCAAACGTTTCAGGACCTAAACAGCACTCCCCAGTCTTTGACTCAGTCTCATCAACATCAATACTCCAGGCGAGGGTCACTCTAGAAAAATTAGTGCTCAACCGCTTGGTGCAGGTTGTATGTAGGTATAGCTGGCCGGACTCAGGGCAAGTAGCACCATTATGTCAAAGTCAGTGGTGTGAGATATAGGCTTCTTGCTGTGAAGCACATGATATTCCCCACTAGGAGTTAAGAGCAGAGCAAATTCTTTTCAACTATCTGAATAAAACGTGCCCCCCTTTCCTTGACCGCATAAACACAGGCTTCCATACTTCCCTGTGGAATTTGCAGCATTTAGAGTTGGTTTATCCCTCGGATGCTCCAGTCCACAACTGGAAGCAAGCAAGCACGCAAGCAATGACAGGGACTGAATTACCATCTTGGAGAGCTGCTCCACTTCAGCCAGGGCACTCAGGACATCTCGGTCAAAGTCCATGGCCTTCTGCCAGGCGCTGTGCGCCACAGTGACCAGACCTCCACAGCCAGGCCCCCCACACTTTCTCTCGCCTTCATCGGTCCTGCAGCTGGGGCCGCCGCATTCCGTCTCGGAGCAGGAAGCCCCTGGAGGCGTTCCACAGGTCTGTAACACAAGGTTAGGCACAAACAAGGGCTCAGGGCATGCGTGTGCTGCGGTGAACAGCTGTGCGGCCTGGGTGGCCTCAGGGAGCATGTGGGTGGTCCTTAGCGGCAGGACAGAGCTCAGGCATCACTTAACCTGCTAACACCAAGGAAAGTTTACTGTCCTATCTAACCCTGATGACTCCCGGGGTGCAGACATTATCTGCACTGTCACGCTGAACTCTGCCCATGTGAGAGCCGAAAGCTTGTCTCCCCCTTCTGCTCACCAGGTGGATTGAAGGGGGTTGGGGGTTGCCCTGGAATCTCCCAGGGGCCGGGCCAGGCCATGCCACTGCTCTGATGACCCGGGATATAAGAGCTCAGGGATCTACTGGTTTTATAGTCTCCCATCTTGTTAGGGAGTTGGGTCCCCACCACATGAACCAGGCAAGGTGAGATGTAGGAAGTATGATGGCGAGCAGACAAAGGAGGGAGCAGGGTTGTAAGAGGTGGGGGAGGATTTGCTGGCTGGTGGGATCGGAGGAGGGACAGAGGGAGGGCATTCCTGATGTGAGACGGGTGTAGCCTTTCCAGAGACTCTGCCCCCCTCACCAGTCCATCCTTTATAATCTATCAGAACCTCCAAGATGATGCCACAGCCAAGGTCTTCACACACAGATTCAGACCCTTCCAGTGGGTTCCATGAGGCAGAAGGCCAGCAGGGAGAAAGTGTGTGCAGAGCTCTCCTGCGGTGGGAAGGCCAGAGCCAGAAAAAACACTGACAACTAAAAAACTCCTTAGGAATGAAAAAAACCAGTTTTAGCATGGATCTCAATAAACGCTTTAGCCTAATGATTTTAGGACAGATACTACCAGGTCACTGTATCAAATCAGGAGCCCTGGCGGCGTAGTGGATTTGCGTTGGGGTGTGCACCACAAGGTCAGCCAGCAGTTCCGAACCGTCAACCACAACACAACTTGGGAGAAACATGACCAAGGGAAGTTACCGTTTCAGACACCCATGGGCTGTTCTACTTTGTCCGATAGGGTTGCCTTGAGTCGTAATTGACTTGATGGAGGGGAGTTTTTTGTCTCTCAAACCAATAACCATAATAAATACACTCTCACAATGCAAAAGAGGTTCAGCAAATAAAATCCATCCTGCTTGTGAGAAGACTGTCAATCTCCATTATGGAGACAAGTGTGAGGCTTCAGGGAGACCTGAAACCAGCCTGCATGCACACGAGACTGCTTTGCTTCAACAGACGGCAAGGGAAACGCAAGGTTCTTGCTAATTACACACCCGAGCAGAGACTGATGGTACCTGACACACACTGTACACAGGGAAATGGCAGTCGGGAATTTTCATGGACTAATCAATCCAAAAATTAATGAACAGGAGCTGGATTAAATAGGAACTCAGAGGCAGAGAGTTTGTTAATGAGAGAAGAGCAAGTAAAATGAGGGTGAGGCTGCTTGCACCGCTCAGCATGCAATCAATGTCTGAGCTGCAGGTGTAGAAACGGGGATTGGTTCTGCTGTGACCCTGTCAGTAAGACTAAAAAGTAAACAACGGAATTGGGAGAGAACAGAAGCAATAGCTCAGCCCAGGGAAAGACCACAAGCCACCCCTCCTGCACCCCACCACAGACTGACTGCCCTTGCAGAGCGGAGTCCTCCTGCACGCGTAGCTGCTCCTTCACGTTCAGTCTGCACAGATCGTATGGGCCTGCTAGGAAGGAATCGGTACTGAAAGGAAAACAAAATGGACCTTCCTCTCTATATACCCTGTCAACTGCTAGGCCCACAAGGCTCCGGGGACCTCCAGGCTTCTAGCTGTTAAATGGTAAACAGGAGATGATGCACTGATGCTCCATTTCCGTAACCAAACAAACCAAAGTCACGGTCACCAAAGTCAATAGGACAAGGTAGAACCGCCCCTGTGGGCTTCCAAGGATTTAACTCTGTCCCGGCTATCAAGTCCTGGCTGGCTCACAGTGGCCCTGCAGGACAGGGTATAACTACCCTGTGAGTTTCTGAGTTGGTGCTGGTGGTTTTGAACTGCTGACCTTGAGCACAAAAACGTAACCACTACACACCCAGGGCTCCTTCCCTAGTTCGATAGCTACTGGAAAGCTTCCTGGGTTGCTACATGTAAAACGTCGGCATCAGTGCAATGACACAGTGCAGACAGCGGGCGCCCACCCACATCGCACATTCAGAAGGATGGCGAAGACCGACCGCATGCTTCACAGCATCTTACTCACCTGCGTTTCTAGCCCGGCAAACACAAGACTTAGTCCACAGAAAACACCCCCCGAATTCTCCCAGCCAGGTGCCCCTTCCAGGGACGGCACAGAAAGGAGCAGGATGAGGGAGCAGGCTCCCTTTGGCCTTTTCTGGCCGCCTGTCTGATTTTCATTAATCTCGCTATTCCATTTCATTTGGCTCCAGAGTGACTCTTTAAAAGCTTCTGGGAAATGAATCTGATTTCTAGGCCGTTCCGAGGCTAATCCTCACAAGGTAAAGTTACTGGAACAAAGGAACATTTTAGCTAACACTCATAAAGAAAAACTCCTTTGGCACTCTGAATTGTTTTGCTTTTTGTAGGAAGTTCCTATGAGAATAATTCTGAATTCCTCCACGGAGATGAATAAGAACAAAGTGAAAAAAAAGTATACAGTTTCAAGAGGACCAAGTTTAAATAAGTCACTGGGTGAACGCAGGGAGAAAGTTGGGGGCTTTCTACTCCCATAAAGAGTTACTGTCTTGGGAACTCACAGGGGGCAGTTCTAACCGTGCCCTAAAGAGTTACTCTGAGTTGTCATTGACTCGATGGCAGTGGTTAGGGGTGCCCACACGTGGTGGGACTTTGGCTACAGAGACAGCTGGGAGGGAAGGAGGGAGGGAGAGAGAGCTGGAACCACCCGTACAGCTGCACTGAATCCAGCTTGCTCAAGGACACCACACACCACCAAACAGAAACCTGAACCTGGGGGGTCTCCCTCTGGCTCAGTCACTTGCTCAGTGAATAGTAGAGATAAGTCTGCCTGCTGTCACCGAGCCAATTCCCGCTTCCAGCGACTTCCAGAGCGAGAGCAGGTGGACCACCCCCCAGGGTTCCTGAGCCTGTCAATCTCCATGGAAGCAGACTCTGCAGCTCTCTCGGGTAGCAGCTGTGGGCATCAAACTGCCAACCTTCTGGCTAGCAGCCGAGTGCTTAACTGTCGTGCCTCAGGCTCTGGATAAAGATGGAGCTGCTGGCTTCCACTCCGGAGCACAGTGCCCACCCGCAAGGCCAGGCCCCCAGACCTTACCATCTCCGCGGTGGCCGAAAGGTCCAGGCTTTGCAGCTTGCCGGCCAGCTCATCGAGGCGGCGAGCCTGTTCCTCCTGCTTCTCCCGGAACCGGGACTCTTGCTCCAGCATCAAGTCTTCCACTTTGTCTCGCGTGCGGGCCGACTGTTCCACGGTGCTGTTGGTGTCTGTGGTGGAGGCATTCACCCTCTGCTCGGCCTCCAGAGACATCTGGAAGTACTTGGTGATGCTGTCCAAGGCGCCTGCGGCAGCAAGGGAAATTGCCTGCCATCAGTCCCACGACACCCGGTCTCCCTCCAAGCCAACACGCACCCCCCCTATTCGGTGTCTGGAGCCCCTCCGTTCTCTGTATGACCGGGTTTCAAACTCAAGAAGTGGACCTCTTCATGAGGCAGTCCGGGTTCTCTCTGACGCTCCAGGAACCTGTGCTGAGGGTTTGGAGAGGGCCGAACTTCTGGTCAGGAGAAGCCTGCACTTCATCACAGTATCCCCACACCTAGCTAGTTCGGCACAGCCGGTGTGGGGCGGCCTGTATGCTTCCCTTTCCCCAGACTTTTTGCCCAAATCCACTGCTGTCAAGCTGACACCCACTCAGAGCAGAAATTCAGCTGACGACTTTGAACTGCCAGCCTGCTGGCTGGACTAGCTGGTCAGTACTGAACTCCACTGCGCCATCAGGTCTGGTCAGTCAGTGGAAGCCATACAAAGCACCAGAATGCACATACAACAGTACGATGTTCTACTTTAGGGAGCCAGCCCAAAGGGAAGAGTCACGTGTACCCAGCAGGGATGGATAGCCTGAGTGTGAGACCTAGTGGCGCTGTGGTTAAGCACTCAGCTGCTCACGGAGAGGCCAGCTGTTCGACCCTAGCAGGCCCTCCTGAGAGGAAAGATGCGGCAGTGTGCTTCCATGAAGGCCCGGAGCCCCGTGGGCAGCTCGGCGCCGTCCCATAGTGTCGCTGAGTTGGAGCCACCTTGACAGCCACGGGTTTGCTCTGGGCTCGGCTCTGCACTCAGTCTATCGCATCCGTAAGGCAGGAGAATTACTGGCCGTCCTACAACATACACGAACCTGCGGCACGATGCACTTAAGTTCTAAGTATTCCAAAGGATTCCCTTTCAACCCAAGCCTGGGGTGAGGGAGTATGCTCACTGGAGAAATGAGAACACAGATACTGCTCTACGTCAGCCACTGCCACTCAGTCTGTGGGGGGTCTAGCTGTGTCACCTAAGCCTCTTCGGACCCTGGCTCCCACAGGGGTAAACCCAAGACCCGCCCCGCCCAAAGCGCTGCCTCCGATGCCCACCCCGAATGTCCGAGTTCTGGATGAACTCCAGCTGCTCCACCAGCTCCTTCACTGTGCCGTCCAGCCGGTCCGCCTCGGCCTGCAGCGAGTCCAGCTCTTCGGCGGTGTCGTTGCTCCGTGCCGCTGTGTCCGACAGCGCCCCCTCGACCTGAGCCACCCGCTCCGTCACGTCTTTGGTTAGTTTCCTGGGAAGAGAAGCAGCAAATAGGTATTGTAACATGTCCGTTTTTTACATCACCTCCTGGGAATGCTGTCACCCGCTGTTGGGTGTCATTTCAAACAACTTGTTACAGTTCGTTTCTTCCTATATACGGTGTTAACCCTCCTTATCCAGTCTGTCCGCCTTTCTTCAAGGCCGTGGAAGGGAAACACAGGTGACCACGGCAGAGCACAGGCCAGAGTGTGGAGGCCCAGCTTCGGAAGAAAACGGCTCCCTGCGCACACAACCCACCAGCTGCAAAGACATGAAGGATTCCCGTGTGGACCTCTGCCTCTCTCTGAGCCTGAGTGAGGTGTCTCCGTGGAGATGAAACACGTCAGGAGGAAGCCCTCCAGGAAGACAATGGGGTGTCACCCAAGCCAGCTTTTCTTACTCCCGCCCCCACTTCAGGCAGGCTCCACCAGAGGGGCCTCCTCCTTTGGCAACAAGCAGTCCTTTCATTTGCCCTGAAAAAGAAAGTACTATCTATGGAAAGAGAGAAATGGTCAACTTTTCACCTCCTTAATACTTCACTTGCAATCTGAATCCAGTTGTGTGGTTCAGGATCGCCTTGTCTACATCTGACACCGTGTTAGGCATTTATTCAAGCGGTGCAGATGCAGCATGTGCGCAGAAAATTACCTGGAAGACTTGATTAGACCTTAGCTATGGACTATCCTCGATCACTTCCCCATCACCTCCTCAGAGATGCCAGTCGGTACAGAAGCGGGGACACCAGGAGATGCCCAGAGGTTGAGAGGCGCTAGAAGGTTGAGGGTGCCAAGATTAACTCGAAGAAAACCAACTTAAACAGATCATTGGATTTGGTAGATTAAATTGCCTTTAACAAGCTCAGTAACCTTCTTTCCTGAGGATAATATAATGTGCAATCTTTTGCATTGGTTCATCATGGAAGGCTTTCAGTTCTTTTTCAGGTCTCATAGATGTTAGCATGAAGATTAAAAAAAAAAAGTCAAATCCTCTATGGTGGAAACTGCTACCTGGGAGCCCAAGACAGCCTGGGGTGTTGGGGGTGGAGTGGGGGGAGAGAAATGAACTAGCTTTCCCGTGTCGATGTACGGCCAGCACGGGTCGACACAGCTGTGGTGGGCTCTCAAAGGACAGCAGGTCTTTTCCGGCTCTCCAAGGTGCCCGGTGCCCAGGCCGAGAGGCATTTCCTCCATGTCAGTGGGCTGAGCCTCTAACTGCTGCCATTGAAACGTGTGCCACTGCACAGGAGGAGGCTGAGCTGTATCTTCGTGTTTCCCCATGAGATAAAGGCACTCATCGAATGCAGCAGGCCACACCTGGCGGTTCCCAAGAGTCCCACACAGTCTTGGGCACAAAACCCAATGCTGGAGTCAAATCGAGACACTCCATTACTTAGGATCTAGCTCACTCTGGAAGCTCATGTTACTAGTTCCCTTCTTGATTTTCATAAACAAGTGAGATGAAAGGCCTATCTGCCTTCTGAAAACCAAAGGAGACAATAAAACCAAGCGAAACAAAGACCAGGGGCCATCGGGTCAGTTCGGGCTCACGGTCAGTACTCTTGTCGGATGGCGTAGAACTGCGGCCCATTTCTTCTGAGGGGGAGGAGGTCCGACGGACCAAGCTCTCGGCTAGCAAGTGGATGCTTAACCCTCTGGGCCACCAGCAACTATGAGCTGTCTTCTTAGACATGTTGATGAGACTCTTCCCATCCCAAAATGCTGCCGTGCCCTGCCTCGTGGTGATGAGTCTGGAGATTCACAGCAGTGAACTTCTTCAGTTTCTAGACTGTATTTGTGCTGGGTTGTTGTTGTTGTTTGGGAAGGGGTGTCATTTTTGGCAATGGGATGCTTGACACGGGGCACTTGGAACAGATGAGGGTAAGAGAAAGGACAGAAAAGTGGTTCATTCAGCACCCTCCAGCTCCATCCCTCTGCTTCCATTGGAAATCATCACTGCGGCGCAGCAGGAAGGACTCACGGGCTGGGAAGAGGGTTATTTCTCAGTGCCAAGAACGTGGAAGAATTAGGTGAGTGGTACACTAGCCTGGTGCATCAACGGCTGAGGAGCAAAAAATCACTTGGAAATAAGGACTGCTATTGATGGTAACGGAATTTCCCCAAGAGTAGCAAATCTTACAACAATGGCAATTGATGGGGCCATTCCGCTCTGCCCAGGCAGCCCTGGTGGCCCTGTCAGGTAGGGAAGGGACGGCCACCTGCAAGGTCAGCAATCAAAGTTGGCAGCCTCAGAAGTCCTACCATGCGGCAGAACTGATGATGACAGTGGCTTTGGGTTGGGTCTACTTTGTCCAAAATAGAGGGTCACAGCATGAGTTACAATCCACTCAAAGGCAATGGGTTTAAAAAAAACCAAACTCACTGTCATCCAGTTGGCACTGACTCATCGCGACCCTGTAGGACAGGGTAGAAACCCCACCCCACCCCCGTAAGTTTCAGAGTGGCTTTTTCTAGGAGTAGAAAGCCCCGTGTTCCTCCTGAGGCGGTTTTGAACTGTGGGCCTTGCAGAAGGAAGCCCCAGGCATAACCATTAGATAGTCAGAGTTCCTTATTGTTTAAGGCAGAGGCCAATAGCATTCCTCTCGCCCAGGTATAAACACATGCGCACAGGTGAGAAAACAGCCTCAGGAGTTGAGTGAGTTCTCCAAGTTCATAAGCCTAGCAGAGCTCACCCTCCGCCCTGTCTGCCTCTTCCCACTCCACTGCCTCGGCGCGTTCGTCACCAGCCTGCACACACTTGACACTGCGGCTCCCTGGGATGTGTGAACCTCACTCACCCTCAAGCCCCGGCTGGCTTGCGGGGCATGAACGGCCAGTCTGACTCTGTTTGCACTCACAATGCTGCCCTCCCCCGTGGGGTAGAAGGAGAGCTGGCCGGGCCCCGCCAGGAGCTCTGCTGTTTGCTCGTCAGGCAGCAACATCCCGCAAATTGGAATCCTGGCTCGTGAGCTACTTACTCGGCTTCCTCAAAGAGACTGCCGATGTTTCTCAGCGGCTCGGCCGCGGGGCTCTGGGCCAGGATGTCCTTTATCTCGTTGATCTTCTTCTCCACCGCGTCCACAGTCTCACGGTACGGCCCGATCACCCCGCTGATCTTCAAGGCCTTCGCCTTCTCCAGGAACCGGTGGGTCCTGTTGGTCAACTCGCCGATGACCGTGTCCCAGAGGGCGAAGCACTGGTGGCAGGGCGTGCAGTCGGGGAAGACCCCCGAGTAGCCTCGTGTGCACTTGTCACAGCGCGGCCCCTCCACGCCCTCCATGCACACGCACTGGCCCGTGGAGTGGTGACACTGTGGCGTCTCAATGCCCCTGGGGTCACAGTCACAGGCTGCAAGAGAAATGGCAGTGCTGAGCTGACCTGCTGATCGCAGACGTTACTGACAAGGGCGCCATTTAGCACGCCCACTGACTGTCACACAGGACGCCGTCGGCAACCGACCACCATGTAGCAAAGGCTTATGGAGGGGCTGCATCACTGGCTTAACAGCTCACCCTCAACCCTCGTGAACCACTGTGGGGCGGCTTCCTGGTAATACCGGTATGCTAGGGGGAAAGCAAACTAATTTACTGACCAGTTACGAGGTGTCAGGCTTTGCAGCAATGCTTTCGATGCTTTGTGGCCCGAGTTGAGGTGCTGCCTATGACACTCCCAGCGGCAGAGCCCTTGTGGAGAGGACCGCGCGACCTGCCCCATCTGACAGCACAACCACTTTGCAACTCCGCTGCCCGTGCTCGACGGCGACCTGCCCTTGCCGCCCTCCTCCACGCCCCTCTGCTTGGCTGCCCTGCAGGTCACAGCGGCACAGACCATTCAAGTGTACTTCATGTGACAATGGCTCTCCAAAACAAGGCATCTAACTAGCTGGGCCACACCCAAGGGTGAGTACTGCTGAAACGCAGTAATGCAACTTCCCCCCAGCAAAAATGCATCATTGTGTAGAACACTGTCGATACAAATAGTAACAGCAAGGTCAACACTACATGCTTTTTCCCCGGGCTCAATTACTGTAGCACTGGAGAAATAGAGGACTAAAGCAGAGCAGTGTGACAGGGATTCTGAGGGGCGATTGCCAACACCACCATGATCGTTCAAAGCTTTAGAAGTTCGGGATGTTTGAAGTCCTCTACCTTCAGGACTTAAAAATAGGACAGCCTTCCTTTGGTGCCTGGAGTTAAAAAAAAAAAAATCGACCTTTCCCTTCATCAGGTTTCCTTACGATTGCTTCTGGCCACCAGGCACATGCGGGCATTTTCCTGGTTCTCTGGGCTGCTCTCACGCGGAGGCAGGAGCGGCCCCTGCGGCTCGCTCCAACTGCTCCACGGGTGCGAGCTCCACGCTGCTCCCTAGACACTGCACACAGTCAAGGGCGTCTGGGCAAGGCAGCTCAGCCGACACCCTCCTCTGAGAGACTCACACACACACACCAGCCCCTTAAAACCCGGGTGGTGGTCTGCAGGAAGCAAAAACCCAAACAACTCTTTCACTCTGTTTTTACCTAGCTGTATTAAAAGACTGTATTAAAAGGCCCACGGGGTTTCCCTAGTGGGATTCCCTGCGACACCCTAGAGATCAGGAAAGCATACATCGATTTCTAAGGAGTGAAGGAAGAAAATACATCCTGAAATGGTTGAGGACGCTTAAAGTGTAGGAATGCTTTCCATTTCAATACCTCCCTCCCTATCATTAAAGGAAAATCAGTCACCTTCCAGAAAGCGGCAAGGCTCTGGACCACGTCACAGTATCTCAGGCCCCGACTCCCAAGTACCCACAGGGGCCTGGGGCAGGACCTGAGAATGAGCATCCCTAGGAAGGTCCCCAGGTGATGTGGATGTTGAGGGTCAACAGACCCAACCCTGAATAAGCCCAGTGCCATCAGGTCAAATCTACCTCATACGGATCCGGCAGACCCAGAACGGAACTGCTCCACAGGGCTTCGGAAGCTCTCAGTCTGCAGACTGTGACATCTTTTTGGTGAGCCTACACTGCCAACCTTGTAGTCGGTAGTCTGTTGCTTAACCCACCGTGCTATCAAGGCTCCTTTGAAGAACGCTGTGTCATTTTTCTAGCTGTTCTAGTTTGCCTTTTATACATTGTGAATTTTTATTGCCACCCCACCCCCAAGCTTCCCTTTACTCTTCCAAGAGCAGAGCTGGAGCAAGGAGCCAGGGCTCTGGAAGTCCGCCAACATAGGCTGATGTGCAAGCGCAAGGCCTTAGGCCAGTAGAGGAAAGGAAAGGCATGTCTCATGCAAGAAGCCCGGGGACTTTACTCCCGCCCTCCCAGCCCCAGGGACAGTGAATGTATTCATGTGGCTCTTCCAGCCCAAGCATCTAACTCCCACTAAATGGCACTTCCTTGCATGAACCTGGTAAAAAGATGGGGGAAGGTTCTGAAAGGCTTCACCTGGGAGTAACTGGATTTTCTGCAATGCCTTCCTGCTGTGTAGCAAACAAGCCCTTGGAGAAGCAGGAGGAAGGATCTCAATTGCAGCAAGAGCCAGGACTGGAGTGTGGTCTCTGGACACCAAAAGGCAGCTAGTGTCAGAGGGCGTCAGCAGCACCAGGAGCCAGAGCAGAGCAGCGTGATGGACTCCCAACCCACGGAGCAAGTAAAGCGGAGTGCTTGTGTGTGGGCGGCTGGCTGTGGAGTGGGGGGCCTCTGGGCACTTAATTGGGGAAGCTATGCTTGCTGACCCATGGAAGTGGGTTGAGTGCCTTTGGGCTGAGGCATAAGGTGGAGTGGTATGCCCTTTGGGCATTTTTTTGGGATTTGTGCCGATTACGCCATCCTGAGCCTTTCCCACTGTCATTACAACTCGTTAGCTTTCTGAGTAAGCCCTGGAATCGTGAGTTTTGTCTGAGTTCTGCGTATCCATTACACTGAAAGTAGAACCCAGAGAAGTAAAACAGAGAACATTAAGACAACTCAGTGTCCTTCCGGAAGGGGGTCCAGTGACCCTCTGCCTACTTACCTTGGGCTTGGGACACAGAAGCTCCAGGGTGTTTTTTTTTTGTTTGTTTGGTTTGCTCAGAAAATTCTTTCTATCCCATAGGAAAGGCAAAGGAACACTTTCAGTCAGTCATAAAACAAGCTCTGACTGGATTCTTGCTTGGGGCAAGAGACGTGTGCACAGGACACGCTTCTTTTTAACTTCTCCAGTGAATGGTTTTTGGTTTTTTTTTTTCATCACTAATAGCATGTCTTGCTCTCATTCTGTCATGGGCATCTTTGAGGGCAAACACGGGCCTGACACTGCAGGACTGTCACTCAGGCGTCCCGCCCATCTGGCGCCAGGAGTTCAGCTCAGGCCAGCATTCCAAAGGCTGAAGCGCTCCAGAAGACAGAGTCCTGTTCAGTTGCTGTTGGCTTCAACATCCCGTGCATCCCTTACCCAGAGGGCTGGGCTGTTGCCGGTTCAGCATTGACAAAGTCGATCCTGACATCAAGGACTCCTCTCCTCTAAAATGCCTGCTTGCATTTCAAACTGAAGTGGGGAAGCCACGCACAGCCCTATCACCCTGCACTCCCTATCTGTGGCGTTTCCAGAACCATGTCATGTCACGTGGGAGGGCAGCCGTAGAAGGGCCACATGCACACCCCGGTGAGAAGACCTCCCACTGGTCCTTTCTGAGAGCCCGCCACACTCCAGAAAGCCTGGCACGCAGCTGGCCCATTCCAATGCCACTCGCACACTAAGATGACAGGGTTGTGCCAATCGCCTCCCACCCAGTAGGGTGGAGATCATAAACGAGCATTGCTGGCCTCGGGCTTTCTCCTGCCTGCCCAAGGAGATAGGAGGTGGCAGCACCGTGGTACTTTAGGGAATGGGATGATGTGGCAGATGACCACACACTTTCCCTGTGGCAGAAGAGTGTGAGTGTGCAGAAGTTGTTGATGCATCTTTAAGGTGAACACACCTTGCAGATAAAAAGAGCACGTTGGAAACATGGACCGCCACCACAGCCAGGACCCAAAGGCTGCTCCTTGTTTCGGTAAGTTCATTCTGGGGTCAGTAGGCTTCTTACTTTGACAAAGCTTTTTCATCATTTAAAACGTGATCCCAGAGAGACATGTAAATGAAGAATAAAGTGTCCAAGCCATAAAGTCCAGTCAGACTCATCGTGACTCACAAGGACTGAGTAGAACTGTCGCTTTGGGTTTCCAAAACCTGAAGTCGCTACAGGAGCAGTAAGCCTTCCCTTCCCCCCTCAGAGTGGCGGCTGGTGAGTTTGAACCCAACATTGGGGTTAGCAGCTTAATGCATGACTAATTGGGCCACCATAGCGTACTAAGTGGCCACTGAGTGGATCCCAACTAACGAGAACCCAGAATCGCCCCTGTGGGTTTCCGAGACTATAGTTTTTAATGGGTCTTTCTCCCAAGGAGCCACGGGTGGTTTTGAACTGCTGACCTCGCAGTGAGCAGTCCAACATAGACCCACTTTGCCCCCAGGGCTCCAAATTGAAGAATATTGCATTCACTTTTACAGCCATTGAGGCCCAAAGCAAAACACCACACGAGTCAAGGCCATGAGGTTTTTGAGGCCGTAATCTGTATGGGAAAAGAGCCCTATTGGCAGTGAGCTACGCATTGGGCTCCTAACTACAAGGTTGGTGGTTCAGATGCAACCGCCAGGTGCTCCTTGGGAGAAAGATGTAGCTGTTTGGTTCCATAGCGGGCCACACTCTCAGAAACCCTACAGAGCAGCTCTCCTCTGTCTGCTAGCTAAGGTTGCTGAGTTGGAGTCGACTTGATTGATGCCAGTGGGCTTGGTTTTTAGTCTTGCGATCTTTCTGGAAGTCATCTTTCTCCCGAGGGGTGGCTAGTGGGTTCCAATCAGCCACCTTAAGGTTAGCAGCCCAGTGCATTAACGACCAAACCACCAGAACTGCCTAAAACAGCAGCCTCCAATAAACCAAACTCACTGCCAGCGAGCCCGGACGCACTCATAGCGAAGCCCCCTGTGGTTTCCGAGCCTGTCAGTGTTCATGGGAGCAGAAACCCGGTCTTTTTCCCCAAGGAGCTGCTGGTGGTTTTGAACTGCCGACCATGCAGATCAAAACCCAATGTAGAACCACTACACCATCAGAGTTCCCCAAGTACTTATTAGTCAGACCCACAGAGCACTTTATCTCCTTCATCCTCTTCTGCAGCTCAGAATAAAGTTCACCCTTAATGACCTGGCATTTTAAAGGTTTTTCAGACTGATCTCAGCTGACCCGATGAAACCAAATCCTCCCGATTAGGCTCCTGATGGTACCTCCGTGCCATAGCCTGTATAGTCCCTTATCCAGGACAGCCATGTCCTTCTCAGAGCCAGCTGTCCCAGGGACCCGCCTATGCCCCACAGTCCCCATCAGCTGGCCTTAAAGAGACTGTCCTTTTCCAAGAGCCCGAGGCCCCACAAGGAAAGTTTGCCCTCTCTCTGCTTTCTATGAATCAACAGAAGAGTCCTCATGCTGGCCCTGTGACTCCCAAGGGCACAATGCAGAGCCCTGCGGGGGACCTCGCTCCAGCATGTTAGGGTGGGTGGCTGGGATTCTCTCTCCACCCCAACACAGTGGTGGGCTTGTTCAAACTTGGCATGACTGGCCAAGAGCCCCGACCCGGGGGGACAAAAGGAACATTCAACCATTTGTAAGTTTTAGGCAACTCATCTGTCTTTTATATAACTACCCCCCCACCCCTCCATAAGATGAATGCATGGCTATGACCTAAGCCTCTCTATAAGCAGATGGTGAACGGGATGGTGCCCGGAAGTCTCAATCTGTGCTCTCCGATGAACCATTTCAATGGAAATCAAAGGAAAGTACTTGGCAGTCATTTCCTTTGAGAAGAGTTCATGTTCTTTGCCCAGGGTGCTGTTGGGTGACTGATGCATAGCAACCCCACCCCCACAACTGCCCCACAGGGCAGCACCCCACTCCCCAAGACTATTATCTTTATGGGAGTAGATTGCCAAGACTTGTCTCCCTAGGAGCCAGCCACTAGTGGGTGTGACTGGCAGACCTTTCAGCTGTCAGCTGAGCCCTTTAACCCTCTCAAGCAGAGGGAGGGAGTCTACACAAGCACCCCATGCAAATCACCCCAGTTCTTTGCTGGATGGGTTTTGCTTGCACTGCTGGCTGGTCATTCCTGAGGGCCAGTTCCTCTCGCTACAAGGTGACCTTTCTTCTGGGTAAAATGAACAAGGGAGCTGGCGAACACTGACGCCAGCGCTCTCGCTCTCTCTTAACCCACCCAAGTCGATGACGCTCAGATATGTTGTGATTCCTCTCTCGGCTTGAGAGCTCAAAGCTTGAAGGACAGATCAAAGGGGAGGGGTAAGGTTCTGAGCACTCAGCGAACAATTCTCCGATTGAGGCTGACTCGGGTGGCAGACCTTTCATGCTAACAATGCTGAGATGGAGCGAAAGGTCAGCAAGTTTTGGCAGCCAAAGCGATCTCGCCAATAGCACACGCTGATAAAATCAGGGAATGAGAGGACAGAACAATTATCTGGGGGGTAAAATCAAGCCCTTGGAGGGTATTTATAAATGTGAGGGCTGTAACTTGAGTTGAACTGAAAAATTGGGGGGCAAAACCAGACTTCAAGAAGTGCTTCACTTCCTGGACCACGGCATAGCGCTCTTTGCAAGGGGCGGGTAAGGGGGGGCTGCTCAGGACGCAGAGTCAACCCAAAGATAACGGAATTTGTCCACTCATTTTGTGAACGCCCTTGGTAGGTAAGTAACATGAGCCTGTTTTGGTGAAAAGCACTGAAAACAGAGAGAGAAAGACGAGAGCGAGAGAAAGAGAGAGAGATGTGTGTGTATGTGCGCGCGCGAGCGTGAGTGTGCGTGTATTCTAATACAGAGACAAGCCCAGTGCACCCCTGAGCTCCAGTGGGCCTGGAGCAGTAAGCAGTCAGACATGCTGGTTTGGGGTTTCCTAAACAATGAGTAGAGGACTTTCTTTTGTACTTAAACGAAGAGCTTTTATAGACAGATGCTGAGCCTCACTTTGGAGTTTAAGGAGCCCTGGTGGAACAGAGACTTTGGTATTGGGCTACTCACCACAAGGGGCAAACTCACCAGCTGCTGCCCCCTGGGAGAAAGCTAGAGCTGTCTACCCTGGCAACCTCCCGGAGCGGCTTTACTCTGTCCTGTGGGCTTGAGTCCAAATCGACTCCCTATTTGGGAAATGTCATTGACACCACGCTCTTGCACCTATTTGCTCCCTTGCCCTCTGACCCGGTCCCAGGCAGCCGTGAGCACCACCCGCACACCGTTCTCACCTCGGCACTCCACATTGGGGTCTCCCCAGAAGAGTTCCTGGCATTCGCTGCAGGTCCGGCCTCCAAACCCGGGCATGCACTGGCACTGCCCTGTGAACTGTGCCAAAAAACAGACCGTGGTCAGACAGACCCCCTCTTGTCCTCAGGGATCGGTAGCCATCCTCGGCCACCCAACTATAGGTGCACAACTCGAATCGCGTCTGTGAGCTAACACACGAACTTTCTAGAGTGCTGGGTTTGGCTCCTGGGTTCCTCCCAGCTGAGTCCGCTCCAGCTCATAGTGACCCGCCGACAGACAACAGAACCAAACACGGCTGAGTCCTGCGCCACTGTCCTGACTCTTGTTTGTTTGAACCTACTGGTTTTTACCTAAGCTTCACAGACAGAAAGTCTCATGGGGCGGGGGTACGGGGGGACACCCCAAGCGCTGTGTAGGGTCAGCTCCAGCCAGGGGGAAGAGTGAGCACCCAGATTCAGCCCAGGCTGTGCGCTCCCTGCAGAGCTGCCCCCGGCTCCCTGGGGGCCGAGCCACCAGAGGATACCCTTAGGAGCACAAAGAGAGGGAACCCATTCACCGCCACACCCCAGGCCCCTCACCTCGTTACAGGATGGCCCAAAGGCATGGGCAGGGTCACAGCTGCAGGGGCCACACCCAGTCCCGCTGGCCAGCTGCCAGGTGTTGGGCGCACAGCGGTCACAGCTCTGCCCGATCACGTTCGGGAGACACGGGCACTGGCCAGTGGCTTTGTCACACTGGCAGTCGGAGCCATTGCAGTAGCTGTGCACGGTCCCCAGGTCATTGCAGACACACTCTGAAAGAGAGACTCGGAGTCAAAGCCCCTGTACCTCCAGCCCTGCAACCCTAAAATTACCATTCCTCCAAAATCCTCATGGAGCCCTGTCGGCGGAGAATTTACAAGTTGGACTGCTACCCACAGGTCAGCGGTTCCAAAGCACCAGTTGCCCCATAGGAGAACGATGCAGCTGCCTACTCCTGGAACCAGCCATGCAAACGCACACGGGCAGTTCTACCTGCCCAGGTCTCCAGGAGCCAGCAGCGACTCAACGGCCGGGAGTCTGAGTTTTGTTAAAGTTCTCACGCCAGGCTGCACCGCACATTTCCCAGGCAGAGAAGCATAGGGGCTTCCTTTGCCCAGTGGCTACTTTCAAATCACACACACATTAACAAGCTGCCAGCAGTGGCAAGGCGAGGATTTAGAGTGAAAATCGTAAAGATCAAGTGGGATTTGAGGTGTCTCCTTTCAAACTCTTGGCAGGAATGAGTGTGTGGGGAGTGGGGAGTGGGGCAGGTAGAAGCTCTGAGTTAGTAAGGCTTTGAGGAATCCAGCCCTGTTGGTCCCCAACATTCCAGCCAAGTGTTTGTATAAACAGAGACAGGGGCCCGAGGGTTGGCAGCAGCCAGCCAGGGGGATGTGCCTCGGAGGTTCAGAGAAGAGCAAGAGAGAGCAGGAAGTTTGGGGACAGATTTCACAGTTGCTGCTTCCTCCTTCCTCAGCTGGGTAAACCTCATCATGGTCCCAGAAAAGCTGGGGCCGAAGGCGGGCCATTTAGAATCTGCTAAGTCCCAACCAACCAGAAAACTCACCAGCAGAACTTGAAATCAAGGAATGCCATTGGGCATTTCCCTTGGGGTGGTTTCCCCACAGGGCCAGTCCCGCCAGGAAATGACTTAATGCCAGGGGAAGGGAGCCGGTCTCCCCCTGTCCTCAGCGGGGGTGAGATTCTCCCCGCACACGTGTGCTCGTGTGGGCTGCGTGGAGGGGGTGAGATTCTCTGCACACGTGTGCTCGTGTGGAGGGGTGGGGCAGGAGTGAGGTTCTCCCCGCACACGTGTGCTCATGTGGGCTGCGTGGAGGGGTGAGATTCTCTGCACACATGTGCTTGTGTGGGCTGCGTGGAGGGGGTGAGATTCTCCCCGCACACGTGTGCTCGTGTGGGCTGCGAGGAGGGGCGGGGCGGGGGTGAGATGTGCTCGCGTGGGCACCGGGGCGGGCTCACTTCTGCAGTCCTGCTGGAGGGCGTCTCCGTAGTAGCCGAAGCGGCACAGCTGGCAGTGCTGGCCCTCCGTGTAGTACAGGCAGCGGAGGCACCTGCCGGTCTTGTCACAGGCGCCGGGGTCCGTGGTGTCGATGTTGTGGTTGCACTGGCAAGGCTGGCATGTCCCACCAACAGCCGAGGGGTTGCCAAAGAATCCTGGGGCACACTCATCACACCTGGCGCCTGTTGTCCAGGAAAGCCAAGACGACGCCTTTGTCAGCTTGATGACTGGGGAGCTCACCACTCAGCTGACACCCCGCCCAGGGACAGCCCGTCCCAACCCTGCCAAGCCGGGGGATGCCCACTTCAGAGGCGAGAACCGCCGCTGGAGCCAGCACTGCCAGCCACAGAGCCACAGTGGCTCAGGAGAACCTGGGTGCTCTCCACGCGGACGAGCCAGGGAAGGGCGCCCCAGTATGTCCTATGGCGATGCCCAGAGACAGCAGCCTGCCATCTCACCAGGCCTGGTGAGCAGTTTTAACAGTTTCCTTTTCACCCATGGGACTTGAGCTAAATAAGGATTCGACCACCTGAAGGTGGCTTTGCTACTGAAATCCAAGTCCAAGGGTTATACCAACCAGTGGTGCTCAACCTTCCTCAGGCCGCGGCCCTTGCATATAGTTCCTCCTGTGGTGGTGACCCCCAACCATAACATTGTTTTTGTTGCTACTTCATCACTAATTTTGCTACTGTTATGAATCGGACAACCCCTGTGAAAGGGTGTTCGACCGCCCCAAAGGGGTCGTGACCCCCTAGGCTGAGAACCGCTGTGGTCAGGATTAGTAAAACAGAAACTAAATCAGCCAGCTTATCCACCCCGAATGCCCCATCTTATTCAATCCTCTTTGCCAGTAAAGGTAGGCGCCTTACTTACCCACGTATCCAGGACTACAGATGCACGCAAGCTGCAAACTAACAGGATCTTGGTAACAGCTACTGGCAAAGTGGCGTCCGCTCTCGGGACCATCTGGGCAAGGGCAAGGGCGGCAGTGATCTCCCGACCCAATGATGGGGTCGCCATAGTAACCGGCCAAGCACCTAGACAGATGAGGAAGAGATAGAGCCGTGAGCGCTAGCTGTAAGACACTCCTTTGGGGAACGCTGACTCCCCAACTCCTGTTTCTTGTGGTTCCCATGGGCTTCACCTGGAGGGCCTAACAAATGCAGACTGCTGGACTCCTCCCCTGGGGGTTCTCAGTCAGTCTGGGGAAGGGCCCAAGAATGTATACGCCTACCAGGTTCTCAGGTGCTGCAGCTGCTGGTCCAAGAAGGACACCTGCGGCACTGCAGGAGTGGAGCACACCTGGCCCGGTCTTCACTGATGGAGAAGACTTCTCACACCTGCAGTCTCCCATCCAGTCATCGGTCTCTGACCTTCCTGCTTCTGTCTCTAAAGGGCCTGCCCTCGAGGGAAGTGGGGGTGGGCGGGTGTGATGTGGGTGACTGGACGCTGTCTGTCTGGCCTGGGTGGGGCGATGTCCACAGTGGCCACTGATCGTAATGTCCTGGCTGCAACCCTGCTGTTATCAGTCATACAACCGACTGGGAGGCTCTCCAGCGGGGGGAATCCCGTGTCTGCCCTCGGGTGATGCCAGTTATCGGCCACCCACAGCCAATGGGTCCCATCTCTTCATTGACAGGGTAGTTCATATGAAGTTGAGACTCCTTCGAACAAGAAATCCTTGTACCACATCACGCTGCTTCTCGAGATGAACGGTGACTGGCTTATTTTCAGATCTTCTCTCAAGGGTCTAAAGGACCTTTGGGGCCCATCTAATCCAACTTACCATATAGACTCATGTATAAGCCAGGTTTTTCAGGACATTTTAAATGCATTTTTTGTGGTAAAAGTAGGTGCCTTGGCTGATATGTGTCGGCGTATACTTGAATATAGACAGTAGTTATTTTACAGCAGAAAGTGGATATTCAGAGGTTTATAAAGCAAGTGGGATGCAAAAAGGGCCCTTGGAAGTTAAGTCTCATCTGCTTCTCAAGTTCTTTTGAGGCAGAGGGAATATTACAGCTTTAAGAAAAGTTGGGAAGGCAGAAGTAGGAGGGGACATTTGTTAGAGGAAACAAACTTTCTATTGAACTAAACACCGTGCGCGACGATAAAATACGTGGATGCGTTTCCTAACTATGCTAGGGCAGGAATTGGCTCTCGGGCGACATACGATGCAGCTCGCTAGGAACATACATGCAGCTCTGAAGTAAAACTGAAAATTTTTACAGGCTTTTATCCAGTTAATGGTGATTATTTTGCAAAAAATATATTCATGGCTCTTAAACAATTTTTAAACGGTCAGGGACTGAATCGGCTCTTCCATCTCAAAAGTTTGCCAGTAGGGTACAGCGATAAGAAATGTGTACGAGGGTTTCTGAGGACGTTCTTTACGGGGCTTTTCGAGGTGAAACAAGCGCAAACCCAGGTGACAAAACTGCAGGTTCACGTCTTGTCTCCTGCGCACTTGCCCCTCGGAGAATAACTTGAGCCTAGACTCTTGGTGTTGCTGGTTCCTGGGAGGGAACTCTGGTGAACTTGGAATAAGAACGGGAAGGATGAGTTACTGGCTTAAACTAGACAGCAAAATTCCAAATGCTAATAAATAAATAATCTTGGTTAAACGAGATAGCAAAATCCCAATGCCAACAAATAAATAAACGGATCAATAAATAGTCTTGGCTACCCCCTCGTCCCATGGCCTCTCACCCGCCTCCTCGAGCATCCAAACACTCTGATGAATCAAACTCAAAGGACAGCCAGATACAAACCAACCCATTCTCATGGGATTGCCCTTCCCCCCCCAAATCCATTCTGCAGCAGGACTGGTTTGGAACCAGCCTTACAGGCAGTCACCTTTGTGGTTGACCTCTGCTCACCCACCCAGAGGTCTTGAAAGAACAAGCAAGTTACAGAAGAAGCAAGAGAGGGAGGGTACTGATGTATTAGTCTCCTCCTTACGATGGTCTATAGTTCATTCATGTCATCTTTTTTACAGTGCAATTTGGGGATTAGGAGGAGTAACTTTTATAAGAGCCATCATCAATGGACCCTCCAAGTTCTTGGGACACCATTCAGCAAGAGCTGGGGCCTGGGACTCCTGTCCCATCGTCCCGCCCTACTCAATTCCACTAAGAGTTTCTCTCACCTCAAGAGTGACTTTTGTACAGGTCGAGCCCAGCCGGCTTTTGAAACCATGTACCACACAATGGATGGCGTAGTAGAGAAGAACATTTATGGATATGGAAGGGTGAAGATTCTCACCCTCCAAAAAATGGAGTTTGACAGTACATCTGCCTTTCTTATTAGGAATGAATGATGAATGATATCCACTTATTACATAATGAAGGAGTAATGAATGATATCCAATGAGCATGGAAGTGTTTATTTTATTTTTTCCTCCCGAGCTAAACTGTGATTGGAGGCATGGCCTATATCCTATTCTGACTGTTTCTACAGCAGTGTTTGACAACCATGGTGATTGGTCGATGCACACCTGCTAACTGGAGGACAGATCTACCTTCGTAGGTTGTCGATAGTCTCAGGACCCCCCCCCCAAAAAAAAAAAGTAAAAAATCCAACTCACTGCCACTGAGATGATTCCAACTCATAGCAACCACATAGGGCAGAGCAGAACTGCCCCTGTGGGTTTCCAAGCCTCTGCTGGTTTTAAATGCTGACCTTCTGATCAGCTGCCCAATGTGCAAGCCCCACCTTCTGGAAACAATAGTTGCCTCAAACGGTTTTCTTTTTTTCCCATTAAAATTACAAGGCTGTTTCCAATGACTAATCCCCACCTGGGTTTGGTTTCTACCTGGAGTCAAGTGGAGTATTCCCACCATTCCATGACCTGCATGCTAGGCCAGAAATCTGCTGAGCGTGCAATATAAATCCTAGAGCGACCCTGGAATGCATCTCCAAGAGCAGGCCCCTTGACCCCTTCCTTATCCCGGCAGCTGAACAGTGGCTGGCACATGGGAATGCTAACCTAATCCGTCCAGGGAGCTTGAGTGAATGCCCAGAAAGCAGTGAGGTGGGCAGCAGTGAATGAGCAACGGTAGAGATGAATTCTGGGGCCCATCCAGGATGGCTGCCCTGCCACGGCCCGCCCAGAGGAGGCAGCGCCCACATACCTTTCGCAGTTACGGCCCGTGGTGTAGTCCTGGCAGCTCACGCACTCCCCCGTCACTGAGTCGCAGTCATCGGCGTGGCCATTGCATTGGCACGGCTGGCAACTCGGAAAGCCCCAGTGGGCAGGTAAGCAGCGGTCACACTGGCGCCCGTACACCCCCTGGAAGCAGTGGCACTGACCGGTGACGGGATCGCAGAAGGCGCTGAGGGAGCCCTGCAGGTTACACTCGCAAGCTGGAGAAACAGGCAGCCAAGGAACTCGCCGTTACATGTGAGAACACCCCAGGTGACAGCACCCTTCTTCCACCACGGGCTTAAGGGGAAGAGTCAGCCTGCTCCCAGGAGGGGAGCCACGACCCCCATACCCCACTGGTGATCAAAGAACCCACACAAGGACACAACCATGCTTCTGATTCACCTACATTTGCATCCACTGGGGCCAAAACCAAAGGTGCCAGGAGCACACCTGTCGCAGGTTCTTCCCACCACATTGGGCCGACACTGGCACTGGCCTCCGTTGGGGTCGCACACGGAGCTTAAAGACCCCTGAGGGTCGCATTCACAAGCTGCAGGGTAGAGAGAAGCCAGCACATCAGACCTGCCCCCTGCGCTCGCTCGCCCTGCCTCTCCTCTACCCACGCCTGTAACACAACACCAGCCTGTGAAGTCTGGGAGGGAGGGCCCAGCAGGCAGTTTGTCCAGGCAGGAGGTCAGGAAGGTTCTCTCTCCAGGCCTTCAGAGCTCGAATATCACAAGCCATTCAACCAAAGCCCCCAGTGGGGGAGGGGGAGTTGGTGGGACCTTTCTAAGAGGAAGCCTGCATCCCAGTTATTTGATGCTTCCAGTCCATCTCCCTAACTTGGGTGGAAGCTGCTGCTTCTCATGGACTTGCCCCTTCGTCAGCTGTCATTTCTGACTCCATCTTCAATGAGCTCTGTAACCACACGCGACAAGAGGATCATCTTGAAAGGATACTGGGGGCACGTGTCAGGGCATGCATTCTCACATCTGTACCCCCAGGTACCTGCTGTCCTGCTTCTCAAGAGGCGGAAGCAGCCGCGGCCCTGCTGGCTCATCAGCATGACCTACCCAGGCCTGTCTGGTGTAAGAGGGCAGAAATGCTGAAGATGATGTTCCGGCACACATCCGTCATGGGCGTTTTCACGACGCTCCTGCTGTTCTCCAGGCAGCGGTACCGCTGGAAAGTCTCCCAGACGCTGTTTGTGATCAGCTGGTCTCCGGAGCCACCGCCCACAGTGAAGATGTCCAGGGGTTTACAGTAGGGCATGAGGACAAGCTGCGAGAAGCAAGCAGGGCACACTGCTGCGGTTCGGCCCCTTAGCTTCCGCGAGAGCAAGGATGTACAAAAGCAAACCAAAAACCCAGACCTTTCCTGGATCCTCGAAAATGAGGGGGAAGGGAGACGTCGAGCAGCGCAAGACATGACAAAATAATAATTTATAAATTATCAAGGGTTCGTGAGGGAGGGGGATGGGGGAGAGGGCGAGAAAAAATAAGGAGCTGATGGCAAGGGCTCAAGTAGAAAATTTTTTGAGAATGATGATGGCGACAAATGTGCAAATGTGCTTGACACAATGGATGGATTGTGATAAGAGTTGTACGAGCCCCCAACAAAATGATTAAAATAAAAAACAAATGAATAAAAGTTTCTGAATGTAATGAAAAAAAGAAAACGAGACGCATCACATACCAAAGCAAAACCTTTCCCCATACTAAGTCTATGTGCCAGCAAGGGTCTAGAGATACTTGAATGTGCTTGACGGTTTTTGAGAGGGCTTTAAAAAGTTACTTCCGATCTCCAGGAGGAAGCAACTTGGAATAGACCCCTTCCACAGGGTGGGCAAGTTATTAAAACAAGCCAAACGGCTTCTAAGATGGGGAAGAATGTGTCCGAGGAACCTCTGGATGTTACCCAAAGTCACACTGGTGGGGACTGCGGGGCGCTCTGCCCCGCCTGGGAGGACCCCCTGCTCACCGAGTCGATCAGCGTGTAGGGGCTCTCCACCTCGCTGTCGGAGGAGGTGTACTGGGGCAGCTCCAGCCGCACGGTGTAATTCACGCCCTTCTCGAAGCACACCGGGTGGGGAAGGACCACATATCTGCTCCAAAACAAATACAAAGGCAGCAACAAGGAAAACAACAGTCAACCGTGGAGAATGAAAAGAAAGGAAAACATACAAGTTCCACAAGCTCAGGCCTTTGAAACCGCCAGCCACTCTGCACGAGAAGGATGAGGCTTTCTACTCCTGTGAGACGTACACAGCCTCCTGTGAGACATGCACAGCCGCCTGTGAGACATGCACAGCCTCCTGTGAGACATACACAGCCTTGGAGACCAGAGGGGCCGCAGTGTGACTCTGCCCTACTGGAGGGTCTCAAGAGGTCTGAATCGACTCGTTGCCAGGAGTTTGGTTTCAGGTGGGTGACCCCTCCCTGTCCCACCCCAAGGGGAGAGCATCTGGCTCTGAGGCGGTGCCGACGGCTCGCAAGGCAAGATCAGAGGACACACTCCTCTGTGCTGGAGCACTGACCGTGAGCCCGGTGACAGCGACACCATCTGGTTGTCGTCATCGGGTATGGTATTACCACAGCGGCTGCTGGCCGGGATCTTTCCAGGTCGCTGCACTGTGATGACAGCCTTTTCCCAGTGGTTGGGTAACTAGAGTGGGAAAGCAATCAGAAGGACACCGCGTCAGCCTGCTCCAGCACCATCCTTTTGCAAGGACTGCTCCAACTCCGCTAGGCATTGAGCTGCGAACCTCAAGGACAGCAGTTCAAACCCACCAGCTGCTCCTTGGGACAAAGATGAGCTTTGTCTGCTCCTGTAGGGATTTAAAAGTCACGGGAACCCAAGGGGCAGGTCCACTCTGTCCTCAAGGATCCCTATGCATCAGAATGCACTGGCCAGCAGTGAGTTTGGTTTGAATTCTGACTCGGGGCTGAGTTTCATTTCCCGTCCCCTTCCCTCCATCCCCTTATTTTTAATGCAAGGAACATGCACTTCACACAGCACTACGGAAGCCCCTCACATACTCGTTTCCCATGCACACCATGCACATGCGTGTTACATGTGTGCGTGAGTTGTGTGAGAAAATACAGTGTGCCGAAAGGTCTTGATTTTCTTATGAAAGTTTGGCCCTGCCCAGCCACCAATAACCTCTCTGTCTTCTGTCACTGCTTGTCTCTCTCTGCAGCTGCCCTGCCTGCCCTGCCTCTGCTGCTGTTCGGGCCCTGCGTCCTGCACTGGGCTAAGCAGTCTGCCAGGGCAAGGAGCAGATCTCATGCCTTGTTACCACCTCAGTCCTCAGAACCATCTCAGGACATAGCAAGAGCTCTCTAAATGTTTACTGAACAAAATGAAAGGAAAACAGATGTTTTAAATTCTGTGATGCAGGTTAGCAAGCCAGAAGGTGACCTATTCTGAGGCGGCCTCCAAGTTTTACAAAAACATAGCACGCCAGTGAGTAGTAATAGCCCCAATCCTCCTGGCAGCCCGTGGGATTTCTTTACCTGGGGCTCGTAGCGAATTAGGATGTCGTACTCCATGGAATAAGGTATGTTGTCAATGAAAAACTCCAGGTAGGCCCCTTCGGGTACTCGGACGAAGCCCGCTCCAGTCCAGGAAGGAGTCCGGTCCTGGATATACTGCCGCTCCACAATGCTGACCTCCTGAGGGCAAGAGCAACAGGCGAGATGGAGATGGAATTCAACTAATTCTAATGGTCGAAGAAATTTCAAGTCACCCAGATGTCGAGAGCTGGACAGCTATCTCTTTTTGGAGTCACAGGTTCTTTGCTAGTAGACTGAAAACGTGGAATGTAAAAGCAGGCTCTTGCTCTCTCTGTAGTCTTGTACATGGGGCAGGCTTGGCTCACTGGGGAGAGGAGTGGAGGACCCCACTTCCTAGGCTATCCCCAGGGGGATTGGCATAAAGGAAGAGGAGAGCCCAAATGTGTGGTAATAAGCCAGCCTATGAGCGTCGAGGTGTTTCCCAAACGTGCCACAAGGCTCGTCCAGGATCGAAAGAGCCCGGTAGTAGAGTGGGCTACGCAATCCAGGTGCTAACCGCAGGGTCAGTGGTTCTCACTCTGCAGGAGAAAGAGGAGGCTGTCTGCACCCGTAAAGATTCGGAAACCCACGGGGGCAGTCTGAGTCTGCCTGCTAGGGTGGCCGAGTTGGAATCGACTTGATGGCAGTGAGTGAGTTTCAATCAACTATCTGAGGAGCCCTGGCGGCCCAGTGGTTAAGTGCTCAGTGACTGACCCAAACGTCAGCTGTGTGGACCCACCAGCTGACCAGCTGTGAGAGAGGTGGCCGTCTGCTAGGCTTCTGGAAAAAGGGCGGCCACAGAAACCACCGGGGCAGTTCCAGTCTGGCCTGGAGGGTTGCCAGTGCCAGAATGACTCAATGGCCACGAGAGTCCAGCATCTAGTGGGTTTCTGCCCGTCTCCATCCTGGACCCGTTTCCAGCTCCGGGGACACACAAAGAGGGCGGGTATGATCGAAGCTCACTGCTGAAGAAATGCCACTGTGAATCCAGCCATCTGAACGGCCTCACTGAAGCAGACAGGTGCGTTTGTTCGAGAAATACCCCTGGTCGGTTGTCTGCGAAGATGACTGCCAGTAACTGCCCACTCTAGGTCTGTGCTTACTGCTTCACACATCCAAGAGGTGCCACCCCTACGCTACCCTCCCCGTTGGAATTAAGAGACCTGGCAGCTTCTACTTCTTCCCTTCCAGACGCTCCATGCCGTGCAAGGAGTCTCATTTTCTTGAATCCACCATGCTGCGAGGAAGCTCATGGGACATCGCAAGACTGTAAGACAGGCTTACGTTCTAAGCCCCTACAATTTCAGGATAGTGTGTTATGCAAAACAAACCAAATCAAAACAAAATATCCCCACTGCTACTGAGTCGATTCCAAGCACAGCACCTCAACAGGACGGAGGAGAACTGCCCCGTACGGTTTTCTCAGACTTCATCTTCCTGGATGCAGGGGGCGCAACTTTCCCCAGCAGAGTGGCTGGTGGTTTTGAACTGGTTGGCACTGAGTGTGCCCTCACTGTGCCACCGGGGCTCCTGTGCGGCTCGGCAGTAGACACAGGGAGAATGCCCTGAGTATCTGTGACGCTACACCAACAGCTTCGGAGCAGTTCCAGCAGAGAGAGGAGGGGAAGCATTTTCCTTACAGGATGATCAAACACCAAAGCCATTATTTGGGAATGTGCCAAGGTCCACCTGTGAGCTCTAGGTTCACTTTGGTTACCTGCAAGCTTACTTCGCTTTTCTGCAAACAGCATGATCTTGAACACAGACAAAAGCTGTAAAAGTGCTCCTCAAGGGGCTTCCTTATGAAGTGTGCACACAACATTAAACCACCACCCCCGCCCTCCAAAAGCAAATCCACTGCTGCCCAGCAGACTGCAACCTCCTGATGACCCTTTGGGGCAGAGTAGAACTGCCCCAGAGGGGGGTCCAGGCTGCCATCACTACTGACGCAGACAGAGCCGTGTGGCTGGTGGGTTTGGACCACCGGCCTGCCAAGTGCTTAACCACGGCACCGCCAGCGCTCCACCCACAAGATGCCGCTTTACCAGCCTGCCGAGCACTTCCCTACATACAGGCCCAAAGTTGGCTTCTTCTGCTTCGTAGATGTAGTGGTCCAAGGTGGTGAAGTAATAGCCAGACTCCATTTCGTTGCACTGACGGCCGATCATGTGGGGTCGACAGGAGCACTGGCCGGACTCCGCAGAGCAGCTGAGGGAGAGAGAGCCGGCGGTCAGCTGAGTGCTCCACACACACGAGGACATGCACTCCCAGCATGCCGGCCTGCCAGGAGCATCAGCTGGGGAGAGTGTCGGAGAACGCTCGAATTTCCTCCAGACAATAAAAGAACGTGTGGAAAAAACACCGCCTGAACGACAGCGATCTCAAACCCCGAAGCACGACACCCGAAGGCTCTCTTTGGTCCTTTTTCTCCATCACCGTTGCTTCCCTCAAGCTGCATCCACATCACAAACATTCTTGCTCTGGTGATCGTTTTTACAACCGCAATCTCGCTTTCTGGCCTCACATCCAAGTGTCTAACTCCTTAAAGACCATCTCCCCGCTCCTGGATGTCGAAAGGTTTGCCCTTGGTGACCACCCTCAGGGTCGGCCCTCTGACCCCCACCCCCACCCCCCAGTGCTGCTGAAGAGCTCTGCTTCCACCAAGGGGACAGCCAAGAAAGCTCCCTGGGATCAAAGAGCAAAGCATCGTTTCACTGTGAACGAGGGGGAGTGCAGATTGGGGACAAAGCCCATCTGCAGGCCACTGGACATGCCCTTACAGAAGGGTCACAGGGAGGAGACAGCCAGTCAGGGTGCAGGGTAGCAACGATGAATCATACAACTTTCCTCTAGTCCTTTAATGCTTCCTCCCTCTCCCACTATCACGATCCCAATTCTACCTTACAAATGCGGCTAGACCAGAGCATGTACACTGGTACAGACAGGAACTGGAAACACAGGGAATCCAGGACGATGAACCCCTGGGGACCGGAGTGAGAGTGGTGATACCAGGAGGGAAGAGGGAAGAGGGAAGGTGAGGGAGAAAGGGGGAACCGATTACAAGGATCTACATATAACCTCCTCCCTGGGGGAAGAACAGGAAAGTGGGTGAAGGGATACGTCAACAGTGTAAAACATGACAAAATAATTTATAAATTATCAAAGGTTCCTGAGGGAGGGGGGAAGGAGGGGTAAAAATGAGGAGCTGATACCAAGGGGTTAAGTAGAAAGCAAATGTTTTGAGAATGAAGATGGCAACGAATGTGCTCGGCACAATGGCTGGATGTGAGGTACGAGCCCCCAATAAAAGGATTGAAAACAGAAAGCTCCCCGGGACAGCTCCAGATTGACTTGATGGCGCCAAGTTCGGTTTGGGTTCTCAAATGAACCCCTCTAGCTTTGCTGTCCCAGGGGCCCCCGATATCAAGGTATCAGTACAGTCCCGGCCACACCTTCCAGCGCCCTCTCCCCCATGTTCTCTCCCGGGGTGAAGGCACTGAGCCAACTCAGCCCGAGAGCTCAAAGGTGCGGGCACCATCCAACCGCGAACCAGTCCGCGTGTGCACCTCGGTTCCTTCTACGGTCTGTGCGAACGCGCCACTTCCCTCGGGTTCACAGCAAGTGGTAGGAACGGGTTTTCAACTGGGATCCTTGTTGCCAGTCTTCCTACTTAGTACCCACACCGCCGCCCTCCACACGGCGGCTTCCGATCTTTCAGGACCAAATGCAACTCCAGCTTGCTGCCATCAAGTTGGGCTGGACACACGGAGACCCAGGCGGGAACGACTGGAACAGGCCCCTGGGGCTTCTTGGCTGCAGTGTGGGTGGAAGACAACCTCGGGGTGCTTGCACTACCACCCCCTGGCATCACGACTTCCAGGGTCTGGCCCTTCTCTGCCTAACATTCCATGCGATTCCTCAAACACCCCGGGCAACGGCTTCCCGAGCGTTCCTTTCTGCTCGTGTTTCCCAATGCCCTTCACCCTAGTTCGCCTGGCAAAGAGCCACGCGTCCTTGGGGACCAGTTAGAGCTGAGTGACCCACGTGTATTTTCACATCACTGAAGTCAAGGTGCAGTTCGGGATCACGGGCGGACTCCCATGTTCAAAGTTCATTTTAAAGCAAGCACCCAAGGCAAGTTACAGCTCGCTGGAAGACTTGCCCACCCTCCGCCCCCGAAGTTTCTGAGAAATGCCCCAGGCAGCCCTGCCACGGTCCAGCGGAAGTGTTTCCCTGAGTGCTGTGGGCCCTTACTGTCCTACAGGAGACATCCCTTCAGCCAGTGCCGAAGTCAGCCAAGGGAAAGAAGCCATTTATGGAAACTTAAACATCAGATCGTTTAACTTAACATCAAACAGATCAAAGAAAATCCTTCTTTCCTCCCGAGCAGATGCTGGCTGGGGGAACCAGTGTTCCAAACACAGAGGACCACTGAAGGCAACAAGCAGATTCTTCACCTGCCAACCCAGGAAGAAGTCACTGAGGGGGAGGAGGATAAAGCTCCAGGCAGACTCCTGAGCTTGCCCTTTCCCTATAGCACAACTCTAATGAGGAGAACCTGACCCCTGAAAGGAATCCCTTCGGGTCTAGACTGGCTTGTTGCCAGTGATAGGCCTGGCGCCAACACTCAGTGCCCCAGTGAGCTCAGTCTCTTGAGGCTCTGCAGCCCCATGGCCCTCAGACCGACAGCTCGTGGCACTGACAGCCAGCTCTCAGGGGGGAGCCCCGAGATTTGTCCGCCTGCGCTCCATCTTCCCTGAACTGCTCTTCCCAAGGCTGACTCTGCTCCTGCTGCTGGCAGCAAACTTACACATTTCCTCATGGGAGGGAAGAGAACACGTTCCTTTCCCTTTATCTTCAAGGACCAAGCTTCAGTCCTTCAGAAGGATTCTCAATTAAGGTGTTTCCTCCCCACGTCCACGGCTGCTGTCCCAGGAGCCCTGGAGGCGGCGTAGTAACACACTGGACTGCAATCCGACAAGTCGGCAGTTTGAGCCCGCTCAGAGGGAGGAAGATGGGCCTTCGACTCCCATAAAGAGTTATAGTCTCGCTTTTCACATCCAAAGGGGTCAAGACCCACAGGTTGAGAACCACTGTCCTACACTGACTTCAAACCTATCTCTCTTCTGTGTCCTGCCAATTCCACCCATCACTGCCAGTCCACTCTTCCCATGGCACGGCATCCATCACCTCACAAGGGCCCACCCCTGCCTCTGCCTATGTGCCAGGGCCAGTCATGGTGCCTCTGCCTGGCTGCCAGCAACTTCCAGAACCCAGCCTCCACAAGCAGCTGCGTCTCTCCTGACACGACCCTTTGCTTCCCGCCCACCCGCACTCCTCACTCTCCTGCAGGTAGTTCCTGAGCAAACACTGGCCCTGGAAGTGGTGTTCCTGGTGTCGATGCCCTCAGTTTCCTCCACTGTCAAACTGCCTCTTGAACCCATTGTGACTTCCTTGCTAAGTCCATTGGTTTGTCCAAGTGACACAAAGAAAAATTGGGGGGGGGTGTCAATTAATGAAATATTTATTTAGGAAAAGCAGATGTGTCATCTAATTGGGGAGATAAACAATCAGGCATCTGACTAACACAACAGATCAGGGCAGAGAGCCATAAGCAAAGCACTGTGGGTGTCCAGACAGGCAGGGCTTCCCTGACCGGGAAGACAGAGGCTGGATGGAAGAGGTGGGCCGGCACGCAGGAGAGGGGCTGCACAGGCACGAGAGGCGGGCGATGACCAGAGCAAAAGGGGGTGAGGCACGAGGAATGTAAACAGAGACGGGGCCAGAAAGGCAAGATCCAGGATTGCCGTAGAGATAATGGGATTTATCTTAAAGAAGGATTTTTAAAGAACAGAGGGACGCTGTCTAGCCAGCATCAGAATGCTAACTGCCAAGCCTGTGGCAGACAGACGCAATCATGATAAACAGTCAGAGGAAAACCGCAGAAGACCGGAGCCAGTGGTCTGGGGGTGTCTGTCCCCTGAAAGTGCCACAGGCACACATGTCTCCATTGCAGCTAGAAGGCTCTCCCTGTCCACCGGTCTCATCTTTCAAAGATGAATCACCTTTGAAAACCAAGCTCCAATTCCATTTCCTCCACAGGGAGCACAAGGATTTATTAGAAGCCATGTTCTTTCCTGTGTTCCAAAGTCATGGCTCATAGAAATAGTGACCCCCTTGTAGCTGCTCCCACCATGCAGTACCCTGTCTCTAGACACCGAGTCAGTAAGGAAGAGTCACGGCCGAGAAGCCCTGTGGTGGACAGAATAATGAGTCCCAAAGAGGGCCACGTCCCCACCGCCGGGACTTCTGGGTACTTTACCTGATATGGCCAACAGGGCTTTGAAGAAATGATTAGACCTTGAGAGAGAAAGATTATCCTGGATTAACCAGGTGGGCTGGATTGAATTACAGGATTCCTTAAACGTAGACCAGGCAGGTTGAAATGGTGGGTCAGAAAGATGTGCCGTGAGAAGGACGCCACCCACCATGGCTGGCGCAGACGCTGGAGGGAGAGGGCTCACGGCGGGGACAAAGGGCCAGGGCTTGCCTACAGCCAGCAAGAAACCAGCAGGCTCATCACACGGCCGCCTCCCTCTGGCTTCTGCCGACAACCCAAATGAGCAGGAAACTGAGGCCCACCGAGTCTCAAGAAATGCCGGCTGCTGGCCCCCAAGTCTCCATCAAGTGAAGGGGACTTCCGACCTGGAGCTTTGTGCTTCTTTAAGCCGCCACATTGAGATCATTTGCTATGGCTTCACCCAAAGGTGTTTTTGTCGTCTCCCCTCGCCACCAGGGACATGAGGCCAAGGTTGCACTGTAAACCCACGGACGGTTTATAAGTCGACAAATGAAACCCATTGGGAGGAAAACTGTCTAATTTATATAGAAACGAGGACGGAAAATACTGTAGTCTTAACTTCTCGCTATGACTAAATAATTAGGTAAGTAAATCAAGTTTACCAAGATGTTTTCTACCTAATTACTTAGTCACAGAGAAAAGTTAAGACTCTTCAAAGAGTCTTTTAATGATTTATCAGATAAAGTATGAAAAGCAACCACTCTGTTCACACTGGTATCCCTGCTGTCATTTCTCATTACAAAGAAGAGCTGGCTTCACAATGACTTGTTCCTACCCTCCCTCCACCACCAGGATCCTAAAGGGTCAGGGTTCTGTTCTGTATGTGTCTCCTCCATGGTAACCTGCAAAGGATGGATGGATGCACCACAATCACCCTGAGGAAAACATCTATTAGCTTCTGCTCTGGTTTCAAAGCATAATCAACTCCACTTGCTCACTGACCGAGGACATACATACAAGGCCCGCTGACTATGAACAAAGGGAGATAAAACAAACACGCACTAGGACACAGCCCCTCCAGAGAGAGGGCTTTTAAACACGTTCAATTGCAGAGCAAGTCAGAATGAAAGCAGGGCCAGGAGCAACAGTGGTTATGTGATGCCGAGACAAAGACAGCATTGGGGACTGGCCGTCAGGAAGGTTTTTTGTTTTTTTTTTTTTAGGTAGCCTGCAAGCCAGAAATGAAAGTCTGCAATTTAATTAATGCATTAATTTTATAGGAAGCTATAAAGGGGTTTATATTGTCTCATTAAGTTTAAACATTGACAAGTGGCATTTACATAGAAATCCTGGCCACGGGCTTGTACTTACTCATTGAAAGGGCCCCACTAGGCAGGAAACTTCAGTAACCGGTTTTGAATTCATTATTCAAATTAGTTAGCTCTTCCTGTTTTTTCAAATATTCAAGTTTAGCTTAGCTGGCAATATATATAATACTTAAGATTATCATCCTCTTAGTATATTCTTCTAACACCCCAATAAGCAAAACACGTGAACTTTACGTTGAAGTCCTGCCCCCTGGCCCACAGGGTCTCTGAAGATGCAATCAGTGACTCGGAGACCCTGCTGGCGTGGGGGGGGGGGGGGGAGGGAGGTGTTCCTAAAACAAAGAAGAGACAAGAGGAAAGAAGGAAGAACTCGTGTGTCTGCGGAGGTAAGTTGTGGCACTGAGCCAAGGCACGCCTGGGGAGATCTTGCCTGGCCTTGCTGCTGCGCAGGCTTGGCCTTCTAGTCTGTGAACCAACACATTCTACTGTCTACGTCCGCATGTGTGTGGGGCACTTGGCTTTGGCTGCCACGGGGGAGGAGCACAGATTTCTTAAAATCTTTTGTTCTCCAGACCATTCATCTCAAGCAGCATTTCCCCAATGTCTACTATGTGTCTAAGCCAAAGGCCAGGAAGATCCACTGGTAAAAAGTCATTTATTCTTCCTGCGGGCCATGCCGAGTAGGATTAGTGCTTCAGGAGAGCTAGCCTCTGTCACCTAGAGGGGAAAGTAGAGACATTTCTCTTGGAGGGAAACCACAAAGCACCAGAAGATGGTGTACAATCTCCAGCCTAGCGGAGATCTTTACACACACACCTCTCTCCATTCTGAAAATGACGATGCCTAAAGATTGGGCATCTCACCAATCGTGCTTAAAAGATCTGCTTTTGCATGTGTGCAAATGTGTTTGACACAATGGATGGATGTATGGATCGTGATCAGACATGTAAGAGTCCCCAGTAAAAGTAATAAAAAAATAATAAATAAGACATTACCGTCAAGTGAGATTCAGACCAAATCTGCCAGGCTGGCTGAGTAGTAGAAAAACAATCCATGTGATTCAGCACATCCTCAAAATGAAGGAGGGGACCCCATATGCTCGCTTGATGGCGGCAGAGAGAGCATTTGATAAGACGCAAATCTGTTCCTAACTATTCCTGAAAAAACCTCCTTAAAAAAAGATGTGCTTCAAACATTCTAAGAAATGCTTCTGCCTCGCAAACTTTCTGAGTTGGCACGTTCGGAGGTCTGCGGATTCTGAGAGAGGCACAAGTGTGAGATGGAAAAACAGACGTGAGTGCAAAGAACAGAAATGGCTCTGCAGGGTGCAGTAGAAAGCACGGGAACACGAACGCTGCGGAATTCAGGACGCGGTATGCACAATCGTGGGTGCCTCTTCCACTCAACCCAGGATTTTAAGCGTGCGGATCAAGTAGCAACGGAATCGGTATGCGTTCTGGAAGGGGCCAAGGGAAGTCAGAGAAGACGGGGCGAGCAGCTTTGTGGTTCCGCCGGCTCTTACGCAGTGATCGCACCCGTCTTTCCTCTGGAGGGAGTCTAAGAACAGACATTCGCTCTGGGCTTTCCGAGGCCTCGTGCCATCCCGAGTCCTCTCCACGAGCCGGGCCAGAACAAACGCCAATAAGGAGGCCAAAGAGGACAAGCTCTTTCTACATAAAATACGCCTTCCCAGCAGGGTGCTTCAATACCGGGAACTGATCTTGTAGGAGAGTCAAACTTTGAATCCAGGAGGCCAGGAGCCAGCTTGTCCTCTCGGGGCAGGTTCCGGGCAGCAAGGAAGCATCTGTCTCCTCTCTCAGCAGACACTCACCCTGTCTTTACCAGATGTTCTGACTCGGAGCCAGTAACAAACAGAGCCCTTCATTCCCTTTGACTCAAAGGTGGTTCCTCTCCCCGCCAGTTTTACATCTTGCCAAGGGCGCACAGCTGAATATCCTGGGAGAGCTTCCCGCTGCACCGATTCAAGAAACACAAGCGCACTTTAACTGAAAACCAGTGTATGGGAGCTGCAGTTACGGACTTGGGAGATAAGAAAGATGAGAAATTCTTTACATGAATTGAAACAGGACTCGATCTTTTCGACTGGCAAAAAAGAGAACCTCTGATGACGCCAACCACTAGGTGGATGGAACGGGCAAAACTTACTTTGGAACTGGTTGTTAAAAAAGAAAAGAGACAAGAGCAATTTCTCTGCAGAACAGTCGCGACTAACATAAAAATGCACAAGTACTTTGACGTGGCAACTGCAGGCCTGGGACTGCGCACGTATCTGCACACCATCTACACGGGTTTCTATGATGAAACTTATAGAAAGTAAAAAGAAGTCATCAAATCACGGTACTGTCACATGATCAAGCTTATCGCCACAGAGTCAATTCGGATTTCATTGTGAACAGGGGAGGAGGGCCCCATGGGTTGTTGAGAGTGTCACTCCTTCAGGGAGTGGAAAGTCTCATCTTTCTCCCTTGGACAGGCTGATGTTTTCAAACTGTTGCCCTGGCAGGGCGCAGCCCAACTCGCCACCAGAGATCTGCACTAGAATACCAAACAGCTTTTTTTAAAAGAAGGAGGTAGATAATTACATGCTGGCCTGAGCCAAGAGCTCCAGATGAAAATAAGTTGTAGAAGTATGTGTAAATATCTTTAAAACAATAAGCATATATGGCTTCCATCAGTTAAAAAATACAGAAAAGTATAAAAATGAGTAACAGCAACAACGTTAAAAGCAAAATTATAAAGTTATTAGAATACTTCAAAGCCAACTCTTGGGATAGAGAAACTGCTTTGAAACATTGAGACTCCTTACAAATCTGGCTAGACCACAGCATGTACATGGGTACAGATAACAGCTGGGAACACAGGGAATCCAGGACAGATAAACCCCTCCGGACCAACAAGAAGAGCAGTGATACCAGGAGGGGAAGGGGAAGGTGGGAGGAGACAGGGGGAACCGATCACAATGATCTACATATAACCCCCTCCCAGGGGGATGGACAACAGAAAAGTGGGTGAAGGGAGACATTGGTCAGTGTTAAGACATAAAATAGTAATAATTTATTAATTACCAAGGGTTTGGGGGTGGGGGGTAGAAGAAGGAGGGGAAAATGAGGAGCTGATATCAAGGGCTCAAGTAGAAAGAAAATGTTTTGAAAATGATGATGGCAACAAACGTACAGATGTGCTTAACACAATGTATATATGTATGTACATATTATGCTAAGAGCTCTAAGAGTCACCAAATGATTTTTTTTTTTAAATAAAGGGTTGAGACAGATAGGAAAACAAAAGCCATTTATCATACTTCTCCCTTGAGGTCTTGAAGACTCCGTGGAGTCTGGGTGTAAGAGTTTAGGTGAATTGCCACTTACTTGTTGTTTAATGCGCCCCCAAGGTCGCAGTCACAAGGTCGACATCCATCCAAATCATTGCTCAAACCCCAATTCTCTGGCTGCAGAATAAAAGATTAAACATCTAAAGGTAGGTTCCTGTAATTACACAATAGACCCAGCGAGAAACAAGCTATGGCGTGCGTTGATTGTTCCATCAAACATTCATTTTCCCCATCAAAGCAGAAAGCTAACTAAAGGGATGAGTACCCTGAAATAAAGAGCCCACACTGGGGGTCCCTAGCGCCAGATCAGGTTACCTCTAACCGCCTGAAAACGCCAGCCCACAGAGTAATCTGTTTGCCCTGCACACAGATCTCTTTTGATCATTCACAGGAGCAAGACATAAAGATGCCGCTTTTCCTCATTCAAATTAAACCTACAGTTACAAATATTTTGGCAAACAGTTGGCAGATGTGTACACTCTTCTAAACTCGTCTGTCGCAAGCCCCTTGGAGGCAAACCCCGTAGCAGCTACCTCTGTGGGAACACCACAGAAAGCCAGAGAAATTCTTGCAAGTGGAAGGTGAGAGATCAGAGTCTTGGCAGCCTCGAAGCCAGAACTAACAGGAAGCGAGGCAGGCTCTGCACAGGGACAGAGATCTCTCCGCGCTCAACTCAAAGGCAGGGAGTTTAGTTCTTTTGGTTTTAATGAGCAGAGAGAAGGAGCCTTGGTGGAGCAGTGGTCATACCTTGGGCTGCTAACCACACCTGAAGGTCAGCAGTTCAAAACTGCCAGCGGCTCCAAAGGAGAAAGAGGAGGTTTTGACTCTCGTAAGGAGTTACAGTCTCGGAAACCCACAGGGGCAGCTCTGCCCTGGCACACCAGGATGCTGAGGGCCCGGACTCGATGGCAGTCAGCAGAGTTGAGCTGAATGAGCAGGTTCACCAATTTAAATCGGACTTCCAGAAATCTACTGTAAGACTCTCAGCAGGATGGCAAGGAGGGAAATAACCCTACTTACTGGGCCCAGAGCACCGATTGGGGCCAACGACTAGCTTCCCCTCCGAATAAAAAAGCAATACAAAAATGGTATAATCGAGAGAGAGATTGCTTTCAATGGCTCCGTAACTACTCCCCCCAGAAGACTCCTGTGACTACTGTGGTGGATTTCCCTCCGGAGTTTGTGTTTGATGCCTTTTCCCCACCTCCAGACTATCAGCTCCTAACACATCCTGGGCTCGGTTCGTTTTGTTTTCTTCCCTTCCCATCACGGCATCAGCATTTCCTCATGTTACGGCCATTTTCGACGGCAACCAACCTGCACGCTGTAAAGAGGTCCCCAGATGGGCTTCTTTGCCCAATGTTGCTCCCAAGCCTTTCGCAAGGGACCGTCTGCTGATTACACCATCTTTGTCCAATTTCGTGATCGGTTCAGGATGACGGAATGTCAGAAGGGGATGAGTGGGTCACAGCGGGAGGGGTGGCTAAGGGAGGGGGCACATTTCCAAGAGCTACTATGATGTCTCAACGAAACACTTCTTCCGAGGGACAAACCGACCAGCAGAGCGCACTGTGCCATCTCGAATGTTACACAGAATTTTACGAAAGGTTTGCCCATGCAATCGGCAAAGCTGGCATGCCACTGTGGTTTTCAGTTGCCTCTCTAACAGTGATGGTGAACATTTTGTCAAACGATTAAGCAGTAGTCCCGGTCTATGGGTTTCGACTCGTCTTTGAACAGGCAGGACAGAAGCAGTGGCAGGATGCAGCCTCTGTTCAGAGCATCACCAGCTGGCTCAGGTGAGGAGGGTTACTCACCAGACACTGCTCGCAGCGCCGTCCTGTCACCAGCCGCTTACAGTAGCAGGAGCCAGTCTCCGAGTCACAAGGATTTCCTCCAGGTATTGTCCCCAGGGGGTTGCAAGCGCAAGCTTTATTGAAGACACAGAAGGTGGGGAAACACCAGCCACGTGAGTGGAAGTCGTCGAAATGCACAAATGGTTTATGCATCTACGACAATGTGAAATAGTTACATGCACACACCTACGCGTCTACCCCAGCGCCTGTAGCAAACGTACTTACATTTACAACCATACGGATCTTCTGCACTGAGGCCATAGAAGCCTTCTTTGCAAATATCACAGTGTTCTCCTTCCACGTACAATTTACACCGGCACTGGCCAGCGATGAGGCCCACAGAAAAATCCGTGTAACTGTCACAAATGCCCCCGTTCTGAGAGCCAGCTGGGTCACAGGTACAGTCTAAGAACAGAAAGGACCGGGTTATCACCACCAGGAAACAGTGTGAGGCAGAGAGGCTGTTACTAAAGGAGGCTTGAAAACCCAACTAATCCCACTCCCAGAATACCACGCAGCAACGAGAATGACAGTGTTGGGTTTGATTCTCTTTAGAAACTGCGAGAAGGAGGTGTAACTAACAATCAGCCCATTCCACTGGACCAATATCCAAGCCATGGGCCCCAACATACGTTCACAGATGTTCGGGTCTCGGATGTCCCTCTCCGGGTGCTGGTAGTAGAACGGCTTGCACTGCTCACAGTTGCGCCCCATGGTGTTGTGCTGACAGTCATTGCACACGCCCCCACTGGCGTTTCCGCTCGCCAGGAACACGGCCATGTCAAAATGGCAGGAGCCGGAGTGTTCGTTGCAGTTGCACTCTGCAGGAGAGCGCGCGTCACGGAAGGAGGGAGGCCACGGTTCAGAAAACTCAAGGGTTTACTCTTTAGCCACAAAGGCAATTAACCAGCAAACTCGGATGAAAAAGGGTCTGTCTACTGAAGACGCTCATTGAACGCTCAATTAGGCCGGACACTTTCTAAGCGTGACCTCGATGAAATAAGTACAATGATCTGCCCTCCTTGGAGAAGCATTAAGAACAGGAAAACCTTTGGGAAGGTTCCCCAGAAAACTTACCGGCGGGACCTCCTGCCTCTGGACCCCACACAGAGTGGGGCTCCTTCAAAGGACTTCCTGGGTGACAGGTTCCTGGCAAAGTCAGGTTGGACTCCAGGCTTGGAGGACCATGGGTTTGAGGGCCTTGAGCCCCTTGCTTCCCATCTCTATGACCACTACCCCCCACCCCCTGCTATGCCAGGACCTTTAGTAGGAAGGAATGTCCATCGAGCAGACATCTTCTCGACGGCGGCCCTGGCTTTCTTTCACCCACTTGGCAAAGTCACCTTGCTCCAACCTATGTCAATCATCTCTTCAGCCAGCAAACCACCTGGATCCCCCCTCCCTGCTCACAACAATTCCTAGCTCAGCCTGGCCCTCATGCGGGCACTGGGTGCAAGCCTTCCCAACTGGACTGCCCTCCCCCTGCAGCAGAATGTCCTGCCAGGAAGGCCAGAGTCTTAACCACTCCTGAATCTTTGGTATCTAGCAGAATTCTGTCCCCAACACACTGGCTGAATTTCAACCTTGGAATCACTTCCCAGTGTAAGTGCTCTGGGTGGGTCACAAGAATGTCCCTCATCTCCTGTTCCTTTTATCAGACCTCTCCTCCGTCCTTCTTCCTTTCTTTCCCTGAAGGATGGCAGCTATTTACCCAAGACCAGTTCCCCCAGATCTCTACCTCCTAAGCTAGCCCTGAGCAATCTTCAGGAGTTTCTGAACTTCTACAAGAGTCTTCCAGTAGGGCTAGGGGAGAGGGAAACAGCAGGGTGTCTGTTTGTGGGGAGGAATGGCAGTGTGTCCAACCAAAGCTCTGCCCAGAGAACCCTGGCATGGATGGATACATCGGAGCTGCCCTGGAAACAAGGCCCCGTGACTCTTAAGGTCTATGGACCTCTTAGACCGTACTGATCTTCAAAGCCATACTTCCCTTCGTTTTCCCCCATCATCTTCCTTTAAAGACAAGGACCAAGTCAAGGAGAAAGTCTCGGGTTTTCACTCACACTGTCAAAGCATCCAGCCCAGGGCTAAGCACATGGCTCTGACTGAGCAAGCGTCTGCACCGAATACATGGCTGAACTGAATTCAGTGGGACGGTTGGCTTCCTAGGAGGAGCAGGCCACGGCTAGGAGAAGACTAACATCTTGATCCCTCCCCCTTCGGTAGCACGGCGCACTGTTATTATAGTCGCTCTAGTCAGAAAACGGATCCGGGCAGCCCGACCGGCCCTAGTGCCCGCTACGGAGACTTACTTTTACAGGCATTGCTGTTCCGACCTTCGGCGGGTCTCCATGGTAAATCGTGGTAGAAATCCATGCAGAGCTCACAGTTTAAGCCCTTGGTGTTATGTCTGCACATGCAGTGTCCGTGGACCTGAGGTTACAAAGCCAGATGGAGCCCAGGTTAAGGGAGATGCGGCCGGCCGGCTCTGATCCGCAAGCAGGGGGGAAACCTCCAGCACCGCTCAGCCTTAGCTCCGGATCTCCAGTGAGGATTTCCTTCTGTTGAGTTGGTCCTTTCTCCCTGGCCCCCACAATCTGTGCTCGCCCCTTCTCTGGCGGGCTCTCATTACCTAAGACACCCCAAACATTTCAACCAAGTTCCCAAGACCCCAGATGCACAAAATGCAGAAAATGTTAAAATATGGAATTCATTTTAATATTTTAATCTGTATGTACCTATATTTTGGGGTAAAAGAAATCTATGCTGAAGTGCACACACATCAGATGGGAGCCAAGTTGCATGTTTTATTGCTACCCCACCTACCACAAAGGCAGTTATTCACTTTGCTTCAACTTCAGGGCCAGCACAAAAAAACCTCCAACCAAAATGAGATTTTAAAAAATTAGCCATTTGCCACATGGGCGTTTGTGTGTGTGTTCATTTTGTTTTCAGGAAACAGAACCATCTCAGAAGATACAGACGGGCTTGCTTTATCAAAGGGTCCCTGGGGCACCACTTTGAATCCTGTCACATGCTTATGAACCCTGAGGCGTCCCCGTGAGAGGTGAGTACTCTGGGCCCACAAATGCGCCTGTGCACCAGCACCCGGCTCCGACTGCGCGCTGCAGAAGGGAATTCAGGAACTGGCAGACAGGTCCACCCGGGGCCCACCTAGTCATCAGTGCAGTTAGCAAAGGCGGAAATCCCCTGATTACAAGGTGGTTTTTCACAGAAAGGAGAGCCATTCCAAAGCACACACCACAAGCCTCTGTGGTCTCGGAATAAACAATAGAACATGCTGCGAGCTGCAGGATGCACCAGGCTGATTACACTGCAAAGTAAATGCAGCCTCTCTCGGATTCTCCCAGAGGAACACAGGATTAGAGACACAGCCCTTCCTCAGGCTCTTAAACGTTCAACTGTACCTACGCAAAAAAAAAACAAATCTACCTGGAGTCCCGGCAATGCCGATGCTGCAAGAGGGTTACAGATACTAAAGCCGGCACCTGCTTAGTCCAGGATATTGACCTCTGACAGGTAAGTAAGCCAGCCGAAAACACGATTCACCAGGAAGGGAGACCCAGACAAACAAGATGCAGCAAATGAACTATTAATACCCGCTGATGATGAGTCAATTCTGACTCATCTCGAGGACACGAGAAAGAACAGAAGGGTTGCCTCTCAGGATGCCCCAGGTTCTCATCACTGACCGAGCGGACTGCCCGTCTTTGTCCTATGGAGCAGCTGGTGCGCTCATCAAATCGCCAACCCTACTGCCAGCAGCAGGCGCTTACTACTCATGGTGCCAGCAGGACTCCTGGTCGGAACATGATTTGGCCAAAATAAGGAATGCCACGGCATCAATGGGCATTTAGAACGTCATGCTGAGTGAAAGAGCCCGAAGGAAAGAGCAAAGACTGTCTAATTCTACCGAGATGAACAGTCGTATGCCACTGAGTCAACTCTGACCCCCAGACTCACAGCCACTCTATGCCAGAGTGGGACAGAACAGAACCAACTGCCCGTCGAATAAGAACAGATCTCCAGGTCCTTGGTTCTGTGGACGCACGGGGGTGGGTTCAAACTATCCACTTTCAGCTAGCAGCCAGGCACTGAAGAGGAGACAATTATGCAGAGACAGAAAGCAGATCAGAAGTGGAGGGGTGATAAGGAGTTGTTAGGATCAAGCTCCCCGCCAGGAAGGGGTGGGACACCTAGGTAGGTGGTAGACCTGGATTGGCCCATCTAGGCCAGGTGAATTTGATTCAGCCAATGAGGTCAACCAGTTTATGGAGCATGGCTCCTAAGGGGTGGGGGAGAGGGAGGGAGGAAGGGGCGTTGTCCTGAAAAGCCAGAAGTTTTGCTCTCTGGCCCTCTCTCCCTGGGGCTGCTACACAGTGCAGCACGGCAGGGCCACAGTCCCACGCATTTGTGCGGCTTCTATCCTCTATAAACCCACTTGGTGCACAAACCAGGCTTCGGCGTGAATTCTCTCTCGCGCAAAGCCAAGGACTGAGGTAGGTATATCAGTCCCACGAGCGATCTAACAGAGTAATTAATGGGTAGAGAGTTCATGTTTAGAATGATGAAAACTTCTGAGAACAGGCAAGGATGATGGCTACAAGTGTCAGTCATTAGCCCCACTGGGATGCATACAATGGCCAGTGTTACGTCATCTACAATAAACTTGGTCAGAAAAGTGAAAAGGAAGATGTACGTTTGGTGGGAACAACAACAACACTGGGGGAGTCTCAAGAGCTGGAGTCCAGTCCCACTTAATATCGGATACTGATCTTCCCTGTGGCAAAGCAGGACCCTGGTGGCGCTGCGGGTTATGCTTCGGCCTGCAGAGCGCCACCAAGTACCACGCGGGAGAAAGATAAGGCTCCCTACTCCTTTAAGAGCTGCAGTCTCGGAAACCCACAGCTCAGCATCAACTCAATGGCAGTGTGTTTTGAGGTTTTCGGGTTTTCCAAATTATTTAGTCGCTGGTCCTGGTCTCCTCCGATCTGGACGGCCAGGTTTGGGTGACCTTGTCAAGTCCTGTCTGGTTTTCACATTCTATCAGTAGCTAGGAATTCATCGAGAGGCTGGTACAAGCACTCGCAAAACTTGCTACCCACCTGGCAAACCATTCAAATCCAGGATGTTTGCAAAAAAGGTACGAGATTAGAAAACACAGCCTACAGATGGGGCAGGGATGGAATTCTGAAGCAAAGGAGATGGAAACAAAGTCTGCTTGATCTTGAGGCGCATCTGCTGGGGCTGGGTGACATTTCAGTTGCTCAGGGTGGGGACTGACTCATGCCTCCCAGCGGGACGGCTTGGATTTTGTGGTTTCTAATCTCCCCGTGCGTAAAGGCAACCGGATTGTTGTTTACACAATCGTTTAATCCGTGTTGATTAAAATATCAACTTTAGCAACAAGTTCCACAAGCTAACACAGTGTTGACGAAATGAGCAGTCCCGACATTCTCGTGTTCCAAGAGACTTGCCAACGAGAACATCGGGGACCAAGCCCCCGCGGGGCAAGATGTCCATCTGGGAAACGGAAACCCTTCAAAAGCATGAAAAGTCTCAGGCCAGACAGGCTGCCACTGGTTGTTCAGACCCCCCCCCCCCCCCCCCCCGTGTAATGCGGAAACAGGCGCGGGCTTACCATCCCTTCCACGTCTTCTCTGAGCCCATCCACAGGGGCACACTCACTGGCATGGCCGTAGCAGAAGCAGTTGCCTCGAACCACCATGTCGTACACGGCGTAGTAGTACTTCTCCCTGATCTCCATTCTGGAGTCCAGAAGGTTGTCCCCCAGGGTATGGAGTTTGACGAACTTAATTCTCAAGTTGGTGATCTTCAACAGATCTGGGATGGGCATCAAGAGGAGGAGAAGTCCGGTCAAAGAGGAGGTCTCGTGCAATGACATAATGGCATCTCTCTTTATGGGACGGCCTGGCCGTGCGTGACAGCAGCGAACCGGAATATTAGAGCATAACATCACGTGGCCATTCCCCGTGGCCATGACCACCGGTTTAATTAGATTTAAAGTGTGTTTCACGGTGATTTGTTTGCGGCCAGTGTTCTGGGGGGGCTGGAAGTGGGGAAACCGTTTAGACTAGACTGCCACAGCTGCAGCGCCTCCTGGTTCCCAGAGCAATCGCGGCATCTATTGCTGGTGAGGAAGATAAAGCCACCTGAAAGGTCTCACCCCTGTAAGGAAATCTAAGTTACTGAAATAGATTTAACACCACAGAAAAGCTACAATCCAACGAGACTAAGTTAACATTTCCTTCGACGATTCTTGATGACAGCTATACAAAGTCACTTTCACGGTCTAAGGATGAAGGAGCTTAGTGCTAGGGAGTCGGGGCAATTTTTTTCCCCCTATAAGTGAGTTGTGGGTCAGTTTCACTGATCTTACTTTTCCTTGGTCTAGGTCTGCCGACCTCCACTTTGGCCTGAACTTGGACTATCTATTACAGTCTGTAGTCACCTGACAAAGAGCCACTCAACTTTCCCCACTGGTGTTTTCGTTCATCACCAAGTTGCTCTTGCTGAAGTGGAAGCCAAAAGGCTCTGAAACCTCACGTTGCTTCTCAGCTTTATTTTCAGTTATGCTGATGCGTGCTAATGATTTGCAGCCCAAGACAATGGGGGTAGTGACCTGAATAGATCAGACAGTTCCAAAGACCCAAAGGCCATTTTAAATACTTATAAGACCACAGACCTTACAGCTATGATTACAGCCACGGCTGTGGGCTGACAAGACATTCCAGGCATTGAAGTTAGGCACTCAGCAAAATCAAAAGGGCGACAGAGAAACCGTGGTGCTACTTAGCTGAATAGGCCTTCAGCATGCCAACATCTCCCCCTGGCCAGCCCAGATCTGCTGCACAAAAGCGAGCACAAGCGTCTATTGACCAGCAGCTGGAGTGGCTAATAACCCTGAACTGATCTTTGGGGCAGCTCGCAGAGAGGGCAAATATGCTCCCACCACTTTCCCCCTCCATGGTGCACGACACCCAGATAACGAGCCAGCTTCTCACGCAGACTGATGCTCTAAGGGGAAGTTCACTTCTGCAGTGGGTTTCAGAGGTGCCAACGAGGACCTCACACACGACATGGTTCCTTTGCTTACCAAGCAAACCCAAGGCATGACCGGCTAGAATAGACTCATTCTCCTTTGTGCAGAAACAGGCTTTCCCAAGCCAACCCACCAGGGGGAACACCGGATAACAAAGGCAACACACTGTTCAAGGCTCACCAATTTCTCCTGAAAAGGAGATGGCGACGTAGTTGTAAAGGTACTAAGGGGGACTTTGCCATGGGCACTTCTCCCAAAGGGGTTTTGAGAGTCACTCAGAAGCTGGCAGTGGACTGGACACGTCATTCAATATCTGTTTGACTGGGGGGAAGGGTGGGACAGGGAGGGGATACATGGGAGCTGATATCAATGAGTTCGAGAAGATAATATTTTGAAACTGATTGTAGTTGCAATTGTAAAACTATGCTTGACCTATTTGAATTATGGAGTGTTATGACATCTGTAAGAGCTCCCCATAAAATGAGGAATGATAAAATTTTTTAAAAAGTGTTTTGTGACAGACGCAAGGGGAGAACTATGGACCAGAGACTGGGTCAGGTGTAAAATTAAGCGGGGAAAGGGCACTTTGCTGGAAATATTCCCTGGACTTCTTCCTGGCTTCATAGCATTCCACAAGGGCTTGGTTATACAGCCAAGCACCTACTATCAGAAAGGCAGTGGGGAAACCAGGCCAGCCCCTCCTCCTCGGACTGACTGCACGAGAGCAGGGGAGGAGGCCGGCCAGGCCGTCTGTGCACGCGGGCATACAGGATCACTGCTCAAGACCTATGCACAGCGATGGCGTCAACGCCAACAACTAGCAGCGGCTTCCATGGACTGAGCACTGCATGGACTCTGCCCTGATGGCACGATGGACAGTGATCCGCATGGTCTGAAGTTTGAAAACAGCAGGAGCTCCCCTGCAGGGAGAAAGACTGAGCTTTCTAAGAGACTCTGAAACCCACAGAGGGTTGCTTTGAGTCAGCAATCATTCGATGGCAGTGAGGAGCCCAGGTGGCGGTAGTCGTTACGATTTGGGCTGTGGTCCACAGGGTCAGCAGTTCGAAACCACCAGCAGCTCCTTGGGAGACAGGCTGAGCTTTCACTACTCCTGTTAAAGAGTCTTGGAAACTGACAGGCAGTTCTACCCTGTCCTGTAGGGTCACTGTGAGTCATCTACTTGACGGCAGTGAGTTGGGGTTTTATGTGCTAGGCACTTTGATAGATGGCATGCATCTATTAACACATGTCCACCCCGGAATGATGCTAAGAGCAAAATTCCTAATCTTACAGAAGAGGCACCATGGCTCAAGACAGAAAGAAGCGGGGGTGGGGGTGTAGGATAACCTTAATTGCTGTTGAAGATCACCTGGCCACAATAAGTGAAAAACGGTATACAAAGCCAGGTCTGACTCTAAATCCATTCTTTCAGCCGCTGCACAGTCTGCCTCCCCAAATCAAAATCTCATTCTGTGAGACCCCAGAGAGCTCTGGCCTGAGGCTCAGAACATAGAGGGGGGGAGGGGCCAAGATCTCTCTCTGCCATTTACAGCCCCATCCCCGTACACCTGTGACCAGAGCTCTCTGACCCTCAGCTGAGTCATCCGTCAAACGGACATACAGCCCTCGCTGTCCTGAGCATGGCTACAGGATGGTTACAGGATCTCTCCCCATCTTCCCTGAACAATGAGAACGCCCAACACAAAGCCCAGTGCCTAGGCATCTGGCTAGAGAGACTGCCCACCACCTCGTGCAGAAATAGAGGGGAGCAGCTTCCGAGTCTCCCCTTTAGAGGGAATCTGCTTGCCCTCCAGGTTGCCACTGCCCACAGGATGGAATGAGGAAACGTGAACAAAGACGTAAAAGACAGAAGACACCTGGCAAACTCCAGGGAACCAGTGGTGGGAAGTGCCGCAAGGCGGACTCATGGGACAGAGAGGTACGTCCCCATGGGGTTTCCGAGGCTGTACACCTGTACAGGAGCAGACTGTCACAGCTTTCTCCAGTGGAAGAGCTGTGAGATCAAACTGCTGACCTTTCAGTTAGCTGTCCAATGCTTAACTCATGACGCCACCAGAGCTCGCTGGAAATCCCTCTGCATAATTTTGTAAAGGAACCAGAAACATCTATCTTATTCAAATCACTGTCTTGGGGCGGGGGCTACTTTGTTACAACAGCTTCATCCAGACAAGAAAATACCGAGCAATAAAATACAGTATTATGACCACAGACATTACCCAAGTACTTATCAATCTTTAACAATTCCACATGCTCTTCCCGACCAGTGAGGACTTTCAACTCCAACCACACTCTCCCACGGAGCGGCTGGTGGTTTTCGCCTGCTCACCTTGCTGGCGGGAAGCCCAACAGTCTTTCCCCTGACCCCTGCTGCTCCCAAGCAGGGAGGACTTGGGTTAGTATGCATGGCAAGGGCGTGGGGTGGGGTCCTGAAGAAGGAAGACGACGCTGGTGGGGGGGTAGCACCTAAGATTTCCACTCTGCGGAGGGCGATGAGGACAGTACCTCCTGGACGCTGCTGCCCATCAACGCTTTGATTTTAAAACAAGCTTACTCTGTATCCGGGGGCTGTACGGGTCTTCTATTCTGAAGGCAGGATCTAACGCCCGGAAGATCACCTACGAAGAGACAGAAAGAAGCGCAAGTGGCATGTTTGCAACGATCCAAAGGTCCCTTTGCAAGGAGGCCATTACAAAGCAAACACAAACCTCTCCTTCCGTTGAGGGTTCAATGTCAGAATATCGGGAGTCACAAATTATGTCATCAACTTTCTTCATGGGGCCCGTGGAAACGCCTGGAAATGAGCTCTCACAGTCGTAGGCAAAGTACCTGTACACGCCCCACGTCTTCCCAAAGTCAGACGAGCGTTCGATCAGCATGGCGGCTGGCCGGAAAGTCTGGGGGCGGGGAGGAAAAGTCACAGCTGGCGCTTTCCATCTGGGACCTGTATTTTCGAGGTTTCATAAGGAATGATCACGCAGCGGTGTGCGGCGGGCCCCGACTGCATGGGGTTGGCATTTCACACCGTGGCTGGATGTCACGTGCTTCAGGCTGCTCCGCGAAGCCTCTTTTAGCAAAGAAAGTGATCGGCCTCTGAGTTTTACACTTTCTCCCACCCGACCCGCCCAGTGAGCCGAACCCTGCTTCTCTTTAGAAGCTGACCGTGAGCAGACAGGCCTTGGTAACAAACACACGTCGGTATGGTTTAGCCATCACGCCGGCAATATGGCTGATGAGTGCCCACGTCCTTTGTTCGCCCATCTCATCACTCAATGATTCCCTACTGGTACCAGACAGGAGTCTATGAGGGGGCTTCAAAAAATTGCAAGGATAACCCCATAATCTTATAATTCCATTTTTCCAGGAAATATCGAAGCTACCCCCGCCCCCACCCAAATATGACCCGATCTATGTTGTTCCCTCACTGACTCAAAGCAGAGGAGAAGACTGAGACATGGATACTGAAAAGATAGTAGAAAATGAGGGATTCAGACAAGCAGGGCAGGATGGGGATTTGGGAGGGTGCTGTGGGTGGCCCGGTGGAAATGTGAGGCAGACTGAGCACCCAAAATAGGCAGATGGGGAACGCTGCAACACTGCTGAACATGGCGAGGGCCCGGTGCAAGTAGAAGGCAGGTTACAGAGAAAGGAGAGCAAACGGACCTGGAAAACAGAACCTGAACCAAGACCGCGACCAGTCTATGCCAAGCACGTCTTGATGGAACTGGGAGAGCGAACCAGCACACGCTCAAATGTACACTTCTCTTCCCGACGAGCACTGCCGGCCCCTTTTCTCTGAGAAAGGGGAGTTAGGGATTAAGCCAAATGGGGCTCACACTTTAACAGAGCCCTTGACTTCCTCATTTACGAACTGCTCCTGCTCTTGAAAGTGAACCGAGTGGGAATATAAAGAAACAGCACTTCATTAGGCCTAAGAGGATGTGTGACGAGAATTTTCAAGGGGGAAAGCAATGAATACACGGGACCGCACATGCCAACCGTGCATGCCAAACTCAATCCTAATAGGATTGAGGGGGGGACGAGGAGAGAGACGGGGAAGGGAGTCCTTGGCGGGTGTCTCGGGGCTAAAAGGGAGTTGAGAGGAAGCACATTTGAGCCGGTCCTGGCTGCGCTTCCTTCTCCCGCCCTTCTGGAAAGATCCAAGTCCCCAAGGGCAGTGAGGAGCTACCCAACTTCCTGTGGAAACGGGGCCACATGCTAGCGAAAGAACAAAAGTCTTTCATTAGTCCTCAAACTCCTTCGGTCTGTTTCTGCAAAGCTGCCTCCGAATTTATAATAAATAAGAGAATCGTGAGTTTTGAAAACACCTGGCTATTCTACAAACACAGACCGCACAGACACGGAGATCTGCTAGCTAGCCTAAGAAACCCTAGCCAGCCAGTGGGTGACCAGCCAATGCCATGACAAACGCAGGTTAAGAATCAGTCACGTGGTCTTCCTCCTCCCGCCTAACTCTAGTTCCGCTCTGTTCTGGACACTCAGTGGCATCCCCATCCTGCTACTGACCCAGCCTGGGCATCTAGGCAATCTCTGATTCATACATTCCTCTACTTTTTCTCCCGTTGCTCTGCTTCTTGTCTTTTCAAGGGGCGTCCTTCCCAATCCCTGGTCCAGCCGTTGGTTCTAAGGCTTTAGAAAGCAGGCGCTCCTTGGCGCACTGACCCGCAAAGGCAGCGGCTGCAGCAGCAGGTCTCAGAGTATGGCAACAAGGGAGGGAGGTGTGATCTGAAAAATCTCTCCAAGTGAAGCTGCTGGGACCCCCGGGTCGCTGGGGGAAGTGCCTTCCTGGGCGAGTGTCATGGCCGGCCAAGTCACATCCTCCTCCTGCACTTCCACCAGGGCCTTCCAACCTGCCTTTTCTTCTCCCGGCCCCCGCGCCTCCCTCTTTCCTTCTGGGCTCCCTTCCACTCCTTCCCTACCTCTCAGTTCCTAGTCAATGGCTCCCAAACGGTCCACAAAGCTCACACTCCGCAGGGAGCAAAGTCCTGCGGGCACAAGCCTGCTTTTTCAATGTTCACTCGCTGTCTCCTTACACCTGAGGCAGACCGACGGAGGATGCTGGCAGCACATCACCCTGAACTGGCCAGCCCCGAGTAACCCTGCTGATTGCAGACAATTTCCCCCCATCACCTCTCACAGACATCTCGCTCCGTGTCCTGTGTCCAGTGGAATACCATCCTGGTCCTCTCCTTGTGCATGCGGCTTTCTTCAGCATCCCGGGGGAAACTAGCTGTACTGAACGCATCCCCTTCACTGGACATCTCCCACAGCGGCTAGCACATTCCTTCAGGTAGCATGCCCTGTTTACCAGTGCAGCTTCTCCTTTACAGAACTGGAAGTCCCTGGAAAGAAGTGGCCCGTCTGGCTTGGCCATCTTGCACTGGGCAGGGGTTTGTTTTTTGTTTTTTTGGCACACAGAAGGTTGCTGGATACATTTAGCTATGCACCACTCACCCACACATAGCAATTACATGTCAAGCATCAGCATATATGATTTACGACATCTCTGCTACGCGCTGCAAGGTTCCTCCTGCTTCCAGCGCAGGGAGTGATTTCACACAACCTATAGACGACGAAGCAACAGTGTTTCCACTGGATCAATGAGAAAGCCACCGGATGGCCAAACAGAGGCTTGGGGGTTCGTGCCCACGCCTGTCTAACCCAAAGATGCTCTTCCTGCACAAGCTGGGGCCCAATGGGCAGGTTTCTTCCCATCAACAGAACTCTGACAGCTTGTACCCATTCCTCGTGGATCAGTTCAATCTCCATCTCGACTGCGCCTTCTGCACGGAGGTGGGTCCACTGCATTCCCTCGAATGAGTGAGTACTCAACTACAGAGTATAACCCAAAGGGCTTCTGAATATAATAAATGAACGCAGACCTGCTCACATGCACAGAGATGATATCCAAAACACAGGCCCCACACACACTCACGAAAACGATGACGAGGACTTTCAGGTGTCGGGTCGCATGAGACTATGTGCAGCTGATGGTAAATTCTAAGCACCAGGATGGGCGTGTGGTTGTAAGTGAGGGAGAGGGTTGTGTGACAAAGAATACGCTATTCAAGGCAAGTCCCCCCCCCCCAGTCTTTATCGGGTGTCAAAGTCACATGAACCTTTCCTGCCTTACAGTGACGGGTGGGGCAGTGGGCATGGTGATGCAGAGCGGAGGACTGAACTGCTCAGCCTCAATGTCCCTCCTACAGTCCTGTCGAGGCAGTGGGTGACCTGGTGAACTGCTAGCAAGAGTCAGCTTCATGCTCCCGCCATGTCCTACACGGTGGCTTTGAGTGGGAATGGAGTTGACACCAATGAGTTGAGTAACGTCCTTCTCTGGCTTCTAGACCCATCTTTGTTCCCAGACGTCCCTCACAGGCATTAGCAGAGGACATAAGTGAGCCTTTGACCCACCCTCCTTACGCCTATGGGAAATCCACTCCTCACAGTTGTGTCTAACCTGAGAGTGGGGTAGATATGGGCCACACCTCCAACGGGGGTGGGGGGAAGGATGATTCAAAAGTAATTTCCATCTGAGAAGCAATAAGCAAATGAAGGGTCTTATGTGCACCGACACATACTTTAAGCCATGCAAAGTCTGTCACTAGCAGGCAGCTGCTGTAGAAAACAAAGGGACTTTGTACCGAGACATTCCCTAGTCTCAGAGTCACGTTACATTTCTAAATGGAAAAAAAAAAACAACGAGAAAATCCACATTGGAGGAGGAATCGCATTATCTCGGTCACACCATTCTTGCAAAACTTCTGCAAAACCTTACCAGCTAAAGATAACACGATTTCTTCTTCAGTTACCAGACTCTGCCCTAGAACATAAACAGCAGGGATTTACTCTCCAGATGTCCACTGTGGTTTGGAAGCAAGTCAAGGCCACCTCTCTCCATGGGGAAATAAACAATGCTCTTGAATTAAAACTTCACCGTGCAACTGAACTACCTCAGCAGAGGGTGCTCTCTCCTTCCAGCCACAGAAAGCACATATGTCACCGTCCTGTTTCACCACCCAATTTACAGCGACGAGAACACTGAAGTGACTCACACAGCCGTTTCCACATTACCCGATGTCCCCTATGACTCCGTGAGAACGATATGGCTTCCTTACCTTGAAAGTCATGATGAGATGAGTGAAATGGAATTCGGCTTCCAGGTCCAGCTGGATCGTGACATTTTCCATGCCTCGAGGTAATAAAAAAAATATGGTTTAAGAATGACAGAAGGAAACAGCAAGGCCAACAGAAACCGCAGGGCGCAGTTATTAACGGTTTCCCCTTCAATACTCTGCAGGGTCTTTCTTCCTAGAAATCCCCGGTTGGATCCCACCTGGCCCAGAAGACCCACAGGTAAGATCATGAAAAAAAGCCCCGGCTCAATTCGGGTGGTGAAGCGCAAATTCTTTGGTTGTCTACAAATCATCCTGGAGCCCAACGTAGTAAAACTGCTCTCCAAAACACGACGGCTGGCAGAGTGCCTCCAACTGCTGTCAAAAAAGACATCCTTTGCTGAGGATGAAGTAAAACAGCTTCCCAACCCTCAGAGCCAATGACTCCCAGGGGAGGGGGTTGGAAAATACTTCCTGTGCACAGTAGGGGGGTCAGCTTGCAGTCAGAAGCTTGGGGACAAGATTCTTCTACAATAGACACACATATTCCTTTTCTCTCTCTTTTGCAGCAGCAAGGGGGAAAAGAAAAAAAGAAGTGCCCACCACACAAGTCAGCCCCACTTCCAATTCAGTTCAGAAAAGCCTTAGAGTGCACTTCCACAAGTGAAAGACAATGCCAGAGGGAGAAAAGGAGGGTCGGATCAATAAACTGGCCTAGAACAGACACTAACATCTCCCCTTCAGGCCAAAGCCTGAACCAACAAATGAGCCTTTGCACCGTGCCCCAGGGTCAACCAGCCTGGCTTGGACACACTGGAATTCCAGGGACAGAATTCGTCCCCACCCCATTCCTGAGGCCCTCGGGCTGAGCTCAGTTAGATAATGGAAGCCATTCTGCAGTTCTTGTGTGTGTGTGTGTGTGTGTGTGTGTGAGAGAGAGAGAGAGAGAGAGAGAGAGAGAGAGAGAGAGAGAGAGAGAGAGAGAGAGAGAGAGACTGTCTCTCCATCTCGAGCGAAAGAAGTCTCAGATGCAAGAAAACACATGGGGATGTGTCAGAACCAATCCTGTCACAGGATGGTGTGCTTTCAGAAAACCAGTAGAACCTTTTGACATAAACCCTCCTGCTGGACAACTGCCAGATCTACTGGGGGGGGGGGGGGGGGAGTGGTCACTGGAACGGATATGAGTTAGCTGGAATGCTAAAGAAAAACATTACCACCACACTCATTAACCTTATCTAATTTGTTTAAATAGAACTGGCTTACAAACCTACCCTGGACATGCTTTTTTTTTGAGTGAAAATGTCAGCTAAGCCACAGTCCCTCCCCCTCTGCCAGGCTTTGAAAGACCTGCAATATGTGTTCAAAATGAAGAGATGAGGGGGGAAATAGACGGTACAAAGCCGGGCGAGGGCCCGATCGGTACTGTAAAACCACAGGCTCCAATAGTCACCCCAAATGCATTCCATTTTACAGCTGCTCACCCAGTGAAGGACTGCTGTTTTTATTGTAATGTGGGAAGCAAAACAATGTGGAAGAGAATTCTCCTATACTTGACTGGGTCAACCCTAGACATGGCTCCACATTATGGGTAAATCAGAAGCACCTGGACAAACGCCACAGCACGGCCACTTTTGTGCCTGGGCAATGGTGACTCAGTGCCATGAGGTATGGCACATGTACAGCACAGAGAATCCATGAAGTCAGATTTGCAGTCTTTGCGAACAACCAGACAGCTGAGCGATGACAGGTGGTTCTAACCATCTGCCTGATGACTAATCTCATCCAAACAGTTCTGATAAGGCAGTTCACCCACTGCCCTCAAGTCCATTCGACTCTCAGTGGCCCTACAGAACAGGGTAGAACTGCCCCCAGGGCTGTCCAAGCCTCTGACTGTTTACAGTGGAAAGCCTCATCTGTGTGAAGAGTGGGGGGCAGTTTCCAACTGCGACCTTCAAATTAGCAGGTCAATGTATAACCCCTAATTACTCCACCAGGGCTCCCAGCAGAGCAGCTGGGAACCCAAAAGCCCCCGTATTTAGAAATTCCTTCTTTCTGGCCCTCAGTCCCTTTTGTCCCATGAATTCAAAGGTCTAGAAGTCAACTCGTCCCTGACCCAATTCAGGAAAGCTGCCCGTGGCACAACAGCACTTGAAAAACCTTTCCTGACTGCCGATTGAAGCGGGACAGTCTTGACCTGAACTCGGTAGCCATTCTTCTTGCGGAGGTCTCTCTGTTTCACAGGAAATCCTCCCTCTCTGCTCCCCGAAAGCTCTATGCTACTTTCAGGATTCCTCTGAGATGTGAGCGCACTTTTACAGAGACCACTGCTGTGCACTGAACTTCCGACCAAGGATTCTCCTGGAAGAAGTTCACGCTGCTGCTCTAGATGATGTGTGCTTTCCAAGAAAGCAGTCTATCCCAACCGCGTCTGCAACCAAAGGGCCCCCAAGGCCAACTTATGAATAACGCTCCCTAGGAGTCATCTCTCAAAACAGATGGCCATTGCATGGGAAGGCTGGACATTGAATAAGGAAAACCAAAGGATGGATACTTTTGACGTTTGGTGCCGGCAAAGAATGGGGAAACCCCCATGGACTGACAAAAGAACAAACAAAGCTGTCTTGGAAGAAGTACAGCCAGAACACTCCTTGGAAGCACGGATTCGAGACTTCGTCTCACATGCTTCAGACAAGCCCACAGGACAGATCAGTCCTAGAAACGGACTTCGTGCTTGGTAAAGCACAGGAGCGGTGAAGGAGGAGGAGCCGACTCTTGACGACACGGACTGACACAGTGGCTTCAAAAATGGCCTCAAATATAACAATTGTGTTGATGGTGCAGGACCGGATGGTGTTTCGTTCTGTTGTAAACAGGGTCGGTGTGAGTTGGAACCGACTGGACACCATCTACCAACAAGAACCACGGTTCTCCAGAAAAATACATGTAACAGTCAACCACAAGGAAGTTTACTGAACCCTGTTACTCTTGGCAGAATGAGAAATGAGTGCCGGCATCCACAAGCTTCCCAGGTGTGGGGCTTTCAATTAAATGCTCTAGTAGAGTCCAGGGCTTCTGATCACTTCCCATATTTAAAAAACAAAGCAACCAAACCCAAGTATGACGATACATTGTTAATGAACCAACACACCATACTTTTAGGCCCCACATTTCAGCGTCTCTATTATGAAGCAAATGTGAAATTAATCTAGGCTCAGGTGTACAGTGATTGTACCTTAGCCTACTTGGTGAATTTATTAAATGCAAAGCCAAATGACAGAGAAAAGACAAGGGGTTGGATGCAAACCACCACGAGGCCAGTAGTTTTGAGTCACACCCATGTTGACAGTCTTTGAAAAACTGACAACCTGGTGCTCATTCATAGGACAGTATCAAGTTCTCTCTGCGTGGAAGGGGCGGCGGAACTGTCCATCTGCCCTTTCCTCTGGGGTTGAGTGAATCAAAGATGCGATGTTTTTCAGAGGAAGAATCAAGATTGGAGACAGTACAGGGCCCTTCCCACACCCTCCCCAGACTTCACCCCCATTCCAAACTGAAACATTCCTGCGGGCCCCCTCCCTCTCAGGATAAAAACCAGGGAGCACCCCTGGGCTAGCATGAAAGACTGCTTTCTTTGAGGAAGTGCATGCTTCAGAAAGAACCATGAGATTTTACCCAGAGAATTTGGTGCTCCAGGCAATAAATCTGTCAAAGGCCGTAATTACAGGACAGAGACTCCTCGGTATTTTTACACACACACACACACACACACACACACACACACACGAAAGCCCATAACCCCATCCAACCACATGCCACTGAACTTGTTCCCACACTGACCACATACCATTTTCCGATTGCCACCATATCTTAAGGCGGTTTGGAGCGAAGGTGGTGACCACATTTTCAATGAGATGACTATCAGGATTAAGTGTCTCGTGATAAGGGTCTTGTGAATTGCATATGAAGCATTTTTTATCCTCCTGAAAACAAAGCGTGTTTCATGAGTCTGGCAAACAATCTCACAATGCAACAAGGACTCCAGCCCACAATATCAAAGGCCAACCTAGTTGTTTCAAGGCAAGTGAATGTGACACACCCGAGCCCCTCACAAGCCGACCACGTTGATTTACCAAGTCGACGCTACCTCTGGAAAGAAGTTCTTCCTCTGAAAATCCCAGGCAAAAAGTAAAAGAGAGCATTGTTTCCACAAGCTACTAATTTAATCAAAACCCTATTCCCAAGCTTAAATCTTAATCTTAAATAGCGAGAAGCTTAACCTATAGGCAAAAGGGGTATTAGGGAATTTTTGCTGATATAAAGAAACTGAAAATGAAAGAAAAAAAAAAGGAGAGCGCAATACATTTGACCTGATCTAAAACCTTGACAAAAAGGCAGGAATCAAGTATTAGGCAGAAACATTTAGAGAGGGTTTGGGATTTACAGAACCAGCATCCTTAGCTTCAAATCTGCTCAGTGGAGCAGAGGCAGCGGCACGCAGGCTAACCTACACAGCACTCAGGTTATCTGGGGGAGGGGCTACCAGGCTGCCCTGAAGATGGGGGGACCATTATAAGCTAGTGACAACCCAAGGAAGCCCCAAACGGACCGGCATTCTTGGAATCCGGAAACACACAAAAATAGGTGCCTTTGAGTCAACCTTGACTCACGGTGACCCAGTGTGTGCCAGAGAACTATGCTGTACAGAGGTTCCGGTGGGCAGAATTCTCAGAAGTAGATCAAGCCTTGCTATCAAAGAAATCCCAACCTTTTGGTTAGTATGTTAGGTGCTGGCATCAGCCACGGACTGTGAAATTAAGGTCCACTTTCGGTTCTACAGGAGCCATGGTGACACAGGGATTTCCCATTGGGCTACCAACCACAAGGTCAGCACTCTGAATCCACTAGCTACTCCAAGGGAGGAAGAATAGGCTGGCTGCTTCCACGAAGATTTGTAATCTTGGGAACCAGTAAGGGCAGTTCTACCCCATCCTACAGGGTCACAATGAATAAGAATCAACTTTTGGGCACCTAGAGAAGCGTTTGTGGTTTGTTTTTGTTTTTTTAATTTGTGCGGTGAGGGTCTACAGTAGGAATCGTGGTGGAGCAGTGCGTTTACACCTTTTTAAACCCACTAAATGTTGGAGGCAAATTAACCAATCTTTTCTTTTTGGTCCTTGTATCTGATAAAAGTGAGACGTACGTCCCAATTTCATGACCAATCAAAAACAGGAGAGCCCGCCCTACTGGCTTTTGAGACAGTCTAACTCTAACTCTGGTCCAAGCTGGTTTCAGGGTCGAGTGATTCATTTACAGGATGGTTAGGTCTTTGAATGACGGCACAAACTATTAGGTAAAAAGCTGAATGCTAACATTAGACAATGGAACATCAATGCCTTCATTAGCTTGTAGTAAAGGAAACGAGTGCTAGGGAACAATTACCAGAACTTAAAAAAAAACACCAGCATAATTATAGTCTCCTTTCTAATCAGGAGGAAGCCGTCTAGACATTTCTGTATAAATCTGGAAGCAAATGAGAGGAATCCACTTTACCACATTCCTGCTATTTATTTCATTACATCTCCACGATGGGTTCTTCCTAACCTGTTGCAAAGCTGACTCCACTTTAAGGCATCACCTGTGCAAACCACACAACACTCTCCTTGGCAAGGGCAGGTATCCAGGTGGTAGTGACTAGAATTAGAGGAATTGGCCTGGGGCATGTCCTTTATGTGGCCTTTAGCGTCTTCAGTTAGAGGCCAGACATGTCCGGTCTCTTTTTAATTCTGGGAAGGGATGCTGAATACTTTAGCCTTTGGGTGTCTTCTCTTAAAATCAATTTTGACTCGGTAAATTCACGACCTTCGAAATCTAAAACCTTGGTTCACTTTTACCAAAACCCTTTAGAAAAGAACACTTTCAGGAAACACCCTAAAATGTTACTGGCCTCCCGCATGTTTGAAAAAGTGAGGGCATTCTTGTGAAACCAAGCATCTGTCCCTGCTCTTCAATGGAGGGAGGTGGAAACATGATGTCACCAGGAAAGGAAACCCAGTTCAGTAACTGAGGTCACCTTGCAAGGCGTCTGTCATTGCTGGACGCCCTTTACCCAAGCGATAAGATTCTGGGAGAAATCCAAGATCACTGTTTAGTACAGGAAAGGGGGGGGGGTGGAGTGCTGCTTCTAATACACACTTCCAAAAAGAACACATTAAAGGGAAAAATAGGGGTTTTTGGAGCCCTGGGTCGAGTATGTCTCTGGAGAGGCAGGGGCGGCAGGAAACGTTTGGCGGATGCAACTGTGCAAACGGAGTCTGGATAAAGGGTGTGCTGTCAGCCTAATCCTAGGACTCCCAGGCTAGCCTCGTTTCCTATCTGGATAGCTGGCAGGACGCGGCGTCCCCTGGGCCTGCCCCTTCAGGTCTGGCGCGGAGGCGGCGCAAGTCCGCCCTCACCTGGAGGTGGCTGACGATGCAGTAGGGCTCGGGCTTATTCAGCCCGCACGTCGAGGTCACCGAGAGCTTCTGCGCACGGCCGATGAGAAGGTCGCCCGTGGCCGGGTAGCAGCTGCCCTCCGCACAGCCGTAGCTGAACTCCGGTTCCTGGGCGCACACTCGGCCTCCGCAAAGGGCTGGAGGCGATCACGAGAGGGGAGCGAGCCAGAACATGGGGGGTCGGGGTAGATTCCAGAGAAAGCAGAAGGCACAGAAGGGAAAGAGGCGCATGCAAGCAGAGAAGGCAGGGGGAGGGGGAGGAAGGCAGAAAAAGAAATCGACACGTCACTACGTTTGTCCATCAGCCGGGCGCACCGCGCGTGGGAAACCCACACACGCCCGCGTCCACCCCGATGGGCCCGGGAGGGCAGCGTCCATCACGAAGGGTTCCCGCGCATCCCGGCCACTTCGACGTGCCCGGGCGCAGGACGCAGAGATGCTGGCCACTCCACACCGCGGGGACGCGCGTGGGGGGACGCTCGCGAGCTAGCCCGCGTGCTCGCGGCGGCCTGTGCATCCCCGGGGCGCGCGTGCGCGCGTGTGTGCTTGCGGACATCTTTGCGCGCGGAGGCGCCAGTGGGGCGCGCGCGAGTTGGGGACGCCTGGTCCGGAGAGGTGGCGCGCGAGCAGCTGGGGCCGCTTTTCCCAGCAAGGGGCCCGTGGGCTGCCCCGGCGACTCGGGAGGGGCAGGGACCCCTCGCCATTCCAGGGAAGCTCGGGTGCAGTTGTTTCTCGTGCCATCCGGAGGCGATCAGCGAGGGTTAATTAAAGCCACATGGCCCCAGTCAGCCCAGGACGAAGCCTGCGCTCGGCTGGCCCGGGAACGGGTTCCCAGGGAGTCCTCGCGGCGAGCCTCTTCCCCGCTGGGAGACCTCCCCACCCCACCCCCACTCGCGGTGGGGACACCCAGCCTTCGGGGGGCGCAAGGAGCAGCGGCCGCCGGAGCCCAGGGATACGGGTCCGCTCCTGCTCCACGCGCGCCGTCTCCAGCCACCACCGAGGCCAGGGCGCTGGCCTTTCATCCCAGGGGCCGCGTTTATTCCCCCAAAGCTGCCACGACTCCGGGTGGGGGGAAGCAAACGGCTTCGGGGTTCTTCCCGGCCCCCGCTTCCCACAGAATTACCTAGGAAACCGAGAGCGAACACCTGGAGCAGTCCCATGTCCGACTTCTGCAGCCCAGGGGAGCCGGCGGCGGGGGAGAACGCGTCCGGCGAGCCGCTTCCCTTTCTTCCCGTCTCGCTTTCTGGAGAGGGGGAGAGAAAAGGCCAAGGTTCAGAGAGGAGAGGGGAGCCCTTCCATTTCCTGCCGCTCCCACGGAAGCCGGGGATGGTGGGGGGCGGGCGGGGGGCCGCGGCGCCACTTTGTTCGGCTTACCCCGGGCAGCCTCAGCCCAAAGAAGGGAATTGGAAAGTTTCGCCTGGGGAGGAACCCAGGGAGGCGTCTCTGCTCATGCGCACACGGCAGGCAGGGGCTAGGGAGGGGGCGGGCGGCGGGAGGCCACCACTTGGTCAGGAGGGGGTGGAGGTGAGTGGCGGGCCAACCCTCAGGGGCTCCTCTTTTGTTTTAAGGGCGCGTCTGCGGGCGCTCGCTTCGGGGTTGGGCTCTCCCCGAGCGGCTGCGGGGCCGCCGCGACGCAGAGGTGTGCGTGGAGGGCTCGGCGGTCCAGCGTGGGGGGCGGGATGAGTCCCGGCTGGCCTGGGTCGTAGGTGTACCGATTGGGATGCCAGGACGTGCGGATCGGGCCCTCCACCCCGCCCCGCGGACTCGAACATTTACATTTGTAAGAAGTGAGTCACGAAAAGGTGCCCAAGGCGAGAAACGCCCGCACCCCGCACTCTGGGAGGGCGGGTTAACCCTCTCCTTAAAGGGCGGCCCCACGGAGTTCGCGCCACGTGCAATGTCTTCACTCGGAGTAGAGATCTACCCTTCCTTGGGCACCTGTGCGCGCGCATTCAGGCCACGGAAGACCTCAATGCTTCCAATTACCCACCTAGTTGTAAAAGTCGACCTCCTAGCAGAATCCAGACGGTAGCATCGATCCAGCCCCTGCCTCGATGGACACACTTTGGTGATCGCTTTACCCATCACCCATGAACCTGGAAGCACAACCTGGACCATTCTAGAGAGGCGCTCCACATTCTACAAGTGGAGAGGGGAGGGTGAAGGCATGCATGGAAGGGTCTCTTAAAGTGTGACCAGTTTAGTTAAGAAAAACAAACCCCAAACCTGGACATATTCTCGCCAGCCATTCAATTGTGACTCATCACTACCTACCCGGGAGGAGGAGAGCAGCCCCCAGCATTTCACAAGCTGTACTCTTGACAAGAACAACGCAAAGGCCCACCTTTGGGTTAGCAGCCAAGGGCTTTAACCACTGCGCCACTAGGACTCTTTGGTTAAATAAGTGACTATAAGCTTGTTTATCGCCTGGGGGCGGGGGTTGAGGTTGGCCAGGAACAAACACACACTCACTCACTCACTCACATACTGAGAGTTGTCTTAGTTCTTTCAGTGTGGCTGGAGTCAAGACTTGCGCTGCTCAGCATTCCTCCCGGCAACCTGGGGACAATAGTCGTCTGTCCAGTCTAGAGATTTTGCTTGTTCTCTAATTAATCGGTGCAGGGAGAGAGGTTTAAGTGGGTAGTTGGTGAGATTTTAACTTTGCTGTAATGAAAAACGGTTCAGGGAAGTTTAATCATTAGACCCCAGACGAAGCTGAATTACCGGTTTGTAAAACCCCCTTAGTGGATCCAGGGAGGCTGCAGCCTCAGGTTTAGGTGATGAATTTATCACTCACCAGAGCAGCACGGGCCCTGCTGCAGCCTCCCGCGGTTTTGCTTCTATTAAAAACAACACAACTTGCTGCCATCGAGTTGGTTCCGACTCATAGGTCAGGGTAGAACTGCCCGTGTGGGTTTCCAAGAGTGTCACTCTAAGGGAGTAGAGTCTCTCCTCATTCTCCCTGGGAGAAGCTAGTGGTTTCAAACTGCTGACCTTTGGGTTCATCTAGCTCTGTTCCCCCCTTTATTATTTTTGTCCTTGAAAGGTGCTCTCCTCTTACCTGACAGCAGTGCTCTTGCCTCCATTTACTGTGAGTGCTCCCTCCCAAACCTGCTCCCTTGGGCTCCCACCTAAAGTAACAACCCCCTGCCTTCCTGTGCACCTTCTACTTTATGTTCCTTCCTCTGGCGTCGTGCTTTAGGGTCTTAAAGGGTCCTCGACAGCAGGTTGCCTGCTGCGCCTCCTTCTCGCCTCTATTCCATTACAACATGGCTTCCGTCCTCATTGTTGTCTCCAGCCTTCCAACTGCCACATGGGAAGGACACTTCCGCACTGTTACGGGCCTGGATTGCTTTGTAACGTGTGCTCCAGATGGTCCTGCCTTCCGTCTTGAGACTCCTGGGCTTCCAGGACACAAAACCAAACATCACACTCACTGCCATCAAGTTGGATGCTGACTCATAGGGACTGTATAGGACAAAGAACTGCCCCTGTGAGTTTCCGAGACTGTGACTGTCTAGATGGAAATAGAAAGCCCTTTCTCCCTTAGACGCTGGTGGTTTTGAACCACTGGCCTTGCGGATCGAAGCCCAATGTGTAAGCACTTTGCGACTAGGGCTCCCCTTCCAGAACACAATTCCCTCCAAAATGTCTTCTCAGTGGTCCTCCTCTTATCAGGAAATGTTGATGTCTCAAAGGTTCTATTTACAGCAGATTTTTCATCTGAATGTTTTCCTCCATGCCCATGGCTCTCATCACCACCTTGGCTGTGGTGGCCCCTACACCTGTATCTGCAGTCCGTACCTGGTTCCAATTTTATAGGATTTTATGTTGAATTTCTAGCAATCTATTGAGTATCTCTTCTTGGATGACCACACCCACCCCTCCCACTACCATCAAGTCAATTCTGATTCAGGGTGAGCGACCCTTTATAAGATTTCAAGACCAAAAAAAAAAAAAAGATTTCAAGACCAGATCTTTACCATAACCCACGGCCTCATTTTCATTCTCAGAGCAGCTGGTGGTTTCAAACCACGGACTGACCTTGTGGTTAGCCGCCCAATTCTTATTGCACAGCACCAGGAGGCCTCCTTTGATGACCAGTGGGCATACGCACTTCATGTGTGCATGACCGAACTCAGATTTTCAACCAGCCCTGGTACAATAAAATGTGCTCCTTTCCCCACTTCTGTTTTCAATTATTGTCACCCTGATCCGCCCACTAGCTCAAGACGGAAACCTGGGAACAAGACCAGCTCTGTGATTTGCAGGCCTGGAGCAAAGGGGGCTCCTTGTTCAAACACAAAGAATGTCAAGATGGGGCCAGCCGAGCAGTCAACCAAGTATGGGACGTTTTCTACGTGGGGGCCTATACAATTGAGCAAGTCTCAGACCAGAAGGCTGAGCCTACCTAAAAGCCACGCCGGACACACCCCTCCCCTTTAACCCGCCCTGCCCTGGCCCCCCTTATAACGGACCTCCAGCCCTGCTGTTTTTACTTTTCCCGCAACTGACCAACATGGCCCCCCCACACCAACTTCACTGCCCTCCCCGTGTCTGAACTGAATATCAGCAGGATCAGAATGTCTGCTTCTCGTGCCTCCATCTGATTGGAACCCCCAGGAGGATTTTCCAGAGGCGTTACCTTGATCATTTGGCTCACGTGTTTAAAATCCTCCGGTGCCTCCCTCTTCCCCCGCACCTGAATGAACTTCCCTGTTCACAACACACTCAAGCTAAGATGGCTCTTTCTGCCCCCATCAACTCGGGGACCAGCCACGCCTCTTTGAAGACTTGGCTCCAACAAGACTTTCTACACTGCACTCTCCTCCGGCACCATGTAAAAGCCTGTTGCGTGACATCATGCTGTAGCTATTGTTTATGCCCTTCCCTCCCTGTAGACAGGGAGACCAGACAGGATGGTGTAATATTCGTTGTTGGGGTTTTTTTTTTTGCATGCAAATCACCGAGCATCATGAGGTACATGGTAGGTGCTCGATAAATGTTCCACAAAAGGAAGTAAATAAAGTCTGGTCGGTCTGCTCTGCTCTAATCCCCCGTGCCCACGTTCTCCCTAGCATGAATTTATTTTGAGTCAAAGATAAGAAGACCTGTCACCATCTGATTTGAGTTCATTTCAGGAATAATTGCAAATTTCACGCATAATTCCTTCCTCCCTGTTGTGTGTTCCAGGCAACTTCCTGTGATTTCTGAAGAGAGCACACATGTCGGATGAACGATCCACTCCTTTCATATCCAAGTCACTCAAGGCTTTCCTCCAGCTGATGGCCATAGCTGGACTCTGGGCCTCCCGGGTCCTCCCCTGATGTAGCTGCTTGGGGCTAAGGCAGTCCCTTCTGGAGAGCTCTGCTATCTTTTGAATGACAGATGAGATTGCATCTCATTGACTGCTCCTCCCCCAAATGGGTGACGGTTATCTCCCCGAGGCCTTCCTTATTTTTGTTTGAAGGAAAAGAAAGAGAAATGCTTTCAAGGGCACATTAAACTTGGACACGGTCTTAGAATGCCACTTATCCACCTCATTTTAAATCCAAGATCGACAGGGAAACCACAAAGAAGTCACAAGTGAGCCTTTGATCTTTGGAAACCTGGTTATTATTTAACATTGTGTTCGTAGGAAAAAAAATACTAGCCTTTTTTTCTTGGAACTTTTAAAAAAATTGGGTTGAAGTGGGGTTTTTTGGAGATTCAGAATTGATCTGGGACAATGAGCTCAATGACCAGTCAATTCAGGGCAAATGCCACCCACCTGGCATTTCCCTGCATGCCCCTTTTCTAATAGCACAGCCATTGGGAACTATGTGCTCCATGTCTTGGTCCTGGGAGTTCTTTGATGGCAAGGACTGTATTTCATTTGGCATTGTGATCGGAGCAGGTAGCAGATTTCCTGGCATATTGTAGGCACTCAATAGCTACTTGTTGAATGAAGAAATAAAATGGGATAATTCTGTCTTCTAGCAGTCAAGGGAGAACATAGGGGTCATTCCTGTTACCCCCTGTAACATGGAGACCATCAGGGCCTGCACTGGACCTGTAAATGGACTTCAAGCCTTAGACTGTAATCATGGTCTGCCTAACATCCAGTCTCCCTCCATCTGGTAATATCCCCTGGATTTTCCAGGCTTGAATAACTTCCTCTTCAGTTCCAGCTGACTTAATTGGGACAGGGCCAGTCTCTCCATGGGAGGCACTGGATCCCTCAGGGGCACCTGGCAGCACCGTCCTGACACTGGCCTTCAGAGGAATGACCCAGTGAAACTCCTATGGCGCACACACAGTTTGCTCGGACACATGGGAGGTCTCCCTGAGTCACCATAGACTCGATGGTAACTGTGTGGGTTTGTTTGTTTGTTTGTTTTTAAAGCCCGCCATGAACTCTAGGCTACGCCGTGCATGTTCATCTCTCATAGAACTGGCTCAGGGACGGGTATTTGACTCAAATTTTTCCTGCTGAGGTTTTTGTGGGGCTCACAGGGAGGAGAAACTCTTTCCCCAACACTGGGGACTGTAAGGACATCAGCCTGGACCTGGGGGAAAAGCATCAGCCTGGACCACAGAAAAGCAGAACTGAGGTGGGTCCGGTGGCAGAACCCTAAGGACAACCTTCGAGTTTCTCGCTCCAGATCCATGTTCTTTGCCGGTGAATTTTCTCTGGACATACATCATGGGAGAGAGGGAAATGACCTTTACCTTTCGGAGCCTGAGATTTACAAAGCTTTTGTTTCTGTTATTATTTCACTTGGACACAACCTAGTTCATCCTGCTGGCGGCAGCCAGTGCTTTTAGACACTGTCCTAACAACGGCGTTCCCCCAGAAAGCCCTGAGGACCTGCTGCTGCAAAGACTGCAGCCTAGGAAACATCGTGGAGCAAGACTACTCCGTCCTACAGGGGGGCCCAAGAAGGCAGCAGGGGGATGCTTTAGATCCCGAGGGAGATGGGATGGCACATGAATTCTACCTGTGCCAGCCCATCCTTCCCTCTCTACAATGCCAGCTGCGGTTAACAGGGATGCCATAGAAAGCTCTCCTGCAGACAGGGTTTCTCAGTCCAGTATCTAGCCTTTGCTCATGGATTTTGGCACCTGGTTGCTCCCTTGGCATTTTCAAACTGAGTGGGAGAGAGATTACCATCGCAGGTAGGCCTACAGAACCTTAGAATTCTTTTAAAGAAAACGCTATCAGATTTATGCAGGATTAATTTAAATGAAGTCAATTAAACACATTTACGACTTGGTTACTACTCCTGTGGCCAGGGTTCACATTCCTGGCATAGGATATCTTCCCCTGCACGGTGGTGAGTTAAAACCGTGCTTATTGGGGAGAAAATTCTTTTTGTTCTCCTTGTGAACTCTACTTCACGTGTAAAAGCATATTTTTTACTTAATAATATTGCACCGTGTGTAAAGTGACAGTTCCTGGCTTCCAAGGAGGTTTAACTCAGTGCACACTAATGACAGGGGACCTGATGAGCCGTGGGGTGATCTCAAGACCATCTACATGAAGAAAGCAAAAAAGCAATCGAGTGCAAAGAAAGAAAAGTTCAGAGTGGATGTCAGAAGAGACTCTGGAACTTGCTCTTGAATATAGAGTAGCGAAAGCAAAGGGAAGAAATGATGAAGTCAAAGAAATGAACAGAAAGTTCAAAGGGCACCTGGAGAGGATAAAAAGCACCTACGGACCAATCACGGAGAGCAGCGATGGTGTAAACTATGAAAATATAAATAATTTATAAATTGTCAAAAGTTCACAAAGATGGGAGGGGGAAAACAGAGTAGCTGATACCAAGGGCTCAAGTAACAAAAATGTTTTCGAAATGATGGCAACACATGTACAAATGTCCTTGATACAGTTGATGCATGGATTGTTGTTAGAGCGCCAATAAAATGATTTATTAAGAATAAGAACGTGACGTATGAAATCCAGGATATAGAAACAGCAACTGGATTGGAGTGAGTGTGGCAGGGGATGGTGCGAGGAAACGTGGAGTTAATGACCAGTACAAGACCGAAGAACGTGTTCTTCTAAAACTGATTGTGGGGATAAGTGTACAACTCTTCTTGATGTCCTTGAACTACCGAACTACATGTGACTATATGCCAGTATAACAGTTGGAAAAAAAGTATTATAAGGAAATGTGCAAAGATGTAGAGTTAAAAAAACCAAAAAGGAAGAACACGCTAAGCATATCTCAAGGTGAAAGAACTGAGGGAAGGAAAGCAAGTCTCCACCAACCAGTCAGTGATACTGGCTACATTTTCACACTGTGCCTCATTCTCGGTTTTGACCTTCTGCTGGCACCATTCCAGGTACTCGAGTGGGCCTGCTTGCAGCCCTGCCCGTCCACTAGGAGCAAAGTCACAGTGCACGAGAAAGGTGATGCCTTCTGCTCAGGGAGAGATTGACAGCCATGGGAACCCAAGGTCGCTGAGTCAGCATTGACTCAATGGCAGTGGTGGCTTACCTCCTCGCCTTTGCTTCAGAGTAATCTTGGACCGGTTGGTGTCTGGTAGAAGATTTTTAAAAGGAAGTCATCACTCAGAGGTGGCACTGTGTATTTTATGAGCCAATCTGTTAGTTAAAAGCTGGCCTCAAGGGATCATTTCTGTTTGAGGCTTAATGTGTATCCCAGGCAATCGATTGTCTCTCGGAGTCCCCTTGTCTCCATCAGACCAGGCCGTCTAGACATTTTCCATATAGTTCTTCCATCTGTAAGGATCCGTCCTTTGTGACCCTGATCATTTAGAGTTCCTTGTAGGCGCCTACTCAATTTGATGCTGGTGATTTTCATTAAGGACTTCCAATGTATCTGTGAACCAAAAGTTTGGAGGTTCAAGTCTACCTTGAAGCACCTCAGAAGAAAGGCCTGCAAGTCTACTTTCCAAAAATCAGCCACTGAAAACCCCAGGATGCCTGGTTGCCACTACTGACCATTTGATACTTACCTTTAGAAACACATCGTCATGAAACTCAGTTTCTCTCCTGAGGCCCATGCCACACCTTCTGAGGAGTCCCCAGCCTCCTATCGGGTACATAGTAGGGACCAGGAAATGTTTACTAGCTGAAATTTAAAAAACCAAACAAACCTCTTATTCAACCTGTATTTTGAACCTGCTAAGGTTCAGGCAGAAGAGTCCTGGTGGTGTCGTGAATTACATGTTGGGTTCAAAAGCACCAGCTGTTCTGTGGGAGAAAGATGAGGCTTTCTACTCCGGGAGAGAGTTACAGTCTCAAAAACTCACAGGGGCAGGTCTACCCTGTTCTACAGGGTTGCTGCGAATCAACTGGGTTCAGGAGCAAGTGATGGGTTTGTAGGGAGAGGTGAGATTAGACTGGATTGTTAATGATTGCCTGGAGGGGCCCAGGACGCAGGCTTTAATTAGCTAGCTCAATGCACTGCTGCTTCTCATGATTTACACTGGGAGCGGATCCTAATTTCCAACCCCCTATTTTACCCCTGGTCTGAGCACCTTGCAGAAAAGATGCAAGTGCTATTAAAATCTGTCTCTTCTCTCCCAGAGCAGCAATCTTGCCTCATCTCTCCCAAACAGAAAGCCCTCCGCCTTCTAGATGAATTAACTCTGTGACCGCAGACCCGCTCAAAGAGAACATGCCGGCTCATCTGGAAGGAGAGCATTTACTTCATCACGCGGCTGGCTTTCAGTTGCCAAGGCTGCTAATCAGATTTATGAAGGCCAGCCCACCCAGAGCCGCGCGGCTGCGTCTTAGCGCATCGGAAACAAGTCAGCACGAGGTCTCACCCCAGGATGAGGCGCTGGTGCAGACCCTGGGCCATTTGCCAGACCAAGGTGTTGGGGGGTGCGTCCGTGCCATTCCTGATGAAATGCCATTATTAATCTCCATTCTAGTACGGATCTCTAGGCCAAATGATGTCTCCGTGGGCCTAGAACTAGGGAGCTGACAACCCAGCTACTGACCAGGATTTTTTCATCCAGGTGGCTGACCTTTGACTTGGCCGAGTCCACCTACCTAATCAGTGCCTTCCAAACCAAGCCAAACTCACTGCCGTCCAGTCGACGCCGACGGACAGTGTGAGAATTAGTAGGTGCTTTAACGGCAATCTTTCACTCTTCAGTAAACATTTCTTGAGCACCTACTATGTGCGAGGCATTATGCGAATTCTTATGATATCTATGATATGTAGGGAAGGCAAGGGTTAGCTGACCTGTACACTGTCGGGAAGAATCAATAAGGGTGACACTCTAAGATGAGGGAAGAATGGGGCAGTTTTCTATTTTCAGTCAACACACACATAAATGACAACAACCACGATCCAAAAGGAGATATAGCCAATAGGTAACAACAAACGGAGTTACTTTGGGGGGAGGAATAGAATTGAGGTTGGCATAAAGGCTAGAAAGGGACTTCTGGCTTATCCGCAATGTTTTAACTTTTCTTTCTTTTTCAAGCAAGGCTTGTGTGGTTGTTTCTAAATGGTGTGAAAACAAAAACAAAAATTCCTGTGAGTCAGTTTAGAAGTCGGATGATTTATTTTACTTTGAACAAAGTAAATATTATATGTAAATGTCAGCTAAGGCTGGGTCTTTGCTTTGAAACAAATACAAACTCAGAGGCCTGGGAAATTATAAGGCATTATTATTCATAGTGAGGAATGAATTTACTGAAACACGCGATGAGGCTCTTCAATAATGTACTGAGTCCCTGGCAAGTCACATCACCTTTTTGCACCTCAGTTTCCATCTCTGTGAAACCAGTACAAAGTGCAGGCACCTTAACACACAGCACACAAGGCTCCTTGAGATCTGGCCCGACCCCTGCCATACTGTAGCTTTGGTGCACCCACATCCTCCAAACCTGAACCCTGTCTTTCACCCAGGCCTTTCCTTCTGCCTGGAATGCCACTTCTTGATCAGAGAGAGCTCTTCCTTCCCTGCCAAACCCAGCTCCCATGGCACGTTTACTTAGGCAAACCTCTCAGCGCCCCCTGCCCAGCACAATACTCAGAGGTGGTCCACACTAGCCTCGTGCTGGCAGGAGGTCCGGCCCGCCTTTTCTAGAAGGGACAATCACCGCAGGCCAGGTACCCCGCATTTGGTACTCACTGCTGGGTCTCAGCACCGGCGCAGCGCAGAGCCGGCAGCCATCAAGTGCACGGTCGGCGCAGGACTGTAAGTGTCCGTAAGTGCGGCACGCCAAGTGCCTCGAGGGCAGCATGGTTGCTCAGCACGGAGCACGGCGGGCGTCTGAAGGTGAGACAGCCTGCCCTGAGCTGTGCCTGTTCTCTGGAGGAGAGAGAGCATTCACAGCGCATTCTCTAGCTAGAATGCATATACCTAGTACACCCTAGTGCTTTAAAGAGTACACCGCACACTCAGTGGGAAATATGAAAAAGTGAAGTTTGCTGTGATATTTTAGATACATACAACTATAGGTCTAACCCAGCGGTTCTCAACCTTCTAAGGCCACGACCCTTTAATACAGTTCATGTGGTGACCACCCCCTCACCATAAAATTATTTTCATTGCTACTTCATAACTGTAATTGTGCTACTGTGATGAATCAGGCAACCCCTGTGAAAAGGTTGTTTGACCCCTATAAGGGGTCACGACCCACAGGTTGAGAACCACTAGTAATCTCACTTAGTTCCATGGCTGCTCTGTACGGAAGCAGCATCATGTAACTGGCAAGCCGCTCACCCAAATGTGAGCCCATGTCCGCAATCATGTTCAGAGCTGCAAGTTGGTGGCATAGACGGCAAGTCAATGGCCTCAATCCTTAATCACTTAAGAATGTTCTCGAAGACACTAGCATAACTGCTTACTGGGAAGGTGAAACGGCACCTTTCTTGGAAGGCAGTATGAATTATGTATTAAAATTAAAATTTACAACATGCATTACTTGGAGCCTGATTCTACACAAAGGAAACCTAAGGCAGTGACAAGGAAAATGTGGGAAATTGTGCATATGAATATGTTTGCAATATTGTTCATGGGAAGAGAAGTTAAATGACCACCAATAGATTTGTTAAATGAATTATGCTACATCCATGTCTTTCTCCCAAGGAGCAGCTGGTGGTTTCAAACTGCTGCCCTGGAGGCTGACAGCCCAAAGCACCATCGCTGCACCACCAGGGCTTCCCTGCAGACAGTTCTTAGGATGTTGAAATCGCTGCACCGGTTGACCAGTTGCTCCTGCCTTGAGTTCCTGTTGAGTGTCCACCTGCAGTCACCCGGCCATTTCCAGACTCTCCGTCCCCATGGACTTCCTGGTGTTGGCTTCCAAGACCCTGTGACAGCTCTGCCATCAGCTGTGGAACACATCCAAGACTTGGGAGAAAGACCAGGCTTTCTACTCCGGAGAGTTCTAGTCTTGGAAAGCCCCAGAGACAGTTCTACCTTGTCCTGTAGGGTTGCTGTGAGTGGACATGGACTCCATGACAGCGAGAAGGAGTCAGATAATGAAATGCTGGGCCGTTGCATATAAGGATGGTCACCGCAAATGGGTTACTTCTTGTCCTAGTTCCATAGGAGATGGAGGAAAAGTAGGTTTCCTTTATTAGACTCTAGAATCTACCTGGAGATAGCGGATGATGTGCACATCCCAGAGAAGAATCTGTGTCTCTGGCAACTATATTGAGGGTGGGGGATGGAGTGTGTATATGTGTTTGAGTGAGCTCCCTGCTTTTCCCTGAAGGATACGGGTACTTTATAGAGACTTTAGTTTATTGGAGTTGGGTAGGATATCTTACAAGCTGCTTGGGTTTGGATGTAATCAGTATTATAGGAAGGGACTTAGAAAAATTTATGGAAAAATTGAATGAAAAGAGAATGGAATTTCCCATGGCCCCTCCTAGTTGCCCATTGCCAGGAAGTCGATTCTGACCCACAGCACCCCTATGGGCTAGAAGTGCCCCATGGGCTTGCAAGGCTGCAATGTTTACAGAAACACACGCCACACCTTTCTCTCAGGGAGGGGCTGGGGTGTTGGTGCTGCCATGCATTCTGTTCACAGCAGATTGCTTTAGTCACCCCTCCACCCCAAGGCTTCGTTAAAGCTTGTCAACCACTTCCTTTGGCACAATGTTCCCAAGGACACACAGGACATTGTGTTCGGTGCTGACAGAAAGCGTTTTTTGTTTTTTCTTAAAGAGAAATTGGTTCATATATAAGCATTTAGATTTTTGAAAATGTATCAGCATTGTTTCCCGAAGTCAGCTGAAAGAAAATTGAGTGTGTTAAGGAGGAACTGTAGAATATGTATTTCTATTTCTCTGCTATATAGCATGTGTGATGATGGTCTGGTATTTGTGGAAGTTGCATAATCTGGTATCAACGTGAGACTATTAAGAGTGAAGGGGTGGGGTCTAGCCTGTCAATCAGGTCGCAGCGTGATGGCCTCATTTGGAGGCACTACAGAGATGAATAGCTCACGGGAGGCCAGACCCACACTCTCTGCTTCACCTTCCTGTTGACAAGCCACATGGAGCTAAGCCGATGGAGCCAGAGCCCTGGAGCTGGAGGAGCCACGTGGAGACCCATGCCAGCACTGAGATGCTTCCACCGCCACTGGATCCACAAGGTTCTCCACCCACTGGCCTCTGATCTTCCTGCATTCAGCATCGTTGCATGTGTTGTGTGAGTCTGAAGAGGATTTACAGAGTGGTATGGGACATATAAGCTAATATAGGACTTATGGACTTGATCTGGACTGGGCTGGGATGTTTTGTTAATATACAATTACTCTTTATATAAAGCTCCTTCTTATACAACTATGAGTGTTTAGAAATTTGTTTCTCTAGTCAACCCAGACTATCACCGTATTTTTAAAAGGAAACAATGAAATAATTCTATTAGTCATTTAAGTAAATAGGCTTTTTACACTTATTTCTAAGCTATTCTAGACTCCATCTTTCCAAATGAAAGTCATTGTTCTCTTAAACCTAAATATTTGGTCTTTTCCATTCATATTTTGCCTTTCCTAGCTGAGTCATAAGGCAGTATGGCCAACACAAACTTAAACCTGAATATCATAAAGATCCCAAGTGTTTATCTTCAGATATGGAATGTTTATTCTGCTTTCCCAGGCTTTGAGCTTCTTCCCCTGATACCCACCTCAGGAATTAAATTCCTAATCATTTCTGAAAAGTTCACCGTGAGGTGACCCCTCTAACTGGCCCAGTCAAGTGAGAATCCAGGGAGAGATTGGAGTTAAAGTTCATACGAGGCGGTACCCAAAACACACCGGACTTTTTTTTCCTAAAGCTATGTACTTAATTTTTTTTTAACAAAACCACCTTATTACCTTCAAAGCACGTTCCATTACACTTAATCCATTCGTCAAATCTGCGATTCCATTCTTGGAAACATTTTTCAAACTCATCTGTTTGGATAGCTGACAGCACCTCTCTTGTTTTTTTTTCTCCATTTCTTCTACGTCATCAAATTGCTGTCCTTTCATGTTCCTCTTCATTCTCAGAAACAAAAAGAAGTCACATGGAGCAAGGTCAGGTGAGTGAGGTTTGTGGGGCAAGAAAGACATGGTGTTTTTTTTGCCCAAAACTGGTGCACTGCGATGGCTGTATGAGCAGGTGCCTTGTGGTGGTAGCAAAACCAGTCCTATATCTGCCACAAATCAGGCCCTTTGTCTCACACTGTAATGCAATCTTTACAGGACCTCTAACTAGCAAGCTTCAGGAACAGTCTGACCTGGTGGAACAAACTCGAACTGCACCATGAGTTGACATTTTCATCCGTTCAGGAAGTTGATGGATGTCCAGAAGGAGGTTTGTCATCTATCGACATTTCCCCTTTTTTTGGAAATGAGAACACCACTCTGTACATTTGAGTTTTTTCCACAGCGCTGTCCTTTTAAGCTGGGTTCAACATCACAAGAGTTTCTGTGGCATTCCCCCCCCCCCCCAGCAGGACACAAAACTCTTCACAGCTGCACGCTGTGCTCTTAAATCGGCCATCACAAAAGATGAGGTTTGAGTGAAACTGCTTTCACGAAAAAATTCACTGTGACCAGAGAGAACCTTCCCCGGCGACGCCACTTTGAGCGAGTTGCTAGATGCTCACCTGGTAGGGAAAACGCGTACTTACAAAAGCTCCACCCAGCAGAGCTATTCCACTTTTTGGCGGGGGTACCCCCTAGTATATTTGCTTCACTTTAACCCCAGTAAAAATCAGTATTGTTATTTCATGAGAGGGCTACAAAAGAGACACAGCAACAACCAGCTTTAGCTGTGTGCTGCCAGGTGCCCTTGAGTCTGCTTCAACTCACAGCAACTCTCTGTACAGTAGAACCAGCCACTCCAGGCCCTGCACCAGCCTCACAGTAGAACCAGCCACTCCAGGCCCTGCACCAGCCTCACAGTCTCAGTGCTGCAGCCCCATGGTTGCAACCACCAGGTCAATCCATCTCCTTGGCATTCTTCCTCTTTTTGGGCCGACTGTCCACTTTACCAAGCATGATGTCCTTGCCCAGGGGCTGATCTCTTAAGTCAACTTCAGTATTCTTCAGAAAATGAGAGGGTGGGGTTAGGAACATGCTTCAAATCTCTGGCATTTCGGAACTTCTCCAAACTCTTTCCTGAAGTCGGCAACACCAGGGAGAGCAGCAGGGTGCCCCTCGGAGTGCCAGCACCTCGTTTCCTGTAAAGTTTGCCCAGCTGTGTCGGGGACTTCTCTGATAGCCATTTCTGACCTTTACCTATCAGAGGTGGTAACATCTACTGGTCAATTTTTAAAAAGTTGTGTCCTGTTTTAAACCGTGCATGTTTTTTGTGGGCTAATGATTTGTATTTCCCAGGTCTTTTGCTTGGTGCTATCTTGGGTAGACCAGAGAGATGTCCGCAGCCTCCAAGGCCCCACTGTCCCATGGGCTCACTGTGAGATGGAATCCACTCAAGGACAGTGAGTTTGGGGTGAATTCTGACTTGTGGCCACCTGGGGAGGAGTAGGTAAATGCAGCCACCCAACCATCTAGTCCTTGGCCTTTGGAGTGTTGTCACCAAAGGTAGTCACGGTTGTGTGTAGGGAAATATCAGGGCAATGGCAATGAGGACGGAGTGCCTGCGTGCACCCCTCAGAAGATGGGGCTGCAACCTGCTTCTCAACGGTCACGGCCGAGAAACCCCAAGGGAGCGCAGTTCCGCCCTGCACTTGGGCAAGGGCGCGGGGCCGCCCAGTCTGGCCAGGCCTGCATCAATGTCAGTCTCATCAGATGGGCCCACCTCCGACTCTGCTGAGCTCATCAAGTGGCTCTTGGTCTTTCACTGTGCTTCCCACATTGCCGGGCGCTTTTCGATCGCTGTTGAATTGCCTGCCAGTTAGTCCTCAGTAGCTGACCGGTGCTATTCTGCGCTACACACCCCTTCCCCCACCCCTCGGCCTGACAAGTGACACCAACTGAATGCTGCTCTTGCAAACAGAGAAGCAAACTTGCCCAGGGAAGACGAACCACTGCCACCACGTCAGCATCTCGAGAGGGGAGTGGAAGCCTGGTCCCACCTTCAGCTCTGCAGTGAAGTCTGCGTGTGGAAACTGCTTTGAAGCTCTGCCCAGCGTGCGGCAGACTCCTGGTGGGGTTTCCAGATGTTTCGAGGCTGGCTGTGTGGAACGTTACAACAGATGTTAAGAGACATTCCTGGGGTGTCTTTCCTGAAGAAAAAAAATGTTGTATTATATTTTTCAGGGCCTCCAGGGAAATAGATGCTGTTACTTTTTCTTAATAACTGACCTTTGAAGGCATTTCACATTTCTGCATCATTCTAAAGTCCCTTTGTTGAATTGTTAAAGCCCTGGAGTCGGTCCTTCGTAGAAAGGGTGCCAGCTGCCTTCCCTCCTTCATGCATCCGTGTGGCTGTAGATGATTTTTTGTTCAAAACTGGGGGACCACACTCCCTTAAAATAATCCCTCTGAGGGACAGCCTTCAGAATCCGAGGCAATGTGTTCTATTTTGTCACATATGAGCACATGCCAAATAAGTTCATGCAAAACCACAGACCCACTTCAAACGAGACAATCTGAGCTTTTATATTCACAATATGAATTGATTGCCATTTTTTGTTTTTTAAAGCAAGCAGCAGGTTTTGCAGTTGGGCCAGGGGGTTTGGGATGGGGTGTGGGGGCTGGGTAGGGGGAGAGCCTGCAGACAGATAATGAGAAGCAGTTCAATGTCCACCGTTTAAAATATTGTTCCAGTGCCATTCAGAGAAGGCAGAATCCTCTGGCTGAGAACATAAATGTATTAAAAGGTGGATTTAAAAAATAAATTACCTTTTGAGTTATGTGCGTTTTATTCACACTAGAAAAATATTACAAGTGAAAGCAAATCCCAGCAAGAATAACGAGACCAAGGACAATCTAATAGATGCCACCCATCCCCATTCCATCCCGGAGCCCCGATGGAGCAGTGGCTACACACTGGGCCAGGGCAGCACTTTGAAAGCACCGCCGCGCGGAGCCCGACACACCGGGCTTTCTACTCCTCCGTGTTCCAGCCTGGCAGACTGACACGGGGCAGTTCTGCCCTGTCCCGTAAGGCTGCTATGAGCCGGCATCAACTCAAGGCAGTGATTAGAAAAGAGGCCCCGGGTGGTACACTTGGCCGCTCACCACAAGATTGGAGGTTTGAGTCCACTCAGCAGGACTTCCCAGGGAAGGCCTGTGCTTTACTTTCCAAAGAGCAGTTATGAACCCCTAGGGGACACCGCTCTGCTCAGACATACATGAGGCCACCGTGAGTTGGAAGTGACCCGGTGAAAACCGGTAGGCTTAGAGACACTTAGTTAAATGTTGGGATTCATTTGACTACGGTGACTATCAACAGCCGGGTATACTGATTTAAATGCCTACTCATCATATGCAACCAATTGTTTTTAAGATATGAGAGGAGAAGGGAGAGAGGAGGAGACAGCAGCCATCTCTTTCCCTCTCCTCCCTGTCCCATGGGGGGCCCGGGGTGGGCATTGATCCGGCCTCAATTCTGCCTCCAGCCCTGATAAGCGGAGAGGCTAGGGAAGCGAAGAAGCCTATCTGCTTCGCAAGGTCAGCACAGCTCAGCCTGCTAGCCTCTCCGACGCCGGAATCCAGGACACAGACCCCATACACACAATGACTGTAGCAGGTGGCAAATTTGTTTCCTTGCTCGACGATTTCACTTTAAAAGGCAATGACTCGTTCTTCCAACCATTTTAGTTGATCAGCCTTTTCTCATTTATTTAGGCGCAAATTTTGAATCTTCTTTTATAAATCTGAACTAAGAAAATGGGAGCCATGATGCACTTCTGTGTCCGAGATTCCCTGCAGATTCCTATGTGAATGAACCCGAGCTTTGTGCATCCCATGAACAGATAGACTTTTTTTTCCCCCGGTGTGGTTTAGTTCAGTGGAGAAAAAATCTCTTGTCATTGGGTGTTTGAAAAGGTTTTACACAGAATTCAGAGTGAACATATTGATGTGAAAACAATAAAAACAAAAACGACTTCTTATCCAAAGGCATTTATCAATCTGCGTCTGCTGTTAGTTAGAATTGTTGGCGATTAAAAGACAGACGATGGCCCCAGAATTGGTTTTTCTTACTCTTTTAATTTTACTTTTTAACATGTGTTCACCACTTTAGGGTTTACCTTTCTTTCCACAAAAAGAATGTGGATTTGGATTTCTTCAGGCTCCTCCATAGCTACGGAGGTCCCGGGCCAGTGAAAGCCAAGTGAGGCCTCTCCTGGTCTCACTCGTAGCTGCCCGCCTGTCCATTCATCTGTTCAGTCACCCAGGCTTCCACTTACTCATTTTCCAGCCCACACACATGGGGGATTATCGTAATCCTTAACAAGAGCACACGGAGTCGTACATAGAAGAAGAATCGATGAACAGAGTGAGGCGCCTTTAGAAAAGAAACTGATGCTCGGTTGAAGTGGGCCATCTATAAGAAGGAAGCGGGGATATCCACCTCGGGTGGTCCAATCACCCCAGAAAGCTGAGTTTGCTTTAGGGGAGCTGTCTAAATGGCACGTGTTTCAAGAAAAGAACCAGGCGTTAGGAGAAATGTGAAGGTGCCCTGCGAACAGATGTTGAGCGAATTGGCGGTGCTTCTGATGAAGAACAGAGGAACCCACGGGCGAATCACGGTGATTTAAAGCACGGGAAGGGCTGGGGCAGGACAGCGGAGCACGCGTGTTCTCTCTCATGCAGAAATCAAATGAAAGCCAGTGGGCACAGTCCTTGAAGAAAGATTTAGTCTGATCAGATGAAAGAACTCGCTAGTAGTTTCTACTGTTCAAATGGCTGCTACAGAATTCTCATAAACCTCGGTAAGGTTTCTGCCCCTGGAAAAGTTTAGATAGAGGTTATTTGGAACTGAAAAGGAGATTCTACAGCGGCGGCACATGACATTAGAATTGAAAAATAACAAAACAGGACCAAAAAAAGGGGAAAGGATAGAAAGAAAAAGAACCCTTATGTTTCCACCAGCTACGTCCCTATCGTTGTGCAGCTTGCTCTCTGCCGCCTGTGCCAGCTCCACTCCCGGCCTCGTCCTGTCCTGTGCCTTGGAAAGCCGACAGGCATCACCCCTTGCCCTTGCCCTCTGGCTCTCCTTCACGTGTCCCCAGGAGAGAGTGTGGGAAGGGCCCCGAGTTTGGACGAGCCAGTAGTGCCCATGCTTGGTTAGAGAGGTTGCTTGTTGTTACCGTGTTCCCCCTCCACCCCCAAGCGCTAGGTGAGCGACATCCTCACAATCTTTCTGCTTTCTGCCCTCAAGAAGGTGCTGTGGGGAGATGCCACCGAGTCACTTCTGACTCCCGGTGACCCTGCGTGCAACACACCCAAGCCCTCCCCAGTCGTGTCCCAGCCTCCCATCATTGTCTGGTCGAGCCCATGGTTGCAGCCATGCTGTCAGCCCATCTGGTTGAGGATGCTCCTCTTCTTTGTTGACCACCCAGCCCGAGGCCCTTTCCCAGCAACCTCTCTCTCCTGAGGACACGTCAAAGGACTTGAGATGACACGTCACCATGCTAGCTTTTTTCACCAAGTTTCGCTTTTATTTCAGAGCCACATGCCCCTACCAAACGAGCCACAGAGGGCCCAAGAGCCACCGTTGGCCGACCCAGGCACCAGATCACACCGACCCCAAACAAAGGTATTTGTGTGAGAGGAAACACCCGCAGCATGGGTTGGGGCAGGTTTCTCAACTTTGATACCAATGACGTTTGGGGCTAGGTTGGAGGTTGACTAACATTGACTATGAAAATAAAACTACTCTAGTTTCACTTAAAGGATATTGTTCAGATAATGGTGATTTCGTTAGTTTGAAAAGATGTTTTGGCTCTAGTGTAATTTTTAAATTGTTGTGAGGGACAGGATCGGCTCTTCCCTCTCAAGTTTGCTGACCTCTGGGCTAGCTGATTCTTTCCTGTGGGATGCTGTCCTGTGAATTGTAGGATTGTCTATTTCATTTGTCCTTGGCCTCTACCTAATGCCAGTAGCTGGACCCTCACCCCGCCCTCTAGATGTGACGATCAGAAATGTATTTAGAGATTGCCAAATATTTCCTGGGGGATAAAATCACTCCTAGTTGAGAGCCCTTGGCTTGGGATAAGAGTATATGTCAAGGTGACCAAAGGCAAACGCAGATGGTTGGTGGTAGATGCAGATGAACTCAATACTCTTCCAAGTAAACCGCAGGGAACCCTGGTGGGTTTTAAGTGTTGGGCTACTAACTGCCAAGTTCAAAACACACCAGCTGCTCCAAGGGAGACAGATGAGGCTGGCTGCTCCAGTAAATAGTTATAGTCTCATAAACTGAATGGAGCAGGCCCACTCTTTCCTCTATGGTTTTTATGAGTCGTGATCAACTTGACAGCAATGGGTAGGGAAAACCATGCAAAAAGCCGAAAAACAAGGCCGATTCTGATGGGTGCCCTTATATTTAGGTGACTCATAAATGGCAAAATCAGATCAATGTCAAATTGTAATTGCAGTAAATTCTATCAGGAAGTATAGAGAATTAGTGCTGTGGGTAAAAGAATACTGTCATCAAGTTGTTTCTGATGTGCAGAAACCCTATATAGAGTATCTGAGACTTTTTAAAACTTTTTAAAAATTTTTATTTATTTATTATTATTATTTATTTATTTATTGGCTTTTTAAATCTTTACAAGCAGATAGCCAAGGATCTACTGGTGGGTTTGAACCACTGACCTTGCTGTTTGCAGTCCAACCTAGCAATATGGCCACCATGGCTCCCAAGGGAAGAATATTAAAAAAAAAAACCCACTGCCATTGTGTTGATTCCAACTCATTGCCACCCTCTATAGAGTTTCTGAGGCTTTGTAAATCTTTATAGGAACAGACAGCCTTATCTTTCGCTCATGGAGTGGCTGGTGGGTTTGAACCACTGACCTTGTGGTGAGAAGTCCACCACTTACAAAAAAAACAGTTACCTTTTATCCTTGTCATCTTGTCTTCTCTATCTCCATCCAGTTTTTCTGCTGCATCTTTTAGTCATTCCAGTTTTTCCAGTGTTTCCTTTGTCAGTCCTTAGTGCTTGTCTTACATTGCAGAAGAGCATAGTGTTTTTTCAACTCAACGAACTCCTGCAACAGATCAACACTTGCATGATCAGAAAATATTTATAAAGCACATACACATGATGATTCTTCTGCAACTATCATAAGAGGATATAGAATAAACCATAATCCAATCCCTATGCCTCATCACTCATATTTCTTATGAGGCATGTTAGTGTTTCAGGTTAAACAAATCTCAGCTTCGGTTAATTAAACAGTTAATTAAAACATCTGTTGCAAACGATTCCATTATTCCAGTGGTTCTCAACCTTCCTAACACCTTGACCCTTTAATATAGTTCCTCATATTGTGGTGCCCTCCCCAACCATTAAACTGTTCTTGTTGCTATTTCATAACTATAATCTTGCTACTGTTATGAATCGGTGGCCCCTGTGTAAAGGTGGTTCAACCCCCCCAAAGGGGTCGTGACCCACAGGTTGAGAACCACTGCATTATTCCCTGTGAAGGCAATCTTTGCTGGGGCACTGCTATATTAAAGTAGAAATGACCCGAGCCATACAAATGGCAAATCTGTTAGGGTGAGCATACACCATTAAGGCAGGCATGGTGGTGAAGAGTTGGAGGTCCCAGAGCTACATCCTTTGGCTGGTAAAGGTGTGGGAGAGATGAGGTAGGTAGGGAGGCAGGATGGGGATGGAAATGTTGGGCATGAAGCTAGTCCCTGGGTGAATGCCAATTTTGAATATTAAGCAGATGAATAAAGGCCTGAGCCAGGACGAGAGGACAGAAATGTACAGGTGCGGTGGGGGGGGGGAGGGGAGGGCAGGAAGTATTTTTATCCACCTCTGTCCCATAGAAACTGTTCTGAACCCCTAAGTCGCTGGGAGATTTACCCAGCCCATTAGGAATCCAAAGCCACAGGACAAGTGTACAAACACTTTAACACGTCCTCCTTTTGTTGAGGCTACTGTGATAATGTGACAAACCAATGATTTCCTGTAAAGAACATGAGTCAATAAGTTCCTTCTGTAACCTAAATCCACGGGCCACTTTCCACGACTGTTTAATGAACATTCTCTGATTTTTGTAATTTGAACTCTGTTCTTTGGCGGGGCATGCTATGTGATTTAATTACATAAAGGGCAAAGAAAGACAATATGGGCAAGTGCCATCCATCCTGAAATTTGGCAGTTCAGGAAAAATTCATCGGCTAGCCCATTAGACCCGGATGGCACCTGGACTACGAGGGTGAGCCCAGGGGGGCTAGGATTTGACCAGAGGACTCGTGTTTGTTTGTTTGTTTGTATAGTGTCTGTTGAAACTCCACAATAGTGTACTATTGTAATGCAAAAGCAGCCATTGATAATGTATGATTGAAAGAACATAGCTTATTTCAACAAAACTTTATTACTCTGTTTACAAAAACACACATGGACCCATGTGACTCATGGACTATGGTTTGTGGCATCCTGCTCTATATTATATGCCAAGAAAGGGAAAAGACAAGGGCTCCCCTTTTTTCCTATTCCATACACTCAACTCCTTCATATCTTAACTCCCCTCCCCCCTACTCTACTTCCTGTTCTGTTGTTTTTTGCTTTTGTTCTCAAGGTCAGATGTAGTTGGGAATATAACATCTGTTGTCAGCTGAATAACTCCCCACGTATTCAGAAGGGGATATGTCAGAGAGGATGGAACTGTGGAGGAAGAAGACTTCATACCAAGATGCTGAGCTGTAGGGCTGGGTCCTATCGGATCCTCCATCTGCAAGCTTCCCCATGCCCATCCTAGCTCCATCACATGGCTTAAACCATGGCCTGGAGCCCACAAAACTCGGTATGCAACACTTCCTTTAGAGTAGAAAATTCTTTCTGTTTTAAAATAGGTTGATGACATTTCTTGCAGATTTAGTTACCAAAATATTGCAATAGTCAACTCTTTAGTGAGGGCGTTTTGAAAGACGGATTTTATTTCCTGGTGTCGCGTATAGAATTGTGTCCTCCAGGAAGCGATGTTGAAGATCAACACCTGGAGTGTCTAAATGGGGTCTTTGAAGATGTCATCAATTTAAGATGAGGGCACATGAGATTGGGGCAGGCCCTAAACCCAAGAGAAGGGGATACAGACTCAGAGACACAGAAATGCTAAAAAGAAGCCCATGCAAAGATGTGGGCAGAAATTGCAGATAGGCTGTCACAAGTCCATGAACACCTGCGGTTGCCAGAACCTGGAAGAGTCAAGGAAGAATTCTTGACTTCCTTTGGAAGGAACATGGCCCTGCCAACAGCTTGCTTTCACACTTTTAACTTCTAAAAAGGTGAGAGAAAGCATATTTATCATCTCACCCCACCATGTTTGTTGCTATGGTATCCCTAGGAAACCAGAATGGACTTCGGACTCAAATCTCCCATTCACTAGCTGTATGACTCGGTCAAGTCACTTGACTTCCTTGTTTTGTTAGCGAATGTTGAATCGCTCTGACTGCTAATGACCCTGCGCACAACACGGCCCGCGCCCGCGCCATGCTCACAATTGTCTTCTGTTTGAGCCCATTGCTGCAGCCACCGTGTCAATCTAGGTTGTCAGGGGCTTTCCCCTTTTTTAGCTGCCCTTCCACTTTACCAAACATGATGTCCTTCTCCAGGGACTGGTATCTGTGGACAACATGTCCAAAGGATGTGACTCAAAGTCTCGTCATCATCCTTGCCTCCAAGGAGCATTCTGGATGTACTACTTCCCACACTTGTTTGCTCTTTTGGCAGTTGGTGGCATTTTCAACATTCTCCACTGATACTCAAATGCATTGATTCTTCTTCAGTCTTCCTTATTTAATGCCTTAACTTTTACATACATACGAACAATTAAAAGTACCATGGCCTGGGTCAGGTAACTTCTCTACAGTCTTAGTTTCCTTTGTTTCTACAGAATCATTGTACCATTTGCTCTGACGCCCAGGACTGGTAGATAGTTACAAGAGAGGGTGTTGTGAGAGCCCTGTTGGATATTAATTAAATGAGTGATGCCTGTGTAACGAGAGCAAAATTTTACTCTCGCAATCATGCCATCAGGTAGTTGAGGTGACCATGACCGTGGCATCTATACAAACTGCTCTCTTGCTTCTGCACTCTGAATCTACTTCGGGAGAGTTCCAAGAAGGCAGAGAAATACCTGCAGTAGATCCATCTTTATTTTCGGTGTCTCAGCAGTCAGCTCCGTGAGGGTAGCATTTGCCCGTCCTTGAGTGATTGGGACCTGTTGCAGCGTGCTCAAGGTTTTGTCAAGATTGAGTAGCAGCTTATGGGTCCCATTCCTAAAGTAAGATATTGGCATATCAGATTGGATAAGCTATCACCTTATTCATTTATTTCACCTTGAGAGTTCATGAAGGCGGGGGTTTAGGTAATCATGTCTTATTTGAGCAAACATGATCTCTTATAAATAAAAGCATGATAAACTCTAAGTCAGGCAGATGACATGATTACATGTTCCACTGGTCAGTTAAGTCATGTGGGGAGTGTTAAACTATTGAATTTGGGAAATGCTTTTAGGATTTATTTTCAGATCACGTGGTACCCAAGCTGTAGAGAGCATACATTTTCAGATCAGTGCCTAGGGATAGTATCTGATTTTTCTTTGAATGGTTATCAGAGTTTAAAATATTCCCTAAATAAGGCACAATGCATAACGAATCAACAGCTCCCTTTCAGCCAGGCCCAGAAGGCCCACAAGAAGCTTGGAAAATAGTCAATAGCAGTAAGAGTTATTTATCAACTCCCTAGAGGCCACTTCACTGTAGTATTTGATCTGAGACGACTTCACAAAGTCCGTGGGCAACTCTGATCTTTTCATCCCATCTCATCACAAACAGTATGGAGTGCCTGCCCCCCACTAACCAAAGCTTGATGTCATATCATTCTCTCTCAACAGCAAAAGTGACAGAATTGTGACACTGGAGAAATTGATAAAATTACTATATTGGGTTTTTCTTTATTTCTTTTTTTAAAAACCAAAAGGGAGTAACCTTAAACCCCAAGTTTATTTGTTTGGATTTTTAAAATTCACTAAAGAGCTAACCTTGCTTGCCCAGGATTCTTATTTTAGGAATCTGAGGACATGAAGACATTTCACACCCAGGCATACATGACGTTTCTGACTTAGCTACGTAAGGTTCAATGAAAATAATTTAGGATTGGTTATGATGTTTGAGTATAAAGAAAATAAGAAACAAAAATCAACCCTAATATTAAAAAGACTTTACCTAACAAAAAGGTTTTCATTTTTCCACTAAAAGATTTGTTTTCTCTTTTTCAGATTCACTTTGGTTTTTTATGCTCTCCATCTTCTCAGTTAACTGTAAGGCATTGGACTTGAAGACTCCCACCAGCTTAGTGATATTTTTTATCTGAGATAGGGGGAAATAACAAATAAACAAATAAAAAAATGAACATCATCTGTAAAGGTTAATTGTTTAGCCCATCCAAGTAAAATTGTGACTAAAAAACTAAATCGGAGTCTAGATAATAAAATCATAGATTCATTTTAAAAGGTTCTTTTAAAAGGTGTTCATTACCTATTTTCATTATCATAAAGTTTTCTTAATGCAAACGAATCTTTCAGAACATTGTCAATGATCAACATTAATATTTGGAGATCATATTGATCTACCATTAATGACTTATCCTCATACACATCCACAACACACTCTCTGTCTTCATGAAATTTTTGCATTTTCAACACAAGCAATTTTCACAGAAACTAGTGAGGGCCCCGTACCCACAGTGATCACCACGCTGAAGAGCATTTTCTCAAGCATTTCTTTTTACATAAGCTAAGATAGTTTCCCCCTAAGCATTCCTCAACTTCAAGTAGTGTGCATTCTTTGAAAGCTAACAAGAAAGCATTCCACCTTTTAATAACTGAGTGTGAAGGGAGAGTAAGGCTATGGGGATACAGTCCAGGCACTTCATGCCTTTGGTGGAGGAATGACAGGATGCACACTCTGGTAACTCAGAGGTGCAGATTCTTCATGGTGGGATTTGAGAAAGGTCCAGGACTTTTCTTTGAACTCCAACAACACAGAGAGAACAGGGGGAGAATGCCCCAATAAGACAACATCGCCAACAAGTTGAGCCGAATTGAATAAATTCATTGTGACAGAAGCAGGGCTAATTAGGAATGAAAAAATCATTAGGAAAAACATTGCCCTCTTTTCCTACAAAAAGAGGAGCCTGGTTTATTTGACCCGTACAGGATTTGTGAAAAAAGGATTTGATTATAAAAAACAGCAGAAGAAAAAACTAAAAAGAAATATTGACATCACTTAAAAATACACCTGTATCTTACATCTGGCTTTCTTCTGCTAGATTGGTTTCTTAATTTTCGAGAGTTCTCTTTCTTAAATATAATTTATTTTTGTTTTGCTGAGAATATACTTGTACTCAAGACGGCACATGCCCCGATGTCTACCAGTGGAATTCAGTGACACGGATTATGTCCTTCAAGTTGTGCGTCTTTCTCCCCTTGCTCATCAAGGGCCTCCTTCCCTTTAAAAGGGATAACCTGGTAAGTAAGGACTGCGGTGACAGGACAATTTGCAGGAATAAATACTCTGCGCTGGAAAGTACCAAGTGGCATGGCAGGAATTCCATGTGCACGAGTGGATGCCACATTTAGGGAAAAAGATAGAGAGAGAGATTGCTAAATTACTTCACCTTTAAAAGCATCTCAGGAGGGGAGGGGGGGGAGAGGACCTGATGCAAGGGGTTTAAGTGGAGAGCAAATGCCTTGAGAATGATTGGGGCAGGGAATGTATGGATGTGCTTTATACAACTGATGTATGTATATGTATGGATTGTGGTAAGAGTTGTTTGAGTCCCTAATAAAATGTAAAAGAAGAAAAGAGAAAAAAATGATTAGGGCAAAGAATGTACAGATGTGCTTTATACAATTGATGTATGTATATGTATGAACTGTGAAAAGAATTGTATCAGCCCCAATAAATTGTTAAAATTAAAAAAAATTTTTAAAATATTAAGTAGAAAAATAATAAAAAAAGCATCTCAGGAAGGTGTGGTGAGGAAGGGGGAACTGATGACAATAATCAACATATAACCCCCTCCCTGGGGGCCGGACAATAGAAAAGTGGGTAAAGGGAGATATAGGTCAGGGTAAGACATAAAAAATAATAATCATCGATAAATTATCAAGGGTTCATGAGGGAGGGTGAAAAATGAGGAGCTGATAACAGGGTTCAAGTAGAGAGAAATTTTTTTTAAAATGATGATGGCAACAAATGTACAAATGTGCTTGACACAATGTATGTAGTGTGATAAGAGCTGTATGAGCTCCCAATAAAATGATTAAAAATAAATCAATAAAAGCATCTCGCTGCAATCACCTTCTGTCATCAGTGGCCACTGAGAATTCTCTCACCTTTTCTACTCAAGAGAAAAATCGTGCTCTATTTTATCAACACGACAACTCCCCCATCATTGTCCAGTTCCTCGATGGTGTGCCGATGACGCCAGATTCTGCTAAGACACACACCTTCGAGGACGAGTGGCTTAGGACAGTGGCCACCAGGGCTAGTTAAGTAAGGTGGACATTCCACTTTTTGAGCCAGGACAATAGAATCGCTTCAAATTTCATTGTAACTACCAGGGAGTCTGGGTGAGATTGGCATCTGAAACAAAAGGGGCCCCTGGTGCCGTGGGTTAAAGACTTGGGTGTTTCCAGCCACGGTGGGAGCTCAAAGCTAAGAGACTGAGGGAGCCATCTGCTGCTGGCTCAGCAAAAATCATCCTCATTGGGAAGGAGAGATCAGGAACTCATCAGAAGAGAGACTAAAGTCATTTAAAACGATTCCGATTTCAATCCACAGGCACTTCAAGTATGAGAACAACTTTATCATGTCTACCAACATTGGTGGGAACTAATGATAATTATATTCCCACTTAAGTATTTTCTAATCAATTAGATAAGACTAAACTTTGTATTTAATTGAACTTCAAATATTCTATTGAATCGATGGACTACTATTCTTTACTGGAGATTTATTGGTCATTTCTAAACTTTAAGGGCTAGGATTTTGACACTTCTCTGAAACATGTTCTGTGAAAATCATGTCAACATAAGCCTGTGACCTACAGTATACCCTTTGAGTTCTTTTTCTTCCTTTATCTCCACATACACAAAACCACACATGTGCTATACATATTCTGTGTGTGTATATATTCTGCATATTCACATATAGAGAGATAGCTACAGCCTCAGATATTTCTCACATATATGACAACATAATCTATATAAAAACTCAATGCCATTGAGTCACTTTAGACTCATAGGCATCCTATAGGCTAGGTAAGAGCTGCCTCTGTGAGTTTCAGAAGGTATAAATGTTTACCAGAGCAGAAAGCCTCATCTTTCTCCTGCAGAAAGGCTGATAGGTAGAGTCAAACTGTCGACCGTGTGTTCAGTAGCTCAACATAACCCACTACAGCACCAGGACACATTATGTAATATATGTGATATAGTAACAGTCACCCCACACCTACTGCCATCAAGCAGTTCTGACTCATATCAACACTCTATAGGGTCTCCGAGGCTATAAATCCTTATGGGAGCAGATAGCCTCAGCTTTCTCTCTTGAAGTGGCTGCGGGGTTCAAACCACCAACCTTGCAGTTCGCAGCCCAATGCTTACTCAGCAGTGCCATCAGGGCTCCTTAAAAATATGCACATCCACATCGAAGTCTACTATCTCCATACTTACACGTTCAGGCTATATTTCTAGTCAGAGGAGACCTAAGAGCTCAGTTCTCTCCTATTTAACTCGGAAATTAAAGGGCAGTATTTTAAGATTTCTCACAGGTTTGCTTCATCACTGCTATACCTACCAAGAAGGACTAGAAAAGACAGTATTTATCTGATTCTTAAACCCTTGAACTTGGCTGTCCAAATTATGAATCACGGTTTCTGTTTCCTGGGCTTTTTGGAGGGTGTTCCAGGAATGGGCCAGGGAGCCCTGGCAGCAGGGTCCCCCACAGCGTCTGTATCCCTCGGGGTCCTTGCAGAGAGGGGCGCTACAGGGAGCCAGCGCACGGGGCAGCTGCCCCGGCTTCCCACAGACCTTGCAAAAAAGAAAGCATGGAAGTTAAAAAGCATCATGTTCCTGGAGCTACCTTCTAACACCTGTCAGGCTATGTCACAATATAGCATGTTAACCATCCCATTAAATCATGACTAAACTATATAGTGTAGCTATAAACTCTATGCTCTGACATTGGCGCATGCTGTAGTTTTAGACTCAATCCCAGGATTGATTATGCCTGGCATTCTCATGGATTCACACCACCGCATGTACGCAGCCCTCTTAGCTCATGACAATAGCGTGTACATGTGGGTTCTCCTACTGAGGCAAGGCACCGCTGCAATCATATGTGCCTCTTGCTTGACATGTGTCTATGCTTGACCCAGAGGTCACCCATGAAGTGTTTCTGAGGCTTATGAATACATATCAATATTATTTGTTACTGGTGTTGTTTCAATCCATGTCATCTTTTATCATTGTAATTTTGGGAGAAGTAGTCCAACCTCTAGGGCCCGTTGCTTATTTTTTAGAATAGAAGTGATTTTTTTAATCACCCTGGGGATCTATTTAATTAATTAATTAATTTTTAAAAAACATTTTATTAGGGACTCATACAACTCTTATCACAATCCATGCAATTGTATAAAGCACATCTGTACATAGAAGTGATCTTTTAAAATTGAAAATAGCCAAAGATTTAGGTATATCTTGTTTATCTTTTAAAAAGAGAAATGACCTTGTACTTGTACATTTTTGCATAAAACAGACAAATGTTAGAGTTTCCTTGTTTTTTTTATCCTTTGAATGAGAAATGGTGCTTTCCAAGAGGAGAAAATGCCCACAATCGACATCACCTTGGAGACAGTAAAAAGCAAAGTAAAAATAAGTTAATACAATTAAGCTATACTTTTTACTCTTGGATTGTGATCAGACCTTGAGTCTTTATGGTAAATAATAAAATGTAAGGTAGAGAAACACAATGGAAGATACTGGTATACCAAGTGGAAATCACAAACACTTTGACTACAACCTCTCAGTTGTTTACCTTTTCATTCAGTGTTTGGATATCTGGTATCTTTATCTGCTTTAGTTTTTCCAACAAGTTTCCTGCGGCGGTTACTGCATCTAAGATTCTAAGTGAGTCATTTCTGGTGTTTTCAGAGTTACTTAAGGTGGAAGACGTCTCGTTAGATTTCTTTTCAGCAGAGAATGACATCTGAAAGTACTTCTTGATTCCACAACAATCCAAACAGAAGTAAGATAGCTTTTGTGGAAACAAATGAAATTATAATCTGCTTATCAAAGATAATAATCATTCCATAGCTTGACTGCTGTCTTGGTCTCAGCTATCAATGAAAAGACTCAATCTCCTCTTCCTTGATCTCGCATTTAGGTAAAATAAATTCAATGTAGTCTAACAGAAATACAATATATAGAGAAGACTGAGATTTAAGTTCACAGATGTGGGTTTGAGACCTGGTTTCATGTCTTACTCCTTGGGTGGGTTCTTGAGAAAATCAGTAAGTGGATTGTTGAAGGTGCAGTTAGGTTAAAACTTAGCACCCTATCATGCAATTTTCCTTATGATCCATTTAAATTTGTTCTAGTTTTTAGTATTTTCTGCTTTCTTTGTGATTGAAGTTCTTCATGTTTTACTTGGCTATTCTTATTAGTTTTTTATTTGTTCTAAAATATTTTTCTGCATATGAAATCCAGGATAGATAAATTTAGAGACAGTAACTAGATTAATGGTTTCTTGAGGGTATGGCAGGGTATGTGGGGGGCAAATGGGTAGTAGCTAAGAATAATGAGTACAAGATGAAGACAATGTTCTAAAACTGATTGTGGTGATGATTACACAACCATAGTTGTATAATTGATCGAATGATTGAATTGTATGATTTGTGAATTATATGTCAATAAAATCATTGGGGGTGGGATCAGCCATAAAATTCTCTGTAGTGGGGGAGGTGGGTGAAAGGAAGGAGTGTTAACAAACCCAGGGACAAGGGAACAATGAGTGATCCAAAATAGATGGTGAGGAGGGTGTAGGCGGCCTGGAAGGGCTTGATCAAGGGCAATGTAACCGAGAGGAATTACTGAAACCCCAACAAAGGCTGAGCATGATAGTGGGACAAGAGTAAAGTCAAAGGAAATACAGGAAAGAACTAGGAGGCAAAGGATATTTATAGAGGTCTAAATACAGGCACGTACATATGTAAATCTATTTATATATGATGATGGGGAAATAGATCTATATATATGTATATATATTTATAGGTTTGGTATTAATGTAGCAGATGGACATTGGGCCTCTACTCAAGTACTCCCTCAAAGCAAGAATATTTTGTTCTATTAAACTGGCATTCCATGATGCTCACCTTCCCGACACAATCACTGAAGACAAATGGGTACATAAGCAAATGTGGTGAAGAAAGCTGATGGTGCCCGGCTATCAAAAGATATAGCCTCTGGGGTCTTAAAGGCCTGAAGGTAAACAAGCAGCCATCTAGCTCAGAAGCAACAAAGCCCACATGGGAGAAGCACACCAGCCTGTGTGATCATGAGGTGTGGAAGGGATCAGGTATCAAAGAACAAAAAATCATATCATTGTGAACGAGGGGGAGTGCGGAGTGGGGACCCAAAGCCCATCTGTAGGCAACTGGACATTCCCTATGGAAGGGTCGTGGTGAGGAGATGAGCCAGTCAGGGTGCAGTGTAGCAACAATGAAACAAACAACTTTCCTCTAGTTCCTAAATGCTTCCTCCCCACCTCCCCCCCACCCATTGTTATGATCCCAAGTCTATCTTACAAATGTGGCTAGAACAGAGGATGTACACTGATACAGATAGGAACTGGAAACACAGGGAATCCAAGACGGATGATGCCTTCAGGACCAGTGGTGAGAGTGGTGATACTGGGAGGATGGAGGGAGGGTAGGGTGGAAAGGGGGAACCGATTACAAGGATCTACATATAATCTCCTCCCTGGGGGACAGACAACAGAAAAGTGGGTGAAGGGGGATGTTGGACAGTGTAAGATATGACAAAAATAATAATTTATAAATTATCAAGGGTTCATGAGGGATGAGGGAGTAGGGAGGGAAGAGGAAAAATGAGGAGCTGATGTCAGGGGCTTAAGTGGAGAGCAAATGTTTTGAAAATGAAGAGGGCAACGAATGTACAAATGTGCTGACACAATGGATATGTATGTATGGATTGTGGTAAGAGTTGTATGAGCCCCCAATAAAATGATAAAAAAGGAAACAAAAAGTAAATGTCTAGAAAAGAATGATGGCAACATATGTACAAATATGCGTGATACAATTCATGTATGGATTGTTATAAGAGCTGTACGTGTCCCCAATAAAATGATCTTTTAATAAAAAGCAAAATTCCTCTGTAGTAGCACAGTGCTACTCAGACACACACGTGATCAGCATGAATCAGGATCAACTGTATACAATTCTTAATAATTTTTAAAAGGTGAGGTATATGAAAACGCCTTCAGAAATGTAGAATATTAGGAATGCCCATAGGAATAGTAGCGTGGCAAGCCGGTTAAGTTTTCTGGGCTACGTATATCAGGAGCTGGCGGTTCTTTCTGCAAAAGACCAGATGCTTTAGACTTCATCTGCCCTCTGCTATTGTAAAGGAAAGCGGCAACACTCCATCAATGAATCAGCAGGCATGACTGCGTTTAAATGAAACTTGATTTACAAAAGCTTTGGTCCAGCATGGACTTTCGTCTGTGATTGCTGACCCAGACGCTGAGGCTGATGACCATAGCTAACATTTGCGGCGTGTCCTCTGTATCCGAGTTTTCCATCGTTTTCCTCACCAAAGTGTGTGAGGTGAGCAGCGGTCAGAGAACCCTTCTTTTACCCCCACGGACATTCAGGCTCTGATGAGGGAAGTGGCTTGTCTGAGGTCTCATTCATGACACGAGCTGGAGCCCAGGTTTGAACCCAGATAACGTGACTCTAGAGTTTGTGTTCATAAGGCAATCTCTGTATTTCCATATAAAAATTCCTAAAAGTAACAGGGCATCCTGTAACATACCGGATGCCACAGGAAGTCTTGAAGCGACACCTCCATGTTTTCGAAACCACAGTTTAACTCCCTATATTGCCATAATCCAGGCATGTACAGCCACCTGGTCTCTCTTCAACTTTGAATACACATGTCGTTTCTCATATATCATGAAAAAACCATATTCTGATTGCTTGCAATGGTTCTGTCTTTATTCAGCTGCACCTTTGTCTTTATGCTGTGAAGTCCATTGCCATCGTTACCGAGTCGCTGTAGCAAGTGAAGCCTGAAAGCCCAGTGGGTAAAGCCTCGGTCTACAGTTGAAATCCACCGGCTCTCTGCTGGGGAAGGTGAGACAGTCGGCTTCTGTAAAGATATACAGCCTTGGGAAGCCTATGGGGCCATTCTGCTTTGCCTTATGTGGGTCATTATGAGTCAGAATCGACTTGACAGCAGTGGATTTTTCATGAGTCCCTGAAGGCTCTCCTAAAAACTCAGGAAGAATTCCGTTCCTCCCATCCCGCGAGGTCCTGAAGCCGCTTGAAGCTGTCCTAATACAGCTCTCTGTTGTTTGGGGTGCTCTGGGCCTGTCATCCCCCACAGACTGCAGTCACTCACAGGCAGGGGCTTGCTATATTCACCTCCTTGCCTCTACCCCCCAGTGCAGGGTCAGGCATCTGGCGAAATGCCAGGACTGCTGGAGGTTTCCAGTGTGAGACATGCGCCTGGAGCCAGCTCGCTACATTTAGTCTGCCGGCCTTGGGGTCACCTCGGATGGCTTTTCAGTTCTTTCCATGGGTACCTTCTGCCAGATCATGAGTCACTTGAGGGTCCAATGGTTATGAGCCATAGGCTTTTCATTGGCTGATTTTCTTCCTTTTTAAAAAATATTTTTAGTGGGGACTTGTACAACTCTTATCACAATCCATACATCCATCCATTGTGTCAAGCACATTTGTATATTTGTTGCCATCATCATTCTCAAAACATTTGCTTTCTACTTGAGCCCTTGCTATCGGCTCCTCATTTTCCCCCTCCCTCCCTGCCCCTTTCCCTCATGAACCCTTGATAATTTATAAATTATTATTATTTTGTCATATCTTACACTGTCCAACATCTCCCTTCACCACTTTTCTGTTGCCTGTTTCCCAGGGAAGAGGTTATATGTAGATCCTTGTAATCGGTTTCCCACCTCCCCTCCACCCTCCCGGTATCCATTGGCTGGTTTTCAGAAGTCGATTGCCAGGTCTCTCTTCCTAGTCTGGCTCAGTCTGGAAGCTCTGTTGAACCTAATCAATAGCATAGCAACCGACAGGCCTCCACTGACAGATGGCTGGTGGCTGAAGTGGATGGGAACTAACTTCAAACATCCTGTTTGCAGCCGAGCACATTAGCTGTTTGTAGCTCTCACGGATGCCTGGTCTGTCTAAGAAGGTACTTCACTGATCTGATTTTTTTAAAATTTCTTTTCTAGGTTAAATATTAGTTGAAACCAAGAAACATACACAAGGATACAGAAAAACAGCCAAGGTTTTTGCTCAGCGATTGTTTTCCTGTGTGTTTTCCCTTTGCCTCTCAGCTGGTGCTGCTTCTCTTGATAACATTTCCTAATGTAAAACGGATCTCAGCTTAGAAGATGTGCTAGCCCAGCAGGTTCTCAACCTGTGGGTCGTGACCCCTTTGGGGGTTGAATGACCCTTTCACAGGGGCCACCTGATACATAACAGCAGCAAAATTACAGTGATGAAGTAGCAACAAAAATAATGTTATGGTTGGGAGGTCCCCTGAACATGAGGAACTATGTGAAAGGGTCATGGCATTAGGAAGGCTGAGGACCACTGCCCTGGCCTATATCTTACTCTATGGTTTCATTTCTCCGCTGCGGCAGTCTTGCGTTTGGCATGACTCAATTCATTTGTAAGAACTATGCCATCTAAAGGGCACCTGCTGGCACTGTGGGTAAATGCTCATCTGCTATCTGACAGGTCAGCCGTTGAAATCCACCAGCCACTCCGCATGAGAAAAATGTAGCCATCTGCTTGTGTAAAGGTTTACAACCTTGGAAACCCTACGGGACAGTTCTAGGACTTGATGGCAGTGGGTTTGGTATGGACACCTACAAGGGCTTCGAGTATGCAGTGGTGGTGTGGGTTAGATGTTGGGCTACTAACCACAAGGTCTGTGGTTCAAGCCGACTGGCCACTCCATGGGATAAAGAGGAGGGTATCTGTTCCTGTACAAGTCTGCACTGTCAGAAACCCCACATACATTCGCTGAGTCAGAATGGACTTGATGGTGACTAGTTTAGAATGGTGCATGACTCGAATCCCTACAGAGCTCTTTTACTCCCTCCTTTTATATTTAGAGAGATTCTTTTTTAAAAAAACCCAAAATATTTTATTGGCATATAATTCACATATCATGCTGTTCATTAGTTCAATCACCAAAAAAAAGGTGTACAATCATAATCACAATACATTTTAGAATATTTTCTTCATTCTTATACTCACTGTTATTAGCTCCCCATCCCCTCTCAATGCCCCCTGTTGTACCCCTAGGGAACACCAGGAAGGGATGAGTCGATCAGGGCTCAGTCAAGCACTGATGTAACGCACACTATTCCACAGTTACTTGAGGCTTCCTCACCCCCCACTATCATGACCGCAGTCCCGCCTTTTACTGCAGGCTAGCTCGAAGCATGTGCACAGGTACAGGTAAGAGATAAGAGCTCATGACACTCGGAATCCAGGAACAGGAATGGGAGTAGTGATATCAGGAGGGGAGAGGGAAGGTGTGGAGAAAAGGGGAGGAAGGGGGAACTGATCGCAAAGATGGACACATACCCCATGATGGAACAACAGACACCGTGGGGGGAGGGAGGCAGTGGTCAGAGTAAGATATGGAAATAATAATAATTTATAATGTATCAAGGAGTCACAAGCAGGGAGGGGGAAGAGAGGGGGGAAAAAAGGAGCTGATACAAGGGCTCAATAGAAAGCAAATATTTAGAAAATAATGATGGCAACATATGTACAACATATATATGCTAGATATAATTGAGGTGTGGATTGTTATAAGAGCTGTAAGAGCCCCCAATAATCTTTTATTTTTTAAAAAGATGCAAAAAAAAAGAACACTTAATCCACATTTATCTATCCTGGATTTCATATACATAAAAAACATGAAAAAAAACCCAACCCAGAACCTCCCCCCCCCAAAATCTAACAACAAAACAGTAAAACAGATTTTAAAACTCTCAATGGGAAAGAAAGTAGAAAACATTAACTAGAACAAATTTTAAAATGGATCAAAAGAAAATTAAATGAAAAGTGTTAATTTATTCATTAAAAGATCATTTTATTGGGGGCTCTAAAAGTTGTTACATTTTAACCTAGCTGCATCTACAAAAATCCATTTTCAATACATTCTGCATGATAGCAAGACTATTCATATCTCTGGTCTGCGGTCAGAGGGGATTCACAACAGGCTTAATCCAAGTGATTTCCCCTTCATTTGTTTTTTTGTTTTGTTTTGTTTTTTAGCTAAAACAACTTTAAAATGGGCCCCAAGGGAGGTCAGATAGAACATTCTATTTTAACCAAACCGTATCTGCCACACTGCACTTTACAGTCTTCTCTGATAACAGGGCTACGTACAGCCCTCAACTATGATCAGAGGGGATTTACCAGAGGTTTAGTTCATGTGTGGATCCTGCGCAGGAGGTTTGAACTTCTACTGTCATCCAGAACCTTCTGTAAACTGGGTGTTGACAATTTCAGCTCTGATACTATTCTCTCCTTCGGATTTGGATTTTATTATTTACAACACTTGGATCACACAGGCTGGTGGGTTTCTTCCATGGGGACTTAGTGGACACCCCACTTAAATGGTTGCTTGTCTGAAGACAAGCCATAAAGACCCCAGATGCTATTGCTTTGGGAACCATCTAGTTTCTTCACCATGCTGTGCCATACCACACGTACCTTCAGTGAACTCTTCAGAAGGGTGAGCATCAAGAAGAGCCATGCCACAGAACTAATTGTTCTTGCATTGGGGCTAGAATTAGTGCAATCCCCAATTCCGTTCATAGAGCTGTGGTTATATAGGTATCTGGTTCACCTTAGAAAGACCATTGTCATTTCATGTTGGAGGACAGTATCAATCATCCCCGAGTCATCTTTGCCACTGCCATCTAGTCAATGCCGACTCTCAGGACCCTACAGGGCAGGACAGAACTTTCCCTCTCTACAAAGTTCTTCGGAGGAACATGTTTGTTGCCTTTTCACTTCGTATTCCAGTACCCGTGCTTGCTGAAAACAGATGGCTTATCCCCAGGTAGGGATGTTCCCGTATTAGAATGACTGCGTTGCCTATTACTTAAGATCCCTGAAGGGTTTGGCTCCAGAAGGCTATTTTAGGTCTTAGTATTTGTTTAGTATCAGACATTGTTAGCTTCCTTCAGATTTTGCGAAAATGGTATATAGACTCTGAAAAGTTGCAACATGTATGGACGAATCATGCCTTTTCCGGGTACATTTTCACCCCTGCAGCGCTCAGGGACTGCAGTGGGGAGCACAGGGCGACTCTCTAACGGACTATGCTGTCGAGTTCATCAGATTTTGTGCAGACGCTGACAGCAGAAGTGCACTTTCTCTCTTACCATTCTGGGAACCGGATTGCAAATCAATTTCCTCCTGAAGGTTTTCAAGTAAGAGGTCAGCTTCATTCCTCAGCCTTAGTATGGTTTTGTTCCGATCTTGAAATTCATGCAGTTTTCAGTGGCTCACTTACCTGCATGATTTGTTCCCTTTGGGGAAACAAGGAAGGTAAGTGTGATTAAACTTGTATGATATTTGATAGGTTTGTGGGGCAAATAGCCCCATCGTACCCACCCACCATCACTGCTTCAATTCTGACTCACAGCAACCCAGCCAACCAGCTGATTTCGGAGTTCAACTGCTTGTCTGGGTTTCCAACCTGCTCTTTATGGGAGCGTCTCATCTTGCTCCCTTGGAGCAGCTAGTGGGTTTGAACTGCTGATCTTGTGGGTAGCAGTCCAACATGTAACCCACTGCGTCACCAGGGCTCCACCCTCATTATCAAGGATCTCAATTAGAAGAGAGTCTTTCTTCCAGATTTTCATTTGACCATTTTAAATTCTGCTTTGGCCCACCTCTTTCCAGTTCATTCAGCTTCCTGAGATAGTCTAGCAAATCAATTTCCTCCTGAAAGACTTCAAGTAAGAGGTCAGTTTCATTTTTCACTCATGGTTTTGTTCAGATCTTGACATCCATGCACTGTGGTCAGTGGCTCACTTAGCTGCCTGATTAGTTCCCTATGAGGAAACAAGGAAGGCGGATGTGGTCACACTTCTATCATATTTGACAGTTGGGAGGGGGAAATAGCCCTCACCACTACCACCCACCACTGCCATCAGGCTGTGCTAAAACTTCTAACACTCATGTATTTAAGTGGGATCGGAGTGCAAGGTAAATTTATCTGCTTCAACTGTGTGTGCTTTGCTTCCTTTTGCGTGGGGTTTCAAACATGGGTTCGGAGCTGGTTCACTTAGATGAACCTAAGCGGTCTCAGTCTGTATCCGGCATTCAACACGTGCCAACTACCTCAAACCCTTCACCCAGCCTCTAGGTAAAAATCGGTTCTTTCATAGACTGACTCTGCTCTCAGCACAATTCCTTCACCGCTACTGCTGCACGGGGTTTTAATTATAATTCCCACACGTGACAAGGAGACCTCCTGGTTGGAGGATGTACCCTTGGGCGTGGTCTTTTTTCAGCAAACTCTTTTTGGATGGTACACAGCTTTGTCCTGCTTTGGCTTTGCTTGGCCCAGCCTAGAGTTGGTTCTGCTGAATATATATAATTTATTTTTTATTTTTATGGGGCTAATGTATCTTGGAACAAGTACAAAACATTAACTATTGCTTCTTGGCCTTTCTGCTCAAACTCTCCCTTCTCTCCATGAGACTGGTCTTTCAGGCTCCAATGGTCCCAGTTACAGTTCTTTAGGTGAATGATAACGTTTATCACAGTTGACACTCCGCGAGCACTTACTATGTACCACACACCACGCTAACTGGCTTGCCCTGCGTCGTTCTCACAAGAATCTCACTGCAAAGAGACCCTCTTTTCTGAAGAACTGGAAGCTTGGAGACATTGGACAATCTGTCCACACCGGACTGCCTGACCCTGTTGGTACGTTAAGGATGCAGGTCACCTCCCTTTGAGCCACCAGCTGGCCTCTCTCTTCCTTGCTGTGGACCTTCTAGGCAATTACCATGTAGCTCTTGGGATATATGGTTACTGATGATGAATAGGCTTATATTTACATACGTGGTACACATAGCACAAAACTCCACGGCTTCAGCTTCCTTTAATGCAGGCGCGATTTTGCTCTGCGGAGTCCTTGGGTGGCACACATAGTGGAAGGCTGGCAGTTCAAATCTTCCCCGAGGGCCCTCGGGGGAAAGGTCTGGCTGTCTCCTGCCCAAAGCCCACAGCTATTGGAAACCCGCGAAGCACAGTTCTACCCTGAGACACACAAGTCACCAGTGGCTGAAACGCGCTGGATAGTAGTCACTGCTACTTTCTGCGAGGATGGAAACGACACCCAGCTCATCCTGATCAGCTCTGTAAAGGGCCTGTCAGGAAACATTTTGCACATTGAAGACCATATGACCACGGTTGCAACTATGTGTCCCTGTCTGGGGAGGGCAGCCGCAACAGACAATACGTAAATAGATGGGTATTTAAGAAACTCACTTTTCATAGATGGGTTGGATTTGGCCACTGAGCCGTGGTTTTCTAACTCTTGTCCCATAGCAGCCAACTTAGTCACAAGATGTTGTCACGAGCACAAAGAGAAGACTCAGTGACGTGTAACCTAAATACGCTTACATTTTGAAGGAATTGTGATTCTTGTCACAAGACTTCACATCCATGCATGGCCTTCGAAACAATGGAAGAACTTGGGGAGATTTACCAAGTTTTCTGTGTGCGGTTGAAAGATATGTTATTTGTATTCAAGATGACCAGATTTCCCATTTCATGTCTTCCAGATGCTCGGGGCTTGGGCCCCATGACCCTGCTCAGTGGTTCATATGATGATGATGATTTTATTTTTATTGGGATATCCTAGTGATCCTATTCTGGTCATTATCGTCGGCATCTGGAAAAATCACATGAAACCCTCGCTGGGGAAGAAAAAGCCAGACCAGCAAGATACCCAGCCTGGTCATTAAACCGAGTCACTTGCCAATTGCCTACGGTCAACACAGACACTTCTGTAAGGTGCAGACTGCAAGCAACTGTGAAGGTGAGTCAGACCCTCATCTGCCTGCTGGAGCACAGCTCTCACCCAACAGTCTCCATAACCTTGGACCCTTAAGAAGTCCCAGATGAGAAAACAGGATGTTTCAAAATCCTTTCTCTCCGAGGTCTTTGAAGTCAGCCTCACAGACAGGCAGGGTCCCTCTTTTATCTTCCATGGTGACAGCCAGCCTCATTAACCCTTGCACTGCTTGGGAGAGGGAAGCAATGGTGTGGTCCCATAGATCAAAGCATGGGTGACACTGCAGACAAGCTGGGAATTCCTGGCTGTGACCCTGGACACAGCAGCCACCAATGCCCTCCCGGCAGAGGCACGTGGCCGTGTCCCGGTCACAGGCGGGCATCTGGGTACCTTCTGGGTTGCAGTCACATGCTACAAAGGAAGACAGGCGGAGCAGAGAATGTTATCTGGCCTTTTTGTTTACCACGAAAGCACGAACAAAGTCCTCGCCCCTGTCCCAAGAGCCCTTCCTTCTCGCATTTCTTGGGTGAACATCGTGAACTAGAATCCTCCCAGCCGTCTGCGCACTGGCCACCCACGGGCAGCATCCCTCTCAGCATCCTCCAACCAGTCGGCGCGTGGCTTACAGGTGGGCAGCGCTAGCTGTCACTTTGAGTGCGCGCCTGTGATGTGCCGGTGCGGGTTCACCCAGCCCAGTGAAGGGGGCTACTGCCCTAGTGAGTCTGCTCTTGTGCCTCGGGGGCGATGCAGGCAGCCTCTAAGAATTCTCATGACCACCTTGTTCCCCCTAGTAAAATCCTGTCCACATCGCCTTTCCTACTTGAAGGGGAAACCTTCTGTCCGCAAATCAAAGGCCCATTCCCTTTGTCCTAATCATCCTTTCAAAAATGGCCACATTCGAAGAGGCTTGCTTTCTGACTTATCCTGGAAAGGCAGGACGGGTATTTGACACGGTAGCAATTTCTAGGAGCGAACCGCTGGCGCAGTGCTGCAGACGAATGGGAAGGCATCCGTAGCTTGCCAAAGCTTCACTCGTCACGCCCCCGCCCACGGGAGAACGAGAATGCCAGTTACAAGCAAGACTGGATTAGCACACCAGGCCCCCCAGCCAGGTGCCGTCTGTGTCTGGCACCGTCAGCTTTGGTCCAGAGGCCTCACAGGAGCCATGAGGGGACGGTATGAGGTCATCTCCCTGGCCGGAGCCCAAGTCGCTGGCTCGTCAGCCTCCTTTCCCAGGAGCTGAACTGAGGTCTGTGGCCCGGGCTGACCATCTGCCATGCTTCCTCTCCGAGTCAGCCGTGGGGATGAAGCACTGTGACAAAGCAAGGCCCTGGAATGCTAGAGGGACACAGAGGAAGTGGCTCTCTAAGGCCTGTTTCTCTGAGAGCCAGAATTCCTCCCTGTCTTCTTAAAGCAGCAGTTCCACTTAAAGCACCAAGTGGGAGAGAGTCCAGGGAGAAGCACCGAGCCTGCGTAGCTGAACGAAGCCAGAAAGTCGTGGCTGTTTCTCCCCAACATATGCTTGTGAATGAACTGAGACGGGACCGTACATTATGTGCACGGGTGTAAAAGACCATCACGTCTGAGGGAATCTGGGATGCACTTCCTCTGGAAGTGGGTGTAAAGCAGAGATTCAAAATGCCTACGACCCACCCCTGCCTCTCAATCGAAGCTGTTCGACCCCAGCACGTGTGGTGATTGAAATTGAGACGCGTGAACACGACACAGACACAAACATTTCCATTCTCAGTTGTAGCAGCCACACTGGCCAGCGGCTACCATTTTGGACAACACAGATTCAGAACATTCCCATCTTAGCTAAATCCTGTGAGAGCTAATCATGGGATGACAATCCTGGGACTCCAATTCCACAAGGACAGCGCCTGGCCTTACTCGCTCACGTGGAACACTCAGCAGACACGCCCCGGAGGCTCTCTGAGTAAGCGAGTCCATAGGAGAGTCGGAGTCATGTGAGTCACTGGAGGAAATGACCCTTCACTGGCGTCCCACCATCCTCGGGCCAAGCCATGCGCCCAGAGTTCCGTCCCGTGGCCATGACTCTGAGAAATTCACATATACGCCACCCATTTTAATATCAGCTAAAGATTTTTCACAAAGGCCAAAATAATCCCTCTTCTAGGACTCCAGAAATAGCAGATACAATTTTGTGGATTTTCTAGTTCGTTAAAAGCACCCACCAAGTAAAATGTTTCACGATTCAGAAGGCTTGAGGCCCACCCGGGCTGGGGCCAGGCTGGTGGTGGCTCAGTGGTTTTCTGAATTACCAGTACTTTCGCAGGCACGGTCCTGGGGACTCCCGTAGCAGTTGTCCTGGCTTTCGGCGCAGCGTTTCCCACCATTGCCTAACTGACACAGCCACCGGCCTGTCACCTGGGAGAGCATGAGAAGAGGCAGGAGTGGGAAAGGGTCAAGCTGGATGATCTAACAAAAAGGCATTTTAATAGGAGCCATTCCCGCCCCTCCTCCCGGGCCCCCTCCAGTGACTGAGAGCATACAGCTGTGCAGAGGCAGAGGCAGGATGATTCCCACAGCCAGCAACCACCCCCGACAACACCAACGACCACAAGTGAATGTTTTTTGGCTTAGGGCTCTTGAATCTACCGCCTGCTTCCAGCCGGTCAAGGACAGGTGGTCCCCAATGGGGAAACATACACAGCTGTAAATGAAAACAAAACAGCCGGGAAAGGAGCCACATTCTTTCCTTCCACAGTTATGAGAGTTTTCCCAGGAGGGAGCCCGAAGGGCCAAAGGCCTGGTGTCACATCGATTCATTTGACCACTCATTTTTTGCCCCCTCCAAATACGGAATGTAAGGTGGTTTCTTTCATCAATTGACTGGTTTGTTGGGTTTTTGTTGTTTGACAAAACAGCATTAAAAATATTCTTTTTTATGGTTGGGGCTTATTTGTTTAACATCAGTTATTTAACTGTATGTTGGGGAAAAAACTGAATTTCCTGCACCTTCTCGACTGGGCTTTGCGACCAGCGTTTCTGAAAACCAAGAAGGTTAAATAATTAACAGAAGAAAAATGTGAAGCAGATTACTATTATTGTAATCTTGCAATTCCAAAGTGTACGTGGCCATGCCTGCTTAAACTACAACTTTATAATTATGCTTCTAGTGAATAAATAACTTGACTAAAGTAAAAACTGCTTCAGCCTACCTAGCTCCCACCCATCGTGGGTGCTCCTTTCACAAAGACTTCTTTCTGCTCATGGGTGGGGGAGTCATGGGCGGTGGGTTGTGCTTGATTCCTGGGCCACGCGTTCTTCTACACGTGCAGAACCTCCTTCCTTGTATCCCGTTCTCACTGCTCAGAGTCCTACCTTCAAAACGGCACCAAACCGACAGCCCCTCTCTTCTTCTTCTCTATAGTTCTTTTCTCAACTGGACAGAGCCATCTCAATGTGTCCTTGCGCCTTTTCCACAGATCAACCACCGCCCATTCCTTCAAACCTCCATCGTAGCTCTAGCCACCGTCCTAGTCTCCTTCCTGGTTGTCTTCCTTTGGACACGCACGAGCTTGTCAACATATTGTCAACAGTAGCTCTCAGTCTATTAAAATACCGTCCTCAGAAATGGCGGCAGTGCTCCTGGAGTTGCCTGGGCAGTACAATGGACCGTGGGACGATGGCTTCCTCGGGCATGAGCAAGAAACCCCCTCCTCTGGCCTGAACTGGCATCACCCCATTGGCAGCCCTGTTGTGTTACTGGCTCACCTAAAGTCTGTGCACAACTAAACTCCTGATGGTTTCCACAGGAGTTGGTGCAAGTTACTCCTCCTACCCTGTGCTTCTGCAATGGCTTCTGGAAAACAACTGCAAACCCTTCCTTTCACCCGGTTCACCTGTCATCTTCTTGCTTCCAGCCTACACCTTAGCAGGTTGGGACATTTTGAATCGTATTCTGACTTTAGTATATTAGCTTACAACTTTGAAACGCCTTTCAATCTGATAATTTTTTTCTCTAACACCAGCTGAACTGCTGATGAACATATTGGATGGCATGCTTGGATATCTCTATGGGCCTGCCCCCGGGGCCACCTCCTGGCGGACCGAGGCCCTTATCGATGGTTGTTTCAGCTGCGGGAGCTGTGAATCTCCATGGTGCCTCTGGGTTCCAATCGCAGAAAATGGGCCCCGAAGACATAAACAAAAATGTCTATAATAAGGGGCTGATATGTCAAAGGGACACAAGAGTCACTCTAAATGGCTCCCACTAGCTGAAGACAGAAACCATGTGAACAACGAAATCAACTTGCTGTTGGTAGGTGCCCTGGCGTCGGCTCTGAGCCATAACAACCTGTGCACACCAGAAGGAAACACTGCCAGGTCCCACGTCATCCTCATCACGGTCCTTTGCAGGGACCACTGATGCCGCCACAGCGTCAGTCCATCTTGTTGAGGGCCTTCCTGGTTTCCACCGCCCCTCCACTTTACCAAGCATAATGCCCTGCTCCAGGGACTGGTCTCTCCTGACAACATGTCCAAAGCATGTAGGACGAAGTCTTGCCATCCTTGCCTCTAGGGAGCATTCTGGCTGTACTACTTCCAGGATAGATTGAGCTGTCCATTCAGCAGTCCGTGACACTTTCAATAGTCTTCTCTGGTACCACAATTCAAATGCATCAATTCGACCATGGTCTTCCCTATTCACGGTCCAACGGTCATATGCTTAGGAGGCGATGGAGAATACTACAGTACCCCAAGACTCACAGAAAACAAACCAATTGCTGTTGAGTTGATTTTGACTTAAATTGACCCTACAGGACAGAGCAGAACTGCTTCTTTGGGTTTCTGAGACGACATCTTTACGGCAGCAGAGGCTCACCTTTTTCGCCCAGAGTGGCTGGTGGGTTTGTGTGATCAATCTTGTGGCTAGCAGCCCGATGCTTGACCCACTTTCCCTTTACAGTGATCCATGTTGATATTATGTACCCCGATATAACGTATGAAAATGCCCCTTACCTCTGTGGCCTTCCTCCCCAAACACATTGCTCTGGTTTAACTGTAAGGCAAACATCTGGCAAGTTTCATCCGAGGGATGTTCCAATACTTGACATACGAATGGGGAAATGTCAAGGGAACACAAGAGTCACGCTCACTTACTCCCACTAGTGAAAGCCAGGGACCATTCGCACCACAAAAGAAAGCAGCATGGGAGGATCCTAGTATTTCTTAAAACCTTGTCAAGGCTATTCAAGACCAGGAAAGTGCTGAAGACCATCACAGCCCAGAGGCGTGCAGGAGACACAATAACGAAATGTCCTGTGACTTCCTGAATGGGAGCCTGGGCCAGAAGGACATTCGTTAAAAAGCTCAGAGTCTGCATGCTGTGTGGAGGACCCCGTACTGCCGTACCAGTGTCGGTTCATGCATCGTGACAAAGGCACCACAGGAAGGCACAATGTTCCTAATAGAGGAACTCTGTGTGGGGTACACGGAGCAGCGCAATTTTGATGACTTTCCTGTAAATCTGAATCTATTCTCAATTGAAAAGGTCATTTTTTTTAAAAAGGGGGGTAGTGGGTATATGTAGGGGAGGGGAGAAAGGTAGAGAGAAGGGCACACATCTGTGTTGAAGAATTGACCTTTGAGTAAGAAGTGGAAAATGAGAGCTGAAATGAGAGGTGAGGCTGCTCTTTATTTGGAAAGACTCTGGCTTCTTAGGCCAGTGTTTTGATTCCAAATTTGATTCTGGTATTCCAAATTTGACTCTTTGTAAAATGTCATATATACATATTTTCAGTGGCCTTATCCTCCTCTCCCCTTTGATTTCTATGAATCTGAAAAGAATTTAAAAGCGTATATTCATCAAACAACAAAAAGCTCTAGTCATAGCATCAGAAAATAATTTTTTCTCACAAATGATATAATACTCATTTCAAACATTCTGTGTACATTATTTTATTGACCAAAATCACACGTGCAGTTAAGTAGCATGAGTTACGTATCCAACAAGGTGGAGTTACTGCCAGCTGTATTCTTTAGAGCAGTGGGTGTTGGGCTTACAGTAACACGGAAAGCACTCGGCTGGTAATTAAAAGCAGAAGATGCATTTGAATTGCGGTGCTGGAGAGGGAGGCTGAAAGTGTCCATGGCTGCCCACCGAACAAACAGATCTCTCTCAGAAAAAGTATGCTCCTTCGAAGCAAGGATGGAGAGCCTTAGTCTCACCCGCTTTGGACATGCAGTCAGGGGAGGGCAGGCCCTGGCAAAGGACATCCTGCTTGGAAAAGTAGAGAAGCAGGAAGAAGAGGAAGCCTGTGGACACAATGGATGGCCCAGGAGCTGCAACAATGGGCTCAAGCAGAACAATGGTGGGGACCGAGCAGGACCAGGCCTGTTTCCTTCTGTTGTCCATAGACTCACTGAGGGTGGAACCTGACCCAGTGGCACCTAACAACAACAACAACAACAACAACAACAACAACAACAACAACAGCAATGGGTGCTGAAGGCACCTGCTTACTTTCATTCTGCTTAGTAAGTCTGCTTAACCATTCAGCTGCTGAGTCTTCCCTGTGTGTGCAGTAGGATCAGGGAAGTTCCTCCGTGCTGTTCTGTTCCTCCCTGCCATTCTGTCCTGACTCTCTCAGCCACAGAGAAGCCGAGAGGTAACTGAGGTAGACAAAGCTCCTTACTGAGACTCACGTTCTCTTTTTCCGGTGAGTTTCACTCCGGAGTCTCTGCCTGTATTGGGCTGAGCCTGTCTAAACACTGGTTAACAATGATAGCTAAAGAAGTTGCTCTTTCCCTCTTCGGAACAATGTCTCACTCTCAGTGCGTATACTGAGCACCAGTGCTGAAGTGAAATGATTTGGAAAGGCTTTCCTACCCACGTTGTTGTAACTCTCACCAACTCGTTAGATGGGACCATGCAATTAGGGTGTGTGAACCACTAATTGAGGGCATTGGTCAGCTTTGCCTTCCACTAGGTATCGAAGAGTGAGCCACCTCCAAAGCAGGGAGCAGACTCCCACGGCCATCAAGACAGAAGAGCCACGACTGCTTGAGGTGGCCCTGGAGGAGACAGCACTGAGGCCCCAAGACAGAGCTGAGGAGGCCAGGAAGCCGAGTGGCAGGCAGGCTTCCTGGTCCACTGTGGCAGAGGCCAATGGAGCACGTGGCAGGGAGCCAGAGGACCAGAGGCTTGTTTGCCAGCATGGCTGAGGCGAGGCGCTGGGAGAAAGGACTGCATCATTCACACCTGTAGGCTGTTCGCTTCTCTACTGAACCCCACAACCATGCAGATGGTCTGGGAGTTCTAGGTGGCCACGGCAAGGGATTCTGTAACCCAACAGAGAAGTCTGGTGGGTGCCAAAATGGCGTAAAGGAAGTTGGAGGCCTGGCTGATGGATGCCTCGGGAGGAATCCTCCTGGTAGAGTTTAAGTGTCTTGCCTGGTCCACGAAGTTTGGGGATCACAGTCACATACCTGGCATCCTCTGCCAGGGACCAGATTCCAGAATCCGTTAGCACAGCGGTCGCAGGTCTGGCTGGTGACGTTCGGCAGGCAGGGGCAGGAGCCAGTGGTGGGGTGACAGAGGCAAGGTCCCTGACCAGAGGGACACTTAGCGGGATCCACACCGGAAGAGTGGCAGGAGCATCCTAGGACCATAAAGTGATGCTCAGGGTACAACCAACAACCATGCCCGCAGTTAAACAACTAGATTTGGACAGCTTTCCGGGCCTGCAGGTATCACTTCTCCATTCCCATCTGGTGACCCCACACATGCAGCACAGACCTGTGCTCCAGAGGGTTTTCAAGGTCATGACCTTGTGGCAGCAGATCGCCAGGACTGTCTTCAGAGGTGCCTCTGAGTGGGTTCTAACCAAACCAAAAACCTTCTGTTTGGCAGTGGAGTCGTTAACCCCACTCGTACGTAATGATGTCATCGTGCAGGCTTTATGGATGAATCTCAGAAGACGGGGCCTCGCCAGTGGCTTTTGGTTTCATATGGTTTAACCTGCTATGTTCTAAGGCTCACAATTAGGATCACCCACTCTTCACCTTTTGTCCATTCACCACCCATATAAGTGACCCAGAAGCCATGGGGTACGACATTACTTGGGAGAAGGAAACTACTCAAGGTCTCCCTAAAAGCATGCAGTTTATGGCCTGCCTCTCCTTGCAAGGCCCAAGCCCTTGTCTTCTAAATCAGTGATTCTCAGATTTTCTATTAAAACTATCAGATGAACTAGGCATCATGCAGATTTCTGGGCCCCACGCTCAGAGATTCCCCAGCCAGGAATCTTCATGTTCCACACCTCTTCCCTACCCCCAGGGGATTCTGGCACAGGGGCATGTGGTGCCAGGTGTCCAAGGCAAAAGTCACGAACGGCAAATGGATAACCCAAGGGGGTGCCTTGCTTCAGTGGCAGCATTCCACCCAGTGATTCCGCTACTGAGGTCAGGGCAGCTGCCTGCCCACACAGAGTAGGCTGCTGACACCTGCTGCAACTGGGCCCGCGTAAGTGAGCCCTCTGTAAGTGGGTCTGCCGCGTGGCATTTTCTATGGGGAGCCTTGTAGACTTACTTCTGCAGGTCTGATTGAGTGCTGATCCAAAGTGGCCCGGTTTGCAGAGCTGGCAGCTCGGGCCCCAAGTATGGTGCAGACATCTCAAGCACTCCCCAGTGTCCCGGCTGCAGGCCTCCGGGTCCATGACGTTGATGTTGTTATTGCAGGCGCACGGCCAGCAAGGTGTTCCTGAAATAGCTGGATTTCCATAGAAACGCGCAGAGCATTCTCCACACTGAATCCCTATAGAAGGGAGGAGAGGGAAAGAGTTGAGAGGCGGGGTGGGTGCAGGGACAGGGACTGTTGCTTTAAATAGAGACACATCGGGCTTCTCTAGGCACCATCAATACTCATGGAAGCTGCAGACAAGAGATCCAGTGAGGCCTGACATTGAGCACAACACTGCCCAAGACCTCTTTACATTCGTCTTGACCAACACTAAGACTAAGGCGCACCTGACCAAGGCATGGTGTTTTCAATCAGCTCCCATCCATGTGGCAGGTGGACATTGAATAAGGAAGGAGCCCATACACTTGAGATAGGGCGCTGGGAAAGAATACTGAGAGCTCTAGGGAGTGCCAAAAGCACACGTCCATCGCAGCACCTGCGCTCTCTGCTCACCTGCTTCTGGAGGTGAGACATGGTTAAAAGAAGCACCAGGAAGCTGCCTTGAAGACGAAGAAAAAATGTCAACAGCCTGAAACAGGCATTTGGAAGTGAAGATGGGTGAGTTGATTCCTATTTCCTCAATGGACAAGCCCCTGAGGGTGTTTTCAGTAAGCACTTGGTGGAAGGGCCATTCCTTCTGTCCAGCCAGGCCATTGATTTTCCCACCGATGACGCAACTGCAGCTGCCTGAACTGTGGTACTTCCCCCATTTTGGTTCAGCCCACTGGGACAGACGCTCTGTTGTCAAAAACATGGCCTCATTTCCTCAAAACTGATCAACCAAGCCAAACTCTGCGTGGGGGAGGGGCTGAGGAGGTAAGCATTATCTAAAGACAAGCAAGGAAAAATATTAGCGACGGTGATTTATTAGCAGGGTCATAGTCACCACTGGGGAAAGGGAAACCGTTATCTTTTCTAAACATGATTAAACCAGGTAGACTTCATCCACTTCTCCTGTTTGTGCTTTAAGTCATATTTATGCTAAAATTATTCAAAACAACATTTTGTTATTGTTGCTGTTGCCTGGGTGACAGATGCAACTTCCGAATGGGGACATTTAGAATGTCTGTAACAACAAGCCCCCCCAAACCAGGTGTTGTCCAATCAACTCGTCGCGATTGCATGTGCGCAGAGTTCTGCACTGTGGAGGGTTTTCATGATGTTGACTCTCTAAAACGGATCGCCAGGCCTTTTTGCGGGGCCACCTCTGAGTGAGTTCAAACTGCCCACATTTTGGTTCAAGGCAATTGACCTTCTGTCTAAGCCACAAAGTCCCCAGGGCCAAATGAAGGCCTGAAAACACTGACTTAAGTTCTCGATCGCAAGACATGAGTGAAACCTTTGCAATATCAGTCAAACTGATTACTTGGTATTTATATCCCCCCCCAAACATTTGAGTGCTTGATTATACCAAACATAGATTTACTTAAATATTAATAACTTGACAATAAATAGTAAATGAAGAAAAGAAGTAAAATTATAAATGATCAACTCACTTGATCTTATGTGGTGAGCTGGTTTTCCAGAGCCTCATTTAGAAACAATTACAGCTCCGTGGAACGAGCTCTTTCTTTTTAAATCATCGCAATTGTTCAGCAGTGCAGCAATTTACCGCACTCTGTCTTCTAACGGTTTGCTTATCCCCTATCCTAGGTCACTCATTAGTCCAACACGTTTCCATGAACCCGGGGACACGTTTCAGGCGGCCGTACAGAAGAACTCGCGATGCTGCACACCTGAATAACCTGGGCGGCAGTTGCAGATGACGCCTGAGCTCTGAGCAGTCTGATAACAGGGATGGGCAAGAAACCACTTGCTGGTGGGAGCATCTGGGCACAGGCACGGCGGCAGGCTCTCCCCGAAGCAGGATCTCCATAGTAACCATCGACGCACCTGTCAAGGCAATTTCCCTTTTCCAAATGTACCCAGGACAGGCTCAGAGGCGAGCCAGGACGGACTGATGACCCTTTGGGAATATTTCAGGAATGGTCACATTCTCTGTAAAAACTTTCCTTTAAAAAAAAATCATGAAAATCGAGGACAATTTAGAAAGTCCTCGCCTTTACTCCAGTCGCACCTGATTTATAGATTACAGCTCAGGACCGTAAGGAGAAAAATACAGTAACACGTGGGCTATGAATGTAGTCAGATATTTTCTGGCTCATAAAATGATTTTGGAGGACATGGAACAATATTCTACCCTGCGCCCCCGATCATGTTCATTTCACACTGAACTATTATTGCGTTTCTACTCGGTGACCCTGCAGAGAATGTCTCGGGATTAGAACCAAAGAAAAGCAAAAAGTGGACGTGCATATCAATCCCCTCCTTACCTGTCACGATTGTAAAGCCTCCACAGTTAAAGCATGACCCCGTCTCGGGGTCACAGAGCTCCGCAAACCCATTACAAGGGCAAGGGCGGCTCTCCGGAAATCCAAACTATCCGGCCAGGCAGCGATCGCAGCGCGACCAGTCACCTCCTGCGGCAGGAGCACTGTCCGGTGACTTGGTCACATAAAGAGGTTGATGCTCCCTGAGGATGGCACTGACATGCTGGGTGAGGCGGAGAGAAGCTGTGTTGGGGTGCAGGTCCTGAGCAGTGTGGGGATGAAAGGGCTACAGGTATGATTTTGCACATTCTCTAACCTGCCATGGAGGAGCCCAGGGCGGGTAGCGGTTATGTGTTGAGCTACTAGCCTCAAGGTTAGTGGTTCGAAACCACTGGCAGCTGCCCGGAAGAAAGAAGGGGCTTTCTACTCTGGAAAAATGGCAGTCTTGCAAACGCACAGGGGCAGTTCTACCTTGTCCTAGGAGTCTGCATCGAGTTGATGGCAGTGTGTTTTGGTTTTCACTTGCCATAAGGAACCCTGGTGGCATCGTGGGTTACTTGTTGGGCTTCAAACAGCACAACCAGCATGCGAATTCACCATACCCTCAGGAGAAAAAGGAATCTGTCTGCTCCCATAAAGATGTGCAAACTTGGAAACTAGGGAGCAGTTCTACTCAGTCCTATTGGGTCACTGTGAGTCAGGCTCAACCAGATGGCAGTTGGTTAACTTATTGCAGGGGTCTCTGGGTGGTGCAGATGGTTAACACTGCATCGCGAGGTGGCTCATTGAAAGGTGGGAGGGTCGAGTCTACCCGGAGGCATGTCAGGAGAAAGACTTGGTGATCTACCTTCACAAACCAGTTATTGAAAACCATATGGGGCTCAGTGCCACTCTTGACGCACCTGGGGTTCCGTGAGTCGGAATCAACTTTGGTACCATCTCCAGCAGAGTGAACCAAGTGAGCCAGGATGTGCGTAAAAGAGACAACGCCATATACAGTATCAGGCAGATGTCTTCGAAATAACAATCCATTAAACCATTCAATACACTGCTGCAGGACAGCAACGGGGAAAAAAATAGCCTTACATATATTTTGTCCTCAATCAATGAACATGTTTCCAATGAGTTCAACTTCCACTGATATTAGGATTCAAATTCTTAGATTAAAAACAAAAGCGACAAAAAACCCAACTATATATATATGTATATAATATATATATATGTATCCTTTAAAAAGTGGTCAGATCGATCTCTCTCTCTCTTTCTTAGATAAGATAGCAAAGGCTCAACCCTTCTCTCTGGTCCATGGCAGAGTCCTGTGAACCGCCCGCGTGTCTGGCAGGCAGGGTTGTGTACAGCTGCCATGTTTGAGCGTTTGCACATGACTCTGTGTAGCTCAGGCAGGTCACAACCCTTTGAAGACAGAAAAACTAGGAAAAGCTAGTGATGGACCTGGTCACTGTGTCCAGGAATGACCAGCAGGATGCGCCGCCTCCTGGGACACCCCCCCCCCCCACCTTGGTGGCTGAGTTTCCGCTTCAGTGGGGACAGGCTTCACAACGAGTTGTTTTACACTGCAAACAGAGAACCCGACTGCCGGGAGGCCTAAATGATCAATCCTGAACCAAAGCCCCAACTGTATCCTCTTGAATGGGTGGCTTAAGAGATGAGTCCCAAGTTGTTTGCAAGCCCAGCATCCGGCCAGCGCTTCCTGTGGGAGAATGTTGTCCTCTTTCTCATTCTCCCAGGCTCCTTGTTTTAACCTCTCCATCGCCAGGGCTCCTTTCCCTGCCTTCCCACACTTACTGACTCTGACTCCTGGCAACCCCTAGGACGAGCACATTGCTTCCCAGAGCTTTCAATGGCTGATTTCCCACACACGTAGATCACCATGCCTTTCTTCCGAGGTGCCTTGGAGTGAACTTGAATGTCCAACTTTTGGGTTAGTTGCTGAGCACATTAATAGTTTGCATTACTCAGGGCTCCTTAGCTGGGATTCGAATGCATTCTATAAACTCACTCTAACTCACTGCCAGGGAGTCAATTCTGACTCATAATTACCCTAAAGGACAAAATAAAGCTGCCCTTGTGTTTTCAAGGCAGTAAATTAAAAACAAAACTTTTATTGGCATTTAAGCCACATATCACACAATTAAATCATAACAAGAAGAGTTGTATAATCATTATCAAAATCAATTTTAGAACATTTTCTCCCCCCTCTCCCTCATGGCTAAATCAATTTTAAAATGAGTTGCGTAATCATCATCAGTTCTAGAGAGTGCTTCCTCCCCCTCCCCCATACATTGTTCAATCCCTCAACCCCCTCACCCTCCCTATATCCCCCTAACCCCATACCTCCCCCATAAACCCTTGCACCCATTCTTGTCTCTATGCCTCTACAACTTCTGTGTTTTGAAAACTAGAAAACCCAACAGAAACAGCAAAAAAAACCCAACAGAAAAAAATAAAGTGGTATGGATAACACAATAATAATACAGAGATAAAAATACAAATAGTGGGTAAGAAAGAAAAGACCACTGTGAATATTTAAGAGGCCAGGGAAGAAATGTTTGTAATGGAACAATCAAGAAATACTTGCACCTAGAAGAATCCTGTGGGGATCTGCCGGTTTCTTAATCAGGCTATAGATGCTCGGCAGAGGGGTTTGGGCTCCCACTGTTCTCCATAGCCTTCTAAAAATTGGGTGTTCATATTTTAGGCTCTGATACTTTTCCATTGATCATATTTGAATTTTGTTGTTGTTGTCTTTGGATTACACAAGCTGGTGTGTTTCTTCCATGTAGACTTAGTTGCCTCCATGCTTAGATGGCTGCTTGTTTGAATACAAGCTTCTCAGACTCCAGGCGCTATTCCGATTGATAGCCGGACACCATCTGCTTTCTGCACCACACTTTGCTGTAGCACCCTTATCTTCAGTGATCATTTTATGAAGGTCAGTATCGAGCAAGGCCATGTTATAGGAACTAACTCTTCTTGGATTGGGACTAGAGTTCAGTGGGGGACCATAATCCATCGGCATGACTCTGGTTTATTTTTGTGGACATATTATGACAAATTCAAAGCCCCATAAGACCAACTACCACCACAACAGCAACAACCCAAATTGCAGAAAACAAGAGACAAACAAACACTCAAAAGCAAGCAAACTAAAGGCAGGGAAACAAAACACTCATTGAAACAGAAAAGTAAATCATTGTCAAGCATCCCACTGGCGAATAAGGTGATTGCACTTGTAACGTCATCAAATTTTGCAATGATGCATCACTCTGGAGACTGTAGGTGTGGGGAGACTATGCAAATACAGTTCCACCGTGAGCTGATACCCCATTCGAATTACAGGGGTAGAAAGCCTCATACTTTTCCCAAGCTGGTTTTGAACTGCTGACCTTGTGGCTAGCAATCAACATGTAACCTACTATGTGACCAGGGCTTCTAATACTAAGTGTAAATTTTCAGAAGGGTTAGGTGGTGTTTTGCTCCTAACTTTTGGTATCTAATAGAGCTCCCCCTTTGGTAGGTGCCTGCTGAAAGGAGGACTAATGTAAAGTAGGAAAAAAAAATCCTAGTACATTTTATCTACAGCGACTCTTTGAATAATGTAGGCAAATTTCCACAGGCCTTCCCTGTTTAACTACACACATTCCTTTGTCTGCATTCAAACTCTTTGGGCATGTTTTCTTTCCATATATAGATAAATATATGTTTTTTTAGACAATTTAATTTTTAATTAAATGATCATTATACAGCTCTTATAACAATCCATACATCAATTGTATCAAACATAGTTGTACCTTTGTTGCTATCATTATTTTCCAGACATTTACTTTCTATTGAGCCCCAACAACCCTCGTGACCCCTTGATAAATTATAAAAATATATTATTTTCATATCTTACACTGACTGCTGCTCCCTTCCCCCACATTTTCTGGTATGTGTGTGTGTGTGTGTGCATATATATATGTTTGGCTACGTACAGTGACATCCATGCTGGCCCAGACCATAGCTTCCTGCGGAGCACCTGTCACAGCAGCGCCCCTGGACAGGGGTCCTACACTGGCACTGCCCTCCGATCAGGCTGCAGTTGGGCCCCCGCTGAGCCCTGCGGGTGACACTTGCAAGCTGCAGGGCACAAAGCAAGCAGTTAGGAGGTGAAGGAAGTAGATAGGGGAGCCTCATTCTGTTGGTGGCTTTAGTTGATCTCTCTTTTCTTTGGTACCTCTCACATTCTGAAACTTTCTCATCTGTTAAGTGGAGATGCTAATAGGACCTGCCTCAGGGTATTGTGTGAGGAGAGAATGAATAATGCCTTTGTAGTGCCTAGAACAGCGCTTGGCACATAGTTAAGCAGCCAATAAACGTTGATTTAAAGGTTAATGAAAGGCTTAGATAAATTGTTTTAATATAACAATTATTATTTCCATTATTGCCCTTCAAATCTTGATGCTCTAATTGAAGCCTCCTATGCTGATGTATGCCCACTGCTTTTTTATTGTAAAATACATATAACAAAGTATTTACTATTTGGACATTTTAAAAGTATGAAATATGATATTGATTGCATTCACCATGTTATGCATCATTAACACTATCTATTTTCTCAAATGCTTTTCATTAGCCTACAGAGAAACGCAATTCCCCTTAGCAATAGCTCCACATCCTCCATTTCTCTAGTTCCTCAAAACTTACTGCTATTGAGTAGATCCCACTTTATAGTGACCCTCTAGGACAGGATAGAGCTGCCCTTGTGAACTTTCAAGACTATAATTGATTAAGGGAGTAGAAAGCTACATCTTACTCCCAAGGAGAAGCTGGTAGATTTGAACTGCTGATCATGTGATTAACAACCCAATGTGTAGCTCACTGCACCACCACACTCTTTTTCTACTTACTGGTTATCACAAATAAACTTTTGCCTACTGTAGACATTTCATCTACTGGGGTGTGTGTCATACAATAATTCTCCCTCTGGTCTGATTTATTTTATTCAGTGTCATATTGTCAAGGTTCATCTAGGTTGTCACAGGTACCAGAACATCATTTCTCTTTATGTCTGAGTACTATTCCATGCCATGGGCGTACCACTGTTAGCTTATCCATTTTCTGTTGATGAACACTTGGGTTGTTTGCATCTTTGGACTTTTGTGAATGAGGCTGCAAAAATCATTGGTGTGTAAGTGTCTGTTTGAGTCCTTGCCTTCTAGACTCTTGGGTGCATGCTGAGGAAGGGGACTGCTGGGTCAAGTGGCAAGTCAATATTTTGCTTTTGGAGAACTTGCAACTTGTTTTCCACAGCTGTTGTACCATTTTACATTCTCACCTATAATATGTCAGGGTTCTGGTTTCTTCACATCCTAGCCAAGGCGTGTTATTTGTAACACTTATGGGGCTTTATTTCCTCCTTTTCCCTACCTGTCATGAGATTATGAACACCCTTAATCCATACCCCAGCATGAAACAGAAAAACATTTGCCTAAAACTCAGGAAGCCCAGGGTCTCATTTTAACCGGCATTCTGTCTCAACTGGGGTCGGCGTGTGATTTTGCTCCCTTGTTCAGCAGGAATTAGGTACACAGAGAGCAAGGACAATGATAAACACACTTAAATATGAAAGACCATCCCCACCCAGGACAAATAATTTTCCAGCCAACAATACCAATAAACTGCTTTAAACATTAATGAAAAAAAGTTAATGAAATGTTTTTTAAAAATCGTTATTTATTTAAAGTTCAGGAATCGTGTTCTACCATTCCACACGGCAAATCATCCTATCTTTGCATGTATCTATTAAATAATTTATTTAATAATTTATTAAATCAACTTTTGGTGAGGAAGGACATTGTTCAGAGTTGAAGAATTCTACATTTTTTTTTAAGGTGAGTTGTTCCAGCAGCCTGGCTTTCTAGAGCTATTTCAAGCTTCCTCTTGTAGACACGGACACACTTAATGTGTTTTGCATCATGAGTCCAACACCGCAGCTGTGCATGTGATCACTGGGGATCGGTATTTAAAGTAACTGAAATAGATTCCTCTGCTTTTCAAAGGAGCATTTGCACAGGTAGCTGTGCTTCCGTAGAGTCTAGTGGTCTGGACTCACCCACAGCCCTGTTGTGTAGCTTGGAAGACATGCTGATGATAAGACTTTCACATGCGTCGGGGAGCATCCGAGTTCCCATGTCCGAGCCAATCTCAGCAAGGCTACGCAGCTGGTACTCATCTAAGTCTGGCTTGCTGCAGAACTTCTCCAAAGACTTGATTTGAGGAATCAGACCAAGCTTATAAAATAATGAGAACAGAAGACATGTGGTCATAACTGTCGGATGTTCCAGGCTGTAGTAACAAACGAAAAATAACATCGAGCCTCTTGAGAGCATCGGTCCCAATGCGACTCAAGCCAACCCTTTCAAGTGGTGGGAGATGGCAGATGGTAAGACTTTCCGTTGATGTAAGCAGCCTTTACCTTAACATTTACGTTGATAGACTACAGAGGAAAGGAAGTAAAAGTAAGTCTTTAACCGCCCCCCCTCCCCCCGACACACACACACACACACACACACACAGCATTATTATTAGCTTTTCACTTCCTGGCAAATTTGTCTTCGATTTGAAAGTCTTCTAAGTAGTTAGTGATCAACGAAGACAGGAGGACTTTGGCCAGGCCCCCTGCATGATTACTGTGGGCCTCTGCTAGCACGAGATGCCCTACTCGGAGCTGTCTTTTTCCGGTGCCTTCAGGCAGTGCTGCGCTCGCACGGTGCTGATGCTGATCGGGCTGCTCGTGGGTGCTGTGGCATGTGCTCCCACGTGGGCAGAAAACTCCCCCGTAGATTTTACAAGACTGTGACATTTTGGGGAGACGAATGTCAAGCCTGTCTTCCAAGGAACTCCTGGGGGATGTGAACCTCTCTCTTGGGCTATGAATTGAGCACATCCCTCCAACCCGGGGCTCCCTGCCCGGTGCTCAAGCATGGGCTCCACCCAGATCTAGGTGCCTCCTGGCTGTCCCCCAGGCACTGCACACCCAAATCGAGCCACACTGCCACTGAGCTCGTTCCAACTCATAGCGACTCGACAGGTCAGAGTAGTACTACCCTTGTGGGTTTCGGACACTGTAACTTTAAAAAATTAATAATTTTATAGGGAGTTCTTACAGATAACATAATATTCCTTAGTTCACCACATCAAGCAGGATTGTACAATTGCCACCACAATCAGTTTCAAACTTTTTATTCTTCTCCCCTTCCTTGATATCAGCTCCCCCTTACCACACCCCTGATTCATTTATTTTTGCCACATCTCACACCATCCACTATATCCATTCACATACAATTTTGTTATTCACTCCCCTTGAGTGGGGTTATGTAGTGAGCAATACTATCAGCGCTCCCTGCCCCCACCCTTCCCGTACCCTCTGCGCTGCCATTCGGATGTTTGGGTTTGCAAGGGGATATGAGGGTGAGCAGCGTGACCATCAGTTGAGGATGTCCCTGGAAACGGACTCATCTGAGTATCCACGGCCAAGAGAAGACGTGAGCTCTGGTCCAGGTCTTCAACCTGCTCCAGGTCTCCGGCCTGCTCCAGGTCTCTGGCCTGTGCTGGCTCTCCAGCTAGCAGCTACCTTCTCTTGATTTTCTCATCTTCCATTGCGCACGGTCTGCCATCTGGCATCCATGAGTGCCAGCGCACTGAACTTGCCTCGAAAATTTCACATTTTGATAGAAAACAGACCTCTGCTTGCTACAGAGTGCCAGGTGCAGAGATTGCCCTGGTTGGGGAGGTGCTGGGTAAAGGGGCACTTGATGTGATGGCAGCAGGTGGCACCTCTGTGTCGCCACGCCTTGGAGTCTGTAGCTGGTTATGGGAGTAGAAAGCCTCATCCTGCTCTCATGGAGCAGCTCAGTCAGTGACTCCTGTCTTAGTCAGCAACACTCCCTACCTCTGGCACCTCGCACACTGTCAGATCAACAACCCATCATCGTTCAGTCGATTCCAACTCTCAATGACCTTTCATAGGGGTTCTGAGCTTGCACATCTTCATGAGAGCAGTAAGCCTCGTTTTTCTCCCTCAGAGAGGCTGATGGGTTTGGACCAGCAACAGTATGGTTAGCAGCCCAACAGTGTTATGAAGGCCCCTTTAAATCAATCAGTCAATCAATCAATCAATCAATCAATCAATCACAGATCTGTTTAATTCTACCCTTTCAATGTGTCTAAGGCACATGCATTGCTCTCGATTTCCCTACCACTTCCCTATTTTGGCCACCTAGATTACTCTAGTCACAGCCCAACTTCCCAAGGCACAGCCCAACTTTCACCCAATACGTTTTCTAAATTAGAGTCTCGTTACTGCTGTTGCTAGGGACCCATGAGGGAATTCTGGCAGCAACCCCGCACACCACCCCGTGAACCTGCCCAGTGCTCGTCCATCATGATGTTTGAGCCTGTTGCTGGAGCCACTGAGGAGGGCCACCTCATTGAGGGCTTTCCTCTCTTTCACTGATCCTTTACTTTGCCATGCATGGTCACCTCCTCCAGGATCTGGTCCCTCCTGATGACAAGCCCAAAGTAAATGCGATAAGAGTCGCAACATTCTCGCTTTTCAGGAGCATCAGACTGTTCTGCTTCCAAGACAGATGTGACATCAGCAATGACGTCTCTTATTTCTCATCCTCTTCTGAATCTAATTTATATTTCTGGCAGTTCCCTTTGGTATTCCTATGGACATTTTTGAATTATTGTCATAGATATTTTACTCATGTATGATAAGGATGATATTCTCCTCTAAACTCTACATTACACAGGTGCACCTTTCTTTGGAAATCGGCACACATCTAGATCTCTTCCAGTCAGTTAGCCAGGTAGCTGTCTTGCATAGGACTTGGCATAGACAAGTAAACAGCTTTCAATATCGCATCCATCAATTGAAGCAGTTCATATTTCATCACCCCTGGAGCCTTGCTTTGCAGTAGTGCCTTCAATGCAGTGGGGACTTCTTCCTTCAATACTACCAATTCTTCATTTTACCCTACCTCCCCGAATGGCTGAATGTCAATGGATTATTTTGTATATATGTCAGAATGTCAATGGATTATTTTGTATATATGTCAGAATGTCAATGGATTATTTTGTATATATGTCAGGAATTTTCTGTGTATTTCTTTCTTCTTCTTTTGATACTTCATTCAACATTTGGCCCATATTTCTTTCAATATGGAAGCTAGTCATAGTAATCCTTTTAAATGCAGTTTATTTATATAACCCCTACCTAAAGCTTTGCAATGGTTTTCTATCGCCTCAGGGTACAATTTAAGCTTCATCTTAATGTGCCACTGCCCCTCTCGACCCAGTGATTCTCAGGAGGGTGGTACTGCCCCCTATGGGGCATTTTGGAGATTTATAGGCATGGCTTTGTGTATCACAGAGATTGGGTGGGACATGTTCCTGGCATTTAGTGGGCCAGGACCAGAAATGCTAGACATTATCTAATGCTCAGAGCAGTGCCACAAAATGGAAAACCACCCCATGCCCCTTACAGTCTTCAAGCATTCCTGAATGAAAAACAAAGCCTCTAAATCTCTGTTTAGTTATCTGAGTAGAGAGGTTAACTGTCTACTCTTTGAACATATGAATGTGAAGCACTTGTGCATCGTTTTTAGAGGAACAGAACGAGCGTTCCTGGGATGCAATCACCGCATAGACCAAGCGACAACTATACCTTGCTTTGTTTTGACCGTTGGCAAGGTACAGTGATGCATAAAACTGTGTCTCCAATGGTGATGTTGCTCAAGTTAGTTCAGTTTCCAGTACCCTGCCCTGCTCTGTGGCTGTCTCACATGCATATGATCGTCTCCCTACTACCTTCTAATACATCTGGTGTGTTTGTTTCTGTATATGCATATTGAAGTTTACATGGTTTCCTCATACATTCCTTTTGTTTCTTTTTGGTATTAGTGCATTGCATTGATATTTTCCAGAAGTTAGATGCGTGAGAAAACGAAATCCATTTCACAATAGCAAAGGGTGTTGTGAAGCATTAGTAATAAAAAGGGTGAGATAAAGTTGAATTTCATTATCCAATTCACATGGACTCTTCAGTTCTCCATTGTGCTGTCTCCACACCAACAAGCAAAGCAACAACAAAAGCAGTTCTCGTGGAATCAAATCTGACTCATGTGACCTCATAGGCATCAGAGAAGCACTGTGTTCCAAAAGGCTTTCAATGGCTGACTTCTGTAGAGTAGATCACCAGGGCTGGAGAGTTGATCACCAGGGCTGGAGAGTAGATCACCAGGTCTCTCTTTTGAGGTCCCTCAGGTTACTCAAAACCCCCACCTTGCATTAGCAGCTGATTGAACCAACCATTTCTCTGCCCAGGGTTCTGCCCCTACCCTGGGCTTTTGCTAGTGTTGTGTATCGCTCTTCTCCTTTGGTGATGACCAACCTGGATGTCATCTTCCCTAGGAGGCCTTCGGTGATGCCTGCTCCCAGCGCACAGCCCTTACAGAGCCTCTACCACCTCCCGCACCAGGTTGTCTTCACCTGCTTCATTGTCTGCTTCTCTCCTTTAGAGAGCAGACCTCAGGACATAGGGGTGATGCTTGTCTGATTTTCACCAAGGCCTGCCACACTGTCTCCTTTATACTGTTGTGTGGTGCAGTGCAGCTAGTTCCAACTCATAGTGCCCTTACGAGAAACAGGACAAACACTGTCATCTGGTCCAGGTCACCATCGTGGCTGCTGGAGCTCTTGGTGGCAGCAGTCACGTCACCCATCTCACGGAGGGTCTCCTTCTTCTTCTTCTTGCTGTCTTCTTACTTTCCCAAGAATGATGTTTTGCTCCAGGGACTGGGTCCTTCCTGAAAACATGTCCCAAGTATGTGGGATGCAATCTCATCATTTTTTACTTCTCCAGAACACTCTGGCTGTAATTTCATTTATGACAGATTTAGTCATTCTCTGGCAATCTAGTCAATAGTTTTCGCCAACACCGTAATTCAAACACATCCGCTCTTCTTGGGGCTTCCCTGTTCATTTCCCAGCTTTTGCATGGTTACGAGGTGACTTCTGACTGTGGTCAGGCACACCTTAGTTCTCAAGGTGATGGTTTGAGTTTTACAGAGGCGCCCCCACCATTCGATTTGTGCAATTCAAAGTGTAATTTGATTTCTTGTCTGCTGTTTACATGGGCATTGACTATGGTTCTAAGTAAAATGAATCCTTGAAAACTTCAATCTTTTCTCCACTCTCATGATCTTGTCTACTGATCCAGCTGGGAGGATTTTTGTTTTCCTTAGGCTGCAGAAGGATCCACACTGAAGGCCGTGGTTGGATTGTCACCGTTAAGCACGTGAAGTCCTCTTTGCTTACGGTAACCTAGCTGTGTGAACCGCGTAGTTCAGGTTGTTAATGGGCTTTACTCCAGCTCTGTCTCTTAGTCTTGTTTCTCAGATTATTTGCTGTGCATACAGATTGCTTAAGTGCAGTGAAAGATTCAAGCCTGATACACCTTTCCTCATCTGAAACCACACGGCATCTATCCCTTTGTTCTGTTTGAATGTAAGTGTGCGGTGTACATACAGTTTCCACAGGAGCAAATGAGATATTCTGGATGTCATCTGCCTCACAGTGTTATTCTTACTTTATTAAGCCTGCCGCTTGTCTGTCAGCTTGTCACACTGTGGTGGCGTGTGTGTTGCTGTGATGCTGGAAGCTGTGTCACTGGGATTTCAAATGCCAGCAGGGTCCCCAAAGGGAACAGGTTTCAACACAGCTTCCAGACTGAAGACAGACTAGGAAGATGTTCTCTTCGGAGGAATTAGCCACTGAAAACCTTATGGAAAGCATCAACAACATAGCCAGATACGGAATATCACATGAATGGAAGCAGACGTTGTCAGAGATAGTGACTGAGGAAGAGCTGCCTTCTTAAAGTAAAGTTGACCAAAATGATGCAGATGGAGTAAAGCCTTTGAGACTTTCATTTGTTGACGGGGCATTATTCAAAATAAGAAGAAACAGCTGCAAATTCCAATTAATAATTGAACTTGGAATGTGTGAAATACAAATGTAGGAAAATTATAATTTGTCAAAAATGAAAAAGGATGCATAATGATCAACATTCTAGATGTTAGTGAGCTGAAATGGACTGATATTGGCCATTTTGAACCAGATAATCATATGGTTGACTCTTTTTGGAATGACAAATTCAAGAGGGATGGTGTCTTATTCATCATCAAAAAGGACAGTTCAAGATCTATCCTCAAGTACAATACTGTCTGTGATAGGTTAGATCTATCCTCATACAAGGAAATCCAGTCAACACAACTATTATATAAATTTATGCACCAACCAACAATGCTAGTAGTGGAGAAATTAAAGAACTCTACCAATGTCTTCAGTCTGAAATTGATCAAACATGTAATCAGAACGAACTGATAGTGGTGATTGGAATGCAAAAGTTAGAAACAAAGTTGAGGGAACAGAAAATGGAAAAGATGGCCTTGGTGATAGAAACAAAGCTGGAGACCACGTGATAAAATTTTGTAAGACCAACAACTTGTCTGCAGCAAATACCCTTTTCCAGCAACACAAATGGCAACTATACATACATCTTTGGGAAGAGACACAGCCCTGGTAGTGTAGTGGTTATGAGCTGGGTTGCGATCTGAAAGGTCAGCAGTTCAAAACCACCAGCCACTCTGGGGAACACAGAGATTTCTACTCTAGTGAACAGTTACAGTATCAAAAACTCATGGAACAATTATCCTCTGTCCTATAGGGTTGCTAAGAGTTGGCATCAATTCCATGGCACTGAGCTTGGTTTGGGTTTGCTGGGAAAAGATAATGGAGAAACTCAATATCAGAAGCTATAACCAGGCCAGGGGCTGTCTATGGAACAGACCATCAATTGCTCCTCTGTAAGTTCAGGCTGAAGCTGAAGAAAATGGGAACAAGTTCACAAGAGCCAACATATGACCCTGAGTCTTTCACATCTGCATTTAGAGGACATCAAGAACATGTCTGACTTACTGAACACTAATGACAGAAGACCCGAGGAGCTGTGGGAGGGCATCAAAAACATCACAAATGAAAAACGCCAACGGTCATTAGAAGAAAGACAGAAAGGAAATAAAACCTCAGCATGGAGGTCAGAAGAGACTCTGAAACTTGCTCTTAATTGTAGAGTAGCTAAGGCAAATGGGAGAAATGATGACGTAAAATTGCTGAATAGGAAATTTCAAAGGGCAGCTCGAGAAGACAAAGTTGACTACTATAATGAGATGTGCAAAGACCTATCATTAGAACACCAACAATGAAGAATGTGCTCAGCATATCTGAAACTGGGTTAAGGAAAACTTCGAGCTTTGAGTTGCAATAATCGAAAAACTCTATGGAAAAATATTTAATAATGCAGGGAGCACGGAAAGAATACACAGAATCACTGTACCAAAAAAGAACTAGTTGATATTCAACCATTTCAACAGGTAGCAAAAGAGCAAGAATCAATGGTACTTAAGGAAGAAGTTTAATCTGCATCGAAAGCATTACTTGAAAACAAGGCTCCAGGAATGAACGGAATGCCAATTGAAATGTTTCAACAAGCTGATGAAGCACTGCAAGCACTCGCTCATCTCTGTCAAGAAAGCTGCAAGACAGCTATTTGGCGAACTGACTGGGAGAAATTCATATTTGGACAGATTCCAAAGAGAGGTAACTCAACAGAATGTTCAAATAATACAACCATATTGTCAATATCACATGCAAATTAAATTTGGATGAAGATCATCCAACCACAGTTGCAGCAGTACATTGAGGGAGCTGCCAGAGGTTCCGGGTGGATGTGGAATAAGGGACATCATTGAGAATGCCAAATGGATGTTAGCTGGAAATAGAATGCTAGAAAGATATTCCTTTGTGTCTTAGGGACTGTGCAAAGGCATTTAATGGTGTGGATCATAACAAGCTCTGGATAATCGGGAGAAGCATAGGAATTCCAGAATACTTAATTGTGGTCATGAGGCACCTGTACACAGATCAAGTGGCAATTGTTCAAACAGAACATGAAAATAATGCATGGTTTAAAATCAGGCAAGGTGTGCATCAGGATTGCGTCCTCTGCCCATACTTGTTCAATCTGTATGCAAAATAACCAGAAAGGCTGGCTTATCTGAAAACGACTGCAGCATCAGAATTGGAGACTTTCTAACAACCTGCAATGTGCAGACGGCACAATCTTGCTGGGTGAAAGTAAGAACTTGAAGCGCTTGCTGATGAAGAGCAAGGATTCCAGACTTCAGTATGGATTACAACTTCATGTAAAGAAAACCAAAATCCTCACCACTGGGTCCATAGGTAACATTACGATAAATGGAGAAAAGATTGAGTTGTCAAGGATTTCTCCTTGCTTGGATCCACAATCCATACTCGTGGAAGCAGCAGTCAAGAGATCTTAAGATGCACTGCACTGAATAAATCGACTGCATAAGACCTCTGAAAAGCAAAGATTCTACTTTGAGAAGTAAGATGTGCCTGACCCGAGTCATGGTATTTTCCATCACCTCATGTGCGTTGACAGTTGGACGTTAAATAAGGAACATCAGATGCATTTGAATGGTGGTGCTGTCAAAGAATGTTGACTGTGCCATGGACTGCCATGGAACAAGGCTGCCTTGGAAGAAGAACAGTTAGAAAGTCCCCTCGAGGCACATTTGCCTCATGTACTGTGGCCCTGTTACCAGGAGAGACCAGTCTGCTGGAGAAGGAAGGACATATGCTTGGTCAAGTTGAGGGTCAGTGAAAAAATAGGAAGGCCTTCAAAAAGATGAAGGGACACAGTGGCTGTCACAATGGGCTGAAGCACGAGAGTAACTGAGAAGATGGTGCAGGCCCATCGGGTCATTCTGTGGTACACAACGTCGCAATGAGGTAGAACCGACTTGACAGGACTTATCAGCAGCAGCACAGTTGAATGCCTTGGCATAGTCAATCCAACACAGGTAAACATCTTACAAGGGCAGTGATAGCCCTTATTCCACTCTGCCTTAGTCCCAATCTAGCTTGATGTACTGCTGCAATCATGTTCTAATAATATACTTAATAAAAATTTGTTTGATAAAGAAGTGGACACATTCCTGCTTTGGTATCTTAAGTGAATACTAAAATTAACCTGCATTCTCCCAACACCAGTCAAGTGAGGTGGAGGTGTCAACCAAAGCCAGAGGGGACAGGGCTGAGGTGAGGACAGCCAGCCAGCTCCTGCTCTGAGGTGGTTTGGAGTTGACCATGCCGGGAATCCCATAGCTGAACTAGATGACAAACGTCTTCATCAGCTATAAGAGTTTGGGATCCCGTGACTCATTCCTCCTCGAGAAAGTTGGAAAGACGTTATGTTACCAGCTGTGGTACATTCCACAGTTTAAAAGAAGAAGGATAGTTTTTGAGAATATAAAACTAAATGTGTTTAACAAAGCGTGTTACACGCTCTATGTGTCCATAACAACATGCTTCTGTGTCCATCCCAGAGTAAATGTACCTCTGACATTTTCATGGAAGCACATGGTGTTTAATCAGGGTGAATGAGAACAGATTAAAACTGTCTGTGCTTGCCAAACACCGGCCTGTGTGCAGAGGGCGCAGCCAAGGTTGAGCAAAGGTTTCATCCGGTCTTCTTGGCTGTTCCTCCGGATCTTAGATGTTGGCATTCATCCACGCTATAGAGAAGAGGAAACCTTGAAAGGGAGAAATGCTAAGCAGTCAAGTGCCTTCCCAGATCTGAAAAATTGGTGCTGTAGAATTAGCCACATTGATATGCAATAGCAACAAGTCCAGTGACGTTCTCTGACGAGACACCCCTGCTGGCGGGCGTTACAGTGGACCTCGTTGGTGACCTGTCCAGATGCCCTTTGGCACATTGATGTACCTCCCATGGGTGCTGAGTGATCGAGGCTCACAGCTGTGTCCTTCTCCCGAGAATGGCACTCAGCCATCTTGTGGTAGTTACATAATCTTGTGTCAACTTGCGGATATTAAGAGCGAAGGGGGTGGAATCTAGCCTGTCAATCAAGTCAGCCTGGTGATGCCTCTTTGTGGCTATGGCCTTCTCATGAAGAGTCTGGGAACTTCCTCTCTGCCTTGGTCTTCCTGTTGATGAACCACACAGAGACTTGGTGAGCAAGCCTTGTGAGAGCCTCTCTCTCACTACTTCACCTTCCTGTTCACAAGCCATGTGGAGCCTTGTTGAGTGAGACCTGAGCGAGCCATGCTGTGGAGACTGCACCAGCCCTATGATGCTTCCGCTGCCATTGGATCCACAAGACTTTTCACCCACTGACCTATGCTCTTCCTGCATTCTGCACCATTGCATGTGCTGCGTGAGTCTAAAGAAAGATTTATGGACTAGTATGGGACTTATGAGCTAATATCAGACTTGTGGACTTGATCTGGACTAGACTGGGATGCTTTCTTGATACACAATTACTCTTTGATATAAAGCTCTTCCTTACACATATATGAGTGTCTCTGGATTTGTTTCTCTAGTCAGTCTGGAATAACATACATCTCGTCCAGGAATATACAGGTGTTTCTTGTTTTTCCAAAGCTTCTTTACGCCACTTTGCTTAGGAAAGACCCACACAGAATACCTGTTTTGGCTCATTGAAAGAAATCCAAAGAGGATTTTCACAAAAGTAAGACGTCAAATCAGTGCTCAGTGTTTGTTTGACAGCTGGCTGGTAAAAGGAGGACACAGCACCCTGAGTAGTGGGGTGTGACATAGCTAAGTTCCTGCCTTGGGAACTACACTGCATAGATACTTTTTCTACTTTGTGTAGGCTGTGTATGCATTTGCATCTTTGTGTAGGCTGTGTATCATTCTCCCATTTACTGTCAAAGTCCAAACTCACTGCCATCAAATCTGACACATAGTGGCCTCACAGGACAGAGTAGAAGGTGGGTTTCCTTGACTTTAACTCTCTATGGGAGTAGAAAGCCTCATCTTTCTCCCGCAGAGTGGCTGGTGGTTTTGAACAGCTGACCTCGGGGTTAGCAGCCCAATGTATAACCACCATGCCACCAGGGTGCCTATACATTAGTGTTATCTTAGGTTTTATGTGTTACTTGGTATGATTTGGTAAGTTATTTTGGAAGTCTTGAAATATTTAAAAATTACCATATAAATGTAATTTCCCCAATTTGCCTTATGAAGATTTCATAGAAACACTCTATATTTGAAGAATTATTTCATCTTCTTCCCTTTCTCTACTCTCCCTGAGTGCACGTTTTGTAAAAATTTTACCACAAATTCAACCTATTGGCATAGATATCCCCCCCCCCGATGCCAAAATATGCTGTTTAATAAGCATCGTTCTATATAAAATTCTCTGCAGAAATAAATTGCAGGGACAAGAAAATAACATTAGCTTAATATTCCCATTTAAGAGTTGGTTTTCTAGTTCATTTAATATGATAGATTCTCACCACAACTAATACAGAGAGCTACAGACTGCAGAGTTGAGACTACAATTGATTCGATAAAATATAGAACACCCAGTTAAGCTCGGATTTTAGATAAATAACAAGTGATTTTTCAGTATTTCTTTCCCAAGAAATATTTGAAACAACACATGGAAATCCTTTCATTAAACATTATGTATATTTTATCTTACATTCACATTTATCTGGATATCATACTTTATTTCATTTTGCTTTTGATAAATCTCACAACTCAACTTTTGGAAGCCACCCTTGAAACAATATTTCCTTAGATGTTCTGATAGTTGAACCTCCATCAATAAAAGCGCACCTGCCTCAGGTGAGTTAAAAATTACATGTCAGTTAAAATTTAAGTTTGGAAGACACACCTCACACAACATGGACTTTCCCTAACGAAATCAGGGATTGACAAATTTCCTCTGTTAGGGGTCCAATAAATATTTTAAGTTCTGCAGGCCTGGGAAATTCTGTTGAAATCACTTGACACCTCCTTTGTAGCTCAAAAGCAGTCATACCAAACCAAGCCAAACTCAGGGCCAGCAAGCTGATTCCTGCTCATGGTGACCTCTGGAGCTGGGCAGAACTGTAACTCTTTACGGGAGTAGAAAGCATCTTTCTTCTTTCTCCTGCAGAGCGGCTGGTGGTTTTGAGCTGCAAACCTTGTGGTAAGCAGCCAAATGCATAACCATGTAGCCTGCAGGGTTTCTCAAGCAGCCGTAGGTGATACATAAATTGAATGGGCACCACTGGGTTCCAATAGAACGTTGTAGGGCTTCATGTGTCAATTGAATCATGGTCTTAAGAGAATCCCACAAGCATTAAGATATATATTTAAGAAAGCAACTTTATTTTTATCCACAGAATTAATTAAAAAAAACTGTATGCAGTGTGATATCACTTTGCTAATGGTGAGATGAACCTGGTACAACATACTACTGAAAATTAATTGGGTAAAACCTTCCAGAAAATAATTTATTTTGAGTCATGAACCTTTGAGGCTTACATAAAATAAGAAGATATATTTAAAATTATGCACCAAATATCCATTGTTCTGAAGCTAGAAGCAATTTACATGACCTCAATTAGGAGTCTGGAAGTAAAACAGGTGAATTTTCTTGATAGCCAACTCTGCCCATTGACAAACCTCACTCTTTGCAGACTGCCCAGAGGCACCCACAGGGCCCAGTAGAACTCCCCAAAGTCTGTAATCGCTATGGGAGCAGAATGCTGCATCTTTCTTTTGAGGAATGGCTTCTGGGTTTGAACGGCGACCGACTGAGCACATGTTTATAATTAAACAGATGCATGTGTGTTTCTCAAGAGACATTTCTCCAGAGAGAACCATCGCAAATTCAATATAGGAAGAAGCAACCACAAAGATCTGTTACTTACAAAGTCAACCAGAAGGTGTACATGAGCACGGGAATCTCCTTCCAAAGGCTGAGAAAAATAGGCATCTATGGACTAGCGTACATCTGGTTTGAAACAGATGGGTGTGGGAAGCATCACGGCTCTGCAGTAAGACAAATTAACCCAAAATGTACCATCAGAAGTAAAGTCACACAAGCTAACTGGTCCTGGTATTTCACAGGGTTCCACCTGGGCTGGGAAGGAGGCTCTGCCATGGGGCTGAGGTCAGGGCCAGGGGACACCAGCACATGGTGGATGGCTGGATGGCCAACCACACTCGGACTTTCCAGGGCTCTTCCATAAGACAGTGCCAAGCAACAGCGCCTTCGAAGTGATGGACCATGGGTTGTCACGGCCATGCTGAGGCAGGGGTGGGACAGGCATCCTTCCTCCTACGTGCTTTGTGTTTTATTTTAGTGTTGTAGCTCCTAGTCTCTCAGCTGATGGAGATGACGCAAGCTCAACAGTATGCTTTTATTTGTGTGGCATTTCACTTGCTACAGTTTAGGGCCATCTGGGCTGTGGAAAGGGGCCTTTCAAGATTTAACAACAGGAATCTGGGTTGGGATTCTGGTTCTGCTAAGCACTAGGATGAGACTCGGGCATGCTATTTCAATCTCTGCCTCAATTTCTCCCTCGCCAGACAGAGATTATACAGTACCTCCTCCATAAAGCTGGTTAAATAGGACACAAAATGCAAGCATACCTTAGTATACAGTAAACAACAAATGATATAGTCATTTGTAATACCACACCCTTCTTCCACTTAGTTCCAGGATACAAAGAATTGAAGTAAGATTCTAAGAGATCTTCCATGTTTTTTTTTTCTCTTTTCTTCTTTTACATTTTATTAGGGACTCATACAACTCTTACCACAATCCATACATATACATACATCAATTGTATAAAGCACATCCATACATTCCCTGCCCCAATCATTCTCAAGGCATTTGCTCTCCACTTAAGCCCCTTGCATCAGGTGAGATCTTCCATGTTTTAAGGAGAAGTCCCAGCGTACCTGGCAGCTGTGGGGTCTGTGTTTGCAGCGTTCCTTCCCTCCAGGAGGGTCAACTCGGAGCTGGCCAGCCCAATCAGCTGTGGACTAGAGGGGCAGACACCAAATAAGAAGCATGTCACTGTTAATAAAAGCATGTGAGGATGTAGGGGCATATTAGAAACACACACACACACACACACACAGAATGGATGGTGTATGGAGTTCCATTTAGAGGAGAATACCATTTGGGGGCTGAACGAAGTCTCAGAGATTCACTCTTGAGTCCAATTCTCTGGTCTCTGAGTTGCGATCCAGGTGGGAAGCATCTCGTTTCTGGCCAGCCCTCTAATTCAGTGTCATGGACAAACCTTGACATCCCGGAGAGGCCAATCTCCCAGAGCGTGAATGAATCCATCAGCTCCCTGGATTGGAAAGAATACTATTTTGGCCTCTCATTTTCTCTGAGATATACATCTACTCTGGACTCTCACAATTTAGAAAAACCTCTGGAGCTGTCAAATGCGTGTTCTCTCTGTCAACACACACACACACACACACACACACACACACGCAAACTCCCCTGCCATCGAGCCCACGGAGAAGCACAGTGATCCTGAAGAGCATCCAACCGCCACGCAGGGTTTTTGAGACTGTACATCTTTACAGACGCAGACAGCCACATCTTTCTCCCGTGGGAAAGTCAGTGAGTAGCAGTCCACTGTTGAACCTATTGTTCTCTCCATAGATGTTCATTTGTTTTAAAAAAATTGCTGACTAGGTCTGAGTTCATTGAAGTTCCTCGTTTCATTTGTGAGAACCAGAGGATGATGTCAGAGCGAGCATGTCAACGTCCATGGCAGAGCGAGCCCCTCCAGAATGTGCACCTGGGGGGCTGCGGGGCTCGAAGTCTCCTACTTCCAAGTCCCAGACAGTATTTTCTGGGGAGGTGGCGCAGACATGACTTTGTAGACGATCAAAACGGGGAGCAGACAGAGCGAAGGCTAGGAGCTATCCCATGTTTTCCAAGTTTTAACTCTACCCTGTCTTAGGTATTTGTAAAAAGGTGGGAACGGTGATTGCACAGTAGGGAAAGACACAGGGGGATCCCGGTGTTGTCGTGGGTTATGGTCAGGCTGCGAAAGCAGTTTGGAACCACCAGCTGCTCGGCTGCCCAAAGATGAGGCTTTCTCCTCCGGTACAGAGTCACTGTCTTGGAAGCCACCGGGAGCAGTTCTTCTCGGTCCTACGGGGTCGCTCAGCATGGGGATGGAGTCAATGGCAGAGTGGAAGAGGGGCCCCCGGCTTTGACTCTTTCTCTTCCCCTTGCCTCAGGATACACTCCAGATGCCAACTATGTGCCTCTTCCCAAGCCTAGATCTGCATCTCTGCACGTGTGTTGGTATATTCAACTTTGAGAATAAAAAGTCCCACGAGGACAAGACTGATGTTATTTGCATGGTTTATGGTTCTCATCCAAAACATTCCGTCAGCACTTCCTTCAACACAGACGGCTAAGTTCAGCTTCTCGTGCATGCGTGTGGCTAATGGCATCAGGAAGTTCTTCGGTTTATGATGTCGCCCACGTGTTCTACTTTTTACCAACCATTGTATGATGAATGCATCTTGCAGTGGCGTCACGGAAACCCTTAGGATGCGGATCTCCTTCTGTCCATCTTTTTCCCATGAAGAAGGTGGGGAGTGAGAAAGGGTACCTGGGTTTCATGGTGAATGGCTATGGTGAAGTCCATGGCGAAAGGAATGTTGTTGGCGGCGAATCGCAAGCCAGCCCCAGGGAGAACCCTGGCAAATCCAGGTCCAGTCCAAGTGCTAGGCTTCACAGGAACCGGCTCTAGGAGAACAACGTGACTGGAGGGCGCCTGCCCCCCAGTCACTGAGGCCTAAAATCGGAGAGGAATGAATGTTATTTTGCTTATAGTCGAAGTCCGGAAGAGTGCAGGGGGAAGAATGTATTCCCTGATGTGTCCATGATCCATCTGGGCCACGGATAAATGATTCCATTCGGGCTACAGCCCAGAATCCCACTGAGAATCGGGAACTGAAACCACAGCTTTGGACCATGTGTTACGGTGTCGAACGCTTGCCGTGACGGCAGCGCCCCAGCAAGGCAGGTTAGTTTTGAGTACCCCGCGTGTGGTGAGCTGAGCAAATTCCACAGGGATGACCTTGGGTTTTCGCAGCCAGGGGGCCGTGGGGCCCTGGTCAAAATACAAGGAAAGAGAACATTCCTGTGCTTACATCGCGGGTTTTCCCTCATAGTGCACGCCCCTGACAAAACCCACATGGACTCATTCATTAGAGACGTCTCCCAAGCAAGCATGACACATGTCTCCCAGCTATCTGCTTGAGGTTTATCATGCAAGAATCTCCGAAACCACAGCCGATTGAATGGCCTCCCCAGGACTGGACATCAGCCTGCGGCCATCTGGCCCCTGCAGATAAGACCTCTTTACTGGCTTTGGCTTTCACCTTTCCACACTCACAGCCTCCACCCTTGTTACTTTTTGCCCAGATTGTTCCAAATAACCTCTTGACAGTTCCCTCTGCTCTCTTCTTTGTCCAAGTGCATGTTCTATGTACTCCGTTGCCATGGATCAACACAGCAGCTGCGGTCGTGGGCTCACAGGGGACAGACTGGGAAGTGCTTCATTCTGCGTGGATTCTAGGTCCCATCTTTTGAAACATGCCCTCGATGATGGGAGCAGGTGATCTCGGAAGCTACTCACCTCTGCTCTGGCAGCCACAACTAATGAGTGCCTGATATGGGGCCACTTGGCTGAGAGGCCGACTCTTGTGCATCAAGTGCAATGTGTGCTCCTGGGCTCCCCTCGCAGGCCGAGGCCAGCTTTTCCTGGAGACCTCACCCTTCCCAATTCCTTGTCCTGCTCCCCTCACTCCCTTATGGGTTTCCCTGATGAATGCTACTCACGACAGCAGATATATCTTAATACCCATCGTACTCTGGTCTTCGAGGAACTCAACCTAAGGCAGCCACTCTGCACACACACACACACACACACACTAGCACACACACACACACACACACACACACTAGCACACACACACACACACTAGCACACATGTGAGGGGCTTCAAAATGTTAGAAGAAAATTCCATTATTTTTTCTCCTTCCTTTCACCACGAAACCCCGTTGTATACAGAACCCTGACAACAGAATGGCAATCCATAATTTTGATGAAGCTTTTAAGCAGACATTAATTATTTTTAAAATAAAAATATCTTTTCAGTTAGTTAGGATAGCGACATTTCTTTTGTAAGTCCCATTTTCATGCACCAATAGGCATGCCAGGGCTATGCCAATTTACCGTTTGAATCATGGGATGATCATCCAATTGCACTGGTGTTACAATCACACGGTTTGTCTTCACCAGCTACAGGCTAGAACTGCTGTTTTCAGAGAAGCTGGTGCTTCCACAGTCTCCAATTTTGCCAAGTTTTCTGGTGTTTCAGCTACAATGTTGTGGCAAGTGGTGTTTGTGAACCTATGTCAATGACTGTCTTTGAGAATGAGTAGTAAGTAAAGGAAAAGGAAGGAGACAAATCAGAAAATGCTTCTCTTCAGTCATTAATGTTATATTCATGTCATATATTAATAATGTTATATTTCCTGTCATATATTAATGTTATGTCATATATCAATGTCATGTCATACATTAATGCCATTAATATATTGTCATTAATAATGCTATATTTTAATTATTTTCATTAATATATATTAATGTCATTAATAATGTTATATTTCAATGGAGAATGATTTTATGGAGCCACATTACTGTCAGGCTTCACATAATCTCAGCAACTTACAACCATGCTTATGACATATCATTCTATGACTGAGACTGACGATCAGCATTACTGAAGAATCTGAGTGGTCCTGTGTGGGAGGAGTGGGGGCCGACACTATGAGCCGGTCCTTATGATGCCATCGCCACCAGTGTTGAGGGTAGATGTCATGTCTGAACTCTGGTTGCCAATGAGTTGACGCTGACGCATGGTGACCGCTTTTGGGGAAACAGATGATCAGGTCTTTCTTCTGAGGTGCCTCTGGGTAGATTGGAACCACCTCTTCAATAACAACCTGCGGTATTAGCCATTTGCCCCGCTCAGACTTCGGTTAGTTGTAAGGAACTGTTTCCAGTACTGGGTTCATGAACTAGTCTGAGGCGGGCTCTGCTTTCGTTCACTTCTTGATGCATTCATTTCTAAACGGGTACCTTGGATTCTCAGTAGAGAGCTCCTGAGGGGACAAATGGATGAATGAGCCAAAAGGCCTAAAGTAACCCAGTCTCTGAAAGACTAATTCTTGGACGGCAATGGGCCTCCAGGTCACCTTGGGCTTCTGAAGCCACTGAAAGCAGAACTTCCAGCATCAGCGTCTTTCTGGCCGTCACATGAACACGGACCACGCCTACAGCTTCTTCAAGGCACCATCTCCAGGGGACATGAGCGCCTTTCCTTTCCTCTCCAACCCGGAGGAGACCCTTCCTAAATACTGCACCTCTCTTTACTGATGGCCAAGCTCACTGACATCGAGTCGACGCTGACTCATTGCAACCCGCTGTGCATTTCCGATACTGTAACTGTGTAGGGGAGTAAGAAAATCTAGTCTTTCTCCAAGGAGCTGCTGGTGGTTTTGAACTGCTGACCCTGCGGATCAGCCTAATGCAGAACCATACACTCCTAACACAGGGACCTGAATTCTCTCCTGTCCCACTCTCTAACTTTCCAGCTTTCCTGGGTTTCCTTCTGAGAAGGAATAGAGCTATTGAAGTGTTCATCACAGGCTCGAATTACTTTGAAGCTGGCTCTTCCTTTGTTACCTTTTTGTTTATGAGCGTGATCGGAGCGTACATGACAGAGCACTTTCACAGACCAGGTCAGTGCTCCGTGCGTCCTTCCAGTGATTCCCTCAGGCGCACAGACAGCGGTCTCTCAGCAAACGGCTTCCCTCTTGCTGCTCGCCAGGCCAGCGTGCAGGCTCTGCTTCTGATTTCTCCTCAGGATTATACTGCCTTTGTCGCCTGTGAAATCATTAACTGGTTGCTGGAAATAGAGCTCACATTTAGGCCAGGCTGTCGCTGATATCTGAAAACGAAGGGGAAAGACAGTTGAAGAAATAGATCTGGATTTTACTGTGTCCTCTGGAAAGATGTGTTTAAGGCGATGACCTGCGTTTCATTGACTGGGTAAAGCTAGTCATGTGTTCAGGTCAGAGCAAATTGTGGGCCACACTGTAAAGGAGAAGAGAATGCCCTTACCTGTGCTTACTGGACACCTGGACACAGACCACCCAGAGGCCGTGGCTCAGACAGAACAAAGGCATCCGGTGTGGCTTCACATGAGGCAGGTTGTGTCCGTTCACCATGTTTGCTCAACTCAACTGTCTACTGAGTAAGCGATGACGAAAGTGGGCTACGTGCAAAGAAAGGTGGCCTCCGTCTTGGAGAGAGACGTACTGACAACTTGCCACCTGCGGGCACTACTCCCTTCTTGCAGCAAGGAAAAGGGACTTGGAACACTTATTGATGAGGATCGAAGAGCACAGCTTTGGTATGGATGCTATCTCGACATAAAGACAACAAAAACTCTCCTACGTGGGCTAGTCAGCAACATCACGACAAACAGAGAAAAGACAGACGCTTCTTTTACTTGGCACCACCACCAATGCCCAGAAATGAAACCATGCACACTGCATTGGGCAAATTTACTGCAAAAAAAAAAATTTTTTTTTCAGTGATACAGAGTATCCTTTTGAGGGCTCCGGTGTGCCTGTCGAAAGCCCTGGGGTTTTCAATTGCCTCAAAAAGCAGGGGAAAGCTGGAGAACGCACGAGGAAGACCAAAGAACAGATGCCTTCTGAGTTCTATCTATTGAGCTGCGTAGACACTGAGGTGCAAGCATGGGCTGGGAAGGAGAGAGGGGTCTTGTGGGAACTGCCCGCCAGCCAGAGAACTCACAAATCCATTTAGTTTTTTGAAGCCACCGACATGTGGCATTTGTTACAGCCGCACAGGGGAACTAAGGCAGTGTGGATCCGGCACTTGGAGGGGGCGTGAGTAAGGAGCAAAGCTTCTCTACAATTGGCTTCTCACGATACCATCTGTGAGCAACCTCCACAGGAGGCTCCTGATAACGTGTGAACATGCTGTGACCTCCACGTCAGGGCCTGAAGGGTAAACAACCCTTTGCCAACTTACTCTCTTAAAATCGATGAAACGGAAAACTAGAGCAAGAGAGCTTTCCCGACGGTTACCTATCAGGCCACGTGGAGCCCCTCCCAGTGGGAACCGAAGCGCAGAGGACCGGTGTGCGGGTCCACGTGTCCTCTCTTCATGCCCATCTTTGACTTTCCAGTGTGAATGACCTGTTCCAGACTAATGCCCATCTCTTCTGTTCTAAAAGTCTATTTCTTAAAAGCAGTTTTCTTGGCATACAATTTGCAAACCATGCAATTCAGTAGTTCAATCTGATGAAGAGGAGCTGCACAATCATCACTTCAGTCCATTGTGGAACATTTTCTTTGTTCTCGTACTCATCAACATTAGCTCCCCGTTTCCCCAACGTCCCCTGCCATAGCCCCAACGAGCCATTACTCCAGTTACTGTCTCTATAGATTTACCTGTTGTGGGCTGCATATACCGAAAAACAATGAAAGAAAACAAACATAAAACTAACAACAATAACGAAGTAAAACAGAGAAAAGCCTCAATTGCAAAGAAAATAGTGAAAAGGGAGAACAGACTGAAAATCGGTCAAAAGTGAGGTGTTAAATTTTAACTGCCTCTGCAACAATCTACTTCCCAATGGATTCTGCACGATAACCAGGCTGTTCACATCCTGGGTCCATGGTCAGAGATGATCCACCAGAGCTTAATCCACGTGTACCCCCCCCACACACACACACCTTTTAAAAAACAGAAGCAATTCTCAAATGCAACAAAAGGGAGATCAAATGATAAGATATTGCATTTTAACCACAGTACGTCTGCCACCATCAACTTTGAAATGCTCTGTCTAATAACAGGGCTCTTCACATCCCTCAACCACGACCAGAGGGGACTCGCGGGAGGCTTAGTCCATGTGTGGGCCCTGCAGATGGAGTTCTTCCATAGTCTTCTGCAGCCCAGGTGTGCACAACTGAAGCTCTGATATAATGTCCTCCTTTGGATTTGGATTGTGTTGGCTTACAGTGATTGACGGTGTAAGAGGAGTCAAACTGTCATTGCTGAATGACCCGGCAGAGCCACACAGGAGTTTATCAGGACAGACACACCGTGGACTCTTCTCATTGGAACGATTTCCTTCTTTGATTTGCTGTGGGGACCTTCAATATTGGACTGGAATCCCGGATGCTTTTTTGAGCCAGGACAACAGTAATCAGCAAAAGTTTGCACCATGCCAGATTATACTATGATTTGAAAGAGAATAATTTTGCATATTTAACAGCCATGGTATCTTACCATGCTACAGGAAGATGAAATGCAGGAAGTTTTTATGATTTAGTTCTCCGGGAAAAGGGGACTATGTTGGTGGACCTAACACCATCAAATGCCTTTCAAAGGGATTTTTTTTTAAGGGATGTTTTAATAGTGAAAGCTTATACTGAGAAAATACTTAACTGAACTGAATTCTTATCTACTGGTTTTATGGTGCTGTTGCTTTGGAGTTTAAATGTAAGGTTTTAATGAGCACTCTCTGGAGAAGAGTTAAAGAGAAATCAATAGTGAGCATTGCAGAGAGATTACAAATTTTCTTGGCTAGACTACCATTGGGTTAGCTATTATAACCCAGAACAGTTGCTCTTCATTCTTAGAAACAAACTCATTGCCATTGAGTCAATGCTGACTCACAGCAGCCCCTACAGGATAGGATAGACTGCCCTGTGGGTGTCTGAAACAGTAACTCTTCAGGAGAGTAGAAAGCCTCATCTTTCTCCCATGGAGTAGAGTGGCTGGTGGTCTCGAATTGCTGACCTTGAGTGGTCAGTAGGGTTCTACAGTTTGCCTCCAGGTCCCCACAAGAGGCTGCGTTGAGCCTCTTTGGTTCAAGTGGGTAAGAGCTCCACAGCTTAACAAAAGGTTGGCAATTCGAATCCATCCAGTGGATTCACAAGAGGAAGACCTGCTTCTGTAATGATTTCTATTGGTTTGGGGAGCGAGTCAGTTCCACCTCATAGCTCTCTTCTACACCGGAGCGGAACCCACGGTTTCCTAGACTGTAGTATTTATAGGGGGATGATGAGCATGCTTTTTCTCCCCAAGAGTCTCTGATGGGCTAGAACCACAGACCTTTCGGTTAGCCGCTACTCAGCTTTACTCATTGCCCCCTCAGGCCCCCAAAAAGCCCTCTGGAGAGAAATCCGACCCGTGACATGAGGTCACGTGGAGTCCCAATCTACGTGGTGCCATCAGACAACAGCAACAACAAAAGGTTAAACGAAGATATGCAAATTCCACCAGCCAGAAAGCAAGCACAGGAATCAGGCAAGCGTGCACCTCCAGGTTCCTTACAGCCTTGCTTCTTTAAGGCTTCTGCTTTACATCATCTCCTTAGTCTCCTCCTCAGATATTCCTATACAAGCATGTGTGTGGTCAGTTTCCACTGCGTCCATTCGGGCACATGGTGATCTCATCTGTGCAGAGTGGTTTTCAAGAAGCAGATAGCCAGGCCTGTTTTCCACGGTTCTTCTGGGAAGGTTTGAATTGCCAACTTTTTGACCAATATTGAGTGCTTAACTATTTCTGCCATCCAACCAAAAAACCAAATTCACTGAGATCTAGTCTATACTGACTCATAGGACAGGGTAGCACAGCCCCTGTAGATTTCCAAGACTGTAATTCTTTACGGGTGCCAACAGAGAAGTTTCTTCTGAGAAGTTGCTGATGGGTTTGGACTCACAACTGTTGAGGTTAGCAGTCCAGTGCTTAGCTGGCAGTGTCCCCAGGGATAGGGCCTTAGTTATTTCTATCTGGCCTATTGCCCAGAATTCATCTACCAGTTTGTCACACTGTGGTGGCTTGTATGTCACTGTGGTGCTGGAAGCTGTGTCACAGGGATCTCAAATACTAGTAGGGTCATTCCTGGTGGACAGGGAAGAACAGAGCTTCCAGATTAAAACAGACTAGGAAGAAGGACCCATCAGGCTCCACTCCTACTAGATTAAGTGACAAGAACTACTGAAGACAGTCTTTTTTGGGGGGATCATTTTATTGGGGTCTAAATCCATGCATCCATTATGTCAAGCATATTTGTACATATGTCATCACCATCCTTTAAAAACATTTTCTTTCTACTTTAGCCCTTGATATCAGCTCCTCATTTTTACCTCCCTCTCCCACCCTCATGAACTCTTGATAAATTATAAATTATTATTATTTTCATATCTTATACCATCTGCTTTCTCCCTTCACCCATGTTTCTGTTGCTTGTCACTCTAGGTGGGGTTGGGGGGGGGTTATACATTGATCATTGTAATCAGTTCCCCCTTTGTTCCCCCACTTTCCCCCTACCCTCATAGTATCACTACTCCCATTATTATTCCTGAGGGGTTTATGTGTCCTGGATTCTGTGTGTTGAGACCTCTTACCTGTACCAGTGCACATGCGCTGGTCTAGCCGGATTTGTAAGGTAGAACTGGGGTCGTGATAGGGAGAGGGGGGGAGGCATTAAAGAACTAGAGGAATGCTGTACATTTCCTCAGTGCTACGCTGCACCCTGCGACCTCATCCCTTCCTTGTGAGGTGATGTCCAATTGTCTACGGATGACAAACAGATATGATTGTTTTGGGTCTTCTGATACCCGACCCTGTCAATTCTTCCATGGGGGCTTTGTTGCTTCCCAGCTAGATGGCCACTTGTTTATCTGCAAGCCTTTAAGACCCCAGGCACTATATCTTTGAATAGCAGGGCACATCAGCTTTCCTGAAGACAGTTTTTATCACATCTTGCTCTTGCTAAGAAAACTTATAAGAGTTCTCCTTGCTCAAAGAATAAAATTCCATGTTCTTAGATGCTTTCAACGAGATGGACTGACACAGTGGCTGCATCCATGGATTCAGACATAGGGACACTTGTGAGGATGGCAAAGGACCATACAGTTTCGTTCTGTTGTGCATGTGCACAGGGTTGCCGGGGGGCCAGAACGGACTCGGTGACACCTAACAACAACAGCAGTAGCTAGAGAGGGAGTTGCCAACAAGTTGACTCCAACTGATGGTGACTTTGCATATAACAGAATGGGATGTTGCACAATCCTGAGTTGCCCTCACAATCATAGAACATTGCGAAACAATTGTACCAATCCAGCTCCCTCACCCGCACTGGCCTTAGATTCACCAGACACAATGGCCTCCTCCTAAATAGAGCCCTCCTGCTAATGAGTCCAAAGCAAGTGAGTAGAACAGTGTTCTGCTAGGATCTGTCAGGTTTCCACAGATAATTTTTAGAAGTAGATTACTAGGCCTTTCTTCCTAGTCTTTCTTCAGCTCTGCTGAAACTTGTCCACCAGAAATAACCCTAGTGGTATTTAAACTACCAATGGCCCAGTATCCAGTTCCAGTATCACAACAATATACAAACTATCACAGTATGACAAACTGACAGATGACTTCCTTAGTTAAAAAAAGCCCAACTGGCTGATACATTGATCTAACTCATAGGGACCATATATAGGGTCTCCAAAGCTTTATAAATCTTTATGAGAGTAAACAGCCTCGTTTTTCTCCTGAGGAGAGCTGGTGGGGTTGAACCAGAAACCCTGGGGTTAGCAGTCCAGTGCTTACTGGAGCCCTTGGTATTCTTAGTAGGAGGCCCTATATTCTTTCCCGGTCCTGCTTCCCAGCTCCACTGTGAAAACACCAGCCCTGTTTCTCCCCTCAGCTTTTGCTTCTGACTTCCTCTGGCTACACTTCCATTTCACCTCATCTGCCAATGGGAATCTTTATTCTTTTCAAACCTGATTAACATTAATCTGTGGCTAGCCTGTCCTTTGGGATCACTCATGGTTCTGAAGTCCTAACACACGTACTGCCTGCCCATGTCCGATAGTACTGCCCCCTACAGTTCTCATCCTGAGTGGTCTATGCAAAAACATTAGCCATAATGAAATTGCTGGAGGGCCGGGACACTGACGTTTCTCTTCTGATATCACCTTAGCATGCCCACGTGGCTGTGTTATACACAAGGGCGGGCACCATTGATGGGCTAAGGGCAAGAGCTTCAAAGCTGGATGCCCTTGAGTTTGAAACCAAGCCTTACCCCCTGCTAATTGTATGACTTTGGACAAGTCTCTCGCCCCTCACGGTTTCCCACAGCGGGAAAGCAGAGATGAAATGTGGAGAGTGGAAGGAGAACATGTGTGTGAGGTGCTAAGCACCCGACAATCACTAAACGGAAGTCACTGCTCATGCCTGTTCATAGCAGCGGCAGCCTTGTGAGAACACAATAAATATTTGTTAGATGAATTGCTCACCAAAAGAAGCCCCTTGTGCGGCCATCAAGTCAGGGGAGGAGGGGAGTTAAGTTATTCACTTTATCTACCTTTTCAATCCCTCCTTTATCTCAATCCTATCTTGGACATCCTCCCCGTCCCACCCCCACCCCCATGGACTCACATCATCAAACCTCAAACCGACGCCCAGTAGTGACCCTACAAGACACAGCAGACCTGCCCTGTGGCGTGTCCAAAAAGGGCAACCTTTACGCCAGCAGCCCCCCCCCCCCATGCCCTCGCCTTTGAAACCAGCCTTCTTTCTTCCGACGCTCAGGCTGGCTGGCTCGTCACCACTCACCCTACATGACACATGGGATAGTATTGAGTGAGACACATTGCAGTGGGGTTGACTGTGACTCCTGGCGACCCTGCGCATGTCAGCGGAGAACGGGCTCTACCGGTTTTCAACGGTGGAGCCTGGCGAGGAGATGGCCAGTCCTCTCTTGGAGACATGTCCGGGTAGACGGGAACCTCCAGCCTTAGCTTTAGCAGCTGAATTCATTAACTGTTTGCATCACTCAGGGACTCCGATGATTTTAGATCATCATTTTCCCCCCATGTTTTTGTAAACTTTCTCTTGTGAATCAGGTCAGAGCTTACAGAGCAGAACAGCAGTTTTCCGTCACACGATTCAGACACATTTCGTTCCCACCCTGTCCCCTGTGTTTCTCCTTCCCTTCCTCCTTCCTCCCTAGCCCTCCGACCTTGCTCCCTGGGGTTTGCCCTTTTGATGACTGTAATTCAGTGAAGTACTGAGTTGACCCCTAAGAGTCTTAGAAGTCCCATCTGTCTCTAAGTGACTAGTACGCTTGATCTCCTTTGACTGTCATGTTTTCTTACTTAAAACAATAACAACTAACTACTGTATGGCCTAGATATGAATACCAATATTCTAGACATAAACTAGTTTCATTTCAATTCCATGCACCCTCACGGGGCTCATAAATACTGCCCGCTCCCAGGAGGGTGGAGGGAAAGTAGGGTCGAAAGGGGGAACTGATTATAGGGATCCACATATAACCTCCTCCCTGGGGGATGGACAACAGGAAAGTGGGTGAAGGGAGATGTCAGACAGTGTAAGAAATGACAAAAATAATAATTTATAAATTATGAAGGGTTCATGAGGGAGGGGGGAGCAGGGAGGGAGGGGGAAAATGAGGAGCTGATGCCAGGGGCTTACATGGACAGCAAATGTTTTGAGAATGATGAGGGAATGAATGTGCAGGTGTGCTTTACACAATTGATGTATGTATGGATTGTGATAAGAGTTGTATGAGCCCCTAATAAAACAAAACAACCCTCCCCGCCCCCTCCTGCTCCAGGCTCTGATAGAGAAGGTCATTCCCGCCGCCCGCATAACAGTCATGAGAGCGAGCCTGGAATGCATTTCCTTATCTGTGCAATGCCCACCTGCAGACGCAACGTCACACGTCTTCTCTTTTTGAAGAACTCCCGAGACACACACACACACACACACACACACACACACACACACACACACACACACACACCATTTTACCATATTTTTCTCCATGTTCCTGTCATGGCTGGAGGCCTTAAGCCTGGGAACCTTAGAGAAATCTCAACAAGTATTTCAGTATTTTCTCTAATTGTTACCTAGATGATTGCCTGCTCCTCTCACAGCTTTAGAAACACCCTTTTCGGGCAAAACCTCTCGTGGCCTCGTGGCTTGTAGGACACGAAGGAGAGGGTTCAGTAGCATTTGCAATCACCCAGTCCTGTGACCCTCACCGACTCCACTCAGAAGTGCTGGGATGAGCGGGGCTTACACCAGGAGGCCGGGGCGCACGGTCTACACTGCTCTGCTCCCTAGGTTCCTACTCTGTGTCAGGAATTGTGCTAGGCACTAGTGCAACAGTCGTGAGCCTGTGCACCCTGCCCTCATCCGGTTTCTGTTCATGGGGAGACAGACCCATGAATCCCCAGTAAACACATTTCCTCTGATTGATGCCTTCAAGGGCAAACGGGGTGGGGGGGTGTCTGTCCTATCACAATGCCATCCGGGCCGCAATTCTGTCCTACAGCACCAGGTCCCAGGCTCTGGGCTGGTCTCAAGAGGATTCAAAGAGAGACCCAACCCAGATTCTGCGCTCAAGGAGCTGTACCATCTGTGGTTCCACCAAGTAATAAGCCCTCCTTGCACCTACGCGTGGGAACAAAGATATTAGTAGGTCTCTTGCCCCTGATCTCAAGTGTGCCATCTGTGTTTCCCGCGGCTGTATCGACCGAAGTCTGTAAGGAGAGTGAGTGAAATACGAACCAACGATGCCAGCCCCGGGACTGGTGTGGCTTCCTCGGCCTCATAGAGATAGATGTTCAAGGCTGGAAAGAAGCAGCCAGGGGCTGGCTCCCTGCAGCAGCGGCCAGTGATGTGGCGGGGGGGACATTCACACTGCCCATCCTCCGGGGAACACCTGAGGGAGCAAAAGAACCACTGTGGACCCAGGAAGAAACAAGAGTGGACTACTCAAGATACAAGGTCTGCATGGGCTTACTTACTCACCTGTGGCTAACGCTTTCAGTTTCCCACCACATCAGACATTCTGCTTCTATTATGGCTGGCACGTCCCCGCCAACCCCACAGGATCTTCCTGCAGAATCAGAGCCCCTTCAGCTGAACGATCGCTGACAGGGACTGAGGTGTCCTGGTGGCATCCTGGTCATGCATTCAGCTGCCAGTCACAAGGTCAGCAGTTCACAACCACCGGCGGCTCCCCACCCGCCCCTCACCCCACCCCGAGATTGAATGCTGAGGCTGCCTACGCCTATAAAGAGTTATAGTTCACACGGACTACTCACGATTTTAGAAGCTGCCCTGTCTTACAGGGTTGCTGTGGGTTGGCGTCCACTCAATGGCAGTGAGATTTTTTTTTGTTTGGACAGGGACAGAGTGCCCAGTAAGCAAGTTTCACATGTGAACATGTTCACTACAGATTAGTAAGTAAGCACAAATAAACCCAGGCTGACCTTATTTATTAATTAATCCAGGCCTGGGCAGGAGGGAGAAGGGGTAAGGGTTAAGATGAGGAGGTGGAGTGCTGACCTCAGTGCTCAGTGAGGCTGAACCAATTCTCAGAAGGACCATCTTTCTACGAAAGGATGCTGAGAGGCCTTGGGCTACACAGGTCTGCCATTGAGAAATGGAATGCCGGCTTTGGGAACTGACGTAGCCACTTCCCTCGGCAGCTCTCTGACTCTGCTCTGAAAAACCGGGACTGGTGAGGGTATGGCAGCAGACTGAAGTCCTTGGTAGGCGAGTCACGTGTTTTCCAGCAGCTACACACTTCAGTGTCTCTGGCTGGTGCAAACGTTTGGTGACTAACTGGAAGGCTAGAGCTTTGATTTACCCAGACACCTCTTGGAAGAGAGGCCTGACGATCTACTTGGGGTGCGGGGTGGGGTGATCAGCCATTAAAAGTCCTATGGGATACAGTTCACCTTTGGATTGCTGGCCTCAGCCTTGGGAAGAGCTGAAGTCAAATGAACCCACGGGGCGTAGTTACTGTCTCCAGATCTTTGCTTATCAGTGCTCTTTGGTGCGGAACAAAACCTCTCACCCATGCAGAGGGCAACTCAGAGTGCTCCTATGCGGAACTCACTGGACTGGCTTACAGGTTAGAATATGCCCCTCCCATGTCACAGTCACAGGGCGAACCCCCCAGGCCCCAGTATCCCACCTGTGACGAGAACGTACTGTGAGTGCTTGTCGGTCTGAAGGACAACAGCGAAGTCACCACCCCTGAACTGACGCACATCAAATAGCCAAACCAGCTCAACAATCACTTGGGAGCTTTTCCGGTCTCCACTAATGGTGATGGACTCCCACCCCCAGGACCTGATCGGAAGGGGCCAGGAGAGCTGTCTGTGCAGATGTCACACCGGCAGAGCCGATGATATCCTCAAGCAGGGTTGTTTAAGGTTGTCTGACGGGAAGTTCTTCTCCCAGTGGGTTTCCAACTGCTTTTATAAAACTGACCGGTTCTCTTACCACAAAAATCCCTGAGATTTCACTGAAATAATTTTGGGGAGAAAAATCACTTAAGCGGATTTTGACATTTTATATGAATATCACAGAATAGCAGAGTTCTTTGTTATTAAACTAGTTGTTTTGACATCATGGGGCCCCAGCTGGAGAATCAGCTCCGTTGTTGGAGATGTTTTCCAATCATTGCAACATCCTGACCTTTATTCAATATGAACAGCTGGTGACTATAAACAACTATTCCCTCCCAATCCAGTTTGATATTACTTAGTATAACATGCTCAAGAAAGACTTCCCCCCTTAAATTTCAAGTTAACCAGATAAAATTTAGATTTTAATGGGCACAAAACTATTATTTGGGATTGTTGTATGAAATTATCCATTTTTTTGTTATCTCCATAAAATTTTACTCACAATGATTCATTTTGAACATTTAAATGTGATGCAATCAGTTACCAAATGTTATAAAGAATTCCTTTTTTCTTTCTCCTTTCCAAAAACCAAACTTGAGTGGGAAAAAGGTAACAGGAACTCTTTTATTCGGGATGTGGTTGAGAAAACTCCCTGGAGGCCATGGTCATGTTGGGGCAGGTTCGAGACACCCTGATTGATGTGGATGTGGCAGTCCTGGCAGATGCTCTCAACTCGGCCAGGAGGGACAGAGTCCCCTTGGGCTGCCCAAGCCCATTCATTTCCTCCTGCCAACACAAACAAGTCTGCACACTGCACACGGGACAATTAACATGCCGATGGGAAAATCACGAGGATGAGTAAAATTCCGGAAGAGTAGAAGTCAGTCCAGTCACAAGAGGGTCCACAGTAGGATCCCACTGGGAAGAGATATCTAGAATAGAGATGTGTTGGAGACCAACGCTCACTAGGGGATAGTGAGCTGCTGATAAGGGAGGGTGATATAATTTGGGGGTGGATAAGGATGATGGTTGAACACAATGAACATAAGGAATGTTACTGAATTGTGTATGTGACGATTGTTGAAATCCCAGATATTTTGACACACACACACACACACACACACACACACACACACACACACACAACCTGGACTCTGGAATGATCAGCTTCAGGGTCTGCGTCGATCCTGTTAATCACCTACCTGTGCATTCCTCTTGGAGCTGCGCACAGGTCCAAGCTCTTGCCAGGGTTGCCCTGCTGTTTGGAGAGCCAGCCCACTCTCTCTCTCTTCTTTATGTAAAACTTCTAGAGCAGTGGTTCTCAACCTTCCTCACGCCGCAACCCTTTCATACAGTTTCTCGTGTGGTGGTGAACCCCAACCATAAAATCATTTTTGTTGCTACTTCATAACTGTAGTTTTGCTACTGTTATGAATCGTCTTGTAAATATCTGATAGGTAGGGTGCATTTTCATTGTTACAAATTGAACATAATTAAAGCATAGGAATGAATCACAAAACAATATGTAATTATATATTGTGAAATATTTATGTGTTTTCCGATGGTTTTAGGTGACCCTCGTGAATGGGTCCTTTGACTTCCCAAGGGGTCACGACCCCCAGGTTGAGAACCGCTGTTCTAGATGCTCTGTTCTGCGCTCTGCCCACTGTACCACGGAACATCATTTTCATGTTTCCTTTCTTCCTTTCTCCCCCGCTTTCTCCTAATAGGTTTTCAGTAAAACTGACTAAAATATTAGCGTGGAACTAGATGCTTGTTCTTTTTTTTAAAACAAAGGTATCTTTTCCCCCTCAGAGCAGCTCGTGAATTTGAACTGCTGACCTTGGGAGTAGCAGCTCAGTGCATAGCCCCCTATGCCACCAGGCCTCCTTTTCTGAAGCTGTCTAAGAGGCATGGGTTTCTTATTTGTCAGCTACGTTTCCTCAGGCGCATCGAGGTCGCTGTTCTTTTATTAGGCTAAGCTTCCATTCTCTTTCCGAAATGTCCTGTTGGGCCGCCAAGCCTGGAGAACCAAGGAAAGACGGGGTTTGAATGCCCTCATCGCAGGACACATTTCCCAGGGGTGAGACGTGGCTTATCTACTAATTTAGAGTTTACAGGCTCAAATGTTTGTCTTCCACAGGACTCCACATTCTATCTACATTGTTATTTTTAAAGGTCTTATGCAAAATACTTTTAAGCAGAGAAAGGTAAGAGTGGTCAGAGGATTGTGTGCTAGAGATAAACAGCAAGATCTCATCATCTGGCTAACCAAAAAAACAAACAAAAAAAGGAAGATAAATGCCCTTTTATTCGACTGCTTAATACATTCAGAAAACAATGACTAAACCTACAGATATCTCCTGTCTGAGCTGGTGTTACATCCAATTCAATGGCATGCTGGTCAATGTTTAACAACCAACTCTCTCTTCAATCCTATCGTGGCGAGTTTCAAGCAATCCACATGATGTCACTGAATGAGAATTTCGGAGGAGATGAGGCAGTAGTTTGCCATTACAGGGTTGTTCTACCAAAGAGATACACCAGACAAAGAGAACATCCGTGCCCAGAAAGGACAGTCCAATGCAAAGCCTCCTGGAAGTGATCAGTTGTGAGCACTTTGGACCTTCTAAAAACATACTTCATTTAATTGTAAGGTTACAACTTAATTCCTAATGGTGATTGCTTTTGACAATGAATTTACAAAATAACTCAAAGTTTGATCATCAGCTCTAGAAAGCCAGTATGAGCTAACTGTTTGTGTTTTTTTTCTCTCTCTCTCTCTCTGACACACACACACACACACACACACACACACACAGATATACACCCTTATAATGCTCAATGTTCTTTGACAGGTGTACCTTCTCTAATTCAACGTTTTCATTGTATTCACCACTAAGAAAGAAATGGAAGGCAGTTTGTGATGTGGTCAACAGTGGGGGGTATGTTGTTGACACGGATAATGGCAGTAGGCTGTGTAAGGTAGAATATGATAGTTGTCAAAATGTTATAGGGAGGGACAGAGCAATGACACCCCAGCCAAGAGATTAGAAAATGTACCGTGAGGAGGGGCCATTGAAATGGGCTGTGAATGATGGGCTTCCTTGGACCAAAGGACCTGGGAGGTAAGATGTCAGTCCCCTAATTTCTGTACTTTCTGCTGATGAGAAGAGAAATTAATTAGTCTTTTCCTCTCATCATCGTACCTCAACCAAGACCAAGACTGCTCGCAGTCCAGTGTAGGGAGCTTGAGGCTGGAGACGAAATAGAACAGTAGGTTAAGGAGAACAATGAACAAGACCATGGATTTTCTGGGCAGTGACAGCAGAACTCTACATTCCTGGAGAGAAAAGAGGACTCACAGACAAATGCATACAGTACTCATTTCACATGTGGTCTGGTGGCAAATGCCTGGCACAAGCATTGTCCTGAATCCGTCTCACAGGGCGAGAAGGGCAGACTCCCAAAGGGGTTGCAATTGCAGCTGAAAGCACAGAATACATGGTTATCTTCCTCCTCATTTGAAAATGGTCTTACTCGCTCACACTAAGCACAACAGGAGGCCTGCCTTGCCAAGTCAATTGGTTACACAACTGGTGTACTACGCAAACCCGGAGCAGGAAATCCAGTGCCAGTCATCCCCAGAGCCCTTGTGTTGGCAATTAGGAGGAGCTAAGCAAGTGTAGGAAGTTGTGCAAGCTGGAAAGCCTGGCACAGTTCATCTGAGTGATGCCAAGCAGCCTGGGTGACTCCGGGCCCGAGGTTATTGAGAATCACAGTTACTATGAGGGCACGGTCTCTGGCAGATACAGCTGTAGTCACTTTCTCCTCCTTTCTTTGTGTCTCCCAACAGTTCCTTTGTTTACTTTCTCCTTCACCCGTGGACATTTCTGAATGCTTCGGGCTGTTGTAAAGGCTAAGGGACGATGGTACCAGAATGCTTCCTGCTGATTCATTCCCCTGCAGGAAAAACCAATGTTCATGGAAGCAATCCAACCACCTGTTGACTGATGAGTCCATCGACAAAATGTGGGATATCACAGAACGGGCAATAAAATACTGAGACATGCTGCAACATGGGGAACCTTGAAAACACAAGGACAAGTGAAATGGCCAGACACAAAAGGCCAAAGACTGTGTAATTGTATTTATGTAAAATATGTAAAATAGGCAATCCATAGAGCCTAGAGTTAGCTCAGTGGTCGCCTGGAGCTATGAGTGAGTTGGCGGTTTGAAGGCATAACTAAAGAAGAGAGAGCTTCTTTTCTGGTCATGAAGATGCTTGTATTCTAAAATCGATTGTGTCCGTGGTTACAAACCCCTGTGCATACACTAAATACCATGGAACTGACTGCGACGCAAGGCACGTGAATTGTATCTCATGAAGCTATAACAAAGGAACCAAAGGAAATACAAAACAGGATTTGGGGTACTCTCTGAGGACATCAGGTGAAACAGGAAACTTGGGGGGTGCCAGAAACGTATGAGAGTAATTGGCTCAACTGTAGTTCATGATAATGAAATGCAATTTTGCAAGCAAATTTTAAAAGGAGCAGCATTTCAATACTGACTGATTCAGAAGGCAGCACTTTGGACATGTAAATACTCACAACTCCTTCTATGGGCAAAAAATAGGGAGCCTGCCACTGAGACCAGTGGACATGATTGACCCAGGGTTCCCGGAGGAATCGGAAGTGCCGCCAGCCCTCAGGCATCTCCAAACCCCTGTGATCCCACAGCTGAGAATCTGCCCGTTTAGACCGGGGAAACCGTGGGGGTTCTTTACGTCTCCCCCACCCTTGACGTTTTCATTCTTAAATTCTCTTTGTCAGCGAGCTCTGAGGGCTGTGAGGAGAAATGACTTTTAAAAAGCCAAAAGAACCCAGCACTTGGCCATTGCCTAAGAGGTCAGTCAGCTCTGCAGAAACGTACAACGTAACGCAGCACACTTGTAGACAGCTCCCTGGAGAGTCTTAGTGGAGGACATCGTCCTAAAGATTGTGCAACTCGGCATTGCATTTTTTGGCATTTCCCTCGGCTTTTGCTCCAGTGGGGGGGGTATGAATGTCCCCTGTTGGCTGCTTATGATCATACGTTCAGCAAACCACGGAGCAAAGTTCACCGCCTCCCTAAGGTTTGCCGAAACTTCCATCGCATTGTAGAGTGGAGGTTGGCCAGCCTCTTGTGTCTTTCCAACGACTGGATTGTGGGAGAACACCCCAGGCTTTGAAAAGCATGTGGGTGAGCGGACAAGCCCACGCTGACTTACGCTGGCAGCCGCGGGGTCACTGGCATTCAGTCCATGGTGGTTGGGCTTACACTGGTCGCTCTTGGCTCCTTCCACGTTCTCCTTACATAGGCATTGGCCAGCCACAGACCCCGAGGCAGGATCCCTGTGGCTCACACAGATGCCACCTGATAAGGTCCCATCGGGGTCACATTCACAAGCTGGGGACAAAGACATACATGTTCATTGTCTTAGTCATTTGCAAATGGTGGGAAACTCAAAGTACAGGCATAGGATTTGACCCACACTATAATTAGTTTACTTTGTTTAAACCGTGTTTAAACCGCTAGGCTTGTTTAAATAATTAGACCGATGGGCAAGAGCTGTTCAGAAATGACTCCCAGATTTTTCTTGGCCTTAGGTTAGAGAAAAAGAGAAGATTTTGAAAAGATTCTGAAGGAAGCAAACAGAAAGCCTCACAACTAGCCCAGTATACAAGATTACGAGAAGTGGAGAAATGAATCCAAAGGCCCCAAACCGCTTTAAAGTACTGCAGCACAAGGATGTCATTTCAGGACGAGGGTGCGCCAAGCCGGAGTATTTTCCATTGCTTCATTTATGTGTGACGGTCGGACAGTGAATGAAGCAAACTGCAGAAGAACTAATGTGTTTGAATTATGGTGTTGGGGAAGAATATTGAAAATACCGTGGGCTACTAGAAGAATAAATATATCTATTTTGGAAGAAGTGACATGCTCCTTAGGAGCAAGGATGGTAAGACTTCATCTCACACACTCCGGACATGCGATCGGGAGAGACCAGTCCCTGGAACAGGACATCCCTCTTGGCAGAGGATCCACGACCCTCCAGGAGCTGGACTGACACAGTGGCTGTGACAAGGGGCCCCAGGACAACAATTGTGAGGATGCGGCCCTGGCTTTCTCCCAGAAGAAGACTGCTATTATAAAAATTGGGTGTTGCTAGGTATATATTGACAACAGAAAAACAAAACAGACATACACAAAAGCTCTAAAGATGGGAATAAGGTCAAGCATCAGGTAAGCGTGAAACAACTGGACTAAAACGTGGCACAGGTGGTGAAGCGGAAGATGAGCTCCGAGGGGATGGTCCGGAGCCGCGTAGCAGAGACTTGGGGGGGGGGTTGGCATCATGAAGATACGGAACCAGTTCTACTCCATGCATGGGGGTCACGAGAGTGCAAATTAACCTGATGGCAACTCACCCCCATTGCCATCCATCTGCTGTGACTTCAGCGACTCCAGAAGGGCAGAGTGGAACCTCCCCTTAGGGTGTGCAAGCCTATCTACTTTCATGGAAGCAGACTGCCAGCTCTTGCTCCCAAAGAGGGGCTGGTAAGTTTAAATCACTGGTCTTTTCCCAAGTAGCAAGCGAGTACTTAACCAATGCAGCACCAGCATCACTGCAACCAACAAGATTGTGTGTGTGTGTGTGTCAAGGGCCATGAAAAAGAAAGAGAAAACACACTCACACACACAAAACCATATAGAATGCCCAGCACAGTTTTGAAACACAGACAATTAATCGGTCCTTCTTCATGGTTGCGAATTGCATTATGCCCCCTTTCCTCGATGCAAGTGGTGTCCGTCCTTACATCTATGCTTCTGGTCTAACCTGGTTGAGTGTGGGCTATCTTTGCTAGATTAGTGAGGCAGGATTAGTGTAGGCTCTATCTTGAGTCAATCTTTTTTAAGATGTCAAAGAGATTAGACAAGTGAGCAGAGGAGACCCTGAACACAACAGACTGGGGTAAAAATAATGCACGGAGATCTCTCAGGGAGCAGGAAGCAGAAGCTAAAGAGACTAGGGACTTCCTTGAGTGCTGACAGAGTTTAAAGAAAACCTTCCTGTGGAGCCCACTCTGAATCCAGACCCCTGGTCTCCTAAACGGAACAAACAGGTTTCTGTTTGGGAAAGCTGTCCCACTGCTGGGCTTCCACAGAGCAGTGTTGGGTTCTGACTAGTTTTGGAAAGCCACAGTTTCCTTCTAATTCAGGCCAGTTGTTTGTAGAGAACTAGAGGAAAACTGGATCATTTTAGAAGTAACCAAGAGGCAAAAGCTCAGCTCTCTTTGGGAGAGATGCCAAAGGTTCAGCATGTGGTCCAGAGTATGATCTAATTGTGCAGACAGGGATATGGGTGAGTGCATTCTAACTTTACTTTGAAATAAGCCTCTCTTAAAGCCGTTTGGATGCCCCCCTGTTGTCAAATTGATTCTAACACACAGCAGTCCTGCAGGACAGAGCAGAACACCGCCCCTGCGGGCTTCTTCCGGGGGGCACTAAGTTTCATCTTTCTCCCATGTGGTTTTGAACTGCTGATCTTGTGGTTCGCAGCCAATGCAGAAGCCACTATGTCATCAGGGCTCCTTAGCATTCAGCATAGAAATCCTGAATCTCCTCGCATCACAGGATTTACGTCCAGTAACCTTTATTTTCCTTGACTGAGACCATCATGTTTTTGTTTTTTTTGTCCTATTAGTGTTTTAATCATAGAAGACTTAAAATTAGCCAACTCTTATGTCTGGAATCTATTTATATAAATATTTAGATTCAAATAAGGATAATTTAGAGAAAATTTATATGAGAATGTTAATTGGTCTTCTTAATAAACATAATCTGTTTACATGTGTATATACACACCAACGTGTGTTTAGAGGAACTGGGAGAATCTGGGGAGTCTAGCTATGGGAGTTACAGACACCTCATCTTTTCATGGGAAAACTCCTTGCTCACTTTCAAATGCCATGATGGGGTGCTAATTCTATGTCCTTGGTTTTCTTCAAAACCAAGGTTAATACCAAGTGGCTCTTAAACAAATCAGCCTGACTGATGTATTTGAAAATGTTTTGTCTGTTATTTCCAGACCTCCTTCCAAGTTTCTGGATGATTGACTTAAAACACTGCGTTTTTTTCATTCCACCCACAAGAAAAGTAATTATTTTCTTTTATAAATATATAACTTTAAAAACATTAGTAAACATTGTTTGTGTGTATAAAATTACAAGTTTGGGTAAAACTTTAGGACAGTTAGAAATTACTTTGAAGACTGCTTTAAGAAGGGAGGGGAAAAATGAGGAGCTGATATCAAGGGCTCAAGTAGAAAGAAAATGTTTTGAGAATGATGATGGCAACAATGTACAAATGTGCTTGACACAATGGATGGATGGATGGCTTGTGATAAGAGCTCTATGAGCTCCCAATAAAATGATTCTTTTAAAAAAAGATGGCTTTAAAATGTTTCTCTTTTTTTTTGAGGTGGTGGTGGCGGCGAGATTCCAGTTCTTTGTTCTGGTTTTTGACATTGGAAAACTTTATGCAATCAGGTGTCTGTAGAGGAATGTTCACAAAAACCACCTTTCATGTTTTTCTACATAATAGTGAAACATAGGACGTGATATGTTCTGTATGATCTATTCTGGAGGCTAATGATGGTTTCTGTATAAGACTTTGTTTTATGTTTTGTGATGGTGTAAAGTGTGAAGTCACAGTTGCCTACCCCTCTGCCCACCCCACACGCCGTAACTTTGGTGTGTGTCACCGTGCAGCCTCAGGAGTAGGACTTCGAACGTTCTGCAGGTTCTGCGTGTCCCACACCTTCCTGCAAGGGTGCCTTGACCTCAAGGCCCTGGGGGCCAGTTGCTCGGCAGATGTGCCAGGGCTGTGCTTGCCGAAAGCCCCCTCGAGGGATGGGGTGACCTCTTCTCCAGCCGCAGGTTGACTTCCACTTCTAGAGAAGCAGTGCGCTCTCAGGGGGATACCAGCTCACCGGAGGTGCACAATCCACTTGGGATCCTGTATGTCACCCCCACAGGACTTGGGGTGTGGGGAGCAAAGGGAAACCTCTTGTTGCTTGCTGTGTTGTGAGTAATAAGGTCCTTTGTCTTTCGCCCAGGAGTTGCATGTCTTCCATTAGCATCCAGGAAAGAAATGGCAGGTGTACTTCTTTGTTTGCAAACAACTCTCATTGAGGGGACTCTATAACTTGGTGGAAAAATGAAACGAAAGGATAATGGAATTTTCCCATGAACCTGTGGGAGCCCCTCACACATGCGTGGTAAAAGTATTAACTGGTCCTGTGACTCAGGGAACAATTCAGGATGATCTAGCCTCCAGCTCAACAATTCCACTCCCAGTTATTTATCAGAGGGACGGGCTTTGGGCCTGTGTACTGGCCAGACAGACAAGAATCTTAATTGCAGCATCGAAAGAAGAATGGACAATGACACTTTTATATTTACCGGAAAGAACTCCATCCACAAATTAAAACTGAAGAACTGATGCGACCACACAGGGACAAACCTCAAAAATATAATGTTGAATGAAAGCACTCCAGGTATGCAGGTGTTTACTAGCCATTGGAAAGCTTGTCAGTGGGCAGGTCCATCAAAGCAGTGGAAGGCCAACTGTCAAATAAGGGAGAGAGTTTCTCCAGGGGAGGAAGGTAGACAGACAGATGGGGCAGAAGTACAGCTGGGACATCAATCCTTAAAGATGATGCTAAGCACCCTTATGAAATGAATTCTCACAAACCCGCAAGAACAGAGAATATGTTTTCCTCTATTCTTGCACGCTTGGAAGATTGCATTAAAAGATTGAGATAAAAGATAAAATAGTTTTAAGGTTTATAAACAACAGAGAAGAAATAAGCAGGGGAAATAGAATTGTCTACCACCAATCAGACGTGTGGACCAGTTCCATTCCATTAGCCACTCCCCTAAGCTGACCTCCACCGTCTGAGGGCATTAGGCATCTCTTCCAAGCACTGCGGCCTCTTGGGTGAATCCACGATTGTTTTCTCCTTCACCAAGATCAACCCCTGCTAAAGGACTACCAGGAGCGAATGGTCCAATTTATTTGAGGAAAGAAAAGCTCTTAAAATTGAAGTTTTGGGGTCGTGGTTTATTTAGAGAGGCAGCGGAAAGGAGGAAAAGCCATGACAAAACGGATCGCCAGGGTGGCGGCAACAATGGGCTCAAACATGCCGCCACTGCGCAGGATCGGGCCGGTTCCGTCGGTTTATATAAGGTCCCTATGGGGGTGGCGGGGCAAGTTCATGGCCACTCCCCTAACTGCTTTCTGTCAAGATCACAGCCCGTGGTGCAGTTTGTGACACCTGGGGCCACGTGGGTTAGAATCCACCCAATGTCTGAGCAACTTGGAGATGCCGTGAGGGCTGGTAGCCCGTCTGACCGCAAAGTCAGCAGTTCAAAATCACCGGCTGCCGAGAGGGAGACAGGGGAGGCTTTCTACTCCCATCAATAGTTATCGTCCCGGGAACCCATAGGCACCCTATAGGATGGTCGCTATGAGTCAGACCGACTGTCTGGCGGTGGGTTGGTTTGGTCTGACCTGGGCGGAGAGGAAGGACCCACGCTGGGGACTCACGGATGCACGCGTAGGGATCCGAGACGGGCTTGCGGGGTCCCTGTAGAAGAGGGGTGTGCAGCGCTCGCAGTGCTGCCCCTCCGTGTGGTGCCGGCAGACGTCACACACACCCCGCTGAGGCCACTGCTCGCCAGGTACAAGGTCCAGTTGAAGTGACAGCGGTCTGAGTGGCCGTTACAGATGCACGCTGGGCAAAAAGAGGTGAGAGTTACTGGGGGACACTGGGGGGTGAGTCGAGGTACAAAACATACCGAGCTTCCTAATCCTTGCCAATTTGTTCGTTTTCTCTGTCTCTGTCTCTCTCTCCATTTCTGTACATTAGGTATCCACCAATACATCAAGGTTGTATTCAACAGTTTAAATTACTTACAAGGCCCCTTGCCCCGCCCCAACACTGGCTCCTTGATGTCTCTTCTTGTAGACCACAATCTTTCATTCACCTAGTCAGCTTTAGCTCCCCTTCCTAGACCCCTCCCTCCCTTTGGCCATCTCCAAAGTGGGAGATATGGAAGCTTCTATCTTGTCCTCCCCGCCCCACCCAGCCCCACCCCTTTCATCAGTGGAACTTTGGCTTAGTTTTACAGACACATCAGCACTCACTGACATCAAGTCAGTGCTGACTCCTAGTGGGTTTCTGGGGACTGTAACTGTTTACAGGAGTAGAAATCCCAGTCTTTCTGCTGAAGAGTTGCTGGTGGGTTTGAACTGCTGACCATGTGGACTGCAGCCCAAAGTGTGCCCACTACACTCCAGGGTTCCTGTGGACACTTCACGTAGAACCAACCCAAACCCACTACCATCCCATCCAGTCCTGTTCCCAGCGACCGTGCAGGACAGAGGGGACCTGTCCCTTCGGGTTTCCAAGGCTGTGAATCTTGGTGGGGTAGAAAGCTTCCTTTTGGGGTCTTGGCCACTAGAGGCTCAAACTGTGCACCTGCAGTTAGCACTCCAACTTGTCACCCCTTGCCTGAGGATTCCTTCCACCACGTAAGCAAAGGGTTCAAACAGCTTCCTTCCAAAGACCTTCCGCATTATGATTCTGTTCATTGGCTCTCCGTAAAAATGTGCTCCTGAAATGCCTGGTGTGTTGTTCTCAGTGCCCCTGGGATCCGTTCCAGCCCACAGTGGCCTCGTGGGCAGAACACAGCTGCTCCATCGGGATTTCTGGGCTTTGCTCTTTACAGAAGGAGCCCTAGTGGCGCAGAGATTAGGCACTCAGCTGCTAACCAAAAGTCGCTCCATGGGAGAAGACGCGGTAGTCTGCTTCTGTGGAAACTCTGGGCAATAGTTCTCTGTCCCATTAAGTTGATAGGGGTTGGAATCGACTGCAAGCCCACAGATTAAAAATCAAACATCTTCGCAATAACCATCTCGGCGCCATCACAAATGGCTTGGGTCACCTCAGGTCCTCAATCCCACAGTGCAGTATTTCTGTGATTTGGTAAAGAATACTCCTACTGGTTTATGGTCTCTGAGTTTGAAAAAATGTTTGCATCAAATTTTCTGTGTGGTGGTGTCTTAGTGCTGCCCTTATAGAAATATCACGAGTGGGGGGCATTAGGGAACAGAATTGTACTTTCTCACAGTTCAGGAGTCTGAATTCAGAGCACCGGCTCTAGGGTGGGGGGCTCTCTCTGTAGGCTTTTGGGGAAGTTCCTGGTGGCCTTAAACTCTTGGGTCTTCAGTACCATGGTAACTTCACATGCCATTAATCCCTTTGTCCTCTCCCACCCTCATACTTCCCTGTCTAATCTACGCTCGCTCTGTAACACTCAGAAGAGATTAGGTACAGAACCCACCCTGCTCAGGTATGATCTGATCAACACAACAAAGGAAACCTATCTGCAACTCTGCCTTCAGGGTTAGAGGTTAGGACTCCAGCACATAGATTTGGGAAGGGGGGGGCTGTACTCCTGGAATTCTCAGCTAAGACTGGGACTGGCAAAACACTGGCGCAGGCATCGCTTTTTGAATCCCCTCATGATTTACAGACTTGGAAGCAGGGGGTGGGAGGAGAGCCCTGTGGAGCCTGGGGAAAATCTGGGTTCCTTAATTTAGGGGCCTGAGGGCTTGAAGGGGGCAGCATGCCTGTTCCATCCCATCTGAGCTCAGCAGAGGGAGGGAGAGAAAGATGCCTCGCTGTTGGTGTCCTTGGTTTGTCCCTGTAAAGCAGTGGCGCTCAACCTTCCTCAAGCTGCGACTAGACGCTTTCAGACAGGTCCTCATGTGGTGGTGAGCCCCCAACCATAGCATTATCTTCCTCGCTCCTTCATCACTGTCATTTTGCTACTGTAATGAATCATCATGTAAATGTCTGATATGTAGGATGCATTTTCATTGTTACAAATTAAATATATTAAAGCATAGTGATGAATCACAAAAACAATATGTAATTATATATTGTGAAATATTTATTTCTAATGACAAATATATGAAATTTTGTCCTCCAGCATGGTGTAGCATGGGTAACAGTCTTCACGCTGGGTACTTGTCTGTGGACCTAGCTGCATGTGGGCAGACCTGCCTGGAGACAGATAGAGGAGCAGTGTCTTGGCTCCTAAGATCATCGGAATACGTTTTCTGGTGGTCTTAGATGACCCCTGTGACAGGTCGTTCGACCCCCAAAGGGGTCATGTCTGCTGCTGTAAAGAGTTTAAGCTCTTACTGTTTTGTTGGGGAGACTGTAACTCAAATGGATGGGTGGTTTTTAAGTTTTCTTTTTTGGTATGAGTAGTCCCTCAATACTTACTTTTCCCAAATTTAGGAAAATATATTCGATAACAAGTTTGGAAATTTGGAGGCATCAAAGGCACTATTAAAAAGCAAACCACATGATTAGTGAAAATTTTTATACCAAATATAAAAGCCTGCAAAACTCAATCACAGACCCCATTTCTATCCTATTATATGGGATTCCCCCACCCCAACAGTTTGATTGACACATAATTTACATATACAATTCAATCATTCAATCATATCAAGGGGCATTGTATAATCACCACCACGTCCATCTCAGAGCAGCCCCACCATGTTTAGTGTGATTTTGTTTTTATTGTTTTCTGTTGGGTCTCCCAGCTATGAAGCATGGGGGAAATGGCTACGAAATGGGAATAACTGACACAAGGGATTACAGAGAATACAAGGGTGGGGGTGGGTGGGTGATAGGGGATTTCAGGAGTAAATAATGAAGGCGGAAGGGGGGGAGAGGGCACTACAATGAACTGTGATTACATAGCTCATTTCAAAGGTGATCAATGGTTTTTAAGGCCAGGCTCACAGAGCGCTGACTGAGTACTCAGGGAAATAGTAGGGATCTAAGTCCTAAATCTTGGGTTCCCTAAAATCCTAAAGGCTCCCCATCCTTGCTCATATTGTCATTACAATGCTGACATCCCCCCACCCCCAACACGTCCCACTCATCTTGTACATTCATTTTTAAAGCTAGTTTTTCATACAAGGATTTGAAAAGCTTGTGTTTCTCTCATGGGTCACAATGAAAGGTCAGGCGCCCTGGTGGCACAGTGGTTGCAGATTGGACTCCTAACATCAGCAGGCAGAAAGATGAGATGTTCTACTCCCGTGAAGAGTTAGAGGTTTGGAAACCCACAGGGAAAGTTCTCCTCCGTCCGAGCTGGATGCTAGGAGTTGGACCGACTCGACGGCAGTGACATTGGTGTTCTGGAATAATTGTAGATTGTGTTGGCTGCTATCAAGTCCATTCTCTCACGGAAACCCTGTCTGCTATCTAAGAGAACTGTGTCACTGGATTTGGGGGCTGTAATATGCACAGGCGTGACTGTGGTTGAGCACCCAGCTGCCACCCAAACCCACCAGTAGCTCTGGGGAAGAAAGATACAGCAGTCTGTCTCCATAGCAACTATAGCTGTGGTGAGTCAGAAGGTGGCCATGATTCAGAATCAACTCAAAGGCAATAGGTTTGGCTTCTGATATCTTTAAACATAAGAAATGCCTAGAAGCAGATTACCAGGTTTTTGCATCCACACTACTACTGGTGGGCTTGAACCACCAGCCTTCAGGTTAATAGGTTCAGTGTCTACGCACCTGGGAACCTGAACTAGAGTGTCACAAAAAGGGAACTGGGAGCCATGGGAGTACCACTTTTGTTGCCTGCAAGCCCACAGACATGGACGGAATGTTCTTCAAAGGAGGGGACATTGAGCACGCCCCACCTGTGCTAAGAATTCACCGTTACCCACCTCTGCAAGTGCTGACTCGGGGGCTTCAGCTGGCCTCCAAGGAGCGTCCTGGAAGAAGTCCTTGCATCTCTCACAGTTCGGGCCGTCTGTATGTGCTGGAAGACACACTGACCGTGAACCTGCATTGGCGATCAATAAACAAGAGAGGTCATCTTGGAGGACTTTAGAATTCTCTAAAGGAAAACGAAATATGGGCACAGGGTCTGGGGGTCTTAGTTTCCCGTATGTTTGTTAGCAGCTTGACTAATTTTATGGTTGGCTGAACTACCTTTTGAATTCTTAAGAACATTCAGTGAACATTTGTTATACATAGTTTGGCTTTTCTGAAGTTTAGGTTCTGGGTAGGGCATTGAACCCCAGGATAGGAAAGGAGGGGGTTGGGAGCATGGTGTGTGTGTGCGTGTGTGTGTGTGTGTGTGTGTGTGTGTAGTAATGTAGGAGAATAAGAGAAAGTAGGGAGTTAGAAAAGGGAAGAATTCTGGAGCTGGGAGTGTGATTCTTGAGGGTTATCACACACTGCCTTCAGCAGGGCACTTTGTAGTGGGCGAGACTGTTTCCAGGGTAGCTAAGGTGAAGGTACAATAATAATCTTCCCAATAAGACTCCTATGACTAATATGTCGTTTAAAAGCATGAGCAGCCATATCCCCAGGCCTCTGCATAGAAATGTAATTCTTCTACCCCCTGAATCTTTTAAGATGAGCCTCAAGAATAAGAGATATCTGCATTGTGACGATAAATGTGGAGGGTGACCTGGTTATTCAGACTGGCCGTTGCCCTCATACCACACATTACTGTAATACAAAACAAGCCTTCATTTAATTTCTGTGAGGGAACAAATGTGAAATGATAGTTCTTCCCCAACAAATCTCCATTCCCTAGAACACAAACAGGAGGCAAGAGAAGGAATGAAGAAACCAGACGTGGTCATTCATTCACTGAGGCTCCTACTATGTGGGAGAATGCACAGACACCTCTGTGGAGAGAACCAGAATTCCCCTAGGGGCCAGTCAGGTCCGGCTACATACTGCCTGTCCCAAGACTTACGCGGCCCCTTCTGATCTGCCCTCATATGGTTTATGGTTGTGGGGGAGAGAGGCCTATGCATGCTCAGTAAACACACTTCGGCACCGGGATAGGGAAAGGCAAACAGGAAATCTGCCTCCTCTTGGATTCATAACTCACCATTCCAGGAAGGCTGGACACATCTCCCCGCACCTTCGGCACGGGGTCACATTCACTAGCATGGCCTTTGCAAAAGCAGCCGCCCGGAATGGCCATCCTGTACAGCGCATAGTACTACTTATCAAGGGAAACATATTGCCTCCTTCCAAGCAAAGTATCCCCAAGGGCATGGAGTTTGGTAAAGTTTATCCTCAGGTTTGTTAGTATCTGTCACCAGATCTAGAGAAAGGACAAGGATGAATGAAAGAGCACTGAGGTGCCATGTGCTCACGGATCCCACGGAAGGGTGGCAGAAATGGGATAAAAGGAATGCATGCTTTTACTATGGAATTCTTACCCAGGAGGTAGTATGAAAAATATTAAGCAATTCATACCCTGGATGGAGGGGCTGTAAGGGTTTTCTGTTTCAAAGCTGGGATCCAAAACCTTGAAACAACCTGTGGAACAAATGTAGGTAAATTCACAGTATTCTACTAAAAAACAAGTTGGTCAAAAATAGTCAAAGTGAAGAGACCCTGACCTTATTGGAAGATGGAACCGCTGCATCCTAGCTGTGTCAGTCAGTCAGTCAGTCAGTCAGTCAGTCAGTCAGTCAGTCAGTCACTCAGTCACTCACTCACTCACTCAAAATCCCTTCCTCCCTCCCTCCCTGCCATTGAGTTGATTCCGACACCTTATGATCCTGTAGGACAGAGTAGAACTGTCCCTTTGGGCTCCTAGGAGCTAGCTCTTTACCTGAGCAGAACTGCCTATTCCTCTCCCACCCCCAGAAGTCACTTGTGGGTTCAAACCACTGACCTTGTTGCTAATAGCCCAACTTGCAACCCACTATGCCACCAGGGCGCCCTACCACGTGTAGGATACTGATTACCATTTGGGCGAACATGAGAACAAGAATCAAAAAGGAGTACGAATGAAGCTGTTAAGAAGCCATCTTTTGGTTCCGTGGGAACAGCTGCCCCATAGAGACAGAAGTGGTGGAAAGAGCTCCTGAGCTGGCTGCGGGTGGAAAGCGGAGTCACAGTTCAGCAGGTCCTCATCAAGTTGGATCTGGCAGGGGTTTCGGGAGTTGCTCTGCCACCAACTCTTCTGCTCTACCTGAGGAAAGAGTCTCCCTAACCCCATTCTTGGAGTGCTACTGGTGTAGTGTATTACGGGTTGGGCTGCGAACCACAAGGTCATCAGTTCGAAACCACCAGCTGCTCCATGGGAGAAAGTTCAGGTTGTCTGCTCCCATTAAGCGTTACAGCCTTGGATAGCCAAATGGGGTAGTTCTACTCTTTTAACTGTCAGAATAGACTCGATGGTTAGATTTGGCTTAACCCGAATCTCATGCGAACCCTCTTTCAGTCACCAGCTCTGCTCAGAGAGTTCTTTGTGGCAGTGTCTCTCTGTGAGATGATCCTGGAGATGAGATGACAAATGCAGCACTGCCCAGAGCCTGGGTGGCCCTTTTGCGAAGGTTAGTGCTGGGGGCCCGGGCCGGGGGGCCCAGCTGTGTGTGGAGCCCGGGCTGTAGCCCAGGCAGGCCCGCTAGTGTAGGTTTCTTTTCTATCATGCCTTTGTTGTTTACCTGGTGTGAGATGGATTCAGGCTCATTTCAATTTAGATGTTTTTCATTCTTTAAAATAAACCCAATAGCATGAGTCACCTTGCAATAAAACTTCTCTACTATAAAACAATTGAAATTAACCAGATTTTAAAAAAAGAGTTGTATTAATATAAAAGAAATCCAAGGAAGGACATGCTACCTCACCACCAGTGGAGGTCCGACATCAGAATATTTGGAGTCACAGACAAGGTCACTCACTGCCTGGGCTTGCCAGATGGGATGTTGGGAAAGGAGGCGGCACAGTCTTCAGCAAAATATTTGAACACTTTCCAGGTGTGTCCATAGTCCCTGGACCGTTCGATTAGCGTCGCCGCGGGCCGAAAGGTCTATGAAAAAGTGAGTTACACTTGTGATGACTCCCAAAGGTAGGATTTTCTTCTTACCCTTTAGATTGAAAGTTTATATTCAAAATTTTAATTTTATTTTAAAAAAATATTATACAACAAAGACACCAAGAACTCTTTCGTGCATGTACTTACAAGTACATACTTTTATGCTCAAAGTTTAATTTCACTTTAATATTTTTATGCTTCTGTGAATAATAAGTTGCAGAAAGATGGGAAAAGAGAAAGTAGATAAATAAAAGAGGAAATGTAATTGATATCTTATAGCAGTTTCCGTGTGATTCTCTTTTGGTTCTCAGTTGGTACGAGCAGCTAAGGAGCCCAGCTGCTAACTTGAGTTGGAGGTTCAGGTCCACTGAGGGGCACCTTGGCAGAAAGACCTGGTGATCCAGTGACTTCTGAGAGATGAGCCCTCGGAAACCTACGGAGTTCAGTCCAACTGACGCATAGGCCAGGGTGGCCAGGAGTGGGAATTGACTCAGTGGCAACTGGTTTTGTTTGTATCCCCTGTGATTTCACCGCTGACGTTTCTCATTATGCCTCTATTGCTGCACCCGCCCCCCTGGCTTATAATGCCCCATTTGGAAGTTTTGTACCCATCCCTCACACTCGTACTGTCAATTTCATGTCACAGGATTCTAATTATACCTCTATTTCTGCACTTACCACTCTGGATTCTCTTCTCTTATGTGACTCGTTGGCAGTGAGTTTTGTTTTGAAGCCATCTCTGGCCTGTGAGCTTTTTCAGGGCAAAGAGTGTATGTGTGTGCGTGTGCCCGTTTGCAGGCCGACATCAACATTAGTACTGATAATGAAGGGCCTGGTGGTTTGCGCTGGCAACTGAGCACCGGTAGTAAAGGCCTTTAAGTGCTTCTTCTCCAGATCCCAATCTGCCCATATTTCCCTAAGGAATTTCCCTTCCTGCCCTCTTGTCTGTGCCCCTAATTTCCCAGGGTTTTCGGTTTTCCTTTTCACTGCAGTCCGTATTTCTGTTGTTCTTATTTTGCTTTTCTGATTAACAAGCAGGTTTGTTTGTTTTCAATCCAAGGACAAAAAGCCAGATGATGAAGCTCACATAGGAATCGACACAACCTTTTGTTTTCCACACGGAAGTGTCTGGCCAGGCCAACAGTGACTGTGTTGTAAGTGGACAAGGGTGCAGGCCTGGCCATCAGTACCTTAAAGGTCAGTATAAGATGGCTGAACTGAAATAACGCCTCCAGGTCCAGTGGGATGCTGATGTGATCAAGACCTAAAAAACCCCAAAACCCAGAAAGAAGAGAATCAGTAGCTTTGAGAGACCCTGCTTGTCATGTTAATACATCGTGGCCCCCTGCCGCTGGCAGGAAATACAATCTTTTTGAAATCCTATGGCAGGTGATCAGCACCGTGTCCCAGTCTGCTGGTCACTTCGTGCCCAGGTGAAGAGCTATGAGAGGGCAAGGCAGGATTTCTCCTGAGGTGCCCACACGACATTCCGGTGGTAACACACACGGCCACGGTGTGGCAGCATGACATCCCAGCAAGGGAGTACCAGCGTATTCTCCGTGGATGGTAAGAGACAACTCAGTTTCCCGTAGGCAAGTTACAAGGATGCACAGACAGGAGCTATCAAGCCTCAGCATGATGCAAACCGACACGCCCTTGTCTGCCAACAGCCACTAACAGATATTTGAACAAGAGGTCTACTGTCTGGGCATAAGACAGTTTGGACTCTCCCCTTTGGGGTGGGGATGTGTGGGCTGAGGACAAGACAGAAGTGTGCAGAACAGGATTTTGTTACTGAGCTAGTTACCCGTGGTGTGGTAGTTACTCATTGAACGCTAACCACCAGGTCGGCAGTTCAAAACCATCAGTCACTCTGCAGGAAAAAGATGGGACTTTCTACTCCCACAAAGAGTTACAATCCTGTTAAGACCCTGTCCTATAGGGTCACTATGAGTTGACAGTGACCCAATGGCAATCAGTGAGTGAGTGGGACTTAGCTGTAAAGTTATCCTTGATGGGTTACATATACTGGGCTGCTAACCTCAAGTTCAGCAGTTCAACTCCACTCCTTGCAAGAATGAGAATGGCTTTCTGCTACTGCACAACTCACTTTAAAGGAGATTTAACCAGGGAGTGGGGGTGGGGGTGGGCGGGATGCTGTAAGATAGGTGTGGTACTGATTGTACAATTCCCCTTGATATGGAGGACCAGTCAAACTATTCAATTGTATATGTAAACTGTGTGCCAATAAAACTGTTGACAAAAAAAGGGAAAAACAAATGATTTATAGCCCTAGAAATCCAAAGGGGGAAGTTCTACTCTATCCTATTGAACTATGAGTCAGAATCAAGTCAATGGTGGGTGTGGTGGGGCGGCATCCTGATTCTCTCTAGAGCAAACAATGTCCAATGGAAATGCAAGGACTCACACACAGATGCTTCCATTCCATAGCAGGCACCTTTTACAAAGTAAAAAGGAGCAGGTGACACGAATTTTAACGAAACATTTACCCCCAAACCATTACCATTGCAATACATGTAAAATTTAATAGTTCCTCTTTTATGCTCCCCTCCACCCCTATAAACGAAGACTCCAGGATGTATTGATGCTTTTGGCACATCTCAATCCACATTGCACACGCTCGCTCATTCACTACAGGTGGTTTGGGGCTGTCAAATTGGATGGAGTGTTTCTAAAGCACAGTAACTGGGCTGCCATCAATTGGGGATCAACTTAGCGTTCTAGGCCGAACCCGTGGGAGAAGGGCCTTTGCGTGGGAGCGCCATCTCATTCCAGGTCTGTCAGGGGCTGTCGACCTCTTCCCCAGGAAGTCTACTCTCCTTTCTCTGGAGAGTGCGTTAGAGGCCCCTTGTTTGACAAAACTGGCTCTGACATGGGTATATGCTTCCCGAGGAGATGCGGAGCAGATGCTGGGTGTGTGGGTGAAAACAACTGTGGAACGAAAATGGACACTGCTCCTCACTGAAGACAGACGATCACAGAATGCAGCCGGTGCTCGTTAAAGAGAGTCCAACTAGAGATCCAGAGGTAGGATCCAAAAGGAATCGGCATTTTGACCTTAACCTGACGACGGTTCATCTCAAGCACAGACGAGAACGCTGAGGACTAGGGAGCCTACCACTGACGATGACAGAACTTTGGAGAGCTCAGGAGACTGGTGATCCAAGGTGAAGGCGGACAATCAATACTGTCCAATGTTCCTATAGTCTGGGGATGCATGTTTGGCTGTGTATATTGCCACTAAAAATAAGCAAACTATAAAAGGGCTTCAAAGCATTTGTGAAAAAAATCTATCTTCTAATTTTCTTTTTCCATAAAGTTTTTGCATCGTCTTCGAACCACTGCCCCTTGACCACTCCAGGGGTGGGAGGGTAGAGGGGTGGTGCCAACCGCCCACATAATTACAAATCTGAGTGGAGTTTACAGTTCACTCTTGATCAACCCAGATTTGAGCTCCCAGGCCCATGCCAGTAACTGCTAGCCCCTCGCCTTTCCACCACCCGTAACTGGGCGGATGCACTACCCAAGTAGAGAGGATTACCATTACTTGACATTTTTAGGGGATACGCTAAACATTTGAGCTCACAGAAATAAATAACAACCTCAAGTTCAGCAGTTTTTTTCAGAAGAAAAAAATCTTCACACAAGTGTGTCTGCAGAATTCAAACCCTGACTCACACTCACACTGTCGATTCCATATCATAGCACACTAAAAATACCTCTATTTCTGCACTTACCACTCTGGTCTATGGGTGTAAAATGCACCTTGATTTCTCTAAAACAATCTATTCATGTTTACAATACTAAAAACAACTTTTGTTCCCAGAGGGAATCTACCGTCTTGTTTCAATCCAATAGAAATTCTTGTGGGGGCATTATTAAAACTGCTGGGTAGCCAGAATGGGGACACAGGTGGGGTTGCCTCAAGCCACAATAAGGAAGGGAAACCAGGCACCCATTAGGCACCTAAGGAAAAATCCAAACTGAGCATGTGCAGGCTAAGGCCAACACCCCCCGGCCACCCCCTTCCCCCCTAACACGTCTCCCCAGCCAGTGGGGATAAAAGCCAGCTGCAGCAGGCCCAGACCCCCCTCTCTGTCCTGGAGGGAGGGAAGTCCTCCCAGGTGCTGGCAGCACATCTGTGGGTGCCTGCTTTCTTGGTCTCAGGGGATTTCCTAGTTCAGCCCGCGTGGCTTGCGCTCCTGTGTAGATAGTGTGTACTTTTGGCGACTATAACACCTGAAAGCTTCCTTTCCCTCACAAAAGTCACGTGGATTACAAAAGTCCTGTGTCCCATGAATTCCCTCAGCATTGTGAAGCAAGAACTGAGGTACACCACCCCAGAAAGCTACCCAAACCATAACACAGAAAGGTGCTTTATTCAATAAAATCCAAAGAGATTTAAAAAAAACTTGGAAGAAATGTTCATCATACCATTTTCAGATTGTCAGCATTTCCTTTCTCCATCTGGTTCAAAATGTGTAATTACGTTCTCAATGGGGTGGCTGTTGGGATGGGAATATGGATCCCATGGAAATCTGGAATCACAGATGAAGCATTTTTGTTTCCTTTGGAAAACACTATAGTTTAAAAATAAAGGTTTGTAATTACGTATTGTTAATCTCAATTGAAAAACAAGCTGTACTTAACTACATTTGTCTTTCAATCTGGCTAAAAATAAAAATCAGAGGAAATAACAAGACATCACTCTCTGTCCCTACCCCAAGCACATCAACAGGTGCTTAAATACAACAGCAAACTAGATTTAAATATGACCTAGACATTTAAAAAATGTACATATTTAGGCTGAAAATATAAACGTATAGGGAGCTGATTTTTTTTCTCGTGCAGGTGATAAAAATCTAGATGATCTGATTATGAATTTAATCTGTAGAGAAATAATCAGGGTTTTTTGAGTTACAATTACTTCCTTAAGTCAACAAAAATATTTTGCAAGAAATTACTTTTAAAAAATGACAATAGGTTATCTCCAACCACCATCCTTTTCTATCTCAGATTTTACAAAGATTTGGTAGAAAACCTCACATAGAGATTTAGCTAAGTTTTTTTTTTTTAAATTAAACGGATAGACGGGCGGCTTCTCCTCTTCTCTCACAGCCTAATTGCCAAACGACTTTGTCGAGGATGGGGTTTTCAAGGTTACAAACCCCTGACCTTTGAGCTTGCTTAATTGACTGCACACATTAAAAACTGCACTGAAGATGCCTAAGGAGGTCTCCAAAGCTCCACCAGGAGCTTGCACAGTGGTTCAAGCAAATACGAGCCGGGGCCATGTATCACAATTCCCTGTACTGCCAAGGAGAGCTCCCTGGTGGGGTTGTGTTTAACTAAGCACAGCTGCTAACCAAAAAGTCAGTGTTTCAAACCCCTTAGTTGCTTGGTAGGAGAAACATGAGGCCGTTAGCTGTCATCAATATTTACAGCCTGGGAAGTCCTATGACTTCTCAGCTCTGCTGGGTCCTCTTGGGTCTCTGTGAGTTGGGATTTTACCCACAGGCAATGAGGTTTGGGGTTGGTGATGGAAGTGGCCTACCATGGCTTACTGTGCTGCCGGGGACATGGTGGATGTGGGCTGACTCTCTTTAACCTTGGTTTAGAAGTTGCACCTTGAGCTGGCCTAAGCCGTCTCTTGGCCTTTACTTCTGCCTGTCTTCTCCTCATTCACAACACTTGCTCCTTGTTGTTACCTGGGCCCACCGAGACCCCTCTTGCCTTAAGATATTAGCAATACTATTTGTAGGCCCTGATGCTTTGATCTCCCGTTTCTCTCTTCAGTTTCTCCATTTAAATGACCCCCCCTTCCACACTGCTACCACTTCCTCAACCCCACGGCCTCCTGCCACTTTCTGTCCCCTGGCCCTGATTTACATGTGTGTTATTTGTTGCCTGCCTACGTCATTAGACTCTAAGATGAACGAGGGCATGGACTTAGTGTTGTTTGTTGTCGTATCCCCATCCAGGAGCCTTGGTGGAGTAGTGGTTATGCATTGGGCTGCTAACCGCAAAGTCAGCAGTTCAAATCACCAAAGACAAGACTTCCTACTCCCGTGAAGAGTGACAGTCTTGGAAACCCACGGGGCAATTCTACCCTGTCCTGTATGGTTGCTATGAATCAGAATCGACTCGATGGCAGTGAGTTGTTGTATTCCCAGTACTCAGAGTAGTACCTCGTGCATACTAGGTGATCTATAAAATTGGTTAGGTGAGTGCATGATGGTTTTAATGGTTTCGTCAATCAATACAGTTCGTGTAAGTAAACCAGCCATTCAAGGTTTATATATATAGCTCATTTTAGAATCATGGACCTCTATGGCTCTTCAGTTGAAGAAAACCAAAGTTTCCCTTGGAAATTAAGGAGCAAAGGGTCCGCTTGCCCCAGACCCAACCAACCACAGCCCCACCCAAAAAGAACAGCACAAGTTATGTCTCTATATTAAAGTTTTTTTCCTAATAGTACTATGGGTCATTGAGGAAATGCTTAATTAAACTTCAGGGCTTGCTGATCTCCTTTCCATAGACATTTAGTTGTCTTATGGTAGACACTGGTTTGTTTTTCTCTGTGTTCTCATTGTGCAGCAAGCATGAGAAAACGAGAGCAGAGTCCATTAAGAGATGAAGTCTGTCTGTCTCCTCTGCCATGGTGAGGCTGGTCAGGGAGACCTGCTTTAATAGACGTTGCCCCGGATGGCTTTCTGTTTTCTCTCCTGAAATGATCACCTAGGAGCTTATCTGTCTCCATGGTGTTGCAACCAACTGATTAATCATTTTTCCAGCTTCTCTGAACTGCCCCGTGTATGAAACACAGACGCACACAAAGGAGTCGTCAGGACTCACCGCAGGATGAGGCCACACAGATGGTTACAGAAAGGCGAGGCCAATGAACCCAGTCAGTCCTGGTGATTACATGCAGAGCTAGTGGTGTGCAGGAGCACTTTGGAAGATGTTTTTGCCATCAATATGCTTGATAAAACTTTCTTTGATTTCTGTCTCAAGCTTGTCTTGATAACTAGGGCAGAACTTATTCCCACCACCCTTAAAAAAACACAATGATATTGTTTAATTGCTATATCCGTGAGATCCAAGTATTCTCCCTCCAGATTGGAAGATGCACTGTAAGGCTTGTCCCCACTGCATTTCTGCTCCATAGTTCTGCTATGGATATCTTTTGCTCCTGCTACTGCAGCAAGTTTATTAGTTTCAGTTTTTCCCTGAAGCATCGACTTCGGATGTGGGGCGCATTTTCCTTGGTAACTTAATGTAAGTCTCAAAGCCTTCTGCCAGAGCTCTATAAGTAACTTTAGCTCCGTTTGTCTCCTTTCTACCAAAATTTCAGAGCCAACCAGGAATGGAAACAGACTTTGAAGCTCTTGTTTAAAGTCTTCATCTGTATCTTTTAACTCCCATCAAAACTATGGCTAGTTGCAACTAAAACGGAAAAACCAAACTCAAGACCATCAAGAGGATGCTGACTATAGGTCAGGGTAGAACTGCCCCCGGGAGTTTCTGAGACTGTGACTCTTTATGGGAGCAGAAGTCCCTGTTTCTCTCTCAAGGAGTGGCTAGTGGTTTTGAGTGGCTGACCTTACGGTTAGTAGTCCAATGCGTAACTACCACACCACCAGCACTATGACCGGGATGTGGCAAAGGAAGCCATGAAGGTTTGAGAGGCAATAGTGAGCGTGCTTCCAGTTGTAGCTCTTCCAGCTGGTTTTTCCTGGTCTTCCATCTCTTTTCAAGGAACTGTCATCCACCTTCCCACAATTATGACTGTTCATAAGGTTGATGTTAATCTCGCACCCCCAACATCAGCGTCTTACATGATTTCTGAGAACCTGCCAGACACTGATGTTGTAGATGCTGAAGTTCCTCTTCCTGAATATTCTGAGACGAGTGATGTAGCTGGCCAGAGCTTGTCATAGCGGTACAGTCTTTGATAGCTTGCTGGCGATCATTAGCACCCTGTTGTCCGTTAGCAGCACAACCACCTTTGTTCCTTCAGGTCTGTGGGCTACAACTATGTCACTCTTGGCTTGTACGCAAATTGCCTCTCTTGCACAACCATCTTGCTTTGTATGGCCCTAAGGTTCACTGTACCCACCAATTCAACTCACTCATGGCCCAGATGACGTTAACCTCAGTGCTGCTAGCCCATCTCCCGAGCCAGGCCCTGCTGCAGTTGCAGGCTCAGCTACCTCATTCCCCTTTATCATCTTGTAATGGGTTAAAATTCAGCCTCCTATTCTGTAAACAATTTTGCAGCATCGTCTTGTTGAGGATGGCTGGAGAAGATTCCTCCTTGTGGGCTGTCCCAACTTGGCTAGCACTATAAGGCAATGTTGAAGAAAATCTTTTGCTTGGTAGCAATTTGTTGGACAATAGCTTGGGGGAGGAAATCCATTCCCCCTGCCTAATGAATATTTATTCAGTACTTATAGGCCCACCTGTAGTATTTTGTGAGTGTCATGATATTTTGAAGCTCTTTCCAGCCCTAAAATTTATGGTTTACCTTATTTTCTAGACTAACAAAATCTCATCAGGTTTATTTATGTCCATTTTGGGGCGGGGGGCGGGTGGGATCTAAAGTTAAGAGATAGACACAATAGTCTCTAATTATTGTCAGAGGATCTTGTCTCCTGGCAACAGCGGTGCAAGCACACGATGGGTAGTGCTTGTGTTGGAAAGTTTCTATTGTTGGAGGTAAGGGGCTACTTCCTTGTCTAGACAAGGACTTAGTAAAGTCCCTTGAAGGGCCATCCGCCCCACTTGGCCTTGAATTGAGCAAAACTTCCACTGTGTCATTTCCCAGTACAGGCATAGAATCTGCTTTCTTACATAGGCACTTCCCAAATTTAGAACAGTGCTAGCCACCCCCGTATTGTCTCCACTTCCTTATAACCATCGTGCTTTACCATGCATCAATTAGGGTACAGCGCCTTTCCCAGGGACCCGGACAAATTGCCTTAAGTGAACAATTCATGGAAGAGCCTGAGCCCTAACATTAGGCTTATGTCCAACTTCCTTCCTTTACATCCTCTCGGTTAAGTGACTGACGTCATTGCCTCAGACTTTTCAGCAGGTAAGGTACTCAGATGACCTCAGATGCTCCTGTATCACAAAGTGAGTGAGCGAGAGAAAAAAGAGAGAAAACCAAACCAAACCAACAACAAAAACGACTAAAAAGAACCCATAAACAAACAAAGAAACCATAAAGCTACTGGTTCTTGTAGTAAACTGTTGTTTAAGAGAAAAAGATGAGTAACACAAAAATGTACACATTGGGATTTTTATGATTTGTGGACAATACAATTTTCAAGAGGCAATGTAGGATTGATGTGCCAAGAAGTCAAAGTGCCCCATCCTCTCTTTCTCTCTAAGGCAGACCATAGAGAACTCAATTCAGACCATAGAGAACTCAATTCAGCATAGTAGAGCCTTGAGGCCCTGAGGAATCTTGAATCTTCACTAGATGACTCATTTACTGCCATGCCCTTGATCCCATCTCAGAGTGTCCCTACAGGATAGGACAGAACTGCCCCTGTGGCTTTCCAAGACTGTATCTCTTTATGGGAATAGGAAACTTCATCTCTGCACCCCAGAGCAGCTGGTGGTTTTGAACTGCTGGCCTTGCTGTTAATAGTTCAATGCAGAACCTACTACACTAGCAAGGATCCTCTTTAGTCTTGGGGGAAAGAGTCAATTATGCTGTTCTAAGACAGCCATGAAGGAGCCCTGGTGGCATGGTGGTTATTCATTGGGCTTCTAACCGCAAGGTCAGTAATTTAAAATCACCCCTTGAACTTTGGGAGAAAGATGAGGTTTTCTACGCCCAGAAACGGTGATACTCTCAGACGCCTACAGAGTCCGTTCTGTCCTGCTCTAGAGGGTCGCTGTGAGTCAGAATCGACTCCATGGGAGTGAGGGAGACGATCGCTAAATAGATCAGTAGCTTGTATAATAATTCATGCAGACTGAACTCAATTATAGAGCCAATCAGAAACCTACATTAAGCAGCTATCCCTTCCACATTGACTAGTCATGCTTTCCTGGCTAAAAGCCTAAACAACGACTCCCGTGTCTCCTTTCTCTAGCAAGGAGTGTTGCCTCTTTCTTTGGGGTTATCTGAGTGGCCCCCGTACACATACAAAAAGACATCACCGATGAACTAATGTCCCAACAAGGAAACAAAAGACCAACCCACCTCTAGGTAACTGAGGATATAATATTTCTGGGCTCCTCTCAGCCCACAAATAGAGGAAGCTGTTAGCTGAGCACCACGGCCCTCCAGGAGGTCACCATCAGTAGGGTGACAGGCACCCTGGTTGCAGTCATCTCGAGCTTGTGAGTCACCGAGCAACCCTGGAACACAGTAGGAGGAGTCACATGCAAGGCAGCCTAAGGCAGCACAAGGTCCGAAGAAGCACTTGGTTCAGATAGCAGTCTGCTTATTTTCAATACCCATCTTATTGTTCATTAAGGAACCCAAATGGTGCAGTGGGTTAAACATTGGGTTCAGCGGTTCAAACCCACCAATGATCCGGCGGAGGAGGACGAGGCAGTCTGCTTCTGTAAAGATTCAAGCCTTGGAAACCTTTGGAGTAGTTCGATAGGGTTGCTCTGACCTGGAATTGACTCCAGGACAGTGGGTTTTGTTTGTTTGTCCGTTGGCCATTAAGATTCCATTTAGTGTGGATACCTGGAGCACCTCCCATCTGTGCCCTCCAAAAAAAATTTTTTTAATGCTGAATGTGGAAAAGATTGTAACCCTTATGCCTTGCTGGTGGGTCAGTAAGACGTTGCAGTTTCTGTGAGACGCCTTTTGGATGTTCCTCTCACAGTGAAGCCTAGGGATTTTTATTATGACTCAGCAATTCTACTTGTGTCTCCCCACAAGTCTTGAAAGCAGGAACTCAAACAGAGACTTGTACACCAAAGATCACTGCAGCTCTGCTCACAATAGCCCAAGTGGGAAATGCCCAGTGTCCTTCAACAGACAAATGGATAAATAACATTTGCCCATCCAGATGAAAGAATAGTAGTAAGTCCAAAATAAAGAGGAGTTCTGATACACATTAGGCCATGACCTTGGGAATGTCATGGTGAATGAAATAAATAAACATAAAAGGACAAATATTTATGATCCCCCATAGGAGAAATATATATAGAATATGCCATTGTAAAGAGGCAAAAGTTTATTGGGGGTTAAGGGGCTGGATGGAGGAGAGAAAGAACAGTCATTGCTGAAAGGGCACTCAGTTTGGTCAGGGTGATGAAAACAGATAATGGTGCTAGTGAGTTGCGCACTTAAGAATGGTTAAGATGGTGTGCATAAGAAAATGTGAAGAAAGCTGATGGTGCCCGGCTGTTAAAAGATACACTGTCTGGGGTCTTAAAGGCTTGAAGGTAAACAAGCGGCCATCTAGCTCAGAAGCAACAGAGCCCACATGGAGGAAGCACACTAGCCTGTGTGATCATGAGGTGTCAAAGGGATCAGGTATCAGGAATCATCAGAACCAAAAATCATATCATTGTGAATGAGGTGGGGAGCGCAGATTGGGGCCCCACAACCCATCTGTAGGCAACTGGACATCCCCTTACAGAAGGGCCACAGAGAGGAGATGAGCCATTAGGGTACAGTGTAGTAATGATGAAACATAAAGCTTTCCTCTAGTCCTTATTAAATGCTTCCTTTCCCCAACTATCATAATTCCAATTCTTCCTTACAATCCAGCTAGACCAGAGGATGTACACTGATACGGATAGGAACTGGAAACACAGGGAATCCAGGACAGATGATCCCTTCAGGACCATTGCTGAGAGTGGCGATACCAGGAGGGTGGAGGGAGGGTGGGGTGGAAAGGGGGAACCGATTACAAGGATCTACATATAACCTCCTTCCTGGGGGGGCAGACAGTAGAAAAGTGGGTGAAGGGAGATGTCAGTGTAAGACAGGACAAAATAATAATTTATAAATTATCAAGGGTTCATTAAGGATGGGGTGGTGGGAAGGGAGGGGAAAAATGAAGAGCTGATATCAAGGGCTCAAGTAGAAAGCAATTGTTTTGAGAATGGTGATGGAAACAAATGTACAAAAGTGCTTGACACAATGGATGGAGGTATGGATTGTGATAAGAGTTGTACGAGTCCTCAATAAAATGATTTAAAAAAAAGAATTTTTAAGATGATGTCTTTTTATAAAGATATTTTTACCACAAGGAGAAAAACTTTTTAAAGGGATGTTGAGGACAATACATTTGGGAAAACTAGGTCCTTTCTTTGGATGCTCTGCTGACGGGGCATGTGGAGTCACTAGCACTTCCTTTGCAGTGATTTATTCTTTTAGACAAGTTTCATCCTGCGTGATGGGGTTGCAGCTGTGGTTGGCTTAGAGATTTAACATGTTTTCTTAACTTGACTTGGCCAGACTTGTTCTGATCAGATGTGCACTTTTCAAAAATAGAACTACTCCAGGACTCAGAGAAATCAAATGATTCTGTATTATAGTATCACATGTGAAAATATGAATTTCTTTTAGCGTATAAAATACCTGGCTGAAAGTGTCCAGGCATATAAGTAGTGTAACTTTCATGCCTGAACATTGATTCAGCAAAATTCTTTCTGGGCAGAAGTTTTCAACAGCCATCACTTTACCAACAGGTTGGAATTGGTTCAGGGAATAGAGTTGTTTCTGTTTTCCGACAATCATTGCTTTCCTCAAAAAATCATCGGAGAGAACCTTATTAGAAATGAACCTAGGAGTCCTGGCCTAAAACACAGAGGAAAGAAAGCGAAGGGTCGCTTGGCAGAACTAACTATTATTTCCTAATTTCTCGAAGAGTTTACGATTACATTTTCAAAACATGTGAGATGTTTTCACCTATGGTAGCGCTCCCTTCAGTGTGTTAGAGAATGTCAGCACACCTGTGCATTTTTGCGCTCACACCCATCACATTATTATGGATGAGACAAGGTACAAAGCATGTGGGCCAGATAAGGCGTGCACGCTCCGCCAGTCCCTCAAGCCCATGGACTAATGCCCTTGCTAGGCTTCTTTGTCTTTAACTCCCTCAGTCAAAATGCATGACTTAAATAGACCCCAATATTTTTAACATGCATGCATATATTTACTATATGGCATCATCTCAATTGCAGTGAGTAACATATAAAGATATGTGTGTGCGCTCATGTATACATGTTACATATATTCCACACTGTACCTAAGTTTGGGCATTTTCTGGTTGGTACTTCAGAAGTTTAGGTCAATGGAAGTTTGCATTAATCCCCATCCATACCACAGTCCCAGGGTGTGGAGCATAATTGGGTGAATTGGTCCCTCAGCCATCCACCACTTGTCTGTCAGTTTGTCACAATTCAGTGGCCTGGACATCGCTAGGAGGTTGGAGGCTATGCCACTGGTATTTCGAATACCATCAGGGAGGGAGATTTTGAGCAGAGCTTCCAGCCTAAGACAGACGAGGAAGAAAGTCCTGTCACATCCTTCTGAAAACTAGCCCATGAAAACCCTCTGGGCCGCCACAGAGCATCGTCCGACACTGGCGCTGGAAGATGAGCCACCAAGGTTGGAAGACGTTCTGATTCAGCGTGGCTGCTCCCGTGGTTTCCAGTGTCAGTGGCCATGAAGATGGTGCCTGACTGGGCAGCAGGTGCCGTTCGTTCTGTGTGGGGTTACCATAAACCGGAGCTGATTTGATAGCAACTCATAACAATAACTACATTACCGTGCGTCTCCCCAGATATTCCGTCGATGTCCGTAGGTGTTGCTGATTCCAAGCTGCCGACTATGCAGATCTTGGCCAACATCCCCAGGGCTCCTGATTCAACAGAACCGCCATGCAGAGATATCCACTTCTTGCTAGAGACTGGCCTCTGACACAATGACCCTCTAGGGCAGGGGAGAACTGCCCCTTGGGCTTCCAAGGTGTAATCTTCATGGAAGAGTTAGGTAGTTAGCACAGTGCCCGTGAGCAGAGCTTCAGGCTTCCGGGCAGGAAGGGGAGGTACAGCCTGGGTGGGCGCTGCACCTGGATTGGCCCACCTGGGCCAGGTGAATTCAATTCAGCCAATGGGGTTGACCAGGGTCTTCAACCACGCCTCCCATGGAATAATTGATAAGGGCAGGATCCCAGAGCGGACTGCATGACTTTATCAAGTTAGGCGGAAGGGGTGAGGGGCCCTGAGGGGCCCTGTGTAAACCTGAAACTTCTAACTTTCATAAAACTCACTTGGATCACAAGCCAGGCTACAGTGTGAATTCTTTCTAGAGTGGAGCCAAGGACCCAGGTCTGTCTCTCCCCCAAAAGATCTCTAACAGGAACAGATCGCTACATCTTTCTCTGGTGGAGTGGTGAGTGGGTTGAACCATGAACCTCTCGGTTAATAGCTGAGCACTTAACCCCAAAACCACCAGGGCTCCTTTAAAGGCATATGACATTATATTTAAAAAAAATTGATCGCCATATAACCCCCCCACCCAGGGGGACGAATAACAGAAAAGTGGGTGAAGAGAGACAGTGGCCAGAGTAAGACATGAAAAAAAAATTATAAGTTACCAAGGGTTCATGAGAGAAGGGGGAAACAAATGAGCTGATACCAAGGGCTCAAGTAGAAAGCAAATGTTTTGAGACTAATGATGGCAACATATGTACAAATGTGCTTGATACAATGGATGGATGGATTGTGATAAGAGCTGTAAGAATCCCCAGTCAAATGATTTTTTTAAAATTGGGTTCTATTTTAAAATTGCTTCTACTAAATCTTCTGAGATAATTTAACACAGACAGAAAATGAATTTTGACAATTAATATAATACTCACCAACGTGCAACAAAAGGTCAGTTGAAACCACATTTCTTTGTCAGGAAATGGTTCATTTCAATTTTGCTAGGCTAAAAAATATGTCAAAGTCAGCTACTGGTAGAGGTAATGACTGCTATCAACACACAGTGTTTATCAGCCCTCACATGTGTCTGATGGTTCTTATTCTATTCCTTAAAACACAAGTTTTCAAAAATGCAAAATTTGTCAATGTTTTGGGGGAAATAGTATAAAACAAATGTAATATCTTTAACCTATCTTAATTCATTTTTACGTATTTTAAATAACTTACTATAAATTAGGTGGGGGTTTACATTATAGATCATCAGCTTTGTATTTAACAGTTTAAACTGCTAATCAAACCTCCCAATAATTTACTCTTCACCCACTTTTTCACCCATCTTTATCATCATTAAGTTTTTCCTAAAAAAAAAAATCGCATGATTGATATGTACTCATGGTAGAGACATTTTAGCCAGGCGAATGATGACGACATCCCTCCATAGTTTGACAGCTTGACGGGGGGCAGGGGTTACTACTGTCTTGCTGAGTGCTTTCCATACCATTTTTTCCTTTGTTTTTTTAACCTTTTTTTTTCTTACAGATACATATTTTTCAAAAATGTTATCAGACTGTATATTGGTTAATAGATAAAGAGGATTTCCAAGAAAAAATCATGGTAAAATGGAATGAAAAGATAATGGAACCTTTTTACATGAACCTTTTAATCACGTATCTTTCTGCACAAATGCCCTAGAGCAGTGATTTCCCACTAGGGAAGGGCATCAGCGTTGCCTGGGGCTGCTCCAGGTCAAGCCTGCACCTCTTCCCTTTGTGGTTTTGGCCGTCCGTCCCGCCCCAGTCACTGAGGGGAGCCTTGATATAGGAGAGTATTCTCTGCGGTGGGTTTGGGAAAGAAGAAGATAAATTGCTTTTCTACACTAAGGTTCTTAACTATTGAATAGTATTTCTTTGAGTCCAGCAACCAGAATTCATCTCAAGAATCCCTCATTATTTTGTTTCTAATATTTTCTGTGATAAATATCTTGGTTACATCTGTGTAAATATATATTGTTAATGATCTCCTAGGATAAGATGGAAAACAGAATGGAAATCATATATCCCTGGTAGCATAGTGGTTGCATATTGGGCTGTGATCTGGAAGGTTGTCAGTGTGATCCAGAAGGTCACCAGTTCAAAACCACCAGCTGCTCAAAGAAAGATGAGCTTTCTATACCCATTGTGGCAGTGACATAATCTGTGAACTTGTGAAGGGGTGGAGTCTAGCCTGTCAACTAGGTCACAGCCAATGAAACCTCTGTGTGGGCATGCTTTAGGATTCTGGGAACTCCTGTCTTCTTCCCTGGAGGTAGGACACACACTCTTTGTGAGACATTCCTGCTGACAAGACACATAGAGCTGCACTGATGAGGCCAGAGCCCTGGAGCTGGGGGAGCCACGTGGAGACCCACACCAGCGCTAATATGCCTCCACTGCCACTGGACCCACAAGACTTTCCACCCACTGACCTGTGATCTTCCTGCATTTGGCATCATTGCATCTGCTGCATGAGTCTGAAGAGGAATTTATAGACTGGTCTTAGATATATGGGCTAATATTGGATTTATGGACTTGATCTGAACTGGGCTGGGATGTTCTCTCAATGTACAGTTATTTGATATAAAGCTCTTTCTTATATACATATATACATGTCAATGGATTGGTTTCTCTAGTCAACCCAGACTAACACACCCCTGTAAAGAATTGCAGTCTCTGATACCAGGGGCTTGGGTGGAGAGCAAATGTTTTGAGAATGATGACAGCAATGAATGTACAAATGTGCTTGACACAATTGATGTATATATGGATTGTGATAAGAGTTGTATGAGCCCCTAATAAAACGATTTAAAAAATTAGTCTCAGACAATCAGGGAAAGGTTAGTTGATGGGAGTTAAACTTTGACTACAAGAGCCACAATAAAGAATTCACTGCCCTTGCACGCTGGACTGCTGCTTCCATGAGCATTGTTGTGTGTGGATCTAAGCAAGATGAAATCCTTGACAACTTTTCTCCATTTATTATGATGTTACTTGTTGATCCAACTGTTTGTATTCTTACACTGAGTTGTAATCCATACTGAAGGCTGTAATCTTCGATCTTCATCAGCAAGTGCTTCAAGTCCTCCTCACTTTCAGCAAGCAAGGTATGTCATCTGTTAATAAACCTTCCTTCGATCCTGTTCTGCATTTTTCTTCATACAGCCCAGCTTCTCTGATGATTGGCACGGCACACGGATTGAATAAGTATGGTGAGAGGAAGCATCCATCACACGCACCTTTCCTGATTTGCAACCATGCAGCACCCCCTTGTGCTGTTTGTACAACTGCCTCTTGATTCATGTGCAAGTTCCACACAAGTCAATGAGTACATTCTTCTCAAGGCTATCATGATCCCCACCATTGATACCTTTGCATTATCAATAAAACAAAATTAAACATAAAAAACAAGAATGATAGTCTCAGAAACCCACAGGGACAGTTCTATCTTCCCCTATAGGGTTGTTATGAGTTGGCATCAACTTGATGGCTGTGCTTGGCATATATATAACATGATATATGTATATAAATATGATATATATACACACACAGTTGTTAGCTGCCATCAAGTTGATTCCAACTCATGGCGACTCCATGTGCATAGAACTCCCCAGGATTTTTCAAGGCTGTGATCGTTTAGAAACAGATCGCCAGCTTGTCTTCTGAGGCACTTGCGGGTGAATTTAAACCGTCAACTTTTTAACTAGTAGTTAAGCACTTCTCTGTTTGTGCCAACCAGCTTTCAAAAGGCTTGTGGAAATCTCTACTTTTCATTCCACTTTTCCATGAACTTGTGTAAGGTCCCTCGCATGTACTCATACATGCACACATGCACACCCCACACCCCGCCACATACACAGCCAAGCCCCACACAGATATCTATGTGTCTATGCATAGACACATAGAAACCCAAACCAAGCATGCTGCTCAGCCCGGAGCTGCTGGGGAGGACTGAGCTGCCAAACTTTGGTTAGTCAACCAGGGAAAATGAGCATGCTGCTGTGGAGTTGATTCTAGTAATGATCAGGTTCAAGGTTAAAAATCTTTATAAAGCTGACTCTTGCTATTCTTCCATAGAATGGCTGATTGCTGTTAACTGCTGATCTGATGGTTAGCATTCCAAACCCTATCCCACGGTGCCACCCAACCCCTCAGAGCCAAACACACTGCCTCTGAGGCTCTCCGGGCGCACCGTGGCCCTGTAAGGACACAGTAGCACTGCTCCAGAGGGTTGCGAGTGCTGTAAATTCTTACAGAAGCGACTGCTTGTAGTTCTCCGGGGGAGCAGCTTGTGGGTTTGAACTGCCCACCTTTCAGTTAGCAGTTGAGTACTTTAACCACAGTATGGCCAGGGCACCTTTTAGGTAGTCCAGTACCTAAAAGTAGTCCAGCACCACCCATTTGCACCAACCAGAAACCAAAAGAACCCAACCAAGTATGAACCCAAGGGCTGGTGGTTTGAAGTCATCTAAATGTGCCCAAAGAAAGCCTTGGTGAACTATTTCCGAAGTCACACACTCTACCCTGAAACACATGGCATCGTGAATTGGGGACAAAGGTGCATATTGTCACACGGCCATGTGGAGGGTTTGACTCAATCAATGTATATGCTTGCCTTTGAGGACCGTGGTAGACCTGAATGCCCATCAATGCCGTGTATTATGAATTTAAAATATTTTGGCAGTTTACAAGAACAAGTAGATACTTCATCCTTGTTTTTATTTGAATAGCAGGGAGTGTTATTTATTATGCATTTACAAGTCAGTTAACTTTTATATTCTCTTTTTCCAGACCTTTCCTACTGAATTCTTCATTTATCCCTCTCATGCCATATCAAAATCCCTCATGCCATATCCCCGCCCTCCCACCTTAGTGCACTATTTCCTGTTCTCTGAATACTCTCCTCATGCTGGGGGTGAGTCGTTGGCTGCCTTGAACTCCACTCTCCTAAACCCAAAGCCAGCGTCTGTGTGAAATATTTTGGAATGATTTGAAATGCCTGCGTTTAGAACATTTCCCGTGTTGGGATTCAAGCTCTTTACGCAGTCCAGTGTCCGTATCGGAAATCCAGTGTCTTAAGAAAAGGACACGCTGAGCAGTACTCTCACTAGCTGATGGCGTAGTAGGCTATGCATTGAACTGCCAACTACAAGGTCAGCAGTTTGAAACCAACAGTTGCTCCAGGGAGAAAGACAGGGGCTTTCTACTCTCATAAAGATTCACAGTCTCAGAAACCCAAAGGATTGGAAACTTTGTGGAGGCCTCCAGGCACACCCAGGGTGGAACTCCAGGAAGGTGCAATCCCCGTCGGCTCAGCCCTCTTTTTCAGTAGTGCTCCCTAGTTACCTATTCTCAGACACACAGTTCTGTCAGTTGCTGTGGGGAAGTGAGATTTCGTAATAATGCTTGGGTGGGACCATGCAAATCAGGGGTGTAAAACACGCATAGAGGGAGTAGCCAGTTGGGTTTGCCTTTCTTCTAGGTATAAGAGAGCCGCCACAGAAGCAGGAACAGAGGGAAATCGCAGAACCATCAAAGGACTAGACCCAGGAACAGAGGATGTTGGAGATGTCTGCCTCAATGAGACGCAGACCAGCGACTATAGCACAGAGATCACGGGACACAGCATAGGACAACCCCCCCCACCACCACACACACACACACCTCCCGAGACAGAGCAGAGAGGCTGTGCCCCTGAGATGTGAAATCCTCAGACTGTCAGGTGGAGCAGCAAGTCCTCGGGACCCTTGGAGGCAGAAGCCAAAGCTCCACATGGCCCTTTGAAAGCACCTACTTGTCCTAGCTTATTTGGGGTGGGGGGCTTCTTTTGCTAGCCCCTCAGTGTTCAAAACTGAGTTCCCAGTTAAATAGAAACCTTTTCTATTGATGATAAAAAGTTCGAGGGAAAAACAGCCAAAAGACTCTTTCCTTTCTATCTAGCCTGAGGTCCTTCCTGGGAACGCTCTCCTCTTTTGGGTTGCATTTGCCCACCCCGTCAGCTGTCCTTGCTGCTTAGGGCTTTGGGCACACTCTGTGCGCACCCACTCTCTCTCTTTTTTTAAATGACATATGCCACTTTATGCTATTGTTGAGAATATATAGAGCAGAACACACCCATTGGACAGTTTCTACATGCTTTAAAAAACAAAAAAACCCAAATGAACAACCCCCCCCCACAGCTTTATTGAGATACAATTCACATAGTTGAAAATTCATCCTTAAAGTGGTTGGTAGTATAGCTATAGAAGGGGCAGCCGCCATCCCTACCTCACTTTAGAGTATCCAGAAAGATACCCCCACCTTTCAGCTGTCCTCCTCTGTCGTGGCCTCTTCTAAGCCACCACGAGTGTCTTCCTGTCCCTGGGTTTCCCTGTCTGGACATTCCTCTGCACACAGGTATGCTCTGTGCTCTTCGGGCGGTCTGCTTTCATTACACATGTTTGCACCTTTCCCCCGTGTCATAGCTTCTTAGGGCCGGATCACGGTCCTGGATATACCACGGTTTCTTTATTGATTGCTGTTGGGCATTGGGGTTGCTTCTTCTACTGTTAGGAAAAATTAGTTTGCAAGAAACATTTTACCTCTTTTAAAGAAAATTTAAACCATGAATGTGTCTAACCCTCTCTCCCAGATTGGCAACACGTGGAAGCAGGGAGCCATCCTTTGCTCTTCGGAAGTACTTAGAGAACCATAAAAACCAGTCATGGATTCATAAGAAGGTGACCTTGGAGCTTGGTGTCCCGCACTGAACTTCCGTGACTTTAAATGCTCACTATTGCACCTCACCTGCCCGCACTTGAAGGTGGCTGTGCCCTGCAGTGGCTCCTCCCTGCGGAGGCGTCTCTTCCCCCAGGGAGATCCTTGTCTCCAACAGGTAGGACTGCTCACCCTGGCGCTGGCCCTTTCTGCTAGTTGCCCACAGCCTAGTCGACGGTTGTCTTTTCCTTGCTTTTATGTTCAATGGCTTCGTCCTCATCCCCATTTTCTTTACCTTTCACAGCCCCGAAGGGGAACGAGGGCTGTTTGTGAGCGGAAGAGTTCAGTAGTGTAAGAAGCACTGGTAGGCCAGGAGAATGATAGATGTACTCCCTTTAGCCAGTCTTGAAATGTCTTACATTATAACTGAGGGGAAACAACGCTGAAAACTCTGAAGGGCATTCATTCTAGGCCCTTGTCTCCTTTTAGAACTGTTCTTAAAATGATCTGATGAGAAACAAGCCCATTCTGACCCACGTGGTGTGAAGGACTGACATTGCTCAGGCCGGAAGAACTGACTGGTGGTCTAAAGCAGGGTCCTCACACTTTTCAAACAGGGGGCCAGTTCACTGCCCCTTAGACTGCTGGAGGGCCGGACTATAGTTTTTAAAAAACGATGAACACATTCCTATGCACACTGGACAAGTGGGCTGCTAAGCAGGCAGCGGTGGCAAAAACACCCGGCGGGCTGGATAAATGTCCTCGGTGGGCCGCATGTGGCCCGGCCTGCGGGCCGTACTTTGAGGACCCCTGGTCTAAAGTATTTCCACTATGGGGATCGGTAGGCCCAGTGGAATGCTGGGTGGAAAACAGGCTTTGATGCCTGGCTTCAATTTCCTCTTCTCACCTAATGAGTGTGGCCCCACAGAATGCCAGCCCTGAGGTTTAAAATCCCTGAGCCTGGCTGTCTCCACCGGGCTGAAATCTCTGAGGACAGCCATGAAATGTGAGCTCATTCTGGTTACTTTGGGCTGCTAAGAATATTCTCTGAACGGGACCCAGCATAATGTGCGAAAGGGACATAAGCCCTCCCTGATTTTCTCACTTGTCTATGTTATCTTGCAAAGGAACTCTGGGCTTCCCAGTGACCAAGGAGTTCCTTGTGTACCCCCTCCTACCATTCCACCACCTGGCGGGTCTCAGAGAAGATGGATTATGGCTGATCTCTGCATCTATTTTGAAAATACTGAGGCCTCCTCCTGCTGTCTACTGCTACAGGGGGGTTCGTGAGTGAACCTTTTGTTAGAGGCTTTGGGTTGCTACATAGCGGGAAAGCATGCTGCTGGCATCGAGTGGGTAGAGGCCAAGAACTGCTAAATGAGCGTTCTACAAGGCACAGGACATGTAACCCTGGTGGCACAGTTGATTAAGCACTACACGGGTCACCATGAAGTTGGTAGTTCAAAACAACACTAGCTCCATGGGAGAACGTTGAGGCTGTCTGCTGCTGTCTCAGAAACCCTATGGCACAATTCTCCTGTGCCCTCAAGGGTCATGCTTGCACGCACACACACACACACACACACACACACACACACACACACACACACACACACACCACCCCCGAAGAATCATCCCCTTCAAAATACCCAAGCTTGTGACTTTGAGAAACTCTGTAAGTGGCTTGAAGGCCCTGAGCCATCACCCGAACTGCTGCTGCTGTTAGGTGCCATTGAGTCAGCTCTGACTCACAAGGACCCTAGTTACCACCGGAAGAAGCAGGTCCCTGCCCTGAGCCATGCTCACAAGCGCTCTTATGGTTGAGCCCATTGCTGTAGCCACCCCATCACTCCATCTCGTCGAGGGTCTTCCTCTTTGTCACGGCCCCTCCTCACCAAACACGATGTCCTGCTCCAGGAGCTGGTCTCTCCTGACAACTCGCCCAAAGTGCGTGAGACAAAGTCTCACCATCCTTGTCTGCAGCGAGTCTTCCAGCCCCGTCCTTCTTCCAAGGCAGGTGTCTGGATCTGATCCCCCCATAATCTCCACAGGTGGCTGACCTCCGCCCTTCCTTCCCAGCTGCTATTTCACACTTGCTGCGAGGTAAGCTTAAGCTCGATGAGCTTTTTATGAAGCCTGCTAGCTTCTGAAGCTTTGTGACTAGAGATCACCTACCCAGGCATTAGAGAACCCACAGCGGTGACTATGACCACCGCTTCAGAAACCCGGGTAATCTTACCCACGCCTGTCCTTTGTCAGGCTATGAACACAGTCGCTGCACTCATTTTCCGGTTGGTTTCACAGAGTTGACGTTTGAGAAGTCTCACTGGGGCTGAGTTTTTTTTCCCTTACTAAATTCCTTGGTGAATTTGAGTTGGTGTGTTTAAAGCTCATTAGGACTTGGAAACACAATATTGTCTCTCTTTCTCTTTTTAATATGATCTCTTCTTTGGATGAAAGGCGTGCAAAAGTATGCACAAAGGCACTGGATGCATTCTGGTAGTTGTTAAAGAAGTGCTGTTTGACGATGAACCAAAAAAAAAAAAATCAAATCCACTGCCATCACGTGTACTAGTGACTCTATGGGGTACATACAGTGACTCTATGGGGTACAGTGACTCTATGGGGGTACAGTGACTCTGTAGGGCACAGTGATTCTATAAGGCAGAGGAGAGCGGCTCCCTCAGAACACAGACTGCTTCCTCTTTCTCCTAAGGAGTGCTGGTGCATCTGAATCGCTGACCTTGTGCTTAGCAGCCCAATGCATCACCCACGGCGCTCTTCTGTCATTCATAGCACATATAAAGTGCAATTTTCATGTTTGTCCTGAATTCTCTTTTGATACGCTTCCGTGAAATGGACAGCTTTATGCATCTAAAGGATAATGTTCAATAGAAGTCTTGTGTTTTAACTTTCCCTCTTTTGTGTAATACTTATTGCTTCCCACTGCATCTGTAAACATTAGATCTTCCCACTATATCTCACCGATGTGACACTGCAGTGAGAATGCAGAATGCAAAGCTATAAAGTTTAATTTTAAGAAATGACATCATGCATCATGCTCTCTCCCTGCCCCAAGGGGAGGGGTGGGGTGGGTGGAAACAGCAACTGAATGCTGTATTTACACATTTTGAAGATATGGGTGGTCTTCCTATAGAATCTGGACCTTTTCTAAAATGATCATAAATTATAGACTGAACCTAAGCATTCATTTAATACACAATGTCAGATTATTCCTTTGAACACTACATTGATAGTTTTCTTGACAGTATTCAGAGGCTCAAAACATTGCCTGCCCCTCACCAATGCAACAAGCAGAGCATATTATACAGCCACGGCCGTGAGCATTTATACAAAGTGTCATCTGATTATTTATTGTTCCCCTAAGGTGATGCTTCCTGGGAGAAAGATGAGACTTTCTCCTTCCGTAAAGAGCTACAGTCTCAGAAACCCACAGGGCCCTTCAACTCTGCCCTGTAGGGTCTAGATGAGTCGGAATTGACCTGATGTGAGTAAGTGAGTGAGTAAGGTAATGCCTATATCCCACAGTCTCATCTATTCCTTTGTACGGTCTGAAGGCTTTCAACATACTCAACAAAATCCCAACTTGCAAATACTTCCATTTAATCCATAAAATGCCAAGTTGACAGTAAGCGAAGATGAGACTTACCGGGATTTGAGGTCTGTGGCTGGAGGCACAGGTGCCGATGAGTGAGGCAGGTAAAGGCACACCTGAAAGTGAGATTCAATTTAAACAGAAAACGTTTGCCCCAGGCACCTACAGGTAGGAAAGAAAAAAAAAGATATGAAGTGTTTCAAAAGCTGCCAGCAAGGTGACTTGTTACGTTACTTGTCGGAGGAGTTGACTTCTGCAGGTAAACACCCTGCATCCGGAGGGAGAGAGAGCTGGTGCTGGCCCCAAGTGTCCTTCCTTTACCTGCCAAGCTCCAGAGAGCGGAGAGTGAGGCAGTTGAGATGTGGTCTGCGGCACTAAGGAGCCCTTCCTCCTGAATGTATCACAAAGGTCCAGGGCGTGCAGCTGCTTCCGCAGCCTGAAGTTAAGGGGAAGAAGAACAGACGTCCACAGGGCTCACAAAAGACACTGGGGCACCATGCCCTCGCACGAAAGGAGGGGCTGGCGTAGGGGAGGATGCTCTACTGAAGAGTCTGGGTGGTAAAGGGATGGTGGATGCAGTCCTAGCTGGGCTCTGGATTGCAACGATGCTCTGGTGTCAGGCTTCCTCTTGACTGTGAGAAACCAGATGACAAAGCGCACAGGGGTGGCCCTTCCTTGTGGTTCCCCTATGCCCCCCGGGAACTGTGCCCCATGCCCAGAAGCCAATGGCCCAGTTCCATGGTAAGCTCCTGGGTGCTCTCTGAATGCTCAAGGTAGTCTAATGGCCACTAGGGGCAGTAGATTTCCTTTCTCACACTTCTCCCTTCTCGTCCTGTTGGCTCCGTCTTAAGTTGTGTTTCTGGCCGAGGCCCCTTTCCTTCTCTTCGTAGCCTGTCCAGCATCGCGAGGCCACTTTTACTATCTATACCCTGCACCCCTCCTTTCTTCTGCCTGGGTCTCTGGTACTTTGTCTTTTCCTCTGGCACTAGATTCCCCCTTTATTCCAGCTTCTTCTCATGATCCACCCACTGTAGGCAGAGCCTCAATGCTGAAGTCTCACAGATCTTCCACTGCTGGGAATTCCCTTCCAACAGTGTTGGACACTTCTAGAATTTAAACTGAATCGAGTCTGAAAGGCTGTACTCTCGGCCAGTTTGGGTACTAGGCCAGCTTAGTTTCAACCCATTGGGAAGAACAAACTTGGGCATAGCCCTCCACCCTATTACCCATTAGATCGAAGGTGGTGTTTCCCCAAGGATCTAAAATGTGTCACCCTGTCTCTTCCAATGTCCAGCTTAGTGCAATGTACACCCCAGGTGCTTAAAGACAAAACAAACACGGGTTGATATTAAGTGGTATAGCTGCGCTCCCTATTGCAACGCTAGACTTTATATGAGTGGGTGTATACCCACTCACCTTTATATATAGGTGTGCACACACACACCCATATGGAGATGGGAGAGCCTCCCTGGAGAGTGGTATAAATGGTGAATGCACTTGCTGCCAAACTAAAGGTCAATGGTTCAAGTCTACCCAGAGGCAACCAGAAGACAGGCCTGGTGATCTCCTTCTGGAGAACCAGCCATTGTGGAGCACAGAGTCCAGTGGATCATGACTGATTAGATGGCACCAGAAGTACTGGCAAACGTGTAGAGCAGACAAGTGTCAACCCCTAAATCTTTATGCTACATTCTACCATTCAGGACCCAAGCACATAGGGTTTGAACTGGATTAGGTTGGCTTCTATCAGGTGTGGTAATGTGTTAGTCTGAGTACATTAGAGAAACAAATCCACAGAAACTCATGTATCAGAGTTTTATGTAAAGATTAAGTGGGCATCAAGAAAACATCCCAACCCAGTGCTGCCCAAGCCCACAAGTCCAACATTAACTCATTAACCCATATGTCCAACACCAATCCACAAAGTCCTCCTCTGTCTCACAAAGCAGATGCAATGACACTGACTGCAGGAGGAAAGCTGAGTCAGTGAACGTGTAAGCATCTCAGCGCTGGCAGGGGTCTCCACATGGCTGCTCCAACATCCAGGGCTGCATCCGGGTAGGTCCATGCGACTTCTCCTCAGGGATGTCCTGCAGGAAGTGAGCCTTGCCAGCTGAAGCAGGGAACTGGCTAAGGCAGCTGCACCTTGGTCTGACCATCACAAAGCAAGAGACCCAAGAACTCTAACGGCAACACTCCCAGAGCCATTTACCATTTAACCACACATGTGTTTATCGGCCAGGTTGGCACAATAAACTACCTCAGATAGGTTCTCAAACAAAGTGAATGGCACAGGAAGGCAATTGAAGGAAACGCCCAGAAAGGAAAACGTTTCAGACTAGTGAGGGGCACCATTCTCTAGTGTCCAATAACTCAGATGGGCCCGCGTGCCATTGAAGTCAACTGTTATTTCTCCCCTCAATCACCGCCGGACTTACTCTCTTCCCACAATGCCGTATTCTCTTGTTTCCTTTCTCTCTCTGCTGTAACAGGCCTTCTCCATTTTCTCCTCTCAGACCTTCTCGTTTTCTCTAAAGGCAATGTTCATCGCCAGGGATAACTCGGGGGCACTTTGTTCCCCATTTTCTTTCTTTCTTTTGTTGTCCCTGCCTGAGTTCATGCTTCAGTGGTCATCTTCAGGCAACTTGATACTTATCAGCTGTGAACTGCGTGGAATCAGGGGGCGATTTCTGAGAACTGAGAGACTATTGCGCAGTGATTTCTCTCAGCCCGCCCTCCATCCCCGCCGGCTTGCAGGGACCGGATGGGGTACCTTTCTCCCCAGGCTTCTCAAGGCCCTGCCAGGACCTGCCTGGCTCAGGATCATTTTTAGTGTCTCTGACCACGTGATGCTGCAAATATCTCCATTGTGGGGAATGCAGGTTTAAGGGATTTGAGAATCCATGTGGTTTGTAATTTCATTCTCCTGCAAAGAAGATTCATAGGGCAGGAATGTAACTAAGGCTGAATCTTAAATTTTCCCTATCTGTCAGTAAATATCCATTTCTAATCTAATAGGCAGTTTCACTAGGCAAGTTAATGGTTGCTTGAAAAGAAATATCCTACAATTTCCTGGAAGTGTATCATTGGGACCCATTCCACTACTATGTCATTTGCCAATCAGAGAACAGATTCAATAAATATCCCCCAAACACTAAGACCCCAAAGTCCTTTTAGATAAAAAAAATCTTTTATTTAATTGTGCTTTATTAGTTAGGTATTTACTTCTCTGTTTTGAGTCCATGCCACTGTTGTTTTAAAGTTTGTTTCCTACAGATCAGATCAATCAATTCAGTTACGAGAGACTAGAAAGAAAACTCTTAGAATATAGGAACCAGGCCTTTTTCATTTCTGGACCAACCTGCTCGAACCTTCCCACAGTATTTGCTGAGGTCCTTGGTTCAGTTCTCCGGAAGACTCAGCAGCTTCCAGAGAGCACCCGCTCAGAGAGTTGGAGACCAAGGAGAAGCGTTTTATTCTTAAAGTGAAAGTTCAGCAGGAAGTTGAGTCAAATTGTGACTTTTCATTTTGTGCATTTGCTTTGTTGGTGGGTCTATCTTTAATTAAATATACATTTATTTTAAAATTTAAAATTAGTGTGCAAAATATAAACTCCTTACATGTATTTCAAGTACTGGGGGTAGGGTGTTCTTTTTTTAAATGAATACATTTAAAAGGTTTGCTAGATTATTGATCAATTTTATGATATCATGAGGATATTCTCATTTGATATTCGGATCTCCTGTTTATAAGGACAAATCAAAGTGACAGCCTGTCTCAAATTTCAGAAATTTGCCTCCAAATAACCATGAATGCGTTCCTGCAGGCTACTGAAGTTGTGTTCTTAGGCTACTGCTTCCGCCTGAGAATGGCTTAGCTCTCCACCGCTTAGAGGTAGTGTGCTTCCAGACAGAAGGTACTGATGAGAAAACAGACTTTCCCTCGAAATGAAAAGGCCTGCCAATGCACCAGAAAGAGTCCCTGTCAGTAGATCTCTTCTTAAAGAGTGGTCTTAAAAAAAAAAAAAGAGTGGTCTTAACATCTCTCTTTTCTTTTCCCCAAATGAAAACCACATTATTGCTTTTCCTGAAAACGAATATATGCCCATTGTACCAAAGATCAGACAGTATGTAGAAGCATGAAGAAGAGAAGAAAAATTGTGTGAAAGCCTAGTCTCTGGACAGAATAACTGTTAAGTCTTGGTGACCATGTCTTATTTCTCTCAGTCTCCAATAGTGGTGCGGTCTCCCTTCTCTCAGCGATGGACAGGCTGGAGGGTGGACGGGCTGAGCAGGGCGAAGGGGTGGGGGCCACACCCAAAACCCATTAGGAGGGGAGCCTCGTCAGAAGGGGCAGCACCACGCCGATCCAATTAGGTATGGCTTCCATCACCAATAAGCCTCCTGTTTGAAGTGTACCGTGCACTTCCTTCAGTTGCACTGGACTTACACTTGAGGGTCGTGGACATTTGCTCTCCTCCCTAGGAGCAGCCTGGGGTGGGGGGTGGGCTCTGTGTGTGAGGAGCTTCTCCCTGCTGTGGGCTCACCTGCCACTCCTCATGTAAATGCAGGACTGAGAAAGCAGCTCCTAAAGACATTTGCCCAGACTCAACTGTTTTCGTGAGAGCTATGGAGTCTGCAGGTGTCCTGCTGGCACAGAGGTTGAGTGTTCCACTGTCAATTGCAGGTTAAGAGGCTGGCAGGGTGGACCCATCCGCTGTTCTGAGGGAAAGATGGGGCACGTTGCTTCTTTAAAGATGTGCAGCCTGGGGAACCCTGTGGGGCAGGTCTCCTGGGTCCTCACAGGCCCATATGAATTGGCATCCACTCTATGACAGTGGTTGGTTTTGTTTTTATTTGGGGGGGGCTCTGAAGTCTTCAGATTTACTGGGTGGCTCAGCTGTTTAAGGCAGTGGGCTGACAAGTGAAAGGTTTGGGGCTCAAGTTCACCTCGAGGGGCCTCAGCAGAAGGCAGGCTGGTGATTGAGGTCTGAGACACCAGCCACGGAAAGCCCGTGGGGCACAGTTCTTCTCTGGGACACAGGAGGTCGCCACAAGTCTGAATCAACTCAGAAGCCACTGGTTTATGGAGGCGTCCCGGCATTCAAGAAGCCTGACAAGTCCTGACAGGAGATGTGGAGGCTTAGGAAGTCTCCGCAAAACCTGGAGACAGCGAATCAGCCTCTCATCAGATGCAGGGAACCTGAATGAGGCTGAGATTACAGTGCCTAAAGGAGCTGACACACGTGCCCAAACTCTGAAAGAACAGATGGGTATGGGCCTGCCTCACACAAAGTCTTCCATCAGGGAGGAAGCAGCAAACATCTCCCCAAAAGGCCAGCTGTCAGCTGCCTGTGTTACCTCAGAGTGACCCTGGCAGAGCGCAACTTGAGCACCCGAGAGGAAGCTTTGGTAGATTTGGTTTCTTTTATAACCAACAAAATCTGCAAAACAAAAACGACAGGGCAAGAGCCATAGAGCCCACAGTCGCCCAAATAACAACAAAAAAGCCCACGGCCATTGAGTCAACGCTGACTCATAGTCAGCCTATAGGACACTGGAAAACTACCGTGTGACTTTCTGAGACTGTAACTTTTCACAGGAGTAGAAAGCCCCGTGGCTGATGATTTTGAACTGTGAACCTTTCAGATCACAGGCCACTGTGAAAGCACTATGCCACCAGGGCTCCCCCGCCATTGCCCAGGCCTGTGTCTCACCTCCGTCTACCCTGGAGTGCTGCAGCTACAGAGGTAGGCGTTGGGGTGAGGCTCACTGAGCACTGAAGAGAGAGCCTGAAGCATCAAAGAACAAAACAATCATATCATTGTGTGCTCACCTCTCCAATACGATTGCTGAAGACAAAGCGGGTGCATAAGCAAATGTGGTGAAGAAAGCTGTTTCCCGGCTATCAAAAGAGATAGCGTCTGGGGTCTTAAAGGATTGAAGGTAAACAAGAGGCCATCTAGCTCACAAGCAACAAAGCCCACATGGAAGAAGCACACCAACCTGTGCGATCACGAGGTGTCGAAGGGATAGGTATCAGGCATCATCAGAACAAAAAATCATATCATTGTGAATGAGGGGGGAGTGGAGTGAGGACCCAAAGCCCATCTGTAGGCAACTAGACATTCCCTATGGAAGGGTTGTGGGGAGGAGACAAGCCAGTCAGGGTGCGATGTAGCAACAATGAAACATACAACTTTCCTTTAATTCCTAAATGCTTCCTCCCCCCACCCCGCTATCATGATCCCAAGTCTACCTTACAAATGCGGCTAGGCCAGAGGATGTACACTGGTACAGATAGGAACTGGAAACACAGGTGGATGATCCCTTCAGAACCAGTGGTGAGAAATGGTGATATCGGGAGGGCGGAGGTAGGGTAGGTGGGAAAGGGGGAACCAATTACAAGGATCTACATATAACCTCCTCCCTGGGGGACAGACAACAGAAAAGTGGGTGAAGCGAGACATTGGACAGTGCAAGCTATGACAAAATAACAATTTATAAATTACCAAGGGTTCATGAGGGAGTGGGGAATGGGAGAGAGGGGAAATGAGGACCTGATGCCAGGGGCTTAAGTGGAGAGCAAATGTTTTGAGAATGATGAGGGCAATGAATGTATAAATGTGCTTGACACAATGGATGCATGGATGTATTGTGCTAAGAGCTGTATGAACGCCCAATAAAATGATTTAGAAAAAAAAAAGAGAGCGACCCTGAAGACCCCAGTTCATGAGTGAGTTTTCATCATTCCTTTAAGGATTGTAATGTGCATCCCAGTCGGTATAAAAATCAGAACCCGTACTGCCGTTGAGTCCATGCGGACTCAGAAAGACCCTGTCGGACGGAGCAGGCCGGCTCCTTTGAGTTTCCAGGGCTGTGGCTCTTCGGAGGCACAGAGAGCCTCTTCCTTCTCCTGCGCCTGGTGGCTGGGCGCTGCTGCTCTTGCAGTTAGCAGCTCCTAACAGGAAAGGTAAAAGTGTAACCCCAATGTAAGTCATTGATCAATGTGAAAACCTGTCACTTTAAGGAAAGTTGGGAAGAGTCACAGTGTGTTAAGAACCAGCCCAAACTTTTAAAGCCATGATTGCAGCTCGGCTCCTTTGCCCCCAAGATGAGAAAACGTGCACAGAGAGATGAACTCATCTACAGCCTGACCTGGGCCCTCACCAGGGTCCATCCTGCGCCCCCTCCCCCCATGCCCCAGCCCCGGGGTAACGCTGTGGGAGATGACCAGGTTTCTCTTAGGTTCTTCTTTGGTTTGGTGGCAAAATGTCACACAAGCAGGTCCAGTGGTCTCCTTGAGTACAGAGAAGTGGAGTATTTCCTGTGCAAATAAAGCTGCGTTGCTAAGTGACTGAGCAGGTCTAAAATGCAAATCACAGCACCTTTAGGGATTTAAGGAGGCCCGGAAATGTTGTGTTCAAAATCCTTTCACAATCCAGTCTTTGCCTTCCTCTTTTGTTTTTATAATCATTTTATTGGGGCTCATACAACGGTTATCACAATCCATCCATCCATCCATTGTGTCAAGCACGTTTGCACATTTGTTGACATCATCATTCTCAAAACATCTGCTTGCCACTTGAGCCCCCCCCATCAGCTCCTCATTTTTTCCCCTCCCTCCCTGTTTCTCCCTCCATCATGAACCCTTGATAATTTACAAGTGATTATTATTTTGTCATATCTTATACTGTCCAATGTCTCCCTTCACCCACTTTTCTGTTGACCTTTGCCTCCCTCTTTAGCCTTAATTTTCAACCTCCCCAAATAATAATAACAAGTACCAAATATTGCTTCCTATAAGCTAGGCATTGTTCTATGTGCTTTGCAGGTAGAACATAATCTAATCTCCACATTAGCCTTGTAGGTTAGGCACCAAATTATTCCCACTTTACAGATCAAGAAAGTGAGCCTCAGAGATGTAACATGCCTGTGATCACACCGGTAAGGATATCATTTTGACTCCCCTACAAAGAACACATAGAGCCAGGAAGCAGGGGGAGGAGGGGGTGAAGACGATTGTTGGGCTGACCCTGGGTCATGAGTGACAAGGGTCATTGCCTGACCCTTCCCTCCTAGAGCACTGACCCATGCTAGGACAACTTATTAAAGTCTTTGAAACGAGCCCCAAAGATTACTGTGTATCCATGCTGCCATCCTTCCTGAGGGTCTATGTCTTCCACTGCGTTTGAGCTATTTTATAACTCTGCGCCCTCTCGAAGGAGCCCTAGTGGCGCTGTCAGGTAAGCATCGGCCTGCTAACTGTGAGGTTGACAGTTCGAACCCCCAGGCACCCACAGGAGAAAGAAGAAGCTATCTGCTCCTGTAAAGATTGACAACCTTGGAAACCCTCCATACTGCAGTGGTTCTCAACCTGCGGGTCGCGACCCCTTTGGGTATCAAATGGCCCTTTCACAGGGGCCCCCCGATTCATCACAGCAGCAACATGACAGTGATGAAGTAGTCACGAAAATAATTTTATGATTGGGGGCACCACAACATGAGGAACTGTATGAAAGGGTCGCAGCCTTAGGAAGGTTGAGAACTGCTGCTCCATCGGGTCGTAGGAGTCAGCCTTGGGTCCAGGGCAGTGGTTCCATCTGTGTGGGCAATGTTTTCTGCTGTTCTGTGTATTCACTTCCAGAAGAAGCTATTGATAATAGCCAAGGGCTCACATCCAATCACCTCTGCAGGACACACGTCATTCAAATAAAGCAGAGAATCAAAATCTGGGTAAAAGGCAGATTTGCAGGAAACACAAACCACTTCTGAGGAGCTAGACTGTGCCCTTGAGGCTCCAGAATGGTCCCCTGCTTCAGCCCTTGGCCACCACTGCAGTGTCACTCCGTCCCACAGGACAGCTGTGAGTCGGCACACAACACGAGGCATGCCTCTGAAGTGGTGCCCTCCAAGCCAGCACAACCTCTGTCCCAAGTCTGGGTGTCTGGCCTCAGTCCTGAAGCCATGAGAAATCTAATCCCCCCTCGTCTGTCACAGACCTCCTTTTGAGCAGTGAGTCCTTGAAGGTCATGTCCTTTCTTCTGTGCCGTTTACAAACTTCATCCGTCTAGTGTATCAGGGAAGCGCCAGGACAAGGTGGTGTTGGAAAACTTAAATTCTCATTTTTCCCATGGCAGCACATTTTCCAACTGTCTTCTCTCCAGCATCAGGCTGTGGATTTGTCATCACTTAGGAGAGTCACTGTCCTTTTGGGTTGTTGACCTTGGTGTCTTTTCAAGTGGAGCATCCTGGTGTGGTAGTCTCCTATTGCCGCGGTCACAAATCACCACAAGTGGAATGGCTTAACCTGGCATTCATTTTACAGTTCTGGGTGTCGGAGGTCCCAAATCAGGCTCTCTGGGTCAAAGTCAGTGCTGCTTCTGCCAGGAGGCGCTAAGGGAGACCATATTTCCTTGTCTTTTGCAGTGCCTAGAGGTTTCTTGCATTCCTTGGCCCACAGCGTCCTTCCACCTTTTGCTTCTCTCATCACATTGCTTCCTGCTACGCACTCTGCTTCTTCTCTGAGAGGCCCCTGTGATTAGCTTGTGCATATCCAGATAATTTATCCATCTCAAAATCCTTCATCTAATGACATCTTCCAAATCCCCTTTACCCTGTGCGATGGCACACGCACAGTTTCTGGGAACTAGGATGGGGGTGCCGACCACACTCTCTTTCTGTCCTTTGCAAATCCCATTCCTCTTTTAAATTCCGCTTGTGGGGCGACACCATTCCAGCCCCACTGACTTCCGTCTTTGCACTTGTAAGCTAGATGTGGACGAGTCCTCGAACCCTCGAGGTCAGACAGGAGAGCACAGAGTCTCTAGTTGCTCTGAAGTCTCCTGAGTGTGGAGACCGCGCCGGGCGCCGCTCTACCTCACCCGCATCACTGAGCACTGGCTGTGGAGTCACAGACTAAAACGAACCCTGCTAGACGCATAGATTAATTCTTACCTATAGTCATCAGATGCAGGGGAGCAAATCCAGACCTCCGAATGTCCCCTCTCTTTCGTCTCTCTTGCCACTTCCCAGTCACTTCCCGTTGCCATGATCCCCAAGCTAGAGCTAGCTGGTAAACAGCAGTCAGGCACGACTTTGTGGTCTTGTTGCGTTCTTCCCCTCTCCATGGAAAGAATAGTCCTGACACATTCCCGCCAACCTCCCACGAGTCCCAACAATCTTTAAGGGTCTTTATGAAGCATGATCAAGTCTGGGGAAAGTCAAGGAAACTTGGGTTTTGCCTTCAGGAACATTCGCCAGTTGGACTGGGACAATTTGCAGAAAGTGGGTTTCCTCGGGTTGTGGTCTATGTGCTGAAATATGAGAAGAGCTTTATGGGGGCTCTTTTGAGAGTTATGCTCTCATATAAGTGTGCGCCCAACACTAGGCAGAGAGCCCCAAGCCCAGGCACCCCTGTGCCAGACATGCGTTCCTCTCTGTAGCCTTTGGGATTTGCTGAACTTGGACTGAATTTTGACCAGCTTTTCTGAAGAGAAGCGCTTCATTTCCTTTAAATATTTGCTCTTTCCACCTAGACAGACCACCTTCCCTCTTATTTTGAATTTCAGCCTTCTATGTAGTTTAGTTTTAAAGTGTCATTGTCCGGGTTGACAAGTAGGAACAAATCCAGCGGCACGCATGTGTGTATAAGAGAGAGCTTCATATAAAAGAGTGATTTTATATTAAGAAAACATCCCAGCCCCGTCCAGATCAAGTCCATAAGTATAATATTAGCCTATATGTCTGATCCTAGTCCATAAATTCCTCTTCACACTCCTGCAGCACATGCAATGATGCCAAATACAGGAAGATCACAGGCCGGTGGGTGAAAAGTCAGGGGTATCCAGGGGCAGTGGAAGCCTCTCAGTGCAGGAGAGGGTCTCCACGTGGCTCCTCACAGGAAGGTGAAGCAGAGAGAGAGTGTAGCCCACTTCCAGGGCGAAAGAGAGGGAGCTCCCAGCATCCCCATGAGAAGGCCAGGCCCACAAGGAGACATCATCAGGCTGTGACTTGATTTCTAAGATAGACTTCAGCCCAAGACTTATCAAGTGGACGTGAAATTTATGTAACTACCACATAAGGAGATAGGTTTTTGTGGAGTTTAGACTTAAGGGGAGATCATCTTAAGAAGGAAGAAGCTTGTGTTTTAGAGCTGAGCACACATAAGTTCACTTGTTGGGTTTCGTCCACAGTGGTGTAACATTTGGAAAGTATTAGAAGTTCTCTAAAGAGCCCTGGTGGCCCTGTGGGTTAGGTGCTGATCAGCTAAATGCAAGAGCAGTGGATCAAACCCACTGATGGTTGCAGGAGAGAAAGATGAAGCTGCTGTTTCTGTAGAGAGTTACGGTCTCAGGAACCCTGGGTAGGGCACTGTAAATCTGAAGTTACTCCATGGAAGTGACTTTGGGCTTGGATAAGCTCTCTAAGCCTCAATTTCTCATCTGACTGCTTAATTTATGAAATGGAAATGGTGTAGAGATTATCAAGTAGAATACGTGGCATTTAATGGACACTAGATTACAGCAGCTCTGGTGGGGTAGTGGTTACAAGTTGGGCTGGTAAACACAAGGTCAACAGTTCAAAACCACCAACTGCTCCCTGGGAGAAAGATGAGGCTTTCTATTCCCATAACGAGTTACAGCCTTAGCAACCCACAGGGGTTTCCTGTATTACAGGCGTGCTGAGTCAGAATGGCAATGAGTTTGGGTTTTGTGAATGCCAAAGCCAATAAAGGGTTGCTATGAGTCAAACTAGACTGATGGCAATGCGTTTTTAAATTTTTGTTTAAAAATAAGGCACTCTGGTGGTGGTGCTGGGTCAGCTGAGTGGGAGGAAGTTGAGGGTATCTGTCTAATACAATGATTTAGAACCTCAGAAGTTCTGCATGGCAGGGGATTTGTAGTTCCGTAATTGAAGGCGCATGGTCATCTCCTCCTTTCCCATTTTAACACAGCAATTTCTTGCGAAGTAAAAATGATTAACGTGGAAAACACATTTAAAGTAAAAAGTCTCACAAAGATGGTTTGCACGATTTGCTCAGCGCGAGCATTGTGGGATGGACTGGGGGAGACAGTCGCGTCCTTTGTGAAGGTTTCTGCGGTCATGCTGACAGTCCTTTACTAGATTCTGTCTTGGGAATTCTAAATTGTTTGAAAATGTCGATTGCTCTTCTGCCTCTTTTCTACCTTTCTGGACTTGGCCACAAGAGAAGCCCAGAGGGCGGTAGCAGCAACATTGAACGTGTTGCCTTGTCTCCTCCGCAGCACTGGAGAGATGTGAACTCGTCAAGTCAGGGCCTGTGCGGATTTCCCACGATTCATTGCACAGGAAAGGCGGCTCCTACCTCAGTGACCTAGAAACCAGAATTCTTTTCTAGAGAGTTAGATGAGACCTTTGATAGAGAAGGAAGAAGTGAGAAACGAGGGAGACCCTTCATGTACCACTAAGCCCTTCCTGTTCTTTCTCCTTCCTCTCTCCCTCGCCAACTGTCAACCCAGTGTCAAGATGTCAGTTGATGTTGCTTTTATTTTTATCACTTCCCTTACTGAAAGGAATGTGGGTTAGGGGCTCCCTTCAATCCCCAAACTCACTGTCCCCTAGTCTATTCCAACTCACAGCAGCTCCATAGGATAGGCTAAAACTGCCCCTACGGTTTTCTGACACTGTAACTCTTTACTGAAATGGAAAGCCTCGCTTTCTTTTGTGGAGCGGCTGGTAGCTTTGAACCGCTGACTGTGTGGTTATGAAAACCTGCCTGTTCACGCTGTGTTTTGGGGAAAACTGCTGCATGCCTATTTGAGTATATGGAGCAGCAGCCAGCAGTGTCCTCGATAGGTATAAATTAAATTACATCTGTTCTTCTTAGGCACCTAAGAGTGTTTGTAAGTTTGTTTTAGTCAAAGAAGAGAACAGACAGGGCTGAGGGGAAAAGCGCTTATGCCCAATTCTTCTCCTTAAAAAACATTTTTTTTCAGGATCAATTTTCTTGAGGTGCAATTCACATATAATGACATGCCTCATGTTCAAAATATGCAGGTAAGTCCAGAGTATTGCTGCTAGGGGTCCAGCACAGGCACGCAGGTATATTCCCTACAAGGTGTACTTCAATCTGATCAGTACACGGCTGTGGACGAGTTCTCTGGGTCACATTAGGTAGGGCACCTTCAACCCAAACAGGTCCAATTGAAACAGTGGTTTCCTAGGGGATCTGTGGGACCAGTTCAATTCAAGGCAAAAGGGTCCGGTCAGAAGTGTCGGCAACAGTTTTGGTTTTCATGATTCTTAAGGGGTGATCTTGACAGAGTTACTTAAAGGCTTATTGTGAGGTTCTCAGATAATTTTAAACTCTCTTGATGAGATAAAAGCCATAAATGTTCACAGAGGACTGCTTTTCCATCACTACCTGCCTATTGGTAGCTGTGGTAACAAGGGCTGTTTCATGAGAATTTCCATGGGAAAACTTACATGGGAGGGAAAAGGAAATTTAGGAATAAAAAAATGAAGGCAGGAGTGGGGAGGGAGCACTCGACCTGACCATGATTGCAATTTAACCAAGGGGTGGGGTGGGGGCAATGAGGGAATGTTCTAAAATTGATATGGTAATGCTTGTACAATTCTTGATATGGTTGAATGATCGAACCATTGAATTGTATGATATGTAATTTATGTGCTAAGAAACCTGTTATAGATATAAAAAAAGAAGTGTATAGAACTAGAGGTTTAGAAACAATAGCTTCCTGACCCATAGCGCCATGAGGGACAGCACCGGAGGAGGCACAGTGCAGGAATTGTGGCCGATGGCCCCACCACACTGGGGCGAAATGCTAATGGCATGCAACAGGGCAGCAAGGGGAGCAAAGCAATGAAGTCCCCATGGAATACCAAAAATAGACTGTGGGGCCAGGGCGTGGCACCCCATCTGATTCCACTGGAAAACACTCCTAAAGGTCAACAAACAAACCTGGAACTATGTATAGGCTTTTTGTTTTTGTCATTGGTATTTACTGTTGTTTTGTTGTTGTTGTTGTGTTTTGCTTTGTCTTGTTTTTGTGCTTATTATTGTCTCTGCATGTCTATCTAGATAAGATTGGCTGGATTACAAGAAAAAAAAAGAGACTGGATAAATAATTCAGAGGAGAAAACAATAGGATCGATGGTTCCAGGGGGACATGGAAAAGGAGGAGGCAGGGCAAAGGAAGTGGGTGTTAATAAACCCAGGGACAAGGGAACAGCAAGTGATCTAAAATCGATGGTGAGGAGGGCGTAGGATGCCTGGTAGGGCTTGATCAAGGGCAATGTAACCTAGAGGAATTATTGAAACCCAAATGAAGGCTGAACAGGATGGCAGGACAAGAGGAAAGTAAAAGGAAATAGAAGAAAGAATGAAGAGGCAAAGGCCATTTATAAAGGTCTAAATACAGGCATTTACATATGCGAATATATTTATATATAATGATAGGGAAATAGATCTATGTACATATATTTATATGTTAAGTATTAAGGTAGCACATGGACATTGGACCTCTACTCAAGTCCTCCCTCAACGCAGGAACACTTTGTTCTAACAACCTGGCTTTCTGTGATGCTCACCATCTGGACATGATCGCTGAAGACAAAATGGGTACATAAGCAAATGTGGAGAAGAAAGCTGATGGTGCTTGGCTATCAAAAACTATAGCATCTTTGGTCTTAATGGCTTGAAGATAAACAAGTGGCCATCTAGCTGAGAAGCAACAAAGCCCACATGGAAGATGTACACCAGCCTGTGTGATCACGAAATGTCGATAGGATCAGGTATCAGGCATCAAAGACCCAGAACAAAAAAATCATATCAATGTGAATGAGGGGGATGCAGAGTGGAGACCCAAAGCCCATCTGTAGACAATTGGACATCCCCTTATGGAAGGGTCACAAGGAAGAGACGAACCAGTCAAGGTGCAGTATAGCACTGATGAAACATACAACTTTCCTCTAGTTCTTGAATGCTTCCCCCCCCCCACTATTGTGACCCCAATTCTACCTTATAAAACATGGCTAGACCAGAACACATACAAGGGTACAGATAAGAGCTGGAAACACAGGGAGTCCAGGACAGATAAACCCCTCAGGACCAACAATGAGTGTAGTAATACCAGGAGGGTAACGGTAAGGATAAGAAAGGGGGAACCGATTACAATGATCTACATATAACCCCCTCCCATGGGGATGGACCACAGAAAAGTAGGTGAAGGGAGACATTGGTAAGTATAAGACATAAAAAGTAATAATAATTGATAAATTATCCTTGTTCAGAAGGGAGGAAGGATGGGGGAGGGAAGGGGGAAAATGAGGAGTTGATACCAAGGGTTCTAGTAGAAAGAAATATTTTGAAAATGATGATGGCAACAAATGTACAAATGTGCTTGACACAATGGATGGATGGATGGATAGTGATATGAGCCCCAATAAAATGATTTTTTTAAAACTTCATATTTTGATGTTATTATGTGCCATCAAGTCGGTCCCAAGCCACACTTCCCTGCGCACAACAGAACAAAACGCTGCCTGGTCCGGCGCCATCCTCACAATGTTCCTACGCCTGAGCCCACGGCGGCAGCCACTGTGCCAATCCATCTTGTTGAGGGCCTTCCTCTTCTCACTGCCCTCACACTTTCCCAAACACAATGTTCCTCTCCAGGGACTGGTCTCTCCTGACAACCTGTCCAACGTTTGTATGAAACAAAGTCTCCCCCTCCTTGCCTCCAAGGAACACTCCGGCCTTAATTCTTCCAGGACAGATTGGTTTGTCCTTTTAGGAGTCCGTGGTCCTTTCAATATTCCTCGCCAGCACCACAATTCAGTTGTATAGATTCCTCTACAGTCTTCCCTATTCAGTGTCCAACCTTCACACGCATATGAGGCGATTGAAAATACCATGGATTGGGTTAGGCACATGTTAGTCTTCACAGGAACATCCTGCTCCTAATTCTTTAAAGGGGTCTTGTGCAGATTCACTTAATGCGATGTGTCCTTTGATCTCTTGACTGCTGCTTCCATGAGCATTGACTGCTGATGCAAGCAAGACAAAATCCTTGACAACTTCAACCTTTTGAAATTTTTACTTAATAAAGGTTTCTATGATTTTGTTGAAATACTTTTCCAGAATAAAGATACGGATCACTGAATCATCTCCCAAAGTTCCCTCTGCTGTTCTCCCCACTCCCCTGCTCCCAGCCCACACAGTCACTTAGCCTGTTTTCTGTCCTAGTTTTTCCTGTTCCAGTGTTTCACAGATATTTGTTTTTTCTTCTTTCATGCAGCTGGATGCTTCTATGTGACCCGCATCAGCCATCCATTCCTTTTAATTTCTGATTTTTATTTCATTGCTATGACTACAGGCATGATATCTCAAAATGTGTTTATTCACCCATCTCTTGATAAGCTTAGTTTGCTATTATAAGAATATTTTATTCTTTTTGTCTCAACAGATTAATCATTTTCCCTTCCTGCTGTGGGAGGAGAGTAGGGTGTAGGTGAATAGAGGTTCCTCACATTGGGGTGCATCAGTCACCCCTTGGTGTGGGGGGCTAGCTGAAGGTCAGATGGCGGTTCCCATCCCCAGAGTTGTTGATTCCGTAGATCTGGAATCCGCTCTAAATTTACATTTCTAGTAGATCCGTAATTCTGCAGGGCTTGGGAGCACGCTTTCAAAACCAGTGTTTGTGGAGTATTCTTGAGGAAAACGGAGACCTGGAGGGTCAAGCACCCTCTCACCCAGGGCTGAATTCACTGTCAGCCCCGGTTATCCTGGCCCCCCTCACGAACCTGGGCGGGGGCTTTCTTCGCACAGTTTAAATATCCTTCACATCCCACAACTTCACTTGTTCAGCACAAATTCACTGGTTTAAACATTCCATGATTTTCAGTAAGTTTACCAAGTGGTGAAGCCATCACCACAATGCACTTTGAGAGCATATCCATCACCCCAATAATATCCCTCTGCCAATTGACAGTCCGTCCTTTTTAATCCCGGCCCCAGGCAACCACTCAGCTCCTTTGCCTCTACAGCCTTTTCTGGGCATTAAAAAAAAACAAAAACCCTGAATCATCGAGTATGTGATCTTCTGAAACGGGCTCCCTTCGCTCGGCATGTTTTCGTGGGGCCTCCAGCCTGGGGTGTGCTTGGAGGACTTTGTTTTTAAGTTCTCAGATAGTATTCCATGGTGTGCCTTTTTTCTCTATCCATCCATCAGTTTATGAGCATTGGGGTGCCTTCCATTTGGGGGCTATTGTGCTTAGTTTTCTATGAGCACTGTGTGAGCATAGGCTTTCATAGCTCGTGGTATGTGCCTGGGGAGGGGGGCCTGGTGGCACAGGGCTTCCTTGTTGAGCTGCTAGCTGCAAGGTCAGGAGTTCAAAACCATCAGCTGCTCTGCAGGAGAAAGACATGGACTTGGAGTTTTGCACTTTATCCTTATTTGTGACATTGTAAGTAGGAGTCAAACTAGTTTTCTAAATGTCTGCACCGTTTTATGTTTGTCCCGAACATGCGTGAGGGCTCCAGGGCCTCCAGAGAGGGGCTCCCGGAGGAGGAGTACAGGAAAGTCTGCAACCGTCAGTGGCCGGCGGGCAACCTGTGTTCAAAATACTGCGCGTGAAATGCTGTCAGCACACACGCACGCACACGCACACGCACGCGCACACACACGCGCGTACACACACGCGCACACACGATTATGGCGATAAGTTGTTTCTTTACACTGCTTTTAATGTTGGTGCACATCAGAATCATCTGGGGAGTCTAAATAATCCTGATACCCAGGCTGTACGTCCATACAATGAACAGAGACACCGGGGAGGAGGAGTTGACATCGGCGTTGTTGAATACCTCAGCCCAATGTGCAGACGGAGAAATTCTGCCTCAAAAAGAAAGTTTTTCAGTCATTGAGACAATGGGCTAAGCAATCCCAGCTGAAGATACTTGTTTATAGAGGAAGCCAAGTGAGGGGGCGGGGGGAATGGTTCAGGCCAGCGGTTCTCAACTTGTGGGTCGTGACCTCTTTGGGGGTGGAACAACCCTTCACAGGGGTCCCCTGATTCCTAACAGTAACAAAAGTACAGTGATGAAGTAGCAACGAAAATAATGTGATGGTTGGGGTCACCACAACAGGAGGAAGGTTGAGAACCACTGTTTTGGGCTAAAGAAAGAACCAAGAATGCCCACCCTGGTCAATAGTACGGTTACCTTCACAGGGAGCCTGGCGGTGCAGGGAGTTCTGAGTTGGGCGGCTGATCTCAAGGTCAGCAGTTCAAATCCAAGAGCTGCTCCACAGGAGAGACACGAGGCTTTCTGCTTCGTAAAGATGTACAGCCTCAGAAGCCCCTAGCGGTTTTCTGCTCTGCGAAAGATTTAGCGTCTCAGAAACTCACTCCGTAGCAGTCAGAGATGGCTGATTATCTTCATTGACTTTCCCTGGTATTCTCTCAACCTTCGGTAGCGTAAGTGGAGGAGAGGTACTCGAGCGAGCGGCATGTGTGCAGTGCAGTGTCAACCATGTCAAAGGTGTGTTTGTTTGACTTGGGGGAGCCTGGGGCATGTTGCTGCATCAATAGGAGGAGCCCAGTGACATTCCTATGTGGCGCAAGTGGTAACACACGACTACAAACATGAAATTCTAGCCCACCCAGAGTTGCTTTGGAAGAAGGCCCAGTGACGTACCTCAAAAACAAAAAAAACACCCCAGGTATTCAAGGAACTAAGGAACACCTGTCTACTCTGACACCTGGGGTCACCGTGAGTTGCCGTGGACGTGACGCCGAGGAGTGGCGGTAGGAACAATTTCACCAGAAGCAGAGATACTTGGTGGATAAGGATCCACCATGGAAGAGAGAGGTTCCCAGTCCCAGAGCCAAGGATGGCCACAGACAGGGGAGGATGGAGCATGGGGGCGGCCATGCAAGATGATGGGGCAATTCCCATCAATAGCCTGTCCCTCCCTCCCCTTCGATGAGTGAGGACGTCTTATCATTTTGATGGGTGGGCGTTGGTGGTACAAGGAGGCACAGGTGGATGTGTGAGGAGAATGGAAATAGTCATGGCTGAGTATAAAAGTTTCAGTTCACCTGAGAAAAATAGGCAGGATTGAGAATTGTTTAAAAACCCCGTTAAAAACCCACACCCCAGCTGCTGAGCACGACTTCCCTGACCTGTTGGCCGAGACCACCAAGCCTAAGAACGCTATTTCTGCTTCTGCTCTCCCTTGCCCTGTCAGCTATGGCTGTCTGTCTCCCTGTACCTCAGGTTCCCCTTTACAAGAATAATCCAATGCGACGATATACCTGAATTTAAAGGGACACCAATCTCTCCCATGCGCTCTCTCGTTTTCTAGCGAGGAGGCGGAGAAAGTGGGCATTAGGCTTGATCGGAGCCATATGGTGCTACTAAAGGCAGTTAGAATTGACTGAAGGACAAAGGAGTTTAGGGTAAAGCGGAAGTGTTGTTGTTTTAATTTCCTAAAGCAGAAGTGTTTTTAAAGCTCTGCACTACAGAAGGTATGTTAGGAGGAGGGGGATGGGAAGAAGAAAGAAGCTGGAGGGTGGAGGGAAAGGAGCGGGAACAGGGGGTTTAGAGAGAGGCTGAGGACAGACAGGGTGGTGGCTTGGCTGATGCCATAGTGGAGGAGGGTCAGGAGGAGCGGGATGCTGAGGTGGAAAGGAGGAGATCATGGAACCAGTGACCGGTGGATGATCCATGCGGGAAAGGGAAAACCGTGTCTCTATTTCCTCACCGACTCCTTGACGCCAATCGGTTAGCATACTCCACCCGATCGTTATTAATCTCGTCCCAGGTGACGTCTTCTCTTCCAGCATCGTGCAACATTGCCATCTTCATTAGGTCGCTCCGCATCCTATGGCTTGGTTAACTTTACCCTTCTTGAAAGGGGCTCCTAATGGCTTCCACCTTTTCTCTGGCTCCTGCTCCTGTCTTTCTTTCCAGGTCCACCTGCCTCTTCCTGTCCATTGTGCTTGGGAATTTCTTAAGGTGCAGTCCTTAGGCTTTTTGGTCATTTCTATCGTCTTTCCATAGTCTCTCACTCCGGCCTCTTGGTTTGTATTTCCACTCACCATCCTGGAAGTTCCTCTTGAGTTTTAGGCCAATATATCAAGTCCTCTGAGTATCTCAGAGGCTTTTCAATTCCGTCACTTATGAAGCTGGATTTACAATTTTCCCTTAAATCTGGCCCTTTCCTGATGTTCCCTTCTCAGGGAATGGCAACTCCATGTCTTTACACAGGCAAGTCAGAAATGCCTATATCTAACCCATTACTCCTGTCAATTTACCTCCGAAGAACTTTAGAATCCCTCTGCTTTTCTCTAATCCCAGTGTTGGAATCCCGCGTCAACCTTGATGATCTCGTCTAGATGAAATCAAGCAGGAGAAGGCTGGCCTTTAGGGGTTCTCTTCTCGTTCTCTCTGGCTTCCTTCCAATCTGTTCTCCAGATTACAGCCCAGGATTTATTTCCCCTAAAATACACTTCAGATCTGACCGTTCAATTCTTTCTTTCCTTGAATACTTACCAAGCCCACTGAGTGGTCCACAAGAGGTGGCATGGCCTTCCCTGGTGCCTGCTCCAGACACTCTGGCTTTTGCCTGGGCAGCAGCTTTGTCCTGCTTTTTCCTCCTTGGCTCGAGAGCTTGGCCAGTGCCTCCTCTAGGAAGTCTTTGCAGCCCCCCGTCTGGGTCAGGATCCCCAGACTGTCCTGCCCTTCAGAGTCCTCATCTTGGTTTGAGACCACACATCCATGATGTGGTTATTTGATGGACCCCTCTCTTCTCACACCAGACTCTGAGCTCCAGAAGGCACATCTGGTTTTGTTCATCCTGGTATCCATCCCACTTCCCAAGCAAAGTCAGAACGGGACTTTAGAAATCGCCTGTTGTCTATCATTGTCAAGTTGAGCACATGGAGGTGGATGATGAGGAGGCTCACAGCCACACAGCCAGTTAGTGGCGGAGTTGGAGTGGGAATCCGGCTCCTGCTCTCGTTCAGTGAGTGCTCTTTCCAGCTCAAGTGAAACAATTAAAGTTTATTGTGCCAGCCTGGCCGATAAACACATGTGGGATTAATTGAAGGATGGAGGGATAAATGGCTCAGTGAGCCTCGCCTTTCTACTTCTCGGGTTTCTTACTTTGTGGTGGTCGGACCAGGGTGCAGCTGCCTTAGCCAGTTCCCTGCTTTAGCTGGCAAGGCTCACTTCCTGCAAGACATCCCTGAGGAGAAGCCACATGGACCTACCCCAATGCAGCCCTGGGTGCTGGCGCAGCCATGTGGAGATCCCTGTCAGTGCTGAGATGCTTACACATTCACGGACTCGGCTTTCCTCCTGCAGTCAGTGTCATTGAGTGTTTTGTGAGACAGAGGATTACTTTATGGATTGGTGTTGGACATATGGGCTAATGTTGGATTTGTGGGCTTGGGCAGCACTGGGTTGATGTGCACTTAACCTTTATATTAAACTCTCTCTTACACACATGGGTTTCTGCGGATTTGTTTCTCTAATGCATCCAGACGTGCACATCAAGCTAGGAACTTTGGAGCTGTTTAATGGACGCGCTCTGGATAATATTCTCCTGGCATCGCTAGGTTACCATGCTCGCTTTCCAACTAAAGGTTGGGGATTCAAGACCACCCAGTGGGGCAGTGAAAGAGAAGTCTGGTGATCTTCCTCGAGATCAACCACTGGAAACCTGGAGCGCAGTTTTCCTGGGACACACGCGGAGTCACCATGAATCTGAACAGACTTGGTGGCAACTGGTAGGATTCTCCCCCTCCCCTATTTTTGCTCGGGTTTTAAAATTTAAAATAAAAGCCGTTAAGCTCTCTTGGTTATGCATTTGAATCTCAAGTCATTCAACTCTCGATAGCAGTAGATTAAAAAAACCTGATTCTGGAGAAAGGGGTGGGGGCAAACATTTAAAGGATATGCGTCGGTCCCTCACCCTATCAACGTACAGGAGTGGCAAGGATGCCCGGCAGAGCCAGGAGCCTCTCTGCTGCTTCTCGTCTTCCGGACAAGTCATCCTCTGTGGCCACCCAGCCACGCTCCAGCTCAGAGTGCCTCGAGCTTACTCTGAACGTCACAGAGAAACATGCAACGTCTGTTTCCCCGGCTCAAGCAGAAAATCGTCTTGTGAACTCTTAGGCCACAACTCAGTACTGTTTGGGGTACAGACATCCGTCAGGGATCCTGTTGAGTCGGCCCCAACCACAACACACAACAAGCAGCCCAATCCAGTGAGTCCCACGAATCTCTGGTGACCCAGGGTGTATGAAAAGGGGAGCTTGCCCTGTGCTCCAGTCTCTTCAATCTGCAAGAGCATTATGAAAGTGGAGAATATTGTGAAACAACCAAAATATGACAGAGGCACAAAGTGTACACATACCGCTGGGAAAACTGCCCCAAGAGGCCTGCTCTGGGCAGGGTTGCCGCAAACTTGCATTCTGTAAAAAATGCAAAATCAGCAAAGCGCAGTAGCGCCAAGGACAATTAAATAAGGTCTGCCTCGTATTCCCCCCCCCCCTGCAATAAGTTTTCCTTTGCCCCTATTAAAACCGTGGGAGCCCTCTGGTGGTAACTTGTAGGAAATGCTCACAGAGGAGGAGGGATTTGCTTCGTTTGTTGCCTGCAGATGAGGTGATTTAAACCCCAGGATCAGCCTACTGGATAGAGCAGAAGTGCCCCAGAGGGGGTCCAAGGCTGAAATGTTTTCAGTCTCAGGGCACATGTAACTGCGCCCTGGCAAGCCGTCACCGCTGATCGCTTAACCACAGTGCCACCAGAGCTCCTCGGTGAGGAGAATGCTCACTCCGTCCTGTATTCTTCCCTTATCTCCAGAAGCTAATCTCAGAATCAGCCCTTAGAGCAAGCCAGGGCCAGTAGGAACCCTCCGAACAAGACGGCTTCGATGGAGCCTTCTCACTTTGTGCTCAGCCCTGCTGTCTCCAGAGCTGTGCCTGATGCCGCTCTCAGCCTCTGCGTGCTGAGTCTGGCCCACAGAGAGGCGTGGTGGGAGGTCTCCGATGGTGACAGAAATGCCCTCACGACACGTCTACACTCTGTGTTGCATTTTCCAGTTCACGTATATGGCATGATGTTAGTTATCAAGGTCAAATGTAGGCAGAGGAGCTCTGTGGCAGCAGCAGATCTCCACGGACAGAGGGCTGGGGCCAGCACAGGGGCAAGTCAGGGGCAAGTCAGCAGAGGGGCAAGTCAGGGTTGACACATGCAACCTATGCAGCCTTTAGCTGTTCAAGGACCTGGCAGGCAGGAGCCCACGAGAGGAGGGACGGTAGAGCAGGGGCAGAAGGGAAGATTGGCAAATATCCACACTGTATCCGAAGCAGGAGAAATCAGGAATCCAAGCAGCTCGTGAGTAGGAAGGGGGACAGCCCAGAGACACAGGAGCGAGGGGTCCGGGCTGATAGCTGGTATCAGGACAGCCAGCCTGTGGCGTCGGCTTCAAGGACAGGGGACACCTGGCTTTCAAGGAAGCAGCAGGCTTCCGAGATCCTTCATCAGAGAAGCTCAGAATCTCTCTTTCCGATTGATTTTCTCTAGCAAAAGTACGTGCCCTCATTTTATGTTCTGTTTCATAGTGTATTCAGGTCTGTATTTGATTTCCTTTGCATTTTAAAATGCATGACCTTTAAAAATGAGAAGAAAAACCAAGCCCACATGAGGAAATGTCAGTGTGAGCACGTTAGGAGTCACAAAGCGATCAAGACTGTTTAATAATGAGTTCTCCATGGCAATCCATTCACGTTCCACACACTTTACTCGGGACATCCACACTCCACTAGGGACAGGAGAAATTACAAAAGAGAGAGGGACTTTTAAAACCACGTTTCATGTTTCGTACAAAACTGGTTGCACGATCACAGAAGGGGCCTCTTCATGCACCGGTAAGTGGAGCGTCTGCCATTAGGAAGAGGCAGCATTCTGACGGCTCCTCCAAACATTGGCCAATGGAACTAACGCGCATCTCTGCGCTCTCGAACGCAAGGCAAGACGTGTGTCTGCTTGGAATTTCCAAGGGGCCGGTTGGTTTGGGAAAGATGAACATGGAGACCTAGAAGGGTTTGGGGTCAACTGTACCTGGAGTGACTTCAAACTGTGCTTGACCTACATATGCGAACGATGCCTGGTCACTGAGCCTCCTGCCCCCCAGGCAAAGCTTTGAAGGTTCCCTCTTCAGAAACCAGCCGTTAATGCATAGCACAGTTCGCCACTCGTTTCCCAGCAAAAGGGAAAATAAAAACAAAAACAACCCCCCACAGTATTGTAGATGCCTTCCAATCCCATGCCCTCTGTCGACTAGCTTACTTCTACAGTACAGCATAAACATTGCTTACATGTTTGTATGTAACACCTATCAGCACACGGCATCTACACTTCCAGTGTATTTACAAATTCAACCGGATATCTACATATAAAAAGCTTCCCTTAAAATCAAACTTGATGCAAGTTCTGAGAAACCAGTTTATTGGCAAATGAAACTGAGCATTCTTTCAATCATAGGTTGTTATAGAGTTTCATATTTGGAGGTAAACCATTCGATAGAGCTCATTCACGACTATGATCAACCTTATAGATTTAATTTTGCAATGGCGGATGTCGTCATTTTGATGGTTGGCCTTGTGAGCGCTTGGTCGACTTCTCAGAACTTTGCATACGCACTGCGGACTGCTACAGAAGGCACCTGGAGCTACCACACGGGGAGGTAAAGACTCGGAGACGCATTGATTACTGTTCGCATGCTGTTGCATACTTTATTTTCAGAATAACTTAAACATTTTGTTCTCTGCCCAGTTGACATCCTTCTGACAGATTCTGACTTGTTTTAATGGAAACCATGAGGCTCTAACATCGTGCGCTCTGTTGATGATAAAGCCTTTTTTTTATGCTATGGGGACAAATGCGCCTTAAAAGAAATGGTCTTCTTTCTTGTTTTCATAGTTCTTTTATTTATCTCTCCAGCATTTCATTTTTTATTATCCCTGTTTTATTAAAGTTACTTCTAGACCATGAGAGTAATCTGGGACTTGGAGGTGGCCATCCTGGCTACGCCAGAATGCAGGATGCTATGGAATGTTTACGGTCTGAAGGCTCTGCATATTTCCTGCCCGGTGTCTTCTGGAATCATTTTTTTTTGCCGTGGAATTTTAGTAGTGTGTTTCAGACTCTTTCAGTGTGGCCCAAGTCTCAAAAATGCACTGCAATGCACACCGTGTCTGCTTCGGAGCCCTGGGACGTAGAGATGCCGTAGAAGTGGAACGCTGTACTGCTGTATCACCTGATGGATTAGGACGGCTACAACATCACAGGAGCAAGGAGCAGGGCACAGCGTCTAAGTAAGCGTCAGCAAATGGAGCTGTCGTCATGAACTCTTTTAGCAAGCACATACTGTACATACTGTTCCTAGCAGTCTCCCCGAAAGACTAACAACAGCTAGACATCAAGTCACCAATTCCACAGCAATGTCCACAAAGACACTGACGCTCTAGCAAATCTACAGTAACACTCTTGACGCTGAAAACGGAATTCATAAGTAGGGGTTCAGCAGAGGACAGGAAAACAAAGCATCAAACCATGTCTCAACAACATACACAGGCATGTCCTTTAAATGAATAGCGTTTTTCATGCATCATATTGAACTGCATCCTTAAGAGGCAATGACCCGGTCTGTTGACGATGATGCGTTGTCAGTTCCGAGGAAATGAAACATGCCCCTTTGGGACAAAAACGTGTGCACTCTGTACTCCAGTTCACATTCGCGTATCCTTCGACTGAGTTATGTCCTTGCTCTGGTCTCATAGTAATAACATACAGTAGAAAATATATTTTCTCTCTCTATGTGTATAGTATGAGAGGCCTGACACCCAAGTGTTTAAGAGAAACCTTCTAGAGAAATGGGATATTGGCAAAGGGCTTAGCAGTTAAACAAAGGAGTTCATGGCGTTGACAGGAGAGGGCGCCTCTGAGCTTTCGTTGCCTTCGGCTGGTTCGGCCTCTCTCTTCCCACTGTACTGCCCGATGAAAGAGCCGTCCTCGTTGAACTGGCCGTTCACCCCCTCCCCGTAGTCAACGAGGCTGCCGTCACTCTCCTCCTTGGTGCCATCGGAAGATGTCCCACTTCCATTCTTTTTGTTTTGGGGGCTTTTGTGGTCTTCTGCATCACTGGAAAAAGAGAGAAAACACTTTTATCAAGACTGGCAGTTAAGTAAAGGTTGTTTGTGGTTGGATTTTTTTGATTATGCGTGCAAATTATGATGAAGCATGTGCAGTCTTGAGCGCCTCCCGCTACATCGAATGGTGAGGTTGCCTCCGATTACTCGGGTCTGACTGGAATGGGAACCAGGTGCGCATGTCTGATCGTGAAGTCTTCAGCAGAGGGGGTGGCTTCCTGGTGTGCGTGTCAGTTTCGGCGACAGCCTCTGACTGGGGAATGAAAGCTAGTCAGAAATAATCACAGCTCTGCCAAAGGAAGACCTGGCGGGAAAAACATTTATGGGAAATAGAGAAGTTGGTATGTTAGACTGTTGAAGATCTCAGATTCCCTGCAGATGAATGGACAATGATTGTGGTTAAAACATGAAGTATGGACTATTCCCCCCTGAACTGAAGGTGAAGCAAAACCCTGCGTGGTGCATGGTTTCATTATTGAATGCGGGCCGGCTCACCGACTGCAACCTTACCTTCCTAGAGACCTACAGATTCCATTAAAAGGATGCGGAAGAAACAAAGGAAAATTGCCTACGAAGAAAAGCAAAATCCTTAGACTGATAATATACAATATTCCTTTTTCAGAAAGAATTTTAGTTATTGGGTACAGACTTGGTAATTTGGAAAAAGACACAATTTGACTCAAGAGGCCAGATTTGGACTATGTCAACATAGTCTGTTGACACACCAATATATTCTAACGAGCGAGCATGATTAAAAACATACAAGATATTTTTGGGCACTCATTTCTACCTTTTTATTTCCCTTTCTTATATGTGTTATATGGCCTATTCATGTTAGCCAAGTCTCTAAGGAGTATAACTTAATAATACTTTTAAGGATGCTACGTATTTATTTTTCTTGCTTATTTGTTGACTCCCCGAAGCACAATCTTCGGAAGTAGAAGAGGAATCAGCGTCTTTTAGATCCCCCACCTGGGCAGCTACGTTAGCAGAGACGTACATTCAGCTATTCTTTAATAGGTAACATTCAATGGAAAACAAAATGTAGAAGGGAAACAGAGACAATGGCAGAATCTAATAATTTGTTTCATTGCATATTATTAAAAATGCAGGCAAAATAAGAACCATATACAATTCTAGTATAAACAATAAAATAAAAGACAGTGTTAAAAAGAGGCCGCCTTAGTGATAGAATCTCACCCAGGAATTAGTGTTCAGATCGCATTACTTCTTTCACTTCAGAGAGGGATGTTTCTTGCTGAGGTACAGATATTTCAAGGTACACAAATATTTTGTCCTCTTCACCTGTAATTCCTACTAGGATTTTCAATTTTTGTCTGAGGAGAAAATCTCAAAACTGGAATATAATGCCAATAGACAGACGTATGCTGACAAAAAAATTAACTGTGTCAACAATAAACAACTTCTTGCCACAAACTGAACCTATGATCATCTATGATAGTCTATGATATTATCATTTATGATTTAATGCTTTGTGTTAACTTGGCTGGGCGAGGATTCTCAGTGATTTGGCAGTTAAGAACTAGTGATCCTCAATGATAAGATCTTCTCAAGGATGTAACCTGCTTCCAATATAAGTAGATATTGTGGAAATGCTTGTTTGCTTTTGCTGGATCTGGATCCTGCATCTGGTTGGTCAGTCTTCTTTGGACTTGACTAGGGTTCTGTCTGATTGCCTGCCAGTCCTAAGAGTCATCAGTAGCCTGCCCTTTTACCTGCCAACCTTGGATTCATTTGCCTCTGCAGCCATAGCCTGACATGCTGACTTCGGATTCATGCACTTTTGTAGCCAGAAGCCTGTTGCCTGACCTGCCATCCTGGATTCATCAACCTTGGAGCTATGTGAATCAGGAGGAGTCTCGAGCCTGACATTTGTCCCATGGGCTTGGACCTTGTCTGCCTCTACAACTGTATGAGCCCTTTCCTTGATATAAAACTACTTCACCGGATTTGTCTTTCTAGAGGACCCACCCTAGGAAACCATCCTGACTAGTGAACGCCTGGGGAGGAGTCACTGCATCTTGTGGTTACCTGTGCTTGGAATACTTCAGGCGACATTGCAGCCAGTCTCCATTTTATTACACGGAGCATTTGTATAAGGTTTAATCCTTATCTCCTAGGTTTTCCCTGAATGATTCCCTTGGAAAATTGTGCATGACTCAATGAGAGAGCTAGATTCCACTGAAGAGTTCAACAGCGAGTAGAACTTTGTCATTGGATTCTAGTCATTGCTCTTATTCTGTTTCCTAGAACTAATGTCTCTGCTACAGGAATTCCACTTCTTTGATCAAGCCAATTGTCTATCCATCCATTTACTCATCCAATACATGTTTATTGAGTGCCTATTCTAAGACCAGTTTTGTTCCGGGCCCAAGACAGATCAAACCTCCGGCCTCACTGAGCTTACATTCTAGTGGAGGAAAATACAGACAATGCTCAGCATAATAAAAATATTAGGTATGTAGTCTGTTAGAAGGTGGTTAGCTTACTGCCACTGAGTGAATTCTGGCTCAGTACCCTATAGGACAGGCTAGAGCTGCCCCTGTGGGTTTCTAAGACTGCAACTCTCCAGGAGTAGAAAGTCTCATCTTTTTCCTGTTGAGCTGCTGGTGGTTTCAGACTGCTGACTTTGTGGTTACCAGCCCAATGTGGGAACACCATACGGCCAGAAGGCGATTTCTCTCTCTATTGCCATCAAGTCCGTGCCGACTCACAGTGACCCTCTCGGACAGGGTCGAACTGCTCTTGTGAATTTCTGAGGCTGTAACTCTTTTTTTTAAACTCATTTTATTGGGAACTCGTACAATTCTTATCACAACTTGTACATACAATCCATTGTGTCAAGCACACTTGTACTTTTGTTGCCATCATTTTCAAAACGTTTTCTTTCTACTTGAGCCCCTGATATCAGCTCATTTCCCCCTCCCTTCCCACACCCCCCTCACTCATGAACCCTTGATAATTTACAAATTATTATTTTGTCATATCTTACACTGTTCGTTGTCTCCCTTTACCCACTTTTCTGTGGTCCTTCCCCCAGGGAGGAGGTTATATGTAGACCCTTGTAATTGGTTCCCTCTTTCTAACCCACCTTCCCTCCACCCTCCAGGTATCGGCATTCTCACCACTGGTCCTGAAGGGATCATCTGCCCTGGATTCCCTGTGTTTCCAGTTCCTATCTGTACCAATGTACATCCTCTGGTCTAGCCAGATTTGTAAGGTACAATTAGGATCATGATAGTCGGGGGAGGAAGCATTTAAGAAATAGAGGAAAATTGTATGCTTCACCGTTTCTACCCTGCATCCTGATTGGCTTATCTCCTCCCCACGACTCTTCCGTAAGGGGGTGCCCAGTTGTTTACCGATGGGCTTTGGGTCTCCACTCTACATTCACCCTCATTTACAATGATATGATTTTTTGTTCTTTGATGACTGATACCTGATCCCTTCGACACCTCGTGAGCACACAGGTTGGTGTGCTTCTTCCATGTGGGCTTTGTTGCTTCTGAGCTAGATGGCCACTGGTTTACCTGTAAGCCTTTACGACCCCAGACACTATATCTTTTCATAGCTGGGCACCATCAGCTTTCTTCACCACATTTGCTTATGCACACATTTGTCTTCAGTGATCTTGTTGGGAAGGTGCACATCATGAATGCCAGTTTAATAGAACAAAGTGTTCTTGCATTGAGTAAGTAGTTGAGTGGAGGTCCAATGTCCATCTGCTGAGGCTGTAACTCTTTACCAGAGTAGAAACCCCCATTTTTCTCCAATAGAGAACCTGTTGGTTTTGAACCACAAACCTTGCAGTTAACAGTGCAATGCATAACCACTAGGCTACCAAGGCTCATTAGTATTATGGAAAACACTGAAGGGAGAAAAGAAGATTGCAGGCTTCAGGGAAAGAATAGAGGCTTGGGATTTAAAAAGGAAGCTCAGGGAAGGCCTCATTAAGGAATCACTTCTGATCCGAGACTTAAGAGTTGAGCTATCCAGGTGGATAGCTGGAGGAAGAGTGACCTGGACAAGAAAAACACTAATGCAAATGCCCTGAGGTAGAAGTAAGCTTAGCTTTTTCTAGGACCAAGAAAGAACGTGGTGTGGCTGGAGCTGAAGGAGTAAGAAAGAGACTGTATTTGGAGTTGGGAGAGTTAACAGGGCTTGATTAAGGCCTTGTGGACACGGCAAGGATTCTGACTGTGATGGGAGATGGGCAAAATTGGTCTCCCCATTCACTTACATATCATTTATTGCTGCTTTTGAATTACAACAGCAGAGTCGAGTCGTTTCAGCACTTGACGCTCATAATGTCTAGAATATTCACAGGAAGAATGTGTTAACCCCTCATCTGGGGGTTCACCAGAGATATTACTAGAACAATCCAGGCATGACTTGGTTACAGGGGAAGAGCAGAGACAGTCAGATTATGGATGTGCTTTTGAGTGGACAGCTACCAAAATTTTCTGGTGGATTACATGAAGAACGATAAAGAAGAAGACAAGAGAAGGATGAAGCCAAGTCGTTTGGCTTGACAATGGTAAAAGAGGAAGTGATCTTATTCTCAGATGTTTGGGAGAACTCTTGTAGTTCTGTGTTGGACATGTTCAATGTGACATGCCAGAGAAAACACTCCCTTAATCACTTTATGATGCTAGCATTGATAGATCCACTCAACAAGGGTACGCTGAGAAAGGGAAATTACAGGTGAATTTCATCGACAACTACAGACCCAACAATCTTAAACAAATCATCAGTAAATAGAATTTCATTATCCGCCAAGAAGATGATTGCCAGCTTGGGTTTATTCCAGCACTGCACGCTTCACATTAGACACAAGTCCATGTACTATACTAAATTCACATAATAGAGAAATACGAAAATAAGGACAAAGAAAATATACTAAATTCACAAAGAAAATGGTTTGCGATCATCCCAATAGCTTTACAGAATGATGGGGCCAAGTTCAACACTCACTTAAAATCAACAAAATTTAATGCACTAGGTTCTGAAAATAGAAAAAAGTTGCTGCTGCTCTATCATCGTGGGCCTTGGAGTTGACTCCCACTTGGAGTGACCCTATAGGATACAATAGCACTCTCCACTGGGCTCTCCCAGGCCGGAATCCTTACAAAGTGCACAGCCACAGTGGCTGTGGTAGTTACATAAGCTGCTGGCAATTTGAGAGGATTCTGAGTGAAGGGGTGGAGTCTGGCCTATCAATCAAGATATAACCAATAAGGCCTCTGTGTGAGCGTAGCCTTCTCCTGAGAATTCTGGGAAATCCTGGTATTTCTTCCTTGGAGGCAGGAGACACTTCTTTCTCTCTGCTCACATCCTGGGAGATAAAGCAGCTGACAAGACACGTGGATCTACCCTGATGCAACCCTGGGTGCTGGGGAAGCCACGTGGAGACCCCTACCAATGTTGAGATGCTTACAACGCCACTGGATCCAAAGACTTTCTACCCACTGGCCTGTGATCGTCCTGCATTCGGCGTCATTGCTTGTGTTTCATGAGTCTGAAGTGGACTTTATAGATTCGTATCGGACATAAGGGCTAATATCACACTTATGAGGTTGGACTGGATTAGGTTGGGATGCTTTCTTAATGTACGATTACCCTTTAGATAAAACTTTCTTATACACATATGTGTGTTTCTATGGAGTTGCTTCTCTTGTCTCCTGGGACTAACGCAGTGGCCGGTGAGTTGGAACTTCTGACCTTTCTGTTAGCAACCTTGCAGGCAGTGATGCATGATTCCATCACCATGCTCCATGGGAGAAGTGGCTTAGTCTGGCTAGTATGTAGATAAACCTGAGAGGGGCTCACAGACACAACATACCCCTGCCAAACTTGCCCACTGCTAGTCTCACAGGGCCTATCCTTTTTTGCTTCTCTATTCCACTCTCCCAGTATCAGGTCTTTGGGCTGAAAATGGTTAAGGGACTTGATGGTAAAGTGAATTGGAAGTTCCAGGCACCTTGGAAGAAAGGCCTGGCTACCTACTTTGGAAAAACTCGCTGTTGAAAACCTTATGGAGCACAGTTCCACCTTGACACACACACAGAGCCTCCATGAGGAGGCGTCAGCTCAACAGCAACTGAGAGCCCAAGTAGAAGGAACTATATTCACCGATTCCAGCGTATTCTGCAGGATGAGCAGGGGAGCAAAACAACTCTGAATTAAATGCTATCAAAAAGCAAGGACAATTCAGTCATTGTTACTCAGAAGCAAGAAGGAGCAACAGCATGTAATTGACAAAAACGCTCCAGTCACTCCGGAGTGTAAAATTGTTTAAATTCTCTCACAGTGTGGTATTCAGCGGATCTTGACCTTGTTATATTTAAAACATAATTATGAGAAAATGTAGCTGAGTCGATCATCTCTTTTTCAATGACACCATTTCAAAACTCAAAAAACAAACTTACTGCTGAGTTGATTCCGACTCGTGGTGTTCCTATAGGACAAGGCAGAACTGCCCATGTGGGTTTCCAAGGCTGTAACTCTTTCAGGGAGGAGAAAGCCTTCTCTTTTTGCTGTGGAGTGGCTGATGGTTCTGAACTCCTGACCGTATGGTTAGCAATTCAACCCATAAGCACTATGCCAATAGGGCTCCAAGTAAACCATAAGGGGCTGGGGTGGGGAAGGGCAAACTAAGGCACAGAAGAATAAAGATCTTACAGTGTACACTGATGGTCCTTTAACGCATTCAAAACCTATTTAGCAGCAAAATCAGGTTTTACATTCCTTAGGTATTGTTTGAATACCAAGATAATAGAGCTATGAAAAATTGGTCTTGATTTTAATCCTTTGCCAACAGATGAATTAACAGAAGATTTAAAAATTTTAATCTTGTGGATTATTTTTGTGCATCACCATTCCTGTTAAATTCTAATGAAGCATAATACATCTACACACTAGGAATAGAAAGCAACTGCATTATTGTGACTAAAGAATCTGCAAGAAACCTAGAGTAAGGCTCATCTTCCACGGGGAGGAGGTGGGGTGCGCGGGGGGTGGGGGATGCTGAAAGCTTTCTCTTTGACCTCAGAAATAATAGTAAGGGTGATGGCTACCATCATTCCCAAACATTGTTCTAAAAGACTATCTGTCATGAGCAAAAGAAAGACTGCACAATATGATAAAGGAAGAAAAGTGTCATGATTAATAATGGATATGATTGTGTCAATAGAAAATCCAAAAGACTCTACAGGCAAGTCTCAGACCTAATAAGAGTTTGCTAATGTTGCTTGAGAAATATTGGCATACAATGGACTGAAAAAAATGGGGTAGAACATATGGTGTGGGCCAAATTGTATTTCTATCTGAAGAAGAAGGAAACAGGACCTACAGCTTGCCCCATGGGTCAAAGACCTAACTGTCAATCTCAGAACTATACAGATCATCCTTGAGAACACAGTGACAAATGCACAGGCCTTGTCCGAGGGCAGGGACACACCATCGAATATCGCAGAGGGGACACACACAATGGGTGCCGGGACCAATTCAAATAAGAGACTATGTGCATCGAGAGGCTCCATCAAAATGGGCGTCCATGGGCTGGGAAAATTGTTTCTGATGCTCCAATGGACGAGGGACTAAACGAAACTCTACAGAAAACTGCAACCCTTCAAAAAGAGAGAGATGAATAACCCAATTTAAAAGTGGGCAAAGGACATGACAAGACCGTTCATCAAAGATGACATACAAATGGCCAACAAACATAGGAGGAAATGCTCATTGTCACTAGCCGTCCAGGACAGGCAGATCAGAGCGATGACGGGATACGAGAGACCACTTTATACCAACAATGGCAATGCATTCAAAAAAGCAGAAAATAACGAATTCTGGAGAGGCTGTGGAGAGACTGAAACCCTCGTCTGCTGTGGTGGGAATGTAATTATCTGCAACCACCGGAAAGCAATATGGCGCTACTTCAAACAAACGGGACTGGAAATTCCATATGCTCTTAGCCATCCCTCCACTGTGCACGCATCTGTCCTAGAGAAGTATGAGTCATAACATCAACAGACACATGCACGCTCATGCTCATCAAAGTACTGTGCACAATAAATAGCAAGAAGATGGAGACCTTGTAAATGCCCATCAGAAGACGTATTGAGAAACTCTGGTAAGTAGAATACAGACAATACAATACTCTGCATTGCGAAGAATCAGAGAAGAAACCGGAAGCACTTCACGGCATGGGCGGACTTGGAGAACATTCTGCTGAGTAAAGTGAGCCTATCCGGACAAATATTAGATGAGACCATTGTTATAAGAAAATTACTAAGATATAGACTTTTCATACCAAAGGGAATGTTTGGAGTTTGCCAAGACGGAGGTGGGCAAGGGTGGGAGGATAAAGCAATGGACTAGACTGTTGATGGGTGTTAACTCAAGTGCAATAGAAGACAGCAGTCCACAAAAGGAAGAAGAGCAATCCAGGATGGGGGCGGGGGTGTTGACGAGGAGTTTAAACTGTTGAATCTAAAGTTAATGATCTGAAATGTAACCCCCACCCAAATGATAATAAAAATTGTATCGGTTAGTCATATATCTGTATATCCACAGAAAATTTAAAAAAGTGATTGTAGTTTTAACAGAAACAAATCTAACAAAAAGATGTCTAAGAACACTGGGAACAAAAATAATGAGCAAGTTTATGCCTTATTAAGAACGTCACAAATGGCACTGAATACTTGAGTAGAAACTGCTGTGCACATCTTCACCAAGAACACTAAATACCATTTTTAAAAAGCATTATGTAAGAGCTCTGTGAAATAAATGAATCTCAGAGAGTTATTAAAGAAGATTTACATAAATGGAAGAATACGATAATCTATGATTAAAGTATGGTAAATATGTTCATCTTCCCCATAGTACTCTTTAGATTCAATTTCTTTCCAGTAAGAACCCAAGGTTCTTCTGTGGACCTTGACAAGTTTATTCTAAATTTTATATGTACATGAAGAGGGCCACAGGAATCAAAGGAACTCTTGACAAGAACAAAGTTAGAGGACTTGATCTACAGGTACGAGGACAGATTCGATTCAGCGTTGGCAGCTTACTGCAAGGCCCACAGTTCAAGCCCACCAGTTGCTTTTCAGAAGAAAGAAGCCTGGTCCTATAAAGATGTTCAGTCTTGGCAACCCCGGGACTCAGAACCACTATGAATCAGAATCGCGACGAATTAGAATTGACACAAAGGCCGAGGGGTTTGGTTTTGGTTTGTGGTATCACGATGGAGTCTCTGGGTCATGGAAATGGTTAATGTGCTCATCTGCTAACTGATGGGTTGGAAAGTTGAATATGCACAGAGATGCCATGAAAGAAAGGCCCGGACCTAATCCACTCAAAATAGAACAGAACACAGTTCTCTGACACACATGCATTGGAATGTATCTGATAGCAAATGGGGGGTGGTACTAATACAGTGTGGTTTTGCTGCAGAGATGGACAAATTGACCCCTAGGGTGCACCACGGGGCTCTAAAACAGACTTGTGTGTAAGAGCAAAGGTAGGAGCTCTCTTTTCTTTTTGACTTGATTCCCACATCATACTTTTATGCTATGATAACAGGAATCTTTAAAAGTGAATTTTTGTTTGAGCAAAAACGGAAATAGAATTTATTTTCATATAAATGGTTTGTTGAGCAACAATACCGAAGTCTCTTATTAATTGTGATCTTTGTCTGTAGATCCACGTGGGTTTATCTATACACAGCCTATCACTCATGGATAATGACCAGTGAAGAAGCAAGTCCCTCGGAAGCACCTTTTCCAGCTTGATTAATGGACGGGGGCAGGGCGTGGTGACGTCATGGGCCACCAGCCGCACTGCTAACTGCAAGGTCTGAAACCACAGGAATACGCTGGGCCTTTCGACTTCTGTAGCAATTGGCCGTCAGGGAAACCCACAGAGAGAGAGCTCTACGCCCTCCTGGAGGCAGGCTACGGGTCAGGTTTGGCCCAAGGCCGTGAGTTGAGTCGAGTGGACGAGAGGGTCCACGTCTGAAAGAGGAGAAGTAAGGCAATGGGGTGCTCTGGTCACGAAAGGGGGCTCCCCAGGAAAAGCTGTTAAAAGGCAAAAGCCCATTTGTAAGGCTAGTTTTTGGAAGATGTCATGTGATACACGACTATACTTTACTGAAGAGAACGGCTCAATGGGAACAAATGACAGAAGGTACCACACAGCGCCAAACACACATGGTTTCTGCTCAGCAAATATTCAGTGTCCATGCTCTGACACCCCTCTTCTCTCCATTCTAGGCCCACATCTCAGAGGAAAAAAAATCTTTTTTCCCTTCAGAGGCATCTGGGTAACATTTATCCACACTTCGAACTTTCTAGATGTGAGGAGTGCTGTGGAGGCCTGTGGATGCGCTGCACTAGCCCTTGCCCTTCTCAACTCAAAGATGCTTTTATGATTAACTAGAAAACAAATGGCTTTTGGCACTGTGATAAGGGCAGTGGCCTTGTCACGTTCAAGTGCGAAAGGGTAGTTTCCCAAGTGTGAGGTTTCTGACTGTTACAGAAGATGATTTGAAAGGCATACTAAAGGTTTATTTAGCTACATTGTATGCAAAGTTTTCCAACAACAACAGCAGCAGCAGCAGCAATAAACACACCGATGTTTTTATGACGTGATGAATGTTAAGTTAAAAAATTCAAAGTCATAATATAGTTTGTATAATTACAAAATATATGAATGCTTATATTCATGAAAAAAAGATGATTGTGCTGTCTGCAGACATGCTCCTATCATTGTAATAGAGCAACTCAGGTCCTGCATCCTTCCTTCCACTGGGAAGACTTCTGGCACCACCTCCTTGTACGCTGCTTGCTGGTGTTGACACCGCGACCCTGCTCCATGGGTATTCTGGGCAGAGCCTGTTCCACCCAGTGCTCACACGGTTCTCTTTGCTTGCTGCATCCGCACTAGCGCACACCATCCCTATGAGAGGCTGCATTCTATTGGGTTCTGCATCCTGCACTAGGGCACACCATCCCTATGAGAGGCTGCATTCTATTGGGTTCTGCATCCTGTACTAGATTACACCATCCCTATGTGAGGCCATGTTCTATAGGGTTCTGCATCCTGTACCAGATTACACCATCCCTAGGTGAGGCCATGTTCTTTTGGGTTCTGCATCCCGCACTAGAGCACACCATCCCTATGTGAGGCCATGTTCTATAGGGTTCTGCATCCTGTACTAGATTACACCATCCCTATGTGAGGCCATGTTCTATAGGGTTCTGCATCCTGTACTAGAGCACACTATCCCTAGGTGAGGCCGTGTTCTATAGGGTTCTGCATCCTGTACTAGATTATACCATCCCTAGGTGAGGCCGTGTTCTGTTGGGTTCTGCATCCCGCACTAGAGCACACCATCCCTAGGTGAGGCCGTGTTCTATTGGGCTCTGCATCCTGTACTAGAGTGTACCATCCCTATGTGAGGCCATGTTCTGTTGGGTTCTGCATCCTGTACTAGATTACAGCATCCCTAGGTGAGGCTGTGTTCTATAGGGTTCTGCATCCTGTACTAGATTACACCATCCCTAGGTGAGGCCGTGTTCTATAGGGTTCTGCATCCCGCACTAGAGCACACCATCCCTAGGCGAGGCCGTGTTCTATAGGGTTCTGCATCCCGCACTAGAGCACACCATCCCTAGGTGAGGCCATGTTCTATAGGGTTCTGCATCCTGTACTAGATTACACCATCCCTAGGTGAGGCCATGTTCTATTGGGTTCTGCATCCTGTATTAGATTACACCATCCCTATGTGAGGCCGTGTTCTGTTGGGTTCTGCATCCCGCACTAGAGCACACCATCCCTAGGCGAGGCCGGTTCTGTTGGGCTCTGCATCCCGCACTAGAGCACACCATCCCTAGGCGAGGCCGGTTCTGTTGGGCTCTGCATCCCTAGGGCTTGGCATAGAGGGGGTGCTCAATCAATACAAAGGGGCTTCAAATATTTGTAGGAAAAAATTCCATGATATTTTCATTCTACTTCCCATGAGCTTCTGGAAGCCCTTTCATACTGGATGGCTTATGTCATTATAAAATTAACAATTTTGGAAATAGAGGGAATTATAAAGAAATTTCTAAAACTTCAAACACTAGAACCACCCCCCAAAAAGCCCCCCAAAATTCAAATAGCTTCTTATGCCAGACACTTATGCCAGACAAGACACTGGCATATACTCTTTCCTTTTTCTTACCCTAAGAATAAAGTTTGGTGAGTGTCATTTATTTTTCAAGAGCAACTGTTTCAGGTTTGTCCATTCAGACAATACCCATGAAATGCCTACAGCTCTGTCATGGTAGATAAGTCTGTGATAATTCTACCTGATTTTTTGGTAGACATCACCTTATGCTCTAACGATGCTTCTGTTTTGTTGCCATTCACAACCCACACACTCTTTCTGAAAGCCCATTATTATTTATTCTATCACAAGCCAATTCATGTCTTTGAGCAGAATAGATAGATCTTTGTATCTATAGATATGAACAAATGTGACACATCTTAGCATCATTCAAGCCTTATGAGCATGGATCAACATGCATGCAACAGGACCACATTCATAGGAGTGACAGAGTCCCATGGTAAGAACCTTCATGTATGCAGTCAGTCATGAGTTCAAGTACCATGGGCAGATGGTTGGTGACCTAGGTTCACTCTGATTTTTAAAACAATGGATCTAGAGAATAAGACAGTACTTGTACAGTTGGTTGCATTGTGTCTCTGATTTTTTCTATAGGTTAGTAAGGAGGCAGATCCTACTGTCTGTATAATTAAAGAAACAAACAAACAAAGGTGCAGGCTTGCACCAGAAGGTAGGTGCTTGGCGTCGGTGTTGGAGGAAGCACCGCATTATACAGCATTGGGTGTGGTGGAGTGGGGGGGGGCATTGATGATCTGTCTCTCTTTGCACGATGTAAAAATCCCCTGGCATGGAGCCAACTAAGGAGAACGGCTTTTCTCCACAGGGTGGAGGGGGTACAAATCACAAACATTCACAATAGCTCTAATTTTGTGTCTGCATGTGATCAGCATATTCACTTACTTATATATTTTTGAAATGAAAAAGAGGAAGAATCAGCACCTCATACAGAGCTCAGCACACGATGCAGGTGCAAAGTGGAGAAGGGGCTCTGGTGACTTGGGGCTGGTAGTAAAGGTCACACGGGAAATGACAGAAAGAAAAAGATGCTGCAGCTAACAGTTGGCAGCTGCCCAATAATGGCGACGTGGAAGAAACTGAGGGGTCTCGGAATTCTTTAGGCAGGAAAGAAAGAAACCAAAGGGGAACCTCTGAGGTGGTGCCAGGAAATCATAGCATGAAGCCACATGAGGAACAAAGGCGGGTTAGGAATTTGCGGAATTGATTCCATTTGTAGACTTGTCCTGATGAACCTTGAACTTGGTTAAAAAAAGTCCACCAAGATATGTTTCAAGTTTAAGACATCCCACCCAGCCACTACCCTTGAGCTAATTCTGACTCCGTGATCCCAGAGGACAGACTAGAACTGCTCCTTAGGGTTTCTGAGACGGTTCTTTTTATTTTTTTAATCGTTTTATTAGGGGCTCATACAACTCTTATCACAATCCATACATACATCAGTTGTGTAAAGCACATTTGTACATTCATGGCCCTCATCATTCTCAAAACATTTGCTCTCCACCTAAGCCCCTGCCATCAGCTCCTCATTTTTCCCCGCTCCACCCTCCCTCATGAACCCTTGATAATTTATAAATTATTATTTTGTCATACCTTGCCCTGTCTGATGTCTCCCTTCACCCAATTTTCTGTTGTCCATCCCCCAGGGAGAAGGTAACATGTAGATCCTTGTAATTGGTACCCCTTTCCAACCTACCCTCTTGCTACGTTCCTAGTATCGCCACTCACACCATTGGTCCTGAAGGGATCATCCACCCTGGATTCCCTGCATTTCCAGTTCCTATCTGCACCAGTGTACATCCTCTGGTCTAGCCGGATTTGTAAGGTAGAATTGGGATTATGATAGTGGGGGAGGAGGAAGCATTTAGGAACTAGAGGAAAGTTGTATGTTTCATCGTTGCTACATCGCACCCTGATGGGCTCATCTCCTCACTGAGACCCTTCAGTAAGGGGATGTCCAGTGGCCTACAAATGGGCTTTGGGTCTCCACTCCGCATTACCTGCCTCATTCACTATGATAAGATTTTTTTGTTCTGATGATGTCTGATACCTGATCCCTTTGACACCTCTCGATTGCACAGGCTGGTATGCTTCCATGTGGACTTTGTTGCTTCTGAGTTAGATGGCTGCTTGTTTACCTTCAAGCCTTTAAGATCCCAGACGCTATATCTTTTGATAGCCGGGCACCATCAGATTTCTTCACCACATTTGTGCATTTTTACAGGAGTAGATCATCTTCCTCCCAAAGGGCACCTGGTGGGGTTAAATGTTGACCCTCTGATGGACTCACCCAATTCTTAACCCACCACACCATCAGAGTTCTTTAAGGCACCCAGTCACACCTGAGTTCCCTCCACACTTCCCAAATCAAGGTGATCACCTGCGTGATCAGTGTTTTTGCCTCACACATGAAACAATTAGGTTTGCACTCAACTCAGCCCTAATCAAAAGTCTCTCCTGAGAAACTCAAAGCATAAACTAATAAACCAAAGACAGCTATTTGGAAACAATTCACAAACATATCATGTATGAATTAACATTGAGACCAAAGACACACACACACACACACACACACGCATCTTTATAACCAAAAGGATGTGAACATGGTGATCACGAGGTTGGTAACCTACCTCTTGCTATGTACTGCTCTGAGATCCAAAATCCTAGTAAAAGTCGTTAGGAGAGAGCTTGTAGAGGACTTGGAATTAGAACTAGAGACGAAACTTTCAGAGACCACCTAGTCTTTGAACAACGGGTTCATTTTGCAAATGGAAAAAATAAATAAAATCTAGCCATAGCCACAGCCAATGGAATCACAGATAGTGGCCAACTTACTAGTAAATAGTCTCTTCATTCCAAGCTAGTTCCAGTTCCGCCTAGAATTTTCCCCAGGTTTGACTGAAGTCGGCAGCACAGAAAGTCACAGAAAGTGTGCTCAGATCCTGGTTTCCCATGTGAGGTGAGCAGCACATGGGCAGACGCATTTGAGCATGACAAGGTAAGGAGGGTCCCAGAAGGTCTCCATGCACTATGCCAAAACATAATTTTCCAGGCTATTATTTTAAGAAATTCCATTTCATCCCAATAAATAAGGGAGTGGTGTTCATAACCTGCATGCAGTTTTAGCTACAAGAACACTACATATGAGAAGTTATGTCCTAATTGCCAGAGCATCTGTTATGGAGGAAGATGATATTTTCTAACATTAAATAAGCGAGGCTCTCTAGTCAGCCAGTGGAAGACCTGCAGGCTGCTCGAGGGGGTGACGAAACCTAGTGGTGGAGGGGCTGGAGGCTGCTGCGTGACCCCTTCAGACACCTTCAGCCCTGGAGTTAACACTTAACATCATCTTATTTCACCTAAAAGTCTTCGGGCAAAAAAAAGATAGTCTTGACATGCCCTCAGGACAAACTTAAAGGGTTATATTTTATATCATGAACAGACTTATAGGAAAAAAAAACCAATACAGGTGCAAAGGCATGTTATAAATAGAAGAATCATTTTGGGACATGTTCCAATCTTTTAAATAAATGAGCACATGTCTTGTTTTTGTGTTTAAACATGCCTAAAGGAATCATTCCTCTCTTTTTTGGGACGACTTATACAGAGGCACCAATACCTTTGTCTGGAGGTTGTGTACCTTTCTTTTCCTCACTATTTAGTTTTCAGGTCATGTTAAAAGCTTTTCTTGGCGACAGAGCCAAGCCAAGAAGGCCAGAGGTCTTCAAAAAGTTCGTGGAGAAAATCTACTATCTTCTCATTTCATTTTTTCCCAGGAACGTTTCAAAGCTCTGTCGTATATTATCAGTTCTGAGTTAATACATCGCCTGGAGGGCTGTGATATTTCTTAATAAGTAACAGCTTCTAAAAACAACCTGGTAAGCATTAGGTGAGTCATGGGCAGGGGGGTGGGCATTTGTTTTAGAAAAACTAGCTTCAGATCCCAGTTTGAAAACCTTGTTACCACTAGCTAACGCACTGCGTAGAAAGGACAGATATGGTTTCCTCTGGAACACAGGTTGATCGGGTTTCTACATGTTGTTTTGATCTCATGGCAGCACAGGTGACGCACCAGCTTAGCCAGGCTAATCGATACAGCGAGGACCCCTGGATCATGACTAAAATGGATATCGATTGTTTCTGGTATAATGAACAGTGAGAACGCTTGAACTGTGAGGAATGTGTAAACACTTAGAATGGAAGTGTTTCTAATTTAAAGTTCTGAATAATACTTGAGGTAAATATCCCCTGCTGGGCGGATGCTCAGCATGCTCCTGGCTGAGCCCGAACTCCTGAGTCCGGAGTATGTCTGCGTGGAGTCCCTTACCAAGCGGAGATGGAGGAGCGAGTGCGAAACATAGGCTAACCTGTATTCTCCGAAGGTCCCATCATCTTCTTTCATAGGCTGTATTTCAGGATCGGCGTGGGCATCTTCCTTTTCTTTTACTGAAAATTTCAAAAGGACATTATTACTTCTGATATGATTTTCATCTGTCCTTACTCATTCATCGATTTTAAGAGCTGACTCTTGGAGATTTGCAGCAGCGGGGAAAAAGTGCATATATAGTTGGAATTATATAACAATACTGCATATATGATATACCTACTCATACATTTTGATGCTTTTGATCCTTTGGGGGCATTCGAATATTTATAATAAGTCAGCTTGTCTTACTGTGGTGGCTTGGATGGCGCTGTGATGCTGGAAGGTATACTATTGGTATTTCAAATACCAGCAAGTCAACCAGGACAGACAGGTTTCAGTGGAGCGCTCAGGCTAAGGCAGATTGGGAAGAAGGAATAGGCAAGCCTCCACTGAACAATTAGCCACTGCACACCTTTCTAAAAGCAGCGCATCTCTGTCTGATGTGCGCTGTAAGCAATGCCCTCAGGTTGGAAGGCATTCAAAACCTCCCAGGGAAGATGCACTTTCTCCAAAATGTCTCCAAGTTGGCGACGCAGAGGGAGCATAGTTTCATGACCTTCATTTGTTGATAGGGCACAACTCAAAATGAGAAGCAAATTCCATTAATATATAGAATGTGGAACTTACGAAGCAAAGTCTATGGAAATTGGAAATGTAAAAAATGGAATAGAACATATAAAGGTTGATATACTGACTTGAGTGAACGGAAATGGGCTGGCATTGGCTATTTTGAATTAGACAATCATATGGCTCCCTAGGCTGGGACTGTTCAGTTGGCCAGCAATGGGGTCACATTCATAGTCAAAATGGGCATTTTAAGGTCTATTTTGAAGTACAATGAGATCACTAATAGGATAATATCCATATCCTTACAAGGAAGACAATACCACCGTGATTCAAATTTACGAACCAACCACTAAAGCCAAGGATGAAGAAATTTACCAAACTATGCAGTTTTAAATTGATCAAACCCGTACTCGAGATGCATTGATGATTACTGGTGATTGTAACAAGGAAACTGGAAGCAGGGAAGGAGGACTGGCAGGTGGGGAATCTGGCCTCGGTGACAGAAACGACACTGGAGATGGCATGATATAATTTTGAAAACCAAATGACTTTTTGTTGCACATAACTTTTTTCCACAAAGTAAATGGCCACTTTCTACATGGACCTCCCTGAATGGAGTACACAGGGATCAGATCAGCACTATCTGTGGGCAGAGATGAAGAAGAAGGTCAATATCAAGAGCCAAAAGAAGGACAATGCCTGACTGAAGAATAGACTATCATATGCAAGTTCAGGATGAACTTGAGGGTAGCGATCATCTTAAGGAGAGGCCAGATGCATTTAACATGAGTGACTTACAGCCAGACAGGTTGTTAGATGGCACTGAGAATGTCCTCCATGTATGGATTGTGGTAAGAGCTGTAAGAGCCCCTAATAAAATGATCTTTTAATGATAATAATAAGAAAAGAACATCACACATAAAAAAGTAAAATTCGATGAAAAAACTGGGAGTGAAAGGAAAGATCACAGTGGACGTCAGAAGAGGTCCTGAAATATGCTCTTAAACAGAGTGAAGCTAAAGCGATTAGAAGAAAATGATGTAAAAGAGCTGCACAGAAAACTCCAAAGGACACTTCAAGAAGGCCAAATAAAGTGCTATGATGGAATCTGCAAAGACCTGGAGTTAGGAAACCTAAAGGGAAGAACACACTCGGCATTTCTCAATCTGAAAGAGCCCAAGGATTCTGTGGACAAAACTTGAGTGATGCAGGAAGCCTCAGGAGAAGATGGAGCGGATACATCAAGTCACTATCTCAAAAGAGAAGTTATTTGCATTAAATGATTCCAAGAGATAGCATATGATCCAAAAACAATGATATTGCAGGAATTGGTCCAAGCAGTGCTGAAGGCAATGGAGACCAACAAGACGCCAGGAATTGGGGAAACAACCCACTGATGGAGCCCTGGAGGCACTTTTTCACCTATGACACGAAAGTTGGCAGGTAGCTACCTGGCCAAGAGATGGAAAGAGGTTCATAATGGTGCTCAATCCAAAGAAAGGCCACCCAGTGAAATAGAAAGTCACATGTGAGTAAAATTTTGCTGAAGATAATTCAAAATCAGTTGCAGCAGCACATAGACAGGAAAGGGCAAGAAACGAGTCAGATTTAGAAGAGGAAATGGAAAAAAGCATATCAGTGAGGAAGGGAATCAGATGGCTCTTGGTTGAAAGCAGAGACTATTAGGAAGTTTACCAAATGTTTACTTGTGTTTTACTGACCACACAAAGCCATTCGAATGAATCATAACACATGATGGATAACATTGCAAAGTCGGAGAATCCCAGAACATTTCACCGTGCCCACTGTGCTCATGTCGAACCTGCACATATTCCAGGAGACAATCAAATGAACAGAGCAAGGGATTCTGAGTCATTTAAAACGAGGAAGGTCTGTGCCAGGGCTTCATGTGTTCGCCATATGCCTTCAATGTGTACGCGGAGCAAATAATCCAGGGAGCTGGACTCTATGAAGAACGTGGCTTCAGGATCGTACAAAAGCTCATTAACAACCTGCAAGACGCAGAAGACACAGCCCTTGTAGCCCTTGCTTGCTGGAAGCAATGAGGACTGGAGCACTTACTGACGAAGATCAAAGATTGCTGCCTTCGTTAGCGATGACACCGCACCGTACAGCAAACACTACCACCATTGTATCAATAAACAACATCCTATCAACAAGGAAAAGACTGAAGTTGTCAAAGACTTCATTTTACCACCAGCATTGCTCACTGAAGCAGCAGTCAAGAAATCACATGATGTATTGCATTGGTCAATCTGCTGCAAAAGATTTCTTTCACGTATTAAAGCACAAACGTGTCATTTTGAGGACTCAAGGCGGCCTGCTGAAGGCCCTGGCATTTTCAAAGGCCTCGTGTGCGTGGAAAGCTGGACAATGAATAAGGACAATTGGAGAAGAAGTAGTGCAGAGAACAGGCTGATCTCCTCTCTCAAATGCCTTAGGATCGGTTACAATAGTTAGGCTGTTTTTTTATATATATATAAAAAGGGACCAAAGCTTGTCTGAACTTCAAGTCCAAGTTTTTCGTTCTGGGAAGATAGATTTACAGCAATCAGCAGGATGGTACTCATGATTCCTTTTCATCTTGAAATATACAGCATTATAAAGCAATGTTAATAGTCATGGCTTACCTGGGTATTTACCACCTTTGTTTCTTCTGATGAAGCAAACAATCAGCAAAATTAGGATAAGGAGAGCTACAGCACACATGAGACCAATGAACCAGCCCTGAGTTGCGATATCCACCTGCCGGCTTGCCATTGCTGGAAGACAAATTCACAGTGTTGGTGCGAAGCGGTTAAGGAAGGGATGTGAATTGTTGCCATCCCGTGTAATAACACATTACCTCAGCATCTGAGTTCTTAAGTCAAGTTTACACCCAGCTTCCTATTGGAATCTATCCGTTATAAAGCCAGAGTTCTAGAAACACTTTGAAGATTGTTCATTAATTAAAAAAAAAATCGGGCTTTTCAAATAGTGAGATCTGAATGCTAACCACACAAACTGTTAACAAACCACTGACAATCGTGCTCATACTAATGCAGGACATACATTATGCATGTAGTCTCAGTATAAACTCAGCATTATCTACTCATTGTCAGTGTAAACATATTCTCAAGCCAATTAAGGATTTTGCTGTTGATGGGGTAAATTGCCCATTGTTAAGCACAATGATAAGAAGAAAACACCGAATTTTAAGCAGCACAGAATGTATACATATAATGGAGTATTCTTCCTTCAAAGGAACCACTTTTGGAGCTAAAATAACACTGTACTAATGCTGTCACTTTCCAGAATGTCTCACCAACCCTCTGCTCAAAAAGAAGGCCGTCCATTCACAACAACTAGCCGTATTGTTTCATAAGACATCTCCATGGCACCCAAACTGTTACTGACATTTGTTTTCCATCTGCTTGGCTAGTCGTCTCCCTTAATGAGGACCTGGTTCTGAATGACATTTGGAAAATTCTGAAAAATCAAACCTGCACACAAATGATCAGTATTTGTGACTGCTTAGGAGGAACTGAAGACTGAGAAATCACCCGTGAGCTTGGAAATTGGAGAAGTTGGAGATTCAGGGAAAGCGGCTTTCAGAGCGCTGGCCAAGACTGAAGTGTGTGGAGTGGATTTTAGAGCCAATACTGGATACGAAGGTCTATCAACAAACACATTCTCAAAAGATTCATAATTAAGAGCAGCAAGAAGAAAATTTCCTAGGTGTACAAGTATCAGGATCAACCGAATCTTGTCCCAATAACGCCTTGAAAGCACTCATGTCGACAGCATCTGATACGGCTGAGGATGAACCTCTATCACCGGCGAGCGCAAAGGCGATGCCTGCAACACCGCTCTAGTCACAGAGTCGCTAAGAGTGCCCGGGCAGTGCCCCTGAAAGGTGAGGCGGGAGGAGTCAGAACTCACGAATCTGAAGTCTCTGAAGTCATTACAAAGGTTCAACAATCTTAAGACATTTCTAGCCTTGCAGCAAGGATCACAGGCCTTATCTTAAACTTAAAAATGCGAATGAGAAGTTGGATAAGCTATTGTCTGATGTCACCTCCTTGACCTTTCAGATGGCACAATACATGTGCCCACCCCCTTTGCCAGCGACTCCACTGGAATCAAAGCAACCTGCTGCGACATGCCGACTGCCGCTTCTACGACTTCCACGGGGTCATTTTCAGGATGCAAACTGCTACTAAGACCAACACACCTTGACTACCACGTAGACACAACTTCTCACTTTGTCTGACACTGCATCACCATCTGCTCATGATTCTCTTAGGGGACTTAACAAAGAGTGTATTTCTAATGACATAACATATAGGATAGGCCTATGCTAATAATCGCGAAGATTAGTTACAATTTGTATATAGCTGCATAGATTCAAACAAGTTTAGTCTGTGCCAAGAAAACCCGCAACCAATCATGAATTTTCTGCTATGATTAGGGTGCACCTGTTTCCCTACGGACTAGCTCGAACCCTTTCAGCAGCAGAGCTACAAACAAAAGGCACGTACACAGGTGCCCCGCACAGCGATGGGCAAGAACTCCATCCTCCCCGTGACCACATGGACTACATCGGAGGAAGTTGCTCCAATGGAACACTGCACTGTACAACGACCTTCTCAGTGGCAACAAGTTGCCAGGTAGCACAAGTCTCTTCAGAAACCAGCCTCTCGGCACAGACACACAATTGACCAAGTGCCTCCTTCCAGCAGACCCAGCTCTGTGTAGAGACTCTGCATCTTATGACGGTGTCATCCTTCCTGCGGCAAACCCTTCCCAGTTCGACTAAGCCCTGGGTGCACTGCCTACTAACTGCTCTCACGTCCACTGAACCGGGTTGGATGGCTGAAGACCCTGCATCTTGGTCCGTCTGTCCAGAAGGCGTGCTCACTCCTTCCAGCCAGCATCAAGCCACGTTCTAAGAGTGCAGTGAAGGTCATTATAGAAGACTGTTTCAAGTTCACCTTTCTATTTAGTACAGTGAAAGAACCATGGAATGTCTTAAAGGCCCGAGCTTCCATTTTGGCCTTGCTGTTTATAGATTACCTTGGTGGCCCTGAAGGTAATTAATCCTCCTAAACTTTTGTGTCCTCAAGCATGCCAGCCTTCCTTCATAGGATCAACTGGAGACTAGAGTGAGATCATAGATCATTTTGAAGTTTGAAATTATAGGATTTAAATAAAAGAACGTTTGAAAAAAAAGTATTGGTTACTGCTTAGAATCCATTCAAAAGTCTTTGAAATATATCTTGATCAGCGTAAGGGTGGCTGGACTAAGCGATCTGTTTGAAGGGAAAATACTCATTCAGCTGTATACATCTTCATCGCCTGCATCTGTTTTATTTTAGTAAATCAATGGCACAGTGTGCAAGACTCCTTTGAAAACCATGGAATAAGAAACGTTTCTGGTGTCATTCAAATGTGTCACTCAGAGGGAAATGGGAGCAAGAGCAGCATCAATGGTTATTCAGACAGGCCTCTGTGGACTCTCCTGCTTAAATAAATGGGTATGAATCGTCTTAAAAGCCTTTTCTTTTCTTTTCTGACCATGATCTACTCAAGCAAAAAAGTTTTCTTTTGGTTTCATAAGTATGTCTAGATCATAAGTTTAAATTGACCGGACTTCTTCTGAATACAGTGAACAGGGTTGTGGGAGGCTTATGTGACCCCAGGATGGCGGGAAGGAAAGTGGTGACACGTATCCCAGGCTCGGCTGTGCGGTGCACGGATCAGCGCCTCTTTCTCTACACACAGTGAGAAAGTGGAGAAAAAGGAAATGCTGGAAACGACATGTGGGGAGGATTGTGAGCCATATGTGTATGTGTGTTTTTAAAAGAAATTGAATGAGAATTGGAATTACGTTGTTCTGAGTACAGATCAAATATCAAATGTCTCCATCAGGCCTTTGTGCGTCCACTTGGTGTGTATGGTCTGTGTGGGTTGAGTTGTTTGATCACCAGGCATAACTGCAGCATGAGAATAGTCAGTCCCCCCTTTCATATACAGACCATAGTAATCATAACATGATGAAGAAGAAGACGATGGTAATGACAGCGGCAACTAAACATTTTTGAACCATGACTACAGGCTAGCCACATTGTGGGCATGGTCTCATTTAATCTTTACAACAATCCTTGGAGGTAGGTACTAAGGCACAAATACAGAAAGCATAAGCTCTGAGAGGGAAAGGGTTTGCTCAAGAGTCGGGATATAATCTATGCCGGCTGCATTCCGGAAGCCTGTTCCTAGCCCTGTCTTCTCTAGGAATAGCACGCATTCCTAAAATCATGTCTAGACACAGAAGAATAAAAATTCTGGGAACTTTCCACTCTGAGAAAAAATATATTTTAAAATTTATTCTTGCAGATTCTTTGAGAGTAATTTTTATCACTTTATACATGGTCTCTGTGTGTTTCTCCTACAAAACTGAGCCAAGAATCGGTGTCTTTTGAGCATCCGATTGAAGGGAAAGAGTTCTAACTCTTAGTGGGTTCAATGTCATACCGCTTTGTCTTCAATGGTACCAGCACGTTCGTTGTTCATCTAATTCAAACACACCTGGGCACAAGGGCAACTGCAGTAAGAACCACGGAAGGCGCCCTAGCACAGGCTCTGGGTGCAGCAAAGACAGAAACTGCCCAGGCAGAATGGCTAGCTGGCAGCTTGTAACTGTGAAACCAAGAATTTTTGCTTCTATGTCTAAAGAAGAAGAAAAAAAATCACTATCCCACCACAGTCTTATATTAAGATTAAGCAGGAAATCCTTAAAATTAAACATTTACGGGCAATGAATGTACAAATGTGCTTTACACAATTGATGTATGTCTGGATTGTGACAAGAGTTGTATGAGCCCCTAATAAAACGATATAAAAATACTGATTAAATAGCATACAAGAAAAATTAAACATTTACAAGTATCAGAAAACTTCATTAGGAGAGTAACAGGAGGAATACACACAGACGAGTAAAGCAATCCACAATAACATGCCGACCAAGGATGCACCTATAAAATAAATAGGAAACTGCAGGCTCCACAAGGAGACAGGCAATCCAATGAAAACGAGGGCAGAAGACATAAGCAGGCACTTCCCCCGCGAGGACATTCAGACAGCCACCAGAGCGAGACACGCAAACCAAAGTGAGCTATCATCTCACCCCAGCAGTAATCACAGAGTTTAATATCGCAGCCGGCCACTCGGAAAGGGAGCACCCCAGGGGGTGCTGGGTAAAATGGGAGAAAAACGTGGAACAGAGCTCAAAATAATGATAATCGTAAAAACGAAGTTTACTCGTCTGAAAGACTAATGACCCGAGAGACCCTTCAAGCCTGGGACCAAACTCTCTCCCACTCAACTTTCAGCTTCACATTAAAAAGGCCTATAAGGTAATGAGTCAGAATCAACTGGAACAGCAGTGAGTTCTTTGGAAAGTGAGATACAGACCAAAGGAAGCATTTCCCTGGGGAAAAAGTTCAAAGTCAAGAAGAGAGAGGAATAAAGAAAAAAATGCAAACTATAATCACAGGAGGAAACGGGAAGAGTATTGTTACATCGTAGTGGTTGTAATCAAGGTCATGAGGCAAAATGTACATGAATGTTGAGTGGAAAACCAATTTTGCTCTGTTAACTTCCACTCAACTCACAAGAAAAAGCTTTAAAAAAAAGGCAGCCACAATGTACTAACATACAAAATAATTTAATTTATGCTTATGGCCTGAGTGATTTTAAGAAGCTTTAAATCTTTACAGGACATTTTAGAAATGATCTTCACTGCTTCATGCAGATAGACACGCAGACAAAAGCCAGGAGCACGATTGTGCGTCTCACACATACCCAGGAAGAAGCTTTGAATCCTTTGCTTCTTGAATCAAGGAACTACCCGATGTGGTCAATTCCAAGACACGCGTCCCACTGGGCTCGGGGCCTCTGGGCCAGTCCTTTGGGAGTCTTTCGTCTGGTGCTGCAAGGCTTAGCTTTGAATCCTTGCTGTACTACATTTGCGACACCCCAAAGCCATGGCATTTTCCATCATCTCATCTACATGTGAAAGTTGGACCCTGATTAAGGAAGACCAATGAAGAATCGATGCATTTGATTTGTGGTGCTGGAAAAGAATATTGAAAGTGCCACAGAGTGGCAAAAGGACAAACCAGTCTGTCTTGGGAGAAGTACAGCCAGAACGCTTCTTAGAAGCCAAATGGCTAGACTTCATCTCTGTTCTTTAGACAAGTTCTCAGAAGAGATCAGTCCCTGGAAAAGGACATCAGGCTTGGTCAAGTGAAGGAGCAGGGAAAACGAGGAAGGCTCTCGACAAGACAGATGGACATGCGGCTGCAACAACGGGCTCAAACAGAACAATTGTGGGGACGATGCAGGACCGGGTGGTTTATTCTGTTGTACCCCGTATCACCAGAAGTCAGGATTGACGTGGTGACACCTACCCACAACCATTCGTATATCCTCCAGGTCCCTGGGTTGTGCAAGGGCTTTCTCTGTGCTACTCACTGAAACTCGCCCCGTGACACCTCAGGAGCAGGGCTGGCGATCTCTGATTTTGATAATATCGGAAAGCCAAGGGACACAGCCCTACTCTGAAACATGTGCAGCAGCCACGAAGCAGAATCAATTTCATGGCAACTGTTACTGGGCTCCAGCTGGGTGACCTGGGCAGAACTCCCCCCTCTACGCGCACCCACTTGTGATTGAAGCGGAGGTTAATAGTGCCTACTTCACAGTTTGTTGTAAGGATGAATGAGACCATCCACGAAAAGCATGTACTTGATGAAGAGCAACGTCCACGGAAAGCTAGGACCGTTACTGTGGTAGCATCACACTGTATAAGGACAAGATATCTACTTGTGCTCGTAATATTTTTAAATTAAGAGCTATTAATAGTAATAAGCAAAAGCACAAAATAAGAAACACAACAGGATAGCAGAAAGATGTTTTTTTTTCTCCTTAAACATTATGATTTTAGTAAGTGAATATATTTATTAAGTTATACCTCTCATTTCTTTTTTTTTAAAACCCACAATTGTGCATTTTTCTAAATGATAAGATACAATTTAAAAAAATCATAATGTTTGGGGAACTAGAGACATAGACATGGGTTAGCTTGTGGATTCTATGGGATACATGGCATTTCCTCCAGTGCGCATGGCGTGACTGGACATAAATAACATGGGTGTATGAACCACGAAATGAGCATGCACCACACAACCCTTGCTGAAGTTTAAATAAAAAGGGATGGTTTTCAATCTTGTGAGCAAATATAAATATTCCTGAATTTTATGTGAACATTTCCCTTACATCCAGGAACTTGAATTTTAATCTATTTTGATAACAACCAAATCACTGAACTATATCCAAGCAGTCAAATTTGGTGTGAGAGACATAATCTATGAATTGTGCTATTTCTTGTTCCATAGAAATTCAAGAAAAGCTACATGAAGTGTGGTCTAAGCAAACCATAGGTCTTGCTGGGTTATACTCCATTAAATAAAAAAAAGCTGATCAGGAAGATTTACTTCGGTTTCAAAAGCATTTACAATTTTCCTTTTAATTCAGGAGGGCGAGTCTCTACATGGTAAAGACTCCTGGTACAGACAAGTGAAATTAAATATCGTAAATCATATTACCTCTGCTTTGGGGCACGCATGTGTTTGGGAGATGATTTGCTAATCCTGTAGTTCATTGGATACAAAGAACCAAACACCATTAGAAACCAACACCCCCCACTGCAGGGGACCCCATAGAAAGGCACTCCTGGCCTACGCCGGAACACAGCTCCACGAGCCCGTCCAGGACTGGAGCACCCGTGGCTCCCACCTCAGAGCGTGAGCCAGACTGGTGGGGTGCGTGCCTCACCTGGGCCCGTCTCAAACACATCCTCTGAGCTCACAAAACCAGGGGCCCCCTCAGCACCAACTCGAACTTTGTATGCCGTTCCTGGCATGAGACCCTTTAACCCAAAGAAGCTCCGAGAACCATTTATAATTTCTTTCCTCCATTCTTCTTTGCCTATGGAAATTTTGCAAAAAACAACACATTTGAATCTTTTAAAGGACTGGAAGCCATTTAAATGCTTCAAGAGAGACAAAAAAAATCTTTATAGGCTAAAAAACAAACTCTAGAATACTTAGTCTTAGTCATTCAGTGTATTATAAATCTAGTCATGCCAAATAAATCCATTAAAATGAAGAACTAAACAAAAACCCTCCAAGAAAAATAAATGACATCTAGATCTTATTAATTGCTTACACACCCATTCCATTATTTTTTATCTTATGATAAAGGAAGCTTTTTAATTGGCACAATGCCTGACTAGCATGCCTCCAAATCATTGATTCAATTTCCAGATTCAACCTTTCCCAAGTAAATGTTCTTTCTAAAGATTGAGTTCTTCCCCCAAAATACTTATTTGCACAATAAAAGGCCTAAACAGAGAGTGGTGCTGTGTTCAATATTCTGTCACAAACATCTACTGTTTATCTGTCACAAACATCCACCTTGTTCTCTGCAGAGCACTCTGCATTAAGCAGGAGGTGGGAGCTGGGCTTTCAGGAACTGCTAAAAACGAAAGCCTTGCCATCCCCTGGGAAATTTGACCAGGATGTGAGGAGAGAACAGGACTGAACCACACTTTCTGCTTGCCTACAGTGTAAATTGTCTGCAATTTCCAGTTAAAGACGGTTGGACCGTTTGGACAGAAGGACTACTTTGATTTCTGCTACTTTTAGCTCCAAGGTGGACAAAACTCATTTCCTACTGGACCTCCAGGTACAAGGAAGTAGTCATCATGACTGTTTCACGTGGGGGGTTGAGAATCAGCTGTGAAGTATCATGATAGGAAAGCAACATACTTATGAGAGCTAATCTCATCTTTGTTTTCAGTAAGATGAAGAAAGCTGGTAGTTCACTCTAGTGCCTTAGATCCAGCTAACTTATTTAATTGGATCAAATTTTATTTTTTTTAATTTTCAGGAGGGTCTACAGCAATTTCTTAAAATGCTCTTAATCTCTTGAAATGTATTTTTCCCCAATAAAAAGTCGGGACATGAAATTGTTTCTTACTGCCTGCCACACCATATTCAATATACAAGTTCACATGCTCTGGTCCCTCATATTCCCAACTGATATTGGCATGGGTCTCAGCAGCTGCAGCAATAAGATTTCTGATCCTGGGCTTTAGCACTCGAACTAAACATACAACAGAAAAATAAAACAAAACGACAGACAGTCAAATTGCAGCACCATACATGCAGATGTAAGTTCAAATACTCTGGAATTTGGCAAGAAAAATTCAGTTGGACTTTACTGGTGCAAGTTAGGGTTCACTTTCTAGGAAGTTTTTGGTCCCCCTCATGATTAAGCTAGGAGATTAAAATTAGTCATCAGAAAGCATGATGTAGGCTATTAAATGTTCTGAGTACCAAATAATAAAAACTGTTGTCCAATAGGGAGAGCTCCTGGAGACACCCTGGTCTTCGCTGAGTCTGTTGACGCATAGCAGGAAGGGAATTGCCAAACAAGGCTGGGGACAGAAGTCACAGAGTAGTACAGACTGCAAGGGGTACCCCAACACACCGTGCTGCCTTTCCGTTCAGTTTCCAGCTCCATGTAGCGACGTCAAGATTTTGTGCTGGACTGAGAAGGAAAGCTCCTTAAGACAATGGCTTTCTACCTATGTTGAGCCACTGACTTTTCTGAGGATCTGCCTCTGGGGAGTTCTTGGATCCTAGCTAAGGAAATCCTCCTTTAAAGAATGCTCAGTGGTTAGGATATGCTGGAAGAGAAGCTGCAAAATAAACTGCTAAATCTGTTTGGACAGAAGAAGAAAGAAGAAATAAAAATGATAAGAACTATTTCACTCGACAAACCCCAAAGAGCAAGACTTGCTTACCTGGTAAATGTTGGTTGCACATCATGTTCTGAAAAGTAACAGTGTGACCTAAACAACTTCTTAAAACACAAAATCATGAAGACTGTATGACGCGATGACAAAACACATCTAAAGACATTTACAAATGCTAGTTGAGTGACTGGGGCTATCAGTTCTATCAACCCTACCTCAGCAGCCTAAACTAAAAATAAACGTATTTGTAGATGTGATAGTTAAGGTTTATTGTGCCAACCTGGCCAATGAACACATGTGGGATTAACTGAAGGACAGAAAGAGAAATGGCTTGGCGAGCCTCGCCTGTCTGGTCTCTTGCTCTCTGATGGTCGGACCAGGGTGCAGCTGCCTTAGCCAGTTCTCTGTCTCAGCTGGCAAGGCTCACTTCCTGAGAGGCATCCCTGAAGAGAAGCCACATGGACCTACCCTGATGCAGCCCTGGGTGCTGGAGCAGCTGCATGGAAACCTTGCCAACACTGAGATGCTCACACGTTCACTGATTTGGCTTTCCTCCTGCATTCGGCACAATGTGTGTGTTCTGTGAGTTTGAGGAGGACTTTGTAGATCGATGTCGGACATATGGGCTAATGTCGGGCTTATGGGCTTGGACTGGACTGGGTTGGGATGCTTAATGTAAAATTACCCTTTATATAAAACTCTCTTTCATAAAATATGAGTGTTTATGAATTTTGTTTCTCTAGTCTACCCAGATTAACAGTCGATATGTTAACTTGGGTAGTTAAAATAAGTGATTAGGCCAATTTAGTATTCCAGAGGGGAGAAAAATCCTGGGACAATAAATAAGAAATTGTTAACAAGTTTAATCAGATTTTTAAATTAAATCCTGAAATATAAAAGCTAAAGACCCTTAATAAAAATAAATGTAAAGAAATAGTGTTGCTGAGGATCAAAAAGGGAAGAAAGTGAAAAAAGTTAAAAACAACGACTTTCCCCACTGGAATGCAGGTTGGTGGCAAATGCATGCCGAGTGGCCTCTGTGCTAATCACAGAGAAACAACAGGGAGAAAATATGATCAGTGGATTCTACAGGATCCTCTGTGAACCTAATTAACTTTCGCTTTCTACAATTTTTCCTAAGAAGGAATTAATCACAAGAGGAATATGATCAGACATCACAGACAGTAAATACATACACATATGTACACATTAGTGGAAAGAATCCAGGCAAAGCACTAACTTAAAAAAATATTTTTTGGTATCCCTGAAATTAGTCCTGG